>NC_143249.1:121882778-123132778 GCF_984573655.1 Nuphar pumila
TTGAAACTTTATCCTGAATGGTCTTGGGGAGACAAAATCCTCGAAGATGATATGATTGAGTAAAAAATGAGGAAATCATGATGGGACTTTGGGTGAAGATCCCGAAAAGATAAAAGGTAAGAATTTAAATCAAGTCTCATGGGCGAGACAAGATCGGCTTTTGGAATGACTCAGGTTTAGCCCTTAACCTGGATGGGACGAATGATATATGAAAATAACCTGAGTGGGGAAAGGAATATATGAGGATCTTGATGGGACATTTTTGAAAATGCCTTGCGAGATGCGGCTTAAGTAGGATCCTGTCCTGGATGGATATACAAAGCATGGATTCCTCGATGGGAAGAACCATGATGGGATTGGAGGAAAACACTTCGTCGAAACGAGACTCAGGTTTAACCCAAACATGAAAAAGGAAGATACCTTGATTGGTGAGATTCAGGCTTAACCCTTAACCTGAAAGGGATGACCACACGGAATCCTCGAATGAAGAGACCATGATGGGACTGGAAGGAAAACACCTCGTTGAAACGAGACTCAGGTTTAACTCAAACCTGGAAAAGGAAGGTACATTGATGTACGAGGTTCAGGCTTAACCCTTAACCTAAAGGGGACAACCATACGGAATCCTCGAGTGAAGAAACCATGATGGGACCTTCGGAGTTTGGACGAACAAATCCGAAAAGGGTTTTGCGAAAGATGGAAGGAAATGGGGTTCTCTAAAGCTTTGAAAAGGGGATGAACTTGGACGTCTCATTGCTGAGACTAAATCAGCTTTTGAATTTAGTGACCTCTCGCAGGGAGTACAGGTTTTGACCCTTAACCTGAGTGGGAACAACCATACGGATTTCTTGAAAACCGTGATGGGACAGGAGAGATGAGACAACTTTTATGGAAAATGTAAGAGATGAAAATAAGGATATGTGAGACAAATCGATGAATAAGGTGACAGGAGATGAATCTTTCGATGGAATGAAAGATGAATAAGGCGAACCCTTTATCAAGGAGACGAATCTCTTGACAAGGCGAAAGATGGAACAAGGCAAATCCTTCGGACAGGAGAAGGTGAAAGTGAAATATGAAGATGGCGACGAAGATGGCAATAGTAAGAAGAAGGCGAAATGTGAAATATGAAGAAGGCAATCCTTTTAACAAGGAGAAGGAAATAATGTGAAATATGAAGAAGGCAATCCTTTTGGCAAAGGAGAAGGCAAAATGTAAGATATGAAGAAGGCAATCCTTTTGGTAAGGAGAAGGCAAATCTTTTGATCAAGGTAAAAAGATGAATAAGGCAATCCTTTAATCAAGGAGAAGGCAAAATGTAGGATATGAAGAAGACAATCTTTTTAACAAGGAGAAGGCAAGTCTCTCGACAAAGCGAAAGACGAGGAAGGCAATCATTTAATCAAGGAGAAAGGCAAATCTTTTGACAACGTAAAAAGACAGGGAAGGCGATCCTTTTATTAAGGAGAAGGCAAGTCTTTTGACAGAGCGAAAGACGGAGAAGGCGATCCTCTTATCGAGGAGAAGGCAAATCTCTCGACAAAGCGAAAGACGGGGAAGGCAATCCTTTTATCAAGGAGAAGGCAAGTCTCTCAACAAAGTGAAAGACGGAGAAGGTGATCCTCTTATCGAGGAGAAGGCGAGTCTTTTGACAAAGCGAAAGACGGAGAAGGCAATCCTTTTATCAAGGAGAAGACAAGTCTTTCGACGAAGCGAAAGACAAAGAAGGCAATCTTTTTATCAAGGAGAAGGCGAGTCTCTCGACGGGGCGAAAGACGAGGAAGACAATCCTTTTATCAAGGAGAAGCCGAGTCTTTCAACAAAGCGAAAGACGAAGAAGGCAATCCTTTTATCAAGGAGAAGGCGAGTCTCTCGACGGAGCAAAAGACAGAGAAGGCAATACCAAGATGTATCAAAACGGATGTCAAGCTCTTATTTCTTATCAGGAAAGCTGGAAAAATATTGCCAATGTGACAAAATTGTCGTTGTTTCAAGGTAATTTTTAATGTAAGCACTTTCGAAAGATGTTCCTTCTTCCGCCTAGAGTATTACCCCCAACTAGGTTAACTCTATAGAATCCAGGATCAAAGTCAAATTTAGTTGTTGGTCTTCTTCAAGGATGCTATCAATTTCCTTGATATGAAAGGAGAGGAAATATTCTTAGTTTCATAAAAGTAATTAAATGAGAGGATATTGATAGAAGAATTTCACATAGATGAAGAAGATTCTTTGCAGTTTGGGCAGTTTGATATCCTGGGCGTTTTCCCAAGATGATCTTTTTTCACTCTTTTGAGTCATGGGGCTTTCTTGGGCTTTTACATCATCCTTCATTTTGGAGATGTCCTGACTTTTCTCTCTTTTTCGGGGAAGGGTACGTCACAAACTTCTTCATCTTGGAGATGTTCCGATCCTTCATTTATCTCAGGGATTATATATGATGGTATTGACTCAAAGGTATTTAGATGATAGCTGGAATCAAATATCTTTTAGGGTTTGTCGGTAGGTCCATCATATCCGCCTTCATCTCGACGGTGATCCGAACTTTCCCTGGAAGGATCCGTCACAAACTCCGTCATCTTGGAGATGTTTCAAACCTTCTTTGGCCCCAGGGGTCTACTCGCTTAATTCGCCTTCATCTTGACGACAATTGAGAGATCTCTTTTGCGGATATTTGATTTGCAGCTTAGCTGACTTGAGGAGACATGAATTGGGTAGGTTCTTTTCAGACTGCCCAGGATATTTCCACTGTCTAACTGCCAAAGAATAATCTTTAAGAATGTGCCATAGCTATGATCAATATCAGCTCATTTATGACTCTTCTGCATCATTGAATATTTCCTTTACCGGTCATGTCGAAGATTTTTCTTCATCCTCTTGGTTGATCAACAGAAAATTGGAGTTTGAGCCTTTCTTCAAAGAAGCTTCACGCTTTTGGAAGGAATACTTAAGGAGATTTGAGGAAATTCTTTATGTAATAAAAGTTTGAGATCAACAACTATTTTATGGCAATTTGGCAAGATATTCCTGAAATCCTTTGATGACGAAACCTTTGCTTAACATCAAATTTTGACACATCAGTGGGATTATGGGGAAGAATCCAACATGAGATTAAATTCTGAAGGTAGTTCTGAAGGTAAGCTTGATATAAAACTGGATTTTGAAGGTAATCCTTTGAAAAGAGTATCAGGACTCGGATTCTACAAGGAAAACAGGGAAATTCGAGTAAAACTCGAATTTTCAAAGGAAAACTGGGAGGTTCGAGTCGGGGCTCAAATCTCAAAGGAAAACTTGAAAGTTCATTTATCGAAGGCAAGAAAACTCGAGATAAAACTCAAATTTTCGAAGGACAGCAGGAAGGTTCGAGTCAGGGCTCGAATCAAAATTTTGAAGGTTTATTTACTGAAGGCAAGAAAATTTAAAACTCAAATTTTTGAAGGAAAGTTGGAAAGTTCGGGCCAGGGCCCGAATTTCAAGGGAAAACTGGAAAGGTTCAGATTTGTGAAGGAACAGAAGACTTGAGTAAAAACCCAAACCTTCGAAGGAGAACTGAAAAATTCGAGTCACGGCTCGAATCTCAAAGGAAAGAGTTGGAAGTTCGAGTCGAAAACTCGAATCTTCAAAGGAGAGTTGATGAGAATGGATAGAAGAAAACTGGCAGAATTTAAGGAAAATCAAGGAAAGATTGTAACATGAAGGCTTGAATTTGAGACTTGAATGACCCGAAGATCGGCTTTGAATTTAGAGCTCTGATTTTTTATGAAGGGTCATTGCAAAAGACTGATCCTGAGAGGCTAACTGATCGGTCAGCCAGGCACTAGCATGAGTGCTAGGCTTACCTGTATGAGTACTGAATTCTTCAAAAATGCCCCAGTGTAAGTACTGGGTTTTCTGATGGAGATTTGAAGAAAAAAGGGGACACCGACATTCTTTAAGATACTTGAGATTTGAGCAAGAATGATTATCGGCGTTTTCAGGATTTTCCCTTATCCTGAAGGGGAAATGGAATAGACATTTGATGAGAATTTAGAAAGGAATGATTCAGATTTACTCCTCAACCTGAAAGGGGAGAAAAATAAAATTTATAAAAATGGAGAAGAAGAAAGGGAAGAAATTTTGAAAATTTATTTTGGAAAGGAATTCTCACAGGTAGCATTGTTGCTCCTATGAGGGGTTTGAGGATTATCCTTTTATCCTGATTTTAAGAAAAGTAAAATGAAGGAAAATTGATATAAATCTAGAGAATCAATAAAGATTGGCAAAACTTGTATTTACGAAAGAATCCTCATAGGTAGCATTGTGGCTCCTACGAGGGGTTTCAGGATTATCCCTTATCCTGAATGGGAACACCTCGGACAACGAGGGTCAGGTTTATCCCTTAACCTGAAAGGGTAGAATAAGAATAAAGGAAATACCTCATGGGAAAGAGGCATCAGGTTTATCCCTTAACCTGAAAGGGTAAAAAGATTGATAAAATTTAATGGATTTGAGGAAATATTGATAAACTTGATAAAAACTTGATAAAATTGATATAAACTTGAATAAAATGAATGAAACTAAAAAATATCAAATTTAACTGAAAATTTATAAGATTTAAGAAAAAGGAGTTTTTCTGATCCTGCCTGCATATGGGATCTTGAAAGGAAAATGTTCAGTTAAGGGATAAATGAGAAATCATTTTAGGGGAAGAAAATCCACCACAAGAAGAATGATCAGCGCAAGATCTGATCCTTTAAATCAAACATGAGAGATCATCATGAGGGTTAATTTTCGAAGGCAACGGTTTTGAAATCTAATTTTGAAGCAGAAGATCAACAATAGATCTGATTTCTAAAAATAACAGTTCGAAATTGATAATAATAAGATCAATGCAAGGGTTGATCTTTTGAAGATAATGTTAAAAATCAACCTTGGAAGATAAGATCAATCACAGGGGTTGATCTTTAAATATAATGATTTAAAACCCAATCCTGGAAGATAAGGCCAACACAGGGGTTGATCTTTGAATATAATGATTTAAAACCCATTTTTGGAAGATAAGACCAATGCAATGATTGATCTTTGAATATGATGATTTATAACCCATTTTAAAAGATAGGAACAACGCCAGGGTTGATCTTTGAAAAGTTTTGAGATCAATTTTGGAGGATAAGACCAACGCAAATGGTTGATCTTTTGAATAAAAAGATTTGAAATCCATTTTGGAAGATAAGATCAATACAAGGATTGATCTTTGAATATAAAGGTTCTGAAATCCACTTTGAAAGATAAGGGTTGATCTAAAAAGATTTGAAATCCATTTTGAAAGATAAGACCAACACAAAGGTTGATCTTTGAATATAAAGATTTAAAATCCATTTTGAAAGATAAGATCAACACAAGGATTGATCTTTGAATATAAAAGTTTAAAATTCATTTTGGAAGATAAGACCAACATAAGGGTTGATCTTTCAATATAATGGTTTGAATTTTTTTTTTTTTAAAGATATGATCAACACGAGGGTTGATTTTTTTGTCAAAGGTTAGACCAAGGAATATTTGAACTCCTTGGTTATAACGAAGATTTTTTAAAAATTTCATGATTTTTGAAAAAAAGCCCTCATAGGTAATATCATTTCTCTCATGAATGATGTCAGGATTGGTCCCGCATTCTGAAAAGAACAGGAATTTAGATGTGATTTTAACAGAAGCTGATGAAGAGATTTTTGAAATATAGATTTTCAAAAGCAAATGCCCCTATGTGGCAGAGGAAGAAAGTATTGGGATATTTAGAGATATAAAGGAAAATTGACATTTCATTGACGAGCAAAACTGATAACAAAGAACTGAAATATTTACAAACACTTTGACCAAAAGGTCACAAAAGGACTGGGCTGACTGGCCCCCTACAAGATGACTTGGCAAAAAGGGAAAAGGTAGGAGAATTCTGACATCTTCAGTCTTTTGAGTAGCCGGGGAGAGACTTGGTCATGACGGCTAGGTCATCTTCGTCTTCAGCAAAGAGATTCTTGTCGATGCAATCCTGAACAATATTTTTGAAGACGAAGCAGTGATCGGTGTCATGCCCCACTGCTCGATGGAACTTGCAGAACTGATTTGTGAACCTTCCCATGACCGTAGGAGGATCCACGACTTTTGGGAGTTTAACCAATCCCTTGGCCAACATGAATTCGAGGGCTTCTTCAAGCGTTTGCTTCAGAGGAGTGAACTCACGATCATTACTCCAACCTTCGCGCTTTATCTTTTCTTTCTGCGGAAAGCTAGGCTTGTTATTCTGCTTGGAAGACTTTTCCCTTTGAGTTGCGCCGTGGTTCTGACCATTCTTGCTGTCATTTCTGTTTCTTCCGCTGTTATCAAGATTATTGCTAGAGGTATCAGCTGCATGAGTGAACTGCGCTTTCTTTTTCTGGTCTTGGATATGTTTGGCCAGAGGCATGCCCTCGTAAAGCCCACTTTCTATTCCTGCTTCGAGCCATTCGGCTCATTCAATTAATTTGATAAAGGATTTTGCTGGAGAGGTGGCAATGAGGCTTCTCAGGGGCTGAGAGAAATTGCTGAGGATTATTTGCAATGCATGCTCCTCTGGAATGGGAACTTTCATCTTGTTGCAGGTACTTCTCCACCTGTGGATGAACTCTCCTGCTCTTTCTGTCTCATTCTGCTTTAGGTTGTAAAGGTGATTGAGCGTAGGAGAAACCTCAGTGTTGAATAGAAAATGCTCAATGAACATATTTACTACCTTATCGAACTCTTGTAGTTCGATAGGATTCACATGATCAGCATACCATCTGGCTGCTACACCCTCCAGACTGCGGGGAAAACAGATGAACAGAGCCCTGTTATCTTTCCTGAAACGACTGCACTCTGCATAAAATGTAGCCAAGTGGGCTTTAGGGTTGCCAGTTCCATCAAATTTGAGAAACTTGCGAGGAAGATTCTCCAGGTTATCATCCCCATCTAGACCATCATAAAAATCTTCGCCGGTGTAGGTCTGCTTGCCTTTACCCTTGGCTTGAATATCCTTAATAGCTCGATTCATCTCCTTCATCTGTTTGCTCATCAGGTCCTCTGCTGGAGCCCCAGGCTTGGCCTTGTTGAAGGATTCAGGCTCTTCTGCAGTTGTTCTTACAGACTGCTTTGGAGGATTCTGTCTGTAGGCAATCTGCTCTTCCTCTTCTGACTCTTCCTCGATTGACTCTGATTCCTCCGAAGTAGTGTCTGGCTACACCTTCTTTTTGATGATTCTGATTGTCTTTTTCACAGGCTTCTTCTTCAGCTTGCTTTTAGGAGCTGCCTCTTTCAGCTTGGCCTCAGCTTGTTCCGACATCATCCTTGCCATCATCTTTTGGAACATATCATACATAGCGGGGTCGATGTCATCTTTCTTGTTCTGACCCTGTCCCCTGGCCGATTTGGGAGAGCTCATCCCTTCCGCCTCACTGTCGCTGAGTTGAGGATCTGTTTCTTTTCCTGCTCTTGTCGTGACCATTTTCAAATATCAACTCTCTCTGTAGAGAAAAGTGGAGATTTTAGACCAAAGAAACCTTTTTGGAGAAGTTTTGACAAGAGGAAGGATTTATGTTGGAATTGTATCCCATTACTAGGGATTGAGTCGCCACAAAATTTGTGACAATTGCGTTGTTCACTCTACGAGGGAGAGTAACCAAAAAATATGAAAAAGAAAATATTATTTTGAAAAAGATATCTCTTGACGGAAAGAGATTTTTATGAAAATATAAACAAGAATATAAAACAGAAAAAAATAAAAGGAAAAATAGAATTTTGAAAATGGTAAGGATTTAAAAATTTTGAAGAACTTGCAGGCAGGATCAGAAGAATTTGGAAGAATTTTTTTAGAGGAAGAAGAAGAGAAAGAATAATACACCTGGGTTTTAAAAACAAAGAGGAAGTTTTGAAATATATACCCAGGGTTTTGGAAAATATAAGGAAGATACATATATAAAATACCATACAATCACAGATATACAAGCAAGGATACATAAACAGCACTCCCTAAAGCTGACTCTATATGCAATACTTGAAATGGCTGATAGAACCTTAATCCTAACTCTAAGATTTATATCACCTGATTCCAATCAAGGTACGCCGATATACTCAAGCCGAAGCTCGAAGTACGTGGCATATAAAGTATTTACTCCGGTTCTAAGGTAAAGGCTTCCCAACATCCTTGAGCACCTACTGATATACCTCGGACTATGGCCCTTAGGTACGTGGTAGGGGGGCGCGAACCCAAATAAGTGGTCCAGTTGTGAGGCTCTCTCCCAAACTATGGTTCAGTGAGATAGCCCAGCAACGTGAAGACCGGGACAATATAGGTAGGGATGTTTTCAAAATATGATCAACATGCAATAAAATCAGAAGGCTCTAATGCAAGTCCTAAAGAGATAGATTTAAATAAGAAGAAGCATACACTTGCATACATTGTTTTGCATTCAATCCCTAAAATTGAGGAGAGTTGTATTTAAGACCTAAGTCTAATGTGAACATGAAATATTCTCCTCAATATGGTCCTACCAAACCATACTTAGATCCTATATGCAATGATGTCAGCTTTAGGACAGAGTCTAGGCTCCTAAGGTTTGCATGGAAAATGTAGCTGACATATGTTAGAATAAAGACTTAGATTATATAAAAGCAAAGCAAAGGCATAGATTCAACCGAACGAAGACGGGTCCCATCTCGGTCGCCAAAACTGTGATCATCGCAAAAATTTTCCTCTCTCGTGGTTTCTCTCTCTTCCTTATCTTTTCCTTTTCCAACCCCTATTTTCCTCCTTTTTGAAGGGAGAAGAATAAAAGAAAGAGAGAGAAGAGAAGAGAAAAGAAAGAGAGAGAGAAGAGGAATTCTTTTGCGGGTTTTCACTTGACCTTTATTTGAAAATATTTAGAAATTTAACTCGCCTCCATTTTGAAATATATTGCGGGAAAAATGGAGAGACGGGATTCGCTCGTCGGTACGAGGTTCGACCGTTCCTGGCGCCTTTACCAGGGATAATCGAACCAAGGATCGAATCTATGCGTTTTGCTTTGCCTAAATATAATCTAAGAATTTATTCTAACTCTAAATGCACAAAGAATCATACTTGTGCAATGCAGGGATGTATGCTCTTTTGAAAAAAATGTTTTAGAAATTTCCAAGTATTCTAAGATGAACTTGGTAAAGGAGTGAAGAAATGATTGAATCTAACTTAGAACTTGAGATAGATCAGAGAAGTTCTAAGTCTTTGAAATAAATCAGAGTTGGGAAAATAAATGAGAAGGAATGACTAGAAGCTTTTAAAAATGAAAGGAGATAAAGTTTCAAAGTCAGAAATGGACTTTGAATTTAATCATGGATTTGGGAGAAGAAGATGAAGTTCTTTGAAGTGATATTGAAATTTGAATCTTAGAATGAATCTGAGAAAAACCAAATGGTATTTAAGAATAGAAATGGATTTAGGGAGTTCAAATGAGACCTGGAAATGGACTTGGATTTTGAAATCTTAGAATTGGGAATGGAATAGGATCTCAAAATGGATTTAAGATCCGATGTAGAATTGGGTTCTGGATCCTAAGATGGATTTGGATCTGAAGTCTGAAATCCAAATGTAGAATTGGGTTCTGGATCCTAAGATGGATTTGGATCTGAAGTCTGAGATCCAATATAGAGTTGGATTCTGGATCCTAAGATGGATTTGGATCTGAAGTCTAAGATCCAATGTGGAGTTGGACTCTGGATCCTAAGATGGATTTGAATCTGAGGTCCAAAGTAGATTTGGGTCTTGGATCCTAAAATAGAATTGGATCTGAAGTCTGAGATCCAATATGAGTGTTGAATCTTGGATTTTAAAATGGACTTGGAGTTAAATTCAAAAGATGAATCAAGAATTTCTAAGTCTGATTTGAATTTGGGAAAAGGAATTTTGAATATACAGATGAATCCCAAAGTCAATTTGGACCTTGGATTCGAAGTTTGAATTTGAAATTTAGAAAAATGAATCAAGAATCTCAAAGTTAAATTGAACTTTGAGTTTGATTAGAGCTTTTGAAAATGAATTTGAAATTTTAAAGTCAAATTGAACTTTGAAATCTGATTTGAATTTGAATATATAAAAATGAACTTGAAATCTCAAAGTTGAATTGAACTTGGAGATTAAAAATAGAATTTCGAAACATGGAAGGATGAATTGGATTTGAGAAGGATTGAAGATTGAGGAAGATATTTACATTACTTGGGGTTTTGAAAAAAGAATTTTGGAAATATGATGCAATTCTATCCTAAATGATGAATGAATTTGAATTTAGATTTTGAAAAGTTATTCCATTCTTTAAATGAATTTAAGATAAGATTGAAAATATAATACATCCTTGACTATGGTCATTGAATGTATTATATAATAATCTATATTTAAATTCAGGTGAAGAATAAAACATATTTTTGTGCTTTTATAGAGTTTAAAATGGAATTAACTCTCAATATACCCTGACTATGGCCATTGGTATATATTTTGAGCCAATTCTAAGTTAAACTCTAATAAAAGAAGGAAATATTTGAAAATATGATGATTTTTGAAGAGGATCCAGTGTGGATCAGTGTTATTTTATAAAAGATAAAAATACTAAGTCTTGTTTACATCCCGACTATGGCCGTTGATGTAAATCGTCAACTTAGGATTAATTACCTCTTACGAAATGGTGCACGTGCCATTCGTGTTGCCATTTGTGAGAATTTGAGAAATAAAGGCAAAAGTATGAAGAATAAGTAATTTTATGATATTTATAATGCTCATTCATCCTATCTAAAAGCTAGAAATATAAAATTCTTTATTAATGTTAATTTACTACAATCTTTGCACTGGGACCTCTAATCTAGGAAGAAATATTTACATTTCTCTGCAAAACTGAATGGATTAGCATGAAGTAACATATCATCATGGAAGAAATTTAACAGTTTTACCTCTCCTGTGAAAAAGATGGATCATTACCTGATATATGGGAAATCATTTAGTCTTGAGATACTTATGCCTAAAAAATGTAACATGAATAATGTACTGAAATGATGTTTAAAGGATAAAGATTGCGGTGAGATCATTGATGTAAAATGGAAGAGGCTGCAGATGGCTATATGGTCAGAAAGTTTAACGGTTAAAATATTCCAGCTTACCTTTGACAGTCAAACCGAATAACCATGACTTACCTTCAGCCCTTACGTGGTTCTCGATGGATCAATATAATGGCAGACCCCTGACGCTGTCTGATAAACGAATTGGCTCCAGCCGATTGATCTCATAACATAGGTACAGCAGGACTTTTTCAGTATGAACAATGTCTTCCATACATTATTCGCACTCCTCAGTGTATTGCCTGGGTAGAGCGTGATTTCCTTAAGTCTGCAGATGACTTACAACCATTCAAATTCTCAGACTCATCAGTTTCCACTTTAGGCACAGTTAATGTTGCGATTCCTGCTAAAATGGTTGATTAATCAATAAGAGTACATGTTAAATCAAAATCAGAAAACAATGAACTGCTGCTTTACCGGATCATGAATCCTGGACAAAGGCACTAAACTTCTCTAAGACATGGGCTTAGCATCTAAAAATTCTATTTCAAGTCTTATTGCCTGGTAATAAAGTCTTTCTATGACTTCAAGCTCCTCGCCTGTAAATGAAACACTGAGTTTGTCAAGCGACTCCCCTGCTTGCTGAACTGATGCCCCTTTAAATCCATAACCTTCCGTCAATCAGAAGAAATGCAATATCATCAAACTTTACAACATCAATCATGCCATTAATGTCATTCGGGCATTCCACAAATTGCAACTGCCTTTGTTTACCTGTTGGTCTATGGCAATATCAAAAGAAAAACTCACCTGCCCTTTTGATTACTGCCATGTCAGGATGCATTATCTGATGAAACCTCTAAATCCACTGTCCCTTATGAAACACTAAAAAAAAAGGGAGATGAAGGTGGGCTGTGGATGGTGATCATGCTATAGATGCAGGATGGGTAGTAGGGATGAGAGGCTGTGCTGTGGAAGATATATCAAATATGGTGAAGATGAAAAGTGCAGCAAGCATGTATGAAATGTGGCTATATGCAGAAGATACGGTGCAACAAACAAATATGCATATGCTGGTGGAGGTAAAGGCTGTGGATGGGTAAAGTATGTGTTTGCAGCAGAAACTGCAGTGAATTGTGCACAGGTGACTGAAGTATATAGGAGTGTAGAATCTCTACTTCAAACAGCCAGCAAGTCATAAATAATTGTGGATGTAAAGGAAACACTAACCAAAGCAGCATGCTAATAGCACACTGTGAACAAAGAACGTGAATATATTACAATATGGAAATGTTTCTACTTAGCTTAATAAAAATCATGAAAAACTATAGGGATGAAATTCAGAAAGCATGAACAGTGAAACCCAAACCAAGACTCAACTCTCAGATGATTCCTCTGAGACCAAAGTGAGCCATAATATCTTTGACTAAAAGTATAAGATCAAGGATATAAATGAAAGAAAGTAAAAACTAAGTAAATAGATAAAATAAAAAATAAAAAAAAAATTTGAATGCAAGGAATTGAAACCGAAAACATGTTACATGTGCATGAGGAACTGTATGTGAAATCAGTCATAGTGCAAGCATATTTGACCAGCACAATGTTTGCTACAGGTAAGCACAAGGATAACGATTGCACCACTTGATATTTTGATGGAATAACAGGAGATCTCCATGAATTTCTGTTTCCACATGTAAATGCATGGCAGCCATTGCCCATGAGCTCTAACCTGAAAAGGGACTGACACAGTACCGAAAATTGGCCTGACTTTTACACTATCACAGGGAATGTCTTGGCAATGGTGCTCCTGAAATTGTCAGATATTTTATGTCCTGAGGAAGAGTAGTGAGTTGTAAATATTACCTTTGCTCAGATGGCATATACCGCTTGGACAGATCTACCCCCAAGATCAGCCATCCCAACCACATCTAAATACATAAAAAAAAAATGTCAGAACAGTAAAATGAGGCCAAACGCAGGGAATTACTGATCTATGAACCCAGGATTCTGAAATGAGTCTTCCGCATGACTCTTTTTGGAATTCATTCTTATTTGATCTTTCAAGGATCACAGGGTTGCCACTTGAACACTGAACCAACTTACCAGGGGATTGTTGACGCTGAGCTTGATAAGTGCTAAAATATTTGAGGATACATAATTGAGTCAAAGGTAATTACATGATAATGACTTGATCAACATACCAAAGAAAAAGTTGGTTGACATAATGACTCAAATCATAGGATGTGCTTTTTGATATTTCCCATAATGAAGCATAAAACACAGATTTAATCCAGACAGACCCATTGCAAAATCAATTCTACAACTAAATAATTAATATTTTCATTTGTTTCAACAAATTAGAGCCAATGCAAGTACTCTTATGTGTCATGCATGTCCAAACATTTGTCCTCATAACTTGCAGATTTTCCATGCCTTCACAGAAGCACAGTTTTCCAATCTTGATGCAGGTATTAATGATTTATGTGTATGCATTCCACAGCTTGCAGAAGAAACTAAATCACAAACAAAACAATATGATCAATATAACGCAATCAGTAACCAACTTCCCAAAAAAAAAAAAAAAAAATCTGTAGGTATTTGAAGATCGACTTGCAAAAGTACTCACTTGTATCTTTTGAAGTGAAAGTCCCGCCAATCAACTATGCTTTTGATCTGTATATTATCATGACCCTGTAAGATGAGGTGGGATATCCAAGAGCCTCAGAAAACTGGAGTGAACCAAACCATCAATTTGTCCATGCTATGTGAATGCTGAACTCATTGAAGTCTCATTCAGAACAGAGGATTTTCCAAATTCCAATATGGCTCGCTGAACCTGGTTATAAAAGGGGAGTCTCAAACAACCAGAATATAAGATGATTGCAACCTTAAGGTTCCGCAAAACAGTAATTCTCCCCTTTACGCTAGTTTATTGAATCAAAATATTTGATGGCTTTCAGAGACTGAGGGACTTGCTGCTGGTCACCTGGGAGAGTTTTATGACTCAAGACCCTGTAATCTCTCAAGAGCTTCCATACGATTTCAAGGGCCAAAATGGGGGAAGATTGATTTTCCCAATTGGCCTCCATCTCACCAATTTTGCAGAGGATATTGCCTCTGCTGTATCTTCGACAAAGACCCCCACGAGGAGCCCAAAACACAAGCCTATGTAATTCTGTTACAACCTTATAATCTTCCTGATTAGAACATGTTATATCAATCCACGATGGTAAATCACAGTCCCCGCAAGGATCATCTCCAACCTATGCGTACACCACTCTCCAGCCATGAAGTGCCTTCACGTTCAACCAAACACATCAAGAATTTTCAATGGGATAAGAGAGAGAAGTTCTGGCATTCATCCCTGTAGGTTTATTTTACCCATGAAATCGTTCTCCAGAACCTTTTGCATCACCATCTTCGGAATTCAGCACATCAACGTAACCACTGCCATTGGGCCAAGGCAAAAAGAAGGCTGAAAGGCTTTCAGCAAAATTCCACGTAAGAGCCCTCCATGATTATAGCACATAGACTGGATTCAACCAGTAAATGAATCTCATACTTACCTCGACAGACATGCTGAGAGTCTGTTACGATTTAGATCTATCGTGGCACAACCTCTTAGAGGCTTTTTCTGGCGCAACCACCGTTGCCCAGTTTTACATTCTCAGGAACACATACCACTTAAAATACCAGAAATAGATCCAAAAAATCAGTAGAGGAGCAGCATATTAGACATTGAAAATGTGAGTACAACATAATGGATGTGAGGTAAAGAAGATAAGAGACCTAAAAGGGAGGAAAATTTGTAATTACAAAAAAAAAAAAAATGTTAGAACAATTCGTTCCTTTTACTATTGCATAAGGAGGCATTCAAATTGCTATAGGCAATTCAACGCCCTCCATGATGCGTCAATGGAAATCAATGTAAAAGGGAAACTGGAAGAGAAATCAGAAGAATCAAAGGGGAAAAGTGAAAAATAAATGCAGGTTGAAGCTGGAATTTAAAACAGAACTGATTGCAAAATGCTAAGTAAAGAAAATAGCAAAATCAAAAGATAATTGTAGGAATATGAATGTTCTTTTGATGTCGTATAGGGTGGGTCGACCCTGCTACAGACAGGTCGATCCCACCATTTCGCCTTATGAAGAAATGAAGAAAATAAAATAAAAAAAAGAATAAAAAAGAAAAGAAACGAAAACCCGAAGGAAAATGAGGCGCTATTATGAAGGGGAAAGTGGATTCCTAAAAGAATCAGAGAGGGGAGAGTTACTTACCTGCAACTTTTGAGATTGATCACCTCCTTTTTGCCGGCTGGGGAAGAAACAGGATAATAAGGAGGGGAAGGAGAAAATGTGGAGAAAAAAAAATGAATCAGAGAAGGAATGCGCACAGAAGAAGAAGATGCGGGGGAGAGAATGGATCCGTGAAGGAGAAGAAGGGTGCGGGGGTGAAGAAGGGGTCGATTGATAATTATTCACAGGAAAGGGGAGGGGTGATAACGGATGGCCTCGGGTCCCTCCTGCGAGTTCTTCTTAAAGAGAAGAAGAAGGTTCGGGAAGGGCCGAGCGGTTGTTAGAGATGGATGGAGGAGGATGATCGGGTGGTTAATGGAGGGCGATTGAGGAAGATAGGTGGTTCTGCAAAAGGGGAGAGAGGTGAGAGTGAGAGGGGAAAATGGTGAAAGTGAAAGAGAGGGGGGCGATTAGGGTTTGTTTTTGCGAAAAAATTTTGGTTTATTCCAAAAAGAGGCTCCCTAAAAGAAAATTTCATAAACATGGTTTAAAACTGATTTTTTTACCAAAATCGATTTTTAAAAAGCTTAAACTTATTCATTTTTCTTGAAATTTTTCATTTTTTTGTATTTTTAAATGAAATCCTAGAGTTTTACGAGAAACCAAAGGTCAAAACTAATTTTTGGTGTTTTTGTAAAAATATTTACAAAAGAGAATTTTTCTGAAAATTTTAAAGCCATTTTGAGAAAATTTCTTCAGGAATGGGTTTGGATCCGGTTTTTGAGGAAATATGGATTTAAAGTCCTAGATTTGGATCCGAAATTAATTTTGAATATACCAATGTGGAATTTAATTCAGAAAGACTGAAGAATGAGCTTTGAAACTGCTTTGATTTTCTCAGAAAATAGAGTTAGAGCAAAAGGGTCATTTTGTTACAAAATTTTGAAAAATTTGGGGTGTTCACAGATGCCCCTCTTTGCTACTAAGCCGGTTGAGAGCCGAGCTTAGTGGCAAAGACAACACTCCAAATTTTGAAAATGCCCCAGTCAGCAGGTCTGAACTAGATGTGGAAGAATCATTTTGAAAATATGGCTTTTCGGGCTTGAAACTTTATCCTGAATGGTCTTGGGGAGACAAAATCCTCGAAGATGATATGATTGAGTAAAAAATGAGGAAATCATGATGGGACTTTGGGTGAAGATCCCGAAAAGATAAAAGGTAAGAATTTAAATCAAGTCTCATGGGCGAGACAAGATCGGCTTTTGGAATGACTCAGGTTTAGCCCTTAACCTGGATGGGACGAATGATATATGAAAATAACCTGAGTGGGGAAAGGAATATATGAGGATCTTGATGGGACATTTTTGAAAATGCCTTGCGAGATGCGGCTTAAGTAGGATCCTGTCCTGGATGGATATACAAAGCATGGATTCCTCGATGGGAAGAACCATGATGGGATTGGAGGAAAACACTTCGTCGAAACGAGACTCAGGTTTAACCCAAACATGAAAAAGGAAGATACCTTGATTGGTGAGATTCAGGCTTAACCCTTAACCTGAAAGGGATGACCACACGGAATCCTCGAATGAAGAGACCATGATGGGACTGGAAGGAAAACACCTCGTTGAAACGAGACTCAGGTTTAACTCAAACCTGGAAAAGGAAGGTACATTGATGTACGAGGTTCAGGCTTAACCCTTAACCTAAAGGGGACAACCATACGGAATCCTCGAGTGAAGAAACCATGATGGGACCTTCGGAGTTTGGACGAACAAATCCGAAAAGGGTTTTGCGAAAGATGGAAGGAAATGGGGTTCTCTAAAGCTTTGAAAAGGGGATGAACTTGGACGTCTCATTGCTGAGACTAAATCAGCTTTTGAATTTAGTGACCTCTCGCAGGGAGTACAGGTTTTGACCCTTAACCTGAGTGGGAACAACCATACGGATTTCTTGAAAACCGTGATGGGACAGGAGAGATGAGACAACTTTTATGGAAAATGTAAGAGATGAAAATAAGGATATGTGAGACAAATCGATGAATAAGGTGACAGGAGATGAATCTTTCGATGGAATGAAAGATGAATAAGGCGAACCCTTTATCAAGGAGACGAATCTCTTGACAAGGCGAAAGATGGAACAAGGCAAATCCTTCGGACAGGAGAAGGTGAAAGTGAAATATGAAGATGGCGACGAAGATGGCAATAGTAAGAAGAAGGCGAAATGTGAAATATGAAGAAGGCAATCCTTTTAACAAGGAGAAGGAAATAATGTGAAATATGAAGAAGGCAATCCTTTTGGCAAAGGAGAAGGCAAAATGTAAGATATGAAGAAGGCAATCCTTTTGGTAAGGAGAAGGCAAATCTTTTGATCAAGGTAAAAAGATGAATAAGGCAATCCTTTAATCAAGGAGAAGGCAAAATGTAGGATATGAAGAAGACAATCTTTTTAACAAGGAGAAGGCAAGTCTCTCGACAAAGCGAAAGACGAGGAAGGCAATCATTTAATCAAGGAGAAAGGCAAATCTTTTGACAACGTAAAAAGACAGGGAAGGCGATCCTTTTATTAAGGAGAAGGCAAGTCTTTTGACAGAGCGAAAGACGGAGAAGGCGATCCTCTTATCGAGGAGAAGGCAAATCTCTCGACAAAGCGAAAGACGGGGAAGGCAATCCTTTTATCAAGGAGAAGGCAAGTCTCTCAACAAAGTGAAAGACGGAGAAGGTGATCCTCTTATCGAGGAGAAGGCGAGTCTTTTGACAAAGCGAAAGACGGAGAAGGCAATCCTTTTATCAAGGAGAAGACAAGTCTTTCGACGAAGCGAAAGACAAAGAAGGCAATCTTTTTATCAAGGAGAAGGCGAGTCTCTCGACGGGGCGAAAGACGAGGAAGACAATCCTTTTATCAAGGAGAAGCCGAGTCTTTCAACAAAGCGAAAGACGAAGAAGGCAATCCTTTTATCAAGGAGAAGGCGAGTCTCTCGACGGAGCAAAAGACAGAGAAGGCAATACCAAGATGTATCAAAACGGATGTCAAGCTCTTATTTCTTATCAGGAAAGCTGGAAAAATATTGCCAATGTGACAAAATTGTCGTTGTTTCAAGGTAATTTTTAATGTAAGCACTTTCGAAAGATGTTCCTTCTTCCGCCTAGAGTATTACCCCCAACTAGGTTAACTCTATAGAATCCAGGATCAAAGTCAAATTTAGTTGTTGGTCTTCTTCAAGGATGCTATCAATTTCCTTGATATGAAAGGAGAGGAAATATTCTTAGTTTCATAAAAGTAATTAAATGAGAGGATATTGATAGAAGAATTTCACATAGATGAAGAAGATTCTTTGCAGTTTGGGCAGTTTGATATCCTGGGCGTTTTCCCAAGATGATCTTTTTTCACTCTTTTGAGTCATGGGGCTTTCTTGGGCTTTTACATCATCCTTCATTTTGGAGATGTCCTGACTTTTCTCTCTTTTTCGGGGAAGGGTACGTCACAAACTTCTTCATCTTGGAGATGTTCCGATCCTTCATTTATCTCAGGGATTATATATGATGGTATTGACTCAAAGGTATTTAGATGATAGCTGGAATCAAATATCTTTTAGGGTTTGTCGGTAGGTCCATCATATCCGCCTTCATCTCGACGGTGATCCGAACTTTCCCTGGAAGGATCCGTCACAAACTCCGTCATCTTGGAGATGTTTCAAACCTTCTTTGGCCCCAGGGGTCTACTCGCTTAATTCGCCTTCATCTTGACGACAATTGAGAGATCTCTTTTGCGGATATTTGATTTGCAGCTTAGCTGACTTGAGGAGACATGAATTGGGTAGGTTCTTTTCAGACTGCCCAGGATATTTCCACTGTCTAACTGCCAAAGAATAATCTTTAAGAATGTGCCATAGCTATGATCAATATCAGCTCATTTATGACTCTTCTGCATCATTGAATATTTCCTTTACCGGTCATGTCGAAGATTTTTCTTCATCCTCTTGGTTGATCAACAGAAAATTGGAGTTTGAGCCTTTCTTCAAAGAAGCTTCACGCTTTTGGAAGGAATACTTAAGGAGATTTGAGGAAATTCTTTATGTAATAAAAGTTTGAGATCAACAACTATTTTATGGCAATTTGGCAAGATATTCCTGAAATCCTTTGATGACGAAACCTTTGCTTAACATCAAATTTTGACACATCAGTGGGATTATGGGGAAGAATCCAACATGAGATTAAATTCTGAAGGTAGTTCTGAAGGTAAGCTTGATATAAAACTGGATTTTGAAGGTAATCCTTTGAAAAGAGTATCAGGACTCGGATTCTACAAGGAAAACAGGGAAATTCGAGTAAAACTCGAATTTTCAAAGGAAAACTGGGAGGTTCGAGTCGGGGCTCAAATCTCAAAGGAAAACTTGAAAGTTCATTTATCGAAGGCAAGAAAACTCGAGATAAAACTCAAATTTTCGAAGGACAGCAGGAAGGTTCGAGTCAGGGCTCGAATCAAAATTTTGAAGGTTTATTTACTGAAGGCAAGAAAATTTAAAACTCAAATTTTTGAAGGAAAGTTGGAAAGTTCGGGCCAGGGCCCGAATTTCAAGGGAAAACTGGAAAGGTTCAGATTTGTGAAGGAACAGAAGACTTGAGTAAAAACCCAAACCTTCGAAGGAGAACTGAAAAATTCGAGTCACGGCTCGAATCTCAAAGGAAAGAGTTGGAAGTTCGAGTCGAAAACTCGAATCTTCAAAGGAGAGTTGATGAGAATGGATAGAAGAAAACTGGCAGAATTTAAGGAAAATCAAGGAAAGATTGTAACATGAAGGCTTGAATTTGAGACTTGAATGACCCGAAGATCGGCTTTGAATTTAGAGCTCTGATTTTTTATGAAGGGTCATTGCAAAAGACTGATCCTGAGAGGCTAACTGATCGGTCAGCCAGGCACTAGCATGAGTGCTAGGCTTACCTGTATGAGTACTGAATTCTTCAAAAATGCCCCAGTGTAAGTACTGGGTTTTCTGATGGAGATTTGAAGAAAAAAGGGGACACCGACATTCTTTAAGATACTTGAGATTTGAGCAAGAATGATTATCGGCGTTTTCAGGATTTTCCCTTATCCTGAAGGGGAAATGGAATAGACATTTGATGAGAATTTAGAAAGGAATGATTCAGATTTACTCCTCAACCTGAAAGGGGAGAAAAATAAAATTTATAAAAATGGAGAAGAAGAAAGGGAAGAAATTTTGAAAATTTATTTTGGAAAGGAATTCTCACAGGTAGCATTGTTGCTCCTATGAGGGGTTTGAGGATTATCCTTTTATCCTGATTTTAAGAAAAGTAAAATGAAGGAAAATTGATATAAATCTAGAGAATCAATAAAGATTGGCAAAACTTGTATTTACGAAAGAATCCTCATAGGTAGCATTGTGGCTCCTACGAGGGGTTTCAGGATTATCCCTTATCCTGAATGGGAACACCTCGGACAACGAGGGTCAGGTTTATCCCTTAACCTGAAAGGGTAGAATAAGAATAAAGGAAATACCTCATGGGAAAGAGGCATCAGGTTTATCCCTTAACCTGAAAGGGTAAAAAGATTGATAAAATTTAATGGATTTGAGGAAATATTGATAAACTTGATAAAAACTTGATAAAATTGATATAAACTTGAATAAAATGAATGAAACTAAAAAATATCAAATTTAACTGAAAATTTATAAGATTTAAGAAAAAGGAGTTTTTCTGATCCTGCCTGCATATGGGATCTTGAAAGGAAAATGTTCAGTTAAGGGATAAATGAGAAATCATTTTAGGGGAAGAAAATCCACCACAAGAAGAATGATCAGCGCAAGATCTGATCCTTTAAATCAAACATGAGAGATCATCATGAGGGTTAATTTTCGAAGGCAACGGTTTTGAAATCTAATTTTGAAGCAGAAGATCAACAATAGATCTGATTTCTAAAAATAACAGTTCGAAATTGATAATAATAAGATCAATGCAAGGGTTGATCTTTTGAAGATAATGTTAAAAATCAACCTTGGAAGATAAGATCAATCACAGGGGTTGATCTTTAAATATAATGATTTAAAACCCAATCCTGGAAGATAAGGCCAACACAGGGGTTGATCTTTGAATATAATGATTTAAAACCCATTTTTGGAAGATAAGACCAATGCAATGATTGATCTTTGAATATGATGATTTATAACCCATTTTAAAAGATAGGAACAACGCCAGGGTTGATCTTTGAAAAGTTTTGAGATCAATTTTGGAGGATAAGACCAACGCAAATGGATAAACCCCACGAGGAGCCCAAAACACAAGCCTATGTAATTCTGTTACAACCTTATAATCTTCCTGATTAGAACATGTTATATCAATCCATGATGGTAAATCACAGTCCCCGCAAGGATCATCTCCAACCTATGCGTACACCACTCTCCAGCCATGAAGTGCCTTTGTTTCATGGAGTGCCTTCACGTTCAACCAAACACATCAAGAATTTTCAATGGGATAAGAGAGAGAAGTTCTGGCCTTCATCCCTGTAGGTTTATTTTACCCATGAAATCGTTCTCCAGAACCTTTTGCATCACCATCTTCGGAATTCAGCACATCAACGTAACCACTGCCATTGGGCCAAGGCAAAAAGAAGGCTGAAAGGCTTTCAGCAAAATTCCACGTAAGAGCCCTTCATGATTATAGCACATAGACTGGATTCAACCAGTAAATGAATCCCATACTTACCTCGACAGACATGCTGAGAGTCTGTTACGATTTAGATCTATCGTGGCACAACCTCTTAGAGGCTTTTTCTGGCGCAACCACCGTTGCCCAGTTTTACGTTCTCAGGAACACATACCACTTAAAATACCAGAAATAGATCCAAAAAATCAGTAGAGGAGCAGCATATTAGACATTGAAAATGTGAGTACAACATAATGGATGTGAGGTAAAGAAGATAAGAGACTTAAAAGGGAGGAAAATTTGTAATTACAAAAAAAAAATGTTAGAACAATTCGTTCCTTTTACTATTGCATAAGGAGGCATTCAAATTGCTATAGGCAATTCAACGCCCTCCATGATGCGTCAATGGAAATCAATGTAAAAGGGAAACTGGAAGAGAAATCAGAAGAATTAAAGGGGAAAAGTGAAAAATAAATGCAGGTTGAAGCTGGAATTTAAAACAGAACTGATTGCAAAATGCTAAGTAAAGAAAATAGCAAAATCAGAAGATAATTGTAGGAATATGAATGTTCTTTTGATGTCGTATAGGGTGGGTCGACTCTGCTACAGACAGGTCGATCCCACCGTTTCGCCTTATGAAGAAATGAAGAAAATAAAATAAAAAAAATGAAATAAAAAAAAGAATAAAAAAAGAAAAGAAACGAAAACCCGAAGGAAAATGAGGCGCTATTATGAAGGGGAAAGTGGATTCCTAAAAGAATCAGAGAGGGGAGAGTTACTTACCTGCAACTTTTGAGATTGATCACCTCCTTTTTGCCGGCTGGGGAAGAAACGGGATAATAAGGAGGGGAAGGAGAAAATGTGGAGAAAAAAAAAATGAATCAGAGAAGGAATGCGCACAGAAGAAGAAGATGCGGGGGTGAGAATGGATCCGTGAAGGAGAAGAAGGGTGCGGGGGTGAAGAAGCGGTCGATTGAGAATTATTCACAGGAAAGGGGAGGGGTGATAACGGATGGCCTCGGGTCCCTCCTGCGAGTTCTTCTTAAAGAGAAGAAGAAGGTTCGGGAAGGGCCGAGCGGTTGTTAGAGATGGATGGAGGAGGATGATCAGGTGGTTAATGGAGGGCGATTGAGGAAGATAGGTGGTTCTGCAAAAGGGGAGAGAGGTGAGAGTGAGAGGGGAAAATGGCGAAAGTGAAAGAGAGGGGGGCGATTAGGGTTTGTTTTTGCGAAAAAATTTTGGTTTATTCCAAAAAGAGGCTCCCTAAAAGAAAATTTCATAAACATGGTTTAAAACTGATTTTTTTACCAAAATCGATTTTTAAAAAGCTTAAACTTATTCATTTTTCTTGAAATTTTTCATTTTTTTTGTATTTTTAAATGAAATCCTAGAGTTTTATGAGAAACCAAAGGTCAAAACTAATTTTTGGTGTTTTTGTAAAAATATTTACAAAAGAGAATTTTTCTGAAAATTTTAAAGCCATTTTGAGAAAATTTCTTCAGGAATGGGTTTGGATCCGGTTTTTGAGGAAATATGGATTTAAAGCCCTAGATTCGGATCCGAAATTAATTTTGAATATACCAATGTGGAATTTAATTCAGAAAGACTGAAGAATGAGCTTTGAAACTGCTTTGATTTTCTCAGAAAATAGAGTTAGGGCAAAAGAGTCATTTTTTTACAAAATTTTGAAAAATGTGGGGTGTTCACAGTAGTGATCATCCCACCCTTGGACCACTTGATGCACTGGTGGAGAGTTGATGGAACGGCATTGGCATTATAGATCCATGTTCGTCCCAACAGAAGATTGTAAGTCGGCGGCACATTGACGACATGGAATAGGACGGTGTGCACTGAGTAGTTGATAAAAATTTCTAAGAAAATCTTGCCCTTGGCAGTCTGCCCGTGATTATCGAAGCCGTAGATGGTGATGGGATCGGGCACGTACTCTTTTTCTTTTAATCCCAAGGCCTTTGCTGTCATTTCTGGGCAAATGTTGAGGTTGCTGCCTCCATCAACCAGTACGTGTGGGACAGTCATGCCCCTGGTCCTGACTACGATGTACAGCGCATTGTTGTGGAATGAATGAGGCTTTGGCAGGTCCTCATCAGAGAAAGTAATAGGCGCATTTGTCATCGCCTGGTTCTCAATCTGCGCCATGTCTTCGGGCGTGGTGCTCGGCTTCACCTTGATCTTTCTTAATAGATCATCCAACTTTTCATGATGCTTGGGAGAATCATGAGTCAATTAAAAAATGGATATATTGGAGAGCGCTGTAATCGGCTTCTGAAGGCTTTTGGCCCAATTCTCTGCTGCTTCTGAGGTTTCTTCTTCCTCTGTGCAGGCTTCCTTTCTCAAAAATCTCTTTGGAAAAACTTGTGTTTTCCCACTCTCAACTGACATGTTTCTTAGATTAAAAAATGAGAGGATATCCCCTCTCTGGGATGCAGGCTGATCCTGACATAGAACCATTACCTGATGCTGCAAACTTATCTCCTTGCTGGAACAAGGACGTATGTGACTTTGTGGGAGAAAAGAATCTTCCGAAATGGTTGATGCTGAATGCTTTGGGAATGGGGCGGACAGGATGTCCATTTTGCCCTCTTCTTTATCCTCGATGAGGATGCTTTTATCAATGCAGTCCTGGATCAGATGCTTCAGGACGAAGCAATATTCAGTGTCATGGCCCATCGCTCTGTGGAACTTGCAGTACTGTTCCTTAAATCTTCCCATGAGCACTGGCGGATCTGCAACCTTGGGAAGTTTCACCATCCCGTGAGACAGCAAGTATTCCAGAATTTTTTCTAGAGGCTGATCGAGGGGAGTGAATTTCCGATCCCTGCTCCAGTTTATATGTTTAGGTTTTTCTTGAAGGTCCCCTTTTTGTTGAGGACCGGTCGGGAGAAGCTTGTCACTGCTCTTGAAGAATTTGCTCTTTCTGCCTCTATTCTGCTCGGGCTTCGTGCCACTGCCGCTGCCATGCTTGTTGCTACTGCTCTGATTATCTTCGGGAACATCAACAGAATAAGTGAAGTGTGCCTTCTTCTTTGTGTCTGGGATATTCTTGTCCAAAGCGACTCCTTCATACATCCTGTTTTCTACCCCCATCTCGAGCCATTCTGCTCGCTCTGTCAGTTCGATAAAGGATTTGGAGGGATATGGGAAGATGAGGCTTTTTAGGGGTTGTGAGAAATTGTTGAGAATGACCTGGAGGGCATGTTCCTCAGAAATAGGGTTTCTCATTTTGTTGCAAAGGCTCCTCCATTTGTGAATGAAGTCTCTGGCCTTCTCATTGGGCTCCTGTTTTAGGTTGCACAGGTGGTTCAGGGTGGGCAGAGCTTCCGTGTTGAATAGGAAGCGTTCAACGAACATGTTGACAACTTTGTCAAAATCCCTTAGTTCAATGGGATTGACGTGCTCGGCGTACCATTTGGCAGCTATCCCCTCCAGACTGCGGGAAAAACAGAGAAATAGAGCACGGTTGTCTTCGCTGAATCGGGCGCATTCCGCAAAGAACATGGCAAGATGAGCCTTAGGATCCCCGGATCCATCAAACTTAATGAACTTTCTGAGCAGGTTCTCCAGATTGATGTCCCCTTCTAAGCCGAGGTAAAAATCCTGTCTAGTGTATGACCTTTTCCCTTTATCCCGGACTTGCAGGTCTTTAATAATTTTGGTCAGTGCTTGGATTGAATCCTCTGCGGGGGCCCCATACTTGGGTTTGTTCACTGACACTGGCTCTTCTACTGGCTTCTTGGATTGCCGCAGATGTTTCGGGATGTAGATCAGCTGCTCTTCTTCCTCAGAGACTTCTTCTCCTGACCCGGAATACTCAGAGGTGCTGTCACGTTGTACTTTCTGCTTGCTGATCTTAACTGGCTTTTTTATGGGCTTCTTCTTAGCCTTGGTCTTGGAAGCTGCCTTCTTGGGAACCGCCTTAGCCTGCTCGGCCATCATCTTAGTCATTATCTTTTAAAAAACCCGGTACATGGCCGGATCAACATCACTCTCATCTCGTGAGTCATGCTTCTTGGATATTCTAGGAGAATTCGTCTCCTCTGGCTCGCTGTCACTGTGTCGTTGAGCAGCCTGTTTACCAGCCCTTGTCTGAACCATCTTTGGATGCCAAAGTTTTTTGCAGAATAATGGGAATGGTTAGAATATAGAGAAGCTTTTTTGGAAATTATAACTTTTTGAGGGAAAAGAATGAAGGATTTCGGCAGATAATTTCAAGAGATTATCCCATTACCCGAGATTGGGTCATCACATGATTTGTGATATGTGTTACCATTTGATGATAACAGAGAAATGTGCCTTGTTACCTAGGCGAGGTCGTCCACCATGATAAAATATTTTGAAGATCAATGTGAGAGGGATGTCCCTTTTACCCGGGATGAGGTCGTCACAAAATTCCTGCAGAACTAGAAAACAATGTTAGCATAAAAATGTAGGTTTATCTGAATTTATCCGAAAATATTGGAAATTATCGGATATTATTCAGATATAAACCTAGAATCATACCCCCTTTGATATAAACATGAGAAATAATGAATAAATTTTAAAAATAAACTTGAAAATTCGAAATTGGGGTCAAAATAACAAAAATGCCCTTGATAACCTTGAAATCAGAGTTTTCTGAAAGAAATTTTATAAATTTTGGAAATTTGAAAATCAAATGAAATAAATCAAACATAATATGATGAAATATGATGATATGCATGAAAATTTATGGAATAAGAAGTTGAAATTTCGAAATTATGGTCAAAATGACCAAAACACCCCTGATAACAAGACTGGCCTTGAAACCAAGGTTTTCTGAAATAAATTTTGGAAAAATGGAAAATTAAAATGCAAATCAGATTAAAATTAACCCTAATATGATATTACATGCTTATTTACATGAATAAAAACCCTAAAATGGCGAAAATATCATAAAATATCAATTTTAACTTGATTTTCGCCTGATTTTCACTTTTGAATTTAAAGATAAACTAACATATAAAGCAAATGAACTTGGAATTGATCCAAATTTGGAATGGACACCTAAACTAATTTTAGAAACAGAATGAAGCTCGAAAATCTATTTTTTTTGTATTTTCTTAATATGGAAAATAGTTAAATTCCTAAGAAAATCAAAATTTTGCCTAAAATGTTGATTCTAAAGTAGATTTCGGATATCAAACTTCCATAAAAAATTCCCAAATTTTATAGGGTGACATAAGACA
Organism: Nuphar pumila; assembly: GCF_984573655.1. Lineage (NCBI taxonomy): Eukaryota > Viridiplantae > Streptophyta > Magnoliopsida > Nymphaeales > Nymphaeaceae > Nuphar > Nuphar pumila. Next base: position 121,909,951 of record NC_143249.1, read on the forward strand.
GTTAGGCAAAGATGTTTTCTATTTACACTTTCTGGTTTTTACCTATGTTCGGAGCTGTACAGCTCCTGCAATTCGGATCGGAATTTGGCGACTCTAGGATTTGAGGGAAACAGACAGGTTTCGGGATAAAATGTGGGAAAAATAGTAGACGGATGGTAAAATGGCTAAAATTGTGGGAGAATATCCCTAACAAACATAGAAAAATTTCATATTTTCACACATATGGGATTCAGGTTATGGTTTTGAAAAGAGCACACTGTTATCAGAGACCCGAATCTCTAGAATTTCTGGATATTGGAATCTGTAAAACAGAAAAGAGAATTTTGGGAAAAATAATAAAACAATTCCAAAAATTCCCAAATTTTGAGAAATGACAGTAAAATATGTTAGGAACAACTTTTATGTTGAACGTTTTTGCAGACGGGCTACGGGTTGAGCGGACTCAGTGCATTAGAGTCTGTCTATACCCTGACAAAGGAAAATCGAGATTTTCCCAGAGGTCTGAGAAAATCGATTTTTGACAGAAGATAAATCTACTGATAAAAATCTAAAAATTTCCAGATACTTAGTAGATTCCATCTTAAACCCACTGTGATTTTTAGGGAAAAATCCGAATCTCCTACAAGGGCGGTTTAGGTTCTTGTCTGCTAAAGCAAAAACTGAAATTTTTGGAGGGTTCAGAACCTGAATTGGGATTTGATTTGCTAGATAGAGTTCTGAAACTTGAATAAATCTGGATTTGTGGGGAAATAATGTAGACAAATCAATCTAACTATCATAAAATTTCTAAGATTTTTAAATGAAATATTAAGCATAAAATTATAACTGGATTATCATATGTGAATCAAACCTACTAACCATTAGGTAAATAGCAATGAAATGAATTAAAACTAACTTTACTCAATAACATGGATTAACTATATTGCATAAAACCAATGAACTATATTACTCAAAAAATTGTGACTATTTGTGCTATATAAACAAAATACAAGAAACAAAATTTTGGCCAAAAAGTATTTTTTATTGATATTTTTAACATTCAAAGACAAAGAGAGGGTGGGCAGACAGTTTGCCACCACTCTCGATATTCAAATTATACATTTGGTCCAGGAAATATAGACAGAGAAATAAAGGAGTCCCAGGTATATTTAGCGACATGATATGCCCCAGACCACTGATCCGACTGCAGGTTGAATTCTGGCATGTTGCCTGTCGGGAAGCGGGTGTTGGCACGAACCTGCCGCTGTGAAAACTGCCTCAGACATCGTTCCAGCTGATAATCAACGCATAAGAAAGGGCCCATCAACTTGTAGCGCTTGTCTCGAGCGTAGGTGTATCGAGGAGCAGTCTCTCTTCTGTCAAAGAAATCCCAAGTAATTTCTTCCTGATGCAGTTTCTCAATCAAAGCTTGACATTGAATGGCTGACTTCGACTGCTTACTGTTGAATCTGAAAGAACTGGCCTTCGAGGGAACGTGTCGCAGGAACCACGACTGCAGAGCGTAAGTGCATCCTTCTACCAGAATGGTCTCCCCAAGAGCAAATCGAGCCAAGCCTCTGTAAAGAAAGGCTAATGCAGCCATGGAGACTGAAAGTTGACGAGTCTGCTTACTTCCCCATCTTCGAAAGAGCTGGGCGACTCTGATATCTATGAAATTCTGGCCATCTTGGAAGAAAGCTAAACCCACTGTGCACAGGATCATGGCATGCTGAATCCTGTCCTTCGTTGCTCGAGACAGAGTACCAACCTATTTGTAGGCTCCATACTTGTGATATAGTTCAAACAGGTCGATGAACTGATTCCCACCAATCTCAGTAAGAGGCCAGGATCTGCTCCCTGTTGCTCTGGCCAAGGCTTCTCGAACATCCACCCCTTTGATATTGATCAAAAACTGCTGCTCGATAGGATCATCTGGCTGACCAGCTGGTTCGGGCAATCCCATAATATCATTGAACTCATCCATCAGTAGAGTCATCTCTCCTCATAGAAACCAGAATGTGCAGGTACGTGGATTCCACCGTTCTGCCATAGCTTGAATCAAAGCTCCATTGATGGTTCGCTTGCCTACCGCTGATGCCATCTCCAACCCACAGTCATCCAAGTGGTTTGGAAACATACGTGAGAAGGTGGCGAACCAAGAATAATACCACCGAGGGAAGAAAGGTCGAGACTGGATGACCCGCAGATTCGGGGATCCATCCTGAATCTGATAGAAGATATGATCTCGATGAAAGACAGCATTGAGGGAATTTGATGCCATTGAAGTGATACTGGGGCAAAAGAAGAAAATGAGGAGAATTAGATAGAAATGCAGGACTTATGGATAGACTCTTGAAGAATCAAACCTGGAGATTTTAAAAAGGTTGAAGAAATTTTTAAAGAAATTTTCCAGGGTTTTGAAGAAAATTTGATCTAAAAGAGAAAAGAAATGTAGGTAGAGAGAAATATACACCTGGGGTTTTTGAAAATAAAGGTAAGTTTTGAATAATACACCCAGGGTTTTGAAAAAAAAAGGGTTTGATACATATATATGAAAGAATGAGAGAATTATCATACAACTAAAGCTGCACAAACAAGGATGCACATACAGCACTCCCTAAGGGATGACTCTATATGCAACATTTGAAATGACTTGTAGGACCTTAATCCTAACTCTAGGGTTCAGATCATCTGATTCCAATCAAGATACGCCGATATACCTAAGCCGAAGCTCGAAGTACGTGGCATAGAAATATTTCTCCGGTTCTAAGGTAATGGCTTCCCAACATCCTTGAGCACCTACCGATATACCTCGGACTATGGACCTTAGGTACGTGGTAGGGGGCGCGAACCCAAATAAGTGGTCCAATTGTGAGGCTCTCTCCCGAACTATGGTTCAGTGAGACAACCTAGCAACGTGAAGACCGGGACAATATTAGGTAGGGAGGTTTTCAAAATATGCTCAACATGTAAGAAATCAGATGGCTCTAATGCAAGTCCTAAGGAGATAGATTTAAAATGAAAAGAAACATACACTTGCATACATTGTTTTGCATTCAATCCCTAGAATTGAGGAGAGTTGTATTTCAGACCTAAGTCTAATGTGAGCATGGAATAATCTCCTCAATATGGTCCTACCAAACCATACTTAGATTCTATATGCAATGATGTCAGCTTAGGACAGAGCCTAGGCTCCTAAGGGTTGCATGAAAATGAAGCTGACATATGTAGAATAAAAACTTAGAAAATATAAAAGCAAAGGAAAAGGCATTTAAATTCGACCGAACGAAGACGGGTCCCATCACGGTCGCCACTTCTGTGATCATCGCAAAATTTTTCCTCTCGTAATACTCTCTCTCTTCCTTCCCTTTTCCTTTCCAACCTTTATTTCCTCCAAGGGAGAAAATAAAAGACGGAAAGAAAGAGAGAAGAGAAAAGAAGAGAAAAGAAGAGAAAAAAAGAAGAGGAACTCTTTTTCGGGTCTCACTTGACCTTAATTTTGAAATTTTTTGAAATAACTCGCCTCCGTTTTTAAAATATTTGCGGGAAAACTGAGAGACGGGATTCGCTCGTCGGTACAAGGTTCGACCGTTCCTGGCGCCTTTACCAGGGGTAATCGAACCAAGGGTCAAATTTTATGCCTTTTGTTTTGCTAAGAATTTATCTAAGAATTTATTCTAAGTCTAAATGCACAAAGAATCATGCTTGTGCAAAATGCAAGGATGTATGCACTTTTTTGAAAATGTTTTGAAGAATTCCCAAGTGTTTCTGAGATGAATCTTATGATAGAGTGAAGAAATGATTGAATCTTAACTTTAGAACTTGAGATAGATCAGAGAAGTTCTAAGTTTTTGAAGTAAATCAGAGTTAGAAGAATAAATGAGAAAGAATGACTTGAAGCTTTGAAACGATGGGAAATGAAGTTTCAAAGTCAGAAATGGACTTTGAATTTGAACTTGAATTTAGGAAATGAATACTTGAGATGGAATTGAATTTGGATTTTTAAGTTTAGAATGGATCTGAGATAATCAAATGGTATTTAAGAATAGAAATGGATTTAAGAGATTCAGATTAGATCCAAAGATGGAATTGGATTTGAAATCTAGAATTGAGAATGGATTCTGGATCCTAAACAGAATGGGATCCGAGATTTTAGAATCCGAGATGGACTGGGGTTTTGGATCCTAAAATGGAGTGGACCTGAAGTCTGAGATCCAAATGTAGAATTGGGTTCTGGATCTAAAGTCTGGGATCCAATGTAGAGTGGGAATTCGGATCCTAAATGGAATTTAGATCTGTAATTCGAGATCCAAAGTAGAATGGGGATCTGGATCATAAATGGAATTTGGATCTGTAATTTGAGATCCAAAGTGGAATGAGGATCTGAATCCTAGAAGGGGAATTGGATCTGAGGTCTGAGATCCAAAGTAGAATTGGATTCTGGATCCTAAATGGAACTTGGATCTGAAGTCTGAGATCCAAAACTGGAATTGGATCCTAAGATGGATTTTGGGTTTTGAAGTCTGAAATCCAGAGTAGAGATGGGTTCTGGATCCTAGAATGGATTTGGATCTGAAGTCTAAGATTCAGAGTAGAATTGGATTCTGGATCCTAGAATTGGAATTTGGATTTGTAATCTGAGATCCAATGTAGAATGGGATTCTGGCTCCTAAAATTGGAATTTGGATCTGTAATCTGAGATCCAATGTAGAATGGGGATCTGGATCCTAGAATGGATTTTTGGATCTGAAGTCTGAGATCCAAGGTAAAGTTGGATTCATACTTAGAAATCTGGATCCAAGTTGAGATTAACTTTGGATTTGGGCTTTGAAAGTCCAAATGGGACTTTTGAATACAAATCTGGGTTTTGAAAAAAAAATAGATTGAATTTTAAAATTTAGGAAAGGTCAAGCTTTTTGAGATTCAGAATCAATCTCAAACTGTGGTTTCTGAATTTGAGGATAAGAAGATGAACTTGATTTTGAGAATGAATCAGAGATTTCAAAGTTTTAAATGGAACTTTGAAATTGAATTGTTGAATTTAAATTGGAATTTTGGAGTTTGAAAATGGTTTTGAAATTTCAAAGTCAATTTAGACTTTGAAATTGAGATAGAATTGGAATTTGAAGAAAAAAAAATCACTTGGGTTTTTGAAAGGAAGTTTTGAAAATATGATGCAATTCTATCCTAAATGATGAATGAATTTGAATGGTTTTGAAATTGGAATTTGGAAAAGCTATTCAATTCTTTAAGTGAATTAAAATAAGATTGAAGATATAATGCATTCTTGACTATGGTCATTGAATGTATTATATAATAATCTATATTTAAATTCAAGAGAAGAATGAAATACATTTCGGTGCTTTTATAGAATTTAAAATGAAATGAACCCTCAATATACCCTGACTATGGCCATTGGTATATATTTCGAGTTAATTTTAAGTTAAATTCTGATAAAAGAAGAAAATATTTAAGGAAAATATGATGAATTTTGAAAATGGATCCAGTTCGGATCCAGTGTTATTTTGTAAAAGATAAAAATGCTAAGTTTTGTCCACACCCTAACTATGGCCATTGATGTGGATCATCAACTTAATATTTATTATCTCTTACGAAATGGTGCACGTGCCATTCGTGTTTTACCATTGTGAGAATTTTGAGAAATAAATAAAAAAAATGCATGGAAACAAATAATTCATGATATTTTACAATGCTCATTCATTCTACCTAAAGCAGAAAATGTAAATTTTTATTTCAATCTAGCTATTACAAAATATAAAATCAAATTTACAACCTCAAATGATAACTTTATCCACATATTTTCTGCAAAAACAACTTGGTTAATAATGAAAAGAGAAGGAAAAGTACAAGTGTGAATCATGTTTATGGAAGACATCTAGAAATGAGGAGGAGGTTTACAATGCACATAAACCCACTATCCAGAAATAATATAAGGTTGCATTACCAATCAAGACCCAACATATATAATCATGATATCCCCTGCATGTGTTATGACATGTCAAACTTTGGAAAATGAGATAACTGGAAATGGGCTATAATGGCATTTAAGGTGAATGATAACCATCTAAGCTGGAAGTCTAAAGGTGGTGAGGTAATGCAGAGGGTAATGGTGCAGTGAGTGCTAGGAATGGAAATTATGTTGTGCAAAGGAGGTTACCAACACGGTTAAGTGCTTGGGTGCATTGGGTAGCAATCACCACAGGTGATATGCTGCAGGCCTAGGTATGAAGATGTTAGGTGCTGTGTATTTATAGGGTGCTACTGTGCTGTTGGCGCAAAAGGTAAAGAAAATAGCAGAAGTTGATATGTATTGCCAACATATCTGTGAACATATATGAATAGGGGGGGGGGGTGTATACAATACAACGTTATGTGCTGGTGGAGATGGTGAGTGGTGACATACTGCAGCAATGCAGGGGATGAAGGTGGTGTGACTGCATGTGCTGCAATAGATAAATGCAGGAAGGGAGTTGCAGAAATTTGCTTTCTATATGATGCTATTAGGAACAAGCAAACTAAAAATCAAAGTGTAATGAATATGTGAAATAGGTACATTAACCTACAGACATATGAGGACACAATTCAGATAAGCCATCAATCAGCAGATTGATGATCTCTATTTGGGTGATTCGCAACCCAAATTGTGATGATAGCTCTTCCTTAATATACATTTCCTATATCAGATCAGGTTTTCGCAGCAAGTGCTGATACATAAAAAAAAAAAAAAAAAAAGAATGGGTGATGATGATGGGAAAAAGAAAAGAAAAAAAAAACGAGAAAAAAAAGAGAGAGAGCCACAGCTACTAGCAGGAAATTCTTATGAAATACGTGTGGCATGGGAAAGGGAATTTCGGTAAGGGATATGGGCTTATTGTGAGAGGGTGAACGTATACTGCAAAAGGTGTTGAGACTTTGTTGTGATGGTGGCTTGACAACATACAGCCGCCGGGAGCTATAGGGTTGCTGTGGAATTGGGTTAAAAAACAGGGCTGTTGTAAGATGTATAGGCGAATATGCAGATGGGGATATAGAAAATGGAAGTGATAATGAAATGTTGTGTAGATATATAAGTGTTGTAATGCTAAGAATAGTAAACCATAACTACTGGACAGATACAAGATGATATGCCATAAAAAAAAAATTATAGATGCAGGCAGTATGATATAGCAAATATAAACAGTGGCCAAAAAAAAGACAAATGATTGTGTGAATCTTTTATGAAGTGCTGTAGCTAAATGATGTGCCATAGATGGACATCTGAAGTAACAAAACCTCCCAAAGAATAGATTGGCCAATCAGAATAAGAATTTAAGTATACAGTCAATGACCAAGGCTATCAACCAATGGGTCTGATGAATATGGAGACGATTTAACCTGCGATGACCACCATTGATGCCAATTTCCTGAAGGGTGATATTTGTAGCAGACAATTGCAACCAAAATTTTAGAAGGGGATGAGCATACAAATGAGCTAAAACAAAGAATAAGTAATGAAATCAGTAACAACTCTAAAGAATCCACAGGGGTAAACAACAAATGAAAGCAGCGCATGATAAAGAATATCAACTATGTTATGTAATGTGGCCTCCATTGCGGAACTTACTGAAATGGTAGTGATGCCATTGCATTATGTAATATCGAGGTCGTTATTGAGCGGATCAATACTGTGAGCATGCTCTTGTGGAAGAGAAACAAGATTATCATGGTATGAAATCAGAGTGAATGAAGTAGGGATGGGTTGATATGCAAGATGGATGCCAACCTAAACAAGGAAGAACTTGATCTGATGATGAGAGACACACGATCTATCGTGGCGATAGATATCAAACCGAGTGTGATATTCAATACAGGTATATAAATCGAAAGGGTGTTGATGTGTGCATCAGAGGTGGAAATGCTGGAAATGTGTTGGTCTGAGATGCATAAAGACCATTAGAAAAGTAAAGAATCCAATAAGCATCAATGCCATGGGACACAACTTTAACATAAATCTGAAGGTAGAGAATTCGTAAATCTACCATTTAATCCAATACTAATATTGACTCAAATAAAAGCAGACAAACAAATTTTCTGAAAATCACAATGCCCGCGAAAATTGTAATAGAGTGGTTGATAGCCGAGCAAATTTCAACTGCTGAAAGCAGAGATCATGCTGCGAACAGGAGATCCAAACTAACTAAAAAAAAAATGAAGAGCTAATCGATACTCAGCAGGCAGGGTTCGGGTGAACCACGTAAGGTTCTTGAATCCGATAATTCGAGCATAATAATAAGGAGATTGCAGAATAAGTAAAGTAGAAAGACGGAAGAAATGTTGGGACATGCTTGTCCTGTCGTTGTTGCATAGGGGATGGGTTGTGATTGCTATAGGCAATCCTATCCCACCCATGGTGCGTTAATGGGAGTTTAAGCAGATAAAATAAAATAAAATAACAAAGAAATTTCAGAGAAAAAGTCGAGGAAAAAAGGGGAAACTGACTTGCTTTCGCAGGGGATCCTGAAATGGCCTTCTGTCTGCAGCGAATCTCGAAAGATAGAGAGAAAGGATGCTCTTCCTTTTGTTCTTCAGCAGGCCTGCCTCTGGTGGGGTGAAACTGGAGCTTCTTCGCTCGATCAGAGAGAAGCGGAGGTCGATTCTCCTTCAGGGGGGACCAGAGAGGCGTCTGGTGGCTTCACTTTGCTTGCCGGAACTCCAGAAGAGGGGAGCAGAAGGGGAAATGAAGGATGATAATCAATGCATGAAAGTAGATGATCGACTAAAAGGAAAGGAGGGCAGATGGATTTTTTCCTAGAAGCTCCCGGACGAAGATGTTTGATAATGGATGCAGGAGTAAAAAAAATGATGGATCCCCCCTCGTTCCTGGCTGGCCCTTCTTTATAGAAAAAAGGAGAAAACTCCAGAAACCACCTTTTTGTTGTAGATCAATGGTGGGAGCGAGAGGCCAGCGATCGGAGGATGGAGGGCTCAATGGAGGTTTCCAGAATGGGGTTCGTTGAAGATTGAAGGCGGAGAGGGAAGCCTGCTGTTGCAGATCGAACGACGAAGAGAGAAGGAAAAAGGCGCGGGAAGAGTTCGTTAGGAATTCTCTGCTTTTTCGAAAAGGAGGTTTCCTTTTTAGGGAACTTTTTGAAAAATGGTTATGAAATGAGGTTTTCAGAAAAATTGTCTTAAAAGATTTCAAAAGTTCGAAAATTACTCATTTTCTTGTAGCTTTTCTCGATTTTTTTAGGTTTTTGTGTTGTTTTTCATTTTTTTTTGTATTTTTAAAATAAAATCCTAAAGTTTTACGAGAAATCAAAGATCTAAAACTAATTTTTTTGTGTTTTTGTAAAATATTTACAAAAGGGAATTTTTTTCTGAGAATAAAAAGCTATTTTTGAGGAAATTTCTTCAGAAAGTGGATTTATGTCCGAATTTTTGAGAAATATTCGAGGTTTACAACCTCGAACTGAGAAATATAGGGCCGAGGATCCAACAGAGTGTCGGATGAGCCGCTCGAGCTTTTCAAAATCATTTTTTGGTATTTTTGTGATTTTATTTTGGAAATCGGACAACGGGGCTCAGATTTGGATTTAAAATACTGAGTTCAGACCCGGAGCTGAATTTGAATATCTCAATGTGGAATTTAATCCAGAAATCTAGAGAAAGACTGAATTTTAGCTTTGAAATCACTTTGATTTTCTCAAAAAATAGAGTCAGGGGCAAAAGGGTCATTTTTATAAAACTTTGAAAAATTTGGGGTGTTCACAAATATGACTTAGAGTATGTTTCTCAAAAGTTAATTAAAGGCCAAGCGATCGCAGATCAGTTGGAAGATTTCCCCCTGACAGAAGAAATTAAAGCAGAGGATGATTTTTCTGATAAGCACATCTGCAATATCCAACAGCCTCTAGTTTGAAATCTATTTTTCGATGGCTCTAAAAATATGTCTGGCATCGGGATTGGAGTCCTGTTAATCACTCCAGAAAAAAAATGATCCCTTATTCCCTCAAGCTTGGTTTTCAATGCACTCATAATATGGCCGAGTATGAAGCTCTAATACAAGGCCTCAAAATCCTGCAAAGCTTCAGTGTCAAGAGAGTGCGTGCCTTTGGCGATTCACTACTTGTTGTCAGTCAAGTTAACACTAAATGGCAGGTAAAAGATTCCAAATTGATTCCCTATCAGAAGATCATCCTAGCTCTTGTGGACAGCTTCGAAGAATTTCAGCTCAACCATATAAAAAGAGAGCACAATCAGATAGCCGATGGTTTAGCCAGCCTGGGCTCCATTTTATCCTTCAAAGGCAGTTAATCATGTCGTTCTTTTGAAATTGGCAGACTTGAGCAACCTGCCTTTATTTCAACCATGCAAGTAAACCAGGTCGACCAGAAGGAAAAACCTTGATATCAAAATATCAAAAATTTCATTGAGACTGGTGAATTTCCACCAGAAATGCCAAAAAGGGAGCAACGTGCGATTCAGCATATGTCTACTTGTTATTTCATTCTTGCCAATGTCCTCTACCGCCGTGGGTTCAGTTCTGAGTATGCAAGATGCTTAGACAAAGAAGAAGCTATGGAAATCATCCAAGAGGCACATGAAGGGATTTGTGGTGGCCATGTTGGCTATCAGACTCTCGTTAAGCAGATCGTTCGAGCAGGGTATTATTGGAATACCATGCAGCAGGACTGTCATAGATTTGTGAGGAAGTGCGTCAAGTGCCAAATGCACGCACCTTCCATTCATGCACCGGCCACTTATCTACAATCAGTTGTTTCTCCTTGGCCATTTTCTATGTGGGCATTCGACGTCGTAGGCCCGATTACTCCTTCTGCTTCAAACGGCCACAAGTACTTTCTGGCTGCGACAGAGTATTTCACCAAATGGGTTGAAGCTGTTACTCTACGCACAGTAGAAGGCCGCCATGTGGTTTCTTTCATTCACAAGAACATCCTTTGTTGCTTTGGCATACCACATGACATTGTTTTAGACAATGGAAGTCATTTCAAAAATGAAAGGATGAAAACATTTTGTTATAAATTCAAGATTTGCCATCATTTCTCACCTCCCTATTATCCTCAAGGGAACGGCCAAGCAGAGGCTACCAATAAGATTTTGATCCGTATTTTGGAAAGGACTGTGAAAACAGGTCGAGATTGGCATGAGAAAATTCATGATGCACTTTGGGCTTACCGAACTACCATTCAGACTCCAACCAACACCACTCCTTCAGAACTTGTTTATGGAACTGAAGTGGTATTGCCTCTCCACGTTCAAAAGCCTGCTCTCAAATTTTCTTCTCTTATAGAATTGTCACTTGATTAGTATCAGTAGCAGAGATTGGTGCAGCTGGATCTACTAGATGAAAAGAGGCTCAAGGCAACAGAGCACGCTTAAGCTTATCGACAGAGGATAGCTCGACACTATGCCAAGTTTGTCATTGCGAGAAGATTTCGAGTTAACGATTTGGTGCTCAGATCAACGGCTCATCTCAAGCATCGACCACGGGGCAAGTGGTCACCCAATTGGGAAGGCCCCTATGTGGTTAAGGAAGCATTACCTCATAATTCTTATCGTCTGATCAATGCAGACAGGGTGGAAATACCAGATCCTATAAACGCTCTGCATCTGAAGAAATTTTATACTTAGAATTTTCATTCTAAAGCCTTTTGTACAATTTAAAAAGTCATTTCAATAAAACAATGATCTTTTATCAATTCTTACATTCTCCTCCATGATACTGGGGCATTTTATTTTGATCTATAATCATCTTCTTTCATCATATGCAGGCAGGATTAGATAATAGCTCTTTTACTCGAATTTTATTAATTCTCAATTGATCTTGGGATCTTTATTAAATCCATTTCATTTTATTTACTTTTTGATATAATCAAATTTTCATCAAACTATTGCCAATTTCTATCAAGTTTTAAAATTTTCGTCAATTTTATTAAATTCCATCCAATCTTTATCTTTGAAAATACCCTTTCAGGTTAAGGGATAAACCTGATGCCTCCTTTCAATGAGGTATTCTTTTTTTGTTATTTCTCCCGTTCAGGATAAAGGGATAAATCCTGAATTATCTTCTAAAACTCATTTTGAAAATCTAGTTCATCTTCAAAACCCGATCCTCGCACTGGTTATCTCTCAAATTTTTTCAATCATATATTAAGCTCATTTGGAAAATCCGGTTCTCACACCGGTAAATTTCTAACATCAGTCTTCTGATCAAATACCTTCCTTTTGCAAAATTCAAGTTCTGACTTGAACTTCCCAAAATTTGATATTTCCAAAAGATCCGGCATCTCGCTGGTCATGTATTTTCCCAAAAGGATCCAACACTCGTTGGTCATGTCTTCCAAAAGATCCAGCATCTCGCCGATCATATATTTCCAAAGGATCCAACATCTCGCTGGTCATGTATTCTAAAAAAGATCCAACCCTCGTTGGTCATGTATTTCTAAAAGGATCCAACACTCGTTGGTCATGTCTTCCAAAAGACCCAGCTCCCGCTGGTCATGTATTCAAAAAGGATCCAGCATCTCGCTGGTCATGTATTTCAAAAAGTCCCAGCTCACAAGTGTCAATCTCCTCAAGTCAATCTGTTCCACAAATCAAACCTTCAAGGTATGATTTCTCCATTCTCTCATTTCCAAACCTTCGGGTTTTCAATCTTCTCAAATTCAATCACTCTCAAACCATCAAATTAAATCCTTCATTTTCGAAATCCAGTATTTTTCACTGGTCGGGATTTGAAATCCAGTATTTTTCACTGGTCGGGATTTGAAATCCAGTATTTTTCACTGGTCGGGATTTGAAATCTAGTATTTTTCACTGGTCGGGATTTGAAATCTAGTATTTTTCACTGGTCGGGATTTAAAATCCAGTATTTTTCATTGGTCGGGATTTAAAATCCAATATTTTTCACTGGCCGGGATTTGAAATCCAGTTTTCATAATTGGTCGGGATTTGAAATCCAGTTTCTTATAACTGGTCGGGATTTGAAATCCAGTGTTTTCACTGGTCGGGATTATCAAAATCCAGTTTCTCATAACTGGTCGGGATTTCCAAAACCAAATGTATTTCATCAGTCAAATTTTCTAAAGTCTGACTTACACCATTTCTTTTAATTACAGCTAAAGGTCTTATCAAAATCTATATTGAGTGATTATTTCATAAAAGAATTCTAGAACATTATGCCAATTTGCTAAAAACACTTGTTGATTCTAAAAATCTGATTACACAAAAGAATTTCCCCATATTACCTCTAGTATTCTTTCCAAAAAGGTGAAACTTTTTGCAAAAAAAAGATAAAATTCAAATCTTTTCCTGTTGATCAACCAAAAGGATGTAAGAAATGTCCTCGATATGATCAGTGAAAGAAATCTTCAATGATGTTGAAAAGCCAGAAGCAAATTGATATTGATCATGGCTATGGCGCATGTTGAAAGACGACTATCTGACAATCAGGCAGTGGAAATATCTCAAGCTATAAAAAGAATCCACTCAATCCATGTCTTCTCAATCATTTAAGCAACAATCAAATATCTGCAAAAGGGATCTCTCAACTGTCGTCAAGATGAAGACGAATAAACGAGTTAGACCTCCGGGGCCAAAGAAGATTTGGATCATCTCCGAGATGGAGTTTGTGAAGGATCCTTCTAGGGAAAGTTCAGATCACCGTCGAGATGAAAGCGAGTGTGATGAACCTACCGACAAACTCTAAATGATATTTGATTTCTGCTATCATCTAAAGACCTTTTGAGCCAATACCATCAATATAATACCTGAGACAAGAAAAAGGATCAGAACATCTCCAAGATGAATGAGTTTGTGACGTACCCTTCCCTGAAAAAGAGAGAAAAGTCAGGACACATCCAAATGAAGGATGATGTTAAAAACCCGAGAAAAGTGCAATGACTCAAAAAGAGTGCAAAAAGGATCATCATGGGAAAACACCCAGATATCAAACTACCGAAGTTGCTAGAAGTCATCTTTTCTCATGTAAAATTCTTTTATCAATATCTCTTCACTACCTGCTTTTATGAAATTAAGAATATTTCTTCTCTTCTCATATTAGGGAAATGGATAGCTTCCTTGAAGAAAATCATCAATACTAAAATTTTGAATTTGACTCTTAAAACCGAGGAGTTAACCTCGATGGAGGAAATACTCTAGGTAAAAGAGGGAATATCTTTTTGCACATACGTGCACATTTTTTCAAGCATTTGAGTCAACTACAATTTTATCTTATTGGCAAAATTTTCTATCTATTCCAAGAATGAAATAAAAATTCAATATCTATTTTGATGCAACCTGGCGTTATTTATATTTTCCAAAAGAGTTGTCTCCTTCAGGAGAAATGTCTCTTCCTGTCCCATCACGGTTCTCTCATGCAAGGATCCGTATGGTCATTCCCACTCAGGTTAAGGGTCAAACCTGTATTTTCTGCGAGAGGTCACTGATTTCAAAAGCTATTTCAGTCTCAGCAATGAGACGCACCATTTCGTCCCCTTTTTAAAGCTTTAGGGAACCCCATTTTCCTCCTTTCGCAAAACCCCTTTCGGATTTGTTCATCTAAACTCCGAAGGTCCCATTATGGCATCTCCATTTGAGAAATCTATATGGTAGATTTCCTCTTTCAGGTTAAGGGTCAATCCTGAACCTTGCTTCGCGAGGTATCTTCCTTCTTAGGTTTGGGTTAAACCTGAGTCTCGTTTCGACGAGATTCCTCGTTTTTGACAAGATGTTTTCTTCCAGTCCCATCGTAGTTCTTCCCATCAAAGAACCCATGCTTTGTATATCCATCCAGGATAGGATCCTACTTGAGCTTCATTTCACGAGACATTTTCCAAAAATGTCTCATCAAGGTCCTCATGTATTCCTTTCCTCATTCAATACATTTTTGATATATCTTCGTCCCATCCAGGTTAAGGGCTAAACCTGAATCATTCAAAAAAGCGTATCTTGTCTCACCCATGAGACTTAATAAAAAATTTTATTTCCACCATTTCGGGATTTTCATCCAAAGTCCCATCACGATTTCCTCATCTTCTACTCAATCATATCATCTTCGAGGATTTCGTCTCCCCAAAACCATTCAAGATAAGGTTGTAAGCCTGAAAAGTCGTATTTTTCAAATTAATTCTTCCACACCCAGTTCCGATCTGCTGACTGGGGCATTTTCAAAATTAAGAGTATTGTCTTTGCCACTAAGCTCGGCTTTCAACCGGCTTAGTAGCAAAGAGGGGAATTTGTGAACACCCCAATTTTTTCAAAGTTTTGTAAAAATGTCCCTTTTGCTCCAGACCCCATTTTCTCAGAAAATCAAAGCAATTTCAAAGCTAAATTTCAGTCATTCTTCAGATTTTATGGATTAAAATCCATATTGATATATTCAAATTCAATTCCGGATCTGAACCCAGTGTTTTAAACCCAAATCTGAGCCCAGTTGTCCGATTTTCAAATTAAAATTACAAAAATATTGAAAATGGTTCTGAATGGCTCGGGTAATTCATCTGGCATCCTGTTGGATCCACAACCCTATATTTCTCAGTTTGAGGTTGTAAATCTCAAATATTTCCTAAAAATCCAGATATAAACCCATTTTCTGAAGAAATTTTCCCAAAAATCGCCTTAAGTTCTCAGAAAAATTCCCTTTTGTAAATATTTTGCAAAAACACAAAAAAAATAGTTTTTAATCTTTGTTTTCTCGTAAAACTTTAGGATTTTATTTTAAAAATGCAAAAAAAATGAAAAGCAACACAAAAGCCAAAACAAAAAATTGAAAAAATTAGGAGGAAAACAAATGGTTTTGAAACTTTTTAATTTGATTTTTCTAAAAAACTCACTTTTTAACCATTTTACAAAAATTTTCTTAAAAGGGGAATCCTCTTTTTGGAAAAGAGAAAAAATTCCAACGGACTCCTCCCACGCGTTTCCTTCTCCTCTCTCCATCGTTGATCTCAAACAAACCCATCTTCTTCACACCATCCATCTTCAACGAACGAATTCTTGAAGCTTCCTCCCCTTCTTTAAAAAGGGCGTGAAGGAGAAGGGTTGGGCATCGATTAAACCCATCATCATCGAGTTTCTCTGCAAAAATCCATTACAATCCACCACACTCATCCAGTTTCGCCATCGCTATTTCTTCTGATCAAGTTTTTCTGATCACCTACTATTGACATTCATTTTCCATCCTTCTTCATGCAGCAACCCTCGAGGCATCCATCATCGATCATCATTAAGCATCCAACCTTTTCTATCCAATCCCTTCTTCCCTGGTTTTTCATCAACTTGCTGAAAGGGATCGATTAACACCATCGCCATTAGCATCCGTCGCATTTATAATCATCCTCTGCTATTCATCTCCCACAGTCGAGCTCTCCTTGCATCCAGAATCCCTGCAAGACAAAGGAGATCAAATACCCTAAAGCTGCGGTTACAGGAAAACCACCATCCTTTCCTTTCTACTTCTTTGATTTACTTTTCTTTTGGGTTTTCGGTTCTGGGCTTCCATTAAAGCACCTCGGGTGGTGTTGAGTTGCCTTTGCAATTTCAACACCCCCCCCCCCCCCATGTGCAACAACAACGGGATGTGTATATTCCAACATTTGTTCTGTCTTTTCTTTGTAAATTTTCATATATTTTGAAGGCATGTCTATGACTCGATTTCCATTTTCATTATTTGTTCATACTGAATTCACCCTTCATGTTCTTGATTTCCCACGATTATTTCGGTTCCCTTCTTTTCCTTTTTTTTTTACATTTGCTTACATCTAATTTTCTGTTTTATTTCAATTACCTGTCGTATTTGTTTAGATTTTAAGCATTAGCATCATCACTATGTTCTTGATTTTGTAATACTTCTGAAATCATTGGGTTACTTTTTTTTTTCTTCTTCTTTTTTTTCTCCCCTGTCTCCTTTCTGTCTGTAGATTTTCTTTTCCCATTTTTTTTCTCCTGCCAAAGCAATATGCACGATGACAACCTACTCATAGCAGCGTTGAATCGTGTGTTGCAATAAAGCTTTAGCTCTTCCATAGGCTATCTTTTCCATTATGTATTTGCTAGTTTTCAATTTCCTGTAACTTCACCATATGTCTTCATTGTAAGCTGAACCCCCTTTATGTCTGACTCTGCAAATTTGACAGATCTATCATCACCATGTGCGTTGCAATTTATCCCTTTGCTTCATTTAATTTCCTTTTACAATCAATCGTTAATTCAATATTGATGCTTGGTCTGTGTGTGTTTTCTGTGATTTAATGTTTGAGCTACTGCTCCCATTTTAACTATCTGTCAATTTCATCTTTCTCTAAATTCATTGTATTTTAATCTACTGTTTTATCAGGACTAGCATTTTTTTTTATCGCTGGATTATCCACTGATTTTCTTTACTGTTCCATTATGAATGGCATGTTTTCATTATTTGATTATGAGTCAATTTTATCTTTCTTTCGACTATTCATTATATTTTGACTCATTTTCTTATTATGAACAGTCTGTCCTTCTCTTGATAACCCATCATGTGATGATTTCCTGTTCTATCGTGAGAAATTTGTTCTTATGATAGTCTCTTGATTACCTTCCGATTTTATTATTATAATTATTCATTTTTCTGATTACCTGTACACTCTAACCTCCTGTTAATATCGGGACCTCCTGTTTCTATTCTCATCTCACATTTAATTTCTCACATTCTGATGCAGAGCATCCAGAAACAAAAGCAGATTTGGATTCCAATCCAAATATCCAGACCCGTTCCGGACATCGCTACCCAAGGCGATCTACACGCTTGCAGAACATTTGTGGTCCTAGTGGATCTCCCAGTTAGTTGATGCTCATCATGATCCTTTTATTGCTTTGATTCCATTACGAAATCATATTTTTGGATTTTACTTTATCAATAGTTATTTCATGTAATTTTTTTTTTTTAGGAGCCGGATTCTACGAATCCGGATAGTTCTGGTACCCTGTAGAATCTTTTTGTGGTACTAGAGGGTGTATGGGGTCCAAGGGTAGTTTTTATTTATTCACAAATTTGCTTCTCTCTTGGTGTTGGTGCTGGATCCAATTCACAACCTATTTGGATTCGGATCTTGATCCGTCTTCATGAAGGGGGTCCTAGGTGACACCACTTTAGTGTGGTCCATCTTGGATCTCATTTGAATTCATGTTGACCAGCTCAAAGTCAAAAATGGACTGTTGGTGGAGTTATTAGCATTTGACAAAATCTAGGCTTGCACACTCGTTTTTGGTGGAAAGCTTGGGAAGGCCAAGGTCTCTTTATTGTGGCTCTTCCCAAGCAACCTAAGCCCTTAACTAGGGAGGTAGTCCAAGGGGTTGGGGGTCTTGTTCAATTTCGAAATTGGTAGTGTGGCTGGTTCTAGAGTGAGAAAAATCAAGTTTTTGGTGTGGTTGGTGCTAAAAAGAAAGCTATCTTGGTGTGAAAGAAAAACCGAACTTCGTTTTTGTGTGGAAGGTGCTCTTGTGAAGAGGTTTTATTCGTGGTGGCTGTTCTAAGTTTGATCGTGGTGGTTGGTAATCCATCCTTACTGTTCGTGGTTCATCTTGTGGCGTCGGTTGCTTCCCAACGACGATCATTATCGATTTCAGCCCGGATATTAACATTGGTTCTTCGTTCTTGTCCTTTACTACTTTGATTCGCATTTGCTTGCGATTGTTCATGTTTTATTGTTGCTAAGTTGTATTGAATCATTAGAGAGTTGCAAATACATGATTAGAGGAGTTTTATATTAAAATTTGTCTTCTTTGGTCTTAAGTTCTTTCGGATTATTGTTGTGTGTGAATGAGCTCGGTCACTACCAAAAAGACCAAAACGCTGTTACGAGATAACAGAGGAGTCTCTGATAAAACATCCGTATCAGACTCAATACTAAACGGATTTTCGTGTTCTTTAGCTTCCTAGAAAGCTAAAACAATTTCCTACAACTTTGTAGTTAAAAGGTACCTGAGATTCGTCCGTTTGAACCTCTGAAATTGTCTGTTAAGTTGTCAGACTCACAGAAGTCCCCTGTTACATTTCTACTACAGAACCAACTTAATAGTGTTCGGTATTTTCTGATTATCTGGAGATTCCTTGAATGAAATTTCAATTTTGTTTATTCTGTGGAAAGTTATAATCTAGACCTACAACTTTCATGTTTTTGGTTTTGATTGAATCGTTGTTTAGTTGCCTCAAAAATATTGATCTTTTCTGCTATTGTCGAATCTTTGAATTTTATTTTCTGAAACAATAACTCATATTATTCCGAAATTCAAAAATTCGTAGAGGACTGTAAAAAATTCCAAAAATTGCGATCTTTAGTGTTCTGGAAAGGTCTGGATCTGACCTTCATTTTGTCAGTTGTGAGTTTATCCAAAATCTAATATTTGAAGGGTTAAAAGTCCCTTCAAACAGTCTACCCCTGAATTTTGATAATTTGTGTTGGACTTGTTTAGCAGTCCCGGTGTCGAGTCCGTGGAGCGATCGTTCTTGCTCCGAATTTAGTATTTTTGGATTCGTTGGAAAGCTGTGCAAATCACGCACAACTTTCATATGGATATCCTTTGTTGAAATACAACGCACAGATCCCAAAAATCAGTTTTCCAGAGTTCTGTCTGGACTCTATATCATTTCAGCTTCTGCGTGCGTTTGGATCTTGGATCGTAGATCAGTGTGTACCGAGTCCACTGTAGCATTGCATCATTTTGGTATCAGAGCGGGTTGTTGGATTTTTCAATCCGACACGATTCCCTGTGTTGTGGGGAGTTCAAAAAAAAATAATAATAATTTTAGGTACCATTCACCATGGCGGGTCGAATGGGCGGTCGAGGTCAAACTAATTTTAATAGAGGAAACGATGATCGTGACCATCGATATGAGGTGCGAGATCTGCAAAGACAACTGACTGAGGCTAATCACCGAGTTGAAGATTTAACTCGTCAAATGGCCGAGAATGTTAGATTTAACGATCGGCGTGAGGAAAGGAGTTCGTATAGTTCTCGATGAAATCGAGAAACCCAATCGTATGATTCTGATGATGACTTTGAGTCACATCGATGAAGTCCAGAAAGAAGAGATAATCTACAGCCACAAAGATCCCATTGGGATTCAGGCTTACGTTTTGATATCCCAGAATTTAAGGGAACTAGAACTCCCGAGGAATTCCTGGATTGGATTAGCGAAGTTCGCAAAATCCTTGAGTTTAAGGAGGTACCTGAAGATCGTCGTGTGGGATTAATATCCCTCAAATTAAAGGGTCGAGTTGCAGCTTGGTGGCGTCAGCTCAAGCAAACACGCAAACATCAGGGCCGAGCTTCGATTGAGCGTTGGGAGCATTAGGAGCAGAAGCTTCGTGCTCAGTTCTTGCCGTTAAACTATCATTGTGAGCTATATCAAAAATATCAAAGTCTGAAACAAGGAACTAGATCGGTGGATCAATACACCGAAGAATTTCATGATCTTGTGGCACGAAACGACATTCGTGAGAGTGAAGAACAATTAGTTTCAAAGTATATTGGAGGACTGAACTTCCAATTACAAGATATGTTGAACTTCATAGAGTGTTGGACTGTGTCTGAAGCACATCAAAAGGCACGTCAATGGGAGAGGTCTACCCAGAGAAAGACCTTGGTTAGGCCTAGTCCTGTGACTAGACCCGTAGCGCGGGCTCCTACGGTCCTCAGTGCAAAAGTTGTCCCACCCTATCGTCACCCCAATGCTTCAAATCTACCTAGGGTTGCGAGCCAGAATGGTCCGATAGGAAACCAGATTAGAACCACTAGTTCGAGCACTCCCATAAAGTGCTATACTTGTGGGAAACCTGGTCATAAGTCCACTGAATGTCGTGGCAAAGCCCTATTCGTTGAAGGAATTCATGAAGAAGAGGATGTTCAATTCAATCCTGAGTTCGATCCCATTTATGACCCAGAGATTGAATCCTTTGAAGAAAAACCAGAAGAAGAGTTTGTGGAAGAGGATATATTGCTACCTGATCGAGGTGAAGCACTCATCACGAGGCAAGTTTGTTTGGCATCGAGGCAAGAAATGAGTGATCGATGGCTAAGAACTCACATATTTGAGTCTGCTTGCACCATTAATGGGAAAGTGTGTCGGTTCATCATAGACTCAGGTTGCTGTGAGAATGCCATTTCAGTTGAAGCCATGACTAAGCTAGGTTTGAGTTGTAAGACTCATCCCCGTCCGTATCAGATGTCTTGGCTCCAAAAGAGCATTGATGTCCGTGTCGACCGGCAATGCTTGGTCAAATTTTCGATTGGAAACACCTATTTCGATCAAGTATGGTGTGATGTGCTTCCCATGGATGCTAGTCATATCATACTCGGAAGACCATGGCAGTATGATCGTTCCGTTATTCATAATGGTCGATCCAACTCATACTCGTTCACATTCGAGGGGCGAAAGATCCATTTAAATCCATCCAAGGATCTACCACCTTTGTCTTCATCTTCGTCATCTGCTTCATCTTCTCATACTCCAGTTTCCACTCAAATTTTACACCCCACTTCATCCAAACTTTCTCCTTCAAAAGTTAAACTTTAAAGTGCTTTTATTGCTAGACACGAGCTCCAAGAGGTTCTGAGTCAATCTAGCATGTGTTACTTCTTGTTCTCTGTTGATTCTGATTCATCGCGTGGTGAGTCAAAGTCTGACACCATAGATCCTAGAGTCATACCCTTTTTAGAGGAATTCTGTGAAGTCTTTCCCAATGAATTACCAGACGGATTACCCCCTCTGCGGGAAGTCCAACATCATATTGATCTACACCCTGGCGCGGTATTGCCACATGCTCCGCATTATCGCATGAGTCCTACGGAGTATGAAGAGCTTTGTAGACAGGTTGAAGAATTGCTAACTAAGGGTCACATTCGTGAAAGTCTTAGTCCATGTGCGGTTCCTTCTCTTCTTGTTCCCAAGAAGAATGGAACGTGGCGGATGTGCATTGATAGTCGAGCTATCAATAAGATAACCATCAAGTATAGGTTTCCGATTCCAAGATTGGATGATCTGTTGGACCAATTGACTGGTTCAAAGATATTTTCTAAGTTAGATCTGCGTAGCGGATATCATCAAATACGAGTTAGGCCTGGCGATGAATGGAAAACTGCATTTAAAACTCATGATGGTCTCTATGAATGGCTCGTAATGCCATTTGGTCTATCCAATGCTCCATCTACCTTCATGAGAATCATGAATCAAATTTTTCGACCTTATATTGGTAAATTCCTGGTCGTTTATTTTGATGACATTCTCATATATAGTCAAACCGAACCTGAACATCTAGAACACTTACGTTTAGTGTTCGATATCCTCAGAAAGGAACAATTTTATGCATCTATCGATAAGTGTGTCTTTTGGGCCACTGAAGTTTTATTCCTTGGTTACGTGGTCTCGACGTCAGGTATATCTGTTGACTCTTCGAAAGTCCAGTCGATTCGAGATTGGCCTGTGCCAAACTCCATTACTGTCGTGCGTAGCTTTCATGGGTTAGCTTCCTTCTATAGGAGGTTAATTCCGCATTTTAGCAGTATTGCTGCTCCGTTGACCGATTGTATTAAAGGTAAGACCTTTCAATGGAATCCTGAGGCTCAACAATCATTTGAGCGTTTGAAATCCTATCTCTGTTCAACATCGGTATTAATATTGCCTAATTTTAATCTTGCTTTCGAGTTGTCATGTGATGCATCTGGTGTAGGTATATGTGTTGTGTTGAGTCAAGAAGGTAAACCTGTGGCTTATTTTAGTGAGAAACTGAATGAAGCCAAATTGAAGTATAGTACCTATGATAAAGAATTCTATGCTATCGTCAGAGCATTAATGCACTGGAGGCATTATTTGGTGCATCGAGAATTTATTCTCCATACTGACCATGAGGCTCTCAAATACATCAATGGTCAGCATAAGTTGAATGCCCGTAGAGCCAAATGGGTAGAATATCTGCAAGAGTTCACATTCGTTCTGAAACATAAGGCAGGAAAGGATAATGTTGTCGCTGATGCCTGAAGTAGGAAAACCATTCTCCTGTCTACCATGAAATCATCCGTTTGGGGTTTTGAGGAGTTCGCGTCATTATATGAGTCAGATAGCTATTTCTCAAAAATTATTAATGAAGTGACAAGTCATCCTCATGACAATTTCTCACTGGTTGATGGGTTTTTATTTAAAGGCAATTTACTTTGTATCCCAGACTGTTCCCTGAGGCAACGTTTTTTTTCTGAGATATATAATGAGAGACATTTTGGTCGAGACAAGACAATGCATTTAGTGTCTTCAACATATTTTTGGCCCCATATGCGAAAAGAAGTGAATAGATTCGTGGAAAAATGTCATACATGTCATATCGCGAAAGGAAATGTCACAAATGATGGGTTGTATTTGCCGTTGCCTATTCCTGAAAAACCTTGGCAAGATATAACCATGGATTTCGTTTTAGGATTACCTAAGACCTCTCATGGTCTTGATTCTGTCTTTGTGGTCGTCGACCGATACACAAAAATGGCTCGTTTCATTCCGTGTAGAAAAACCATGGATGCATCTAATATTGCGGATTTATTTTTCAAAGAAATCTATAAATTGCATGGCATTCCAAAAACTATCACTTCTGATAGAGATGTTAAATTTGTAGGTCATTTTTGGCGTCAATTATGGAAAAAGTTAGGAACCAGTCTACAATTTAGCATTGTCCATCATCCTCAGACCGACGGTCAAACTGAAGTTGTTAATCGGTCCTTAGGAAATTTGTTGCGAGCTTTAATTAATGATAAACCTATGTCATGGACTCAAATAATTGCACAAGTTGAATTTGCTTTCAATAAATCTGTGAATCGTTCTATTGGATTTTGCCCTTTTACTGTTTTGTATGGTTTTAATCCATGTTCTCCTGTTGACTTAGCTCCTATTCCTATTGTTGGTCCTGTTTTAAATTCTGTTCAAGATCGTGTTTCTTTGTTGCAAGATATTCATAAACAGATACATTTGAATCTTCAAGACAACATCAGTAAGTATAAAGCAAGCTATGATAAGAAGCATCGACATGTATTGTTTGAACTTGGAGATCTGGTATGGGTTACTCTTACTAAAGAACGTTTACCTTCTGAGTTGCATGGTAAGTTGGCGCCTACGCGCATTGGTCCTTGTACAGTTACTGACATCATTAATTCTAATGCTTACAGGGTTCAGTTGCCGCCTCAATTCAAAACTTCTAATGTGTTCAACGTCAAACACTTGGAGCGGTACCGTGGTGATGCTGAAGGCGAGGAGTCGACTTCGAGGATGAAGCCTTTTCAACCTGGGGGGATGATGCAGAGCATCCAGAAACAGAAGCAGATTTGGATCCCAATCCAAATATCCAGACCCGTTTCGGACATCGCTACCCAAGGCGATCCACACGCTTGCAGGACATTCGTGGTCCTAGTGGATCTCCCAGTTAGTTGATGCTCATCATGATCCTTTTATTGCTTTGATTCCATTACGGAATCATATTTTTGGATTTTACTTTATCAATAGTTATTTCATGTAATTTTTTTTATTTTTATTAGGATCCGGATTCTACGGATCCAGATAGTTCTGGTACCCTGTAGGATCTTTTGGTGGTACTAGAGGGTGTATGGGGTCCAAGGGTAGTTTTTATTTTTTCGCAAATTCGCTTCTCTCTTGGTGTTGGTGCAGGATCCAATTCACAGCCTATTTGGATCCGGATCTTGATCCGTGTTATCATCGCGAAATTTTTCCCCGTCTTCCCTTCCTTGCGGAAGAGAAAGAGGGGAAATGCTTTCATGCTTCAAACTTGACCGGATTTTGGAAAATGTTTTGAAATACTCGCCTCCGTTTTGAAAATTGTGGGAAAATTCATGGGATGGGGCTCGACCTATCGGTACGAGGTTCGACCGTTCCTGCCGCCTTTAACAGGGGTAATCGAACCAAGGACCAAAATTGTGCTTGACTTAGTTAAATCATCAAAATCGTGTTCTATCCTATATGCACAAAGAATTCAGGCATGTGCTATGAGATTTTGGAAAATGTAAGTTGGAAAACATGATGTATGCTCAGAAAACCTTTGGAGTTGAAAGATATTTCTCAGGGAAAAGGTGATATCAATTTCTCAGGAAACTCAGATGAAAAGGATTTGAAATCTCGAGAAAATTTACGAAGATTTAGGAAAATCATGAATGGTTGAAAATCTTGGGAAAATAGAAGTGATTCTTGAGAAAAAGGTGAACACTGGAAGGGAAAATGCCTGTCAGGAAAAGCTTCAAGTTTTGAAAGCTTTCTTTGGAAAATGATTGAAATTCATTAGAAAACCCGTTTGGGGAAGGAAAATTGAAACTCGGGAAACTGAAATCCTGAGAATTTTAGCCTTGAAACACTTGGAAATCGATTTTGATCTTTGAGAAAGATTGGGAAAGGTGAGAGACTTCTTTTAAAAATCTTGAGAAAATAACCTTTTTCCATGGAAAACTGTGGAAAAACTTGACTTGGGAAAACCGATTTTGAAAAATTCTCAGAGTTTCTTGAGAAATCGATTTTTTTGAGAATGAAGTTTTCTTAAGAAAATCATGGGAAAACCAAGGATTTCATGATGCAAATGATATGAGTGAATGAATGCATTTTGGAAGACTTTCTAAGAAATTTGTTGGAAAAATGTGTATTAAGTCAAAATAAATCCTTCACATATCCTGACTGTGGCCATGAGTATGTTCAGAGTTTAATTGATTTAATGCACAATATTTTTCAAAATTGGAAATATGATGTGCATTTTAAGATAGCCTAAGAGTGTAAGCTCAATGTGACTGGTAGAAAGATAATGGATCTGGGTCTCGTCCATATTCTGACTAGGGTCGTAAATATGGATTCAACAGAGTCCATCAACTCCCTAAGGGTTGGTGCACGTGCCATTCGTGTACATCCATAGTGCTTTTGAAATAAAATGCATGTATCATATAAGCAGGATATTGCATAAATTCAAACTATATGATATGCATCCTAGTCTAAGCAGCAAATTAAAATCTTATTCCAAAATTTACATTATTACATCACTAAATAAATGAAATAAAAGAAATTTGCAGACTTCAGCTCCTTCTTTTGAATGTCCCTGCCAAATCTTGAAATAAGGTTAGCTCAAATATGTGGGTTTTTCCAAGATTTTCCAATAATATTATGAAATTATTGGATTTAATTGGATATAAACCCTATTCCCATGCTTCCTTGATATTTGAAATGATGTAAATACAGGAAATTCAGTAGAAAATAGTTTGAAATTCGAAATGGTGGTCAAAATGACCAAAATACCCCTAATTATAAAGTTATGCCTTTAAAATCAAGGTTTTTTGAAGGAAAATTTGGTAAAATTGATATTTCGAAATTAAAATTGAATCAAATGATGATGAAATGCATAATGAGATATGATGACATACTGCTAAACACATTAAGACTGTAAAATCAGAATTTGACATTTTGCAATTTATCCAAAATAACGAATTTCGCTTGTTTTTCGCTTGGATCTGGGGCCCGCGAGGCCCTGTTTTGATGATATGGCTAAATTAAGCCTCAAATGAATTCCAAAGCACACCAAATTCGGTATGAAGCATCTACCTACTTTGATAGACAGCCTAGAATGCTAAAAATTACGAAATGATATGATTTGAATGCTAAAATTTAAAGAAAGTCCTAAAAAGGGTGGATTTCGCCTATGGACCCGAACCAAATGCAATGCTTAATATGATAATGCAATATTTACACCATGAAAACTTATGATATTTTGCAGACTGCTAAAGGACCCAAAATGGAACACTTTTGGTTTTTACAGTTTTGGGATTTGAACCATGGTGAGTTCGGTAGCAGGGATTTGGTTCTGATGAAGGTAAAATCAACCTAATCTAATATAAAATGCTAAAAAAATAGAAAAATGCCATGGAAATTTCTGATATTTAACATAGCTACTCATGACACCTACAGGGACAACTGTCATGTTCATGACCTTGGCATTTGATCAACAGAAACACAGATAAAAATATAACTCTTCATTCCTAAATCGACAGAACAGACAAATGTGACCAAACAGGTGACTGACAAGAAAAAATCCGAATCAGATATCACAACTGTTCTAAAAATCACAGGCTTTCTGATTCAAACATAGGTCATTCTGGACAAAATATTCACTTTTTACAGAATCGGATTTGGAGAAATACCCAAAGAGAACCCATAGCCTTAAGTCGATCCAAAGTCTCAGAGGCCCAAATCAGGCTCTGACACGTGTCCCGAACTCTTGGATTTTTGTCAGACAATAAAAAAATTCAAAAAAATATGAGAAAATCATGTTAAACACTAGACAGCCTCTTGAGTTCATAACCACTTTCGGATCGAAAATCGAATCTCCCATGAGGGAGATATCGATTTTACAAGTCGGAAATAAAATTTTAAAATGCATCCCGGGTAATAAAACCCGACTCACCTTTTTGAACGTTTACCGCAGTAAACGAATTCAAATCCTTCTGAATTTTTGGCACATTTTTAGGGACACCTAAGGATGCATTCCATGATGTTTTTAGATTTTTTTATGCATAATAAATGCATGAAATGACGTTTGGACTGACTGACAAAAACAGAGAGCTACTGAAATTGAGCAGAATTGAAATAAATACCTAATTAAACCTAATTAACTTATGAAACATGCTAAATTAACGAAATAAAATGCAACTTAAATTTAGCTAAATGCATGAATGCTAAAAATCATCTAGGAAGCATAATTGAATATTTTTATATATGTTGTTTTATGAGAATAGCTCGATCCATCCCTTGGATGAGCTCTTTCTTCAAACGACAACACGAATCAAATCATGATGAAATCGATTGGAATAGGGGCTTACCTTGTGTTCTCCTGCAGTTTTGGAACTCCCGAAATGAACGACTACCTTGACAATGGGCTCCAGAGGGACGTGAATCCAGAGGAAACCAAGAAAGAAAGAAAATGGAATTCTGAAGTTCAATTCTCAAATAGGGCTCTCTCTGAGCTGGGCATGGGCTAGGGTATTTGTAGAAATTTTGGAGATTTTCAAAATCCAAACACAGTGAATCTGGACCTTCCATGTGGCGCCATCTCAGGGCATGCCATTTTGATTTTTTTAGAAAATAAAAATGAGAATTTTGTGAGTGAGACACCTCAGCAGGGGAATTTGGAATTTTTCAAAAAGCTTGCTTGATTTTCTCTGCAGGAGTCTCCCAAATGGCGCCACCTCAGAGGATGTCCTCTTGGAGTTTGAAATTCAAAGCTTGGTTTTCCTGGAAGAAGGAGAGATTTCCATCTGGCGCCACCTCAGGGTGGCTCCACACTACCATGTGTCAGAAGGTAGGAGCAGAGGAAGCAGAATATGCCACCTCAGAGGGGTTTGAATTCTACTTTTTCTGATGAAAGGAGAGACTGGCATGTGGCGCCACCTCAGGGTGGCTCCTACAGTGACATGTGGCAAGAGGGAGGAAAATGAGGGAAAGGGACACGTGGCACCATCTCAAAAAATGAATTTAGGGAGGAGACTTCAGGATTTGCGCCACCTCAGCCTGGAGTTTGAATATTTCAATTGTTGTTTTTTCTGAAGGAGGCAGAAAATGACATGTGGCATTTGCTTTTTCTGAGAAGAGCAGAGGATGACACATGTCACTTGCTTTTTCTGAGGAAAGCAGGGAATGACATGTGTCATTTGCTTTTTTTGAGAAGAGCAGAGAATGACATGTGTCATTTGCTTTTTCTGAGAAGAGCAGAGAATGACATGTGACATTTGCTTTTTCTGAGAAGAGCAGAGAATGACATGTGTCATTTGCTTTTTCTGAGAAGAGCAGAGAATGACATGTGTCATTTGCTTTTTCTGAGAAGAGCAGAGAATGACATGTGTCATTTGCTTTTCTGAGAAAAGCAGAAGGTGACATGTGTCAGCCTGCTTTTTCTGAAGGAGGGAGAGATTGACACATGTCCTCTGCAGGAGACATACTTCAACTGGTGCCACCTCAGGGGAGACAAGCTTTACTTTTTCTGAACAGGACAACACATGACACGTGGCATCTCATGGTGGCCTTGGAATGACACATGGCACAGGGTGAAGATGGTGGACACTGACACATGGCATGGAATGAAGAAGATGTCTAATGACATGTGGCGGCATCTTAAGGTGGCCCCACACTGACACGTGTCAAAGGATGGCAAACGAGAGAAAGTGACATGTGGTGCCACCTCTAGGTGAACCCTATGCTGACACATGGCAGGTAAATGGGAGGAAAGAGAAAGGACAAGTGGTGCCAATCCAGGGGACAAGGCTCCTATATTTTTGGGTTTTTCAAAGTTCAGGTTTTTCAAAAGAAAAGCCTGTGTGACACCATCTCAGTGTGGGTCCCACATTGCTTCTTTATTGACATAAGGACAAGACAACAACCTCTTTTTGGAATTTTCATAAAATCTGGACTAATTGGTAAAACAGAAATTTTTGGAAAGAGTTGGCCCCTGTAGGGCGATTTTTTAAAAGAATGATAGTTGAAATAGCTGACAAAAGGGCAAAATCTGAGGTGAAGTGATTGAAATCTATATTAAAAACTATCCAGATTGTTTTCCTGAGGAAATATTTTAAAATTCAGAGTCTTGGGGGTAAAATGGGAAGAACTGATAATTTTGAAGACCCAGGGTTTTGAAATCGATTTTGAAAAGAGTTAAAATTCTAATCTGGATTGAAAATTTTGAAATCAAGAGTTCTAGACTTCGAAATGACATGTTGTGCAGTGCAGTGATATGAAATGTTCATGCAATGATATGCAATGCCATGTCTTATGCAATATAATCTTGAACCAAGACTTGGAAATTCCTGTCTTCTGTCAGAAATAAAATTTTGAACATCTGAGCTAAAAATAGAGAAATTTTGAGAGTTGCAGATGAAATTTAGACTTTTGCAAGGTCCGGGCTCAGAAAATGACCATTTTGCCCTCCGGCGATTTCAGAGGCTGGATGCTGATGCTTGGTGAAAATGTTAGAGAGGTGAATGAAAATTTGGGGTGTTTACAGATGCCCCTCTTTGCTACTAAGCCGGCTTGTGGCCGAGCTTAGTGGCAAAGAAAAACACACCAAATTTGGGCTATATATAAAAAAAAATGCCCCAGTTAGAAGGATCTGACTGGGTATGAAGAAATTAGCCGGAAAAAGATGGTAGATTTGAAGTGGAGAATGAAGAGGAAAGATTCACTCTTTGATGGCGAAGTTTAGGTTTTTGCCCTTAACCTGGATGGGACAGAAATACCTCGCATGGAACGAAGCTCAGGTTTTAACCCTTAACCTGATTGGTGAATGGAATATCTCATCGAAATGAGACTCAGGTTTGTACCCTTAACCTGATCGGGCGAAAGATGAAATACCTCTTTGATTGAGGCTCAGGTTTGTACCCTTATCCTGATCAGGCGGAAGATGAAATACCTCTTTGATTGAGGCTCAGGTTTGTACCCTTATCCTGATTGGGCGGAAAAATGAAATACCTCTTTGAATGAGGCTCAGGTTTGTACCCTTATCCTGATCGGGCAGAAGATGAAGTACCTCATCAAAGGAGGCTCAGGTTTATACCCTTATCCTGATTGGGCGGAAAATGGAATGGAATCCTCGAAGGAAGAGACCATGATGGAACCTTCCGATTTTGCACAATAAATCCGACAGGGGTTTTGCAAAAGGAAGGAAAATGGGGTCCCTAAAGCTTGAAAAGGGATTGATCTTGGGTGTTTCATTGCTGAGACTAAAATAGCTTTTGAAATTGCCTTTTGCGGGAAATGATTGGTGGTTTGACCTTGAACCGAAATGGGACTGTCTATGGTGGGACAGTGGGGACACAGGGAAGTGTGCAAATCTGAGAGTTCATGCTCTCAAAGAAGGGAAGGAATCAAGTCCTTAAGAGGGATTGATGTTAGGATGTGTCGGAAACGAACATCAAGCTCTCACTGCACGTCAGGATAGCTAGAAAATATTGTCAAAATGTCGAGAATTTTGTTGTTGATTCAAAATATTTGAAATGGTGCATATTGTTGCAAAGATATTCTTTCTTTTCTACCTGAAGCATTACCACCAAACGAGATTCACTTCGTAGAATCAAGATTTAGCATCCAAATTACTTGCGATTGACCTTCTTCAAGGAAGTTATCAGTTTCCTTGATATGAACAGGAAAGAGAATTTGATATTATGAAAGCAATTGATGAAATAATACTGATAATAGAATTTCATAAATTTAAAGAGGATTCTTGATAGATCTGGCAGTTTGATATCCTGAGAGCTTCTCTCATGCTAATCTTTCTGCACTCTTTTGGCTCTCTGGTATTTTGGCTACATTCTCCTTCATTTTGGAGATGTTCTTACTTTTTCTCTCTTTCTTTTTCCTCTCTTTCACTCTTTTGGGAGGGTACGTCACAAGCTCCTTCATCTTGGAGATGTTTCGATCCTTCTTGGGCGATGGGTTTGGAGATCTTTGGATGATAGCTGAAATTAAATATCTTTTAGGGATTGTCGGTAGGTTCATCGCATCTGCCTTCATCTCGACAGTGCTTTGGACTCTCCCTAGAAGGATCCGTCACAAACTCCATCATCTTGGAGATGTTTCAAATCTTCTTTGGCCCCGGGGGTCTACTCGCTTAATTCGCCTTCATCTTGACGACAATTGAGAGATCCCTTTTGCGGATATTTAATTGCAGCTTAGGTGATTTTGGATAAATGCTCTCTTTTCTAGCACTCAGGATATTTTCACTGCCTCATCTTTACAAGAATAGTCTTTAAAGATGTGTCATTGACCGCGATCAATATCGATCATCTACGACTTTTCAATAACATTGAATCTTCTTTTCTGGCCATATCGAGGATTTATCCTTCATCCTTTTGGTTGGCAAATAGAAAGAATTTGAATTTTGAATTTCTTTTTGTAAAAGCTTCACTTTTTTGGAAGTAATGCTAAAGGTAAACTGAGGTAAAAATTTGTGCAATAAAATTTTGAAATCAACAAATAATTGATTGACAGATTGACAAAATTTTCTTGAAATCCATGGTGAAAGTGAGTATTTGAAGTCTGGCTCAACACATTCATGACAAAAATTCTCCTCTCTTTTTCCCAAAGTGGACGACTAATAATATCAGTTCAATTAAGAACGACCATTGCTGGGAATAATATCAGTTCAATTAAGAACGATTATCAATTCACTCGGGAATACTATCAGTTCAATTAAGAACGACCATCGCTGGGAATAATATCAGTTCAATTAAGAACGATCATCGGTTCGCTGGGAACACTATCAGTTCGATGGAGAACGACTATCAGTTCACTTGGAACACTATCAGTTTGCTGAAGAACGACTATCAGTTCACTTGGAACACTAACAGTTCGATGGAGAACGACTATCAGTTCACTTGGAACACTATCAGTTCGCTGAAGAACAACTATCAGTTCACTTGGGAACACTATCAGTTCAATGAATAACGACTATCAGTTCACTTGGAACACTATCAGTTTGCTGAAGAAAGACTATCAGTTCACTTGGGAACACTATCAGTTCAATGAAGAACGACTATCAGTTCACTTGGGAACACTATCAGTTCAATGAAGAACGACTATCAGTTCACTTGGGAACAATATCAGTTCAATGAAGAACGACTATCAGTTCACTGGGAACAATATCAGTTCGATGAAGAACAACTATCAGTTCACTTGAAACACTATCAGTTCAATAAAGAACGACTATCAGTTCACTTGGAACACTATCAGTTCGATGAAGAACGACTATCAGTTCGCTGGGAACAATATCAGTTCGATGTAGAACGACTATCAGTTCACTTGGAACACTATCAGTTCAATAAAGAACGACTATCAGTTCACTTGGAACACTATCAGTTCGATGAAGAACGACTATCAGTTCGCTTGGAACACTATCAGTTCAATGAAGAACGAAGACCATTATAGAGAGTTGAATCGCTTCTATGAATGGTTTCAGGATTATCCCCTTATCCTGAACGGGGAATAAAAATTGGATGACCTGGCGGTCGAAATTGAGAATTTTGGTAATTTGAAAATTGGAAATTGGGTGACCCGGAGGTCGAAATTGAAGAATTGAATGACCCGAGGATTTGAATTGGAATTGGTGGGCAAAATATCAAATTTGAGAAATCGACTGACCCTTGGGTCAGTGCAGAAGAATGAATGGCTCAAGTCAGAGCTTGAATAAAGTAAAGGGATCACGAGTCGGAACCCGAATCAACAAAGGAAAATAAAGAGCTCGGGTCAGGGTTTGAATAAATAAAGAGATCTCGAGTCGGAACCTGGATCAACAAAAGGAAATGAAGAGCTCAAATCTGAACTCGAATGAATAAAGAGATCTCGAGTCGGAACCCGGATCAACAAAAGAAAATGAAGAGCTCGCATCTGAGCTCGAATGAATAAAGAGATCTCGAGTCGGAACTCGGATCAACAAAAGAAAATGAAGAGCTCGAATCTGAGCTCGAACAAGGTATAGCGATCACGAGTCAGAACTCGGATCAACAAAAGAAAATAAAGAGCTCGAGTCAGGGCTCGAACAAGGTATAGAGATCACGAGTCGGAACTCGGATCAACAAAAGAAAGATATGGATCAACTTGAAAGTTGGAGTTTGAAAGAAAGCTGAATCGGAATTCAGATCTTCAAAGGAGAACCCGGTTAGGGGATCACAATTTTGCAAATTGTCAATGCGAGAACTGGATTTTTGAAAAGAGGATTCTATCTGCAGAATTTTGAGGAGAAATCAACAGAGATTGTAAACTGGAGTTAGAGATTGATGATTAAGATGGGAAATCATTCATAGTCTCAGGATTTATCCCTTATCCTGAATGGGAAATGGAATTGGGTGCATAGTTAATGCAAATGCAATGCACATGCACATGAAATGCAAATGAAGTGCAAATGAATGCAAATTGATGCAAATGAGTGCATATATATGCAAAATGAGAGAATGGTTTATCCTGCCTGCATACAGGATGTTTTGAGCTAAAGATAAATTTTCAAAAAAAAATGCCCCAGTGTAACTAGGGAAGAAAATTTTGAATAAAAGAAGGATAATTGATGAATAAGGCGACAAGCTTCTTGACTGATAGATGTCCTCAAGATCATTCCTCACAAGAGAGACATTATGAAAAGGAAGAGGAAGTAAATAAGATGGCGCCAATTAAGCTATTGAAAAATTTGATGACTTCATTGATGCTTTAAAATCAAGGAAAGAGAATGGGATTACATTATTCTTTTGAAAAAGCAAGATGAGAAATGGGAAATTGTTGGCATTGTCATCTTTTTGAATGATTGTGAGAAAATCTTAGTCAAGATGACTAGTCCTCCTTTTAATCTTCAACGAGGAGCTTCTTGTCAATGCAGTCTTGAACAATGTTTTTAAGGACGAAGCAGTTTTTTGTATCGTGCCCTACTGCTCGATGAAACTTGCAAAACTGTTCTTTGAATCTGCCCATAATTACTGGAGGATCAGCGACTTTAGGCAACCAGACAATGTCTTTCGCAAGCATATACTCGAGGATACTCTCGAGTGTTTGATCCAGAGGGGTGAATTCTCGATCAGTTCTCCAGTCTTTGCGCTTTGATTTTTCCTGATCTTTCTTTTGATGCTGAGGGTTGGATTGGAGAGGTTTATCACTGTTGATGTCCTTCCCTTTTTGCCTTTTGATTCTCTCCAAACTGTTGTCATGATCATTCTTGCTATTATTGAAAGATTTGGCTGAAAAAGTGAAGTGAGACTTCTTCTTTTGTTCACCTTGAGGGTTATTCTTGGAAAATGTGAAGCCTTCATAGACTCCATTCTCCACGCCCAGCTCGAGCCATTCTGCTCGCTCAATGAGTTCAACAAAAGATTTGGAGGGTGAGGTAGAGATTAATCCTCTTAGAGGCTGTGAAAAATTATTGAGGATCAGCGATAGAGCATGCCTTTCTGATATAGGATCCCTCATTTTGTTGCAGGTCTCTCTCCATCTGCGAATGAAGTCCCTTGCCTTTTCATTTTCATTCTGCCTTAGGTTGCAGAGATGGCTCAATGTTGGGAGCGCTTCAGTATTGAACAAGAATCGTTTAACAAACAAATTCATGACTTTGTCAAACTCTTTCAATTCTATAGGATTGATATGTTCCGCGTACCTTTTGGCCGCAACTCCTTCCAGGCTACGGGGAAAGCATAAGAACAATGCTCTATTGTCTCTCTTGAACCTAGAGCATTCATCGAAGAACATGGCGAGATGTGCTTTCGGGTCGCCAGAACCATCGAACTTGATGAATTTACGAGGCAGGTTTTCCAGACTTTCATCCCCTTCTAAACCGTCATAAAAGTCCTCACTGGTAAAGACTTTCTTGCCCTTGTCGCGGGCTTGCAGATCTTTTACCACTCTAGCCATTTCTTTGAACTGCGCTTGCAAATGATCTGTCACTGCTTGAACTTTTGTCTTGCGAGTGATCTCTAGAATGATCTCGCATTCTTCCTCGGTATCATCTTCGTCTGAAGTATCTTGAACATTCTCCTCAGAGGACTTGGTTGACCTCTTGGCCACACGATCTCTAATTCTCTGACTGAAAGGATTTTTGTCTGAGCTGGTGCCAGCCTGCTCACTCATCATCCTCTTCATCATTTTCTGAAACATCGCACACATCTGAGGGTCGATACCGTCATCTTCTGGCTGCTCTTGGTCTTTGTCTAACCTTGGCGAATTCATCTCTCCTTCTGATGTTGATGAATAGCTGATACGCTGAATTGGTGCGGTCTTCTTCCCTGACCTTGTTTGAACCATCAAATGCTGCGAAGGCTCTGTGCAGGATAAAGTCTTGATTAGACTCTGAGGAAATTTTTGGATTGGGAAGAAAATTATATGGTGGACAATTGGAAGAATATCCCATTACTAGGGATGGAGTCGCCGCTGGAATCACGACAATTGTGTTGTCATTCTTTGTAAGAGAAATGAACAATGGAAAATGTGCCTTGTTACCTAGGCGAGGTCGTCAACCACGAGGAAAATACCATTTTGAAGGAAAGAGATACCTCTTGGAAAAACAATCCAGAAACGGATTTAAAGTAAGGAGAAGGCAAGTGGGTAAACAATTTCCACCACAATAATCAAGGTATGCATGAGGAAAATAAGGTGAAGAATTTTACAAATAGACAAAAGAATTGAAAATCCAATGAAAGAAAACATATGATTTTGGAAAATTGCAGGCAGGATGAAAATGCAGCTGGAAATTCGAGATCCAGTAGAACGGGAGAATGGAAAATCACCTGGAGTTTTGAAAGAAATAGGATATTTTAAAAAGTCATCCAGGGTTTGAGAAAATAAAGGAAAGGATGAGAATATGAAAATTTAAAAATATTTTGGGAAAATATGAGAGGAATAAAAGTAGTATACAAACAATCATGCACAAACATTTATGCACATACAACACTCCCTAGAAGGCTGACTCTAGATGCATCATTTTGAAAAACAGCTATAGGACCCTAATCCTAACTCTAGGTTCAGATCATCTTTGTCCAATCCAGTTATGCCGATATACCCGAATCGAAATCCGAGGTACGTGGCATATAATCTCAACTCTGGTTCTAAGGTAAGGTTTTTCAACATCCTTGAGCGCCTACCGATATACTTCGGACTGTGGCCCGCAGTACGTGGTAGGGGGTGTTAACCCAAATAATTGGCCCAGTTGTGAGGCTCTGTCCCGAACTAGGGTTCTGGAAGAGAGCCCAGCAACGTGAAGACCGGGTAATGATAGGTAAGGGAGGTTTGAAAAAATGATCACATGCAAGAAATAGAGGGCTCTAAGTCCTAGAGAGATAGATTTTTGAAAATCTTTGAAGAAGCATACATTGTTTGCATTCAGATCCTAAATTGAGAAGAGTTGTATTTAGACCTAAGTCTATGTGAGCATGAAAATATCTCCTCAATCTGGTCCTACCAAACCATGCCTAGTCTATATGCAGTCAATGTCAGCTAGGTCAGAATCTAGGCTCCTAGGTTCGCATGATATCAGAAAGTAAAGAGCTGACATTTTGAGAACATAGTTTCGATAATTGAACTAAGTCAAGCATAAATTTGATCAGACAATGACAGGTCTCATCACGGTCGCCAAACCTGTTATCGTCGCGAAATTTTTCCCCGTCTTCCCTTCCTTGCGGAAGAGAAAGAGGGGAAACGCTTTCGCGCTTCAAACTTGACCGGATTTTGGAAAATGTTTTGAAATACTCACCTCCGTTTTGAAAATTGCAGGAAAATCCATGGGATGGGGCTCGACCTGTCGGTACGAGGTTCGACCGTTCCTGCCGCCTTTAACAGGGGTAATCAAACCAATGACCAAAATTGTGCTTGACTTAGTTAAATCATTAAAATCGTGTTCTATCCTATATGCACAGAGAATTCAGGCATGTGCTATGAGATTTTGGAAAATGTAAGTTGGAAACCATGATGTATGCTCAGAAAACCTTTGGAGTTGAAAGATATTTCTCAGGGAAAAGGTGATATCAATTTCTCAGGAAACTCAGATGAAAAGGATTTGAAATCTTGAAAAAATTTACGAAGATTTAGGAAAATCATGAATGGTTGAAAATCTTGGGAAAATAGAAGTGATTCTTGAGAAAAAGGTGAACACTGGAAGGGAAAATGCCTGTCAGGAAAAGCTTCAAGTTTTGAAAGCTTTCTTTGGAAAATGATTGAAATTCATTGGAAAACCCATTTGGGGAAGGAAAATTGAAACTCGGGAAACTGAAATCCTGAGAATTTTAGCCTTGAAACACTTGGAAATCGATTTTGATCTTTGAGAAAGATTGGGAAAGGTGAGAAACTTCTTTTAAAAATCTTGAGAAAATAACCTTTTTCCATGGAAAACTGTGGAAAAACTTGACTTGGGAAAACCGATTTTGAAAATTCTCAGAGTTTCTTGAGAAATCAATTTTTTTGAGAATGAAGTTTTCTTAAGAAAATCATGGGAAAACCAAGGATTTCATGATGCAAATGATATGAGTGAATGAATGCATTTTGGAAGACTTTCTAAGAAATTTGTTGGAAAAATGTGTATTAAGTCAAAATAAATCCTTCACATATCCTGACTGTGGCCATGAATATGTTCAGAGTTTAATTGATTTAATGCACAATATTTTGCAAAATTGGAAATATGATGTGCATTTTAAGATAGCCTAAGAGTGTAGGCTCAATGTGACTGGTAGAAAGATGATGGATCTGGGTCTCGTCCATATTCCGACTAGGGCCGTAAATATGGATTCAACCGAGTCCATCAACTCCCTAAGAGTTGGTGCACGTGCCATTCGTGTACATCCATAGTGCTTTTGAAATAAAATGCATGGATCATATAAGCAGGATATTGCATAAATTCAAACTATATGATATGCATCCTAGTCTAAGCAGGAAATTAAAATCTTATTCCAAAATTTACATTATTACATCACTAAATAAATGAAATAAAAGAAATTTTCAGACTTTAGCTCCTTCTTTTGAATGTCTCTGCCAAATCTTGAAATAAGGTTAGCTCAAATATGTGGGTTTTTCCAAGATTTTCCAATAATATTATGAAATTATTGGATTTAATTGGATATAAACTCTATCCCCATGCTTCCTTGATATTTGAAATGATGTAAATGCAGAAAATTCAGTAGAAAATAGTTTGAAATTCGAAATGGTGGTCAAAATGACCAAAATACCCCTAATTATAAAGTTATACCTTTAAAATCAAGTTTTTTTAAAGGAAAATTTGGTAAAATTGATATTTCAAAATTCAAATTGAATCAAATGATGATGAAATGCATAATGAGATATGATGACATGCTGCTAAACACATTAGGACTATAAAATCAGAATTTGACATTTTGCAAATTATGCAAAATAACGAATTTCGCTTATTTTTCGCTTGGATCTGGGTCCCGCGGGGCCCTGTTTTGATGATATGGCTAAATCAAGCCTCAAATGAATTTCAAAGCACACCAAATTCGGTATGAAGCATCTACCTACTCTGATAGACATCCTAGAATGCTAAAAATTATGAAATGATATGATTTGAATGCTAAAATTTAAAGAAAGTCCTAAAAAGGGTGGATTTCGCCTATGGACCCGAACCAAATGCAATGCTTAATATGATAATGCAAGATTTACACCATGAAAATTTCTGATATTTTGCAGACTGCTAAAGGACCTGAAATGGAACACTTTTGGTTTTACAACCTTGGGATTTAAACCATGGTGAGTTCGGTAGCAGGGATTTGGTTCTGACGAAGGTAAAATCAACCTAATCTAATATAAAATGCTAAAAAAATAGAAAAATGCCATGGAAATTTCTGATATTTAACAGAGCTACTCACGACACCTACAGGAACAACTATCATGTTCATGACTTTGGCATTTGATCAACAGAAACACCGATAAAAATATAACTCTTTGTTCCTAAATCGACAGAACAGACAAATGTGACCAAACAGGTGATTGACAAGAAAAATCCGAAGTAGATATCACAACTGTTCTAAAAATCACAGGCTTTTTGATGCAAACCAAGGACATCACGGACATAATACTCACTTTTAACATATTTGGATTTGGAGCAATACCCAAAGAGAACCCATAGCCTTAAGTCGATCCTAAGTCTCAGAGGCCCAAATCAGGATCTGACACATGTCCCAAACTCTTGGAGTTTT
Organism: Nuphar pumila; assembly: GCF_984573655.1. Taxonomy (NCBI): domain Eukaryota; kingdom Viridiplantae; phylum Streptophyta; class Magnoliopsida; order Nymphaeales; family Nymphaeaceae; genus Nuphar; species Nuphar pumila. The sequence goes on from NC_143249.1 coordinate 121,949,659, forward strand.
GTCAGACATTAAACAAAATTCAGAAAAATCTGTGAAAATCATGTTGAAAACTAGACATCCTCTTCAGTTCATAACAGCTTTTGGATCGAAAATCGGATCTTCCATGAGGGAGATCTCGATTTTACAATTCAGAAATAAAATTTTAAAATGCATCCCTGGTAATAAAACCCGACTCACCTTTTTGAACGTTTACCATAGTAAATGAATTCAAATCCTTTCGAATTTTTGGCACATTTCTAGGGAGACCTAAGGGCGCATTCCATGATTTTGTTAGATTTTTTTATGAATAATAAATGCATGAAATGACATGTGGACTGACTGACAAAAACAAAGAGCTACTGAAATTGAGCAGAATTGAAATAAATACCTAATTAAACATAATTAACCTATGAAACATGCTAAATTAACGAAATAAAATGCAACTTAAATTTATCTAAATGCATGAATGCTAAAAATCATCAAGGAAGCATAATTGAATATTTTTATATATGTTGTTTTATGAGAATAGCTCGATCCATCCCTTGGATGAGCTCTTTCTTCAAACGACAACACGAATCAAATCATGATGAAATCGATTGGAATAGGGGCTTACCTTGTGTTCTCCTGCAGTTTTGGAACTCCCGAAATGAACGACTACCTTGACAATGGGCTCCAGAGGGACGTGAATCCAGAGGAAACCAAGAAAGAAAGAAAATGGAATTCTGAAGTTCAATTCTCAAATAGGGCTCTCCCTGAGCTGGGCATGGGCTAGGGTATTTGTAGAAATTTTGGAGATTTTCAAAATCCAAACACAGTGAATCTGGACCTTCCATGTGGCGCCATCTCAGGGCATGCCATTTTGATTTTTTTAGAAAATAAAAATGAGAATTTTGTGAGTGAGACACCTCAGCAAAGGAATTTGGAATTTTTCAAAAAGCTTGCTTGATTTTCTCTGCAGGAGTCTCCCAAATGGCGCCACCTCAGAGGATGTCCTCTTGGAGTTTGAAATTCAAAGCTTGGTTTTCCTGGAAGAAGGAGAGATTGCCATGTGGCGCCACCTCAGGGTGGATGCACACTGCCATGTGTCAGAAGGTAGGAGCAGAGGAAGCAGAAGATGTGTGATCATCGCAAAAATTTTTTCCTCTCGTAATGTTCTCTCTCTTCCTTCTCTTTTCCTTTCCAACCTCTTATTTTCCTCCTTTTGAAGGGAGAAAAGATAAAAGAACGGAAAGAAAGAGAGAAGAGAAAAGAAAGAAGAGAAGGGAAGAGGAAACTCTTTTGCGGGTCTCACTTGACCTTAAAGAAAAAAATATTTTGAAATAACTCGCCTCCGTTTTTGAAATATTTGCGGGAAAAATCGAGAGACGGGATCCGCTCGTCGGTACGAGGTTCGACCGTTCCTGGCGCCTTTACCGGGGGTAATCGAACCAAGGGTCGAGTTTTATGCCTTTTGCTTTGCAAAGAATTTATCTCAGTGTTTATCCTAAATCTAAATGCACAATGAATCATGCTTGTGCAAATGCAAAGATGTATGCTCCTTTTAAAAATGTTTTGAAAATTTTCTAAGTGAAATTGATAAAGTGAAGAAAATGATTCCTAACTTAGAACTTAAGATTAAAAGTTCTAAGTTTTTAGAATGATCAAGAGTTTGGGAAGATAAATCTGGAATTTGGAGGTTAACCTTGAAGTTTTGTAATAAAAAGAGAGTGAAGGAATTTTTTTCACCGTCATAAATGGACTTTGAATTTAGAATTTTGAACTTGGACGAATATCTGGAACAGAATTGAATTCCACTTTTGAATATGGGAAATCTAAAGAAATTAAGAAATGAGATTTGTAGAAGTTGGATTTTCAAGATGAAATCCGAATCTGGATAGAGTTTTGAATTGATTTTTAGGATTCGAAATAGGGACTTGGTCTGAATGAAATGGAATTGGCTTTAAAAAATTGGAATTTAAATGGAATTTTGGATCTGGAATTTTGAAGGGGATTGGTTTTAAGATTTGGAATACGAGATGGTATTTGGATCTGAAATCTGAGATCCGAAATAAGGTTGGACTCTGGATTCTAAGATGGAATTGGATCTGAAATCTGAGATCCAAAATAGAATTGGGTTCTGGATCCTAGAATGGATTTGGATCTGAAGTTTGAGATCCAATGTAGGATTGGATTCTAGATCCTAAGAATTGGATCTTGGATCTGAATCTGAGACCCAAAGTAGGGTTGGATTCTGGATCCTAAGAATTGGAATTTGAATCTGAATCTGAGATCCAATGGTAGAATTGGATTCTGGATCCTAAGAGTTGGAGATCCAAAGTGGAATGGAGTTCATACCTGGAAATTTGGATCCAAGTTTGAGACTAGGATTTGTTTTTGGATTTGGATTTTGAGAAGTCCAACTAGGACCTTAAAAATGGATCCGGGTTTTAGAAACCCAAATTTAAAGCTTGAGATTTCAAATCTAAACATTGATTGAGGATAAGGGGATGAAATTGATTTGAAATCCAAAAGATAACTTCAAAATTAATTTGAATTTCGAATTTGATTGAAGTTTGAATATCAGATGATTTTGGAATTTGAAATTGAATTTTTGAATATTGAAAATGAGATAGCATTAAAATTTGGATAAGATTTGATTTTAAGAAGAAGAATCACTTGGAATTTTGAAAAGGAAGTTTTGAAAATATGATGCAATTCTATCCTATATGATGAATGAACTTTAAATAGCTTTGAAATAGAATTTAAAAAAAAGCTATTCCATTCCTCAGATGAATTAAAATAAGATTGAAGATATAATACATCCTTGACTATGGTCATTGAATGTATTATATAATAATCTATATTTAAATTCTAGTGAAGAATGAAACACATTTTTGTGCTTTTATAGAGTTTAGAATGGAATTAACTCTCAATATACCCTGACTATGGCCATTGGTATATATATTGAATTAATTCTAAGTTAAACTCTGATAAAAGGTAAAAATATTTGAAGAATATGATGATTTTTTGAAAGATGATCCAGTGTGGATCCAGTATTATTTCATAAAAGATAAGAATACTAAGCCTTGTTTACACCCCGACTATGGCCGTTGGTGTAAATCATCAACTTAGAATTAACTTACCTTTTATGAAATGGTGCACGTGCCATTCGTGTTTCACCATTGTGGGAATTTGAGAAATAAAGAAAAAAAATGCATGGAGTAAACAATTCATGGTATTGTATGATGCTCATTCATTCTACCTAAAGCAAGAAATGTAAATTCTTATTCCAACCTAACTATTACAATGGATAAAATCAAATGTACAATCCCAAATAATGATATCTTTTACATGTTTCCTGCAAAACAACTAGGTTAGTAATGAAAAGAGAAGGAAAATCATATATATATATATATGGAAATCAAATGATGAAAATATATGTATGATAAAGAGGATGGAAAATGGCATATTTGTTTTGAAAATATCTCAACAAATGTATGATCACACAATGATATGTTAATATAAAAGAACAACTTTGAATATCCATATGGCCATGTTATGAAAGATGACAGGTAGGCACTATGACATATCAATATGTAGATCTCAATGCTAATGATGTGAGGTGATTAAATCAGCATACAGTACGTAAAATTGGGAATCTAATGGATGGAAGGATGCTTAGGTAGTAAGGAAAATGTGCAGCTGTAGGGGCCAGCACAGGGTAGATGTATGCTATATTGGATTATAGGTTATATGAGTGTGAGGGAACTAAAGCAGAGAAAAGAAAAAAAAAAAAATGTAACACTTGATGACTGAAAATGACATAGTAAACTGATGGTGTGCTATGGAGGTAAGCTATGGGGATTTTCAGCAAAAAAAGGTTTGCTGTAAAGGTTTACAGCAAAACAGGGTGTTTGACTATAAACACTTGTAACAAATCAAGACATTTGTTGTAAATGTCACGGGATGATATAACAAAGCAGCAGGTGGCTGCTCATACACAGACACTTAAGCACATAATGAGCTGTAAGAAACAACAACAGATGAGGCTGTATGGTGGTGGAAATGGTGCTACAAGTAGTGATGGCGCAGTGCACCAGCACCGGGGTGGTGCATTGTAGGGTGGTATTAGCAGCTGTGTGAAAGGGAGTGAAGGGGTGTGGCTGGACAGTAAAGGTGCAAGGAGAAGTGTAGTAAAAATGCACAAGGTATGATCAGAAGTTGCTGCTGTGATGTAGTGAGGATGTGGTAATAGAGATGCTAATGCAACAGTGGTGAGTGAGTGGAAGGTATTGGTTGTGAGAGGAATCTATTTTCTGGCAAATTCCAGAGTTTAGGAAAGAGCTTTCCATGCCAAGGTAGCAGTTTCATCATCAGAGACACGACCTGAGCCCTCTTCAACAAGATAGCTCACTGCCAAGATTGATAGCATGGTATAGGCTGTAGGGGATTTTGGTTAGCTCTGTGCAGCAACTACATCTGCATTACAGTTTGGCTGAATTGCCAAGCAATTCCTGCAACTCCAGTTTGGTTCCCTGTCTAAACCACTCGTGTAGAGACCAGCAAAGAAAAAAAAAGAGTCATCGTTTAGGCACTGCCCTGTACAGACCACCACAAACCAACGCGGATTTATTCTTATAATGATAAGGGGTTGAAATGTATGTGTGCCAATGAGTGCACGATAGTGAAGGTATGCAGGTATGTGAAATTGCAAATAATAAAAAAAAATGCTTTGTAATGAAGGGTTGCCAAAGATACTTGCTGCAGAAAAAAAAAATGTTATATACATCGGCATTAAGGCAGTTGACCCTGTAAATCCTTCCTGAAGAAGACTTTGAAGTTTCCTTACGACATAGATGACGTTTGCAACAGGTTCATTATCTTTGAAGGCCTTGATTGAGAGCACCAGAGATCACCTTTTCAACCTCAACTCTGTGGGTCTTACTGCTTTCGGCCAGATATCTAAGACTTACAAAGATGAGTTGCACTTTTATATGATATATATATATATATATATATATATATATATATATATATATATATATATATATATTGCTGATTTCAAAATTCTGTAACAATTTCAGTCTACCAAATGCCATCCATCCAGCGGATCCTAAAGCTGGGAATCAAAACTGAACTTCTGCTAAAAGATGATCCAAGAAAGCATCCTGAATTTATAACTTGGGAGATGAAATTCATAAAATTTGCACATATGGGATCACATTCATCATAGATTATATACAGATGATAAAGCACAACTAAAGACCAACAGTAATAAAAAGGATGTGAGGCAGTCTGTCCTAACAAGAATAGGATCATGACCAACACTGCAAAACGGGTGAAAGAGCCTTACGCAATTTTCAATCCTTAAACAGACTTTGGATGGGCTATATCCAATTCTTAAAATTTCATCAATAGAAGTACCTAAGCAGGTTAATTTAGAGCATGCGTTGGCACTACTCTTTCCATTTTGCAGAAAGAAAATCCATCTTTCAGAGAGATTTTCATCACCAAAAACAGGAGGGGTAGTCCAATCAATTGGGACACCATGTAATGGATTCTCGACAACCAGATGTTGGTGAATCACAGCATTATTATGTTTTAATAGGTCACCAAAAAACAATGAGGCCCACTTCTTCAGTCATATCAGCCAAAACGCGCAACTCCTCTCTGCAGGCTTCACCATGGGAACTTTTTTTTTTTTTAAGAAAAAAAAAAGGAAACAGGGGATCCTTCGCCGATCAAACAAGAGTCAATCTGATGGCTCTGTCTACTCGTCATTCGTGATTGAGACAAAGACCAGGATTCATTACTCAATAAAGGGGGGGAGCTTATTCTCCCTGATCCATCGACTGATAGATACCTATTGCATGAAGCAATGGAGGCCAAAAAGCCAAGAGATGCTGTAGAACAAGCATGGTCCTTCTCATCACTGAGTTTTTTTTTTTTTTTTAGGAAAATATTGATCAACTAGAGATGAAGCGATGAATGTCATGAAACCAAAAGTTGCAGTTGATCAGAAATTACAATCAATCGTAAGCAACTGGAGATATCAGTAGGATGGATAATTAAACTGAAAGTGTAAAAATCAACATATGAAAAGAACTGCCAATAAGAGAAATAATGCGAAAAAGGATGTAGGAACAATATTATTCCCCTTTGATTTTTGCTTATTTGTAATTCAGTTTGCTATCTGCAAACTGCGTTACAAAGTATGCATCGATGGACATAAATTAAAATGCATTAAAAAAAAAAAAAAGAGATAGAGGATGAAAACCCGAACAAAAGGGAGATGCAGTAAAAAAAATGAGGAGACTAGGAAAGAAAAGGATGAGATACTAACCTTTAGAGGTTTATTTCCTTCGAAGTCCTGCCAAGGAGATGCTGTGTGGAGGTCGGGATGAAATCCACCGAATGAAAATGGATGTTCGGTATGAAGAAGTGGATACGGGAGGAGTCCTTCAGGAGAAATGTTGATCAAGGGAAATGTTGATGAAAAACTGGTTGAAGTTCCGGGATTGTAAGGGAGGCTTAACAGCGGGTGTATGCGTGAACATAGATAGAAAAAGATGGATGCTAATGAGAAAAAATGGATCCTCTCCCCTTTCTGGCTGCCCCTTTTTTATAGGGAAAAAGAGGAAACTCGAGGAACCACCTTTTCGTTGTAGATCAATGGTGGGAGCCAGAGGCCAGCGATCAGAGGGTGGAGGGCTCAATGGAGGCTTCCAGAATGGGGTTGGTTAAGGATTGAGGGCGGAGGAGAGGGGAAGCTGTTGGAAGATCAACGATCGAGAGGAGAAGGAAGAAAGCGCGGGAGGAATCCGTTAAAGCTTTTTCCTTGTTTTCAAAAAGATGGTCTTCTTTTTAGGAAATTTTTTATAAAATGGTTTTGAAAATGAGGTTTTTGGTAAAAATGGCTTCAAAAGCTTGAAAATCATCTGCTTCCCTCGTAGCTTTTTTTTTTTTTTTTTTCAATTTTTTGGTTTTTATGTTATTTTTCTATTATATATATATATATTTTTTTTTTGTATTTTTAGAATAAAATCCTAAAGTTTGTGAGAAAACAAAAGTTAAAACTAATTTTTTTTTGTGTTTTTGCAAAAATATTTACAAAAAGGAATTTTTCTGAGAATTTAAAAACTATTTTGAGAAAATTTCTTCAGACATGGGTTTTGATCCGGATTTTTGAGAAATATTCGAGGTTTACAACCTCGAATTGAGAAATATAGGGTCGAGGATCCAACAGAGTGCCGGATGAGCCGCCCGAGCCTTTCAAAATCATTTTTTGGTATTTTTGTGCTTTTATTTTGGAAATCGGACAACGGGGCTCAGATTTGGATTTAAAATACTGAGTTCAGACCCGAAGTTGATTTTGAATATGTCAATGTGGAATCTAATCCAAAAATCTGAAGAAATAACTTGATTTTCTCAGAAAAAATGGGGTTAGGGGCAAAAGGGTCATTTTTACAAGACTTTGAAAAATTTGGGGTGTTCACAGATGCCCCTCTTTGTTACTAAGCCGGTTGAGAGCCGAGCTTAGTGGCAAAGACAACACTCCAAATTTTGAAAATGCCCCAGTCAGCAGATCTGAACTGGGTGTGGAAGAATTATCTTGAAAATATGACTTCTCAGGTTAAAGACCTTATCCTGAATGGTTGTGGGGAGACGAAATCCTCGAAGATGATATGATCGAGTAGAAAGCGAGGAAATCGTGATGGTACTTTTAGGTGAAAATTCTGAAATGGTGGGAGATGAAAATTTTGATCAGGTCTCATGGGTGAGACAAGATACTCTTTTTGGAAGGATTCAGGTTTAGCCCTTAGCCTGGATGGGACGAAAATGTATTAAGATGAATTTGAAATGAGGAAAGGAATACACGAGAACCTTGATGGGACATTTTGAAAAATGCCTCTGAGACGAAGCTCAAGTAAAATCCTTTCTTGGATGGATATACAAAGCATGGATTACTAGATGGGAAGAGCCATGATGGGACTGGAAGAAATCATCTCATCCAAACGAGGGATCTCGTTGGAACGAGACTCAGGTTTAACCCAAACCTGTAAGGAAGATACCTCGCAAAGCAAGGTTCCGGTTTAATTTTAAACCTGGATAGGAAATCTACCATACGGGTTTCTCAAAAATGGAGAAAGCACGATGGGACCTTCGGAATTTGGACGAACAAATCCGAGAGGGGTTTTGGCGAAAGAAGGAAATATAGAGCCCCTAAAGCTTTGAAAAATGAATGATTCTGGGTGTCTCATTTGCTGAGACTGAAATAGCTTTTTGAAATCAAATGGCCTCTCGCAGAAAATTCAGGTTTTGACCCTTAACCTGAGTGGGAACACCATACGGAATCCTTGACTGAAGAAACTGTGATGGGACAGGAAGAGATACTTCAACTGGATGAGGCAACTCTTCTGGAAGATATAGACAACGCTAGGTTGCATCAAAATGGATATTGAATGTTTATTTTATTTTTGGAATAGCTAGAAATTTTTGCCAATAAGATAAAATCGTAGTCGGTTCAAACACTTGGAAATGTGCACGTATGTGCAAAAGATATTCTCTCTTTTACCTAGAGTATTTTCCCCAAATGAGGTTAACTCCTCAGTTCTAAGAGTCAAATTCAAAATTTTAGCACTGATGATTTCTTCAAGGAAGCTGTCCATTTCCCTGATATGAGAATAAAAGAAATATTCTTAATTTCATAAAAGCAGAAAATGAAGAAATATTGATAAAAGAATTTTGCATGAGAAAAGATGACTTCTGACAACTTTGGCAGTTTGATATCCAGGTTGTTTTCCCACGATGATCTTTTGCACTCTTTTTGAGTCACTGGGCTTTCTCGGTTTTTCACATCATCCTTCATTTGGATGGGTCCTGACTTTTCTCTCTTTTTCAGGGAAGGGTACGTCACAAACTCCTTCATCTTGGAGATGTTCCGATCCTTCTTTTCTCTCAGGGATTCTATATGATATTAGCTCAAAAAGGTCTGAAATCAAATATCTTTTAGGGTTTGTCGGTAGGTTCATCGCATCTGCCTTCATCTCGACAGTGATCCGAACTTTTCCTGGAAGGATCCGTCACAAACTCCGTCATCTTGGAGATGTTTCAAATCTTCTTTGGCCCCGGGGGTCTACTCGCTTAATTCGCCTTCATCTTGACGACAATTGAGAGATCCCTTTTGCGGATATTTGATTGCAACTTTTAAACGAAAATGAGAAGGGATGGGTTGAGTGGATTCTTTATAGCTCAAGATATTTCCACTGCCTGATTGTCAGAAAATCATTTTTAAAACATGCGTCATAGCCAAGATCAATATCAATTCTCTTCTGGCTTTTCAACATCATTGAAGATTTCTTTTATTGATCATATCGAGGACATTTCTTACATCCTTTTGGTTGATCAACAGGAAAAGATTTGAATTTTACCTCTTTTCGCGAAAAGTTTCACCTTTTTTGGAAGGAAATAGAAGAGGTAATCTGAGAAAATTCTTTTCGTGCAGTCAGACTTTTAGAATCAACTAATGCTTTTAGCAAATTGGCAAAGTTTTCACGAATTTCTTATGAAATAATCACTCAATATAGATTTTGATGAGACATTTAGCTGTAATTTAAAGAAATGGTGCAAGAAATCAAACTTTAGAAAACTGGACAGATGAAATATATTAGGTTTTGGAAATCCCGACCAGTTTATGAGAAACTGGATTTTTGATAATCCCGACCAGTGAAAACACTGGATTTCAAATCCCAACCAGTGAAAAATACTGGATTTCAAATCCCGACCAGTTATGAAAACTGGATTTCAAATCCCGACCAGTGAAAAATACTGGATTTTAAATCCCGACCAGTTATGAAAACTGGATTTCAAATCCCGACCAGTGAAAAATACTGGATTTTAAATCCCGACCAGTTATGAAAACTGGATTTCAAATCCCGACCAGTGAAAAATACTGGATTTTAAATCCCGACCAGTTATGAAAACTGGATTTCAAATCCCGACCAGTGAAAAATACTGGATTTTAAATCCCGACCAGTTATGAAAACTGGATTTCAAATCCCGACCAGTGAAAAAATACTGGATTTTAAATCCCGACCAGTTATGAAAACTGGATTTCAAATCCCGACCAGTGAAAAATACTGGATTTTAAATCCCGACCAGTTATGAAAACTGGATTTCAAATCCCGACCAGTGAAAAATACTGTATTTTAAATCCCGACCAGTTATGAAAACTGGATTTCAAATCCCGACCAGTGAAAAATACTGGATTTTAAATCCCGACCAGTTATAAAAACTGGATTTGAAAATGAAGGATTTAATCTGATGTTTGAAAGTGATTGAATTTGGGAGATTATAACCCGAGGGTTGAGAAAATGATAAGACTTTGAGGATATTACAACCAGAGGTTGGGAAACTGATAGAATTGAAGACCTTGAAATGATAGAATTGAGGAGTCGCACCCTAAGGGTTTGATCTTTTGGAATACACGACCAGCGGGAGCTGGATCTTTTGGAATACAGGACCAACGAGATGCTGGATCCTCTGGAAATACATGACCAGCGAGATGCTGGATCTTTTGGAAATATATGACCAGCGAGATGCTGGATCCTTTGGAAATACATGACCGGCAAAAGCTGGATCTTTTGAAAAATACATGAAGTTTTGGGAATACTTAAGTCAGAACTTGAATTTAGGAGGAGAAAGGTCTTTGGTCAGAAGACTGATTTTAGAAGGTTACCGGTGTGAGAACCGGGTTTTTCTATATATGATTGAAAAGTTTGAAAACAATCAGTGCGAGAACTGGGTTTTGAAGATGAGCTTAGATTTTTCAAAATGAGTTTTTAGAAGATAATTCAGTATTTATCCCCTTATCCTGAACGGGGAATAATAAAGAGAATACCTCATTGAAAGGAGGCATCAGGTTTATCCCTTATCCTGAAAGGGGTGATTTGAAGATAAAAGTAGAAAAAAAAATTTTTAATAAGATTGGAAAATTTGTTAAAACTTGACATAAATGAGCATTAGCTTGATGTAAATCTGATCAAAGCAAAATGAATCAAATGAAAAGACAATAAAAATCACAGGACCAATTAAGAATTATCAAAATTTGAGGAGAGGAACTTTCGTCTAATCCTGCCTGCATATGATGGAAGAAGACGATTATGGATTAAAATAAAATGCCCCAGTATCATGGAGAAGAATGTAAGAATTGATAGAAGATCATTATTTTTATTGAAATGGCTCTTTGAATAGTACAAAAGATTTTTGAATGAAAATTCTAAGTATAAAATTTCTTCAAATGCAGAGCATTGATGGGATCTGGCATCTCCACCCCATCTGCATTGATTAGACGGTACGAATTGCGAGGCAAAGCTTCCTTAACCACATAAGGGCCTTCCCAATTGGGTGACCACTTGCCTTGTGGTCGATGCTTGAGATGAGCTGTCGATCTGAGCACCAAATCGTTAACTCGAAATTTTCTCTCAATGACAGACTTGGCATAATGTCGAGCTATCCTCTGTCGATAAGCTTGAGCGTGCTCTGCCGCTTTGAGCCTCTTTTCATCCAGTAAATCTAGCTGCACCAATCTCTGCTGCTGATACTGATCAAGTGGCAATTCTAAGAGAGAAGCGAATTTGAGAGTGGGCTTTTGGATATGGAGAGGTAGCACCACTTCAGTCCCGTAAACGAGTTCTGAAGGAGTGGCATTAGTCGGAGTCCGAATGGTGGTCCGATATGCCCAAAGCGCGTCATGAATTTTCTCATGCCAGTCTCGACCTGTCTTCACAGTCCTTTCCAAAATACGAATCAAGATTTTATTGGTGGCTTCAGCTTGGCCGTTCCCTTGAGGGTAATAAGGAGCTGAGAAGTGATGGGAAATTCTGAATTTAGAACAGAATGTTTTCATTCTCTCATTTTTGAAATGGGTTCCATTATCTGAGATAATATCATGTGGTATGCCGAAGCGGCAAAGGATGTTCTTATGAATGAAAGAAACCACATGGCGGCCTTCTACTGTGCGTAGAGTAACAGCTTCAACCCATTTCGTGAAATACTCTGTCGCAGCCAGGAAGTATTTATGGCTGTTAGAAGCAGAAGGGGTAATCGGGCCGACGACGTCAAAAGCCCACATAGAAAATGGCCAAGGAGAAACAACTGATTGTAGATATGTGGCCGGAGCATGAATATAAGGCGCGTGTAATTGGCACTTGACGCATTTTTTCACAAATCCATGACAGTCCTGCTGCATGGTGTTCCAGTAGTACCCTGCTCAAACGATCTGCTTGACGAGAGTTTGATAGCCAGCATGACCACCACAAATCCCTTCATGTGCCTCTTGGATAACTTCCATAGCTTCTTCTTTGTCTAAGCACCTTGAATACTCAGAACTGAATCCACGGCGGTAGAGGACATTGGCGAGAATGAAATATCGGGTAGACATACGCTGGATTGCACGTTGCTCCCTTTTAGGCATTTCTGGTGGAAATTCACCAGACTCAATGAAATTCTTGATACTTTGATACCAAGGCTCCTCCTTCTGATTGACCTGATTTACTTGCATAATTGAATCGAAAGCGGGTTGTTCGAGTCTGCCAACTTCGAAAGAGCGACATGACTCACCACCTTTGAATGATAAAATGGAGCCCAAACTGGCTAAGCCATCGGCTATCTGATTATGCTCTCTTCTGATGTGATTGAGCTGAAATTCTTCGAAGCTGTCAATAAGAGCTAAGACGATCTTCTGATATGGGATCAATTTGGGATCTTTCACTTGCCATTCAGTGTTAACTTGACTGACAACAAGTAGTGAGTCGCCAAAGGCGTGCACTCTCTTGACATTGAAACATTGCAGAATTTTGAGGCCTTGTATTAAAGCTTCATACTCGGCCATATTATGAGTGCATTGGAAACCAAGCTTAAGAGAATAAGGGATCATTTCTTTTTCTGGAGTGATCAACAGGACTCCAATCCCGATGCCAGACATATTTTTAGAGCCATCGAAGAACAAGTTCCAAACTGGGGGCTGTTGGACATTACAGATGTGCTCGTCAGGAAAATCATCCTCTGTTTTAATTTCTTCTGTCAGAGGGAAATCTGCCAACTGATCTGCGATCGCTTGGCCCTTAATCGACTTTTGAGAAACATACTCTAAGTCATATTGCATCAACAGGACTTGCCACTTTGCGATTCGTCCAGTGAGAAAAGGTTGTTCAAGAATGTATCTGAGCGGATTAAGTTTCGATAGAAACTTGATTTCAGAAGCCAATAAGTAATGTCTCAATTTCTGGCACATCCAGACCAGAGCTAGACAAGTCTTCTCCATCTGAGAATACTTCTTTTCATAATCAATGAATGTTTTGCTCACGTAGTAGATGGCGTGCTCTATCAAACTGCCTTCTTCATACTGAGCGAGGAATCCACCACAGGCATTTTGATTGACTGAAATATATAGCAAGAGAGGCTTTCCCAGCTTAGGCGGCTTTAAAACTGGTGGATTAAGGAGATACTGCTTGATGCGCTCGAACGAGAGCTGACATTCTGATCCCCATTCGAATTTAACTCCTTTTCTCAGCAAGTGGTTAAAAGGCTCACATCTCATAGCCAAATTGGAGATGAACCTGCGAATAGACTGAATACGCCCTTGAAGGCTTCGCAGCTCTCTCAGATTAGTTGGAGGCGGCATGTCAATAATGGCTTTTGCTTTAGCCGGATCCACCTCGATCCCTTTCTTGCTGATAATAAAGCCGAGCAGTTTGCCGGACTCTACTCCAAAAACACATTTCTGAGGGTTAAGCCTCAATTTGTAAAGAATAAGTCTTTCAAAAACTTGACTAAGAGCATCGAGGTGATCCTCTTCTTCTTTAGACTTAACCAAAATGTCATCCACATACGCATCCATATTCTTGTGCATTTGATCGTGGAAAATAACGGCCATTGCCCTTTGATAAGTCGCCCCGGCATTTTTGAGCCCAAATGGCATAACTGTATAGCAGAAGGTTCCCCATGGAGTAGTAAATGAGGTCTTCGACTGATCACGAACGGCCAACTTGATCTGATTATAACCTGAATATCCGTCCATGAAAGAAAACATGGCGTGACCTGCTGTGCTATCGATCAAGAGGTCAATATTAGGAAGTGGATAATCATCTTTCGGGGTAGCCTTATTGAGATCCCTGAAATCAATGCAGATCCGAACTTTTCCACTCTTTTTAGGGACTGCTACGATATTTGCCAACCAATCTGGGTAATCAATGGCCCGGATGAAGCCTGCTTTCAATAAATCTTCCAGTCCTTCTTTGACTTGTTGCTCAATTCGAGGGTCTAATTTCCTCAATTTCTGCTTGATTGGTCTGGCTTCTGGTTTAAACTTGAGTCGATGCTCAACCAGTTTGATATCCAACCCTGGCATATCTTCGTAAGTCCAGGCAAATACTTCCTGATGCCTTTGGAGGAATTGGATGAGTCTAGCTTTTTCAATCTCGCTTAGGCTCGACCCAATTTTGAGAATCTTCGGATCATCTTCCGACCCAATGTTGATATCCTCAGTTGGATCTTGAACCAAGGCTGATGGTTCATCCTGCTTCTGAATGTGAGCAAATTCTGGTAAATTCTGAATAGTGGAATCAAATTCAGCTGGCTCTTCAGTCTGCTCTGTTGCCTGACTGACCTCTGCTCTGTCTTTCATCTCAGGAAACCTTGCCAATTTTAGATACTTGGGATTGATAACAAATCTTGTCATTGATTCAGGAGTTTAATGGTCCTGAAAATGCCAAAAAGAGGTTGTTTTCAAGAGAAAGTATGAGCCAAATCAAAATTTTTGTATAAAGCAAGAGCAATGACATAAACAAAGTATAAGAAGAAAAATGATAGACGCTTGAAGAGAAGATTTGATTTTTTCATTGATTGAGGTAAAGTATTTACAAGACTTTAACAAAAGATGGGACTGTATTGTCCCTACAAAAAGAGAAGAAAAGAAAGCAGGAAAACTAAGGCATCATCTTCACTTGTTTCCCCTGACGAAAACTGTCCTTTTGCTGGAATCCTGGCCGGTGAACCCCAACCCTGAGCTGTCTGAATGCTGAGTAGGAACGATTGGCTCCACTATACCATCTTCATTCTTTCCTATGCCCCGGAATGGCTGATATCCATGTTTTATCAGCAGATCAAATCCCTTTCTGGCTTTGGAGAACTGAGGGAATAAAGGGTGATCTTTGAAGGAGGCGTAATCAATGCGTCCTCCTAACTTGAAGAAACAAGGTCCCTGCCATTGGACCGTAGCTGCAATATTCTCCTCTTCCATGACATCTTTCAGTTTCAGCATCTCTAGACTATCGCTGAGGTTGATCTCATCTGCTTCTCAAATGCTTGGAATATCTGTTGTAAATGTCGGTCGAGGAATCATAGGCTGTGGCAGCCTCTCTTCAGGATCTTCACCCAAAATGGTGGTGATCATTCCACCCTTAGACCACTTGATGCACTGGTGGAGAGTTGATGGAACGGCATTGGCATTGTGGATCCATGTTCGTCCCAACAGAAGATTGTAAGTCGGTGGTACATTGACGACATGGAACAATACAGTATGCACTGAGTAGTTGATGAAGATTTCCAAAAAGACTTTGCCTTTGGCAGTTTGCCCATGATTATCGAAGCCATAGATGGTGATGGGATCAGGCACATATTCTTCCTCCTTTAATCCCAATGCTTTCGCTGTTATTTCTGGGCAAATATTCAGACTGCTGCCCCCATCAATGAGTACGTGCGGGACAGTCATGCCCCTGGTCCTGACCACTATATACAATGCATTGTTGTGGAATGAATGAGGCTTAGGCAAGTCCTCATCTGAAAAGGTAATAGGCGCGTTAGTCATTGCTTGGTTTACTATTTGCGCCATGTCTTCGGGCGTGGTGCCCGGCTTTACTTTGATCTTTCTTAATAGATCATCTAGTTTTTCTTTATGCTGGGGAGAGTCGTGAGTCAACTCAAAGATGGAGATATTGGAGAGCGCTGTAATGGGCTTCTGAAGGCTTTTGGCCCGTTCTTCTGCTGCTTCCGAGGTTTCTGCTTCCTCTATGCAGGCTTCCTTTTTCACAAATCTTTTTGGAAAAACTTGGATCTTTCCACTCTCAACTGACATGTTTCTAATATTTAAAAATGAGAGGATATCCCCTCTCTGAAATGCAGGTTGACTCTGATGTAGAACCATCACCTGATGCTGCAAACTTATCTCTTTGCTGGAGCAAGGATGTATGTGACTCTGCGGGAGAAAAGAACCTTCTGAAACGGTTGACACTGAATGTTTCGGGAATGGGGCGGACAGAATGTCCATTTTGCCCTCTTCTTCATCCTCGACGAGGATGCTTTTATCAATACAATCCTGAATCAGATGCTTCAGGACGAAGCAGTACTCAGTGTCGTGGCCCATCGCTCTGTGGAATTTGCAGTATTGTTCCTTAAATCTTCCCATGAGTACTGGTGGATCTGCTACCTTGGGAAGTTTTACCATCCCGTGAGACAGCAAATATTCCAAAATCTTCTCCAGTGGCTGGTCGAGGGGAGTAAACTTCCGATCCCTGCTCCAGTTTATATGTTTAGGTTTTTCTTGAAGGTCCCCCTTTTGTTGAGGACCGGTCGGGAGAGGCTTATCATTGTTTTTGAAGAATTTCCCTTTCCTTCCTCTGTTCTGCTCGGGCTTCGTGCCACTGCCACTGCCCTGTTTGCTGCTACTGCCCTGATCATCCCCTGGAACCTCGGCGGAGTAGGTGAAGTGTGCCTTCTTCTTTGGGTCTTGCACATTTTTGGCTAAGGCAACACCTTCGTACATCCCGTTCTCTACTCCCATCTCGAGCCATTCTGCTCGCTCCGTCAGTTCAATAAACGATTTGGAGGGATATGGGAAGAGGAGGCTTTTTAGGGGCTGGGAGAAGTTGTTGAGAATGACTTGGAGGGCATGCTCCTCAGAGATAGGGTTTCTCATTTTGTTGCACAGACTTCTCCATTTGTGGATAAAATCCCTAGCCTTTTCATTGGGCTCTTGTTTCAGGTTGCACAGGTGGTTCAGGGTGGGCAGAGCTTCCGTGTTGAATAGGAAGCGTTCCACAAACATATTGACGACTTTGTCAAAATCCCTTAACTCGATGGGATTGACATGCTCGGCATACCATTTGGCGGCTATTCCCTCCAAACTGCGGGGAAAACAGAGGAAGAGGGCACGGTTGTCTTCGCTGAACCGGGCGCATTCTGCGAAGAACATGGCAAGGTGGGCCTTGGGGTCTCCGGATCCATCGAATTTAATGAATTTTCGGGGGAGATTCTCCAAATTGATGTCTCCTTCCAAACCAAGGTAGAAATCCTGCCTAGTGTATGCCCTTTTTCCTTTATCCCGGACCTGCAGGTCTTTGACGATTTTGGTCAGTGCCTGGATAGAGTCTTCTGCAGGGGGCCCATGCTTGGGCTTGTTCACTGACACTGGCTCCTCTACCGGCCTATTGGACTGCCGCAGATGTTTCGGGATGTATATCAACTGCTCTTCTTCAGAATTCTCTTCTGCCGACTCAGAATCTTCAGAGGTACTGTCACGCTGTACCTTTTGCTTGCTGATCTTGACTGGCTTTTTCATGGGCTTCTTCTTAGCCTTGGTCTTAGAAGCCGCCTTCTTTGGAGCCGCCTTAGCCTGCTCGGCCATCATTTTAGTCATCATTTTCTGAAAAACCCGGTACATGGCCGGATCAACATCGCTTTCATTTCCGGAGTCATGCTTTTTGGACAATCTAGGAGAATTCATCTCCTCTGACTCGTTGTCACTGTGTTGTTGAGCAGCCCTCTTGTCAGCCCTTGTCTGAACCATTTTCAGATGCCTAAGCTTTCCTGCAGAATATGGGAATGGTTAGAGTATGGAGAAGCTTTTTGAAAATCATAATTTCTTCGAGAGAAAGCAAGAAATGAGGGGATTTGGTAGACAATTTCAAAAGATTATCCCATTACCCGGGATTGGGTCATCGCATGATTTTGTGATTATTGTGTTACCATTTGATGATAACAGAGAAATGTGCCTTGTTACCTAGGCGAGGTCGTCAACCATGATAAGATTTGAAGAAATGCGGAAGGAATATCCCTTTTACCTGGGATTAGGTCGTCACTCAAGTTTTTGTGACTTTTATTTGTGCTAAAATACAGAAAATAACATTTTTGGCCAAAAACTAAAATTTTATTGATATTTGTAACTTTCAAGGAAAAAGAGAGGGTGGGCAGACAGTTTGCCACCACTCTTGATATTCGGATGATACATTTGGCCCAGGAAATATAGATAGAGAAATAAAGGAGTTCCAGGTATATTTTGCGACATGATATGCCCCAGACCACTGATCCGACTGCAGGTTGAATTCTGACATATTGCCTGTTGGAAAACGGGTGTTGGCACGGACCTGCCGCTGTGAAAACTGCCTCAGACATCGTTCCGGCTGATAATCGACACAAAAGAAAGGGCCCATCAACTTGTAGCGCTTGTCACGAGCATAAGTGTATCGAGGAACAGTCTCTCTTCTGTCAAAGAAATCCCAGGTGATCTCCTCCTGATGCAGCTTCTCGATCAGAGCTCGGCATTGGATGACTGTCTTCGGCTGCTTACTGTTGAACCTGAAAGAACTGGCTTTTGAGGGAACGTGGCGTAGGAACCACGACTGCAAGGCATAAGTGCATCCTTCTACCAGAATGGTCTCCCCAAGAGCGAATCGAGCCAAACCTCTATAAAGGAAGGCTAATGCGGCCATGGAGACTGAGAGCTGACGGGTCTGCTTGCTTCCCCATCTCCGAAAGAGCTGGGCAACTCTGATGTCTATAAAATTCTGACCATCTTGGAAGAAGGCTAACCCCACTGTGCACAGGATCATGGCGTGCTGAATTCTGTCCTTCGCTGCTCGGGACAAAGTGTCAACCTCTTTGTAGGCTCCGTACTTTTGATATAATTCGAACAGGTCGATGAACTGATTCTCACCAATCTCGGTGAGAGGCCAGGATCTGCTCCCTGTTGCTCTTGCTAAGGCTTCTCGAACATCTACCCCTTTGATGTTGATCAAAAATTGCTGCTCGACAGGATCATCTGGCTGACCATCTGGTTTGGGCAATCCCATAATGTCGTTGAACTCGTCCATCAGTAGAGTCATCTCTCCCCATGGAAACCAAAATGTGCAGGTACGTGGATTCCATCGTTCTGCCATGGCCTGAATCAACGCTCCATTGATGACTCGCTTGCCTACTGCTGATGCCATCTCCAACCCACAGTCATCCAAGTGATCTGGGAACATACGTGAGAAGGTGGCGAACCAAGAATAATACCACCGTGGGAAGAAAGTACGAGACTGGATGACCCGCAGATCTGGGGTTCCATCCCTTATTTGATAGAGGACATGATCCCAAGGAAAGATAGTATCGGGGGATTCAGATGCCATCGGAGAGATACTGAGGCAAAGAAAATAAGGAGAATTAGATAGAATGCAGGACTTATGGATAGACTCTTTAAAGAATCAACCTGGAAGTTTCTGAAAAGGTTGATAAAATTTTAAAGAAATTTTTCCAGGGTTTTGAAGAAAATTTGATCTAGAAGAGAAAAAGAAAATGTAGGTAGAGAGAAATATACACCTGGGGTTTTTAGAAATAAGGGCAAGTTTTGAATAATACACCCAGGGTTTTTGAAAAAGGGTCTGATACACATATATGAGAGAATAAAATATCACACAACCAAAGCTGCATAAACAAGGATGCGCATACAGCACTCCCTAATGGCTGACTCTAAATGCAATATTGAAAATGGCTTGTAGGACCTTAATCCTAACTCTAAGGTCCAAATTACCTGATTCCGATCAAGATACGCCGATATACCCAAGCCGAAGCTCGAAGTACGTGGCATAGAAATATTTCTCCGGTTCTAAGGTAATGGCTTCCCAACATCCTTGAGCACCTACCGATATACCTCGGACTATGGCCCTTAGGTACGTGGTAGGGGGGCGCGAACCCAAATAAGTGGTCCAGTTGTGAGGCTCTTTCCCGAACTATGGTTCAGTGAGACAGCCCAGCAACGTGAAGACCGGGACAATATAGGTAAGGAGGTTTTCAAAATATGTTCAACATGCAAGAAATCAGATGGCTCTAATGCAAGTCCTAAAGAGATAGATTAAAATGAAGAGAAGCATACACTTGCATTCATTGTTTTTACATTCAATCCCTAGAATTGAGGAGGGTTGTATTTCAGACCTAAGTCTAATGTGAGCATGGAATAATCTCCTCAATATGGTCCTACCAAACCATTCTTAAATCCTATATGCGATGATGTCAGCTTTAGGACAGAGTCTAGGCTCCTAAGGTTTGCATGGAAATGAAGCTGACATATATAGAATAAAGACTTGGATAATATCAAAGCAAAAGGAAAAGGCATAATTCGACCGGACGGAGACGAGTCCCATCACGGTCGCCACTTTTGTGATCATCGCAAAAAAATTTTCCTCTCGTAATGTTCTCTCTCTTCCTTCTCTTTTCCTTTCCAACCTCTTATTTTCCTCCTTTTGAAGGGAGAAAAGATAAAAGAACAGAAAGAAAGAGAGAAGAGAAAAGAAAGAAGAGAAGGGAAGAGGAAACTCTTTTGCGGGTCTCACTTGACCTTAAAGAAAAAAATATTTTGAAATAACTCGCCTCCGTTTTTGAAATATTTGCGGGAAAAATCGAGAGACGGGATCCGCTCGTCGGTACGAGGTTCGAC
This sequence comes from Nuphar pumila, assembly GCF_984573655.1. Taxonomy (NCBI): domain Eukaryota; kingdom Viridiplantae; phylum Streptophyta; class Magnoliopsida; order Nymphaeales; family Nymphaeaceae; genus Nuphar; species Nuphar pumila. Next base: position 121,970,366 of record NC_143249.1, read on the forward strand.
CGTTCCTGGCGCCTTTACCGGGGGTAATCGAACCAAGGGTCGAGTTTTATGCCTTTTGCTTTGCAAAGAATTTATCTCAGTGTTTATCCTAAATCTAAATGCACAATGAATCATGCTTGTGCAAATGCAAAGATGTATGCTCCTTTTAAAAATGTTTTGAAAATTTTCCAAGTGAAATTGATAAAGTGAAGAAAATGATTCCTAACTTAGAACTTAAGATTAAAAGTTCTAAGTTTTTAGAATGATCAAGAGTTTGGGAAGATAAATCTGGAATTTGGAGGTTAACCTTGAAGTTTTGTAATAAAAAGAGAGTGAAGGAATTTTTTTCACCGTCATAAATGGACTTTGAATTTAGAATTTTGAACTTGGACGAATATCTGGAACGGAATTGAATTCCACTTTTGAATATGGGAAATCTAAAGAAATTAAGAAATGAGATTTGTAGAAGTTGGATTTTCAAGATGAAATCCGAATCTGGATAGAGTTTTGAATTGATTTTTAGGATTCGAAATAGGGACTTGGTCTGAATGAAATGGAATTGGCTTTAAAAAATTGGAATTTAAATGGAATTTTGGATCTGGAATTTTGAAGGGGATTGGTTTTAAGATTTGGAATACGAGATGGTATTTGGATCTGAAATCTGAGATCCGAAATAAGGTTGGACTCTGGATTCTAAGATGGAATTGGATCTGAAATCTGAGATCCAAAATAGAATTGGGTTCTGGATCCTAGAATGGATTTGGATCTGAAGTCTGAGATCCAATGTAGGATTGGATTCTAGATCCTAAGAATTGGATCTTGGATCTGAATCTGAGACCCAAAGTAGGGTTGGATTCTGGATCCTAAGAATTGGAATTTGAATCTGAATCTGAGATCCAATGGTAGAATTGGATTCTGGATCCTAAGAGTTGGAGATCCAAAGTGGAATGGAGTTCATACCTGGAAATTTGGATCCAAGTTTGAGACTAGGATTTGTTTTTGGATTTGGATTTTGAGAAGTCCAACTAGGACCTTAAAAATGGATCCGGGTTTTAGAAACCCAAATTTAAAGCTTGAGATTTCAAATCTAAACATTGATTGAGGATAAGGGGATGAAATTGATTTGAAATCCAAAAGATAACTTCAAAATTAATTTGAATTTCGAATTTGATTGAAGTTTGAATATCAGATGATTTTGGAATTTGAAATTGAATTTTTGAATATTGAAAATGAGATAGCATTAAAATTTGGATAAGATTTGATTTTAAGAAGAAGAATCACTTGGAATTTTGAAAAGGAAGTTTTGAAAATATGATGCAATTCTATCCTATATGATGAATGAACTTTAAATAGCTTTGAAATAGAATTTAAAAAAAAGCTATTCCATTCCTCAGATGAATTAAAATAAGATTGAAGATATAATACATCCTTGACTATGGTCATTGAATGTATTATATAATAATCTATATTTAAATTCTAGTGAAGAATGAAACACATTTTTGTGCTTTTATAGAGTTTAGAATGGAATTAACTCTCAATATACCCTGACTATGGCCATTGGTATATATATTGAATTAATTCTAAGTTAAACTCTGATAAAAGGTAAAAATATTTGAAGAATATGATGATTTTTTGAAAGAGGATCCAGTGTGGATCCAGTATTATTTCATAAAAGATAAGAATACTAAGCCTTGTTTACACCCCGACTATGGCCGTTGGTGTAAATCATCAACTTAGAATTAACTTACCTTTTATGAAATGGTGCACGTGCCATTCGTGTTTCACCATTGTGGGAATTTGAGAAATAAAGAAAAAAAATGCATGGAGTAAACAATTCATGGTATTCTATGATGCTCATTCATTCTACCTAAAGCAAGAAATGTAAATTCTTATTCCAACCTAACTATTACAATGGATAAAATCAAATGTACAATCCCAAATAATGATATCTTTTACATGTTTCCTGCAAAACAACTAGGTTAGTAATGAAAAGAGAAGGAAAATCATATATATATATATATGGAAATCAAATGATGAAAATATATGTATGATAAAGAGGATGGAAAATGGCATATTTGTTTTGAAAATATCTCAACAAATGTATGATCACACAATGATATGTTAATATAAAAGAACAACTTTGAATATCCATATGGCCATGTTATGAAAGATGACAGGTAGGCACTATGACATATCAATATGTAGATCTCAATGCTAATGATGTGAGGTGATTAAATCAGCATACAGTACGTAAAATTGGGAATCTAATGGATGGAAGGATGCTTAGGTAGTAAGGAAAATGTGCAGCTGTAGGGGCCAGCACAGGGTAGATGTATGCTATATTGGATTATAGGTTATATGAGTGTGAGGGAACTAAAGCAGAGAAAAGAAAAAAAAAAAAAATGTAACACTTGATGACTGAAAATGACATAGTAAACTGATGGTGTGCTATGGAGGTAAGCTATGGGGATTTTCAGCAAAAAAAGGTTTGCTGTAAAGGTTTACAGCAAAACAGGGTGTTTGACTATAAACACTTGTAACAAATCAAGACATTTGTTGTAAATGTCACGGGATGATATAACAAAGCAGCAGGTGGCTGCTCATACACAGACACTTAAGCACATAATGAGCTGTAAGAAACAACAACAGATGAGGCTGTATGGTGGTGGAAATGGTGCTACAAGTAGTGATGGCGCAGTGCACCAGCACCGGGGTGGTGCATTGTAGGGTGGTATTAGCAGCTGTGTGAAAGGGAGTGAAGGGGTGTGGCTGGACAGTAAAGGTGCAAGGAGAAGTGTAGTAAAAATGCACAAGGTATGATCAGAAGTTGCTGCTGTGATGTAGTGAGGATGTGGTAATAGAGATGCTAATGCAACAGTGGTGAGTGAGTGGAAGGTATTGGTTGTGAGAGGAATCTATTTTCTGGCAAATTCCAGAGTTTAGGAAAGAGCTTTCCATGCCAAGGTAGCAGTTTCATCATCAGAGACACGACCTGAGCCCTCTTCAACAAGATAGCTCACTGCCAAGATTGATAGCATGGTATAGGCTGTAGGGGATTTTGGTTAGCTCTGTGCAGCAACTACATCTGCATTACAGTTTGGCTGAATTGCCAAGCAATTCCTGCAACTCCAGTTTGGTTCCCTGTCTAAACCACTCGTGTAGAGACCAGCAAAGAAAAAAAAAGAGTCATCGTTTAGGCACTGCCCTGTACAGACCACCACAAACCAACGCGGATTTATTCTTATAATGATAAGGGGTTGAAATGTATGTGTGCCAATGAGTGCACGATAGTGAAGGTATGCAGGTATGTGAAATTGCAAATAATAAAAAAAAATGCTTTGTAATGAAGGGTTGCCAAAGATACTTGCTGCAGAAAAAAAATGTTATATACATCGGCATTAAGGCAGTTGACCCTGTAAATCCTTCCTGAAGAAGACTTTGAAGTTTCCTTACGACATAGATGACGTTTGCAACAGGTTCATTATCTTTGAAGGCCTTGATTGAGAGCACCAGAGATCACCTTTTCAACCTCAACTCTGTGGGTCTTACTGCTTTCGGCCAGATATCTAAGACTTACAAAGATGAGTTGCACTTTTATATGATATATATATATATATATATATATATATATATATATATATATATATTTTGCTGATTTCAAAATTCTGTAACAATTTCAGTCTACCAAATGCCATCCATCCAGCGGATCCTAAAGCTGGGAATCAAAACTGAACTTCTGCTAAAAGATGATCCAGGAAAGCATCCTGAATTTATAACTTGGGAGATGAAATTCATAAAATTTGCACATATGGGATCACATTCATCATAGATTATATACAGATGATAAAGCACAACTAAAGACCAACAGTAATAAAAAGGATGTGAGGCAGTCTGTCCTAACAAGAATAGGATCATGACCAACACTGCAAAACGGGTGAAAGAGCCTTACGCAATTTTCAATCCTTAAACAGACTTTGGATGGGCTATATCCAATTCTTAAAATTTCATCAATAGAAGTACCTAAGCAGGTTAATTTAGAGCATGCGTTGGCACTACTCTTTCCATTTTGCAGAAAGAAAATCCATCTTTCAGAGAGATTTTCATCACCAAAAACAGGAGGGGTAGTCCAATCAATTGGGACACCATGTAATGGATTCTCGACAACCAGATGTTGGTGAATCACAGCATTATTATGTTTTAATAGGTCACCAAAAAACAATGAGGCCCACTTCTTCAGTCATATCAGCCAAAACGCGCAACTCCTCTCTGCAGGCTTCACCATGGGAACTTTTTTTTTTTTTAAGAAAAAAAAAAGGAAACAGGGGATCCTTCGCCGATCAAACAAGAGTCAATCTGATGGCTCTGTCTACTCGTCATTCGTGATTGAGACAAAGACCAGGATTCATTACTCAATAAAGGGGGGGAGCTTATTCTCCCTGATCCATCGACTGATAGATACCTATTGCATGAAGCAATGGAGGCCAAAAAGCCAAGAGATGCTGTAGAACAAGCATGGTCCTTCTCATCACTGAGTTTTTTTTTTTTTTTTAGGAAAATATTGATCAACTAGAGATGAAGCGATGAATGTCATGAAACCAAAAGTTGCAGTTGATCAGAAATTACAATCAATCGTAAGCAACTGGAGATATCAGTAGGATGGATAATTAAACTGAAAGTGTAAAAATCAACATATGAAAAGAACTGCCAATAAGAGAAATAATGCGAAAAAGGATGTAGGAACAATATTATTCCCCTTTGATTTTTGCTTATTTGTAATTCAGTTTGCTATCTGCAAACTGCGTTACAAAGTATGCATCGATGGACATAAATTAAAATGCATTAAAAAAAAAAAAAAGAGATAGAGGATGAAAACCCGAACAAAAGGGAGATGCAGTAAAAAAAATGAGGAGACTAGGAAAGAAAAGGATGAGATACTAACCTTTAGAGGTTTATTTCCTTCGAAGTCCTGCCAAGGAGATGCTGTGTGGAGGTCGGGATGAAATCCACCGAATGAAAATGGATGTTCGGTATGAAGAAGTGGATACGGGAGGAGTCCTTCAGGAGAAATGTTGATCAAGGGAAATGTTGATGAAAAACTGGTTGAAGTTCCGGGATTGTAAGGGAGGCTTAACAGCGGGTGTATGCGTGAACATAGATAGAAAAAGATGGATGCTAATGAGAAAAAATGGATCCTCTCCCCTTTCTGGCTGCCCCTTTTTTATAGGGAAAAAGAGGAAACTCGAGGAACCACCTTTTCGTTGTAGATCAATGGTGGGAGCCAGAGGCCAGCGATCGGAGGGTGGAGGGCTCAATGGAGGCTTCCAGAATGGGGTTGGTTAAGGATTGAGGGCGGAGGAGAGGGGAAGCTGTTGGAAGATCAACGATCGAGAGGAGAAGGAAGAAAGCGCAGGAGGAATCCGTTAAAGCTTTTTCCTTGTTTTCAAAAAGATGGTCTTCTTTTTAGGAAATTTTTTATAAAATGGTTTTGAAAATGAGGTTTTTGGTAAAAATGGCTTCAAAAGCTTGAAAATCATCTGCTTCCCTCGTAGCTTTTTTTTTTTTTTTTTTTTTCAATTTTTTGGTTTTTATGTTATTTTTCTATTATATATATATATATATATATATTTTTTTTTTGTATTTTTAGAATAAAATCCTAAAGTTTGTGAGAAAACAAAAGTTAAAACTAATTTTTTTTTGTGTTTTTGCAAAAATATTTACAAAAAGGAATTTTTCTGAGAATTTAAAAACTATTTTGAGAAAATTTCTTCAGACATGGGTTTTGATCCGGATTTTTGAGAAATATTCGAGGTTTACAACCTCGAATTGAGAAATATAGGGTCGAGGATCCAACAGAGTGCCGGATGAGCCGCCCGAGCCTTTCAAAATCATTTTTTGGTATTTTTGTGCTTTTATTTTGGAAATCGGACAACGGGGCTCAGATTTGGATTTAAAATACTGAGTTCAGACCCGAAGTTGATTTTGAATATGTCAATGTGGAATCTAATCCAAAAATCTGAAGAAATAACTTGATTTTCTCAGAAAAATGGGGTTAGGGGCAAAAGGGTCATTTTTACAAGACTTTGAAAAATTTGGGGTGTTCACAAGATGCCACCTCAGAGGGTTTGAATTCTACTTTTTCTGATGAAAGGAGAGACTGACATGTGGCACCACCTCAGGGTGGCTCCTACAGTGACATGTGGCAAGAGGGAGGAAAATGAGGGAAAGGGACACGTGGCACCATCTCAAAAAATGAATTTAGGGAGGAGACTTCAGGATTTGCGCCACCTCAACCTAGAGTTTGAATATTTGAATTGTTGCTTTTTCTGAACGAGGCAAAAAATGACATGTGGCATTTGCTTTTTCTGAGAAGAGCAGAGGATGACACATGTCACTTGCTTTTTCTGAGGAAAGCAGGGAATGACATGTGTCATTTTCTTTTTCTGAGAAGAGCAGAGAATGACGAGTGTCATTTGCTTTTTCTAAGAAGAGCAGAGAATGACATGTGGCATTTGCTTTTTCTGAGAAGAGCAGAGAATGACATGTGTCATTTGCTTTTTCTGAGAAGAGCAGAGAATGACATGTGTCATTTGCTTTTTCTGAGAAGAGCAGAGAATGACAGGTGTCATTTGCTTTTCTGAGAACAACAGAAGGTGACATGTGTCAGTCTGCTTTTTCTGAAGGAGGGAGAGATTGACACATGTCCTCTGCAGGAGACACACTTCAACTGGTGCCACCTCAGGGGAGACAAGCTTTACTTTTTCTGAACAGGACAACACATGACACGTGGCATCTCATGGTGGCCTTGGAATGACACATGGCACAGGGTGAAGATGGTGGACACTGACACATGGCATGGAATGAAGAAGATGTCTAATGACATGTGGCGGCATCTTAAGGTGGCCCCGCACTGACACGTGTCAAAAGATGGCAGAAGAGAGAAGGTGACATGTGGCGCCACCTCTAGGTGAACCCTATGCTGACACTTGGCAGGTAAATGGGAGGAGAGAAAAAGGACAAGTGGCGCCAATCCAGGGGACAAGGCTCCTATATTTTTGGGTTTTTCAAAGTTCAGGTTTTTCAAAAGAAAAGCCTGTGTGACACCATCTCAGTGTGGGTCCCACATTGCTTCTTTATTGACATAAGGACAAGACAACAACCTCTTTTTGGAATTTTCATAAAATCTGGACTAATTGGTAAAACAGAAATTTTTGGAAAGAATTGGCCACTGTAGGGCGATTTTGTAAAAGAATGATAGTTGAAATAACTGACAAAAGGGCAAAATCTGAGGTGAAGTGATTGAAATCCATATTAAAAACTATCCAGATTGTTTTCCTGAGGAAATATTTTAAAATTCAGAGTCTTAGGGGTAAAATGGGAAGAAATAATAATTTTGAAGACCCAGGGTTTTGAAATCGATTTTGAAAAGAGTTAAAATTCTAATCTGGATTGGAAATTTTGAAATCAAGAGTTCTGGACCTCGAAATGACATGCTGTGCAGTGCAGTGATATGAAATGTTCATGCAATGATATGCAATGCCATGTCTTATGCAATATAATCTTGAACCAAGACTTGGAGATTTTTGTCTTCTGTCAGGAATAAAATTTTGAACATCTGAGCTAAAAATAGAGAAATTTTGAGAGTTGCAGATGAAATTTAGACTTTTGCAAGGTTCGGGCTCAGAAAATGACCATTTTGCCCTCCGACGATTTCAGAGGCTGGATGTTGATGCTTGGTGGAAATGTTGGAGAGGTGAATGAAAATTTGGGGTGTTTACAATCCGTCTTCATGAAGGGGGTCCTAGGTGGCACCACTTTAGTGTGGTCCATCTTGGACCTCATTTGAATTCATGTTGACCAGCTCAAAGTAAAAAATGGACTGTTGGTGGAGTTATTAGCATTTGACAAAATCTAGGCTTGCACACTCGTTTTTGGTGCAAAGCTTGGGAAGGCCAAGGTCTCTTTATTGTGGCTCTTCCCAAGCAACCTAAGCCCTTAACTAGGGAGGTAGTCCAAGGGGTGGGGGGTCTTGTTCAATTTCGAAATTGGTAGTGTGGCTGGTTCTAGAGTAAGAAAAATCAAGTTTTTGGTGTGGTTGGTGCTAAAAAGAAAGCTATCTTGGTGTGAAAGAAAAACCGAACTTCGTTTTTGTGTGGAAGGTGCTCTTGTGAAGAGGTTCTATTCGTGGTGGCTGTTCTAAGTTTGATCGTGGTGGTTGGTAATCCATCCCTACTGTTCGTGGTTCATCTTGTGGCGTCGGTTGCTTCCCAACGACGACCATTATCGATTTCAGCCCAGATATCAACATTGGTTCTTCGTTCTTGTCTTTTACTACTTTGATTCGCATTTGCTTGCGATTGTTCATGTTTTATTGTTGCTAAGTTGTATTGAATCATTACAGAGTTACAAATACATGCTTAGAGGAGTTTTATATTAAAATTTGTCTTCTTTGGTCTTAAGTTCTTTCTGATTATTGTTGTGTGTGAATGAACTCGGTCACTACCAAAAAGACCAAAACGTTGTTACGAGATAACAGAGGAGTCTCTGATAAAACATCCGTATCGGACTCAATACTGAACGGATTTTCGTGTTCTTTAGCTTACTAGAAAGCTAAAACAATTTTCTACAACTTTGTAGTTGAAAGGTACCTGAGATTCGTCGTTTGAACCTCTGAAATTGTCTGTCAAGTTGTCAGACTGACAGAATTCCCCTGTTACATTTCTGCTACAGAACCAACTTAATAGTGTTCGGTATTTTCTGATTATCTGGAGATTCCCTGAATGAAATTTCAATTTTTGTTATTCTGTGGAAAGTTATAATCTAGACCTATAACTTTCATGTTTTTGGTTTTGATTGAATCGTTGTTTAGTTGCCTCAAAAATAATAATCTTTTTTGCTACTGTCGAATCTTTGAATTTTATTTTCTGAAACAATAACTCATATTATTCCGAAATTCAAAAATTTGTAGAGGATTGTAGAAAATTTCAAAAATTGCGATATTTAGTGTTCTGGAAAGGTCTGGATTTGACCTTCATTTCGTCAGTTGTGAGTTTGTCCAAAATCTAACATTTGAAGGGTTAAAAGTCCCTTCAAACAGTCTACCCCTGAATTTTGATAATTTGTGTTGGACTTGTTTAGCAGTCCCGGTGTCGAGTCCGTGGAGCGGTCGTTCTTGCTCCGAATTTAGTATTTTTGGATTCGTTGGAAAGATGTGCAAATCACGCACAACTTTTATTTGGATCTCCTTTGTCAAAATAGAGCGCACAGATCTCAAAAATCAGTTTTCCAGAGTTCTGTCTGGACTCTATATCATTTCAGCTTCCGCGTGTGTTTGGATCTTGGTTCGTGGATCGGTGTGTACCGAGTCCACCGTAGTATTGCATCACATTCACTAATCGTTCAACCAATCACTGATTATCACCAAGAAATACAGCTGAAGTCAAAAGAACCTGCAACTGTCATGTTGGTGAGATTAAGAGATCAGATAGCATAGTTATAGATTTTCAGATATAAACATTGAAAACTGATGTGAAGTTCCTCTACCTGCATCCTTGGTGTCACGTGTAAGTGAGATATGTTCCGATAACAACTAATCTAAAGCTTTCAGATCTGGAATTGAGTTGGAGAATTTAGAGTTGGCTCCTTCTGGAGATTTTATTAAGAAGACTACAATGACCTATGGACCTCCTTCACAGATAAGCCTAGAGGAGTTCGTTAATAAGACTGACAGCAGGGTGGCTGTTTTCAGAAAGAAAGGATAGGTTTGATCTGGGTTATTGTTGTGGCTATCACAAATACTTTAAAGAGTCTATATATGTTCAAACAGCTGGTATCGATATGCTTAAAATGCAGAATTTGCAATCTGAATTTGCGTAAGGGGATAAATCACCAAAATTGAGCTGAGTGCCAAGAGCATAAAATCCTGCCAATCCCATAAACTAGTATGTTGTGAGATTTGAATAAACCTCATTGGCAAACATTTGGTATAAGTATGATTTTACCATGTGAGTTATGTATATTTGCAGTAAGAAATTTCCTTTCAATATTTTGTTACATAGTGCTCTTAGATCTTATATATTTTTTTCTGTTTTCACCTGTATTGAGAAATGTTGAAATGATTCATAGCTACCTTTGATTATTTTGATTAGCTATGCAATACAATTACCATATACATCTGTGCAACCCTTATTCTAGCTTCCCTTCAATCGAGAGATATATCCCCTCCTCAGCGCCCATTTCATTTTTTTTTTGTTTTTGCAAATACTGTTATCATACATTACATAACAACATTCATGTATGTTGTGTGCATCTATCCACCTTGTACTTATATTAATATTCTAACTATAGGTCACCCTGCATACACCACTCACTCTCACCTTCATTTTACCTGTGCAACATTGCTTCACCCATACAATCAGCACCTCATTTACCTACGGTTGTCGCTAGTTGCAACAAATCCCTTCACAGCAGCACCGAAAATCCCCCTGCATTTCCTTGCATCTCCATATTCCTGTGTTCTGCATTTAGGCATAAACCAGCCTTTGTTATTGTATCTTTTGACTGCAGCATACATACATGTAAGCAACAACACTCCCCACTGCTATCACTTGCTGCAAAATTGTGGCATACGTAGTGTTCCCCCCTACACTTCCCCAGTCCATCTGCTAAAATTTACCATATTCAGCATGCTGTCACCACAGCACTACCACACCAGCCACCACCAATGCCCAGGCCTTTTTCTTTAACATTTGCGTATCTGTCATTCTCATACATTCACCGAATCACCATACCATTTACTACATAGTAAACAAACTGTGTAAAGATACATTTTATCATTCATTCAAGGCAAAATTCTGAATATCTTTTTTCATATGTAGTTTCTCATGCTCTGTACTTATATACAAATATATATACATATATATGTCCATACACACACACATATATATATATATATATATATATATATATATATATATGCCGGTATGTTTTCCCAAGTTATTGGTATATATACCTATACCTACATATATATATATATATATATATATATATATATATATATATATATATATATATATATATATACCCATATACATATATATGCATGTATATAGATATATATATATATATATATCATTTTTTTTCCATCATATATATCTTGGCATATGAGCATTTCACTATTGATCTCCATGTGATATGTGCAATTTCTCTCTATTTTCATATTAACCCAGTTGCTTTGCAGGAAATATGTGGAAAAGAGTCATTATTGGGAGTTGTAAATTCAATTTTATGTATTGTAATAGCTAGATCTTAATGAGAATTTATATTTCTTGTTTTAGATAGAATGAATGAGCATTATAAATATCATAAATTACTTATTTTCATGCTTTTTGCCTTTATTTCTCAAATTCTCACAATGGTGAAACATGAATGGCACGTGCACCATTTTGTAAGTGGAAATTAATCCTAAGATGATGATTTACATCAATGGCCATAGTCAGGATGTAAACAAAACTTAGCATTTTTATCTTTTATAAAATAACACTGGATCCTTTTCAAGATTCATCATGTCTTCTTTAAATATTTTTATCAGAGTTTAGTTTAAAATTGATTCAATACATATATCAATGGCCATAGTCAGGATATATTGAGAATTAATTTCATTCTAAACTCAATAAAAGCACCAAAATATGTTTGATTCTTCATTTGAATTTAGATATGATTATTATATAATACATTCAATGACCATAGTCAGGAGTGTATTATATCATTAATCTTATTTACATTCGTTTAAAGAATGAAATATGATTTTCGAATCCAATTTCAAAATTATTTGAATTCATCCATTATTTAGGATAGAATTGCATCATATTTTCAAAATTTCCTTTTTCAAAATTTCAAGTGATTCTTTTCTCAGATCAAATCTTATCTATAAATTCAAATTCAATTCTATCTCATTTCAAAAATTCAATTTCAAAGTCCAATTTAACTTTGAAATTCCAAAATCATGTTTATATTCAAATTTTAATCCAAACTTCAAAGTTCAATTTAACTTTGAAGTTATCTTCTATTTCAAAACCAAGTTTATTTTTCTCATCTCCAAATTCAAAATCAAAGTTTGAGATTGATTTGGAACCTCAAAAACTTGACTCTTCTTAAATTTTAAATTCAATCTGGGTTTTCAAAACCCAGATCCATCTTCAAAAGTCCCATTTGGACTTTCAGAACCCAAATCCAAAGTTAGATCCTAATCCCAACTTGGATCCAGATTTCCAAGTACAATCCCTACTTTTGGATCTCAGACTTCAGATCCAACTCCATTTTAAGATCCAGCATCCAATTCCATATTGGATATCAGACTTCAGATCCAACTCCATTTTAGGATCAAGAATCCAACTCCATCTTGGATCTTAGACTTCAGATCCAAATTCCACCCCAAATTTCGGATCCAATTCCGTCATTGGATCTCAGATTTCAGATCCAATTAGGATCTCAAATCCAGAATTCAAATCTCATCTTGGATTTTCATCTCTATTTAGAATCCAAACTTTTGATTCAAATTCCATTCTGAACTCCAAATGTCAAATCAAAATTCTATCTCCAAATCTGAATTCCATTCCAAGTTTACCTTGAATCCAAAAACCAATTCTATTCCTCAATTCTATTTTGATTTCTCAAATCTTATTTTAATTTCAAGCTTTACAATTGAAATTCAAATTACATTCCAAATTTCATCTCTATCCTGATTCAAAATCCTAATTTAAAGTCCATTTATGACTTTGAATTTTCCTTTCTTCTCCTTTTATCTTAATTTCAAAATCATTCCTTTCGAAGTTCAGATTTATTTTCCCAAGCTCTGATTATTCCAAAAACTTAGAACTTTAAATCTTAAGTTCTAAGTTAAAAACCATTTCTTCACTCTATTCATCAGAAACACTTTTAAATTTCCAAAATCATTTTCAAAAAAGCATACATCTTTGCATTGCACAAGCATGATTCTTTGTGCATTTTAAAATAAATTCTTAGGTAATATTAAGGCAAAGCAAAAGACATGAATTCAACCCTTGGATTGATTACCTCTAGTAAAGGCGCCAGGAACGGTCAAACCTCGTACCGACGAGCGGATCCCGTCTCCTAGTTTTCCCGCAAATATTTCAAAACGGAGGTGAGTTATTTTAAATATTTTCAAAATTAAGGTCAAGTGAGACCCCGCAAAAGAGTTCTTCTTCTCTTCTTTTCTTTTCTTTTCTCTTCTCTCTTCTTTTTTGTCTTTTATTTTCTCCCTTCAAAAGGAGGAAATAGAGGTTAGAAAGGAAAAGAGAAGGAAGAGAGAGAATATTACGAGAGGAAAAATTTTGCGATGATCACAATTTTGGTGACCGTGATGGGACTCGTCTTCGTTCGATCGAATTTAAATGCCTTTTCCTTTTGCTTTAATATTATCTAAATCTTTATTCTACAAGTGTCAACTTCATTTCCATGCAAACCTTAGGAGCCTAGACTCTATCCTAAGCTGACACCATTGCATATAGGATTTAAGTATGGTTTGGTAGGACCATATTGAGGAGATTATTCCATGTTCACATTAGACTTAGGTCTGAAATACAACTCTCCTCAATTCTAGGGATTGAATGCAAACAATGTATGCAAGTGTATGCTTCCTTTATTTTAAAACTATCTCTTTTAGTTCTTGCATTAGAGACATCTGATTTTATTGCATGCTGAACATATTTTTGAAAACCTCCCTACCTATATTGTCCCGGTCTTCACGTTGCTGGGCTGTCTCACTGAACCATAGTTCGGGAGAGAACCTCACAACTAGACCACTTATTTGGGTTCGCGCCCCCCTACCACGTACCTAAGGGCCATAGTCCGAGGTATATCGATAGGTGCTCAAGGATGTTGGGAAACCATTACCTTAAAACTGGTGAAATATTTCTATGCCACGTACTTCGAGCTTCGGCTTGAGTATATCGGTGTATCTTGATTGGAATCAGATGATATGAACCCTAGAGTTAGGATTAAGGTCCTACTAGCCATTTCAAACTATTGCATTTAGAGTCAGCCTTTAGGGAGTGTTGTGTGCGCATCCTTGTTTTGTGCAGCTTTTGTGATGCGATGTTTCTCTTATTTTTCACACACACACACACACACACACACACATATATATATATATATATATATATATATATATATATATATATATATATATATATATATATATATATATATATATATATATATATATATATCAAACCTTTTCAAAAACCCTGGGTGTATTTCAAAAAACTTTCCCTTACTTTCAGAAACCCCAGGTGTATATTTTCCTCTACCTACATTTCTTTTCTCCTTTTAGATCAAATTTTCTTCAAAAACTCTGAAAAATTTTCTCGATCTTTCAAAAACTTCCAGAGTCTATTCGTAAGTCCTGCATCCTATCTAATTCTCCTCATCTCTTCTTTGCCCCAGTATTATTTCAAATGGCGTCCACTTCTCTCGATGCTGCCTTTCCCAGAGATAATGTCTTCTATCAGATACAGGATGGATCCCCGGATCATCGGGTCATCCAGTCTCGTCCTTTCTTCCCTCGGTGGTATTATTCTTGGTTCACCACCTTCTCGCGTACGTTCCCATACCACTTGGATGACTGTGGGTTGGAGATGTCATTGGCAGTGGGCAAGCGAACTATCAATGGAAGTCTGATTTAGGCTATGGCAGAACGGTGGAATCCACGTATCTGCACATTTTGGTTTCCTTGGGGAGAGATGACTCTACTGATGGACGAATTTAGCGATATCATGGGATTGCCCGAGCCAGCTGGTCAGCCAGATGATCCTGTCGAGCAGCAGTTCCTGATCAACGTAAATGGGGTAGATGTTTGAGAAGCTTTGGCCAGAGCAACCGGGAGCAGATCCTGGCCTCTTACTGAGATCAATGGGAATCAGTTCATTGACCTGTTCAGACTCTATCGCAAGTACAGAGCTCACAAAGAGGTTGACACTTTGTCTCGCGCACCGAAAGACAGAATTCAGCATGCCTTGATCCTATGCACAGTAGGATTAGCTTTCTTTCAAGATGGCCAGAATTTCATAGATGTCAGAGTTGCCCAGCTCTTTCGAAGATGGAGAAGCAAGGAGACCCGTCAGCTATCAATTTCTATGGCAGCCTTGGCCTTTCTTTACCGAGGTTTGGCTCGATTTGCTCTTGGAGAGACTATTCTAGTAGAAGGATGCACTTACGCCCTACAATCGTGGTTTTTGCGACATGTTCCCTCGAAGGCCAGCTCCTTCAGATTCAGCAGTAAGCAGCCCAAATCCACCATTCAGTATCGAGCCTTGATCGATAAGCTGCATCAGAAGGAGATTGTTTGGGACTTCTTCGACAGAAAAGAGACCGTCCCTCGATATACATATGCTCGCAGCAAGCACTACAGATTGCTTGGCCCCTTCTTCTGTGTTGATTATCAGCCAGAAAGATGTCTCAGGCAGTTTTCATAGCGGTAGGTTCGTGCCAACACCCGCTTCCCGACAGGCAACATGCCAGAGTTCAATCTGCAGTCGGATCAGTGGTCTGGGGCATACCATGTCACTAAATATACCTGGGACTCCTTTGTTTCTTTGTCTGTATTTCCTGGGCCAAATGTATCTTCTGAATATCAGGAGTGGTGGCAAACTGTCTGCCCACCCTCTCTTTGTCTGTAAATATTACTATTAATAAAAAATACTTTTTGGGATAAAATTTTATTTCTTATATTTTTGATTTATAGCAAAAATGGTCACAATTTTGGTGACGACCTCATCCCGGGTAAAAGGGACATTCCTTCCACATTTCTTCAATATATTTTATCATGGTTGACGACCTCGCCTAGGTAACAAGGCACATTTCTCTGTTATCACCTAAAATGATAACACAATTGTCACAAATCTTGTGATGACCCAATCCCGGGTAATGGGATAATCTCTTGGAATTGTCTACCAAAATCCTTCATTCTTTTTTTCTCAAAAATTATGGTTTTCAAAAAGTTTCTACATACTCTAACCATTCCCATATTCTGCAGGAAAACTTTGGCATCCAAAGATGGTTCAGACAAGGATCAGTAAGCAGAATGTTCAGTGGCACAGTGACAGCAAACAAGAAGAGATAAATTCTCCTAGATTATCCAAGAAGCATGACTCAGGGGATGAGAGTGACGTTGATCCGACCATGTACAGGGTCTTTCAAAAAATGATGTCCAAAATGATGGCCAAACAGGCTAAGGCTGGTCCAAAAAAAGCAACTTCTAAGAGCAAGGTTAAGAAAAAGCCCATGAAGAAGCCCGTCAAGATCAACAAACAGAAGGTACAGCGTGACAGTACTTCTGAGGATTCTGAGTCGGCAGAAGAAGTCTCTGAAGAGGAAGAGCAGTTGATTTACATCCCGAAACATCTACAGCAATCCAAGAGGCTAGTGGAAGAGCCATTATCAGTAAACAAACCCAAGTACGGGGCCCCCGCAGAAGACTCGATCCAAGCATTAACCAAAATAGTCAAGGACCTGCAAATCCAAGACAAAGAAAAGAGGTCATACACCAGGCAGGATTTCTACCTCGGCTTGGAAGGGGACAGCAATCTAGAGAACCTCCCCCGAAAATTCATTAAGTTTGATGGATTCGGTGATCCTAAGGTCCATCTCGCCATGTTTTTCGCCGAATGTGCCCGGTTCAGTGAGGATAACCGTGCCATCTTTCACTGTTTCCCCTGCAGTTTGGAGGGAATAGCTGCTAAATGGTATGCCGGGCACGTCAATCCTATCGAGCTAAGGGATTTTGACAGAGTGGTTAATATGTTTGTTGAACGCTTCCTGTTCAATACAGAAGCTCTACCCACCCTAAACCACTTGTGCAACCTCAAACAAGAGCCCCATGAGAAAGCAAGGGATTTCATCCACAAATGGAGGAGTGTTTGTAACAAGATGAGAAATCTCATTTCTAAGGAGCATGCCCTCCAAGTCATTCTCAACAACTTCTCTCAACCTCTAAAAAGCCTCCTTTTCCCATATCCATCCAAGTCATTTATCGAACTGACGGAGCGAGCAGAATGGCTCGAGATGGGGGTAGAAAACGGGATGTATGAAGGTGTCGCCTTGGCCAAGAATGTCCAAGATCCAAAGAAGAAGGCACACTTCACTTACTCAGTCGAGGTTCCAGGGGATGACCAGGGCAGTAGCAGCAAGCATGGCAGCGGCAGTGGCAGTGGCACGAAGCCTGAACAGAGCAGAGGGAGAAAGGGGAAGTTCTTCAAGAACAATGACAAGCCTCTCCCGACCGGTCCTCAACAAAAAGGGGACCTTCAAGAAAAACCCAAGCACATAAACTGGAGCAGGGATCGGACATTTACTCCCCTCGACCAGCCTCTAGAAAAAGTTCTGGAATATTTACTATCCCATGGAGTGGTGAAACTTCCCAAAATTGCAAATCCACAAGTTATCATAGGAAGGTTCAAGGAACAGTACTGCAAGTTCCACAGGGCGACAGGCCATGACACGAAATATTGCTTTGTCCTGAAGCATTTGATCCAGGACTACATCGATAAGAGCATCCTCATCGAGGATGAAGAAGAAGACAAAATGGATATCCTGTCCGCCCCATTTCTGAAACATTTAGCATCAACCATTTCAGAACATTCTTTCCTTTCGCAGAGTCACATACATTCATGTTCTAGCGAAGATATAAGTCTTTGACATAAGGTGATGGTTCTACATCAGGATCAGCCTGTATCTCAGAGGATAAACCTTCTCTCATTTTTTAATCTGAGAAATATGTCAGTTGAGAACGGAAAAACTCGAGTTTTTTTTAAAAGATTTCTTAAAAAAGAAGCCTGCACAAAGGAAGCAGAAACCTCCTAAGCAGCAGAAGAGCGGGCCAAAAGCCTTCAGAAACCTCTTACAGCGCTCTCTAACATTTCTATTTTCGAATTAACTAACGATTCTCCCAAGCATCAGGAAAAGCTAGATGATCTACTGAGAAAGATCAAGGTGAAGTCGGGCACCACACCCGAAGATATGACACAAATCGTAAATCAGGCGATGACTAATGCGCCTATCACCTTTTCAGATGAGGACCTGCCAAGGCCTCATTCTTTCCATAACAATGCATTGTATATTGGGGCGAGGACCAGGGGCATGACTGTTCCGCACATGCTCGTTGATGGAGGCAGCAACCTCAATATTTGCCCAGAAATGACAGTGAATGCTCTGGGATTAAAGGAAAAAGAATACATGCCTGATCCCATTACCATCTACGACTTCGATAATCACGGGCAGACTGCAAAGGGCAAGATCTTCCTGGAAATTTTCATCAACTATTCAGTGCACACCGTCCTGTTCCATGTCGTCAACGTGACACCAACTTACAATCTCTTGTTAGGACGAACATGGATCCACAATGCCAATGCCGTTCCATCAACCCTCCACCAGTGCATCAAGTGGTCCAAGGGAGGAATGATTACTACCATCCTGAGCGAAGATCCAGAAGAAAGGCTGTCACAGCCTATGATTCCCTGCCCAACATTTACGGCAGATATTCCAAGCATCCGAGAAGTGGATGAAATCAATCTCAGTGAAAGTCTAGAGATGCTAAAATTGAAAGATGTCATGGAAGAAGAAAATACGGCAGCCACGGTCCAATGGCAGGGACCTTGTTTTTTCAAATTAGGAGGACGCATCAATTACACCTCCTTCAAAGATCATCCTTTATTTCCACAATTTTCTAAAGCCAGAAAGGGATTCGATCTGTTGATAAAACATGAATATCAACCATTCCAAGGCATGGGGAAAAATGAGGACGGCATAATAGAGCCTATTATTCCTGTTCAGCATATGGACAGCTCAGGGTTGGGGTTCACTGGCCAAGATTCCAGCAAAAAGACCATTTTTGTCAAAGAAAGCAATTGAAAAAAATGATGCCTTAGTTTTCTGCTTATTTCTATCTTTTGTTACTCTTGTAGGGACAACACAGTCCCATATTGTCGATATCTTGTAAATATTATACTTCAATCAATGAAAGATCAATCTTTTCTTCATATTCGGGCATCTATCATTCTTTCTTATATTTTGTCTATGTTGTTGTTCTTTACTTTGTACAAAAATTTGTTTTGGCTTGTACTTTCTCTTAAAAACCTTTCTTACATTTTCAGGACCATTAACTCCTGAATTAATGAAAAAAGTCATTATCAATCCCAAATATCTAAAATTAGCAAGGTTTCCTGAGACGAAAGACAGAGCAGAGGTCAGCCAGGCAGCAGAGCAGACCTAAGAGTTAGCAGAATTTGATTCAACTATCCAAGAATTGCCAGAACTTGCTCACATTCAGAAGCAGGATGAACCCTCATCTTTGGTTCAAGATCCAACTGAGGATATCAACATTGGTTCGGAAGATGATCCGAGAATCCTCAAAATCGGTTCGGGTCTAAAAGCAGAAGAGAAAGCAAGACTCGTCCAATTCCTTGAGCAACATCAGGAAGTATTTGCCTGGACTTATGAAGATATGCCAGGATTAGATCCCAAGCTGGTTGAGCATCGACTCAAATTGAAACCAGATTCTAGGCCAATCAAGCAGAAACTGAGAAAGTTAGACCCTCGAATTGAGCAGCAAGTCAAGGAAGGACTTGAAGATTTGTTGAAAGCAGGCTTCATCCGGGCCATTGATTATTCAGATTGGTTAGCAAATATCGTGGCAGTTCCTAAAAAGAAAGGAAAAGTTCAGATCTGCATTGATTTCAAGGATCTCAATAAGGATACCCCGAAAAATGATTATCCACTTCCCAACATTGATCTGTTGATCGATAGCACAACGGATCATGTCATGTTTTCTTTCATGGATGGATATTCAGGCTACAATCAAATCAAGTTGGTCATTCGGGATCAGTCAAAAACTTCATTTACTACACCCTGGGGAACCTTCTACTATACAGTCATGCCATTTGGGCTAAAAAATGCCAGGGCAACTTATCAGAGGGCAATGGCCATTATTTTCCATGATCAAATGCACAAAAATATGAATGCATATGTGGACGACATTCTGGTTAAGTCTAAAGAAGAAGAGGATCACTTGATGCTCTTAGTCAAGTCTTTGAAAGACTCATTCTTTATAAATTAAGACTTAATCCTCATAAATGTGTTTTTGGAGTTGAGTCTGGCAAATTGCTCGGCTTCATTATCAGCAAGAAAGGAATAGAGATGGACCCGGCCAAGGCAAAAGCCATTATCGATATGTCACCTCCAACTAATCTCAGGGAACTGCGAAGCCTTCAAGGGCGTATTCAGTCTATTCGCAGATTCATCTCTAATTTGGCTATGAGATGCGAACCTTTCAATCATTTACTTAGAAAGGGAGTTAAATTTGAATGGGGATCAGAATGTCAGCTCTCGTTTGAGCGCATCAAGCAGTATCTCCTTAATCCACCAGTTTTGAAGCCGCCAAAGTTGGGGAAGCCTCTCTTACTGTATATTTCCGTCAATCAGAATGCCTGCGGTGGATTCCTCACACAGTATAAAGAAGGCAGCCTGATAGAGCATGCCATTTACTATGTGAGCAAAACTTTCATCGATTATGAGAAGAAGTATTCTCAAATGGAGAAAACTTGTCTAGCTCTGGTTTGGATGTGCCAGAAATTAAGACATTACTTATTGGCTTCTGAAATCAAATTTCTGTTAAAGCTTAATCCTCTCAGATATATTCTTGAGCAACCATTTCTCACTGGAGGGATTGCGAAGTGGCAAGTCCTTCTAATGCAATATGACTTAGAGTATGTTTCTCAAAAGTCAATTAAAGGCCAAGCGATCGCAGATCAGTTGACAGATTTTCCCCTGACAGAAGAAATTAAAGCAGAGGATGATTTTTCTGATAAGCACATCTGCAATATCCAACAACCTCCAGTTTGGAATCTATTTTTCGATGGCTCTAAAAATATGTTTGGCATTGGGATTGGAGTCCTGTTAATCACTCTAGAAAAAAAATGATCCCTTATTCCCTCAAGCTTGGTTTCAAATGCACTCATAATATGGCCGAGTATGAAGCTCTAATACAAGGCCTCAAAATCCTGCAAAGCTTCAATGTCAAGAGAGTGCGTGCCTTTGGCGATTCACTACTTGTTGTCAGTCAAGTTAACACTGAATGGCAGGTAAAAGATTCCAAATTGATTCCCTATCAGAAGATCGTCCTAGCTCTTGTGGACAGCTTTGAAGAATTTCAGCTCAACCATATAAGAAGAGAGCACAATCAGATAGCTGATGGTTTAGCCAGCCTGGGCTCCATTTTATCCTTCAAAGGCAGTGAATCATGTTGTTCTTTTGAAATTGGCAGACTTGAGCAACCTGCCTTTATTTCAACCATGCAAGTAAACGAGGTCGACCAGAAGGAGAAACCTTGGTATCAAAATATCAAGAATTTCATTGAGATTGGTGAATTTCCACCAGAAATGCCAAAAAGGGAGCAACGTGCGATTCAACGTATGTCTACCCGTTATTTCATTCTTGCCAATGTCCTCTACCACCGTGGGTTCAGTTCTGAGTAAGCAAGATGCTTAGACAAAGAAGAAGCTATGAAAATCATCCAAGAGGCACATGAAAGGATTTGTGGTGGCCATGTTGGCTATCAGACTCTCGTTAAGCAGATCGTTCGAGCAGAGTATTATTGGAATACCATGCTGCAGGACTGTCATAGATTTGTGAGGAAGTGCGTCAAGTGCCAAATGCACGCACCTTCCATTCATGCACCGACCACTTATCTACAATCAGTTGTTTCTCCTTGGCCATTTTCTATGTGGGCATTCGACGTCGTAGGCCCGATTATTCCTTCTGCTTCAAACGGCCACAAGTATTTTCTGGCTGCGACAAAGTATTTCACCAAATGGGTTGAAGTTGTTACTCTACGCACAATAGAAGGCCTCCATGTGGTTTCTTTCATTCACAAGAACATCCTTTGTCGCTTTGGCATACCACATGACATTGTTTCAGACAATGGAAGTCATTTAAAAAATGAAAGGATGAAAACATTTTGTTCTAAATTCAAGATTTGCCATCATTTCTCAGCTCCCTATTATCCTCAAGGGAACGGCCAAGCAGAGGCTACCAATAAGATTCTGATCCGTATTTTGGAAAGGACTGTGAAAACAGGTCGAGATTGGCATGAGAAAATTCATGATGCACTTTGGGCTTACCGAACCACCATTCGGACTCCAACCAACACCACTCCTTCAGAACTTGTTTATGAAACTGAAGTGGTATTGCCTCTCCACGTTCAAAAGCCTGCTCTCAAATTTGCTTCTCTTATAGAATTGTCACTTGATTAGTATCAGTAGCAGAGATTGGTGCAGCTGGATCTACTAGATGAAAAGAGGCTCAAGGCAACAGAGCACGCTCAAGCTTATCGACAGATGATAGCTCGACACTATGCCAAGTCTGTCATTGAGAGAAGATTTTGAGTTAACGATTTGGTGCTCAGATCAAAGGCTCATCTCAAGCATCGACCACGGGGCAAGTGGTCACCCAATTGGGAAGGCCCCTATGTGGTTAAGAAAGCATTACCTCACAATTCTTATTGTCTGATCAATGCAGACAGGGTGGAAATACCAGATCCTATCAACGCTCTGCATCTGAAGAAATTTTATACTTAGAATTTCCTTTCTAAAGCCTTCTGTACAATTCAAAAAGTCATTTCAATAAAATAATGATCTTTTATCAATTCTTACATTCTCCTCCATGATACTGGGGCATTTTATTTTGATCTATAATCATCTTCTTTCATCATATGCGAGCAGGATTAGATAATAGCTCTTTTACTCGAAATTTATTAATTCTCAATTGATCTTGGGATCTTTATTAAATCCATTTCATTTGATTTACTTTTTGATATAATCAAATTTTCATCAAACTATTGCCAATTTCTGTCAAGTTTTAAAATTTTTGTCAATTTTATTAAATTCCATCCAATCTTTATCTTTGAAAATACCCTTTCAGGTTAAGGGATAAACCTGATGCCTCCTTTCAATGAGGTATTCTTTTTTTGTTATTTCCCCCGTTCAGGATAAGGGGATAAATCCTGAATTATCTTCTAAAACTCATTTTGAAAATCTAGCTCATCTTCAAAACCTGATCCTCGCACTGGTTATCTCTTAAACTTTTTCAATCATATATCGAGCTCATTTGGAAAATCCGGTTCTCACACCGGTAAATTTCTAACATCAGTCTTCTGATCAAATACCTTCCTTTTGCAAAATTCAAGTTCTGACTTGAACTTCCCAAGATTTGATATTTCCAAAAGATCTGGCATCTCGCTGGTCATGTATTTTCCCAAAAGGATCCAACACTCGTTGGTCATGTCTTTCAAAAGATCCAGCATCTCGCCGGTCATATATTTCCAAAGGATCCAACATCTCGCTGGTCATGTATTCTCAAAAAGATCCAACCCTCGTTGGTCATGTATTTCCAAAAGGATCCAACACTCGTTGGTCATGTCTTCCAAAAGACCCAGCTCTCGCTGGTCATGTATTCCAACAAGATCCAGCAGCTCGCTGGTCATGTATTTCAAAAAGTCCCAGCTCACAAGTGTCGAGCTCCTCAAGTCAATCTGTTCCACAAATCAAACCTTCAAGGTATGATTTCTCCATTCTCTTATTTCCAAACCTTCGGGTTTTCAATCTTCTCAAATTCAATCACTCTCAAACCATCAGATTAAATCCTTCATTTTCAAAATCCAGTATTTTTCACTGGTCGAGATTTGAAATCCAGTATTTTTCACTGGCCGGGATTTGAAATCCAGTATTTTTCACTGATCGGGATTTGAAATCCAGTATTTTTCACTGGTCGGGATTTAAAATCCAGTATTTTTCACTGATCGGGATTTGAAATCCAGTATTTTTCACTGGTCGGGATTTGAAATCCAGTTTTCATAACTGGTCGGGATTTGAAATCCAGTTTCTTATAACTGGTCGGGATCTGAAATCCAGTTTTCATAACTGGTCGGGATTTGAAATCCAGTGTTTTCACTGGTCGGGATTATCAAAATCCAGTTTCTCATAACTGGTCAGGATTTCCAAAACCTAATGTATTTCATCAGTCAAGTTTTCTAAAGTCTGATTCTTACACTATTTCTTTTAATTACAGCTAAAGGTCTCATCAAAATTTATATTGAGTGATTATTTCATAAAAGAATTTTGGAACATTATGCCAATTTGCTAAAAACACTTGTTGATTCTAAAAATTTGATTACACAAAAGAATTTTCTCAGATTACCTCTAATATTCTTTCCAAAAAGGTGAAACTTTTTGCAAACAAGAGATAAAATTCAAATCTTTTCCTGTTGATCAACTAAAAGGATGTAAGAAATGTCCTCGATATGATCAGTGAAAGAAATCTGCAATGATGTTGAAAAGCCAGAAGCAATTTGATATTGATCATGGCTATGGCGCATGTTGAAAGATGACTATCTGGCAATCAGGCAGTGGAAATATCTCGAGCTATAAAATGAATCCACTCAATCCATGTCTTCTCAATCATTTAAGCAGCAATCAAATATTTGCAAAAGGGATCTCTCAATTGTCGTCAAGATGAAGACGAATAGACGAGTTAGACCCCCGGGGCCAAAGAAGATTTGGATCATCTCCGAGATGAATGAGTTTGTGAAGGATCCTTTCAGGGAAAGTTCAGATCACCGTCGAGATGAAAGCGAGTTGATGAACCTACCAACAAACCCTAAATGATATTTGATTTCTGCTATCATCTAAAGACCTTTTGAGCTAATACCATCAATATAATACCTGAGACAAGAAGAAGGATCAGAACATCTCCAAGATGAAGGAGTTTGTGACGTACCCTTCCCTGAAAAAGTGAGAAAAGTCAGGACACATCCAAATGAAGGATGATGTTAAAAACCCGAGAAAAGTGCAATGACTCAAAAAGAGTGCAAAAAGGATCATCATGGGGAAACACCCAGATATCAAACTACCGAAGTTGCCAGAAGTCATCTTTTCTCATGCAAAATTCTTTTATCAATATCTCTTCACTACATGCTTTTATGAAATTAAGAATATTTCTTCTCTTCTCATATCAGGGAAATGGATAGCTTCCTTGAAGAAAATCATCAATGCTAAAATTTTGAATTTGACTCTTAAAACCGAGGAGTTAACCTCGATGGAGGAAATACTCTAGGTAAAAGAGGGAATATCTTTTTGCACATACGTGCACATTTTTTCAAGCATTTGAGTCAACTACAATTTTATCTTATTGGCAAAATTTTATAGCTATTTCAAGAATGAAATAAAAATTCAATATCTATTTTGATGCAACCTGGCGTTATTTATATTTTCCAAAAGAGTTGTCTCCTTCAGGAGAAATGTCTCTTCCTATCCCATCATGGTTCTCTCATGCAAGGATTCGTATGGTCATTCCCACTCAGGTTAAGGGTCAAACCTGTATTTTCTGCGAGAGGTCACTGATTTCAAAAGCTATTTCAGTCTCAGCAATGAGACACACCATTTCGTCCCCTTTTTAAAGCTTTAGGGAATTCCATTTTCCTCCTTTCGTAAAACCCCTTTCGGATTTGTTCATCTAAACTCCGAAGGTCCCATTATGGCATCTCCATTTGAGAAATCCATATGGTAGATTTCTCTTTCAGGTTAAGGGTTAATCCTGAACCTTGCTTCGTGAGGTATCTTCCTTCCTAGGTTTGGGTTAAACCTGAGTCTTGTTTCGACGAGATTCCTCGTTTTTGACAAGATGTTTTCTTCCAGTCCCATCGTAGTTCTTTCCATCAAGGAACCCATGCTTTGTATATCCATCCAGGATAGGATCCTACTTGAGCTTCATTTCACGAGACATTTTCCAAAAATGTCTCATCAAGGTCCTCATGTATTCCTTTCCTCATTCAATACATTTTTTATATATCTTCGTCCCATCCAAGTTAAGGGCTAAACCTGAATCATTCCAAAAAGCGTATCTTGTCTCACCCATGAGACTTAATAAAAAAATTTATTTCCACCATTTCGAGATTTTCATCCAAAGTCCCATCATGATTTCCTCATCTTCTACTCAATCATATCATCTTCGAGAATTTTGTCTCCCCAAAACCATTCAAGATAAGGTTGTAAGCCTGAAAAGCCGTATTTTTCAAATTAATTCTTCCACACCCAGTTCAGATCTGTTGACTGAGGCATTTTCAAAATTTGGAGTATTGTCTTTGCCACTAAGCTCGCCTTTCAACCGGCTTAGTAGCAAAGAGGGGCATCTGTGAACACCCCAAATTTTTCAAAGTTTTGTAAAAATGTCCCTTTTGCCCCTGACCCCATTTTCTGAGAAAATCAAAGCAATTTCAAAGCTAAATTTCAGTCATTCTTCAGATTTTCTGGATTAAAATCCATATTGATATATTTAAATTCAATTCCGGATCCGAACCCAGTGTTTTAAACCCAAATCTGAGCCCCATTGTCCGATTTTCAAATTAAAATTACAAAAATATTGAAAATGGTTTTGAATGGATCGGGTAATTCATCCGACATCCTGTTGGATCCACAACCCTATATTTCTCAGT
Organism: Nuphar pumila; assembly: GCF_984573655.1. Classification (NCBI taxonomy): domain Eukaryota; kingdom Viridiplantae; phylum Streptophyta; class Magnoliopsida; order Nymphaeales; family Nymphaeaceae; genus Nuphar; species Nuphar pumila. Next base: position 121,996,902 of record NC_143249.1, read on the forward strand.
TCGAGGTTAAAAACCTCAAACATTTCCTAAAAATTCGGATATAAACCCATTTTCTGAAGAAAATTTCCCAAAAATCGCCTTAAGTTCTCAGAAAAATTCTCTTTTGTAAATATTTTGCAAAAACACAAAAAAAATAGTTTTTGATCTTTGTTTTCTCGTAAAACTTTAGGATTTTATTCTAAAAATGCAAAAAAATGAAAAGCAACACAAAAGCCAAAACAAAAAAATGGAAAAATTACGAGGAAAACAAATGGTTTTGAAACTTTTTAATTTGATTTTTCTAAAAACCTCACTTTTTAACCATTTTACAAAAATTTTCTTAAAAAGGGAATCCTCTTTTTGGAAAAGAGAAAAAAATCCAACGGACTCCTCCCGCGCGTTTCCTTCTCCTCTCTCCATTGTTGATCTCAAACAAATCCATCTTCTTCACACCATCCATCTTCAATGAACGAATTCCTGAAGCTTCCTTCCCTTCTTTAAAAAGGGCGTGAAGGAGAAGGGCTGGGCATCGATTAAACCCATCATCATCGAGTTTCTCTGCAAAAATCCATTATAATCCACCACATTCATCAAGTTTCGCCATCGCTATTTCTTCTGATCAAGTTTTTCTGATCACCTACTATTGACATTCATTTTCCATCCTTCTTCATGCAGCAACCCTCGAGGCATCCATCATCGATCATCATTAAGCATCCAACCTTTTCTATCCAATCCCTTCTTCCCTGGTTTTTCATCAACTTGTTGAAAGGGATCGATCAACACCATCGCCATTAGCATCCACCGAATTTATAATCATCCTCTGTGATTCATCTCCCACAGTCGAGCTCTCCTTGCGTCCAGAATCCCTGCAAGACAAAGGAGATCAAATACCCTAAAGCTGCGGTTACAGGTAAACCACCATCCTTTCCTATCTACTTCTTTGATTTACTTTTCTTTTGGGTTTTCGGTTCTGGGCTTCCATTAAATCACCTCGGGTGGTGTTGAGTTGCCTTTGCAATTTCAACCCCCCCCCCCCCCCCATGTGCTACAACAATGGGATGTGTATATTCCAACATTTGTTTTGTCTTTTCTTTGTAAATTTTCACATATTTTGAAGGCATGTCTATGACTCGATTTCCATTTTCGTTATCTGTTCATACTGAATTCACCCTTCATGTTCTTGATTTCCCACGATTATTTCGGTTCCTTTCTTTTCCTTTTTTTTTACATTTGCTTACATCTAATTTTCTATTTTATTTCAATTACCTGTAGTATTTGTTTAGATTTTAAGCATTAGCATAATCACTATGTTCTTGATTTTGTAATACTTCTGAAATCATTGGGTTACTTTTTTTTTTCTTCTTCTTCTTTTTTTTCTCCTTTGTCTCCTTTCTGTCTGTAGATTTTCTTTTCCCATTTTTTTTCTCCTGCCAAAGCAATATGCACGATGACAACCTACTCATAGCAGCGTTGAATCGTGTGTTGCAATAAAGCTTTAGCCCTTCCATAGGTTATCTTTTCCATTATGTATTTGCTAGCTTTCAATTTCCTGTAACTTCACCATATGTCTTCATTGTAAGCTGAACCCCCTTTATGTCTGACTCTGCAAATTTGACAGATCTATCATCACCATGTGCGTTGCAATTTATCCCTTTGCTTCATTTAATTTCCTTTTACAATCAATCGTTAATTCAATATTGATGCTTGGTCTGTGTGTGTTTTCTGTGATTTAATGTTTGAGCTACTGCTCCCATTTTAACTATTTGTCAATTTCATCTTTCTCTAAATTCATTGTATTTTAATCTACTGTTTTATCAGGACTAGCATTTTTTTTAACGCTGGATTATCCACTGATTTTCTTTACCGTTCCATTATGAATGGCATGTTTTCATTATTTGATTATGAGTCAATTTTATCTTTCTTTCGACTATTCATTATATTTTGACTCATTATCTTATTATGAACAGTCTGTCCTTCATCCATTTTGCCGATTCCACCCTTTTCTCTTGATAACCCATCATGTGCTGATTTCCTGTTCTATCATGAGAAATTTGTTCTTATGATAGTCTCTTGATTACCTTCCAATTTTTTTTTTTATTATTCATTTTTCTGATTACCTGTACACTCTAACCTCCTATTAATATCGAGACCTCCTGTTTCTATTCTCATCTCACATTTAATTTCTCACATTCACTAATCCTTCAACCAACCACTGATTATCACCAAGAAATACAGCTGAAGTCAAAAGAACCTGCAACTGTCATGTTGGTGAGATTAAGAGATCAGATAGCATAGTTACAGATTTTCAACTATAAACATTGAAAACTGATGTGAAGTTCCTCTACCTGCATCCTTGGTGTCACGTGTAAGTGAGATATGTTCCGATAACAACTAATCTAAAGCTTTCAGATCAGGAATTGAGTTGGAGAATTTAGAGTTGGCTCCTTCTGGAGATTGTATTAAGAAGACTACAATGACCTATGGACCTCCTTCACAGATAAGCCTAGAGGAGTTCGTTAATAAGACTGACAGCAGGGTGGCTGTTTTCAGAAAGAAAGGATAGGTTTGATCTGGATTATTGTCGTGGCTATCACAAATACTTTAAAGAGTCTATATATGTTCAAACAACTAGTATCGATATGCTTAAAATGCAAAATTTGCAATCTCCATTTGCGTAAGGGGATAAATCACCAAAATTGAGCTAAGTGCCAAGAGCATAAAATCCTGCCAATCCCATAAACTGGTATGTTGTGAGATTTGAATAAACCTCATTGGCAAACATTTGGTATAAGTATGATTTCACCATGTGAGTTATGTATATTTGCAGTAAGAAATTTCCTTTCAATATTTTGTTACATAGTGCTCTTAGATCTTATATATTTTTTTCTATTTTCACCTGTATTGAGAAATGTTGAAATGATTCATAGCTACCTTTGATTATTTTGATTAGCTATGCAATACAGTTACCGTATACATCTGTGCAACCCTTACTCTAGCTTCCCTTCAATCGAGAGATATATCCCCTCCTCAGCGCGCATTCCATTTCTTTCTTTCTTTTTTTTTTGCAAATACTGTTATCATACATTACATAACAACATTCATGTATGTTGTGTGCATCTATCCACCTTATACTTATATTAATATTCTAACTATAGGTCACCCTGCATACACCACTCACTCTCACCTTCATTTTACCTGTGCAACATTGCTTCACCCATACAATCAGCACCTCATTTACCTACGGTTGTCGCTAGTTGCAACAAATCCCTTTACAGCACCACCGAAAATCCCCTTGCATTTCCTTGCATCTCCATATTCCTGTGTTCTGCATTTAGGCATAAACCAGCCTTTGTTACTGTATCTTTTGACTGCAGCATACATACATGTAAGCAACAACACTCCCCACTGATGTCACTTGCTGCAAAATTGTGGCATACGTAGTGTTCCCCCCTACACTTCCACAGTCCATCTGCTAAATTTGACCATATTCAGCATGCTGTCACCACAGCACTACCACACCAGCCACCACCAATGCCCAAGCCATTTTCTTTAACATTTGCATATCTGTCATTCTCATACATTCACCGAATCACCATACCATTCACTACATAGTAAACAAACTGTGTAAAGATACATTTTATCATTCATTCAAGGAAAAATTCTGAATATCTTTTTTCACATGTAGTTTCTCATGCTCTGTACTTATATACAAATATATATACATATATATGTCTATACACACATGTGTATATATATATATATATATATATATATATATATATATATATATATATATATATATATATATATATATGCCCATATGTTTTCCCAAGTTATTGGTATATATACCTATACCTACATATATATATACCCATATACATATATATGCATGTATATAGATATATATATCATTTTTTTCCATCATATATATCTTGGCATATGAGCATTTCACTATTGATCTCCATGTGATATGTGCAATTTCTCTCTATTTTCATATTAACCCAGTTGCTTTGCAGGAAATATGTGGAAAAGGGTCATTATTGGGAGTTGTAAATTCAATTTTATGTATTGTAATAGCTAGATCTTAATGAGAATTTACATTTCTTGTTTTAGATAGAATGAATGAGCATTATAAATATCATAAATTACTTATTTTCATGTTTTTTGCCTTTATTTCTCAAATTCTCACAATGGTGAAACACGAATGGCACGTGCACCATTTCGTAAGAGGTAATTAATCCTAAGATGATGATTTACATCAATGGCCATAGTCAGGATATAAACAAAACTTAGCATTTTTATCTTTTATAAAATAACACTGGATCCACACTGGATCATTTTCAAGATTCATCATGTCTTCTTTAAATATTTTTATCAGACTTTAGTTTAAAATTGATTCAATACATATATCAATGGCCATAGTCAGGATATATTGAGAATTAATTTTATTCTAAACTCTATAAAAGCACCAAAATATGTTTGATTCTTTATTTGAATTTAGATATGATTATTATATAATACATTCAATGACCATAGTCAGGAGTGTATTATATCATTAATCTTATTTACATTCGTTTAAAGAATGAAATATGATTTTCGAATCCAATTTCAAAATTATTTGAATTCATCCATCATTTAGGATAGAATTGCATCATATTTTCAAAATTCCCTTTTTCAAAATTCCAAGTGATTCTTTTCTCAGATCAAATCTTATCTATAAATTCAAATTCAATTCTATCTCATTTCAAAAATTTAATTTCAAAGTCCAATTTAACTTTGAAATTCCAAAATCATGTTTATATTCAAATTTTAATCCAAACTTCAAAGTTCAATTTAACTTTGAAGTTATCTTCTATTTCAAAACCAAGTTTATTTTTCTCATCTCCAAATTCAAAATCAAAGTTTGAGATTGATTTGGAACCTCAAAAACTTGACTCTTCTTAAATTTTAAATTCAATCTGGGTTTTCAAAACCCAGATTCATCTTCAAAAGTCCTATTTGGACTTTCAGAACCTAAATCCAAAGTTAGATCCTAATCCCAACTTGGATCCAGATTTCCAAGTACAATCCCCACTTTTGGATCTCAGACTTCAGATCCAACTCCATTTTTAAGATCCAGCATCCATCTTGGATCTTAGACTTCAGATCCAAATTCCACCCCAAATTTCGGATCCAATTCCGTCTTTGGATCTCAGATTTCAGATCCAATTAGGATCTCAAATCCAGAATTCAAATCTCATCTTGGATTTTCAACTCTATTTAGAATCCAAACTTTTGATTCAAATTCCATTCTGAATTCCAAATGTCAAATCAAAATTCTATCTCCAAATCTGAATTTCATTCCAAGTTTACCTTGAATCTAAAAACCAATTCTATTCCTCAATTCTATTTTGATTTCTCAAATCTTATTTTAATTTCAAGCTTTACAATTGAAATTCAAATTACATTCCAAATTTCATCTCTATCCTGATTCAAAATCCTAATTTAAAGTCCATTTATGACTTTGAATTTTCCTTTCTTCTCCTTTTATCTCAATTTCAAAATCATTCCTTTTGAAGTTCAGATTTATTTTCCCAAGCTCTGATTATTCCAAAAACTTAGAACTTTAAATCTTAAGTTCTAAGTTAAAAACCATTTCTTCACTCTATTCATCAGAAACACTTGGAAATTTCCAAAATCATTTTCAAAAAAGCATACATCTTTGCATTGCACAAGCATGATTCTTTGTGCATTTTAGGATAAATTCTTAGGTAATATTAAGGCAAAGCAAAAGGCATGAATTCGACCCTTGGATTGATTACCCCTGGTAAAGGCGCCAGGAACGGTCAAACCTCATACCGACGAGCGGATTCCGTCTTCTAGTTTTCCCGCAAATATTTCAAAACGGAGGTGAGTTATTTTAAATATTATCAAAATTAAGGTCAAGTGAGACCCCGCAAAAGTGTTCCTCTTCTCTTCTCTTCTTTTCTTTTCTTTTCTCTTCTCTCTTCTTTTTTTTTCTTTTCTCTTCTCTCTTCTTTTCTGTCTTTTATTTTCTCTCTTCAAAAAGGAGAAAATAGAGGTTAGAAAGGAAAAGAGAAGGAAGAGAGAGAATATTATGAGAGAATTTTTTTTGCGATGATCACACTAAAATCCTAAATAAAACAAGAAAAACTAATAAAATAATAACGAAAGTTAGAAGAGATCTTACCTTGAAGGCATCAATGGAGAAGGGAAGAGCTTGAGGGAATGAGAGGTTGTTGGAGGAAAGAGGGAGCAAGAAATAAAGAGAGCAAAATGAGGAGGTCGACCCCTATGGCCTCTATTTATAGGCATTAATTAGGGTAGAGTTTTGAGAATTAGGTTTTCTTGAAACTCTTCTTAATTGACTTAATTAAGGGGGGCAGTTTTTTCAACTGGGTTTGACTTTTCAACCTTCCTAATTAGACTCTAATTAACCTAATTGAGTCCTAATTAAACTTTAAAAAGATCTCAAATGTGGCGCCACCTAGGTGGGCCCACATTTGGTTTTTAAAACCCTAAAAAATAAAGTTAAAAACACTAAAGCGAAAATGGGTTTTTAAAATCAATTTTGACTCTTTTAGATTTCTAACCTAACTAGAACATTGACTAATCCTAAGCTAACCAAAATATTTTCAAATGTGGCACCACCTAGTGTGGGTTCCACTTGTTTTTCAGAAAATGATTTTAAAGACCTAAAAATAAAGGGGTTTGAAACAATAGGTGAAAATCAAAATTTTAAATCCTCTAGAGTCCTAGATGAATTAAAAATCTCTCGAATGTGGCGCCAGGTATGTGGGCTTCACATTTGAGTTTTTTAATAGATTGAAATAAAGGTAAAAAAAGAGTTTTTAAAACAGATGAGAATAAAAAAAAGGATAAAATTCGAGAAAATTAGAGTCCTAAACCAACTGAAACTCTGAAACAGAGTCCTAAAATTTTGAAACTCTTAAATTTTGGTTTTTGAAAGACATTGAAAGACAAACGAAGAGATTTTGAAAGATATTCTCAGAGATTAGTAAGAATGAACAAAAAGATGAAATCAGGGTTAGAGTCCTAATAAATTGGGACTCTAGAATAGAGTCCTAAAATTTTGAAACTATTAGAATTGGATTTGTTTTCAAAAAACAAGTAAAATAAGAGTAAAGAAATGAAATCAGAGTAGAGTTCTGAACCAACTTAAACTCTGAGGTAGAGTCCTAAAATTTTGAAACTCTACAATAAAGTTCTGAAATTTTAGAATTTGATTTTTTAAAAGATAAATAAAGAAGTTTTTGAAAGATTTTCTCAAAAATGAAGTCAGGGTTAGAGTCCTAATCTAACTGAAACTCTGAGATAGAGTCCTGATCCGACTAAAACTCTAAAATTTTAATTTCTTTTGAAAGATTTTTTTTTTTAAATGGGTAAAAATAGAAGTGAAAGATAGAGTCCTAATCCGAGTGAAACTCTGTGATAGAGTCCTAATCTAACAGAAACTCTAAAATTTTGGCCAAATGAAAGATTTTCTTGAAAATGGGTAAAAATAGAGGCGACAGAGAGAGTCCTAATCCGATTGAAACTCTGCGATAGAGTCCTAGTCCGACTGGAACTCTAAGATTTTCCCCAAAATGAAAGAAGTTGATGAGAGATAAGACTACCTCTAACTTAAAACCAAAATGAAATTTTGAAAAGGTTCAAAAAGGTGAAAAGACAGAGTCCTAAATTAATCAAAACTCTGAAATTTGAACAAATTGAGAAATGAAGGAATCCAAAAGTGACACCACCTAGATGGGTCTCATATGAGAATTGAGATCAATTTAAAATTTGAGTTTAAAATGAATTCAAATTGCTTTCTAAAGAAAATGTTTTGAAATAAAGGAATATAAGATCTTGGGGGTTGGTAACTAGCAAATATCGATCTAAAACCCAAGTTTTTGAAATTGATTTCGAAAGAAAAGTTTTAAAACTTGAATCTGGATTGAAAGATTTTAAAAAATCAGAGTGTTGGATCTCGAAAATGACATGTAATGCAATGAAAGGACATGAAATGACATAAAATGACATGAAATGATATGAAAACTGCAAACCTTGGATGAGGGATTTGAAGTCCCGAACCCCTGACAGAGACAAAAAACTAAACATTCCTGCTCGAGGGTGAAAATTGATAACTAAAATTGAGCCAAAATGGCGAGTGGATTCTAAAATATTTGAATTTGGGGCAAATTTTGGACTCTGAATAGCCCTAGCTCAAATGTCAACCAACTGGTTTCCTGAGGGATTTAGAGAGCAGGCCCCAGTGGCAAGAGAAAAGGGTTTGTGAGCGAAGGTGGAAAATTTGAGGTGTTTATAGATGCCCCTCTTTGCTACTAAGCCGGTTGAAAGTCGAGCTTAGTAACAAAGAAAAACACACCAAATTTGGGTTATAAAAATGCCCTCAGTTAGAAGAATCTGACTGGGTATGAAAGAATCGATTCAGGTGATAGTGGTAGATATGACATGGAGAATGGAGAAGAAAATTCACCTTATCGAAATGAGACTCAGGCTTAGCCCTTAACCTGGATGAGATGAAAGATACCTCACAGAGGAGGCTCAGGTGTAACCCTTAACCTGAATGGGCATGGATAAAACACCTCACGAAGTGAGGCTCAGGTGTAACCCTTAACCTGGACGGGTATGAATAAAATACCTCACAAGGTGAGGCTCAGGTGTAACCCTTAACCTGAACGAGTATGGATAAAATACCTCATGAAATGAGGCTTAGGTGTAACCCTTAACCTGAAAGAGTATGGATAAAATATCTCATGAAATGAGGCTCAGGTGTAACCCTTAACCTGAACGGGCATGAATAACAAAATCCTCGAATGAAGAAACCATGATGGAACCTTCAGATTTTGCATAATAAATTCGAGAGGGGTTTGCAAAAGGCTGAAAATGGGGTTCCCTAAAGCTTGAAAAGTGGTTGATCTTGGATGTCTCATTGCTGAGACTGAATAGCTTTTGAAACTGATGACCTTTTGTGGGAAAATATAAATGGTGGCTCGACCTCGAATCGAAAACAAAAAAATAAATTGTATATGGTGGGACAGTGGGAAACACAGAGAAGTATGTGAATCTACGATCTCAGGCGCTCAAATTAAAAATAGAAGGGAAGGATCTTGAAAACTCGTGTTAACAAGTCCTAAAAAGGGTAAAAACAATACCAGGATATATCAAAATGGACATCAAGTTCTCACTTTATGTCGGGATAGCTTGAAAATATTGCCAAAATGATAAAAATTGCAGTTGACTCAAAATAATTGAAAATAAGCACATTTGTTTGAAAGATAAATTTCCTCTTATACCTAGAGTATTACCTCCAACTAGGCTAACTCCGTAGAATCCATAATCGGATTCAAATTATTGTTGTTGAGCTTCTTTAAGGAAGCTATCCATTTCCTTGATATGAAAAGAAAGGGATTTGTTATTAGTATCATAAAAGCAATTTATGAAAAGGTTATTGATAAAAGAATTTCACATAAATAAAAAAGATTCTTGGCAGTTTGATATATGGGGTTTACCCTTGATGATTTTTTGCACTCTTTTAAGACATAAAAATTGAGCTTTCCTGAAATTTGGTGAGAATTTCATCACATCAGCCTTCAACTCGGCTATGTTCTGATTTTCCCTAGAAGGGCACGTCACATACCCCAACTTGGAGATGTTTTGAGTCTTCTTTGGTCCTAGGAATTTTATTAATGATGGCGCTTTTATTGAAATCTCTTGATGATAACAGTAATCAAATATCTTTTAGGGATTGGCGTTCATCACATTAGCCTTCAGCTTGGCGATGTTTTAAACTTTTCCTTGAAGGACATGTCACATGCTCCTTCAACTTGGAGATGATCTGAGTCTTCTTTGGCCCCAGGGGTCTAACTCATCCATCAGTCTTCAATTTGACAATAGTTGAGAGATCCCTTTTGCGGATAATTAATTGCAGCTTGAATGATTGGAGAGATATTGAGATTGAGTGAATTCTTTTTATCACCCAGGATATTTTTGCTACCTTTATTACCACAAGAATGATCTTTAAAAATGTGCCATAGCTATGATCAATATCAATTTGCTTATGGATTTTCAACATCATCGAATTTTTCCTTTGCTAGTCATATCAAGGATTCTTCTTCATCCTTTTGGTTGACCAACAGAAAAGCTTTGAATTTTATTCTTTCTTTGCAAGAGTCTCGCCCTTCTGGAAGGAATATTGAAAGTAATATGAGGTAATTCTTTTGTGCAATAAAGATTTTGAGATCAACAATAGTTTTTTATGACAAATTGGGAAAATATTCTTGAAATCCTTGATGAAAGAAAGTACTTGACGTCTGATTGACATATCCATGACTAAATTCTCCTCTCCTTTCCCCAAAGGAGAGACTCGGGCTTGACCCTTACCTGAACAGGTAATAAAAAAATAATCCTCTCTTCTTTGAAGAGGAGGTATTTGCAAAATGAACTTTCGAAGAAAAATTAAGTTTGCGTCAAAACTCCCTAACTCTAGGCTTCTCTTATGGAAATGTGGTTGATTGGGTAAGGTCGATGAATTGTCATAGAGGAGTGAATCCATCATACTCTCCCTGGAAAAAGAATCCTCGATGACGGGATGACCTAACAAAAAATATTGGGGGGGCACAAGGAGAACGAGTTTCCATCGAAACTCTCACTGAAAAAGGGGTTCCTTGTGTGATAATAAAAAATTGTTTTGCAAACAGTTCGCGAAACATGAGTCACTTCAAACTCTCCCTAGAAAGGGGTTCAACGAACAAACAATAATTGCATGCAAAAAGAATGAGCTCCCTTGAACTCGCCCTATAAGAAAGGGTCTCTTGCAGGAAAAATAATTGATAATTGACTTGGGCCAATTGGGAATGAGTTTGATACAAAGGTCGAATCTTGGATGACCATGATTGGCGGATGCAACCCGAAGATTGGAAAATAATTGATTTTGATAGAATTGATAACCTGAAGGTTTTCTTGATAGAAATTGGTTGACTTGGAGGTCTGATTGGCATTAAGCCTGAATCCTGATGCAGGACTAGTGTTTGGATTGAATTTTGGAAAGGCGGCCAGTACGAACACCAAATTTTGAAGAAGCATCAGTACGAACAGTGGGTTTTGAAAAAGTACCAGCACAAACACTAGATTTTAAAAAAGTATCAGCATAAACACTTGATTTTGAAACAGTACCAGCACAAACACTAGATTTTGAAAAAGTACCAACACGAACACTGAATTTTGACAACGTACCAGCATGAACATTGGATTTTGAAAAAGTACCAGCATGAACACTAGATTTTGAAAAAGTAAGTTGGCACTTTGAAAATATTTGCAGATTGTGATGGAAATTTTCAACTTCGCCTTCACGATTGATTGTCATAAATGACTGTTGGGGTCTCAGGATTTATCCCTTATCCTGAATGGGTATCGATTTGATGCAAATGGATGTTGATTGATGTGAATGCATGCCGATCATATAAATAAATGACAATGCTTGATAAAATACTTTGCTTGATAATGAAAGATTTACTTGATCATGCCTGCATACAGGGTATTTGAAATAAAAGACAAGTTTTTATAACAAAAGATGCCCCAATGTAGCTTGGGAGGAGAATGTTGGATGAAAGAATAATTGATCGTTGAAGGAAATTCATTGAAGAATACAAAAGATAGAACAAACGTTCTAAGCATAGAATTTCTTCAGATGCAGAGCATTGATGGGATCGGGCAATTCTACCCCATCCACATTAATCAGACAATATGAATTGCGTGGTAATGCTTCCTTAACCACATAAGGACCTTCCCAGTTCGATGACCAATTGCCATGCAGACAGTGCTTGAGATGAGTCGTTGATCTGAGAACCAGATCATTAACTTGAAATCTTCTTTCGATAACTGACTTGGCATATTGTTTGGCTATTCTTTGACGATAAGACTGAGCATGCTCCGCTGCCTTGAGTCTTCTTTCATCGAGGAGAACTAGTTGTATCAACCTCTGTTGTTGATAATGATCAAGTAGTAGCTCTAAGAGCGATGCGAACTTGAGAGTGGGATTCTGAACATGAAGAGGTAATACCACCTCGGTTCTATAAACATGCTCTGAAGGAGTGGCATTGGTTGGGGTTCGAATGGTGGTTCGATATGTCCAGAGTGCATCATGGATTTTCTCGTGTCAATCATGAGCCGTCTCAACGGTTCTTTCCAAGATGCGAATCAGGATTTTATTGGTGGCTTTTGCCTGACCATTCCCTTGAGGGTAATAGGGAGCTGAAAATGATGATGAATCCTGAACTTCGAACAAAAGGTCTTCATTCTCTCATTTTTGAAATGAGTGCCATTATCTGAAATGATATCGTGTGGTATACCAGAATGATAAAGAATATTCTTGTGGATGAATGAGACCACATGCCGGCCTTCTACTATATGTAGAGTTACAATCTCAACCCATTTGGTGAAATACTCTATTGTGGCAAGAAAATATTTGTGGCCATTGGAAGCAGAAGGAGTAATTGGGCCCACAACATCGAAAGCCCACATGGAGAATGGTCATGGAGATACGACTGATTGCAAGTATGTGGCTGGCGCATGAATAAAAGGTGAGTGTATCTGACATTGGACATACTTTTTCATAAAATGATAGCAGTCTTGTTGCATGGTTTTCTAATAGTACCCTGCTCGAATGATCTGCTTAACAAGAGTTTGGTAACCGATGTGGCCACCACAAATGCCTTCATGTGCTTCTCGAATGATTTCCTTGGCTTCATCTTCGTCCAAGCATTTAAAATACTCGGCACTGAACCCACAACAATAAAGGACATCAACAAGAATAAAATATCGGGCAGACATACGCTGAATCGCTCGTTGCTCCCTCTTTGACAATTTTGGTGGAAGCTCACCAGTTTTAATGAAGTTTTTGATATCTTGATACCAAGGCTTCTTCTTTTGCTCCGCCTGGTTGATTTGCATAACTGAAATGAAGGCAGGTTGATCGAGTCTGTCGATTTTAAAAGAACGACAAGATTTGACGTCTTTGAAAGACATAATGGAGCCTAGGCTGGCTAAGTCGTCAACTATTTGATTGAATTCTCTTTTGATATGGAAAAGTTGAAATTCATCAAAGCTATCGATGAGAGCTAAGACGATCTTTTGATAAGGAAGTAGCTTCTGATCTTTTACCTACCATTCAGCTTTGACCTGACTGATGACGAGCAGTGAGTCGCCAAAGTCATGCACTCTCTTGACGTTGAAGTTTTGCAGAATTCTCAGACCTTATATTAAAGCTTCATACTCAGCCATGTTATGAGTGTATTGAAAATCAAGTTTGAGGGGAAAATGGATCATCTCCTTCTCAGGCGTGATCAACAAGACCTCGATTCTTATGCCAGCCATATTCTTGGAGCCATCGAAAAATAAACTCCAAACTGGAGACTGCTGGACATTATGGATACGTTCGTCAGGGAAATCATCCTCGGTTTTTACATCTTCTGCCAATGGAAAATCAGCTAGCTGGCCTGCGATGGCCTAGCCTTTGATTGACTTCTGAGAGACATACTCTAAGTCGTACTACATTAATAGAACTTGCCACTTGGCAATCCATCCACTAAGGAACGGTTGTTCGAGGATGTACTTGAGAGGATTAAGCTTTGATAGAATCTTTACTTTTGAGGCTAGCAAGTAATGTCTCAATTTCTGACACATTCAGACCAGTGTTGGGCATGTCTTCTCTATTTAAGAATATTTTTTCTCATAATCAATGAAGGTTTTGCTCACGTAATAGATGACATGCTCTACCCGCCTGCCTTTTATACATGACGCCAAGAATCCGCAAGCAGTTTGATTAACTGAGACATATAACAAAAGAGGCTTTCCCAATTCTGGCAGCTTCAAAACAGGTGGATTGAGGAGATATTTCTTGATACGCTCGAACGACTGCTGACACTCTAGTCCCCATTCAAACTTCACTCCTTTTCTGAGTAGATTATTGAAAGGTTCACACCTCATGGCTAAATTGGATATGAATCATCGAATTGATTGTATATGCCCTTGAAGAATACGCAGCTCTTTAAGATTGGTCAGAGGTGGCATATCAATGATAGCCTTTGCCTTAGCGGGGTCTACTTCTATCCCCTTTTTTCTGACCATGAAACCAAGTAGCTTGCTTGACTCTACTCTGGAAATACATTTTTGAGGATTGAGCCTCAACTTGAATAGAATGAGTTGCTTGAAGACTTGACCAAGGGCTTCAATGTGGTCTGCTTCTTCCTTGGACTTGACCAAGATGTCATCGACATATGCATCTATAATCTTATGCATTTGGTCATGGAAAATGATAACCATTGTCTGCTGATAGGTTGCCCTAGCATTCTTAAGCCCAAATGACATGACTATGTAACAGACGGTGCCCCAAGGCGTGGTGAAAGATGTCTTGGACTGGTCACGAGCGGCCAACTTGATCTAATTATATCCAGAATATTCATCCATAAAAGAGAACATGGCATGACCTGCCGTGCTATCGATCAGAAGATTGATGTTGGGAAGTGGATAATCATCCTTTGGAGTAGCCTTATTGAGATCTCGAAAGTCGATACAAATTCGAACTTTGTCATTTTTCTTGGGAACTGCTACTATGTTTGCTAGCCAATCTGGATAATCTATGGCTCAAATGAATCCAGCTTTGAGTAAATCTTCAAGTCCTTCTTTGGCCTGTTGCTCAATTCGAGAATCTATTTTTCTCAACTTCTGCTTGACCGACTTAACATTGGGCTTCAAAATAAGGCGATTCTCAACCAATTTAGGATCTAAACCTGACATATCCTCATAAGTCCATGCGAACACTTCTTGATGTTGTTTAAGAAAATTGATGAGCCTTTCCTTCTCATATGCACTCAGACTAGTGCCAATCTTAAGAATCTTCGGGCGGTCTTCTGAACCAATATTAATATCTTCGGTCAAATCCTGAGCTAGGGATGATGGCTCATCTTACTTCTGAATCGTTGCAAATTCTGGCAATTCTTGAAGAGATGAATCGAACTCTGCAAATTCTTCTGACTACTTTACTGCCTTACTGTCCTCTACTCTTGCCTTGACCCGATGGATCTTTGTGGGCTTCGAAACGATTGAAGGATTGATGACAAGTTTCTTTATTGATTTGGAAGACATTCTAAAAATCTTAGGAAAAGAATAATATTCAGGGAAAATCGTCCATCACAAGACAAATTGCAAAAATATAGGAGATAGTAACAACGAATTTATAAAGATAGATTGTAAAGAAAAGAAAGAAAGATGGCATCCAGACAAATGAGAAAAATTGATAACTTTATTGAAGATTTGAATAAAATAATGACAATGAAGAAAACAAAATGAAATGGGACGTCGTCCCTACAGAATGCAAAAAACAAAGGAAATGAATGAAAGAAAATGATGACAAATATTCTCAGTGTGTCCCCTTTACAAAGATAGTGTTTTTATAAGATCTCCTACTCATAAATCCCAGTCCTGCTCTGTGCGGATCATGGTCAGGGATTACCGGCCGTCTTCGTTCTTGCCTAAGCCTTTGAAAGGTTGATAGTCATGCTTCAGCAAAAGGTCAAATCCTCTCTTGGCTTTTATAAACTATGAGAACAGAGGATGATCTCTGAAAGTGAAGTAATCAAGACAGCCTCCGATCTTGAAAAAATATGGTCCTTGCCATCAGACCATCGTTGCAGTATGCTTGGTTGGTCATGCTTCATCTAGCTTTAGCATTTCGAGGCTTTAGCTGAGGATGACCTCATCACTTTTTTTTATACTAGGGATGTCTGTCGTGTAGGTTGGTCGAGGAATCATTGGCTGTGACAACCTCTCTTTTGGATCTTCCCCCAAGATTGTTGTGATCATGCCGCCCTTGGACCATTTTATACACTGATGAAGCGTGGATGGTACCGTATTTGCATTATGAATCCATGTTCATCCCAATAAGAGGTTATATGTTGATGGCATATTGACAATGTGGAAGAGGACCACATGGATAGAGTAGTTAATGAAAATCTCTAGGAAAATATTTCCTTTTGTTGTCTGCCCATGGTTGTTAAAACCATAAATGGTGATGGAATCAGGGAGGTATTCTTCTTCCTTCAATCCCAGAGCTTTAGCGATCATTTCAGGACAGATATTGAGGCTACTGCCTCCATCAACAAGTACATGGGGTACAGTCATTCCCCTAGTTCATAATACAATGTATAGGGCATTATTATGGAATGCATGAGGCTTCGACAGGTCCTCATCTGAAAAAGTGATAGAGGCATTGGTCATGGCTTGGTTGACAATCTGGGTCATATCTTCAGGAGTTGTGCCTGGTTTAACTTTGATTTTACGAAGTCATCCAGGACTTGTTGGTGCTTAGAAGAGGCATGCACCAACTCAAGGATTGACACATTCTAGAGGACAGTGATCAACCTTTGGACTGGGTTGGCATTCCCATCGGATGCCTTGCTCTCTTCTTGAGTAGTCTTGATAAAATGCTTAGGAAACCCTGGAATTCTTCTAGCAATTTCAGTAGATGCCTTGGCAGGTTCAGTTGACACATTCAGCTTACCGAAAGCAGAGATGAGGTCCATTTTATGGGCACTAGGTGAAGCCCGATGTAACACCAAGACCTGATGTTGTACATAAATATCTTCTCTAGAACACGGTTGAATGCGATCTTGTGGTTGAAATGGGTGATCAGATATCACCGTTATTGAATGCTGAAGGAATGACTGATTCAAGATAGCCATTTTTTCATCGTCGCCATCTTCTACCAAAATGTTCTTGTCAATGTAATCTTGAATTATATTTTTTAGAACAAAACAATTCTCGGTATCATGTCCCATTGCCTGATGGAACTTGCAAAATCTGTCTTTCATCTTTCCCATGATGACTGACGGATCGACTACCTTCAGGAGTTTGATTATTTTGCTTATGAGCATATATTCAAGCACTGTCTCGAGTGATTGATCCAAAGGAGTGAATTTGCGATTATAACTCCACCCTTCATGTTTCACCTTTTGTTGTGGTTTTGGCTCTTGTTCAATAGCTTGCAAAGGTGGTTTTTTATCTTGTGGGAGCGACTTGTCTTTCTGCTCATTCTTGCTGGGATTCAAGCTTCTCAAACTATAACTGTAAGCTTTTCTGTCACTACCCTTTGTTATCATCGCAAAATTTTTAACTTTTTGCGAGTCAAACTGACCTTTGAAATAGTTTTTGAAAATAACTCGCCTCCATTTTTAAAATGCGGGATAATTCCGTAGAATGGGACTCGCCTGTCGGTACGAGGTTCGACCGTTCCTGCCACCTTTAACATGGGTAATCGAACCAAGGATCAATCTACTGCTCTGCTCTATTCAACTTGTCTAAATCATATTCTAATTTCTAAATGCACAAAGAATCAGGCATGTGCTATGAATTTCTGAAAATGCATATTTGAAAACATGATGTTTGCTTCAAAGATTGGAAAATATTTGGAAAATAAACTCTTTGAAAATCATGAATCATGATTGAGATACTGTATTTGAGAAAATCGATTTCTGAAGAAATATAAGGATTTTGAGAAATATGAAATAACTTTGGAAAACTTGATTTCTTTAAAATTGAAAATCTAACTTAGAAAAATTGAATTTTGGAACTTGGGAAAAATACTTGAAATATCATTTGAAAACTTAGAGTTTTGAGAAATTTGATTTTAGAATAAGACTTAGAAATTTTGAGAAAATTGATTTCTCTGAATTGAAATTGAAATTTGCAAATGAATGAATATGGATTTGAGGAATTGAGAAAATCTTTTTGTATTTTTGAGAAATGCAGTGCACTTTGAAGTTAGCCTAAGAGTGTACGCTGAATGTGGCTAATGTGAAGATCATAAATCTGGGTATCATTCATATTCTGACTATGGCCATAAATACGAATTCCACCAAGTTTATAAACTTCATAAAAGCTAGTGTATGTGCCATTCGTGTAGACCATAGTGAATTTGTAAAATGTGCATGAATGATACATTCATCAGACATTTAATATTTGCAGAATTAAACTATATGCAATGCATCCTATTCTATGCAGGAAATGTAAATTCTTATTCCAAAGTTAATTTAATTTACATCACCATTGAAATTTAAATACATGAAATTAAAATCTTCAATGTACCTGCAAAACTAGAAAACTTTGTTAGTAATGAAAATATGTTGGCTTTTCTAGGTTTATCCAGTAATATCTAGAAATTACTGGATTTTGCTAGATATAAGCCTTTTCCATGATTACCTTAAATAAAAATTGTAAAAATATGAATTAAACTTGAATAAACATGAATATAAGATATGAAATTTCAAAATTGGGGTCAAAATAACCTTAATAACAAGACTATGGCCTTGAAATTAGGGTTTTCAGAAAGATATTTGATAAAATGCAAGTTTTGAAATTCAAATGAGAATAAATCAAACTAGATATGATGTGACATGATTAAAAATATGAAAATTAGGGTTAGGGATTTCGAAATTTAGGTCAAATGACCAAATTGCCCCCGATAGCAAGACTATGGCCTTGAAATCAGGGTTTTTAGAAAATATTTTGGTAAAACTTAGGTTTTATACACTAAATGAAATCAAATGAACATCAAATTTAACCTAAAGTATCCTAATATGATTATGAATATGATTAAACCCTAAAAATATATGCTTATATACGAAAATCCAAGAATATCACAAATTTTGTGATTTTTGCAGTATTTTGGAATTCTTCGGGTGCCCTATTTTGCAATTCAAGCCATTCAAGCATCAAACGGATTCTAAAAATCCTTAAAATTGGTACATGCACTTGTTATAACCCTAATATCAAATTAGAATTATAAAAATATTTTTTTGGAATTAAATTAATCCGAAAATAGCATCAAACACTAAAAATATGCTATTTTTGACCTAGTTCACCAACCAGTCTCAGTCCAAGACCCGAACCAGGGATCAAACCTCCATGGAAATCTATGAAATTTTACAGAGAACAAATAGACAGGAAAACAAAACTTTTCTTTTTTACAGATCTGAAAAATCCTTTAAAACCAGGGAGATTCCCATCCGACAATCCGGACTTGAATATATTGATTTTAACTTTGGTCCTAACTGATACTTTCAATTGCAAATTCCGGGATAAATAGCAGAACTAATTCAAAATATCTGAGATTTTTACAGTGAATAGTTTACAGAAAAATAACAATACTCACTTTTTAAAGATCATGAATCGGATCTGTAGTTTGGGATTTATAAGCAACACAAGTCTGATTAGGGTTTTGGTAAACCCTAACGAGTTTTAAATTGAAAATCAAAGTCTCTGACAGAGGAAAAATACTAAACAGTGGTAAAAAATTTTGAAAATTTCACAGTAGATAGATCTAATCAACATGAATCCATAGCAATTTATATATCTAAAATCGGATATAGGATGAGAAAAATATCATAACAGCAAGTTACCCTCTTGATTTTAACAACGATTTTAAAGTTTTAAAAACCCGACTTGATGTCTGATTTTTCTGACAGGGTTCCCGAAGTCCAAAATCTCTGATGTTTTTACAGTAGTTCAATCACATATGCATGCATCACATATAAAAAAATCAGAAATTAACAACACATATTTCAATCCGAAATAGCATGCTCTTTTCTGTTCTAAACTAAAAACACACAGAAATCTAAGAAACTTAGGAAACCATGCATTAACTAATGAAAAACAATAAAATAAACACTAAAACAGTAAAATAAAAATGATTTATATGCTGGAAAACGTGTAATAAACATGAATAAGTAAAGAAATAAATAAAATACAGGGAATCCATGGCTGGAATTTGCTTTCACCTTTGAAATCATGGATTTAACCCATTTAACGGGTAAATCTCACGTTTCGTCGGTTAAGAATATGAAAAACGTACCTCTCATCAATTCTAATGGATTAGAATCCTTGAAATCACTCTCAAACTGAGTTAGATCATCTTCTTGGGTGGATTTTGGGGTTCTTTGATGAAATCCATGGTTAAATCCATGAACACAAGAGTTTCCATGGTGAAATCTATTGAAAAATCATAAAAAACTAATAAAATAATAATAAAATAATATTAAATAAACTCACCTTGGGGCTGCAGCTGCAATGGAGGAAGGTGGAGGTTCTGAAGAGAAGAGATAGGCCACGAAAATTTGAGAGAAAAAGAGTTCCTCTTTGACCCCCCTTAGGTCCCTTTTTATAGTTTTTCAAAAAGTCACTTAATTAGGGTTAATTAAGAGGTTTTTCATTTTTTCAGGACTCTTTCTAAATAATCCACTAAGGGCAACGATTTTTTGTGGTTTCCGAACCCTAAATGAACTCTAATTAAACTCTAATTAATACCTAATTAAACCCTAAAAAGTCCAAATGTGACACCACCTAGTATGGACCCACATTTGGTTTTTAAAACCTGAATTTAAAACCTTTAAAAACCAATGGTTTAAAAGTTAAATAAAATGGATTTTTAAAATTGATTTTGACTCATCTAAACCCCTAACCTAACTAGGACAATGACTAACCCTAGTCTAGCCCTGACTTACTCGAATATGGCGCCACCCCGAGTGGGCCCTACTTGAGTTTTTTTCAAAAAGCGATTTTAAAACTTGAAATTGAAGGAGTTTTCAAAAGAGATTCAAAAGTAGACTTGAAATTAAAAGTTTTGAAATGGCACAGAGTTCCAACTGGGTCAGAACTCCTCTGGATATGGCGCCAACTGAGTGGACCCCACATCAGAGTTTTGAAAATTTGAAATAAATACTGAAAATGGCTTTGAAAAGGGGTTAAAATCAATAGTTGAAATTCAAAGATTTTTGAAAATAGAGTCTCAAGCGAACTGGACTCTGAGCTAGAGTCCTGGATTTTTAGGACTCTGTGATTTTGGTTTTTAAAAGCCAAATAAAGAAATTTTTGAAAAGATTTCATTGAAAATGGTGAAACAAGTCAGAAAATACAGTCAGGGTTAGACTCCTAACTCGATCAGAACTCTAAATTAGAGTCCTGGATTAACTGGACTCTACAAAATGACCTAAATTTTGAAAATAAATGGAAATAAATAAAAAATGGAAATGACAACGGACTTCAAAACAGACTCCTGACTGGACTAGGACTCTGGGACAGAGTCCTGATCGGACTGAAACTCTAGATTTTTTTGGTATTTTCTGAAAAACAGACGAAAGAACTTGTCAAAACAGTGAAAACAATAACGAATACTGGAATAAAATAGAGTTCTGATTCAACTAAGACTCTGAGGACAGAGTCCTGATTGAACTAGGACTCTCAGATTTTTGGATTTTCTTGAGAAAACAAATGGGAGGATTTTGAAAAACAGTTAAAGCAGGATGAAATTGAAGTTTTGGTTCAAAGTCCTGATCTGATTAGGACTCTGAGAAAGAGTCCTGATTCAATCAGAACTCTAAGAATTTTGGTTTTTCTGGTAGGCAAATGATGAAATTCAAGCAAAGCTTTTTGAAAACTAGTGAAAATGAAGTGAGAAAATCAATTTTGGATAGAGTCCTACTTCGATCAGGACTCTGGGGTAGAGTCCTGATTTGATCAGGACTCTGAGATAAAACCTTAGAATTTTGAAATTCTTTGAGAAAAGTGTAATAGTTTTGGTAGATTGAAAGATTTCTGAAAGATTCTCTCAAAATTGAAATCAGGATCAGAGTCCTGATCCAACTAGGACTCTCTGAACAGAGTCCTGTTTTGACCGAAACTCTGAGTTTCTGACTCATTTTGAAAGATTTTGAAAGATTTGATTGAAAATGGATAAAATAGCTGTAAAAGATTAGAGTCCCAATCCAATTGAAACTCTGAAGAAGAGTCCTGATCAGACTGGACTCTTTGAAGAAGAGTCCTGATCTAACTAGGACTCTGAAATTTTGGCCAAAACAGAAGATTTTAAAAGGTTTTTTCCGAAAAAAGGTAATGAAAAGTAGAGTTCTGATCCGACTGGACTCTGGAAAAAGAGTCCTGATCCAACTAGGACTCTGAAATTTTTGGAGATTTTTGACAAGTAAAGGAATCCAGAAGCGACACCACCTAAATGGGTCTCATCTAAGAATTAAAATCAATTGAAATTGAGTTTGAAATGAATCCAGATTATTTTCTGAGAAAATATTTCGAAATATGAGGTCCTGGGGTTGGAAAATGATAGAATGTTGAGTAAAAACCCAGGTTTTGAAATTGATTTTTGAAAGAAAAAGTTTTAAAACTCAAATCTGGATTGAATGTTTTGAAAACAGGAGTGCTGGATCTCGAAAATGAGATGGGATGACATGCAATGTTATGTAGTGCAATGAAATGGTATGCCGAATGCATGCAATGATATGCAATGACACATGAAATGTGAGCACTAGATAAGAGTGAAAATTTGGGGTGTTTACACCCTTGTGATGGTTCTTGCTACTGTTTGAATAAGCAGAGTAAGTGAAATGAGTCTTCTTTCTTGACTCTTGCTGACTGTTGCTTTTAGAGAGGGTGATGCTCTTATACACTCTATTCTCCATGCCTAATTCGAGCTATTCGACTCGCTCTGTCAGCTCAATGAAGGTTCTTGATGGAGAGGTAGATATGAGACTCCTTAATGGCTGTGAGAAGTTGTTCAAAATGATCTAGAGTGCATGCTCCTTTGAGATTAGACTCCTCATTTTATTGCAGGTATCTCTCCACCTGCGGATGAAGTCCCTAGCCTTCTCATTGTCCTTCTACTTTAAGTTGCAGAGGTGGCTTAAGGTTGGAAGCGCCTCGGTGCTGAATAGGAATCGTTCAATGAAAAGGTTAACCACCTTATCAAATTCCTTCAACTCAATGGGATTAATATGCTCTTAGTACCACTTGGCAGCGGTACCCTCCAAACTGCGAAAAAAATAAAGGAACAGAGATCGATTGTCCATTTTGAACTTGGAACACTCAGCAAAAAATATGGTGAGATGGGCTTTGGCGTCGCCAGAACCATCGAACTTAATAAATTTCTTGGGGAGGTTCTCGAGACTATCGTCCCCTTCTAAACCATCATAAAAGTCCTCACTCGTGAAGACCTTCTTGCCTTTGTCACAGGCCTGCAGGTCTTTGACCATCCGGGTCATCTCCTTAAGCTGCTCCTGAACTGGGTCATCTACTGACCACTCTTTGGATCTGCTGGTCGACTTTTGAAGTATCTCCTGAGTTTGAATGATAGCTTTCTCTTCAGCATCAGTATCCCCTACTGACTTTGCTTCATCTGAAGTATCATCATGCTGAACCTTCTTCTTTGAGATTTTCAGATGCTTTTTCACCATACGGCCCTTAACCTTTTTCTTGCTAGGAATCTTACCTGAACTGG
This sequence comes from Nuphar pumila, assembly GCF_984573655.1. Taxonomy (NCBI): domain Eukaryota; kingdom Viridiplantae; phylum Streptophyta; class Magnoliopsida; order Nymphaeales; family Nymphaeaceae; genus Nuphar; species Nuphar pumila. Next base: position 122,020,243 of record NC_143249.1, read on the forward strand.
CCTTTGCCTGTTTTGTCAACATCTTGTTTATCATCCTCTGAAACAATGAGTACATATGGGGGTCAATGTCATCATTGGCCTGCTGACTCTGGTTCTCGACAGATCGCAGAGAAGACATTTCTTGTTCAGATGTGAAAGAGTAATTGATATGCTGGACGGGTGTGGTTTTCTTGCTGGACATTGTCTGCACCATGTAGAATCATAAGTGCTCTCTGCAGAATAAGATGGATTATTAGACTCTGAAGAATGATTTGGGATAAAACGAATAGAGGGAGAATATTTGTTAAGGATCGAGTTAATGATTTGAAGAATATCACATTACTAGGGATTGAGTTATCGCTGGAATCACGACAATTGCATTGATATTCTTGTAAAAGAAATGAACAATTAAAATATGCCTTGTTACCTAGGCGAGGTCATCAAACCATGATAAAATGAGAATTATTGAAGGAAAATGATTTTATTAAAAATAAACTTGACAAAGAGGGGGTGGACAAACAATCTGCCACCACTCATGGTAATTAGAAGACACTCGAGGACCGGGAAAAATAGTGAGAGTAACAAAAGAATCTCAGCTATGCTTGGCAGAATAGTATGTTCCGGACCACTTAGCAGACTTTAGATCGAACTCTAGCACAATGCTTGATAATAATCAAGCTTCAATGCACTTATGCCTCTGCGAGAACTGTCTGACACATCGCTCTGGCTGATAATAAACAGAAAAGAATGGTCTGAGTAACTTGAATTGCTTGCCATACGCATAAGTATATCGAGGGGGTGACTCCAGACGATCGAAGTAGTCCCACATGATTTCTTCTTCATGAAGGTTCTCGATCAAGAATCTGTACCGAGAAGTAGGTAGTGGCTTCTTGTTGTTATATCTGAATGAGCTGGCTCGAGTCGGCACATGTCAAAGGAAACAAGACTGTAATTCATAGATGCACCCTTCTACTAAGATCGAATCTTTGATCATAAAATGGGTCAATCCAAATATAAGAAGGCCACTACGACCATGGCAATCGAGAGACGGTTGGTTTGTTGACTTTCCCATTTTCGCAAAAGCTGTATTATTCTGCTATCAACATAGTTTTGTCTATCCTGGAAGAAGGCTAGTCCTACTGTGCATAAGATCATTGCATGTTGAATCCTCTTTCGTGCTGCTCGGGATAAGGAGTCGACTTCTTCAAAAGTTCCATACTGTCGGTATAGCTTGAACAAGTCAACACATTGAGTCTCATAGACTTCTATCAGCGGCCAAGATCTGCATCTAGTCATCCGGGCTAGAGCATCTCGAGGGTCGAGTCCCTTGACATTGATAAAAAACTGCTCCTCTAATGTATCCTCAGGCTGACCAACTGGCTCAGGTAAACCTATAATCTCTGAAAATTCGTCCAGTAGTAGAGTCATCTCTCCCCACAAAAACCAAAAGGTACAGGTGCACGGATTCCATCGCTCTGCTAGTGCATGAACCAAATTACCATTAATGATCTGCTCTCCCACTTATGATGCCAGCTCTAATCCATAGTGGCTCAGATGGTCCGAGAACATACGGGAGAAGTTCTTGAGCCAAGAATAGTACCACGGGAGAATGAAGGATCCGATGTTCAGAGTCCGATGATCAGAGAGACCTTGCCGCACCTTATAAGAGATATGGACCTCGAAAATGACCGAATCAAGCTGACTGGATTCCATCAGGATAGAATAGAAACAAAGAGGTGATCAGGACCAAGCTTGAGGAAAGTACATGATTTTTGAAGAAATTGCAGGCAGAAGAAAACAAGGCTAGAAATTTGAGATCCAGATGAACGGAAGGATAAAAAATTGCCTGGAGTTTTGGGGTAAAGCAGAGGATTTATAAAAATCATCTAGGGTTTGAGAAAATAAAAGGGAATATATGAAAATAAATGAAAAATAGGATATTTTGAAAATCGTTCAGTATTTTCAAAAAACTTATGAAAAAATATAAGGAAACAAAAGGAATAAAGAAAAATAACATTCAATCACATCCTGCATAATCAAGTATGCACATACAACATTCCCTAAAGGCTGACTCTAGATGCATAAATTTCAAAATAGTTGTAGGACCCTAACCCTAACTCCAAGGCTCAGATCATCTGTGTTCAATCATGCTATGCCGATATACTTGAGCCGAGGCTCGATGTACGTGGCATAAAAGAATTTCTCTAGTTCTAGGCTCATGTTTTTTAACATCTTTGAGTGCTTGCCGATATACTTTGGACTATGACCCTTGGTACGTGGCAGGGGGGGATCAACCCAAATAGGTGGCTAAGTTGTGAGGCTTTGTCCCGAACTATGGTTTTGGAAGAAAGCCGAGCAATGTGGTGGCCAGGTAAAAGCAGGTGGGGTTGTTTTTGAAATATGATCAATATGCAAGAAAATAGAAGGCTCTAATGACCTAAAGAAATAGAATTTTGAAAAATTTATGAGAAGCAAATATTGTTTTCAAGCAATTCCTAGATTGAGGAGGATTGTATTTGACCTAGGTCTAAGTGGGCATAAATAATGCCTCCTCAATCGGTCCTACCAAACCATGCCTAAGTCTACATGCAATCCATGTCAGCTGGGTTTGATTCTAGGCTCCTAGGTTCACATGAAATAGAGCTGACATTGTAGAACACGATTTTAACAAGTTGAACAGAGCAAAGCATTAGATTGATCAGGCGAAGACAAGTCCCATCACGGTCGCCAAACCTATTATCATTGCAAAATTTTACTTTTGCAAGTTAAACTGACATTTGAAAAAGATTTTGAAAATAACTCACCTCCATTTTAAAATGCAGAATAATTCCGAAGAATGGGACTCGCCTGTCGGTATGAGGTTCAATCGTTCCTGGCACCATAACCAGGGGTAATTGAAGCAAGGATCAATCATGTGCTTTGCTTTTCTCAATTTGTCTAAATCGATGTTCTATTTCCTAAATGCACAAAGAATCAGGCATGTGCTATGAACTTTGGAAAATGCAAATTGAAAACATGATGTATGCTTCAAAAGATTGAAAATACTTGGAAAAGAGATGATTGAGAAATCATGAATCACATTGGGAAAATACTTTTGAAGAAAAGGAAAATTGATTTTTGAAAAAATCCTGATGTTTTGAGGAAATCAATTTTGAGGAAAATTCAAGATAACTTGGAGAAAATTGATTTTTTTGGAGATTGAGTTGTGAAATGACTCAACGGGGATGAATGTGTGGCCCTATAAAATTTTTTCATGATACAGTCTAACCTAGATGATGCATGAATGCAATTTGAGAAAATATTTTCTAAAGATTTTTTAAGAAATCATTGATAAAAGAAATTTTTGTGCCCTATAGAATTCAGATGAAATAAATTCAGCACATATTCCTGACTATGGCCACAAATATGCATTGAATATATTTCATTTGGTTCTAAAAGGGGGAAATACTTAGAAAACTTTTAAAAATATGCAATGATTTCTGAAGATAACCTAAGAGTGTAGGCCGTTTGTAACTTAGAAAAAGATGATAAATCTGGGTTTCGTTCATATTCTGACTATGGCCACAAATACAAAACCCACCGAGTTTATCAACTCCTTAGAAGTAGGTGCACATGTCATTCATGTAGACCATTGTGAATTTGAATATGCATGAATCATCATTTATCACACAAATCATATTATAAAAGAATAAACTATATGCAATGCAGCTTAAGCTAAGAAGGAAATTAAATTTATATTCCAAATTTATAATTACAATTTATATCAAAAAGAAAATGGAAATAAAAGAAAATACACTCTTGAATGTCTCTGCAAAATTAGCAAACTTGTTAGTAGAAATATGTCGGCTTTTCAGGATTTGTCCAGCAATATCTGGAAATTGCTGGATTTATCCAGATATAAGCCCTTTTCCATGCTTCTCTGAGATAAATATAATAAAAGATTATGCAAAATTGAATAAATAATAAAAATAAACAACTTTAAAATTTAGAATTTTGGGGAAAATGACCAAAATGCCCCTAAAAACAATACTATGGCCTTGAAATCAGGGTTTTCAGAAAAGATTTTTGTAAAACTTTTAATTCAGAGATCAAACTGATTCAAATCAATACCAAATCAGGTGTGGAGCACCCTAGCATGATTATGAACATTATCAAATCCTAAAAATTTAAAATGTTTTATGAAAAAATTGGAATATCATAAAAATGTCAAATTTTTGCCCGTATTTTAGTTGAATCGGGACTCTGCGGGCATCCTATTTTTATGATTTAAATAAATAATGCATTAAATGAATTGCAAAATTTACAATAATCGACATGGAAAATTTTAATAACCCTAAAATTAAAATTGAATAAAAAAATATTTTTGATATTATTTTGATATAAAAATTAATTAAAAACATGAAAATATGCAATTTTGCCCGCAGGCACGTACCTATCACAGTGTCAGACCCAAATCAGGCATCAAACAATAATTAAAAATAGTATAATTTCACATGAAGAAACTACGTATTTGAACAAAAATATTCTTTTTTACAGATCAGAAAAAGCATCTTCGGTTAGGGAGATATCGTTCCGGCAATATACGCTTGATTCCTGCGAACGCATAACGTCTCTAGAAAAGACAATTCTGATTTTGGCTCAATTAAAAATAGCAGACAGAGTTAAAAAATTATACAAATTACAATGATAAAGACAGACATACTTATAAATCTGTGACTTCTTACGGATCATTAATTGGATCTTCGGTTAGGGAAATACAATTCACGCAAGCTGGACTAGGGCTTAAATGATACATAACGATTACTGTAAAATAGATTCTGCATTTTGATAGATTAAAAATAGAAAATTACCATAAAAAAATCTAAAAATTTCACAGAATATAATAGACATCATTTTGAACCCACTGCTTTTTACGGATCGTCGATCAGATCTATGATGAGGGAGATATCACCTCGACACGCCATCCCTGATTCCACATAGCGTTTTCACGGTACAAGAATCAAAGTTCAGTTTCTGATTTTTTTAGCAGGGTTACAGAACAAAAAATAATTTGAGTTTTTATGGAAAGTCACTGACACATGCACGGTTTAACACTAAAAAAATCAAAATTTATTAACAGAAAAATAAACATGAAATAACATTGTTCCTGTGTGACCGGAATCAAGAATGCATATTATCAATAAAGCATATGAATAAACCTAATTTAAGCATGTAAAAACCATAAAAAAAATACAAATAATGCAATGGATCATGTTTTGATGCTTGAACACATAAAATAAACACTAGCATGATGAAATAAACAAAAAAATATCAGAGAAAACATGGTTGGAACTCAATTTAGCCTTCAAAAGAGAGATTTGATCTATAGAGGGATTAAATCTCATCTTTTATTTGTCATAAACATAAAAAGCAATACTCTGAGTTATTTCAACGGATTAAAAATATGGAAATCACTCTCATGCAACAATAGATCATCTTCTTGAATTACCTTGATGGTTCTTGAATGAAACGGATGCTAAATTCCAATCTAAAGTGGCGCGACAATGGCTAAAATCCTAAAAAAAATAAGAAAAACTAATAAAATAATAATGAAAGATAGAAGAGATCTTACCTTGGAGGCAACAATGGAGGAGGGAAGAGCTTGAGGGAGAGAGAAGTTGCTGGAGGAGAGAGAGGGAGCAAGAAAATGAGAGAGCATAATGAGGGGGTCGACCCCTGTGGCCTCTATTTATAGGCATTAATTAGGGTAGAGTTTTGAGAATTTGGTTTTCTCAAAACTCTTCCTAATTGACTTAATTAAGGGGGGGCAGTTTTTTCAGCTGGGTTTGACTTTTTAACCTTCATAATTAGACTCTAATTAACCTAAATGAGTCCTAATTAAACTTTAAAAAGATCTTGAATATGGCACCACCTAGATGGGCCCACATTTGGTTTTTTAAAACCCTAAAAAACAAAATTAAAAACACTATAGCAAAAATGGGTTTTTAAAATCAATTTTGACTCTTTTAGATTTCTAACCTAACTAGAACATTGACTAATCCTAAGCTAACTAAAATATTTTCAAATGTGGCACCACCTAGTGTGGGCTCCACTTGTTTTTCAGAAAATGATTTTAAAGACCTAAAAATAAAGGGGTTAAAAACAAGATTTTAAAAAAGGGTTTGAAACAATAGGTGAAAATCAAAATTTTAAATCCTCTAGAGTCCTAAATGAATTAAAAATCTCTCGAATGTAGCGCCAGGTATGTGACTTTTGAACAAATTGAAATAAAGGTAAAAAAAGAGTTTTTAAAACAGATGAGAATAAAAGCAAATGATAAAATTCGAGAAAATTAGAGTCCTAAGCCAACTAAAACTCTGAAACAGAGTTCTAAAATTTTATAACTCTTATATTTTGATTTTTGAAAGACAAACAAAGAGATTTTGAAAGATCTTCTTCGAGATTAGTAAGAATGAACAAAAAGATAAAATCGAGGTTAGAGTCCTAATCAATTGGAACTCTAGAATAGAGTCCTAAAATTTTAAAACTCTTAGAATTGGATCTATTTTCGAAAAACAAGTAAAATAAGAGTAAAGAAATGAAATCAGAGTGGAGTTTTGAACCAACTGAAACACTGAGGTAGAGTCCTAAAATTTTGAAACTCTACAATAAAGTCCTAAAATTTTCAATTTTGATTTTTTGAAAGATAAATGAAGAAGTTTTTGAAAGATTTTCTCAAAAATAAAGTCAGGGTTAGAGTCTTAATCTAACTGAAACTCTAGGACAGAGTCCTGATCCGACTAAAACTCTAAAATTTTGATTTATTTTGAAAGATTTTCTTAAAAATGGGTAAAAATAGAAGTGAAAGGTAGAGTCCTAATCCGACTGAAACTCTGTAATAGAGTTTTAATCCGACTGAAACTCTAAAATTTTGGCCAAAATGAAAGGTTTTCTTGAAAATGGGTAAAAATAGAGGCAAAAGATAGAGTCCTAATATGACTGAAACTCTGCGATAGAGTCCTAGTCTAATTGAAACTCTAAAATTTTGGTCAAAATGGAAGAAGTTGATGAGGGATAAGACTACCTCTGACTTAAAACCAAAATAAAATTTCAAAAAGGTGAAAAGACAGAGTCCTAACTCAACCAAAACTCTGAAATTTGAGAAATTTGAGAAATAAAGGAATCCAGAAGCGACACCACCTAGATGGGTCTCATCTGAGAATTGAGATCAATTAAAATTTTGAGTTTAAAATGAATCCAGATTGCTTTATAAAGAAAATGTTTTGAAATAAAAGAATATAAGATCCTAGGGGTTGGTAAATGGCAAATATCGATCTAAAACCTAGGTTTTTGAAATTGATTTTGAAAGAAAAGTTTTAAAACTCGAATCTGGATTGAAAGATTTTGAAAAACCAGAGTGGTGGATCTCGAAAATGCCATGCAATGCAATGAAATAACATAAAATAACACAAAATAACATGAAATGATATAAAATGAAATGAAAACTGCAAACCCTGGATGAGGGATTTGAAGTCCCAGACACCTGGAAGAGACAAAGAACTAAACATTCCTGCTCAAGGATGAAAATTGATAACTGAAATTGAGCCAAAATGGAGACTGAATTCTGAAATATTTGAATTTTGGGCAAAATTCAGGCTCTGAATAGCCCTAGCTCAGATGTCGACCAACTGGTTTACTGAGGGATTTATAGAGCAGGCCCCAATGGCAAGAGGAAAGGGTTTGTGAGCGAAGGTGGAAAATTTGGGATGTTTACACCTTTTCATAAGAGGGATTTCCAAGTAAAGAACTTCACTCCACTAGCCAATACAACGTATAAAAGAATGAGTATTTATTGGCAATGCTCATGAACAAACAAAAAAAAAAGAACGGAATGGGGCACTTACTTTTTCTTTTACTCAGGGGTAGGAGTATCTCATCTACCGGATCGTTGTACATATCCATTTTAGTTAGGGATTCCGCGTACAAATACAAGTGATCTACAACTATATATATATATATATATATAATATATCTGATCATATATGTGTTAAATAAAGGAGGATTTTCAATGCGAGATATCAAAACATACCTTTCTGTGGCGCCTCGACCATCACAGATGGTGAAAGACAATTCACCCTACCAACAGTCTAATTTTTGTTGTTCGAGGTGCAACGCAGATCACCTCGGAGGGGTTTGTCCCCACGATATAGGAGGTTGCCTATATTGCGGCAAACCATGCTATCATATAAGAGAATGTCGCAAAAAGGCTTCAGATCTTCAACGAAGAAATATGGGATCTAGAGGACCCTCTAGACAAATACAACAACGTCCCTCATCCCAACAGCTGCCACTACCTAAGGCAGAGCAAAAACCCATGGCGGGTCGTATCTATGCGGTGTTAACCAAAAAACTCATAGATAATGACTATATCAAGGAATCTGAATACCTTGATAGGTAGAGTTGTGTTGGATAAAAAGACAGTTGAAAGACAAAATTAAAGGAATACTCAAGCCTAGACAAATGGCTCATGACCTTGTTTATAGTCATCTAAAGCGACATGTATTTGTTCCTTAAGAAAATCTTGGACTTATCAAAATCAAATTTTATATGTACTTGTGCCCAAATTGGTGGCTATTGACCCTATAAGTAGGTAATTGAGTTTGCACAATTAGAAAGCTAAAAGTCACTAAATAAAATTTGTAAACCATTGATGAACTATTTCCAAGAAGAGAGTCTTGTGAGATTTTACATATTCAAGATTAGATAGTCTAGTCAGGGTGAGCCTGTGAGGATGTACATCTCCATATGAGTATACATGTTTCAAAACCAGTAGCTTAGCTAGTATGATTCTGTGAGGATTTTCTGACTCATTATCAAGCAAATCTGACAAAGGCGAACCTGTAAGGAAGTACGTTTTCAAGACCAGGTAATTTGACAGGGGACTTGTTCTAATATGGTTAATCCTTATGAGAATGATCTATGTGTATGAAATAGTTACACATAATTGTTATGATTGATAGCTGGTTGAAAGAATATGAATTTAACAAAGCTTACATTGTTGTAACGTAAATTGAACTTAGATATAAGAAGCATATCCTCATCGATCATAGATCGTGATATGAGGTTATGATTGGAATGAATGTGATGTTAAAATAGGTGAATGACATACTAGTGAGAGAAACATCATGCCTACTTAGTTTTATGTTGATAACATTATGAATCCAATATACGAGAAAAGTATCATGAGCTATTCACTTAGTACTCTTAACAGAATTTCAAGAACAAAATTCTTTTAAGGGAGTAATGATGTAAGACCCGCAAATTTTTAGCAAAATTTTTGAATAAATTCATGAGGCAATTTCAAGTCTCGCATAACCTTGAGAAATGTGTCATAATCAGTATACTACTAGACTGATAGGGCAAAGACCTGTGTTGTATCCACATGACTAAGCTATAGCTCGAGGAGCTCACAGTTGGTTTCGTGGGATACGGATGTGCCAAGTCTTGGGGACTTGAGTTTGATGTTCCAATTGAGACCTGGAAGAGTTCAATTGAGGCCCTGAAGAGGCTCACGCTAAATCGTGGAGACTTCAGTAAAATATTCAACTTATAGTCCTGAGGAGGCTCTCACGATATAGGCTAAGTCCTAGAGACTTGAGCGTCGTTCTTGTGAATTATGACCCTGAGTGGTATGTGCATTTCCATGAGTTGATACTTGATTGAATATGTGGATGAATGCTTGCTTACCCGACCAACAGTGGTTCTGACCCCGTTTAATGGGGATTACAGGTGTGAAGCTGCAATATGATATGTGAAGCAAAGCATCATCAAATTCTAGGGTTTCTCTAGACAGTATTGTACTGTTTCATTTATAAAACTAAATACTATTTTTCCAAGCAGTGATGTTTGTATTAAACAAGTAGTTTTGATAAATGGATACATTGGTGGTTAATGAGTGCTTGGCCACATACTTGTGACTTGCTTAGAGTTTTCTAAAATTGATGACTCATTAACGTCCATTTTCGCTGCTGAAACCTTTTCTAAGTTTCGCTGCAAAGAAAAAAAAAATTCATGTAATTTTTAACTTAGCTTTGTTTTGAAAATTCGGGGCATTGCAACAACAAATTGAGATTTCATAATGAAAATGGGAGGATATTACGTTGGATTTTATCGTAGAATTACCTCAATCCAGGAGGCAACACCATTCAATATGGGTGATTATAGACAGACTCACCAAGTCTACTCACTTTTTACCAATCAATATTAGATATTCAACACAAAGATTGACAGAGATTTATATTCAGAAAATTGGCAGGCTCTATGAAGTGCCGATGTCTATTATCTCTTACCGTGACCTAAAATTTACCACTCACTTCTAGGAGCAGCTGCAAAGAACCCTAAAGACAAAACTCAAGTTCAGTACGACATTTTATCCCCAAACTGATGGGCAATCTGAGCATACCATACAGACTCTTGAGGACATGCTAAGAGCTTGTATGTTAGAGTGGAAAGGTGATTGGGATTTGCACTTAGCGTTAGCAGATATCGCTTACAACAATAGCCATTATGCTAGCATTGGGATGACAACCTATGAAGCGTTGTAGGGAAGACCCTGCCGATCATCAATCCATTGAGGCGAAGTGGGTTAGCAAACCTTGGACTCATCCATTGTTCTACAACATTACACTGTGCAGGTGCATATGATCCGAAAGAAACTACTGATTGCTCAGAGCCGACAGAAGAGTTACGCAGATCAACGGCGTAGGAAGCTCACTTTCTCGGTTGGAGATAAGGTTTTCGTCAAGGTCTCTCGAACCAAAAGTATGTTCCAATTTAAAAAAAAGAAGAATCTCAACCCCAGATTCGTTGGTCCCTTCGAAGTTTTAAATCAGATCGGAGAGACAGCATATAGAGTAGCATTGCCACCATAATATGCACAAATAGACAATGTATTCTATGTGTCAATGCTTAAGAAATACGTTAACGACCCTTCTCACATCATTTAATATGAAGATATCGACATTCGAGAAGATATAACGGTGGAAGAAAGACTAGTACAAATCATGGACCATCGGGAACAAGTGCTAAGAACCAAGGTCATTCCACTTATTAAAGTGAGATGGCAACATCACGACATCGACAATTGCATTTAAAAACCCGAATCCAACATGCGGGAAAAGTATCATGAGATATTCACTTAATACTCTGAACGGAATTTCGATGACAAAATTCTTTTAAGGGGGTAATGATGTAAGATTCATAATTTTTCAGCAAAATTTTTTTAATAAATCTATGAGGTATTTTATGTGAAAATAGCATATGAACCCGAAATGCAAAACAAATCAATTTTAATGAGCTAATTATATTTATGACATACATATCCTCACAAATATATGCTCAAACAGTCAGAGAGTTATAACTTCATCCCCGAGTAAAATTAGGAGATTTGTACGAGCTAACTTACTTAGTTTTGTTAATATAAAGAGAATGGAGTACTCAAAAATTTTCGAGAAAAAATCATCGAAACACCAAAAATTTATGAGACCCACAAAAATATTGGCAGGTCCCACATAAAAATATCTCAGAAAATATCTTGTGGGACCCACAAAATATTTTATGAAAAATCCAAGTGGGTCCCACACCAAAATGAACCACTTGACCTTATCTTGAATAAGAGAGATAAAAGGGTAAAAAGGACAAGCCTTATTCTTTAAAAGGATAAGGCTTATCCTTAAGAAGCTTAAAGAGGCTTCTTCCTTTTGCCTATAAAAGGGCCCCCTTTTCTCTCTACTTGTTTTTCTCTCTAAAACCTCCCCTACCTAGCCTAGCCTACCTAAGCTCACTTGAAACTGGTTCTAACCTAGCCTAAGCCTGCTTGACCTAGCTTAAACTCAACTGAGTCTAGTCAAGCTTGATCAAGTCAACCTCTTTTGGTTCTAGCCTAGGTCTGACCCACCTAACCTAGACCTAGCCTACTTGAGCTAAGTCTGAACTCACCTGACCCACTTGATTTGCACTGAACCTAGTTTGGTCCAAACCACTTGGTCTTAGCAGCTTGACATGCTCTTCCTTTTTCTTAACTAGGTCGAACTCATCTGACCTAGTTTAGTCTCTCTAAAGAAGGTTTGAACCCAGTTTAGCCAAAACTATGTTCGAAGCAGACTAAAGCACAACTTAAGCCATTTTCACCTGTTAGAGAGTAAGTTTGCACGTGGATCTCAATCTATCAAGTGATTTCTAATTTCTATGGTGTGGTATAGATCGTATATATTTTTAAAAAGAGTATCTAACCCTAGTCCTTGGTTTACGCCCTCTAGGATACTTTGGTGTTCATGTGCATTCACTTGCGACTATCGTTAGATATTTATGTTGAAAATATGGTATATACGTTCTTAAAAATAGTATCTAGCCCTGGTCCTTGGTTTACGCCCTCTAGGACACTTCGGTGTTCACGTGTGTTTTCTTGCAACTATCGTTGGATATTTTTCGATAAAGTTTTTTATTTTCTATAAATATATATGTATTTGCTTATGCTTTTATGATTGTCATCGCGTCGAATGATGCAAAGGCTCTTGCTTTCTGTATACTACATATATATGTATTTGCTTATGCTTTTAAGATTGTCGTCGTATCAAACAATACCAAGGCTCCTGCTTTCTATAATTTGCTTATGCATTTAAGATTGTCATCGCATCAAACGATGTCAAGGCTCCTGCTTTTTATAAATATATATGTATTTGCTTTCTGCAAGTTATTTAGTTTGGTTTCTCCCACCAAACATTAAATATGTTTTTATTTATGCTGTCGCGCTATATCGAACAAGCTTCTTCTTATATTACATATAATTGCTCATAAATGAGCGTTCAAATGGAAATCAACTCCTATTGCCAATGTGATTCCATATGTCGCTCCTCAATTAAGATTCTGATTGACAAAAGAAACCCCTATTGGAAAGGCTTTGCTTTTACATAAAACCATTTTTTCATAAAAAACTAAGTCATTTGCGCATGGCCTAGCTAAGGCCTAAGGTTCCTACGAACCTCGATGGATGTGAAGTACACACAATAGTGTGCATCCATCACCAAGTTAAGCATAGTGTTTCTCCATCAAAGAGAGGAAGTACTGCCAAATTTTCTAAAAAGATGGTTACCGAGCTTAAAAGAACGCAACACTTTCTCCGTCAAAGAGAGAATGTGCTGCCAAAATTTCTGAAAAAGCTCAATAAAGCTTAGAAAGAGCGTAGCATGTACTCTGTCATATAGAGGAGGTACTGCGAAAATTCTGATAAGTACTTTCTATAAAGTAGAAAGGGTCATCCCGCTTCCTCCGTCAAGCAGAGGATGTGTTGTCGAAATATTTGGCAGAAGACTTGCCTAAATGGCACAATGATGACCTGTTATCGAAACCCTGCAAGAATGGCTCGTTTCACCTTCACCTGTAGGGACACCCTACTCATAAGGGTCGGTGCACCAGAGTAGTTGTTGTGCCTTGACTAGCTCTAGTGCTCGTTGCAGCTATATATGCCAAGCAGTTGATCCGTTAAGATCGTGGCATATGCATGCTCATATGAAATATTGTTGCGCACAACTAGACTTGTAAGGGTCGGAGTGTCAGAGTTCATTGTCCACCTGAAAGAGGTGAAGTGCTCATGATGGCCGTAGATGCCGAGACCAGAGTCAGACATGCATATAAATAAAACTTAATGATAGTTTCTAGACCACACAATTTGCTCGAGTGGCATTCGAATATCTCACAAGTAATGATTAGACCATCGAACCCCTTCAAGACTATTGCTTATCGTGGAAGACGGTAATTGTACAGCCGCAAGTGACACATATTTATCATGAACCAAAGAGTTCAAGGGACTTCCCGTCACTCGGGAGGTTTAAAGGTTGGGTTATCCTTAAGATCTGAGGATTTAACCCCACTATTGCAGTAGAGGATGCATCTAAAACGGCCTGTTAGGGTTACCTTGGTATGAGTTCTACCATCCTATCATGGACAGGGTCGTCAGCCCTCTAGGGTATCTAAAATACATAGAATAATAAATTCTCAGAATGTCGCATTGATGCTGAAGTTCAAGCTTCTCCCGCATACCAGGGGGTGAACGGTTAATTTCAAAACACTGCATTAGTTCGAGGTTCAACGATGTTTGAATATATAAATGAATGTGCGTTGTTTTAACAAGTCTTGCATAACCTTGAGAAAGGTGTTAAGATTGGTACACTACTGGACTGATAGGGCAAACACCCATGTTGTATCTGCACGACTAAGCTAAGCTCAAGAAGCTCTTGCTTGGATTCGTGGGATACGAATGTGCCAAGTCTTTGAGACTTGAATTTGATGTTTCAATTAAGGCCTTGAAGAGGCTTACGTGACATGCGCTAAGTCTTGGAGACTTGAGCGTAATGTTCTAATCATGGCCCTAAGGAGGCTTTCGCAATATACACTAAGTCATGGAGACTTGAGCATCATTATTGTGAATTGTGACCGTAAGTGGTATGTGTATTTCATGAGTTATACTTGATGTGATTGAATGCCTTCTTACCAGACCAACAATGGTTCTGACCCCATTTAATGGAGAATACAGGTATTGAACCTATGATGCGATATGCGGAGCAAGGCAGTATCAAGTTTTAGGGTTTCTTCAGATAGTGTTGTATCACTTTCTTTATAAAACTAGTACTGCTTTTTCAAGCAGTGATGTTTTTAATAAACAACTTGTTTTGATAAATAGAATACCTTGGTGGTCAATGAGTACTTGACCACATACCTGTGACTTGCCCGATGTTTTTATAAAACCAATGACTCATTATTGTCTATTTTCGCTGCTAAAACCTTTTCTAAGTTTCGCTACAAAGCAAACAAAAAGAACTCCATGAATTTTCAACTTAGTATTGTTTTAGAAATCTGGGGCGTTATAACCTAGGACTCATTGGTAGACCTATCTCCTAACCTCCGTGGGACGGGGACAAGAGGCACCTTCAGCCCTCGAAAGCACAAAATGTTTAATGAGGCTTGTACTATCCTTCCCTCTCCCGAGAGGACAAGAGATCGGGACAGACCTAACCATCTCAGAGATCCCGGTTTCACCGGTGCCTCAAATGGACCCATGGTCGAGGGTTATCTTTATTATTAAGTCATAAGTCAAAGCCAAGTATTATCATCTCACAGGATAACCATTGCATGTCCTCATGCATGATATCAACATTTCATGCTATCTTGCATGATTAAAACAATCTATGCCATATGCATGACTTAATCTTACATGCGCCCATGCATGCTCATAATATAATCATATTCACTTTCATGCATGATCCTATCATGTCATGATTTAAACTACACAAGTTCTCATGTATGGTTCATTTCTAATATGCTTTCATATATGAATCACATTCAACATACTTTATGCATGATTTTCTCACATAAGTTACTATGCATGTACACTTCATACAAGATTTCATGTTTCATGCATAATACATATCACAACATCATTCACACACAACATGACATACATTAACACGCATTCGCACTCCTGCACATGATACATACATTCTATGATATGCACTCATGTTACATGCTTCATGCATATGATATGCTTCATTTAGTTATCAATTTGCACAAGTATTCAAAGCAATCATCTTAAACCATATCAGGTTATACACTCATACAATTGACACAATGCATGCACAAATATGTACCTACAGCAAACACACTCCATATCTCACTAACTAAAATCATGACAAGCATGATCTTCAATGACAAAATAAGATCACTTCTATTCCCATACATTTAAATCATGCTCAATATGATCTCCAAACTACAACCATAATAGTCCTAGATATCCACAACTAAGTAAGTGTGTGAGCATAAAAGTGTTGCATACAACGAAATTAATATGGTGTATGGTGAAGCTACACCACATACTTACTATGGGTATTTACCTGATTTGCATTCTTATGCATTGCATTCCATTGCGCATGGCATTTCTAGCCGCAAGTGATACTTAACAATTAGTATCACTTATCCTCCTTTTGCATTGTTTTGTACCTGCCAATAAGAAATCATAGTGCAATATACATGTATCTCTAAGCAGGTTTTACTATTACGATTAAACTATGTGAACACCCCAATTTTTTAAAAAATTTAAAAATTCCCTTTTCGCCCCTGGCATCCACCTTCTAGCAATTAGGTCAATCTCTATTCATTTCTCGGATTTAGTTCCTTGTTGAAAATCCGAAATCCAATTTCATTTTCCATATTTGGTCCAATCTTGGATCCAGATCTGATATTCAATTCTGAGCCCAGATCTTTTATTTTTCAAAAATCAATTCTCTGTATTGGCTCAGATATTTTATCCAGATCCGATCTCATCATTTTCTCAATTCGAGATCCAAACTCGATATTTTTCTCAAAACCTCAGATCCAGATCCGTTTTGAAACCCAATTTTTAAAATTAAACTCTGTTTCAAAAACCCTTCTTTTTGTAAAACCCTCAAAATATTGAATTTGATATGTTCGTAAAACTTTCAAAAAACCTCATCTGGATCCCATTTCCTAAATCCCTTACATTTCTCTCGTATTTTAGGTTTTTTTTTGTTTTTTTTCAAAAACATAAAAAAAAATCAGAAAAAATAGTTTTTACCCCTCTTTTTGAAAAAACTTGTAAAGGAGCTCTCTTTTTTAAAATATTAAAATTCAAGGGACCCCTCTTGAAATGTCTGTAACGGTCTCCTTCGTTATAAACGAACGCAGGGGAGGGTCTCTGATCCATCGAGCATTGCCATCAAGCACCAGGGGGTCTCTGCAGAGTAGCTCCCATTTTCCCTCTTCCCTCTTCTTTATTCTTCTCTTTTCCCTTTTCTTTTCTCCTTTCCTCTGGTTCTCCTGTCTCTAGTGGTGAAGAAGCTCGATCCACCATTGAGAGAAAGCACTTCTCTATTCCCAACCAATACACGGTGAGATTCATCCCCCTCCCCCTTTACTTTTATATAAATTTTCATTTCGAGCACTTCTTTGTTTTGATTTTGCATAACATCAGTTATCTTTCTTTGCTTTCGTTCTTTATTCATTAGGAGCATAATTTGCAGTGTCGATATGCATATAGCAGCATCAACCTGCATGTTGCAACATCAGTTTGTTTCTCTTTTGGTTCTCATTCGCATGTTATTTACATTCAGCATGTCATTTGCATCTGTAGCATAGTGTTACTTTGTTTCATCTCATTTCATCTGCATCATTCTGCTATTTCCTTTCGTTCTCCATTGTTTATTGAAAGCACAAGATGTAGCATTGATCTGCCTATAAGAAACATCGATCTACACACTATAATAGGGCCTGGATTTCATTTTGTTCATGGTTACTGCCAGGTTGCCTATGCTTCAACACCCTGTTCTTTTGTAATTCGTTATTACATTGCTGTTGTCAAAGCAATTTGCCTAGTTCTGTTTTCACCAGCATTTCCATATATAGAATTTATTAGATCAATTGCGTTTTCTGCTTCAGCTTGGTTTGCACAGCAGATCAAATCACTTATGCGTTTTGATCTGGTCGTGTTATCGGACCTGAGCATCATCATCGATCGTATCATGGTTCTGATATAAAGCAACAATAGATGTGTTGTATAATACTGATATTTTCTTGCATAATGCCTGCTTTTTTTTTGGGGTATTGCGAAATTCTGTAAGAGATTCATCATGGCATCGCCCTTTTTGTTCGGCTGATGTGAAAATTTCTAGTGATATCATAATAAAGGCAACAACCGATGCATGTTTCGCTGTGAGATCATTGTACATTCTGCAGTGAAACCAAATGCATTCTACCGTGAGATCTTTCATCAAAGATTAGTTGCTCTGGCTCATTGTAGATGGACACACTAATTCATTGTAAAATCAGTTACCAATCTGTTGATAGAATCATTTGATGCCAAATTCTGATGTTTGCATCAGCATCTACCATGCTAGATTCATTTCCTGCGTTTTATGTTTTTCATAAGCATTGGCATAAGATTTCTGTTCCATTCACGTTTGCACAATGGCTTGATTCATAGCATCAATCACCTGTTCTTCACAGCATTTCCTTTGTTGTGTTACATTCCTTTCTGTTTATGCCTTTTCCTTCTTTAACGCACTCTGTTAGGCGCATTTACTTCTGCGTTTCATTGTTTCATTGTGTAGGTTTGCAACACATTTCATCTTTGTTTTAGCATGCATTATTACTTCATTATGTTGTTGATCTTCCTTACATCCTGCTCCCTTATGAGAATTAAACTTCATTTCCTGTTGTTGATCTTCATTCATATATGCAGTTATAGAGAATCACTTGTGTAGCATTTCTAAAATTATTGGTTCACCATCTGTTCATCACTCTCATCCCATTCCATTTCCTGTAAAAATAAAATAAATTGATGGTTGTATGGAAATAGATGATAAATCAGCCAACTCACAGTTTATTTTGTTGTCTTCATCATGGACTGTTGATTCCATCAGACTTCCTTTGGGATCCTTTCCAATATTACCATAACAACTGTTAAAACCCCTGTCCAAAGGGATGTTGCATCTGTTTGCTTCATCAATGGTTGCATAGTCATTTGTATGGTAAAAATATACTATAACAGGCAGGTGGAAACCTGAGCTTTGTTCATAGTATACAGTGTTGCTAGAAAACAGCAGGAGAGTGAGCCGAACAGAAGAAAAATTAGGTTACTTAGCTGTGTCTAGGTTGTTAGAGTTGGTAAAATAGATATTGCTCAGTCTTGATGCATCTTAATCGTGTATATTTTGAGTTGACTTGATTATGTTCAATTGTTCTCAATGTATTGAGTTGAAACATGAATGTAGCCTGAAGCAACTTAGAGAATTGAATATAGCCCTCTGCAACAATACAGTCCCCACACTAGCCTCCCCCCCCCCCCCTCCTCTCTTTTGATATTGTATCACCAAGGATCATTTTTTATATCCCTTTCTCAGACTGGTCTTTCTGGGGATGGCCATAGGTAAACTTAGGACTTTGGAACAAGGAATTCAGCAATACCAAGAAAAGTTCCCAGGCTCTAAACTGGAAAAAGAAGCAAGCAAATGCATATTGAAAGGGGAATCCGGATGTTCAATCTCCTGTCCATGCAGAATTACTAAAATGTAATGACTCTACAGTTGGGGAGCACAAATTATGCGTCAAAATTGGGAAGAAGTGGCAAGAGCTGGTTATGAGCAATCCAAATTAGCTAGTCAGTGCAATCACAGATATAAGATCTATGTCAAGGGCTATGCGTGGTTTGTGAGTTTGAAATATATCCTTTCTTGTGGTTCACTTCCAATGATCATATCACCTCGGTACTATGATTTCTTCAGTCGTGGTCTTATGCTGAGAGGAAATTATTGGCCTGTTAGAGCTATAAAGCTTTGTCAATCTATAAAGTTTGCAGTTGACTGAGAAAATGTGCATCCTTTTGAGAATATCAAAGCATTTTGTGATGCGGGGAACTCAACCAAGAAAGAATCCACTACTGTTGTTTAAAGCCAACTTGTTGTGTTATGTGCTATCAACCTGTGCAGTTGTCTTACAAAAATTGATTTGTTTTGCTATGATTGTGTGCAATTCACCATGTGTACAATCACTAAGCTCATCTCACTGTATACACCCTATTACATTCACTACACTCTTTTATTTCACTGCATACACCTTATCCCACTCAAGGTATTCATTTCATGATATGCACCTTATCTATATTCAGTCCACTGTGTGCACTTTGTCACACTCACTGTATTCCTTCTGTCTCACCATGGACACCTCACCATCTTCACTGCACTCACTCTACTGTGTGCACACTCACCCCATCACATTCACTGTATTCTGATTTACTGTAAAACATTTTGCTTATCTGATTCAAAATCAGATTTCGGATTTAATGTGAAACACTCGCTTTGCCACTGAGAAATCATGTTTCTGATTGGCTGGTGCAACATGTGTTTTGTTGAGTTGAAAATGGATGCCCTGCTGATTCACAATTAGATTATGACTTGCTGCGAAACCAAGTTGAAATCGGATCTCGATTTGTTGTACTGCACTCCACAGCAAACAACATCTTCATTCAAATTTCACCTGCACAGCATTCCACGCTGCAACATTCTACTTCTTACAAGGCCTCACCTCTGCACTGGCATTTCTGCACTTGCATATCAACACTGCACTTCATTTCCTATACTTGCATACATTTCATTGCATTTGTACATCAGCAGCACCTGTATACTTGGCATTTGCATATCAGCAACCCCTGTGAACTTGGCATTCACATTCACTAGCACAGTACCCTTGGCATATTACCTGTGTGTCATTTTTGCACATTCACTAACACAATACTTTTGCATATTACCTGTATGCCACTTTGACACTTCACTGATTCACCTATGATTTTCCTTAGTTCATTGGCTGTTTACCTAATTTACTTGCTCACTTGCTATCTACCATGATTCATTGATCCAGTCCCTGCATCATCATTGCACATCATATACTTAGTCACAACATTACATATGTTTCCTGCACACTACCTACGCATATCACTTGCTACCTATGCATCCAGTCACCACAGTGACTTTTTGGGCAGAAGTAGGTTTGCAGAAATCAGTTTGTTGTAATTGATTTGCTGCAATTCCCAATGTTGCTGCTCATGGAATGTATCATTTTACTGCGGATTGACCTGGAAATTTGCATGACTTAGCCATTTGTATATGCAACTTCATCATATGCATTGAATTCTTGTCATACACATTGCAGTTACATAAGCACAACAACCTCATCATAAGCATTGTACCTTTGTCATATGTATTACGGTCACATGAGTACAGAAAATTTTATCACATATGTTGCATTTTTGTCATATGCATTGTATTGGCATAAATATATACCTTTTCTAACTTTGCCTATGCATTTCTTTATTTAGCATAAGCATAGCGCTTAGGCATATGCATTTCATTTGTGCATAGGCATTGCATCTTCACACATATATATACATTTCCATGGTAGTATAGGCATAATCATATGCATGATGGTTTTAACATATCATTTTCTATTTTCTATTTTCTATTTTCTTCTATATTTTGCATTTCTTTTGCCTTGTGTTATCTTGTGTTTGCAGGGAAGACCGGAAGATGCTGATTTCTTTTCTTAGATTAGGAATTGCAATATCCAATTTCAATTGTAATAATTTGATATTAATGAAAATTTTTACTTTTCTGTTTAGAATAGAATGTATGAGCATATAGTTGTACTTTAAATTCTCATAACTTCCTATGGCATTTCATTTTATTTTATTCTTCAAGAAGCATTGTGGTATAACACGAATGACACGTGCACCATTCTAATAAGAGGTAAATAACCCTAAGTAAATGATTCACATTTATGGCCATAATCAAAATGTGAACAATACTTAGGATTTTTATCTTTTATGGAATAACATTTGATCTCCATTATATTTTTTTAAACATCTTTTCTTCCTCTATCAGAATTTAAAATATAAATTAATTTAAGATACATTAGTGGTCATAGTCATGAATATATTAAAAATTAATTTTATTTTAAATCCTATAAAGGCAAAAAATTTTATTTTATTCTTTATTAGAATTCAAATTAAGATTAGATTAGAATATGTTTGTGAGCATAGTCATGAATGCATTACAATTTAATCTTATTTCAATTCTATTAAAGAATGAAATTTGCTTTTAAATTCCAAATTTTAATTCTTTTAAAGCATTCATCATTTAAGGTAGAATTGCATCATGATTTATCATCCTTTTCAAATTATTTTCAAGTTATTTTCAAAATTCCAAGTGATATTTGAAATAAACTTTCAAAAATATAGTTTTCATTTCTAAATTCAAAACCATTTTCAACTTCCATTTATAAATTCAGATTTATCATTTTATTTTCAATTCCATTCAGTTTTAAATTTTATTTCCAATTCCAAATTTCAATTTCTGAACTTTATATTCTTGGATTTCACATTTTAACTTCAAATTTCATTCAAATTCTTTATTTTCATTTCAAATTTTTGAATTCTATTATAAATTCAATTTTTGAGTTTTTTAATTTTCAATTCAATTCTAAGTCAAAGTTTTGAAATTCACTTTGAAATTTCAAATCAAAATTTACTTTGAATTTCTAATCCAATTTTCAAATTCAATTCCGATTTCCAAATATCAAATCAAATTCCAAAATCAAATCAAAGTCTTATTCTGATTCCATTTCAAGTTCCATTTCTGAAACAAACTCGATTTCCAAATCCCAACTTCAAAATTCAATTTTTTATTTTCCCAATTCTATTTTCAAATTCAAATATTCACTTTCAATTCCTGATTTCAAATCTCAAATCCACTTTAAAGTTTGAGTCAAATTTCAATCCTTTCAGGTTCAATTGTTGAACCACTTCTTCAAGGATGTTTTCAAAACCTCTTTCAAAATCACTTAAAAATTTCAAATTTCTGAAACATTTCCAAGCAAAACATACACATCCCTCAAATTGAAATATCATAGCACAAGCATGATTCTTTGTGCATTTAGTATTTTAGAATAATCATTTAGGCAAAGCAAAAGGCATAAATTCGATCATTGGTTCAATTACCCCTGGTAAAGGCGTCAGGAACAGTTGAACCTCGTACCGACGAGTGAATCTCGTCTCTCTATTTTTCTCACAAAATTTCAAAACGGAGGCGAGTAAATTTCAAAATCTATCTCTTTCAAATAGGTCAAGTGAGACCTTGCAAAGGGTTTTCTCATTTCTCTTTCTTCTTTCTTTTTCTTCTCAAAAAGAGGAAAAGGAAGAAAAATGAAAAAGAAAAAAAAATTGCAACGATCACAAACTACTAATTTAATCTAAGCGCATTCCACATCCTAATATGAATTTAGATACACAATAAATCGTACTCGATATATTTCTAGAATACTTTAGATTTCTACCAAAAAACCAAAAATTACATTCTATTAATTTAGTTTAGGAATCCTACCTTTGCGATGTAAGAGGTAGCAAAACTCAAAAACCAAAAGTCCCGTGAAGAACTGCAATATGAAATAGCTAGTCATCTCATCACAATGAGAGAGTGCTACAGTGTTGTACAAACAATGCTAACTTTTATCTAAATATGCTTTCGCACACGAGCGATAAAAATCAAAACATAAATCGATAATTCGATTGGCAAAAACCGCAAAACAATATACTAACAAGTCTAAAACAAGATTGGATAGCACACCACAGGCTGCACGCTACTCCGTGCATCACCCCAGTGATGGCATACACATCGAGGCACCCGATTCTAATAATTTTTTTTACATACCTATGGGAACCAAATCCAAAATAAGGAAACCATAACGAGGAAGAGCTATCAGAGTGAAGGGTACCCCTGCTGTTATGTGACAGCAACCCTGCACGATTCCTAATGCTGAGAATCAGACATGCAAAATGAGGTAATGACAAGAATAGAAATTGGCTAGAATAATACGTAAACAATACATAATCCATGGTTGAAATTAAAAAGGATGCACATTGGCATTATTTTAAGCAAAACAATTCAGACCTAAACAATTTTAAACTTGATACCCAAATCTGATTTATGTCCCAACCAGAATCTGAATCACCCTGTTCGATTAACACAAGAAAACCTCAATTTTTGGAACATCAAATAAAATATAAAGACTAACTTACAATAAAATTGGGATTGTGATTTCAAGAAAATGAAGAAAAAGAAGAAAAAGCAAGATGTGCTGGTCACGAAGTCAATGACCCAGGCAACACAGAGCATAGAAAAAAAATGCTATAAGGCAGAAAGGGCGGGCATCCCAATCCCAGCGATTTCCAGTATCCACATAGCGCAAGGCAGTATGTCGAGACATAAAACAAAAACATGCAGCAACTATAAAGCATGCCTATGATTATGGATGGGATGCATCAACAAGATGAACTTTGAAAATTGAAACTACATTGTTCAGATTGAGAAGAAAATTAGTAAGGGTTGCAGAGAACCACCCTGGTTCCCAAAATCGAAGAGAAAAGAGGCGTTGTTTCCCCCAATGCACAAACCCCACCCCATTTTAAGGAACCCCACCCATAAAGCACAGAGCAAGAGAGAGACAAAAAAGGTTACTTGGCAATAGTCGGGGCTCCCGACGTTGTGGTAGAAGCGTCCGACGAGAAGGACTGATGGCAATGGTAGTCAGCGACGTCGATTCGCTGCAGGGAGAGGTTGGTCTCCGATCGACCCCCGAACAGGGAGAAGAAAAGAGAACGAAAGGGGAAGAAAGGGGAAAAGAGGAAGAGGAGGAGGGGGTTAAGGCGGCGACACCCGGTCAACCGTTGGCCGGCACAGAAATGGGGGAAAAAAATGAAGAGGGTGAAGAGAGGGGTCGGCGATAGAGAGGAGTGAGGGAAGAGGGAGGAGAAGAAGAAGGGAGGGGAGTGCCTTAACGGCCTCATCCAACCCTTTATGCGATAATAAGAAAGGAAAAAGGGGATTTGGGTTCGGATCAGACCCGATTTAGGTCCAGTTTGGACCCAACCCAAGGAACCTAGATGAAAAAATAAGATAAAAAAGAAAGGATCTATATAAAAAAATAAAGTAAAAGTAAAACTACATGTAGGTCTATTTGGCGAATAATAGTCTCATTTTAGACAAAAATTTGGTTCTAAAACAATAATTTATTCGATTAAAATATTTCTCATGATTAATTTTATGACCAAAATACTTTTTTAAGAATTTATCCTAAAAATCCTTAAAATGTGTCGTGTTAAGTTCGAAACACCTCAAAACAATTAATTTCCATGATAATTTAAATATTTTGTCTGAAGAAATTCTTAAAATTACTATTTTACCCTTACTAGTCTGAAATATATAATTAGAATAAAGCAACCAAAATTGACATTTAAAGGGTAGAAACACGCTTTTAACTCTAAAGTAAAGCTAATTATTTATTTATCTAAAAACTTTAAAATTTTACAGGTTTTACATCCTACCCCTCTTAAAAAAATTTCATCCTCAAATTTTTTACTCGGATACAAATAACTGAGGGTACTTCTCTCGCATACCCGTTTTGGGTTCCCATGTGCACTCATCGGTATTGTGATGCTGCCAAAGAACCTTACAAAAAGAATGGTCTTAGTTCGCAGAACTTGTTCCTTCCTATCAACAATTTGAATCAGTCTCTCTACAATAAATAGATCCTCCTGAATATCCACATCCGCGTACTGAATGACGTGAGAAGGGTCATGGACATACTTCTTGAGCATGAATACGTGAAAAACATCGTGAAACTGGGGGTACTGCAGTGGTAACTCTACGTGATAAGCTGCCTTGCCAATCCTTTCTAAGACTCTGAAAGGACCAACATACCTTGAACTGAGTTTACCCTTCTTGCCGAAATGAAAAACACTCTTGGTAGGAGAGATCTTAACGAACAGAAGGTCCTCAACCTCAAAAGTAAGCTCCCTACGTTGATGATTAGCGTAGCTCTTCTGACGACTCTGTGCTGTGCGCAAACGATCATGAATAAGCTGCACCAGATCTATATAACGCTGAACTACCATATGTGACTCGACACTGTGGTTGCCGACATCATCCCGGTAAATAGGTGATCTATATGGCCTCCTATAGAGTGACTCATATGGTGTCATGCCAATGCTCGCATGATAACTATTATTATATGTGAACTCTGTGACAATCACGTGACTATCCCAATCGCCTCACTAATCTAAGACGCATGCTCGAAGTATATCCTTGAGGGTCTGAATGGTCCTCTCAGACTGACCATCCATCTGAGGGTGAAACACTATACTAAACTTCAACTTTATACCCAAAGCTTGCTGAAACTAGTCCAAAAATATGGAGTAAAGTGAGTATCACGATCGAATATAATCAACATAGGTACACCATGCAAACGAACTACCTCTTTAATATAAAGATCTGCAAGACTCTCAGGAGTCTAAGTCACCCAGTTTGGGTCCAGTTCAAACCCGACCCAAGGAACCTAGATGAAAAAAAAATAAGATAAAAAAAGAAAGGATCTATATATAAAAAAAAATAAAACTACAACTAGGTCTATTTGGCAAATAATAGTCTCATTTTAGACAAAAATTTGGTTCTAAAACAATAATTTATTCGATTAAAATATTTTCTGTGATTAATTTTATGACCAAAATACCTTTTAAGGAACTTATCGTGAAAATCCTTAAAATATGTCTTGTTAAGTTCGAAACACCTCGAAACAATTAATTTTCATGATAATTTAAATATTTTGTTTGAAAAAATTCTTAAAATTACTATTTTACCCTTACTAGTTCAAAATATATAATTAGAAGTATAAAGCAACCAAAATTAATATTTAAAGGATAGAAACACACTTTTAACTCGAAAGTAAAGCTAATTATTTATTTATTTAAAAACTTTAAAAATTTACAGGTTTTACATTATGTAATTGGTGCAACCTACTAGGGTTATGGTTTGATGCCCCTACTTTAACATATTACAAGTAGCACTTAGGCTGGAGTGATAGAGATTGCTCGACGGTGTTAGGCAGATAGTCACGTTCTTGTTTCCCGAGGAATCCACCATCAATTTTGGATTGCTTTATCTTTTTATTATCCAAATATAAACTTTGAATTATTTAAAGCATAAAATGATATTAAATTTGAAAGTTAATGCTTAGATTCAGTGTAGGTGGAGTTGCCAAAGTTGCATAGGATTTCAAAAAAACATTATTTCCTTGTGTTGTTGGTATTTAAAAAAAATTCTAAAAAATTCTGATATAATTTTAAGGCATTACAAACCATACAGATGTGATCTATGTACTTATTTTATAGGGATTGGCTCTTGAAGTGTGTGATTCCTACACATGGGTGGGTTTTTATAACGTCCAAAAAATCAACAGTCCAAAATCTCTGCAAATTTTTGAGGCTCCAAATATTATTTTTTTCATCAAAAATACGTGATCCAGGTGTGAATTTTTAGTAAATCGATCATGCCCACCACATTTATGGGGTCAGAACTGAAGAAAAAAACATTGAAAGAAAAGAAAAACCCATTTAACACGTATCTATATTAGTGCGTAAGTATGATCACTTTTTAACGGAAGCGGATCAGGTCATCCTGAACATGAGCGTTTTTGCTCATGCTGACATCGTGGCCATCCGATTTGCATTTTACAAAGCTCAAAAGTCAATAAAACCACGTGGCATTCATCCAAAATGCAATCAGACGGCCACGATGTCCGCATGAGCAAAAACGCTTATGTTCAGCATGACCTGATCTGCGCCCCTTTTTAACATGATCAAAACGACTTTCGCTACACTCAACTAAAGTATTTTCTCGCTGAAACTTTTAGCGGAGGTCCTGACTTTAGCCTCCTCCTCCATCGTCGTCTGTATCTTGGTTGGTGGTCAGTCCGAAAATTGATGATGGCAGGGATGGAAAGGAACTTGGCACCCGGTGGTGCTCGTTCGTACCATCCCTCCGGGGCTTAGCCCCACCACCTTGCTCGATTGTCCTGTTTTCCTTTTCAATTCTCAGGCAAGAGCCAAACACCCTCTCTTTTTTCTTTTTTCCTTTTTCTGCTCTGCTCAATCTGTCGTTGATTTTTCCTCTTGGTGGTGGCGGTGCTGATCCGGAGGATTTAGCCTTTGCTTCTTCTGATGGGTAGATTAATACATTTTCGAGAATTTTTAAAAGTTTTCCTCTAGTCGCTAAGTTCGTTACTTTCTTGCGAGTCATGACTACCAACGAAGAGAGAGAGAGAGAGAGAGATGGGCAAACAAAAAAAAAATAAATCTGGAAATTTTGTAGCCAGCTCTAGCTCACTTCTAGTGGAAGACATGGTTGTAATCAGGAAACTTGATCTGTTAGGCTCAGCGGAGTAGATGAAACTCTCACCAGCACACATCGGTTTCGGGTTTGCGAGCACTTCATTGGCGCCTACCAGTAACTCTTCTCTGCAGTTTTATCAGTTCCTCCTACTGCCTTCTTCATAGAGAGTCTCACGATAGCTTGTATCTCTGAGACAATTTGTTCCGCTAGCTTTTAGTTTATGCTGGTCAATGTTATAGATTCGGCTAAGATCTCCGGTTCAGGAGGTTTGAATCTTGTGTTTTCAGGCTCAACAGTCCCCAACGACTGGTGCATTCCCATTAATGTTGCACAGTCAAAGGAACAATTCTACGATCCTGGCCACGACAAAAGCTGCTACTGCTACTGGTGCTAACAATGAACAGACATGCGAAGACGATAGTGTTTCGTTGTTTGCCTTCAAGCCTCATGCTGAAGGACCTGTGTCCTGCTTCCAGAGCTCAGGAAACCAGGTGAGGGACCCCACTATTTTGTGCTTTCTCAATTTTAAGTGACGAGTTAAAGAGGAAGCTTTCTATGATCTGATACAGAAAACATAACTTGAGAATGGATCTACCACTTGAGGATTGTTCGCGTTTATGGAGCTAGGAATTTGGTCATTATCAACATGTGTTACTGTAAACAGGCTCCATCTCATTGATACAACACATTCAGTTTGCAGCTTCGAGTCTGTTTCCACTCGACTGACTGTTTTTTCCTAATATTCACTACAAGGTGCCGGGAATCACCAGAATGATTCCTTGTGACTTGTGGAGTTGTTTTTTGGCATTAAGGTATCCAGGACATTGGTATGCTTTTAGTTGAAACCATACTAGATAGGATAGAATTTGATTATGAGTATGCTTCAGTCTCGTGTCTAGTAAATTGGATTTCTGATATCTATCATGGTAGACATACAACATCATGTTGCAGGTGGCAGATGTAACAACTTCACAATCCTGCGCATCAGCTGATAATAAAGTTCAACTGTTTTTTTTGCTTATAGATGCGTCATGAAAATTGTTTTACACTTTTTAGGAAGTTTGCATCTCATTGTACAGGTCTCTTTCACCACTCAAGAGCCTTCGCGGTCCAGAGTTGAAGCGGCAGTTCAGCCCAAAGCCTCTGTTGTGCCTCAAAGTGCTACAGCTACCAAAATTCAGTCCCTAACTCGAACAGAGGGACAGCTTCAACACGAGCCATATAATCGAGCAGATCCTCTTGCTGTACCATCTGGAGAAAACAACAGCAGAAATGCTATACCTAATCCACAAGCTTCTATTGGTATTAATAGCACTGACCAACCTCCTCCCACTGAGTAACAACCAGATGGGGATGGAGAACAACAATCGCTCCTTCCACCTGCGGCCGTTGGAGTACCCTCTGAGGATGGATACAACTGGAAGAAATATGGGCAGAAACAGGTAAAAAGCAGTGAATATCCTCGAAGCTATTACAAATGTACCCACACAAATTGTCAAGTGAGGAAGAAGATTGAGCGCTCTGGTGATGGGCATATTACTGAAATTATCTACAAGGGTGTTAACAATCACCCCAAACCTCCTCCAAGCTGTCGATCGCTGGCTGCATCCATGCCCACATTTGAAGATGCAGCACCTGAGAGGCACCAAAGCCAGGGGTTACATGATAGTGTAGACATTCAGACAGTATGGAGCAGCAACCAACTAGAAACTACTGCAGGTGGCCAGGATTGGAAGGCTGATTCCTTGGAAATGGCATCTCCTACTTCCATTGTTACTGATTTCTGTGATCAACAGACATCGAGCTTCTGTCACCTTGAGTTGACTGATGCTCCAGAAATTTCATCCACCTTGTCTAATGGCGATGATGATGATATGTGGAGAAATGGCAGCATGTCAATGGGGGCCGATGATGAAGAAGACGAGTTTGAATCCAAGAGAAGGTGAATATCTCTCGGTGTGATGTGCGTAGATCTCCTATCAATTACTACGATCACGAATATCAGAGTATCTGCCCTTGTCTCTCCCACATCTGATTGCCAGCATCTTTCTGTTTTTGCAAGAAAAAAGATGGATGTTTGATGGATACCGGCGTGACATCCAGAGCCATTCGTGAACCAAGAGTTGTAGTTCAGACAACCAGTGAAGTTGACATCCTTGATGATGGATATCGTTGGCGCAAGTATGGCCAGAAAGTGGTTAAAGGGAATCCAAATCCGAGGTACTTTGGTTCCTTCCATGGCTCGATAGGATTTTAGGATATTAAGAAATTGTTGTTAAGGCAGTGACTGTTGCATCTTATGTGATGGTCAGCAGAGGAGCGTATCAAACGATGTCTAATTCACTATCTTGACATACATGGTGATGCCTGATCCAAACATATTTAGGCTAATTTGGCTGCTGTTATGATCATTTCTTCCTCCCCCCTTCTCTCTTGCTTCATTCTCTTGCCACTCTTCCTAAGCTTGTTCTGCTAATTAAGCAGTGCCAGAATGGCAATTGCAATGAATGGTGAAGTTTTGATGTTATAGTAGAAGCTTAAATCTAGCTGATTTCTGCTCTCCGTTGTAGGCTTGATGTTCTATGAGTGCATCTTCCTCTCAGACATCTAGAAGTTAAAGCAGGACTTTGGAATTCTTTGAGGAATAGTTGGAACTAGTTGTTTCTTCTCTTTTTCAATCCAAAAAAGCAATCAAACTGGTCTCATTCATTTCTTGAGCCTAAAATGTTTGCAGGAGCTACTACAAATGTACCAGTCCAGGGTGCTCGGTCAGGAAGCATGTGGAAGAAAGCCTCCCACGACCTCAAGTCTCTCATCACCACATATGAGAGAAAACACAACCATGATGTGCCGGCCGCCAGAAGCAGCAGCCATATTGCTACTGTATCATCCGGCATAGCAACTGCCCCGGGCTGCATTGGCTCATCATATCCTCAAGCCCGAGCCCACAACGGCCCAGGATGGTATTATGAGGTTTAGTGGTATGCATGAGCAATTAAGTGTGTCATTAGTACCCAGTTTTGGTCCTATTAGTGCACAGTAGCACATGGGACCTTATACTAGCCTTTCTAGGTTCGCACGACATCAGCACGGACTTGGACGCTTGGCGTTTTGTAAACACCCCAAATTTTCACCCTCATTCACAAACACCCACCTCCAGCCACTGGGACCCACTCTCTGCAGTCTTCAGGGAACCAGCTAGTTAAAATCTGAGTCAGGGCTGTTCACAGCCCAAATTTTATGAAAATTTCAATACTCCATCCTGCAATCAAGATTCAATCCTCATTTTGGCTCAAATCTCAATTATCAGTTCTTATCCTCATATGAGAATCTTCAAATTCTTTGTCTCTGCCAGGGGTTCGAGATTCCAAGTCCCTCGTCCAGGGTTTACATTTCATTTGTCATTGCATATCACTTCATGCATTTGGCATATCACTTCATTGCATTGCATGTCATTATATCTCATTATCGAGATTCAGCATTTCTGTTTTTCAAATTCTTCTAATTCAGATTTGATTTTAAAAACTCATCTTTCAAAATCAATTTCAAAACCTGGGTTTTGAATCGACATTTTGTTATTTGCCAACCCCCAAGATCTTATATTTTCTCAAAAAATGATCTGGATTCGTTTTAAACTCAATTTTAATTGATTTCAATTTTCAGATAAGACCCATCTAGGTGGTGACACTTCTGGATTCCTTTATTTATCAAATATCTCAAAAATTTCAAAGTCCTAGTTGAATCAGGACTCTGTCTTTTCATCTTTTTAAACCTTGTCAAAACTTCATTTTGATTTTAAACCAGATATAGTCTTATACTTTATCCATTTCTGTCATTATGACCAAAATCTCAGAGCCTCAGTCGGATTAAGACTCTTTTTCAAGAGTTTCAGTTGGGTCAGGACTCTACCTTTTACTGTCATTTTTACATGCTTTTGAGAAAACCTTTCAAAAACTTTCGTTTTAGCCAAAATTCTAGAGTTCTAGCTGGATCAAGACTCTTTTTCAAAGTTTCAGTCGGACTAGGACTCTATCCCGATTTCATCATTTACTCCTGTTCTTCACTTATTTTTGAAAATCTTCTCATCTGACTTTCAAAAGAGCCAAAATCTTAGAGTCTTAGTTGAATTAGGACTCTATTACGGAGTTTCAGTCGGACTAGGACTCTGATTTTTATCTCTATTTTCACTTGTTTTCAACAAAATTTTGTCAAAATCTTTCATTCTGATAAAAAATTTAGAGTTTCAATTAGACTGGAGCTCTACTTCAGGGTATCAGTCGAATTAGGACTCTATCTTTCATTGCTATTTTACTTGTTTTCAATCAATTCTTTCAAAATCTTTCGAAATGAGTCAAAAACTCAGAGTTTTAGTTGAACCAGAACTCTTTTTCCAGAGTTCCAGTTGGATCAGGACTCTGACCCTGACTTCAATTTCGAGAGAATCTTCTAAAAATTTCTCTGTTTATCTCTTCAGAAACCAAAATGGTTATAATTTTATCACAGAGTTTCAAAATTCTAGGACTCTATCCTAGAGTTCTGATCAAATCAGGACTCTATGCTAAGTTCATTTTCTTGCTTCATTTTCACTTGTTTTCAAAAGTTCTTTTTAAAATCTCATCATTTGCTTTTCGGAAAACCAAAAAAATTTCAGAGTTCTAGTCAAATTAGGACTCTTCTTCAGAGTCCTATTCCGATCATGTCTCTGGATCTGACTTCAATTTTTACCTTGTTTTCACCCGTTTTTCAAAATCCTCTCATTTGTTTTCTCAGAAAGTCCAAAACTCTAAGAGTTTTAGTCGAACTAGGACTCTGTCCCCAGAGTCCCAGTTGGATCAGGACTCTATATTTGTTAAATTCAAGCATATATTACCGGAACAATATCTCCCTAATCGGAGATGATTTTTCTGATCTATAAAAAAGAAAATCTTTGTTTTTTCACCTTGTTTTCATTTGTTTTTACCAAAAGCTTCTAAAACCTTCTTGTTTGTTCAAACTTCTGAGAGTCCTAGTCAAATTAGGACTCTGTCCCCAGAGTCTCAGTTGGATCAGAACTCTGTTCTGATTTCATTGTTTGTTGCTATCTTTATTGGTTTTCGGAAAATCCTTCATCTATTTTTCAAAAATGTCAAAAAGCTAGAGTTTCAGTTCGATCAAGACTCTGTCCCAGAAACTTAATCCGATCAGGACTCCATCCTGATTATTGTTTCTATATTCATTGTCATTTCTCCACTTGTTTTCAAAAATTAGTTCATTTTTGCAGAGTTTTGGTTGATTCAGAACTCTATTTCAGAGTTTCAGTTGAGGTAGGACTAGAACCCTGACTGCATTTTTCAACTTATTTTCACCAGTTTTGAGAAAATCCTTCAAAAACCTTTTCGTTTGATCTTCAAAAACCTGAATCTTGGAGTCTTAGTTGGTTCAGGATTCTGGTCAAGAGTTTCAATTCGCTTAGGACTCTTTTTTCAAAATCTATGAATTTCATCTGTTGATTTTAACCCCATTTTAAATTCATTTTTAGTCTTTATTTCGACTTTTTCAAAACTTCGATGTGGGGCCCACTCAGTTGGCGCCATATCTGGAGGAGTTTTGATTAAGTCAGGACTGTGTTATTTCAAAAACTTTCAATTCTCACTCTAACTTCAAACCCCTTTTAAAATCTCTCATTTTCAAGTTTTAAAATCGTTTTTGAAAAATCAAATGAGGCCCACTCTGGGTTGCGCCACATTTGAAGAAGTCAGGGTTAGACTAGGGTTAGTCAATGTTCTAGTTAGGTTAGGGGTTTAGAATAGTCAAAACCAATTTCGAAAATCCATTTTTACTTACGTTTTTAACTATTGATTTTTAAAGTTTTAAATTAGAGTTTTAAAAACCCAATGTGGGCCCACACTAGGTGGCGCCACATTTGTACTTTTTAGGGTTTAGTCAGGAGTTAACTAAGATAATTAGGTTAGAGTCCACTTAGGTTAAAACTCTATGCAAAAATTGCCCCCCATAGGCTTAATTAGGAAGAGTTCTAATTAAACTAGAACTCTCCCTAATTAAACCTAATTTTTTTCTATTTAAAGAAGCAAGAGGAGGGTCGACCCCTATTCCTCTCTCTTCCTCTTCTTGGAGCTTCTCTCTCCTCCCAGTACCCTCTCCTTCCTCTATTGAAGCTACAACACCAATGTAAACTTCTTCTCCTTTATTCCATTAATTTTATTGTTATTTTTATTGTTTTTTCCATAGTTTTCATCATTGTTGCCCCTCCTTCATTGGATTCGACCATGGTTTTCATTCAAAAACCTCAAAATCGGTTCAAGATGATGATTTAACTCTGTTTAATGGAGTTTTCAGGATTCTAATGCATTAGAATCATTTAGAATGCTGTTTTTTTATGTTTTTGACCAATAAAAGATGAAATTTGCCCGTTAAATGGGCTAAATCCCTCTTTTCAAAGGGTAAATTAAATCAAACCATGGATTCCCTTGGTTTTTTTGTTTTTTTTATTATATTAGTGTTTATTTTATATGTTCCAGCATCAAATCCAATTTCGTTATGTTGTTTACATATTTTTTTTCATTAAATTCCATGTTTAAATTAGGGATCTTAGTGTTTTATTAGATATTCATGTATTTCGATCCTGAAGCTGTAAAAATTATATTATTTTATGTATAAATCTTCGTTAGAAAAATCTGATTTTTTTATAGTTGGTTTATGGATTTGTTAGTAACTCTCTGTAAAAAATCAAATGGTTTTGAGTTCGAGAACCCTGTCAAAAAAATTCCTGACCCTTGAAATCGTTATTGAGATTCATGTGTAACGTGCAGATGCAATATTTCTATCATCCAAGATCTGATTTATGATTCGTAAATGGCAGTAGCTTTGTATTGATATCTATTATTTGTTGTATTTTTCTTATATTTTTTTGTTTCGGTCTGCTATTTTTCCTCTGTCAGAAGGTAAGATTGATTTCTCATAACTCGTTATATCTTGTTTAATCCCTAAGTCGACTTATGTCAATTGTATCTCACTAATCAGAGATCTGATTGACGATCTGTAAAAAGGAAAATCTTTTTCTATATGTCTGGTACTCACGGCTAAAATTTCAGAATTGTTGAATTTAGTTTGCTATTTTTCTCTGTACCCAAAACCGGAAGTACATGTTTTAACATATTTTATATTTGTTAAATTCAAGCATATATTACCGGAACAATATCTCCCTAATCGGAGATGATTTTTCTGATCTATAAAAAAGAAAATCTTTGTTTTTTTGTCTAATATCTCTCTGTAAAATTTTATGAATTTCTATGGTGATTTAATCTCTGATTTGGGTTTGACACTGTGACAGGTATGTGCCCGCAAGCAAAATCACAAATTTTAGGGTTTTTATGCAATTCTCGTATTGAGATAATGTCAAAAATAGATTTTTTTGATTTCAGTTTAATTTTAGGATTATCAAAAGTGCATGTATTGATTTCTATTAAGTTTGGAATTTGTTTGATGCTTGGATTAATCAAATTGCAAAATAGGGTACCTGCGAAGTCCTGTTTCAAGCGAAACACTGATAAAATCATGATTTTTTGTGATATTTCCAATTTTTTCATAGAAGTTTATATTTTTAGGATTTGTTCATGTTTTTAATCATACAAGAGTGTTTCATACTCGATTTTGTGGTTATTTTTTTTATTTAATCCCTAAATCCAAGATTTTACCAAAATATTTTTTGAAAAC
The DNA here is from genome assembly GCF_984573655.1 of Nuphar pumila. NCBI lineage: Eukaryota > Viridiplantae > Streptophyta > Magnoliopsida > Nymphaeales > Nymphaeaceae > Nuphar > Nuphar pumila. The sequence continues at coordinate 122,055,753 of NC_143249.1, forward strand.
CCTGATTTCAAGGCCATAGTCTTGTTTTCAAGAGTATTTTTTTCAATTTTCTCCAAATTTTAAATTTTAAAGTTATTTATTTTTATTATTTCTTTAATTTTACATTATTTTTTATTATTTTTATATAAGGAAAAACATGAAAAAGGCTTATATCTGAATAAATCTAGTAATTTCTAGATATTACTGGATAAATCCAGAAAAACCAACATATCTTCACTAATAAGTTTTCTAGTTTTGCAGAGATATTCAAAGCTGTATTTTTCTTTATTTAAATTCAATTAGTGATGTAAATTATAAATAAATTTGGAATAAGAATTTAAATTTCTGCTTAGATTAGGGTTTGTATGTGCATATAGTTTAATTTTATAATAATGTCAATCTGTGATGAATGATGATTCATGCATATTCAAACTCACCATGGTCTACACGAATGGCACGTGCACTAGCTTCTAGGGAGTTGGTAAACTTGATTGAGTTTGTATTTATGGCCATAGTGAGAATACGAATGAGATCTAGATTTATCATCTTCCTTTAAGCCACAATCAGCCTACACTCTTAGGCTATTTTTAAAATCATTGCATATTTCAATCTTTTAGAATCAAATGAGATATATTCAATCCATATCTGTGGCCATAGTCAAGGATATGAGGCAAATTTATTTCATCTAAGTTCTATAAGGCACAAAAATACTTTTATCAATGATTTCTCAAAGTTTCTTCAGAAAATATCTTTGACAATTTGCATTCATACATCATTTAAGTTTAGAGCCACACACCCCTTTTTTTGATTTATTCCTTAACTTTATTTGAGAAAATCGATTTTCCTTGAATTTCCCTAATTTCCCTTAAAATCAATTTTCTTAAAAACCCTTGGTTTTTCAAGGATGTTTCAATTATTTCTCAAGTTTAAATCATGATTTTTCAAGTTATAACATCTTCACTTTCAAAGTTCAAATTCAGAGAAATCAACTTTCTCTAAGTCATTTTGAGTTTTCTTAGAAATCGATTTTCCCCAAAACACTTGGATTTCTCATAAATTGGCATTTCTTTTCTTCAGAAATATTCTCTCAACAAGGCTCACAATTTTCAAAGTATCATCTTTTCCAAGGATTTCCTAAGTATTTCAAATCCCTGAAACATACATCATGTTTTTCAATCAAAATTTTCTAAGTCATAGCACATGCCTGATTCTTTATGCATCTAGAAAATAAAACATCGGTTTAGACAAGTTGAGCAAAGCAAAGCATATAGTTGATCCTTAGTTCAATTACCCCTAGTAAAGGTGTCAGGAACGATTGAACCTCGTACCGACAGGCGAGTCCCATTCTTTAAAATTACCCTGCATTTTAAAATGGAGGTGAGTTATTTTTGAAATCTTTTTCAAAGGTCCGTTTGACTTAAAAAAGTAAAATTTTTGCAATGAAAACAGGTTTGGCTACCGAGATGGGACCTGTCTTTGCCTGATCAACTGTGTGCTTTGGCTTAGCTCAATTATTAAAATCGTGTTCTACAAAATGTCAGCTTTTACTTTCTGATATCATGTGAACCTAAGAGCCTAGACTCGAACCCTGCTGACATGGATTGCATATAGACTAGGCATGGCTTGGTAGGACCAATTGAGTAGACTTTATTCATGTTCACATAGACTTAGGTCTCATACAACCCTCCTCAATCTAGGATTTGTATGTAAACATTGTTTGCTTCTTCAAATATTTCAAAATTCTACTTCTTTAGGTTTTAGAGCCCTCTGATTTTCTTGTATGTGCTCATATTTCAAAAAAAATAACCCCACCTATCTTTTACCTAGTCTTCACATTGCTGAGCTTTCTTCTAAAATCATAGTTCGGGACAAAGCTTCACAACTGGACCACTTATTTGGGCTGATGCCCCCCTGCCACGTACCAAGGGCCATAATTCAATGTATATTGGCAGGCGCTCAAGGATGTTGAGAAAATACAAGCCTAGAACCAGAGATAATTTTTTATGCCACGTACTTCGGGTTTCGAGTCGAGTATATCGGCATAGCATGATTGGACACAGATGATCTGAGCCTAGAGTCAGGATTAGGGTCCTACAACTATTTTTAAACTGATGCATTTAGAGTCAGCTTCTTAGAGAGTGTTGTATGAGCATTATTGTTTGTGCAGGATGTGATTCATTGTCTTATAGTCATTTTCTCTTTTATTTTCTCATATTTTTCATATTTTTTCTCAAATATACTGGACGATTTTTCAAAATACTTCATTTTTCATCCTTTGTGAAATATTGCTTTTTTCTCAAAACCCTGGACGATTTTCCTAAATTATCTACTTTTTCTCAAAACTCCAGGCGATTTTCCATCCTTTCGTTCCTCTGGATCTTGAGTTTCCAGCTTCATTTTATCGTGCCTGTAATTTTTTGAAATTCCTGTATTTTCCTAAATCTCATTCCAATTTTTCTCTGTTTTCTAGTCCGATGGCATCTAGTCAACTCAACTCAGTCTTTTTCGAGGGCCACATCTCCTATGAGGTGCGGTAAAGTCTTTCTGAGCATCAAACTCTTAGCACCGGATCCTTCACTCTTCGGTGGTATTATTCCTGGCTCAAGAAATTTTCTTGTATGTTTCTGGACCATCTAAGCGATTCTGGGTTAGAACTGGCATCAGCGGTGGGAAAGCAGACAATCAATGGAAATTTGATCCATGCACTGGCAGAGCGGTGGAACTCGCGCACTTGTACTTTCTTGTTCCCGTGAGGAGAAATGACCCTGTTGATGGATGAATTTTCAGAGATCATGGGATTACCTGAGCCAGCCGGTCAACCTGGAGATCCTTTGGAACAACATTTCCTGATCAATGTCAAGGGTCTGGATCTCCGAGACGCCTTAGTCCGCATGACAGGACGTAAATCTTGGCCATTGATCGAAGCATATGAAAATGAATATGTTGATTTGCTTGAACTCTACCATCAGTATGGGACATTTGTAGAAGTTTGCTCATTATCCCGAACAGCTCGAGAGATGATTCAGCATGTAATGGTCTTATGTACCGTAGGACTGACTTTCTTTCCAGATGGACAAAATTATGTGGATATCAGGATAGTTCAGCTTCTGCGAAGGTGGAGAAGCCGACAGACCTCTCGATAGCCATGGCCACACTCGCTTTCTTATACTGAGGGTTGACTCATTTTACACTCGAAGAATCGATTCTAATAGAAGGGTGCACCTATGCACTACAGTCCTGGTTTCTCCACCATGTGTCAACCCGAGCCAGTTCATTCAAGTACAGTGGCAAAGGGCTGCTTCCAGTTACGCGATACTGATTCTTGATCGACAACCTCTGAGAGGAAGAAGTTGTGTTGGACTACTTTGATCGTTAGATATCTCCTCTCAGATACACTTATGCGTATCGCAAGCAGTTCAAGCTACTTGGCTCATTCTTTTGTGTCTACTACCATCCAGAGCGATGCGTCAGGCAGTTTTCTCAAAGACAAAAGCGCGTAGAAGCGCGACTACTATCAGGGATCATGCCCGAGTTTGATCTCGCATCAGCACAGTGGTTCGGAGCATATCATTCTGCTAGATATGGCTGAGATTCTTTTGTCAATCTTACTCTTTTTTCAGGTCCTCGAGTGTCTAATGATTATCATGAGTGGTGGAAAATTGTTTGTTCGCCTCATCTTTGTTAAGTTTACTATCGATAAAATCATATCTTTCTGTAATAAAATCCCTCAATTTTTATTCTATCATGGTTTGACGACCTCTCCTAGGTAACAAGGCATATTTTAAGTTGTTTGTTCTCTTTGCAAAGAATAAAAGCACAATTATTGTGATTTCAGCGACGACTCAATCCCTATTAATGGGATATCTTTCCAATTGTCTAACAAATTCTCATCAAATATTTTCTTCCCATTCAAAATCATTCTCAGAACCTAACCCTCAGTTTTACCTTACAGAGAGCGTTCATGGTATTTAATGGTTCAGACGAGGTTAGGAAAGAAAACTATACTAGTTCAGCACATTGTATATTCAACGGCCTCAAAAGAAGAGATGGTCTCCCCCCGGTCAGCCAGGAGCCAAGGTCAACAAACCAAGGATGACATCTATCCTTAGATGTACGCCCTATTCCAAAAAATGATGAAAAGGACGATGAGTGAACAGGCTGAAGCCAGTTCAGAAAAGATTTCTAGTAAGAAGAAGGTCAAGGGCCGGACAGTCAAGAAGCTGATAAAAATATCCAAGAAGCGCATTCAAAATGAGAATACTTTCGACAAAGCCGAATCAGCGGAAGACACCGATGAAGAATGTGAAATCTTGCAGGCATTTCAAAAATCTCTTCATAGACAAGGGGCAGCCAACAAACCAAAGGATCAAGCAATGGACGATTTAATCCGAGTACAGTTGAAGGAAATGGCCAAGATGGTCAAAGATTTGCAAGCCCGTGATAAGAGAAAGAAGGTCTTCACAAGCAAAGATTTCTATGATGGTTTGGAAGGGGACGATGATCTCGACAATCTCCCCAGGAAATTTATCAAGTTTGATGGTTCTGGCGATCCCAAGACTCACCTGGCTATGTTCTTTGGGGAATGCAATCGATTCCGAAGAGACAATCGTGCGTTGTTTAGATGCTTCCCTCGTAGTTTGGAGGGAACGGCTGCTAAATGGTACTCAGAACACATCAATCCCATCGAGTTGAAGGAATTTGACAAGGTGGTCAATCTATTCATCGAACGGTTTCTATTCAAAACAGAAGCACTGCCAACCCTGAATCACCTCTGAAACTTGAAGCAGAAGGATAATGAAAAAGCTAGAGACTTTATCCACAGATGGAGATCCACTTGCAATCGAATGAAGGATCTGATATCGGAAGAGCATGCGTTATCGGTCATCCTGAATAATTTCTCCTAACCTTTGAGAGACCTCATCTCCACTTCTCCGGCACGATCTTTCGTCGAATTGATAGAACGAGCCGAATGGCTCGAAATCAGGATAGAAAATGGTGTGTATGAAAGCCTCACACTCTCAAAGAGAAATCTAGATACCAAGAAGAAGTCACACTTCACATTTTCTACAAATCCCACCATAAATAACAATGGCCACAACAAAAGAGGTAGCAGAAAAAATCATACTGGCAGATCAAGAAACCCAAATCCAGACAGAGATGACTACACAGGTCAAAAGAATAAAATGGACAGGCAGAATGATAATTCTCCCTCAAATGTCCAACTATAATTAAAGCTCCAAGGAAGACCAAAGCATGACGGTTGGGGATACAATCGTAAATTTACTCTCTTAGAATAGCCGCTCGAGCAAGTTCTGGAATATATGATAGCCAAAGGGATGGTTAAAATTCCAAAGATGGTAGATCCTTCGATGACCACGAGAAGATTTAAAGATCAGTTCTGCAAGTTTCATCAGATAATGGGTCACAACACCGAACATTGTTTTGTCTTCAAAAATATTGTTCAAGATTGTATTGACAAGAATCTTCTTGTTCAAGATGAAGAAGATACCAGTCAGTCGTCCTGACCAAGTTTTTTCTCAATCATTCAAGAAATTGACAACACCAGTGCTTTTCCAATTTCTCGTCTTGCTTTTGTCATTCTAAAGGGATGATGCAATCTTGTTTTCCTTTTCTTGAATTGTCTCAATAAAATTATCAATTTTTCTTATAAAGCTCGAAAACATCTTTTGTTCTCCTTCTCTGCACAGTGTCCTTTCGTGAGGAGTGATATTCTTCAGAATCCCTACTAAATCAATAAAAAAGTCGATTGCTTTCTCACTTTCAAAGAGCATTCTCCAAACATCAATCATTTATCCTTTTGTTCAAAAATTTTACTCCCCAGTTACACTGGTGTATCTTTTCAAAATTTATTTTCAAACATTCTGTATGCAGGCAAGATCAAATAAAATCTCTCACCATTCACTTACATTTCACTTGCACGCCCTTTGCATTTCATTCACATTTCATTTGCATCCATTTGCGGTCACTCGCATTCTTTGCATCCAACTAAATACTCGTTCAGGATAAGGGATAATCCTGAAACCCCGACAATCATTTAAGGCAATAAATTCTCCTCACAATATTCAAAACTTTCAGTGCACCGATCCATTCAAAATCTCCTTTAACTAACTTCCTCATCTTTTCTGCAGAGAACCTCTGCGAGTTTTCCAAGACAAAATCTAAGAAGAAGAATATCCCGCTCAGCAGATCAGTCACCCTACCACATTAGAAGATGGCAATGAATTCCCAAAGATCTATTAGAAGTCAGGGTCAGCAGGATGGCGAGGACATCGATCCCGTCACATATCAGTTGTTTAAGAGTATGATGATTAAAATGATGACTGAGCACGCCAAAACTAGTCCCAGAAGGGTTCCTGTTGAGAAGAAGTCCCTCTTCATAAACACCACTCACAATAACAGCATCGGTATGGGAAGTTCCAAGGCCAATGGAAGCAGGAAAAACTCCAACGAATCCTCTAAGTTTGGCTCTCACCAGAAGACCCTGCAGAAGGAAAAGATAAAATGTTATGGTCGGGGTAACGATCGCCAGTTTACTCCTCTAGAGCAGTCTCTCGATGAAATCCTTGAATATATGTTGATTACGGGGTTGGTAAAACTCCCTAGAGTCATGGATTCTCCTACGATCATGGGCAGGTGTGATCATCGCAAAATTTTTCCTCTCTTGTGGTTTCTCTCTCTTCCTTCTCTTTTCCTTTTCCAACCTCTATTTTCCTCCTTTTTGAAAGGAGAAGAATAAAAGAAAGAAAAGAGAAGGAGAAAAGAAAAGAAAGAAAGAAAGAGAGAGAAGAGAAACTATTTTACACGGTCTCACTTGACCTTGATTTGAAAATATTTAAAAAATTACTCGCCTCCGTTTTGAAAATATTGCGGGAAAAATGGAGAGACGGGATTCGCTCGTCGGTACGAGGTTCGACCGTTCCTGGCGCCTTTACCAGGGGTAATCGAACCAAGGATCGAATCTATGCCTTTTGTTTTTCCTAAATATAATCTAAGAATTTATTCTAACTCTAAATGCACAAAGAATCATGCTTGTGCCATGCAAAGATGTATGCTTCTTTTTAAAGATGTTTTGAAAATTTTCAAGTATTCTGAGATGAACTTGGTAAGGGAGTGAAGAAATGATTGAATCTAACTTAGAACTTGAGATAGATCAGAGGAGTTCTAAGTCTTTGAAATAAATCAGGGTTTGGGAAAATAAATGAGAAGGAATGACCATAAGCTTTTAAAAATAAAAGGAGATGAAGTTTAAAAGTCAGAAATGGACTTTGAATCTAGTTATGGATTTGGGAGAAGAAGATGAAGTTCTTTGAAGTGATATTGAAATTTGAATCTTAGAATGAATATGAGAAAAACCAAATGGTATTTTAAGGATAGAAATGGGTTTAGGGAGTTCAAATGAGACCTGGAAATGGACTTGGATTTTGAAATCTAGAATTGGAAATGGAATAGGATCTCAAAATGGATTTAAGATCCGATGTAGAATTGGGTTCTGGATCCTAAGATGGATTTGGATCTGAAGTCTGAGATCCAATATGGAGTTGGATTCTGGATCCTAAGATGGATTTGGATCTGAAGTCTGAGATCCAATGTAGAATTGGATTCTGGATCCTAAGATGGATTTGGATCTGAAGTCTGAGATCCAATGTGAAATTGGATTCTGGATCCTAAAGAAAAATTGGATCTGAAATCTAAGATCCAAATGTGAAATTGGGTCTTGGATCCTAAAATAGGATTGGATCTGAAGTCTGAGATCCAATATGAGTGTTGAATCTTGGATCTTAAAATGGATTTGGAGTTTAAATTCAGAAGATGAATCAGGAATTTCTAAGTCTGATTTGAATTTGGGAAAAGGAATTTTAGAAATTGAATTTTGAATATACAGATGAATCCCAAAGTCAATTTAGACCTTGGATTTGAAGTTTGAATTTGAAATTTAAAAAAATGAATCAAGAATCTCAAAGTTAAATTGAACTTTGAGTTTGATTGGAGCTTTTGAAAATGAATTTGAAATTTCAAAGTCAAATTGAACTTTGAAATCTGATTTGAATTTGAATATATAAAAATGAATTTGAAATCTCAAAGTTGAATTGAACTTTGAGATTAAAAATAGAATTTCGAAAAATGAAAGGATGAATTGGATTTGAAAAGGATTGAAGATAGATTGAGGAAGATATTTACATTACTTGGAGTTTTGAAAAAGGAATTTTGAAAAATATGTTGTAGTTCTATCCTAAATGATGAATGAATTTAAAGAATTTGAAATTGGATTTTGAAAAGCTATTTCATTCTTTGGATGAAATAAAACAAGATTGAAAATATAATACACCCTTGACTATGGTCATTGAATGTATTACATAATAATCTATATTTAAATTCAAGAGAAGAATAAAATACATTTGGTGCTTTTATAGAATTTAAAATGAAATTAACTCTCAATATACCCTGACTATGGCCATTGGTATATATTTTGAGTCAATTTTAAGTTAAATTCTAATAAAAGAAGAAAATATTTAAGGAAATATGATGAATTTTGAAAATAGATCCAGTGTGGATCCAGTGTTATTTCGTAAAAGATAAAATCCTAAGTTTTGTCCACACCCTGACTATGGCCATTGATGTGGATCATCAACTTAGGATTGATTTACCTCTTACGAAATGGTGCACGTGCCATTCGTGTTTCACCAATATGAGAATTTGAGAAATAAAGAAAAATATGCATGAAAACAAGCAATTCATGATATTTACAATGCTCATTCATTCTATCTAAAACTAGAAATATAAATTTTCATTAAGCTCTAACTATTACAACACAAAAAAATTGGATTTATAACTCCTAATGATGACATATTCCCCATAATTCCTGCAAAAACACTTGATTAGTATGATCATAGAGGAAACTTGTATGAATAGTATGGCAAAAGTCAGGATGTCGAGATATAAATAGTGAAAAAGATGGAGAAATGATATTGTATACCTATATATGTACATGCCTTATATTAATACATACAATGAAAGACTTATATAATACATACCATACTCTGAGGTAGATGCTAACCTACATGGATTTGCCTAAGTGTGATGAAGATGAAGCCTAAGTGTAATGGTCGATGACTTGTTAATGTTATATGAAAGAACATAAGAGGAAGGATAACAAGGAATGGGGAAGATAGGATGGATGTTAAAATTGATAAGGATCACAAGTGGCTACAATGTTGATTTGCAGCACAGTGTTGTCAAAGGATACATTGGTATGAATGGTGAGAAGGACAGATGATGCACCTATACCAGAAGTGTGACAATGCAGTCAGACTACAAGAGTCTAATACAACCATTTGGTAGCAGCAGTAGAAAAAAAGAAAAGAATTTGGAAACAGATATCCTTACACAGCCATTTGACAGATCAGGCTAATTTACCATAACCTAAACAATTTGGTGAATCCCTTCAGACGACAGCTAGAGGACCTTTGTTTTTATCTGGCATGTTGATTCCAGTGATAATAGATTATCCTAACAGTAAATGGGCATACTTATGCTTGATGTCCCTTCTTGGCATCAGTTTGGAGGAATTTGAGATTTCCCTTCATACTGTTAGCATCTTCTGCAACTGTTTCCTCCTTTGCTTCAAAAGCCAACTGATGAGAGTCATGAACTGGGCTTTCGAGAACATCATTTGGTTCTTTTATTCTATTTTTTTTTTTGATGATCTTTTTTTTTTTGACAATGTTGAGTTTGGACTGAGGTCTATAAACTTAGTGATTTCAGTATGGACTTTTTCTTTAGTGATATTGATCTGGAGCAACCGGTAGAATAAATAAATAAAAAGAGAAGGGAAAAAAAAATTGGATGCCAGTAGCTGATATATAAATGCAGGGTGCCATACTGGTATGATGATTCAGCCAGGTGGTATATCATACTAATATATATGATGATGGTTAATATACAAAAAATTATGCTGATATGTAAAATATGGATGATGAATATGCAGATGGGATATTATAACATACTGAGAAAAATATAATGAATGAGTTCAAAACATATCTATAGGGGATGTACATAATGGATGAGTCCAGAGGCATTATGTAGTGGATGTATATGATGCACGTGGTCATCATTTAGGATGATTTACTGCCCCTTTTCCTTCCCTTCAATCCTAAGGGCCGATAAAGGGCCCACACCAGGGATGGGGAACTATTTTTGTCTCCCCAACGTGTAGTTGTTCACCTTTACGAACAGTGTTGTATCACATTGTAGCAGCAGCACCGATCTGATGGCTGAGTGTGATTCACAAAAGCATCCACGATGCTGGGTGATTTCCAAATCTACCTTTCTTCGTTTCCACAACATAGCACCAGGACATATATCATCTATATGCAAAATTTTAACTATAATCACTAATTTTAGAACAGGGACAATATTTCATTGAAGCTTCCACAAGAGCCATTACCTCCCAGATAACCATATTATTGCCGTTTTTCAAGTGCTGAGGCATCCATTCACAGAATGCTTAGGATACGATAGACAGAGGCAGACTCTAACATCTAGTGAATCCTTAGTAACGCATGCTGAACTTACCTAACCAACTGATTTCTCGACTAATGTCAAATGAAATATGTGGACATGGAGGTGATAACATTATAAACCAATCATTCCCAATTGCAGAAGTAATGAACATAAAAACAAGGACGATGGTTGATAAGATTGTGTTACCTTCAGGGTGTGTACATACACGTACGTTGAGATGGTATTGAAGATAGATAGAGAGATAGGAATGCTTAATATTAGCCTACCAAAGACAGCAGAATGAAGTTAGTCATAACAAAAAAGAAAAAAAAATGAGTAACAGGAAAACAAGATAAACAGGAGATTGATTCATTAGACTAAATGCAGAAATTACAGAAAATACAGAAAAGATAAAAGGAAATCTAACACATTCTCTGGAACACTATTCTGTACCACACGATTCATTGGCCAACAGGTACTCGATATCCATCTCAGTCTCACCCAGATGACGATAATCAATTTACGAGAGAGAAGGGGAAAACATACAGGTATATCACTGGACTAAATGAAATTTTGCAAGCTTAATCCAAAAGGATCTATTAGATAAGATACATTACCACAAGGAAAGGGAAAAGGTGAATAATCGTAACCTTACATCAAATAGAAAATTAGTTACACAGATATTGAAAGAAACAAGATCATGGAAAATCAAAAGGAGATATGGGGAAAATTACATGGAAGAGATCTAATGAATTCCCTGAACTACTGCTGTGCATCGTGTGACTCGTCGGCGGGTGGGTGCTTAGTGAATAGGCACGTATAGGAATGATATGCTAGTAATATGGTTAGAGACGAAATGAAATGCAGGGAGTTAAGATTAATACAGATACCTTGGATTTGGAACAATAAGATCTGTAATCAGTCTATGATGTAAAAAAAAAAAGTATAACATACATCCAATGAAATCTAGAGGAATAAATAAACAAGACGATAATGAACTTCCCCAGAATCCAAAAAAAAAAAAGAAAACAACAAAAAAAAAAGGAAGAAAAGAAATGATAAATGGTAATGACAAAAAAAAAAAAAGGAATAGAATCGAAGCGTATACATTGAGATACAGATTCAAATTCTGATGAATCCGTGATGCTATTTAGGGAGCATCTCTGATGTCTATCAGAGCAGAATTTAAGGACCCGATGTAAATTCAATGATTGAAATGAGCAAAGAGAAAAAAAAAAGGAAAAAAAAAGGAACTACATTGCCTAATGAGGAGCTGAGTATAAGCGAATAGTGCAACTAAAATCAGAGAGAAAATGATAAACATGAGAAGGATTTGTAAGAATGGATATCTCTTTGTTATGGCACAGAGGCAGGTTGATGTTGTATGAGCAACTCAACACTGCCAGGAGTGCGTTAAAACGAAATGAAGAAAGAAGAAGGAACAAAAAAAAAATAAAAAAAAATAAAAAGATAAAATAAAAGAGGCTAAACGGGAATTTCAGGTAAAAAAAAAAGAAAACAGAGATGGAGGATATGGATGGCTTACCCGATTGCTTATGGGAGTCGGGAGGGGGCCTTTCTTAATCCCTTTTCTGATCGAAGAAGGGAAGGTGGATCAACCTTCCTGTTCACAGAGTTTCTGAAAGAGGGGAAATGGCCCTTTCTCCTTTTTACTGAATCTTCCGGCGTAATGAATTCAGTTGTGGGGTTCTCTCGATCGCAGGCAGCGGACGACCTCCCTTTGATGGCCCGAGGCTTCCGATTTGCAAAAGTTCTCAAAGGAGGAGAGCTTGGCTACTGAACTTCTTTCAGACGAAATGAAAAGGAGAGATGTCGGGAGGCAGAGGACAAACTCCAAAAAAAAAAAAAAGAATCCGATCCTCGACCCCTTCCCCTGTGTGCGCTCTTATAGGAAAGCAAACGAAGGCTCGAGAAGGGTGAGGCCGTTGAGGATGAGGCGTGCGAGGGTTTTGGAGGAAGATTGCACATGGGGTGCTCGGTGGAAGCTTCGTGAAGGAGGAGGAGAGTGGAGATTTCCGTTTCAGATGGACGGAGGCCATGGAGAGGCTCGTGGAGGAGGAGGGGGCGATGGATGGCTCGGAAGCTGGAAGCTTCGTGAAGGCTGAGAAGGAGGATGCTCCAGAGAGAGGTTTTTCCGAACCCTAAAAAAAAAAAAAGTTGTAAAAAGGGGCTTTTGCGAAAAGGCGGTTTCCTGTGAAAAAGTTTTCAAAATGATGGTCTTTTCAAAAGTTTTTGCAAAAGGATGGTTTTAGTGAAAAAGTTTTCAAAAGTTTTTGCAAAAGGATGGTTTTAGTTAAAAGACCGTTTTCAAAAAGAGTTTTTTTCAAAAATCCGAATTTTGTTTCTTTTCTATATTTTCATTTTTTGTTCCTTTCTTATATATATATATATATATATATATATATATATATATATATATATATATATATATATATATATATATATATATATATATATATTGATATTTTCGAAAACAAAATTCTAAAACTAAGAGATTTAAACTAATCTTACAAAATTTCAAAATATTTATAGAAGAAAGGGTTTTTTTTCTGAAAAATCAATGTTATTTTGAGAAAATTTCTTCAGAAAATGGGTTTGGACCCAAGTTTTGAGAAAACATTAAGGTTTTAAACCTCGAATTTGAGAAATACCATTTGACGGATCCAAACGGACACCGGACGAACTGTCTGAGCTTTTCAAAAGGTTATTTTGGAAATTTCGAGAATTTGATTTTAAACATTGGACAACGAAGCTCAGATTTAGATCTTTTATCTGAATCCGGATCCGAAATTGAGTCAGATATATAAAATGAATTTATTTTCAATAAAACTTGAGAAACAAAATGGAATTTAGATTTAAAACTGACTCAATTACTCAGAAAATGGAGATAGAGGAAAAAAGGGGAATATTTACAACATTTTGAAAAACTTGGGGTGTTCACAGATGCCCCTCTTTGCTACTAAGCCGGTTGAAAGCCGAGCTTAGTGGCAAAGAAACACTCCAAATTTTGAAAAATGCCCCAGTCAGCTGACCCGAGTTGGGTGTGGAAGAATTATGGCTCTTTGGGCTTAAAATCCTCATCCTGAATGGTCCCGGGGGGGACAAAATCCTCGACAATTATATGATTGAATGATAGGAATGAGGAGCTCGTGATGGGACTTGTGGGCGAGGATCCTGAAGTGATGAAAGATAAGAATTTAGATCAAGTCTCGTGGATGAGACAAGATCAACTTTTGAAATGACTCAGGTTTAACCCTTAACCGGGATGGGACAAAGATATATCAAGATAATTTAGATGGGGAAAGGAATATAAGCAGACCTCGATGGGACATTTTGATAGAAATGCCTTGTGAGATGAAATTTCCAACATGATCCTTTCCTGGATGGATGTACAGAGCATGGATTCCTTTGTAGGGAAAAACCATGATGGGAATGGAAGGATTACCTCGTCGAAACGAGGCTCAGGTTTAACCCAGACCTGAAAGAAAGGTACCTCGCGGAGCGAGGTTCAGGCTTCACCCTTATCCTGAAAGGGACGACCATATGGAATCCTCAAACAAAGAAACCGTGATGGGACAAGAAGGAATATATCATCAGAAGAAGATTTAAGATTTTAATCCTTGACCTGAGTGGGGGATGATACAGAATCTTTGGATGAGGAAACTGTGATGGAACCTTCAGAATTTGGACGAACAAATCCGAAAGGGGTTTGCGAAAAGAGAAAATCAAGGGATTCCCTAAAGCTCGGGAAGGGGATGATCTTGGGCGCCTCATTGCTGAGCCTGAAATCATCTTTCTAAAAACAGACGACCTCTCGCAGAAGGTTTGGGTGGTATCTCGAGGAGCGAGGTAACAGGTTTAATCCTTAGCCTGAATGGATACAGAATCCTCGAGGAGCAAGGAAACGGTGATGGGACTAGAAAGGATATCTAGTGGGAATGTGACTCAGGTTTAACCCTAACCTGAACGGAAGGTACCTCGTGGAGCGAGGTTCAGGCTTAACCCTTAACCTGAAAGGGATGACCATACGGAATCCTCGGATGAAGAAACCATGATGGGGCCTTTGGAATTTGGACGAACAAATCCAGAAGGGGTTTGCGAGAAGAGAAAAAAACAAGGGATTCCCTAAAGCTTGGAAAGGGGATGATCTTGGGCGCCTCATTGCTGAGACTGAAATCAGCTTTCTAAAAATAGACGACCTCTCGCAGAAGGTTTTTAGGTTACACCTCAAGGAGCGAGGTGACAGGTTTAATCCTTAGCCTGAATGGATACAGCATCCTCGAGGAGCGAGGAAAACTGTGATGGGACTCTAGACTTTGCACAACAAGTCCAAGAGAGGTTTTTGAAAAAGGACAAAAATGGGGGTCCCTAAAGCTTGAAAAGGGGTTTGTTTTTTGGTGCCTCATTGCTGAGACTGAAAATAGCTTTTGACAATAACAAATCTTTTGCAAAAATGTTCAGGATTAACCCTTATCCTGAGCGGGAACTGTCTATGGCAGGACAGTGGGGAGCACAGGGAAGCGTGCAAATCTGAGAGCGCTCAGATCAGACGGAAGGAAAGGACTTTTCAGTCTTAAGGAGGGATGACGTCAGGATACGTCAAAACGATCCTCAAGTTCACACTTCATGTTGGGATAACTAGAAAATATTGCCAATAAGATGTCAAAAATTGTAATTGACTCAGAATGATTAAATTGTGCTCATGTGTGAAAACATCACCTCTTTCTACCTAGAGTATTAGCTCCAACAGGGCTAACACTGTAGAATTAAGAATCGAATTCAAATTTGTTGCTGTTGAGTTTCCTCAAGGAAGATATCAATTTCCCTGATATGAAAAGAAGAGGAAATATTCTTAGCTTCATAAAAGCATCTGAATGAGAAGGTATTGATAAAAGAATTTCACATAGATAAAGATGGTTCCTAGCAGTTTCGGGCAGTTTGATATCCTGGGCATTTCCCATGATGATCTGTTTGCACTCTTTTGAACCATGGATCTTTTCTGGGTTCTTTTACATCCTCCTTCATTTTGGAGATGTCCTGACTTTTCTCTCTTTTTCGGGGAAGGGTACATCACAGACTCCTTCATCTTGGAGATGCTCCGATCCTTCTTTTTCTTTCTCGGGAATTATGACATTGGTTCTTGGGTTGAAACCTCTAAATGATAGCAGAAATCAAATATCTTTTAGGGTTTGTCGGTAGGTTCATCGCATCCGCCTTCATCTCGACGGTGATCCGAACTTTCCCTGGAAGGATTCGTCACAAACTCCGTCATCTTGGAGATGTTTCAAATCTTCTTTGGCCACGGGGGTCTACTCGCTTAATTCGCCTTCATCTTGACGACAATTGAGAGATCCCTTTTGCGGATATTTGATTCTAGCTTAGCTTGGATGACTGAGGAGATATGGATTGGGTAGGTTCTTTTACTGCCCAAGATATTTTCACTGTCTTACTGCCAGAGGAATGATCTTTAAGAATGTGCCATAGCTATGATCAAATATCAACTCATTTATGGCTTTTCAACATCATTGAATTTTCTCCTTTGCTGGTCATATCGAAGATCTTTCTTCATCCTTTTGGTTGATCGACAAAAAAAACTTGAATTTTGTTCTCATTTCGCAAAAGTCTTGCTCTTTTGGAAATGATACTGAAGGTAGTTTGAGATAATTCTTTGTGCGATAAAAACTTTGAGATCAACAATGACTTTTGATAGCAAATTGGCAACGTATTCCAGAAATCCTCGACGAAAGAAATCACTTGATATCAAATCGACACGTCCATGACAAAATTCTCCTCTCTTTTACCCCAAAAAGAGAGACTCAGGCTTAAGCCCTTACCTGAATGGGAAGTTAGAAATACTCCTCTCTTCCCCCAAAGAGGAGGTGTTTGCAAAACGGAACTTTCAAAGAGAAATTAAGTTTTCGTCAAAACTCCCTATCTCTAGGCTTCTCTTATGGAAAGGCGGCCGAAAAACAAAGTTGAGAAAGTATCACAGAGGAACGAGTCCATCACACTCTCCCTAGAAGAGGGTCCTCTGTGAAGGGGTTGGCCAAAGATGATAAAAACAGGGGTCACAAAAGAAACGAGCTTCCGTCGAAGCTCTCCCTGGAAAAAGGGTTCTCTTGTGTAAAGTTGGTTGTTGTTTTGCAAACTGTTCGCGAAGAAAACGAGTCCCTTCAAACTCTCCCTGGAAGAGGGTTCTTGCGAACGGAAGATGGTTGCATGCGAAAGGAACGAGCTCCCTCGAACTCTCCCTGAAGAGGGTCCTTCGCAAGAAAAGATTGATTTTTGATAAAATGATAATCCAAAGGTTGAAATTGAGAATTTATAGCTTGAAATGATGATGTTTGGTTAGCACAAAGGTTGAACCTAGATGGCTAATTGATTAGTCAGCCAAACACTAGCACGAGCACTAGATGTACCAGCACGAGCACTGGATTTCGAAAATGCCCCAATACGAGCGTCGGGTTTTCAAAAAAATGCACAACAGTACGAGCACTGGGTTTTCGAAATGCACACCAGTACGAGCACTGGGTTTTCGAAATGCACACCAGTACGAGCATTGGGTTTTTCAAAAGGAGGATTTGAAAAAAATGAGACCGACATTCGAAGATACTTGAGAATTAAGCGAGAAGTGATTGTCGGTGTTTCAGGATTATCCCTTATCCTGAAGGGGAAGAAATGAGTGAGTGTGAAAACTCGAATTCACAATAAATTGTCCAATACGAGCATTGGAAGAAGGAAGTTCAAGTCGGAACTTGAGACTTCAGAAATAAGAATATACAAAAGGAAAATCCGAGTCGGAACCCGGTTTTTAAGTGAGTGAGAATCGAGTTTGGGAAAACTCAAATTCTCGAAACAATGATTTGTCCAACACGAGCATTGGATTCAAAAGTAAGTTCAAGTCGGAACTTGAGACTTCAAAAAATAAGAATATACAAAGAGAAAAATCCGAGTCGAAACCCGGTTTTTAAATACAAGAAAGAAAGTGAGAATCGGGTTTGACAACTCGAATTCTCAAAAAAATAAATTGTCCAACACGAGCATTGGATTCAAAAGGAAGTTCAAGTCGAAACTTGAGACTTCAAAAATAAGAATATACAAAGAGAAAAATCCGAGTCAGAACCCGTTTTAAACATAAGAAATGAGTGAGAATTGAGTTTGGAAACTCGAATTCTCAAAACAATGAATTGTCCAACACGAGCATTGGATTCAAAAGGAAGTTCAAGTCGGAACTTCAAACTTCAAAAATAAGAATATACAAAAAGGAAAATCCGGGTCGGAACCCGGGTTTTTTTAAAAAAAAAATAAGAAAATGAGTGAGAATTGAGTCTGAAAACTCGAATTCTCAAAACAATGAATTGTCCAACACGAGCATTGGATTCAAAAGAAAGTTCAAGTCGGAACTTGAGACTTCAAAAATAAGAATATACAAAGAGAAAAATCCGAGTCGGAACCCGGTTTTTAAATACAAGAAAGAAAGTGAGAATCGGGTTTGAAAACTCGAATTCTCAAAACAATAAATTGTCCAACACGAGCATTGGATTCAAAAGGAAGTTCAAGTCGAAACTTGAGACTTCAAAAAATAAGAATGTACAAAAAGGAAAATCCGGGTCGGAACCCGGTTTTTAGAAAATAATGATAAAAAATGGAAAAAACGAAATCCTGAGTCGGAACTCAGATGGGAAGGAAATGATTCTAACCCGAGAGTCGGAACTCGAAGGATCGACAAAGGTATGAATAGATTCCGACAATGAAGAGGATGGAAAATTTATTCGAGACTCTTGACCCAAGGAGGCCTAAAATCCGAATCTATTTATGACATCTTCAGGATTTTCCCCTTACCCTGGAGGAGTATAGAATAAAATTTGGTGCGAATTGAGGGATTTATGGGAAATTATTCAGGTTTTATCCCTTAACCTGGAGAAGAATAAAATTTATATAGATGGAGAAGAATTTATTGAACATTTATTTTTGAAAAGGAATTTTTACGGGTAGCAGCGATGCTCCTATGAGGGGTATCAGGATTATCCCCATCCTGGATGGGAGCACCTCGGACAACGAGGGTCAGGGTTTTCCCTTAACCTGAGGGGAAAATAAAAAGAATACCTCATTTGAAAAAGAGGCATCAGGTTTATCTCTTAACCTGAAAGGGGTTTTTTAAAGATAAAAGAATAAAATTTGATAAAACTTAATAAAACTTTGACAAATTGATGAAGTTGACAATAAACTGATAAAATTTGATTAGATAAAAAGAATGAAATGAACGCAATTTAATAAAGATAGCCACGTTAGCAAAGAGTTGGTAAGATTTTTTTTAGGAAAAGGATTTGTCTGATCATGCCTGCATCATGATGAAGGAAGTATAGATCAAAAATAAAATGCCCCAGTATCAGGGGGAAGAATGTGAGAATTTAACAGAAGAATATTGCTTTATTTGAAAAGACTTTTAAGGAATACAAAAGGTTATGACGAACAACTCAAGTGTAAAATCTTTTCAAATGTAAAACATTAATAGGATCGGGCAGTTCTACTCCATCCGCGTTAATCAGACGATAGGAATTGCGAGGCAGCGCTTCCTTAACTACATAAGGGCCTTCCCAATTGGGTGACCACTTGCCCTTCGATCGATGCTTGAGATGAGCTATCGATCTGACCACAAGATCATTGACTCGAAATCTTCTCTCAATGACTGATTTGGCGTAGTGCCGAGCTATCCTCTGACGATAGGCCTGAGCGTGTTCTGCTGCCTTGAGTCTTTTCTCGTCTAATAGATCAAGCTGTACCAATCTCTGTTGCTGATATTGATCAAGCGGAAGTTCAATGAGTGACGCGAACTTGAGTGCGGGCTTCTGAACATGTAGAGGTAACACCACCTCCGTCCCATAAACAAGCTCTGAAGGCGTAGCATTGGTTAGGGTTCGAATGGTGGTTCGGTACGCCCAAAGTGCGTCGTGCATCTTCTCGTGCCAATCACGGCCCGTCTCCACAGTTCTTTCCAGAATGCGGATCAAAATCTTGTTGGTAGCCTCTGCCTGACCGTTCCCTTGGGGATAGTAAGGAGCTGAGAAGTGGTGATGAATCCCGAACTTCGAGCAGAAGGTCTTCATCTTCTCATTCTTGAAATGACTGCCATTGTCTGATATGATGTCATGTGGGACGCGGAAGCGGCAAAGAAGATTCTTATGAATAAACGAAACCACGTGTCGGCCTTCTACTGCTCGCAGGGTTACAACCTCGACCCATTTGGTGAAGTATTCTGTAGCCGCAAGGAAGTATCGGTGGCCATTAGAAGCCGAAGGAGTGATCGGACCGACTACATCAAAGGCCCACATCAAAAAGGGCCAGAGCGAGACCACGGATTGCAAGTATGTGGCTGGCGCATGAATGGAAGGTGCGTGCATTTGACACTTGACACACTTCCTTACAAATTGATGGCAATCTTGCTGCATAGTTTTCTAATAATATCTCGCCCGACTAATCTGCTTGACAAGTGTTTGGTAGCCGACGTGACCACCACAAATTCCCTCGTGTACCTCTCGGACAACTTCCATGGCTTCACCCTTATTTAAGCATCTGGCATACTCAGAACTGAAACCACGACGGTAGATAATATCGACGAGGATGAAGTAACGTGCTGACATGCGCTGAATCGCGTGCTGCTCTTTTCTTGACATTTCCACTGGAAATTTACCAGTTTCAATGAAATTCTTGATGTCTTGGTACCATGGCTTCTCTTTCTGAGTGACCTGACTCACTTGCTCAACTGGAATGTAGGCAGGTTGATCAAGTCTGCCGATCTCGAAGGAACAACAGGATTCACTGTTTTTAAAAGACAAAATAGAGCCTACGCAGGCTAGGCCATCGGCTATGTGATTATATTCTCTCTTGACATGGTTGAGCTGAAACTCTTCAAAGTTGCCTATGAGAGCTAAGGCAATCTTTTGATAAGGGATCAACTTCGAATCCTTGACTTGCCATTCGGCATTAACTTGACTGACAACAAGTAATGAGTCACCGAAAGCGTGTACTCTCTTGACACCAAAGTCTTGCAAAATCTTGAGGCCTTGTATTAGAGCTTCATACTCGGCCATATTATGAGTACACTGGAAGTCGAGTTTGAGGGAATAAGGAAGCATCTCCTTTTCAGGAGTGATTAGCAAAATCCCAATCCCTATGCCGGATATGTTTCTAGCTCCATCAAAGAATAGAGTCCAAATTGGGGATTCCTGAACACTGCAGATGCGGTCATCAGGAAAATCATCTTCGGTTTTGATCTCTTCTGTCAATGGGAAATCTGCCAACTGATCTGCGATGGACTGACCCTTGAGTGACTTCTGAGAAACATATTCCAAATCGTACTGCATCAGGAGGACTTGCCATTTTGCAATCCGTCCAGTAAGGAAGGGCTGCTCAAGAATGTATCTGAGAGGGTTAAGTCTCGACAGAATTTTGATCTCTGAGGCCATCAGATAATGTCTCAGCTTCTGACACATCCATACTAAGGCTAGACATGTCTTTTCTATCTGAGAATATCTCTTCTCATAATCGATGAAAGTTTTGCTGATGTAGTAGATGGCATGCTCTATCCGGCTGCCTTCCTCGTACTGTGCAAGAAATCCGCCACAAGCATTGTGGTTGATAGAAATATACAAGAGCAGCGGCTTTCCGAGTTCTGGTGGCTTCAGAATTGGTGGATTGAGAAGATATTGCTTGATGCGTTCAAATGATAGCTGACATTCTGGTCCCCATTCAAACTTCACTTCTTTTCTCAGCAAGTGATTGAAGGGCTCGCATCTCATGGCTAAATTGGAGATAAAGCGACGGATGGACTGAATGCGACCCTGAAGGCTTCGCAGCTCTTTAAGATTGGTGGGGGCCGGCATATCAATAATTGCCTTCATCTTGGCAGGATCCACCTCTATACCTTTCTTGCTGATCATGTAGCCAAGTAGCTTGCCTGACTCTACCCCGAAGACACATTTCTGCGGATTGAGTCTCAACTTGTAGAGGATAAGTCTTTCAAAGACTTGGCCGAGAGCATCAAGATGATCCTCTCCTTCTTTAGATTTGACCAAAATATCATCTACATAGGCATCCATGTTCTTGTGCATCTGGTCATGGAAGATAACTGCCATTGCTCTCTAATAGGTTGCCCCAGCATTCTTGAGCCCAAACGACATGACTGTATAGCAAAAGGTACCCCAAGACGTGGTAAAGGAAGTTTTGGATTGGTCACGAGTGGCCAACTTGATCTGATTATAGCCTGAGTATCCGTCCATGAAGGAGAACATGGCATGGTCTGTCGTGCTATCGATCAGAAGATCGATGTTGGGGAGTGGATAATCATCCTTTGGGGTGGCTTTGTTCAGTTCTCTAAAATCAATACAAATCCAAACTTTGCCATTCTTTTTGGGAACCGCCACGATGTTCGCCAACCAATCTGGGTACTCAATAGTCCGGATGAATCCTGCTTTTAATAATTCTTCAAGTCCTTCTTTAACTTGCGATGCCACTCGAGGATCCATTTTTCTGAGTTTCTGCTTGATTGGTTTGCAATCTGGCTTCAACACAAGGCGATGCTCGACTAACTTGGAGTCTAAGCCTGTCATATCCTCATAAGTCCAAGCAAAGACTTCCTGATGCTGTTTGAGGAAGTAGATGAGCCTTTCCTTCTCATCTAAACTTAGATTGGAACCAATTTTGAGGATCTTTGGATCATCTTTTGAACCAATATTGACATCCTCCGTTGGATCTTGAACCAACGGCGATGGTTCGTCCTGCTTCTGAATGCAGGCAAATTCTGGCAAATTTTGAATTATCGAGTCGAATTCTGCCAACTCTTCGATCTGCCCTGTCACTTTGCTGGCCTCTGCCCCTGCCTTCATCTTGCAGGTTCTGGCCGGTTTATTTTGAAAAAAGTTGGTATTGATAACGAGCTTTTTGAATGATTTAGGAGCCATGATTCCGGCAATCCTGTAAGCGAAAAGAAGGCCTTTGAGAAAAAGGTAAAAATGTTCGAAAAAATAACCTTTTGTACAGAAACAGAGAATGACAACATAGACAAGGATATAAGCAGAGAATTTGTGTACACCAAGATGAACAGAAAAAACAAACTTTTCATTGATTAAGTAAACTTTGATATTTACAAGTGATTGTTTGAAGGAAAGAAAGAAATCGGGGCGGATCTTTCCCTTACAAGATGACAGGAAGAAAGA
Source organism: Nuphar pumila (assembly GCF_984573655.1). NCBI lineage: Eukaryota > Viridiplantae > Streptophyta > Magnoliopsida > Nymphaeales > Nymphaeaceae > Nuphar > Nuphar pumila. Next base: position 122,078,489 of record NC_143249.1, read on the forward strand.
AAAACAGAAAACACTGGCATTTGTATTCTTTACTGGGCTCCCTTGACGAAAGTGGTCTTTCTGCCGGATAACTGACCTGTGAAACCCAAGCCTGTACCGGTGACATGCTGATCGGGGACGATCGGCTCCAGGATGCCGTCTTCATTTCTGCCCAAACCCCTGAAGGGCCGATAACCGTGCTTCATTAGAAGATCAAATCCTTTCCTTGTTTTTGAGAACTGAGGAAAAAGCGGATGATCCCGAAAGGAAGTGCAGTCGAGGCGCCCACCTAACTTGAAGAAGTGGGGTCCCTGCCACTGGGCTATCATTGTTACGCTTTCTGTCGGCTGAACTTCTTTCAATTTCAGCATATCCAGACTTTCACTCAGATTGATCTCGTCGACTTCCCTGATGCTTGGGATGTCGGCAGTGAAAGTAGGACGGGGGATCATGGGTTGTGGGAGACGCTCTTCCGGGTCCTCTCCTAGGACCGTAGTGATCATGCCTCCCTTCGACCATTTGATGCATTGGTGTAAAGTTGACGGGACAGCATTGGCACTGTGAATCCAAGTGCGCCCAAGTAGCAGATTGTATGTAGGTGGCACATTCACTACATGGAAGAGTACAGTATGTACTGAATAATTGATGAAGATTTCAAGAAATATTTTCCCCTTGGCAGTCTGCCCATGGTTGTCGAAACCGTAGATCGTGATCGGATCCGGGGTATATTCATCTTCCTTCAATCCCAAAGCCTTGGCCGTCATCTCAAAACAGATATTGAGGTTGCTGCCTCCATCGACTAACACATGAGGGACTGTCATGCCCCTGGTTCGCACCACTATGTAGAGAGCATTATTATGAAAAGAATGAGGCTTCGGCAAATCCTCATCAGAGAAAGTGATTGGTGCATTCGTCATGGCCTGATTGACGATTTGAGCCATGTCTTGTGGAGTGGTGCTAGGCTTGACTTTGATCTTTCTAAGCAGATCTTTTAGCACTTGCTGGTGTTCTGAGGAAGCGAGGGTCAAATCTAAGATCAAAATGTTGGATAAAGCAGTAATTGGCTTCTGCACTGATCTTGAAGCCTCTTCTTTCTTTGAATCTGCCTTGATAAAGCGCTTCAGGATCCTGGGAACTAGCATGGCAGTTTCTGCCGCTGCCTTTGTTGGTTTACTGGAAAATGCAGTGACATCCGCCCTCTTGGCGGAAGACTGTGCTTGGCGAAGGACTAGGACCTGATGTTGATCCTGAATGTCCTGCTTAGAACATGGTTGGATACTGCCTTGCAGAGAGAATGCCTGCTCTGTAATGACTGAAGCTGAATGTTTAGGAAATGACTTGGACAAGATTTCTGGCTGCTGTTCATCCTCGTCCTCAATCAGCATGTTTTTGTCAATACAATCTTGAATGATGTTTTTGAGGACAAAACAGTGTTCGGTGTCGTGTCCGACAGTCCGATGGAATTTACAAAATTTATCAGTCCATTTACCCATAGCGACGGGAGGATCTGCCACCTTGGGAAGTTTGATCATTCCTTTCGACATCATATATTCTAAGATGTCTTCGCGGGACTGCTCTAAAGCTGAAAATTCCCGATCATAACTCCAACCTTCGTGCTTTGGCCTTTCTGGCTGCTTCGCTTCAGGCTGCGGCACTGATTGGACAGGTTGTGGCTTAACAAATTTTCCTTTCTGGGCTGCGGAGTTTGTCCTTTCGACCTTGGCTCCTGAGTTCTTATTGTGATTTTTCTTGCTCTTCTTTATGCCAGAACTACTGCTGTTATCGCGAAAATCCATGGAATAAGCAACATGAGACTTTTTCTTCTGCTCAGGGTTTCCTCGGGTGAAAGGGTAACCCTCATACAGGCCATTATCCAAGCCGGTCTCGAGCCACTCGGCTCTCTCAATCAGTTTGATGAATGATTTGGCGGGCGAAGTAGAAATGAGGTTCCTCAGAGGCTGAGCAAAGTTGTTCAGAATAATCTGCAGGGCGTGCTCCTCTGGGATGGGAACTTTCATTCTGTTACAGGTGCTTCTCCACCTGTGGATAAATTCGTTGGCTTTCTCATTCTCCATCTATTTTAAATTGTATAGATGATTGAGGGTTGGTGAGGCTTCGACGTTAAACATGAAGCGCTCAATGAACAAGTTCACGACCTTATCGAACTCTCGTAGTTCGATAGGATTAATGTTGTCTGCATACCACCTGGCTGCTACCCCTTCTAAGCTGCGAGGAAAGCAGATGAATAACGCCCGATTGTCTTTCCTGAAACGGCCGCATTCGGCATAAAAAGTGGCCAAATGAGCCTTAGGGTTGCTAGTTTCGTCAAATTTAAGGAACTTGCGAGGGAGATTCTCCAGATTGTCATCCCCGTCCAGACCATGATAAAAATCTTCGCCAGAGTAGGTCTGCTTTCCCTTGCTTTTAGCCTGGATATCTTTGATAGCTCGATTCATTTCTTTCATCTGCTCTTGCATTGGGTCATTAGCCGGAACGAGCTTGTTTATCGATTCGGGCTCTGCAGCAGTCTTTGCAAACTGCGGTGGAGGATTCTGATAAACAAACTGCTCTTCCTTTTCTGACTCCTCGTCTACTGACTCTGTTTCTTCAGAAGTGGTGTCGGGCTGTACTTTCTTTCTAACAATCCTGACTGGTTTCTTTACAGCCTTCTTCTTTGGCTTGCTTTTTGGAGCAACTTCTTTCTAACTGGCCTCCGCCTGTTCTGACATCATTTTGGTCATCATTCTTTTGAACAGATTATACATGGCAGGATCTATATCATCTGCTGGGTTCTATCCCCTGACTGATTTGGGAGAATCCATCCCTTCGGCCTCACTGTCGCTGTGTCGAGGAACTGTTTCTTTTCCTGCCCTTGTTACAATCATTTTACCAATGCCAGTGATCCAATATAGAGTTGGACTCTGGATCCTAAGATGGATTTGGATCTGAAATCTGAGATCCAATGTAGAATTGGATTCTGGATCCTAAGATGGATTTGGATATGAAGTCTGAGATCCAATGTGAAATTGGATTCTGGATCCTAAAGGGAAATTGGATCTGAAATCTGAGATCCAAATGTGAAATTGGGTCTTGGATCCTAAAATAGGATTGGATTTGAAGTCTAAGATCCAATATGAGTGTTGAATCTTGGATCTTAAAATGGATTTGGAGTTTAAATTCAGAAGATGAATCAGGAATTTCTAAGTCTGATTTGAATTTGGGAAAAGGAATTTTAGAAATTGAATTTTGAATATACAGATGAATCCCAAAGTCAATTTAGACCTTGGATTTGAAGTTTGAATTTGAAATTTAGAAAAATGAATCAAGAATCTCAAAGTTAAATTGAACTTTGAGTTTGATTGGAGCTTTTGAAAATGAATTTGAAATTTCAAAGTCAAATTAAACTTTGAAATCTGATTTGAATTTGAATATATAAAAATGAATTTGAAATCTCAAAGTTGAATTGAACTTTGAGATTAAAAATAGAATTTCGAAAAATGAAAGGATGAATTGGATTTGAAAAGGATTGAAGATAGATTGAGGAAGATATTTACATTACTTGGAGTTTTGAAAAAGAAATTTTGGAAAATATGATGTAGTTCTATCCTAAATGATAAATGAATTTAAAGAATTTGAAATTGGATTTTGAAAAGCTATTTCATTCTTTGGATGAATTAAAACAAGATTGAAAATATAATACACCCTTGACTATGGTCATTGAATGTATTACATAATAATCTATATTTAAATTCAAGAGAAGAATAAAATACATTTGGTGCTTTTATAGAATTTAAAATAAAATTAACTCTCAATATACCCTGACTATGGCCATTGGTATATATTTTGAGTCAATTTTAAGTTAAATTCTAATAAAAGACGAAAATATTTAAGGAAATATGATGAATTTTGAAAATAGATCCAGTGTGGATCCAGTGTTATTTCGTAAAAGATAAAAATCCTAAGTTTTGTCCACACCCTGACTATGGCCATTGATGTGGATGATCAACTTAGGATTGATTTACCTCTTACGAAATGGTGCACGTGACATTCGTGTTTCACCAATGTGAGAATTTGAGAAATAAAGACAAATATGCATGAAAACAAGCAATTCATGATATTTACAATGCTCATTCATTCTATCTAAAACTAGAAATATAAATTTTCATTAAGCTCTAACTATTACAACACACCAAAATTGGATTTATAACTCCTAATGATGACATATTCCCCATAATTCCTGCAAAAACACTTGATATGTATGATCATAGAGGAAACTTGTATGAATAGTATGGAAAAAGTCAGGATGTCGAGATATAAATAGTGAAAAAGATGGAGAAATGATATTGTATACCTATATATGTACATGCCTTATATTAATACATACAATGAAAGACTTATATAATACATACCATACTCTGAGGTAGATGTTAACCTACATGGATTTGCCTAAGTGTGATGAAGATGAAGCCTAAGTGTAATGGCCGATGACTTGTTAATGTTATATGAAAGAACATAAGAGGAAGGATAACAAGAAATGGGGAAGATAGGATGGATGTTAAAATTGATAAGGATCACAAGTGGCTACAATGTTGATTTGCAGCACAGTGTTGTCAAAGGATACATTGGTATGAATGGTGAGAAGGACAGATGATGCACCTATACCAGAAGTGTGACAATGCAGTCAGACTACAAGAGTCTAATACAACCATTTGGTAGCAGCAGTAAAAAAAAAGAAAAGAATTTGGAAACAGATATCCTTACACAGCCATTTGACAGATCAGGCTAATTTACCATACCTAAACAATTTGGTGAATCCCTTCAGACGACAGCTAGAGGACCTTTGTTTTTATCTGGCATGTTGATTCCAGTGATAATAGATTATCCTAACAGTAAATGGGCATACTTATGCTTGATGTCCCTTCTTGGCATCAGTTTGGAGGAATTTGAGATTTCCCTTCATACTGTTAGCATCTTCTGCAACTGTTTCCTCCTTTGCTTCAAAAGCCAACTGATGAGAGTCATGAACTGGGCTTTCGAGAACATCATTTGGTTCTTTTATTCTTTCTTTTTTTTTTATGATCTTTTTTTTTTTACAATGTTGAGTTTGGACTGAGGTATATAAACTTAGTGATTTCAGTACGAACTTTTTCTTTAGTGATATTGATCTGGAGCAACCGGTAGAATAAATAAATAAAAAGAGAAGGGAAAAAAAACTGGATGCCAGTAGCTGATATATAAATGCAGGGTGCCATACTGGTATGATGATTCAGCCAAGTGGTATATCATACTAATATATATGATGATGGGTAATATACAGAAAATTATGCTGATATGTAAAATATGGATGATGAATATGCAGATGGGATATTATAACATACTGAGAAAAATATAATGAATGAGTTCAAAACATATCTACAGGGGATGTACATAATGGATGAGTCCAGAGGCATTATGTAGTGGATCTATATGATGCACGTGGTCATCATTTAGGGTGATTTACTGCCCCTTTTCCTTCCCTTCAATCCTAAGGGCCGATAAAGGGCCCACACCGGGGATGGGGAACTATTTTTGTCTCCCCAACGTGTAGTTGTTCACCTTTACGAACAGTGCTATATCACATTGTAGCAGCAGCACCGATATGATGGCTGAGTGTGATTCACAAAAGCATCCACGATGCTAGGTGATTTCCAAATCTACCTTTCTTCGTTTCCACAACATAGCACCAGGACATATATCATCTATATGCAAAATTTTAACTGTAATCACTAATTTTAGAACAGGGACAATATTTCATTGAAGCTTCCACAAGAGCCATTACCTCCCAGATAACCATATTATTGCCATTTTTCATGTGCTGAGGCATCCATTCACAGAATGCTTAGGATACGATAGACAGAGGCAAACTCTAACATCTAGTGAATCCTTAGTAACACATGCTGAACTTACCTAACCAACTGATTTCTCGACTAATGTCAAATGAAATATGTGGACATGGAGGTGATAACGTTATAAACCAATCATTCCCAATTGCAGAAGTAATGAACATAAAAACAGGGATGATGGTTGATAAGATTGTGTTACCTTCAGGGCGTGTACATACACGTACGTTGAGATGGTATTGAAGATAGAGAGAGAGAGAGAGATAGGAATGCTTAATATTAGCCTTCCAAAGACAGCAGAATGAAGTTAGTCATAACAAAAAAGAAAAAAAAAATGAGTAACAGGAAAACAAGATAAACAGGAGATTGATTCATCAGACTAAATGCAGAAATTACAGAGAAGATAAAAGGGAATCTAACACATTCTCTGGAACACTATTATGTACCACACGATTCATTGGCCAACAGGTACTCGATATCCATCTCAGTCTCGCCCAGATGCCGATAATCAATTTACGAGAGAGAAGGGGAAAACATACAGGTATATCACTGGACTAAATGAAATTTTGCAAGCTTAATCCAAAAGGATCTATTAGATAAGATACATTACCACAAGGAAAGGGAAAAGGTGAATAATCGTAACCTTACATCAAATAGAAAATTAGTTACACAGATATTAAAAGAAACAAGATCATGGAAAATCAAAAGGAGATATGGGGAAAATTACATGGAAGAGATCTAATGAATTCCCTGAACTACTGCTGTGCATCGTGTGACTCGTCGGCGGGTGGGTGCTTAGTGAATAGGCACGTATAGGAATGATATGCTAGTAATATGGTTAGAGACGAAATGAAATGCAGGGAGTTAAGATTAATACAGATACCTTGGATTTGGAACAATGAGATCTGTAATCAGTCTATGATGTAAAAAAAAAAGTATAACATACATCCAATGAAATCTAGAAGAATAAATAAACAAGACAATAATGAACTTCCCCAGAATCCAAAAAAAAAAAGAAAACAACAAAAAAAAAAGGAAGAAAAGAAATGATAAATGGTAATGACAAAAAAAAAAAGGGAATAGAATCGAAGCGTATACATTGAGATACAGATTCAAATTCTGATGAATCCGTGATGCTATTTAGGGAGCATCTCTGATGTCTATCAGAGCAGAATTTAAGGACCCGATGTAAATTCAATGATTGAAATGAGCAAAGAGAAAAAAAAAGGAAAAAAAAGGAACTACATTGCCTAATGAGGAGCTGAGTATAAGCGGATAGTGCAACTAAAATCAGAGAAAAAATGATAAACATGAGAAGGATTTGTAAGAATGTATATCTTTTTGTTATGGAACAGAGGCAGGTTGATGTTGTATGAGCAACTCAACACTGCCAGGAGTGCGTTAAAACGAAATGAAGAAATAAGAAGGAACAAAAATAAAAGAAAAAAAAATAAAAAGATAAAATAAAAGAGGCTAAACGGGAATTTCAGGTAAAAAAAAAAGAAAACAGAGATGAAGGATATGGATGGCTTACCCGATTGCTTATGGGAGTCGGGAGGGGGCCTTTCTTAATCCCTTTTCTAATCGAAGAAGGGAAGGTGGATCAACCTTCCTGTTCACAGAGTTTCTGAAAGAGGGGAAATGGCCCTTTCTCCTTTTTACTGAATCTTCCGGCGTAATGAATTCAGTTGTGGGGTTCTCTCGATCGCAGGCAGTGGAAGACCTCCCTTTGATGGCCCGAGGCTTCCGATTTGCAGAAGTTCTCAAAAAAGGAGAGCTTGGCTACTAAACTTCTTTCAGACGGAATGAAAAGGAGAGATGTCGGGAGGCAGAGGACAAACTCCAAAAAAAAAAGAAAGAATCCGATCCTCGACCCCTTCCCCTGTGTGCGCTTTTATAGGAAAGCAAACGAAGGCTCGAGAAGGGTGAGGCCGTTGAGGATGAGGCGTGCGAGGGTTTTGGAGGAAGATTGCACATGAGGTGCTCGGTGGAAGCTTCGTGAAGAGGAGGAGAGTGGAGATTTCCGTTTCAGATGGACGGAGGCCATGGAGAGGCTTGTGGAGGAGGAGGGGGCGATGGATGGCTCGGAAGCTGGAAGCTTCGTGAAGGCTGAGAAGGAGGATGCTCCAGAGAGAGGTTTTTCCGAACCCTAAAAAAAAAAAAGTTGTAAAAAGGGGCTTTTGCGAAAAGGCGGTTTCCTGTGAAAAAGTTTTCAAAATGATGGTCTTTTCAAAAGTTTTTGCAAAAGGATGGTTTTAGTGAAAAGTTTTCCAAAAGTTTTTGCAAAAGGATGGTTTTAGTTAAACGACCGTTTTCAAAAAGAGTTTTTTTCAAAAATCCGAATTTTGTTTCTTTTCTATATTTTCATTTTTTGTTCTTTTCTTATATATATATATATATATATATATATATATATATATATATATATATATAATTTTTTTTTTTTGATATTTTCGAAAACAAAATTCTAAAACTAAGAGATTTAAAGTAATCTTACAAAATTTCAAAATATTTATAGAAGAAAGGGTTTTTTTTCTGAAAAATCAATGTTATTTTGAGAAAATTTCTTCAGAAAATGGGTTTGGACCCAAGTTTTGAGAAAACATTGAGGTTTTAAACCTCGAATTTGAGAAATACCATTTGACGGATCCAAACGGACACCGGACAAACTGTCTGAGCTTTTCAAAAGGTTATTTTGGAAATTTCGAGAATTTGATTTTAAACATTGGACAAAGAAGCTCAGATTTAGATCTTTTATCTGAATCTGGATCTGAAATTGAGTCAGATATATAAAATGAATTTATTTTCAATAAAACTTGAGAAACAAAATGGAATTTAGATTTAAAACTGACTCAATTACTCAGAAAATGGAGATAGAGGCAAAAAGGGGAATATTTACAACATTTTGAAAAATTTGGGGTGTTCACAGCAGGTTCAAAGAGCAGTTTTGCAAGTTTCACCGAGCGGTAGGGCATGATACTGAGCACTGCTTCATTCTGAGAAACATCATCCAAGATTGCATCGACAAGAATCTTCTTGTTGAAAATGGAAAAAAAGATCAACCAACCATTTTGACTAATCCTTCTCAATCTAGCTTTCAGCAGAAACTAGGCATTTAGCGAACGATAAAGTATAATGGTTGGAGATATGATCGCCAATTTACCCCATTAGATCAGACACTCGAGAGCATGCTAGAGTACATGTTGGCCAAAAATATGGTCAGACTTCCAATGGTTGTTGATCCTTTTGTCACTTTGGGGAAATAGAAGAATAAATTCTGCAAATATCACCGAGCATTGGGGCATGACATAGAGCATTGCTTTAACTTCAAGAACATCATGCAAGATTGCATTGACAAAGGATTTATTGTAAGAGCTGAGTCAGAAGATCAATCAACTATCTTTACCTAAACGCAAAGAAGAATGATGATACTAATGCTCTCATCCTTTTCGTCTTACTTTTGTCATTTTGAAAAGAAGATGTAGCCCCAACTCTTCCATCAATTTATTTTTCCAGTACATCAAAAAAACATCAATTTTCCTTGTTTCTCTTGAAATATGTCTTTCATGAGGAATGACCTCTCTCAGGGTGCCTCTCTAATCAATCAAGAAGCCAATCGCTTTGTCAATTATCTTCCTTTTATCCAAGATTTTCTTCCCCTATTACACTAGGACATTACATTGAAAATTGTCTTCAAAACATCCTGTATATAGGCAGGATCCAAGTGAAATCTCTCATCATCCATTTTGCACACATGTGCACCCATTTGCATTCATTGGCATCAATTTGCACTCATTTATATTCATTTGCATTCACCTGCATTAATCTGCATCAGTTTACATCGATTTGCATCTATTCATTACCCATTCAGGATAAGGGATAATCATAAGACCCTAGTAGTCATTTATGGCAATTCAATCATGAAAATGAAATTAAAATTTTTTTACCACGACCATCAAGTATTTTAAGAATATCAATCAATTTTCAATTTCGACCCTTTGGGTCATCTAATTCTCAATTTCGACCTTCGGGTCATCCAATTTTGACCTCCGGGTCATCTAATTTTGTCAATCAGGCCTCTAGACTGCCCACTTTATCAGATTCTCAATTCGACCTTCGAGTTATCAATTTTATCATTTTCCAACCTTCGGGTTACAATCCTACCAATGTCAATCATTTTCAAACCATTAAATTTAACCTTTTAATCAAAATCTTGCTTTTGATGTGGTCGGTCAATCAAATCCTGCTTTTGAGTTGGTCGGTCAATAAAATCCTGCTTTCGAGTTGGTCGGTCAAACAAATCTTGCTTTTGATTTGGTCGGTCAATAAAATCTTGCTTTAGAGCTGGTCGGTCAATCAAATTCTGCTTTCGAGCTAGTCGGTCAATTAAATCTTGCTTTCGAGTTGGTTGGTCAATCAAATCCTGCTTTCGAGCTGGTCTTTCAAAAACAAAATCTTGCTTTTGAGCTGGTCGAACAAACAAAATCCTGCTTGCAAGCTGGTCGGTCAACAAAATCCTACTTTTGAGCTGGTCTTTTCAATCAAATCCTGCTTTCGAGCTGGTCGAACAACAAAATCTTACTTTCGAGCTGGTCGGTCAATAAAATCCCGCTTTTAAGCTGGTCGGTCAAACAAAATCCTACTTTCGAGCTAGTTGAACAACAAAAATTCTGCTTTCGAGCTGGTTGAACAACAAAATCGTGCTCTTGAGCAGGTCGGTCAATAAAATCCTGCTTTTGAGTTGGTCAGTCAATCAAAATTCAGTCTCTGTATTGGTCGATCAATCAAAATCCAGTCTACCTACTGGTCAAACTTCAAGGTCCAAACTCTAGCCATGGATTTATCAATCCGACATCAAGTAAACTCTCTTACAAATTGATTTCAAAATATATATTGTCATTATGTTACCAAAAATACTTGTTGATTCAAAACTTTTATTGCACAAAAGAATTACCTTAGACTACTTTTTCCTCCCAAAAGGGCACAACTTTTGTGAAAGAAGATTCAAAATTCAAAATCTTTCCCTTGGTCAACCCAAAAGGATGAATAATAAATCCTCGATATGGCCAGCAAAGAAAATTCATTGTTGTCGCAAAGCCATAAGTGGTTGATATTGATCACAGCTATGGCATATTTTTAAAGACTATTCTTGTGGTAATAAGGCAGTGAAAATATCTTGGGTGATAAAGAAAAATCCACTCAATTTTAATATCTCTTCAATAATTAACAAGCTACCATCGTATGTCTGTAGAAAGGATCTCTCAACTATCGTCAAGTTGAAAACGATGGACGAGTCAGGTTCCCGGGGGCAAAGAAGATTCAGAATATATCCAAGTTGAAGGATTATGTGACGTGTCCTTCGAGGGCAAGTTCAAATCATCGTCAAGTTGAAGACTGATGCGATGAACCTCCTGCCAATCCCTAGAAGATATTTGATCAATGCTATCATCAAAAGAGATTTCAATCGAAAGAGACTAGTTTATCAATATAACCTTTGGGACCAATGAAGACTCGGATCATCTCCAAGTTGAAGGTTTTGTGACATGTTCTTCTAGGAAAAATCAGAACATCTCCAAGTTGAAGGCTGATGCGATGAAATTCTCGCCAAACCCCAAGAGAGCTTAAATTCTGTCTCAAAAAGAGTGCAAAAAGATCATCATGGAAAAGCCCCAGGATATCAAACTGTCAAAGCTGTCAAGAATCTTCTTTAATTTTGTGAAATTCTTCTATCAATATCCTTTCACCAATTGTTTTTACAATGTTAATCATTTCTTTCTGTTCATATCAGAGAAATTGATAGCTTCCTCGAAGAAAGCCAATGGCAAGCAATTTGAATTTGAATTTGAATCTTGATTCTACATAGTTAAGCCCAATTGGAGGTAATACTTCAGGTAGAAAAGATGAAATATTTTTCGCACCATTGTGCATCATTTTCAATTACTTTGAATCAACAATAAATTTCAACATTTTGACAACATTTTTAGCTATCTTGGCGTGAAGTGGGAGCTTGATGTCCGCTTTGATGCATCCTAGCATCATTGTCATCCCTTTTCAGGACTTGATAACGGGAGTTTTCATGATTCCTTCCCTTCTTTTTTTTTTATAATCTGAGCACCTGGGCTCTCAGATTCACACACTTTTCTGTGTTCCCTACTGTCCAGCCATAGACAGTTCAATTTTGGTTCGAGGTCGAGCCACCAATCTTTTTCTCATAAAAGGTTATCTATTTTAAAAGCCATTCAGTTTCAGCAATGAGACGCTCAAGATCAATCCTATTTTAAGCTTTAGGGAACCCCCTTTCTTTTTTTTGCAAACCCCTCTCGGATTTATTGTGCAAAATTTGAAGGACCCATCATGGTTTCTTCTCTCGAGGATTTCGTCGTCCCCTTCAGGTTAAAGGTTAATCCTGAATCTCATTTTCTACGAGGTTTTGTCCCCTTCAGGTTAAGGGTTAAGTCTGAACCACGTTCGTTCATGAGGTATCGCCCCCTTCAGGTTAAGGGTTAAGCCTGAGCCTCATTCTTCCACGAGGTATTTTTGTCCCATCTAGGTTAAAAGTTAAGCCCAAGCCTCATCTCGATGAGGTGAGTTTTCTTCTTTGTTCTTCATTCCATATCTATCATAATCACCAGAACCAATTCTTTCATACCCAATCAGATTCTTCTAACTAGGGCATTTTTATAGTCCAAATTTGGTGTGTTTTTCTTTGCTACAAAGCTCGGCTTTCAACCGGCTTAGTAGCAAAGAGGGGCATCTGTAAACACCCCAAATTTTTACCCTCATTCACAAACACTCACCTCCAGCCACCTGGACCCACTCTCTGCAGTCTTCAGGGAACCAGCTGGTTGAAATCTAAGCCAGGGTTGTTCACAGCCCAAATTTTACAAAAATTTCAATACTCCATCCTCCAATCAAGATTCAATCCTCATTTTGGCTCAAATCTCAATTATCAGTTCTCATCCTCAGATGAGAATCTCCAAATTCTTTGTCTCTGCCAAGGGTCCGGGATTCTAAGTCCCTCATTCAGGGTTTACATTTCATGTGTCATTGCATATCACTTCATGCATTTGGCATATCACTTCATTGCATTGCATGTCATTACATCGCATTATCGAGATCCAGCACTCCTGCTTTTCAAAATCTTCTATTCTAGATTCGATTTTAAAAACTCATCTTTCGAAATCAATTTCAAAACCTGGGTTTTGAATCGACATTTTGCCATTTGCAAACCCCCAGGATCTTATATTTTCTTAGAAAATGATCTGGATTCATTTTAAACTCAATTTTAATTGATTTCAATTCTTAGATAAGACCCATCTAGGTGGTGCGCTTCTGGATTCCTTCATTTATCAAATATCTCAAAAATTTCAGTCCTAGTTGAATCAGGACTCTGTCTTTTCATCTTTTTAAACCTGGTCAAAACTCCATTTTGATTTTAAACCAGATGTTGTCTTATCCCTTTTCCATTTTTGTCATTTTGACCAAAATCTCAGAGTCCCAGCCGGATTAGGACTCTTTTTCAAGAGTTTCAGTCGGGTTAGGACTCTACCTTTTACTGTCATTTTTACTTGGTTTTGAGAAAACCTTTCAAAATCTTTCATTTTAAGCAAAATTTTAGAGTTCTAGCTGGATCAGGACTCTTCTTTAGAGTTTCAGTCAGACTAGGACTCTATCCCGATTTCATCATTTACTCTTGTTTTCGAAAACTTTCTCATCTGACTTTCAAAAGAGCCAAAATCTTAGAGTCTCAGTTGGATTAGGACTCTATCGTGAAGTTTCAGTTGGACTAGGACTCTACTTTTTATCTCTATTTTCAACAAAATTTTATCAAAATCCTTCGTTTTGGTCAAAATTTTAGAGTTTCAATTAGACTAGGGCTCTACTTCAGGGTTTCAGTCGGATTAGTACTCTATCTTTCGTTGTTATTTTACTTGTTTTCAACCAAACCTTTCAAAGTCTTTCAAAAATAATCAAAAACTCATAGTTTTAGTTAAACGAGGACTCTTTCTAGAGTCCCAGTTGGATCAGGACTCTGACCCTAACTTCAGTTTTGAGAGAATCTTTTAAAAATCTCTCTATTTATCTCTTCGAAAACCAAAATCGTTACAATTTTATCACAGAGTTTCAAAATTCTGGGACTCTATCCCATACTTCTGATTGAATCAGGACTCTATTCTGAGTTTATTTTCTTTCTTCATTTTCACTTGTTTTCAAAAGTTATTTTTAAAATTTGATAATTTGCTTTTTGGAAAACAAAAAAAATCTCAGAGTTCTAGTCAAATTAGGACTCTTCTTCAGAGTCCTAGTCAGATCAGGACTTTGGATTTGACTTCAATTTTTACCTTGTTTTCACCCGTTTTCCAAAAAATTTCATTTGTTTTCTCAGAAAGCCCAAAACTCTAAGAGTTTTAGTCGAACTAGGACTTTGTTCCCAGAGTCCCAGCTGGATCAGAACACTAGATCTGATTTCAGTTTTCACCTTGTTTTCATCTGTTTTTACAAAAAGCTTCTAAAACCTTCTTTTTGTTCAAACTTCTGAGAGTCCTAGTCAAATTAGGACTCTGTCCCCAGAGTCCCAGTTGGATCAGAACTCTATTCTGATTTCATTGTTTGTTGTTATCTTTATTGGTTTTTGAAAAATCCTTAATCTGTTTGTCAAAAAGCTAGAGTTTTAGTCGGATCAGGACTCTGTCCCAGAGACCTAATCCGATCAGGACTCTATCCTGATTATTGTTTCTATATTCATTATCATTTTCTCCACTTATTTTCAAAAATTAGTTCATTTTTGCAGAGTTTTGGTTGATTCAGAAGTCTATTTCAGAGTTTCAGTTGAGTTAGGACTATAACCCGGACTGCATTTTCTAACTTATTTTCACCAGTTTTGAGAAAATCCTTCAAAAACCTCTTCCTTTGATCTTCAAAAACCTGAATCTCGGAGTCTTAGTTGGTTCATAACTCTGGTCCAAAATTTCAGTTCGCTTAGGACTCTGCTTTCAAAATCCCTGAATTTCATGTGTTGATTTTAACCCCATTTTAAAGCCATTTTCAGTCTTTATTTCGACTTTTTCAAAACTTCAATGTGGGGCCCACCCAGTTGGCGCCATATCTGGAGGAGTTCTGATTCAGTAAGGACTATGTGTTATTTCAAAAACTTTCAATTCTCACTCTAATTTCAAACCCCTTTTGAAATCTCTCATTTTCAAGTTTTAAAATCGTTTTTGAAAAATCAAATGGGGCCCACTCTGGGTGGTACCACATTTGAATAAGTCAGGATTAGACTAAGATTAGTCAATGTTCTAGTTAGGTTAGGGGTTTAGAAGAGTCAAAACCAATTTCGAAAATCTATTTTTACTTACGTTTTTAACTATTAGTTTTTAAAGTTTTAAATTAGAGTTTTAAAAACCCAATGTGGGCCCGCACTAGGTGGCGCCACATTTGGATTTTTTAGGGTTTAGTCAGGAGTCAATTAAGCTAATTAGGTTAGAGTCTACTTAGGTTAAAACTCTATGCAAAAATCGGCCCCATAGGCTTAATTAGGAAGAGTTCTAATTAAACTAGAACTCTCCCTAATTAAACCTAGTTTTTTTCTATTTAAAGAAGCAAGAGGGGGGGTCGACCCCTATTCCTCTCTCATCCCCTTCTTGGAGCTTCTCTCTCCTCCCGGTACCCTCTCCTTCCTCCATTGAAGCTGCATCCCCAAGGTAAACTTCTTCTCCTTTATTTCATTAATTTTATTGTTATTTTTATTGTTTTTCCATAGTTTTCACCATTGTCGCCCCTCCTTCATTGGATTCGACCATGGTTTTCATTCAAAAACCTCAAAATTGGTTCAACAAGATTATCTAACTCTATTTAATGGAGTTTTCAGGATTCTAATCCATTAGAATCATTTAGAATGTTGTTTTTTTATGTTTTTGACCAATAAAAGATGAGATTTTCCCGTTAAATGGGCTAAATCCCTCTTTTCAAAGGGTAAATTAAATCTAACCATGGATTCTCTTGTTTTTTTATTTTTTCTTATTATATTAGTGTTTATTTTACATGTTTCAGCATCAAATTCAATTTTGTTATGTTGTTTACATATTTTTTTTCATAAAATTCATGTTTAAATTAGAGCTCTTAGTGTTTTATTAGATATTCATGTATTTCGGTCTTGGAGCTGTAAAAATTATATTATTTTATGTATAAATCTTGATTAAAAAATCTGATTTTTTTATGGTTGGTTTATGGATTTGTCAGTAATTTCTTGTAAAAAAATTAGATGGTTTTGGGTTCGAGAACCCTGTCAAAAAAATAAAAAATCCAAACCGTGATTCCTGACCCTTGAAATCGTTATTGAGATTCATGTGTAACTTGCAGATGCAATATTTCTATCATCCGAGATCTGATTTATATTTCATAAACTGCAGTAGCTTTGTATTGATATCTATTATTTGCTGTATTTTTCTTATATTTTTCTGTTTTGGTCTGCTATTTTTTCTCTGTTAGAAGGTAAGATCGATTTCTCATAACTCGTTATATCTCGTTTAATCCCTAAGTCGTTGTGTCAATTCTATCTCCCTAACTGGAGATTCGATTGATGATCTGTAAAAAGAAAAATCTTTCTCTATATATCTGCAGTTTGCTGCTAAAATTTCAGATTTGTTGAATGTGGTTTGCTATTTCTCCTTGTACCCGAAACCGGAAGTACCTATTTTAGCATATTTTATATTCGTTAAATTCAAGCATATATTGTCGAAATGATATCTTCCTAACCAGAGATGATTTTTCTGATCTATAAAAACTAAAATCTTTATTTTTTTGTCTAATATCTCTCTATAAAATTTTATGAATTTCTATGGTGATTTGATCTCTAATTTGGGTTCGACACTGTGACAGGTATGTGCCCCACGGGCAAAATCACAAATTTTAAGGTTTTTATGCAATTCTCGTATTAAGATAATGTCAAAATTAGATTTTTTTTATTTCAGTTTAATTTTAGGGTTATAAAAAGTGCATGTATCAATTTTTATTAAGTTTGGAATTTGTTTGATGCTTGCATTGATCAAATTCCAAAACAGGGTACCCGCGAAGTCCCATTTCAAGCGAAACACTCGCAAAATCATGATTTTTTGTGATATTTCCAATTTTTTTCATAGAATTTCAGATTTTTAGGATTTGTTCATGTTTTTAATCATATAAGAGTGCTTCACACTCGATTTTGTGGTTATTTGATTTTATTTAAGCCCTAAATCTAAGATTTTACCAAAATATTTTATGAAAACCCTGATTTCAAGGCCATAGTCTTGTTTTCAAGGGTATTTTTGTCAATTTTCCCCAAATTCCAAATTTTGAAGTTATTTATTTTTATTTCTTTTTTAATTTTACATTATCTTTTATTATGTTTATATCAGGGAAAACAAAGAAAAGGGCTTATATCTGGATAAATCCAGTAATTTCTAAAAATTACTGGATAAATCCAGAAAAGCTAACATATCTTCACTAATAAGTTTTCTAGTTTTGCAGGGATATTCAAAGTTGTATTTTCCTTTATTTAAATTCAATTAGTGATGTAAATTAAAAAAAATGGAATAAAAATTTAAATTCCTGCTTAGATTAGGGTTTGTATGTGCATATAGTTTAATTTTATAATAGTGTCAATGTGTGATGAATGATGATTCATGCATATTCAAACTCACCATGGTCTACACGAATGGCACGTGCACTAGCTTCTAGGGAGTTGGTAAACTCGATTGAGTTTGTATTTATGGCCATAGTCAGAATACGCATGAGATCCAGATTTATCATCTTCCTTTAAGCCACAATCAGCCTATAGTCTTATACTATTTTTAAAATCATTGCATATTTCAATTTTTTATAAATGTTTTTCATCTTTTAGAATCAAATGAAATATATTCAATCCATATTTGTGGCCATAGTCAAGGATATGAGACAAATTTATTTCATCTAAGTTCTATAAGGCACAAAAACACTTTTATCAATGATTTCTCAAAGTTTCTTCAGAAAATATTTTTGACAAATTGCATTCATATATCATCTAAGTTTAGAGTGCATCATAAATATATTTCACAGAGCCACACGCCCCTTTTTTTTATTTATTCCTTAACTTTATTTTAGAAAATCGATTTTCCTTGAATTTGCCCTGATTTCCCACAAAATCAATTTTCTAAAAAACCCTTGGTTTTTCAAGGATGTTTCAATTATTTCTAAAGTTTAAATCATGATTTTTCAAGTTATAACATCTTCACTTTCAAAGTTCAAATTCAGAGAAATCAACTTTCTCTATGTCATTTTGAGTTTTCTCAGAAATCAATTTTTCCCAAAACACTTGGATTTCTCATAAATTGACATCTCTTTTCTTCAGAAATATTGTCTCAACAAGGCTCAAGATTTTCTAAGTATCATCTTTTCCAAGAATTTCCTAAGTATTTCAAATTCCTGAAGCATACATCATGTTTTTCAATCAAAATTTTCTAAGTCATAGCACATGATTGATTCTTTATGCATCTAGAAAATAAAACATCGATTTAGACAAGTTGAGCAAAGCAAAGCATATAATTGATCCTTGGTTCAATTACCCTTGGTAAAGGTGCTAGGAACGATTGAACCTCGTATCGACAGGCGAGTCCCATTCTTTGAAATTATCCTGCATTTTAAAATGGAGGTGAGTTATTTTTGAAATCTTTTTCAAAAGTTAGTTTGACTTGCAAAAGTAAAATTTTGCAATGAAAACAGGTTTGTCTATTGAGATGTGACCTGTCTTTGCCTGATCAACTGTGTGCTTTGGCTTAGCTCAATTATCAAAATCGTGTTCTACAAAATGTCAACTTTTACTTTCTGATATCATGTGAACCTAAGAGCCTAAACTTGAACCCAACTGACATGGATTGCATATAGACTAGGCATGGCTTGGTAGGACCAATTGAGGAGACTTTATTCATGTTCACATAGACTTAGGTCTCATACAACCCTCCTCAATTTAGAATTTGTGTGTAAACATTGTTTGCTTCTTCAAATATTTCAAAATTCTACTTCTTTTGGTTTTAGAGCCCTCTGATTTTTTTGTATGTGCTCATATTTCAAAAAAAACAACCCCACTTATCTTTTACCTGGTCTTCACATTGCTGGGCTTTCTTCTAGAACCATAGTTCGGGACAAAGCTTCACAACTGGGCCACTTATTTGGGCTGACGTCCTCCTGCCACGTACCAAGGGCCATAGTCCAAAGTATATCGGCAGGCGCTCAAGGATGTTGGGAAAATACAAGCTTAGAACCAGAGATGAATTTTTATGCCACGTACTTCAGGTTTCGACTCGAGTATATCGGCATAGCATGATTGGACATAGATGATCTAAGCCTAGAGTCAGGATTTTGGTTCTACAACCATTTTTAAACTGATGCATTTAGAGTCAGCTTCTTAGAGATTTTTGTATGAGCATTATTATTTGTGCAGGATGCGATTCATTGTCTTATAGTCATTTTCTCTTTTATTTTTTCATATTTTCCATATTTTTTCTCAAATATACTGGACGATTTTTCAAAATACTTCATTTTCCATCCTTTGTAAAATATTTGTTTTTTCTCAAAACCCTGAACGATTTTTCTAAATTATCTACTTTTTCTCAAAACTCTAGGCGATTTTCCATCCTTTCGTTCCTCTGGATCTCGAGTTTCCAGCTTCATTTTATCCTGCCTGCAATTTTTTGAAATTTTTGTATTTTCCTAAATCTCATTCCAATTTTTCTCTGTTTTCTAATCTAATGGCATCCAATCAACTCGACTCAGTCTTTCCCGAGGGCCACATCTCCTATGAGGTGCGGCAAAGTCTTCCCGAGCATCGAACTCTTAGCACCGAATCCTTTATTCCTCGGTGGTATTATTCCTGGCTCAAGAATTTTTCTCGTATGTTTCTGGACCATCTGAGCGTTTCTGGGTTAGAACTGGCATCAGCGGTGGGAAAGCTGACAATCAATGGCAATTTGATCCATGCACAGGCAGAGCGGTGGAACCCGCGCACTTGTAGTTTCTGGTTCCCGTGGGGAGAAATGACCCTGTTGATGGATGAATTTTCAGAGATCATGGGATTACCTGAGCCAGCCGGTCAACCTGGAGATCCATTGGAACAACAATTCTTGATCAATGTCAAGGGTCTGGATCTCCGAGACGCCTTAGCTCGCATGACAGGACGTAAATCTTGGCCATTGATCGAAGCATATGAAAATGAATGTGTTGATTTGCTTGAACTCTACCATCAGTATGGGACATTTGTAGAAGTCGGCTCATTATCCCGAACAACTCGAGAGATGATTCAGCATGTAATTGTCTTATGCACCGTAGGACTGGCCATCTTTCCAAATGGATAGAATTATGTGGATATCAGGATAGTTCAGCTTCTGCGAAGGTGGAGAAGTCGACAGACCAACCGCCTCTCGATAGTCATGGCCACACTCACTTTCTTGTACCGAGGTTGACTCGTTTCATACTCGGAGAATCGATTCTAGTAGAAGGGTGCACCTATGCACTACAGTCCTGGTTCCTCCACCATGTGCCAACCCGAGCCAGTTCATTCAAGTACAATGGCAAAGAGTTGCTTCCAGTTACACGATACCGATTCTTGATCGACAACCTCCGAGAGGAAGAAGTTGTGTGGGACTACTTTAATCGTTAGATATCTCCTCCCAAATACACCTATGCGTATGACAAGTGGTTCAAGCTACTTGGCTCATTCTTCTGTGTCTACTACCATCTAGAGTGATGCGTCAGGCAGTTTTCTCAGAGACAGAAGCGCGTAGAAGCGCAACTACTATCAGGGATCATGCTCGAGTTTGATCTCGCATAAGCACAGTGGTCCGGAGCATATCATTATGCTAGATATGGTTGAGATTCTTTTGTCAATCTTACTCTTTTTTCAGGTCCTCGAGTGTCTAATGATTATCATGAGTGGTGAAAAATTGTTTGTTCGCCTCCTCTTTGTTAAGTTTACTATCGATAAAATCATATCTTTCTATAATAAAATCCCTCATTTTTTATTCTATCATGGTTTGACGACCTCTCCTAGGTAACAAGGCATATTTTAAGTTGTTTGTTCTCTTTGCAAAGAATAGCAACACAATTATCGTGATTTCAGCGACGACTCAATCCCTATTAATGGGATATCTTTCCAATTGTCTAACAAATTCTCATCAAATATTTTCTTCCCATTCAAAATCATTCTCAGAACCTAACCCTCAGTTTTTTCTTGCAGAAAGCGTTCATTGTATTTAATGGTTCAGACGAGGTCAGGAAAGAAAACTACACTAGTTCAGCATATCGTATATTCAACGGCCTCAGAAGAAGAGATGGTCTCCCTCCGGTCAGCCAGGAGCCAAGGTCAGCAAACCAAGGATGACATCTATCCTTAGATGTACGCCCTATTCCAAAAAATGATGAAAAAGACGATGAGTGAATAGGCTGGAGCCAGTTCAGAGAAGATTTCTAGTAAGAAGAAGGTCAAGGGCCGGACAGTCAAGAAGCTGATAAAAATATCCAAGAAGCGCATTCAAAATGAGAATACTTCTGACGAAGCCAAACCAGCGGAAGACACCGATGAAGAATGTGAAATCTCGCAGGCATTTCAAAAATCTCTTCATGGACAAGGGGCAGCCAACAAACCAAAGGATCAAGCAATGGACGATCTAATCCGAGTACAGTTGAAAGAAATGGCCAAGATGGTCAAAGATTTGCAAGCCCGTGACACGGGCAAGAAGGTTTTCACAAGCAAAGATTTCTATGATGGTTTAGAAGAGGACAATGATCTCGACAATCTCCCCAGGAAATTTATCAAGTTTGATGATTCGGGCGATCCCAAGACTTATCTGGCTATGTTCTTTGCGGAATGCAATTAATTCCGAAGAGGCAATCATGTGTTGTTTAGATGTTTCCCTCGCAGTTTGGAGGGAACGACTGCTAAATGGTACTCAGAACACATCAATCCCATCGAGTTGAAGGAATTTGACAAGGTGGTCAATCTATTCATCTAACAATTTCTATTCAACACAGAAGCACTGCCAACCCAGAATCACCTCTACAACTTGAAGCAGGACAATGAAAAAGCCAAAGACTTTATCCACAGATGAAGATCCACTTGCAATCGAATGAAGGATCCGATATCGGTAGGGCATGCGTTATCGGTCATCTTGAATAATTTCTCCAAACCTTTGAGAGGCCTGATCTTCACTTCCGCGGCACGATCTTTCGTCGAATTGATAGAATGAGTCGAATGGCTCAAAATGAGGAGAGAAAATGGTGTGTATGAAAGCCTCACACTCTCAAAGAGCAATCTAGATACCAAGAAGAATTTGCACTTCACATTTTCTACAAATCCCACCATAAATAACAATGGCCACAACAAAAGAGGTGGCAGAAAAAATCATATTGGCAGCTCAGAAAACCCAAATCTAGGCAGAGATGACTACACAGGTAAAAAGAATAAAATGGACAGGCGGAATGATAATTCTCCCTCAAATGTCCAACTATATATAAAGCCCCAAGGAAGACCAAAGCATGACGGTTGGGGATACGATCACAAATTTACTCCCTTAGAATAGCCGCTCGAGCAAGTTCTGGAATATATGATAGCCAAAGGGATGGTTAAAATTCCAAAGATAGTCGATCCTCCGATGAGCACGGGAAGATTTAAAGATCAGTTCTGCAAGTTTCATCAGATAATGAGTCACAACACTGAACATTGTTTTGTCTTCAAAAATATTATTCAAGATTGCATTGACAAGAATCTTCTTGTTCAAGATGAAGAAGATACCAGTCAGTCGTCCTGACCAAGCTTTTTCTCAATCATTCAAGAAATTGACAACACCAGTGCTTTCCCAATTTCTCGTCTTGCTTTTGTCATTCTAAAGGGATGATGCAATCATGTTTTCCTTTCCTTGATTTGTCTAAATAAAATTATCAAATTTTCTTATAAAGCTCTGCGGCATCTTTTGTTCTCCTTCTCTGCACAATGTCCTTTCGTGAGGAGTGATATTCTTCAGAGTCTATACTGAATCAATCAAAAAGTTAATTGCTTTGTCACTTTTAGAGAGCATTCTCCAAACATTAATCATTTATCCTTTTGTTCAAAAATTTTACTCCCCAGTTACACTGGGGTATCTTTCAAAAATTTGTTTTCAAACATTCTGTATGCAGGCAGGATCAAATAAAATCTCTCACCATTCACTTACATTTCATTTGCACGCCCTTTGCATTTCATTCACATTTCATTTGCATTCATTTGCGGCCACTCGCATTCTTTGCATCCAACTAAATACCCGTTCAGGATAAGGGATAATTCTGAAACCCCAACAATCATTTAAGGCAATAAATTCTCCTCACAATATTCAAAACTTTCAGTGCATCAGTCCATTCAAAATCTCCTTTAACTAACTTCCTCATCTTTTCTGCAGAGAACCTCTGTGAGTTTTCCAAGACAAAATCTAAGAAGAAGAATATCCCGCTCAGCATATCAGTCACCTTACCACATTAGAAGATGGCAATGAATTCCGAAAGATCTATTAGAAGTCAAGGTCAGTAGGATGGCGAGGACACCGATCCCGCCACATATCAGTTGTTCAAGAGTATGATGATTAAAATGATGACTGAGCAAGCCGAAACCAGTCCCATAAGGGTTCCTGTTGAGAAGAAGTCCCCTGTCATAAACACCACTCACAAAAACAGCACCGGTATGGGAAGTTCCAAGCCCAATGAAAGCAGAAAAAACTCCAACGAATCCTCTAAGTCAGGCTCTCACCAGAAGACCCTGCAGAAGGAAAAGATAAAACGTGATGGTTGGGGTAACGATCGCCACTTTACTTCTCTAGAGCAGTCTCTCAATGAAATCCTTGAATATATGTTGATTACGGGGTTGGTAAAACTCCCTAGAGTCATGGACTCTCCCACGATCATGGGCAGGTTCAAAGAGCAGTTTTGCAAGTTTCACCGAGCGGTAGGGCATGATACTGAGCACTGCTTCATTCTGAGGAACATCATCCAAGATTGCATCGACAAGAATCTTCTTGTTGAAAATAGAAAAGAAGATCATCCATCCATTTTGACTAATTCTTTTCAATCTAGCTTTCAGCAGAAACCAGGCGTTCAACGAATGATAAAGCATAATGGTTGGAGATATGATCGCCAATTCACCCCATTAGATCAGACACTTGAGAGCATGCTCGAGTACATGTTGGCCAAAAATATGGTCAGACTTCCAAAGGTTGCTGATCCTTTTGTCA
This sequence comes from Nuphar pumila, assembly GCF_984573655.1. Lineage (NCBI taxonomy): Eukaryota > Viridiplantae > Streptophyta > Magnoliopsida > Nymphaeales > Nymphaeaceae > Nuphar > Nuphar pumila. The sequence continues at coordinate 122,102,610 of NC_143249.1, forward strand.
CTTTGGGGAAATGGAAGAATAAATTCTGCAAATATCACCGAGCATTGGGGCATGATATAAAACATTGCTTTGACTTCAAGAACATCGTGTATGATTGCATCGACAAAGGATTTCTTGTAAGAGCTGAGTCAGAAGATCAATCAATTATCTTACATGAACGCAAAGAAGAATGATGATACTAATGCTCTCATCCTTTTCGTCTTACTTTTGTCATTTTGAAAAGAAGATGTAGCCCCAATTCTTCAATCAGTTTATTTTTCCAGTACATCAATAAATCATCAATTTTCCTTGTTTCTCTTGGAATATGTCTTTCATGAGGAATGACCTCTCTCAGGGTGCCTCTCTAATCAATCAAGAAGTCAGTCGCTTTGTCAATTATCTTCCTTTTATCCAAGATTTTCTTCTCTTATTACACTGGGGCATTATTTTGAAAATTGTCTTCAAAACGTTCGGTATACAGACAGGATCCAAGTGAAATCTCTCATCATCCATTTTGCACTCATGTGCACCCATTTGCATTAATTTGCATTCATTGGCATCAATTTGCACTCATTCATATTCATTTGCATTCACCTGCATTGATCTGCATCAGTTTACATCGATTTGCATTGATTCATTACCCATTCAGGATAAGGGATAATCCTGAGACCCTGGTGGTCATTTATGGCAATTCAATCATGAAAATAAAATTGAAAATTTTTCACCACGACCATCAAGTATTTTAAGAATATCAATCAATTTCCAATTTCGACCCTTTAGGTCATCCAATTCTCAATTTCGACCTTTGGGTCATTCAATTTCCAATTTCGACCCTTTGGGTCATTCAATTCCCAATTTCGATCTTCGAGTCATCCAGTTTCGACCTTCGGGTCACCCAGTTTTGATCTTTGGGTCATCTAATTTTGTCAATCAGGCCTCTGGACTGTCCACTTTATCAGATTCTCAATTCGACCTTTGGGTTATCAATTTTATCATTTTCTAACCTTTAGGTTACAATCCTACCAATGTCAATCATTTTCAAACCATTAAATTTAACCTTTTAATCAAAATTCTGCTTTTGAGCTAGTCGGTCAATAAAATTCTGCTTTCGAGTTGGTCGGTCAAACAAATCCTGCTTTCGAGTCGGTCGGTCAATAAAATTCTGCTTTAGAACTTGTCGGTCAATCAAATCCTGCTTTCGAGCTAGTCTGTCAATTAAATCCTGCTTTCGAGCTGGTCGGTCAATCAAATCCTGCTTTAGAGCTGGTCTTTCAAAAACAAAATCCTGCTTTCGAGTTGGTTGAACAAACAAAATCCTGCTTTCGAGCTGGTTGGTTAACAAAATCCTGCTTTCGAGCTGGTCCTTCTAATCAAATCTTGCTTTCGAGCTGGTCGAACAATAAAATCCTACTTTCGAGTTGGTCGGTCAATAAAATCCTGCTTTCAAGCTGGTCGGTCAAACAAAATCCTACTTTCGAGCTGGTCGAACAACAAAAATCCTGCTTTCGAGCTGGTTGAACAACAAAATCCTGCTTTCGAGCTGGTCGGTTAATAAAATCTTGCTTTTGAGCTGGTCAGTCAATCAAAATCTAGTCTCTGTACTGGTTGATCAATCAAAATTTAGTCTACCTACTGGTCAAACTTCAAGGTCCAAACTCTAGCCATGGATTTATCAATCCGACATCAAGTAAACTCTCTTACAAAAGGATTCCAAAATACATATTGTCATTATGTTACCAAAAATACTTGTTGATTCAAAACTTTTATTACACAAAAGAATTACCTTAGACTACCTTTTCCTCCCAAAAGGGCACAACTTTTGCGAAAGAATATTCAAAATTCAAAATATTTCTCTTGGCCGACCCAAAAGGATGAAGAATAAATCCTCGATATGGCCAGCAAAGAAAATTCAATGTTGTCGCAAAGCCATAAGTGGTTGATATTGATCACAGCTATGACATATTTTTAAAGACTATTCTTGTGGTAATAAGACACTGGAAATATCTTGGGTGATAAAGAAAAATCCACTCAATTTTAATATCTCTTCAATAATTAACAAGGTACCATCGTATGTCTGCAGAAGGGATCTCTCAACTATCGTCAAGTTGAAAACAATGGACGAGTCAGGTTCCCGGGGCAAGGAAGATTCAGAACATCTCTAAGTTGAAGGAATATGTGACGTGTTCTTCCAGGGCAAGTTCAAATCATCGTCAAGTTGAAGACTGATGCGATGAACCTCCTGCCAATCCCTAAAAGATATTTGATCAATGCTATCATCAAAAGATATTTCAATCGAAAAAGACTAGTTTATCAATATAATCTTTGGGACCAATGAAGACTTAGATCATCTCCAAGTTGAAGGTTTTGTGAGGTGATCTTCTAGGGAAAATCAGAACATCTCCAAGTTGAAGGCTGATGCGATGAAATTCTCGCCAAACCCCAAGAGCGCTTAAATGTTGTCTCAAAAAGAGTACAAAAAGATCATCATGGAAAAGCCCTAGGATATCAAACTGTCAAAGCTGTCAAGAATCTTCTTTAATTTTATAAAATTCTTCTATCAATATCCTTTCACCAATTGCTTTTACAATGTTAATCATTTCTTTCTGTTCATATCAGACAAATTGATAGCTTCCTCGAAGAAAGCCAATGGCAAGCAATTTGAATCTTGATTCTACAAAGTTAAGCCCAATTGGAGGTAATACTTCAGGTAGAAAAGAGGAAATATTTTTCGCACCACTGTGCATCATTTTCAATTACTTTGAATCAACAATAAATTTCAACATTTTGACAACATTTTTAGCTATCTTGGCGTGAAGTGGGAGCTTGATGTCCACTTTGACTCATCCTAGCATCATTGTCATCCCTTATCAGGATTTGATAACGGGAGTTTTCAAGATTCCTTCCCTTCTTTTTTTTTATAATCTGAGCACCCGGGCTCTCGGATTCACACACTTTCCTGTGTTCCTCATTGTCCCGCCATAGAAAGTTCAATTTTGGTTCGAGGTCGAGCCACCAATCTTTTTCTCACAAAAGGTTATCTATTTTAAAAGCCATTCAGTTTCAGCAATGAGACGCCCAAGATCAATCTTATTTCAAGCTTTAGGGAACCCCCTTTCTTCCTTTTGCAAACCCCTCTGGGATTTATTGTGCAAAATTCGAAGGACCCATCATGGTTTCTTCTTTCGAGGATTCTGTCGTCCTCTTCAGTTTAAGGGTTAAGCCTGAATCTCATTTTTTTATGAGGTTTCGTCCCCTTCAGGTTAAGGGTTACATCTGAACCTCGTTCTTCCACGAGGTATCGTCCCCTTTAGGTTAAGGGTTAAGCCTGAGCCTCATTCTTTTACGAGGTATTTTTTGTCCTATCTAGCTTAAAAGCTAAGCCCGAGCCTCATCTCGATGAGGTGAATTTTCTTTGTTGTTCTTCATTCTATATCTATCATAATCACCGGAACCAATTCTTTCATACCCCAATCAGATTCTTCTAACTGGGGCATTTTTATAGTCGAAATTTGGTGTGTTTTTCTTTGCCACTAAGGTCGACTTTCAACCGGCTTAGTAGCAAAGAGGGGCATCTGTAAACACCCCAAATTTTTACCCTCATTCACAAACACCCACCTCCAGCCACTGGGACCCACTCTCTGCAGTTTTCAGGCAATCAGCTGGTTGAAATCTGAGCCAGGGTTGTTCACAACCCAAATTTTATAAAAATTTCAATGCTTCATCCTGCAATCAAGATTCAATCTTCATTTTGGCTCAAATCTCAATTATCAGTTCTCATCCTCAAATGAGAATCTCCAAATTCTTTGTCTCTGCCAGGGGTCTAGGATTTCAAGTCCCTCATCCAGAGTTTACATTTCATGTGTCATTGCATATCACTGCATGCATTTGGCATATCACTTCATTGCATTGCATGTCACTATATCTCATTATCGAGATCCAGCACTCCTGTTTTTCAAAATCTTCTCATCTAAATTCGATTTTAAAAATTCATCTTTTGAAATCAATTTCAAAACCTGGGTTTTGAATCAACATTTTGCCATTTGCCAACCCCCAAGATCTTATATTTTCTCAGAAAATGATTTAGATTCATTTTATACTCAATTTTAATTGATTTTAATTCTCAGATGAGACTCATCTAGGTGGTGCGCTTCTGGATTCCTTCATTTATCAAATATCGCAAAATTTTCAAAGTCCTAGTTGAATCAAGACTCTGTCTTTTCATCTTTTTAAACCTTGTCAAAACTTTATTTTGATTTTAAACCAGATGTAGTCTTATCCCTTATCCATTTCTGTCATTTTGACCAAAATCTCAGAGTCCCAGTCAGATTAGGACTCTTTTCCAAGAGTTTCAGTCGGGTCAGGACTCTACCTTTTACTGCCATTTTTACCTGTTTTTGAGAAAACCTTTCAAAATCTTTCATTTTAGCCATAATTTTAGAGTTCTAACTGGATCAGGACTCTTCTTTAGAGTATCAAGCAGACTAGGACTCTATCCCGATTTTATCATTTACTCTTGTTCTTCACTTGTTTTCGAAAATCTTCTCATCTGACTTTCAAAAGAGCCAAAATCTTAGAGTCTCAGTTGGATTAGGACTCTATCATGAAGTTTTAGTTGGACTAGGACTCTGCTTTTTATCTCTATTTTCACTTATTTTCAACAAAATTTTGTCAAAATCCTTCATTCTAGTCAAAATTCTAGAGTTTCAATTAGACTAAGGCTCTACTTCAGGGTTTCAGTCGGATTAGTACTCTATCTTTCATTGCTATTTTACTTATTTTCAACCAAACCTTTCAAAATCTTTCGAAATGAGTAAAAAACTCATAGTTTTAGTTGAACCAGGAATCTTTTTCTAGAGTCCCAGTTGGATCAGGACTCTGACCCTAACTTCAATTTTGAGAGAATCTTTTAAAAATCTCTTTGTTTATCTCTTCAAAAACCAAAATGGTTATAATTTTATCACAGAGTTTTAAAATTCTGGGACTCTATCCCAGAGTTCTGATCGAATCAGGACTCTATCCTGAGTTTATTTTCTTGCTTTATTTTCACTTGTTTTCAAAAGTTATTTTTAAAATATGATCATTTGCTTTCCGAAAAACCAAAAAATTCTCAGAGTTCTAGTCAAATTAGGACTCTTCTTCAGAGTCCTAGTTAGATCAGGACTCTGGATCTGACTTCAATTTTTATCTTGTTTTCACCTATTTTCCAAATTCCTCTCATTTGTTTTATCAGAAAGTCCAAAACTCTAAAAGTTTTAGTCGAACTAAGACTCTGTCCCTAGAGTCCCAGTTGGATCAGGACTCTAGATCTGATTTCAGTTTTCACCTTGTTTTCATAGGTTTTTAGAAAAAGCTTCTAAAACATTCTTGTTTGTTCAAACTTCTGAGAGTCCTAGTCAAATTAGGACTTTGTCCTTAGAGTCCCAGTTGGATCAGAACTTTGTTCTGATTTCATTGTTTGTTGTTATCTTTATTGGTTTTCGGAAAATCCTTCAGCTATTTTTCAAAAATGTCAAAAAGCTAGAGTTTTAGTCCGATCAGGACTCTGTCCCAGAGACCTAATCTGATCAGGATTCCATCCTGATTATTGTTTCTATCTTCATTGTCATTTTCTCTACTTGTTTTCAAAAATTAGTTCATTTTTGTTGAGTTTTGATTGATTCAGAACTCTATTTCATAGTTTCAGTTGAGTTAGGACTCTAACTCTGACTACAATTTCCAACTTATTTTCACCAGTTTTGAGAAAATCCTTTAAAAACCTCTTCGTTTGATCTTCAAAAACCCAAATCACGGAGTCTTAGTTGGTTCAGGACTTTGGTCCAGAGTTTTAATTCGCTTAGGACTCTGCTTTCAAAATCTTTGAATTTCATGTGTTGATTTTAACCTCATTTTAAAGCCATTTTTAGTCTTTCTTTCAACTTTTTCAAAACTTCGATGTGGGGCCCACCCAGTTGGCACCATATATGGAGGAGTTCTGATTCAGTCAGGACTCTATGGTATTTAAAAAACTTTCAATTCCCACTCTAATTTCAAACCCCTTTTGAAATCTCTCATTTTCAAGTTTTAAAATCATTTTTGAAAAATCAAATGGGGCCCACTCTGGGTGGTGCCACATTTGAAGAAGTCAAGGTTAGACTAGGGTTAGTCAATGTTCTAGTTAGGTTAGGAGTTTAGAAGAGTCAAAACCAATTTCGAAAATTCATTTTTACTTAGGTTTTTAACTGTTGGTTTTTAAAGTTTTAAATTAGAGTTTTAAAAACCCAATGTGGGCCCACACTAGGTGGTGCCACATTTGGACTTTTTAGGGTTTAGTCAGGAGTCAATTAAGCTAATTAGGTTAGAGTCCACTTAGGTTAAAACGCTATGCAAAAATTGCCCCCCATAGGCTTAATTAGGAAGAGTTCTAATTAAACTAGAACTCTCCCTAATTAAACCTAATTTTTTTCTATTTAAAGAAGCAAGAGGGGGGTCGACCCATATTCCTCTCTGATCATCTTCTTGGAGCTTCTCTCTCCTCTCAGCACCCTCTCCTTCCTCCATTGAAGCTGCAGCCCCAAGCTAAACTTCTTCTCCTTTATTCCATTAATTTTATTGTTATTTTTATTGCTTTTTTTATAGTTTTCACTATTGTCGCCCCTCCTTCATTGGATTCGACCTTGGTTTTCATTCAAGAACCTCAAAATCGGTTCAAGAAGATGATCTAACTTTGTTTAATGGTATTTTCAAGATTCTAATCCATTAGAATCATTTAGAATGCTTTTTTTTATGTTTTTGACCAATGAAAGATGAGATTTGCCCGTTAAATGGGCTAAATCCCTCTTTTCAAAGAGTAAATTAAATCTAACCATGGATTCCCTTGGTTTTTTTATTTTTAATTTTTTCTTATTATATTAGTGTTTATTTTACATGTTCCAGCATCAAATCTAATTTCGTTATGTTGTTTACATATTTTTTTTTTCATTAAATTTCATGTTTAAATTAGGTCTCTTAGTGTTTTATTAGATATTCATGTATTTCGATCCCGGACTTGTAAAAACCATATTATTTTATGTATAAATCTTCATTAGAAAATTCTGATTTTTTATGGTTGGTTCATGGATTTGTCAATAACTCCTTGTAAAAAAATCAGATGGTTTTGGGTTCGAGAACCCTATCAAAAAAATAAAAAAGCCAAACCGTGATTCCTGACCCTTGAAATCATTATTGAGATTCATGTGTAACTTGCAGATGCGATATTTCTGTCATCCTAGATCTGATTTATGATCCGTAAACTACAGTAGCTTTGTATTTATGTCTATTTTTTACTATATTTTTCTTATATTTTCTATTTTTGTTTGCTATTTAGAGTGTTTTCTCATAACTCGTTATATCTCGTTTAAACCCTGAGTCAACTTGTGTCAATTGTATCTCCCTAACCAGAGATCCAATTGACGATCTGTAAATATGAAAACCTTTCTTTTTATGTCTGCTATTCACTGCTAAAATTTTAGAATTGTTGAATGTGGTTTGCTATTTCTCCTTGTACCCGAAACTAGAAGTACCTGTTTTAGCATATTTTATATTCGTTAAATTCAAGTGTATATTGCCGGAATGATATCTCCCAAACCGGAGATGATTTTTTCAATCTGTAGAAAAGAAAATCTATGTTTTTTTTGTATAATATCTCTTTGTAAAATTTTATAAATTTCTATGGTGATTTGATCTTTCATTCGGGTCTGACACTGTGACAGGTATATGCCCGCAGGCAAAATCGCAAATTTTAGGGTTTTCTCATAACTCGTTAGATTTTTTTTATTTTAGTTTAATTTTAGGGTTATCAAAAGTGCATGTATTCATTTTTATTAAGTTTGGAATTTGTTTGATGCTTGGATTGATCAAATTGCAAAACAGGGTACCCGCAGAGTCCCGTTTCAAGCGAAACACTGGCAAAATCATGATTTTTTATGATATTTCCAATTTTTTCATAGAAGTTCATGTTTTTAGGATTTGTTCATGTTTTTAATCATGTAAGAGTGATTCACACTCGATTTTGTGGTTATTTGATTTTATTAGGCCCTAAATCCAAGATTTTACCAAAATATTGTCTGAAAACCCTGATTTCAAGACCATAGTCTTGTTTTTAGGGGTATTTTTGTCAATTTTTTCTAAATTCTGAATTTTAAAGTTATTTATTTTTATTATTTCTTTAATTTTTCATTGTCTTTTATTATGTTTATATCAGGAAAAACATGTAAAAATGCTTATATCTGGATAAATTCAGTAATTTCCATATATTTCTGGATAAATCCAGAAAAGCTAACATATCTTCACTAATAAGTTTTCTGGTTTTGCAGGGATATTCAAGGTTGTATTTTTCTTTATTTTTCTTTATTTAAATTCAATTAGTGATGTAAATTATAAATAAATTTGGAATAAGAATTTAAATTCCTGCTTAGATTAGGGTTTGCATGTGCATATAGTTTAATTTTATAATAATGTCAATGTCTAATGAATAATGATTCATGCATATTCAAACTCACCATGGTCTACACGAATGACACGTGCACTAGCTTATAGGGAGTTGGTAAACTCAATTAAGTTTGTATTTATGGTCATAGTCAGAATACGAATGAGATCCAGATTTATCATCTTTCTTTAAGCTACAATCAACATACACTCTTAGGTATCTTCAAAATCATTGCATATTACAATCTTTTATAAATGTTTTTCACCTTTTAGAATCAAATGAGATATGTTCAATCCATATATGTGGTCATAGTCAGGGATATGAGGCCAATTTATTTCATCTAAGTTCTATAAGGCACAAAAATACTTTTATCAATGATTTCTCAAAGTTTCTTCAGAAAATATATTTGACAAATTGCATTCATGCATCATCTAGGTTTAGAGTGCATCATGAATATATTTCACAGGGCCACACGCCCCTTCTTTTGATTTATTCCTTAACTTCATTTTAGAAAATCGATTTTCCTTGAATATGCATTGATTTCCCTCAAAATCGATTTTCTCAAAAACCCTTGGTTTTTCAAGGATGTTTCAAGTATTTCTCAAGTTTAAATCATGATTTTCTAAGTTATAACATCTTTAATTTCAAAGCTCAAATTCAGATAAATCAACTTTCTCTAAGTCATTTTGAGTTTTCTCAAAAATCGATTTTTCCAAAAACACTTGAATTTCTTAGAAATTGGCATTTCTTTTCTTCAAAAATATTCTCTCAATAAGGCTCACGATTTTCAAAATATTATCTTTTTCAAGAATTTTTTTTAAGTATTTCAAATTCCTAAAGCATACATCATGTTTTTCAATCAAAATTTTCTAAGTCATAGCGCATGCTTGATTCTTTGTGCATCTAGAAAATAGAACATCGGTTTAGACAAGTTGAGCAAAGCAAAGCATATGGTTGATCCTTGATTCAATTACCCCCTGGTAAAGGTGTCAGGAACGATTGAACCTCATATCGACAGGCGAGTCCTATTTTTCAAAATTATCCTGCATTTTAAAACGAAGGCGAGTTATTTTCAAATTTTTTTTCAAATGTCAGTTTGACTTGCAAAAGTAAAATTTTGCAATAAAAACACATTTTCTGCACTTGCCGGTACCGTGCTTTTGGGGCAGCACAAGTTGGTCGAAACAGAATCGTCAAGGCCCACCGGTGAAGTAAAGGAAGAACCCATATTTGAATCTGGGATACCAGGTGCAAGCGGATTGCTATATCATCAGATCATGGGCACGCTACTTCTGGGACCACAACCATAATGTCTATTTAGAAGCAATTTTTTCTTGTTCATGTTAGATAGAAAGAACCTGCCTCCTTGATCGTGCAAAGTATTTATTGGATTCTATATGTAGAAAAAGATACATGTTTGATGGATGGTTAAAAAAACATACAGGATCTCATTCGTCTGGTTGTTTCTTTTGCATTTTGCATTAGTGGAAAATTTGGAATTGTAGCCAGGGCTCCAGGTTTTCCTGTCATCCCTCTTTCAAGTCTTGTGAGATGAAAACACTAACAGGAGGAATCAAACCAAATGCCAAAATTGGTGTGAATGCTTTCACGCGTGCTGTAAGTTCCCCAACTTTTGGCGAGCTTATTGTTCAGCTACCAGGACCAGGTTATGATCAAGACCGCATACAGCTTCCAAAACCTCCAAACCCTGCAAGGACTCTACAAGGGTAGGCTCCTGTTCATCGGCTGAGCTTCCCAACCCCAGCCTGCCGTTTCGCCCACAACCCCATGAAAAGATCTCTCCTTGAGAAGTAACAGCAACAGAATGCACGCGACCACCAGACACGTTCTTAATCTTCTCTCCGTTCAAGGCTTCCACCATGGCTGGGGTGTCCTCTTTACCTTGTCTGCCAAGTTGAGAATTGAGATTCCATCCCCATGAAAATATGCAGGTAGTTGCATCTGTAACTGTAGAAGATGGATTTGAACACACTGCAAGACAATGGCCTAAGCCAGATGATACAGCAAAAGGCCGGTATGTCAAGTCCACTGGCTGCAGTGATTCTCTTTTAGAAACCCTGCCCAGCTGATTGTATACATTGCTTCCTCCACTTAGTAGAAGACCATTGCCTGGAGCAAAATGGAAGTCTCATGAAAGTCTATATGCACACACACACACACGCAGAGGGAGAGGAGCTATGATGTGCTTTCTAAGTGGAGAAAGGGTTAAGGATGAGGGACAAACCACAAAGCACCAAGGAATGATCATGCCCACATGATACATGTGCAACATGATGACCGTGTAATTCTGGTACCAGGAAAGGCTCCCAGATAATGGGCATGTTCTTCTCTCTTTCCATGTCATCTGCTACCATCTTTGCTGCCACTTCTAGCAGTGAAACGGTGTTCCCACCAGTGCTCTTACTAACTTGTATATATTCAGATGCCGAAGGAGAAGAGAGCTCAAAATCTTGTCCAGTTCTGCCCAACCTTCCCTCTGCAGAGAAGCCCCACCCGTACAACCTCCCATCCTGGGTCCGTGCCAGAACATGGCCCCATCCAAGTGCTACCTGTTTCAGGGAGAGTGGAGAAAAACTATAAGGATGTACCCTGCTTTCTTCGTCTGCTTTTGATGGTTTCAAAGCATTGCACAATCAGGGCATTGAGCTTCAGTGTTTCACTGTTGTTTACCTTGGGCACTTAAAATTAAAAAAGAAAAATCTCTAAAAAAAAAAGAAGGAACACAGACGACTAATGAAATGAAACAGATAAGTTGAGAAATAAATACATAAAAATAAAGCAATTGCGGACACAACCATCGTTGTGACTTTGTGCAGGACACGAACCTTACATTGTCATAAGACGACAGCTAATTAATACATCATATGCATACCTCAACTACATCTTCCCCTGCTAGTGCTTCAACCTTGGTAGGTACCAAAGCCTCTGTGATTCCCCTGCCAAGGCCAAGCTGTCCGCGCTTGGATCTCCCCCATACCCACAGGCACCCATCCTCTCCAACTGCCATTGAAACGACACCAGACGCAAACACATCCCTCACTTTGACTTGATCCAGCCCCTGGACTCTTCTAGGTCGGCTCCAATCATCTCTGCCATCATCAAGTAACATCCATAAAGACACTTTTTTTTTCTCCCGATCGCAACTCTTGTAATAATAACAAATCAGACTGTTACTCTTGAGACAAAAATAACATTAATTTCCAATCGCATAAAGAAAGAGCAAAAGAAGAAGCAGTAGGGGTTAACCTCGAATGGGGGAGCGCTTGGCTTCTACCGAGCTGACCTTCCTGGTTCCGACCCCACGCCCAGACTTCACCACCGGACGTGACGGCAAGAGAATGATAGTGCCCGGCGCGGACGCTGCGGATGTCGGAGGGAAGGTCGGCTATCCTGGTGGGCTCGTATGCGTCGCCCATGAAGCCTGTGGGCAAGCCCAGAGCCCCATGGCTGCCATCTCCGAAGCTCCAAACACAAGTTCTCGACGACGACGATGATGATGATGGTTGGACATGGTAGCAGCAAAAGCGCCCAGCGGCATGGCCAAAGCAAGATTTGCCGCCCAAGTGCAATAGACTCCGCGCCTTCTGCATTGGTCCTCCTCCTCACCCCCATCATGGAATGGAGAGAAACACAGCTTTTTAAGAGGAATTTGGGATGGTGGAGGTCCGTGGGGACCATGTTTGGCTCGGTAGCCCATCGTCTGTTTGCAACTCCGTGACTCGGTTTTGGGAGGGCGGTGTGTGTTCTCCCCGGAAGACGGCCGTTAGCTACGTCTAGTGTTCGGGGATACCAATGAGCGCCACTTATAAGAGCTCGTATCCCTGTGTGTCGGCAACACTTAGCATCGGACTCTGATGCAGTTGCAAAGACTTAAACGATGGTTCGAGAAATGACAAAAAAAGCTCATCCAGAAAGCATGATCTTAACTCTTTAAAGTTCAAACATTCTGTTTTCGCCCTAATCTGTAAACTTTTGCACCATCTGCTGTAACAGGAGCTCCATTTGACAATGCAAACTTTGTCGTCATCTCGAGTTGAGATTCTCGCCTTATTTTTTAGCCTGCTTTACAACACATTGTCGCATTCTCGTTCAGGCCTTATGTTACAAAAACATTCTCATGTTCGCGATCGACTGGTTCAATCATTAGTGGGCGTCATAGGCGAATTTGTTAGCCATCTCTTTTTACAGTCTTCTCTTCTTTTTCGTTGTCGTTAAGCATTATGGAAGAAAGCAATGACACACAAACATTCCAACCAGTGCCATTAAGGTGTCGTGAGTACCTTTCCATGTCATCATGCTATCGTTGAAGAACGTATGTCGTCTTGAGTGCCATTAAAACGTTGTTTTGTTATTGCAGGTGGATCTTGTCCTTTCGATGGTTGAAAATTTATCGATATTTGTAAGACGTTGGAACCGGTTGACAAGAATGCTTGTTTACAAATGTGAGAAAGGGCCTTTACCCCATCCGGTATCCTTCATTCACTCAGCATATGCATTGTATCTCAAATCACGGTTTTAGTAACATACTACCGATTTGTAAGATATTATTTTGTTTTTTAATATCAATTTGTTTGCTATTATGCTGAATTTTTGTATCGATTTGTAATATATTTTACAATATATTTATCGATTTGTAAGATATTATGTGTTTTGTAGTATCGATTTGTAAGGTATTATGCTGAATTGTCGTATTGATTTGTAATATATTATGTGATATGTATATCGATTTGTAAGATATTATGTGTTTTGTAGTATATATTTGTAAGATATTTATAGAAAGACTTTTAAAACATGTGCGTGCATAAATACATTTTTATGCGCTTGCGGTGGCAATTTTTGTATTCAAATCGCTGCTCATTTAGCGATTTCTATTGAACTTGCTTCACAGCATCGTATATATAATTAAAACGATATCGTCAACACACATGTACGACATGTCGTTTCTTTTATTGGAATGGTAAGTAACAACTCGATGCATAGTATAAGCAAATAACAAACCGCAGTTTCTTTTATACTGTGATTCATTAAATCGTTTCTTTGACTTGCTTAACCTTATCGATATCCGTTGTTATATGCATCCTGAATAAATCATAGTAAACGTATGCGCCTGCTAACGCAAATTGATATCTTGCTTATAAAATTGGTGAGCTTATCATCTGGTTGTAATGAAGATGATCTATCTCAATCATTTGAAAGATGTGGAGAAGTGAACATATATATTAATCACGCACCTGAAGAAGTGAACACGTGCACTAATGATGCACATGATAACAAGGGTGCAGGCATTTGATTTACTCTTGACTTGAATGTTCCAGCAGAAGAAATGCAATTCGATAATGAGGTAGACAATCCTGACAATACACTTGATAAAGGTACAGGGACTGGGAATGTACATTATAGTACACCTGACTCTGTTCCCGCAGAAGGAATGCAGTTTAATACTGAGGATGATGCATATAAATGTTACAATGATTATGCCTTTAAATTTGACTTCAGTGTTAGAAGGTTTTCTTAGTCAAAAAATACACAGGGTGTCGTGGTGAGAAAGACATATGTTTGTTCTAAGGAAGGTTGGAAGAAATCAATTGGAAATCCAACAAGAAGCATGCCAGAATCAAGATGTGGATGTCCAGCGAGAATGGTGTTAAGAAGACTTTTGAATGGGAAATATATAGTTTGTACTTTAATCAGTGATCATAATCATGATTTATCTGCTTCATTTATGACTCCTATGTTAAGGTCATATCGTAAAGTAACTGTAGCGCATGCTGCAATGGCTGAAATAGCTGATAGCGTCGGCATTGCACCAAGGAAGACATACAATTTGTTTGCGCACATAGATGGTGGTCGCGAGAATATGTCATTCACACCTATGGATCTAAGAAACCACTTAAGAATGAAGATGACAGATAATATGAAGAATGGAGAAATATGTTCTTTGGTTGATTACTTACAGAAAAAATCAAGCATTTACCCTAGTTTCTTTAGTGCAATGCAACTGGATAAAGATGGATATACTATGAATATGTTTTGGGCAGATTCAAAGTCAAGAGTAGATTATGAATGCTTCAATGATGTATTTGTTTTTTATACGACAGTGAAGATTAATACTGAACAGTGGTCATTTACGTAGTTTGTCGGAGTGAACCATCACTCACAGAGTTGTATATTAGGCGACACTTTTTTGTATGACCAGACCAAGGAAAGCTGAGTGGTTGTTTAGAGTATTTAGACAGGCAATGAATGGGAAGCAATCTGAACTGTACTTACAGATGGTGATCACACAATTATGGTTGCAGTGTTTCATGTGTGGTCAGATGCACATCGCCTATGTTTATGGCATATCTTTCAAAATGCAGCAAAGAACATAGGACACATATTTAATCAGAAGACAAGGTTTGACAAAAAGTTTACAAGGTGTGTACTTGAGAGCGTAGACGAGGTTAGCTTTATGTCAGATTGGGAGGAAATGATTCAGATATACGACCTTGAAGACTGTTTGTGATTACAAAATTTATATGCAGAAAAAGAGAAGTGAGCATTGACATATGAAATACAATACTTTTGTGCAGGTATGATAAGTACACAAAGAGCTGAATCTATGCATGCCACACTGAAGAAAACCTTGTATTCATGTTAACAATATTTCGCTTCATGAAACAATATGAATTATTTGTAGACGTTCTAAGACAAAATGAGCTTGAACAAGATGTGAAATGCTTCAATACATGCCCTGTAACTTTGGACATGAAATTATTGATGCGACCTGCAGATCTGTATACACTAACTGTATTTGAATTGATTAAGAAAGAGGTTATACATGTCATGAATTACAATATAGAAGGACTGGTGCAAACCGAGAATATACACAAATACCATATTTTATGGGAGGGCGAAGTGCATCAAAAAAGGCAAGAAGCACATGTACAATATTGACAACGAAAAAGTTGATTGTACGTGTAAAATGTATGAATTCAAAGGTATTTTATGTCATCATGCATTAAAAGCACTTAATCAAAAGAAGATACAAGAAATACCTAAGTCATATTTAATGCGAAGATGGAGGAGACAAACAAAGATTAAACTGTTGGATCTGGATAATGTCAGTCGATCTAGTATTGATGAGAAGTGTCACATAGCCTCCCGTTACCAACAACTATGTAGGTCATTTATACATGTTGCAGATTTGACATCAAAAAGTGAAGAAGCCTATGTATGCATGAGAAAAGCGTCAAGGGAGTTACTTGAAAATATGTAGTTAATTCACTATCAGTCTGTTGCAGCTTATAAATACCAATCCAAGATAATGGGATCGAACAACATAGGTGAAAATCATGCTTCTCTTGACACTTCTGAGAAGTTGCGCCGAAGCGTAAACATCATCTTCAACAAGTCAGAAGTGAGCGTTGTTGATTATGATGGAAATATTCACCAAGCGAAGGGTATTAAAAGAAAACCTGCCTCTAATCGCAGTCGTCGGAGGGAAAAGGGTGCACTAGAATTGGTTGGCAAGAAAAGGTCTAAGAAACAACCAACCTCTAATCAAAAGCAACAAAGCCCTTTGCATGAACAAGTATATAAGACATTATATTGTTTCCCATGTAAATTTCATTACGTGAAGCTTATCAATATCTAACTTGTGTAATTTCCAACATGCAGCAATACCCTACAAACATAATTTCCAACGTTGTAACCTTCGATCCTTCCGACCAGATTTCTCAAAATGATAACTTTAGTTTTACAAGTCTTTTGGTATGTAATCAATGTTGAGAGGATGTTTGCATTTCTTATGAAACTTAATGCAGTGTCTTATATTTTCTGTTTCATGACAGGCTCAGATCAATTCGAAAGCGAGGTATGAAACATAGGAATCACGTGTGGACTATTTTTAAGTATTACCATCAAGTTAGTTGTCATGCATCTTTGCATGACCCAATTTCCACATTGTCGGATTTGTTAAGAGTTTAACAAAATAGCAGAGCTCGTTTACTGAGAAATAAGATACAGTGGGATGTCATTACTACTGAGCTCGTTTACTTGGAGAGGATGTATCCTCAGCTGCTCATAGACAGTGTAACCAACTACTAATATTTTTTATATACGAATATGGTTGTAAATCATGTAAATCATGTAAATCATGTGGATTTGTAGTTACGAAGTTACGGCGACAACGATATGTCTTTATTTTTTTTTTCTGAATGAAATTGTTTGTATTCAAGAATCTAACTCATTTTTTATCGTTGAAGCAAAACCTGAAATCCTTAAACCATCTTTCCCAATCGCCCATAAAAGTGATCAGGAAAAATCGATGACATAGACATTGCCCGTAATAGCAAATCGCTATACCATGTAGCCTTCATAGGTCATTGTGTAAATCACGATGGTACGTATCGTTCACTTAGACAAAGCTCATTGTCTAAAAGACAGACATCATTTTATAAATCACGATGGTATAACGATTTATGGATTGACGTCTATGACGGTCAGAACTGGATGGCAATCGCTCTGTTCAGGAGCACAAATCGTGATAAAGGTGCACTGGAATTGCTTGTACAAATTGATTTCACCATTTATTAATATTTTTGCAAATAATGTTTGTACACTTATATAAAGTCACGTTCAAGAAAACAGCTCATTTCCATTTTACACAACGCTAATCGCTTGAACATTTTTTATTTACGAAGGGCGAACATAACAATGATTTGCTTTTACTAAATAACAGTCCAATTTATTGGCGTATTTAGTGAAATTAAAATTTTATTTATTTGAACCTAGTGATATTTATATAATTTATATACATAGTCTACAAGAATTGTTTATGCAAAATTTGGTTGTACAGTCTATAAAATCTACTGAAAGTTGATGCACATCAAATTACTCCTACGTGGGGGGTCCCGTTGTTCGTTGCCTT
The DNA here is from genome assembly GCF_984573655.1 of Nuphar pumila. Classification (NCBI taxonomy): domain Eukaryota; kingdom Viridiplantae; phylum Streptophyta; class Magnoliopsida; order Nymphaeales; family Nymphaeaceae; genus Nuphar; species Nuphar pumila. The sequence continues at coordinate 122,119,964 of NC_143249.1, forward strand.
TTAGGTATTCTTGCCGGCTGAGTTATTTTCTCTTCCGCAATTAGAAACGCCGTCAATTTTTTATATAGTTCTGTGCGGAATCCAGGCAAATCAACCTGCAACAAAAATGTAATGTGGCACCAATATATACATTGAGTATCCAATGTCAGAAGGTAATAAAAAGCATACAATATCAAAATAAGGTTCTCGACCATTGTATATTGTTTCAATATACTTTATTATAAATACGACACAATCGACGCCATTATTTTGTAAAGGAGCATCATGTGCAAAGCGAAAGATCCACTCACTAACGTCAACTCCCAAAATGTCTTTGATGAAACCGACCTGTGATTAATGCAGAAGAAAGTAAATTATTGACCATCGTACATGATATAATACCCTTATAGATAGAATCTTACGAAATGCAAAATGTCAAGCTGCAAACCACTGTGTAATTCCAACGAATTGTAACACCATAGTTGTTTTTCATGTAAATCCATCACGTATAAGACCCAATGCTTTTCAGATTGCCAGAGTGTAGGAATCAATATCTACAAATCGATATATCGTATAAATGGTGTTAGGATTGTTATGCCGTAACCTTGCACAAGAGGTTTGTTCACTTACTTTTTCACTTGACCAAAAGTCTCCGCAATGATCATCATTGACCAAGTATGGTAGTCCATCTTGAAATCCAATGGAGTATGGCAATCGACGTACGATACTCTATTGACCGAAACAGTGATAATAGCAATGTTAAAACACGAAGCAACAAGAGTAAATCAAAAACTAAAATAAACATAAAAGAGAACCGATATACCATGAAATAAGGGTTGATGATGCTTCTAGTTTTTCTTATTGTGTTGCTTTTAATATACTTGACAAAATTGAATATAGTCTGTTTGCAACAAATATGAACTTGTTAACGTACATACCCATGACATACGTAAATAGATAACTGATAGTAGTTTCGTACGAACAAAATTACTGAAAGTGTTCCCTTCTTCGAATTCATCTTGCAACCGATTGATGTTGTCTTGGAGTGATTTGCTGAGTTTTCGCCCAACTTTTTTGGTTGATGTTCCACTGACATTAGCAGAATATTCAATAAACGATATGAAAATTCCATTATATAGTACACAACACAAATCACATAAACAACATAAAAGAGACAAATTTTGAAGAAAATGGACATGATGTTTACACAATATATGCCTGAATCGCCATCGCTAGTTGTGTAGCTATTGTTGTCTCCTTTATCGATATCGATGCCCCATTTGCGATGAAGCAGGTTATATGTTAGATTCACGAACATGAGGTTTATACAAGAACCATCGGTTTGTCTGTTCCTCGTTCACGAAGCAGAGGATAATCACACCATCCAGTACTTGTACGATGTGTCATTCATATATGAAGGAAACGTCATTTCACAGACCACCAGTATTCAAACAAATAACGCCAGTTACCAATAAATGAGAGTCAATAAATTGCATTGCGCAGTAATGAAGTTAATAAATGTCATTTCATCTTCCTTATACAAAACTAATCAAAGCGATAGGATGAATCAGTAAATTCACAATAGCAAGTCTCATTTGGATTTGTTTTTCATCATCTTTTGCATCTTTTATATGTGATTGTATAAATCGCGATAGGAAAATCGTTAACTAGACAAAGCTCGTCAACACAAATCGCGATCAGAGAAATCGTAGCAGCGAAATCGATTTTCAACTATGGCTTAAATTGGCATGAAATTATAAATTGTGATAGGCTATATCGTTCACATAGACAAAGATCGTGATGGCCTAAATCCAATTTCCTCCACCAAAAATCCATAAACCTAAAACATAAAGCTCATCAATTGCGGTATTAAATATCGCTATCGTTAACAAAGACAAACAAAGATATATCGTTGTCTCGATAGCTTCTTAAACCCTAAACCCTAAACACAAAACCCTAAACCCTAAACAATAAGCCCTAAACACTAAACAGTAAGCCCTAAACACTAAACAAAGACATGTCTTTGTTTGTCTATGTGAGCGATATCGATAGGTAATATAGCAATTTACTCATAACGTTTTGCATCTGTTAATTGGATTTATACTTTACCAAGACTACACATCATGTCGATGCCTGTACACATGCCTAAAACCCTGCGAAATGTAAAACCCTAATATAGATCTATATATAAAATCCTACCTTACTAGACCCAACCTGTTGTCTAGGTCTAAAACCCTAATTTATTTAACCTCTCTTCCTCTTTTTTTTTGCGGCAGCATAGCTTCTTCTTCTTCTTCTTTTTTCTCCTTCGCCTTTTTGTCAGTGGTACTTTGCGTACCACCACCTTGGTGTCCCATTCTAAATGGTGTATCTTTTTTAGATGAAAATAAAGGCACACTAAGAAATTCATCAAAAGTATCATTCTCATGAAATAATTCACCATCGACAGAAGAAGAGTCCTTTGTGCTTTCTATGGAGACACTGATATGTTCATGAAGATCAGTGAACATCCCTGAGGATGGGGGTGTTGCAGTTGTATTTGATTCCAGAATAACAAAAGGGTCATCTGATGCAGTGGCAGGTGATTTTTAGAAGTTGAATGCTGAAAGTGGATATGTTGATGCATTGGAAGGGTATACACAGTGGAGTTTTGTGAACATGAAGTGCAGGATTTTATATTGAACATGAGATGAAACAGAAACTCCACATGTGCCATATGATACCAGATTGTTGAAAGAAATGCTAATGATTCTACGACTATGAGCTATAATGCTTGAGAGATGCAAATTCTAATCAAAATGAACATAGATTCAAAACAATGATAGACATGAATGAACGAATAGCCAAGACACATAATGAAATTCTGCTTAATCGTGAATTAGTCGAACCGTAGCAAATCCCAATATGGTTTCAACTGCTTAACTTCTGTTAGGCAGTGAATCAACCAAATCATGCCAGATTGGTCTTTGCTGGATCAATACAGAGGAAACGTAGTAGATCGCATTCTGTTGCTCCAGTTTTGTTTTAAAGAGGGTGATTCAAATTGAACGATCTCAAACAGGATTTTATGGACTCAAGAAGATACGATCTGAGCATGCTATGAGGCAAAATGCAGTCTATGCTGAAGATGCAGATGATTCTTAAAAATGTAGCAGGGATCGAACCCAACAAATCGGATGGTAGGTTGTATGAATGTCAAGTGAGATTGCGGAAAACAAATTATGAGAAAACTAAAAAAACATGAACAATATGTTGAATCTATAAACAGAAGATGAAGGCATACTGTAAAGAAAGTGTAGAAGCACAGAAAATTACTCAAACGAGAGGCTAATGAGGGATTGCAATAGGCTAAAGTGTATTATCATGGGGATCATGAAGGGCAAATGAACCGTAATGCTGTGAAGATGATATGAAAGTGATCGAGATGAAACTAAATACAATGAGAATGGTAATGATGAAATCGAAATGGAAGATGATATGCTGCTATAAAGTAGTTCTAAACTTAAGAACATAAACAGAAATTCACATATACGTAAAGGAAATCTAAAATAAATTGCAAAAATAACCAAAGAAATGTAGGGATATGGGAATCCCAATGATGTTGCACCTGTAGATCGAGGCTGCTATAAACAGGTCGACATTACAGAGAGTGTTTTAATGGAAGAAGAACGAGAAAATAAAGGAAAAATAGAAATAATTAGAGAGAAGAGGGGGTCTTACCGTAGCTCTGCTGCTGGGATTGATCCTTCTTCAATCGATCAGGAAGAAATTCAGGAGTAGGAAAATGTAAACACCATAAATTTTCACTCACCTCTTCCAGCACTTCCATGTAGTCATCTTGACCTATCCTTCGAGATCTTCAGAGAACGAATGAGTCAATTTCTGAGCCTGGACCATGCAGAGGTCCAAATTTCATTTTCAATTCTCAAAATTTCTCCATTTTGGCTTAAAATTTACTTCCAGTCATGGATTTCTAAAGTCTTACTCATGTCAAAAGACTGGAATCTCCAATTCCTTGTTCAGAATTGAATTCCCCAAAACATGTCATTTCATGTTATCGCACAGTATTTCATATCACTTCACTACACAACATGTCATTTCGGGGTCCAGAACTCGTGATTTTAAAATTTTCAATCTAGATTCAAATTTTAAACTCTTTTAAAATCAATTTCCAACCCATGGGTCTTCAAATTGCCATCTTTTCCCATTTTTAACCCCCCAAGACTCTAAAATTTGAAATATTTTCTCGAGAAAACAATCTGGACTCTTTTCAAAATTGGATTTCAGTTCTGCCTAAGGAGAGGACGAGGCTTTAAACTTAGAATTTTATTCCAAGTTTGCAAAAAAAGATTTTCAATTCTAATTCTTTCTTTCGACAATTTTATAAAATCTCTTTATTTATTCTTATAAACAATTTTAAAATTGTTTTTATAAATGTGCCTCAAGGGGCGACCCTCTTTTAAAAAAAAAATAGGCCAAGTATTGTTTCTTAATTGCCAATTAGTCTAGGGTTTTATGAAAATTCCAAAAAGAGGTTCCAAGTTTTGCTTTTTTCCTTTTTAGTCATCATTTTTGAATTCCAACCAATAAAAAAATATAGATGTGGGCCCACCCTGAGGTGGTGCCACATCTAAAATTCCTTTTTTATTTATTTTAGTCAATTTTTAATCCACGTGGGGTCCACTCCAAAAGGATGCCACTTCAAAAAAATTCGAAAATTAGGTTTAGCTTTTTGTTTTTAGGCTCTTCAAAAGTTCAAAAAGTTGAAATCGTCCCCCCTCTAAGGTGGCGCCTCCCCAGAGCATTTCTTTTACTTTTTCTATTTTACTTTATGTGGGGCCCACCCTAAGGTGGTGCCACACTTTGATTTCCTTAAAAATAGCTAGGGTTTAGCTAGCTTTTGAAAAGGTAAAAACAAAAAAAATCAAATAAAGAACCAAGAGCCAAAATCGTCCCCCTTTGCTTTTCCTAGAAGTTAGGAAAAGCAAATCTCACTGTTTGCTTTTCCTAACTTTTGGCACCCCTCTTTTTAAATCCCCCCCCCCTAGTCGACCCTCTAGAGGCATTTAGCTTTCCCCTATTTTCTCTTATTTCCCTCTCCATCACACGCCATCCCCAAGAATATCTCCTTCTTCATCCTTCCACCTTCTTTCTTCAGCCCAGCCGTAGAAGAGTAGTCAAGGAGCCTAAGTTGCGACCTCTCCAACTGCTACAAGCACAATTATCACCAGCCCAACCATCTCAAGTTCAGTTGGCGTGTGAGAGAATCCAAGGTAACGCCCTCCCTCATTTTTCCTCTTTTGCTTTTCGCGCTTATATTACATGTGTTTCTTTGGATTACCATGAATCCCCAAGTGAAGTCATCTTTTAAACTGGATTCACTAGTGTAGGACTTGGTTTTGGGAGGTAATATGTTCATTCTATGTTAACGCCATCTTCAAAGAGGATTCACCCAATCAATGGAATGAATCCTTCTTATTTATGGCATATAGTGATTAAAACTCAGGCCTCCTTGGTTCATTTTTTGTTTCATGTCAGCATCATCCCATGTTTTTCATATTAGGTGCATTTTTTATTAATATTTTTGTAATTTATTTTAGCATAGCATGCATATCATGTAGTTTCATTAATTTTTGTTTAGTTTCTGTAATGCCCTGATTTAGGTGCCTGGTCCACTCATCTTTTTATGTTAAATTTTTTTTTAATAAATTCTGAAAAATTTAGGAAGCATGCATTGAGATATTCCTGATTGTCTGCCAAAAACGTGGAATGTTTTGAGCTTCTAGCTTCATTTAAGATTCAAAATGTTGAACTGGGTTTTAAGGTCGGGAAAACGCTATGCATATCAGAGACCGTATTGTAAACTCAGGATCTCCTTCATAGGAGATCCGATTACTGATCCAAAAAATGCAGCATCTTCGGTGTTAAATCTAGTATTTTACCTAACTTTATCCGATTTATATAAAAAGGGTTACTATTTTTCAAAAATTGGATTATAAGGGCCATATGGTGGAGCCTGTTACGAGTTCCTAGAGCTTTAGATCGACTTAAGTCTATCATAGCTCTCAGCCTGTAGCTCTAAAGCATGGTCTTTAAAAGGCAAAGATTATTTTCGAAATGTCTACTATTTGATTCTAATTTTTCAGACTTTTTAAAATAGCTCTGATATTTTTCCTGAAATTTTAGGATAAGTCTGCAGTTTTGATGCTCATTCATGTTTCTCTGATTAATGCCTCTGATATCGGATTTGATTCTCATTATCAATAGGCCAAATGCCAAATTTGTCAAAATGAAAGTTGTTCCTAGGTTCATTAGCAGTGTGATCCTAAATTTTCAGGGAATTTGATTGTATACTAGCATTTTTCCTTTATTTTATATCAAATCCTGTTAAATTCTGGTGTGTCAGAATCAAATTCGTGTTGCAGAAGTCATATCTCTTCAATCAGGGAACAAATTCTGGGACTGTAAAAACCAAAATTGCCCATTTTTTTGTCTATTAGCAGCATGAAAAATTTCTGGAATTTCTATGGTGAATTGATCTGCCATTTTAGCTTAAAAGCACATTTGGTTCGTGCCCGCGGGCAAAATCTGCATGTTTTAGGACTTTATTCAATTTTTTGCATTAAAATAATGCCATAAAATATGGTTTCTGATTCTATTCTGTTTCTAAGGATAATATAACTGTCTATGTTGAATTTGACAAAATTTTGAATCTAGTTGATGTGTGATTTAGTCGTATCATTAAAACAGGGTGCCCGTGGAACCTTGATTCGCGCAAAATACTAGTAAAATTCAATATTTTGGCCAAAATTTCAGAAATTTTTATGATTTTAGGGTTTTATCATACTTAGCATCATGTCATCATATCTCATGTTTGATTTTATCTTCATTTGCTTCCATTTGAATTTCAAAATTTTTAAATTTTACAAAATTTCCTTCTAAAAACCAAAATTTTAAAGTTATAACTTTGCTATCAGGGGTATTTTGGTTAATTTGACCATGATTTTGAATTTTAAAATCTTTATTTTCATATTTTCATTATTTTGTTCATATCAAGAAGGTATGAAACTGGGTTTATATCCAGATAAATATGATAATTTCTGGATATTATCGAAAAAATCTGGAAAAAACTACATGTTTGTGCTAACCCAATTTCCAGTTTTGCAGGGATATTCAAATGGAGGAGTTTGATTTTTTATTTCTCTTTATTTCATTGATGTAAATGTAAAATGTAATATTGGAATAAGAGTTACTTTTCTGCATAGAATAGGATGCATTGCATATAGTTTACTTTTATAATATTTCATGTTTAGTGAATGGTGATTCATGCACATTTTTGAAATTCACTATGGTTGACACGAATGGCACGTGCACAAGCTATTAGGGAGTTGACAAACTCGATGGAGTTCATATTCATGGCCATAGTCAGAATACGAATAAAACCTAGATTTATCATCTTCGTATTAGCCACATTAAGCCTACACTATTAGGCTATTTTCGAAAATCATGGCATATTTCAACTTTTGCAAAATATTTTAGAATTAAATAAGTTAAATTCCCAACATATTTGTGGACATAGTCGAAAATATGTAGCAAATTTGCCTTCATTCAATTCTATAATGCACATTTTCAATGCGATTTTCTCAGAATATCCCAAAATATCTTCAAAAAATTGCATTCATTCATTTAAGTTAGCTTGCATCATGAAATGCACCCTTCTTTTGATAAAATCAAAAATCCCCTTTTCAAGAAAATTGATTTCTCAAAGATACCCTAAAATTTCTTCAAAATTCGATTTTCTCAAAGATTTGAGTTTTCCATTCTTTAAAATGATTTTCCATGAATTCTCAATGATTTTCCTATGTCCAAAAATCGATTTTCAAATACCAAGGTAGGAATTTTCAAAAAATATCTATTCTCAAGGGCATTTGAAAATTAATTTCTCGAAACCCCCTTCATTTTTCAAAGAAAGTTCAAATATTTTCAATTCATGATTTTCCAAATTGCATTTTGATCTTGAATTTCAAGACCATAGAAGTCGATTTTCCTTAAATTCTCAGAGTTTTCTCAAGATCATTTTCATCAAAATATCAGAGCTTTTCTTTAGAAATTGATTTCCCATTTTCCTCAGAAATACTTTCCCATCATTTTCCAAGGTATTTTTCAGAAGCAAACATCATATTTTCCAATATGCATTTTCTTGCCAAAACTTTGTAACACATGCCTGATTCTCTGTGCATTTAAGAATAGAACATCCATTTTGATAATCGAGTTTAGCTAAGCACACTTTTGATCCTTGGTTCAATTACCCCTGATTATGGCGCTAGGAACGGTTAAACCTTGTACCGACAGGTGAGTCCCATTCTACGGAATTTTCCCGCTATTTTAAAATGGAAGCGAGTTATTTCAAAACAAATTTTTAAAACCTTGGTCGAGTTTGACTTGCATGATCGCTTCCCTCTCTCGCAGAGGGAGGGAAAATTTTTGCGATGATAACAAAAAAGAAAGGGAAGAAGAAGAAAGAGAAAAAAGGGGGAAAGAGAAGAGGGAGAAGCGAGAGATGGAGACGTTGAAGACGGATCGTCGAGAGGGAAGGGTGAAAACGGATGAAGCCATCGACTCTCTATGGTTGTTTAAATAACGAAAAGTCGTTAGAGCATTTTCGAAAGAGTTCTCTTAGGTTTTCAAAATTTTTAGAAAGAGGGCTCCTTTACAAGGTTTTTCAAAAAGGGGGTAAAAGCTGCTTTTTTCTGATTTTTTTTTGTGTTTTCTGAGGAAAATATCTAAAACTATGAGGAATTTAAGAGGGATTTTACAGGTGGGATCCAGATCAAGTTTCTGAAAAGTTTTTGTGAAATATTTGTTTTGAAATCTGAGGTTTTTGCAAAAGAGGGTTTTGTGAAAATACATGGTTAATTTCAAAAATTGGGTTTCAAAAATGGATCTGGATCTAGGATTTTCAGAAAGCATTCGAGTTTGGATCTCGAATTGAGATTGGATCTTGATAAAACTTCTGAGAAAATACATAGATTTGATTTTTTATTTTTTTTGAAAAATAAAATATTTGGGTTCATAATTGGATTCAGATATCCGATTTGGATTCGAGACTGGGTCAGATATGGAAATTGAATTTGGATTTAGGATCTTCAATCAATAAATCTGAGAAATGAATGGAAATTGATGAGAAGTCAGCCCAATTATTCAGAAGTTGGGGGCCAAGGGCAAAAAGGAATTTTTTGAATTTTTTTTAAAAAAATCGGGTGTTTGCAGATGTCTCTCTTTGCTGCTAAGCTGGTTGAAAGCCGAGCTTAGTAGCAAAGAAAAACACGCCAAATTTTAAAATGCCTTAGTCAGAAAATCTGAACTGGGTGTGGAAGAATTGTTTTGTAAAAATGATTCTCAGGTTTAGCAACTCATCCTGAACGGCTTGGAGAAAGACGAAATCCTCGAGAATGAAATAATTGGATAAAAGGAAATGAGGAAATCATGATGAGACTTTGGATGGAAATCCCAAAATTGTGATAAAGAGAGATTTTGATGAAGTCTCATGGCTGAAACAAAATAAGGCAATTTCGTTTTTCATATTTACGGATGCCCCCAGCTATTTTCCCCTTCCATGGTTATCCAAATGTTAGTTTAGCTATCAAAAGATTAGATAAGACATAAGGGAAAATACTATTTTAAAAACTTGTATACATACATAGTCTTCTAGTTACGTGTCCATGACTATACTGCCATTCTATAGGTATTCTTTTCAGCAAATCAAAACACCATTACACTCACAGGTAAAGAAGCAACAATCTTGTCCAACTCATGACGTTGATGGCTATTCAGTTATGTGAACCCATACGAGTACCCCATGGTGCTTCACATATGCATAAAGAAACTATATCCCTACCTTGTGAGAACCTCAATCTACCAGCAAGATGTTCGCCCTCCTCACGGACGTCCAGTAACCTTGCACCTGCTCCTCGCCAGAAGAAATGATGGAAGTTGAAACTCGAGAATAAAACACACGGCTGGTATTGATAGGAAGAGCAGAAAAATTCCAGAGAGGGAGGGTAGAGAGAGAGGGAATCAGTTTTCAATGGAACTTGTTTTTTTTTGTAAACCCTCTTGGGTTTCTATTTTTAATTTTTTTTTTTAACTCCCAGCCCATTATGGAATATAACTTCCCCTTTTGAAAAGTCGTGAGATGGCCTTCCTATTCCAAACGGTTGGGTTTCCAACCTTGGTCATCCACTCAGCCCTCTTTAAAAAAAAATAAAAAACGGAATTTCTTGTTTTAATGCTCCCTTTAAGTCCACATTTTTTCTAGTCAACCGAGAATAAAATGGATGAGAAAAAATAAATAAATAAATAAAGATAATTGGGGTGAGAACTGGGTATACCGAAAAGGGTATATGTTACTAGTTTCTCACAGGGTTTTTAGGTACACCATGGCGGTGTATGTTACTGGATTCCCGGGTTCTAGGTACACTGGATCGCAATGTATGTTACTGGGCCCACGGTCCACTTTAGAGAGAGTGGGTGGTACACACTCCGTCGGACATTCTTTTGCTGTGAGAGCAAGGCGTCTCACCCGGTCCCCAATCCACGGAGTTAGGGGACCAGGACCACCAGTGAGTCCTAGGTGGTGGGTCCAAGTCTTCTGCTGAAGAGTTTTGGGTGCATCCAATACTAGTTCTTGCCAATTGAGGATCTCTCTCGGTCGGGCACCGTGCCCCTTTTGGGTATCCGTACGGCTAGTTATACGGACTATATGAACCCTCGTATAATCTCGGTCCGCTACGATGTCGAATGCCTGTGCGTACCCACAAGGTAAGAATTAAATGAAGATTCAAACCAATAAATGTGGAAATAACAAATGGGACAGATAGGGGTTCAAGTGGAACAAAACTTAGAAAGAAAAATATATTTATACGAGGATTAAATCTCTGGTAAATCATAATTCCTACATACTTGTTCACATGACACTGCACATATGTATTTTGGACTGTATCACTTACTCAGACAGTGGTAGTCTGATTCCTTTATGGTTTACTGTTTTCAGGTGAAGACATAAATGCACAATCAGAGTGAGGGTGGCGGCATCGTCAGGCGATCATGGCACTACTACTTTTTTGTTTAATGTTTCTGGATATTTGAACTTGATGTAATAAACTTTGTTATGATGGAATAAGATTGAAGTTCTTAGTAGCTCCTCATTTATCTAGTTAAATGCTTTAAAAAAAAATTTGTTAGAATTTTCATTAAAAATAAATGGGGTGTTACAATTAATACTATGAAAATCCACCCTGCATTAGTATAGCATTAGTATGCAGGGTGGATCTACAATCTAGAGGAAATGAGAATCTAATATAGATGGGAGGAAATGACACTAAATAAAACGATGTTACAATCATGGCAGATGCAAATGCAGTAGATGAAAACACAATGCTACACGTTAAAGCGTTAACACACAGTAACCAGAAATCGCAGAAATGTAAATTGTTACATTACAAATCAAAAATTTTGAACTGAAGCAGAATTGAGAAGTGCAGTGCGATTGAAATTAGAATGGTATGCGATGAGAATCAAATGATACAAATGCTGAATTGAAACAAGTTTGAACACTCGATTGCAGATGCTGGATTGAATCATATTTGATAAAAATGAATGTGTGATAGACGAATGAAGGATGCTTCAGATGTTGGGAATGAGTTACAACTAAAATGCAGATGAACCAGAGTGGGATGCAATGTATAGGCAAACAGGGAAAAATGTGTAACAGAAAATCAATACAAATCGATAATGCAAAACATAAAACAAAGAAGAAAATGATGCAGATCGAGAATTCCAGATCGCAGGACGATCCGATGGATGTAGAGAACAAACCTTATAAAACGAAAATGGAGAATGCGTCTGATGTAGAGTTGAATATCAAATGCTATACAGGAAAATTGATTCTATGAAATGAAACTGTTCTAAAAATGTAAATGCACAAAACATGAATTCAAAGGATGATGCGGAAATTGGAAAGCAACACATACAGGATTCAATCTATTTTTTTTTAAACGAAATAAGCTAGTCTAAACTGCAAACAGGAAGAGGAACAAATGAAAAGAAAGAAGGAGAAGAGGTAGAGAAGAAGAAAGAAAGGAAAAATTGTACCAGTTTGAATCGAGAGGGGAGGTTATCTCCAATCTTTGCACCACCGCCAGATTGTGGTTTCTCCACCGGAAAGGAAGAAGAGGGAAAAGAAAAGAAGAGAGGGAAGAGGGGAAACAAGAGGGAGCAAGAGGAAGGCGAAGAGGAAATCGGAAGAGGGGAGATAGAGAAACTCTTTCTCTCCTCCTCCTTCCAGATGGTCCTCTCAAGAACTCAATCGTTCTCCTTTGCCATGCTTGATGGATGGGAGCGATGCTCGATAGATGCTTGGTGTGAGGATGCGATCTCGGATGCTCGATCGATGCCAGCCTTCCCCTGCGATGGTTGTTATATAGGAAGAAGTCGTTACAGGTTTTTCAAAATTGGTCCCCCAATGTTTTAAAGAATTTTAAAAAGGACTTTAAAAAAGGTTTTTCAAAAAGGAGGGTATAGCTACTTTCTGAAATTTCTTCTTTTATGTTTTTGAAAGAAAGACCTAAAAATATGAGAGAAATGCAAGGGATTTAAGAGATGGGGTCTAGATGAGATTTTTGAAAAGTTTATGAAAGTATTGAATTTGAAATTTTGAGGATTTTACAAAAAAAAGGGAGTTTTGAAATAGTAGGGGAAATTGGATTTTCAAACTAGATTTGGATCCGAGATTTTTTAGCAAACATCAAGTTTGGATCTTGAATTGAGAAAATGACATGAGAGGGATGGATCCAAATGGAGATTGGATCTGGATAAAATATCTAAGCCACACAAAAAATTGATTTTGGATTTTTAGATGTTAAATTGTAAATAGGAGATCCGAACTCAGAATTGGATTTGGATATTTGATCTAGATTCAAGATTGGGTCAAATATAGAAAATGAAATTGGATTTCGGATCTTCAACAAGGAAGTGAATCCAAGAAAAAATCAGGAGTTGATTAAAAGTTGACCCAATTATTCAGAAGATGGGGGCCAGGGTCAAAAAGGGAATTTTTGAAAATTTGAAAATTTGGGGTGTTCACAACAACAGGACCCTATTCATCTATTTTCCTCATAGTCTGGAAGGTACTACGTCAAAATGGTATGCGGAGCACATCAGCCCCATCGAACTACGAGAGTTCGATAAAGTGGTCAACTTGTTTATTGAACGTTTCTTGTTCAATACAGAGGCTCTGCCTACTCTCAATCATCCCTGCAATATGAAGCAGAAAGAAAGAAAAAAGGCCCGAGAATTTATTCACAGGTGAAGGAGCACCTGTAACAAGATGAAGATTGTCATTTCAGAGGATCATGCGCTTTAGATCATTCTCAACAATTTCTCTCAGCCTCTAAGAAGCCTTATCTCCACATCTCTATCCAAATCCTTCATCGAGTTAACAGAGCGAGCAGAATGGCTCGAAATAGGAATGCATAATGGGGTTTACGAGGGTATTACCCTTGTCAAAAATAATCTTGATTCAAAGAAGAAAGCTCACTTCACTTTCTCCGCCGATACCTCCAGTAACAGCAGTGTGTAAACACCCCAACTTTTTAAAATTTTTGAAAACTCCTTTTTTGCCCTTGGCACTCACCTTTTGAGATATTCAGAAGGGCAATTGTGTCAATTTTTATTCATTTCTTAGATTCACTTGCTAAAGATCCGAGATCCAATTTTATCTTCCATATTTGACCCAATTTCGGATCCTGATCAAATATCCAAATCCAATTATGAGCTGCATTCTCTTGTTTTCAAAATTTAAAAATACAAAATCAATTTTCTGAATAGCTCAGACATTTTATCCAGATCTGATATCCATTTGGATCCACTCCTCCCTTTTCTTCAATTTGAGATCCAAACTCGAATATCTACTCAAAATCTCAGATCCAAATCCGTTTTTGAAACTCAATTTCTAAAATTAATTTTGTTATTTCAGAAAATTCTTTTTCAAAAAATCCTTAAATTTTAAAGCAAAAATATTTTAAAATTTCTTTCGGTCCTCATTTGGATCCTCTCGAATTTTTAAGGTTTTCTTTCAAAAACTTAAAGGAAATTGGTTTTAGTCGCTCTGCCCTCTTTTTGAAGAGTCCTTGTAAATTACAACCATCTTTTGAAAATTTTCAAAACCATGGAGGACCCATTTTGAAAAACTTCTAACGACCACCTCCTATAACTACCAGCGCAGAGGGAGGGGTCGAAAGCATCCATTCTTTGCGTCTTCCATCTCTCTGATCCATCGCTTGCATCCCCTCTCCTTTCCTTTCCCTCTGTCCTTCTCTTCCTTTTTCTCTTCTAAAGGTTCCTTATCCATTCAGCATTCAGAAGAGGCGCTTCTTTCCTCCAAAGCTCCACCACGGTAAGTAACTATTCCCCCTCTACTTTTTCTCTGTGAATTTGCCTCTTCCTTCTTCTTTCTCTTAGATTTTCTTTTCGGTTTTTCTATCTCTTTTCAGTTGAAGCAACATATGCAGTGTTGATCTGCCTATGGCAGTATCGACGTGCATTTTGCCATAGAATTTTGGCCTTTTCTTTGGCTACATCTCTCTCTCGTTGTTGATTTATGCACTTTTGATTTTCTACATCCTCACTATGTGTTTTTATTATATATTAGTTGTAGCTGAATCATTGCATTTCGTTCTGTGAATATATTTGCTTCACCATTATCCTATGTATCGTAATTCCAATCCAGATCTTGTTTCATTTTAATTTCCCCTTCTTATTTTGATTTCTTGTTTTCTTCTAATGTCCTGTTCCATTTTGATAATCGGTTTGCATTTTGATTTCTCTTTTTGGTTGCATTTTGATTATCTTTTGGTTTTCGAGTTCCTGTTTTCATTTTGATCGTCTATTGATCTTGATTGTCTTTTGATCTTGATTTCCTGTTTGCCTTTGATTTCCTATTTCATTTTGATAACCTGTTACGTTGTGTGAATACATTTGTTCATCATGTCTCCTGCTTAAATTCATTCATAGTGCATTGCTATCATCTTCACATCACTTTCGTAGCATTATAATCCACCTGCATTAAATCACATTAGCTTCATCCAACATTTTTGCATCACCGCAGTGCCATGCCTTCTCTCCTCTATCTACATCCATCTCTTTGTTTTTGTTTATAATTTGTTCTTTGGGGGGTATTCTTTTGCCCAGGGATATTTGACGCCTTTTATTCTTATAATAGTGTTGTGATAAAGCCAAATGTGGACTAGAGTTTCTGATCTAGTGGTTGAAGACAGAACCCTTGGTTGTATGAGCACTAAATCTTATACATCCTCCTTTTAGTTGTTCTCATTCTTTTCTTTTCTTTTCTTTTTTTTTTCTCTTTTCCACAATTGTTTTTTGAATTTTTGTTATACTTTCATGATATTTTGTTTCTCTTCTATGTCTCCCCCCATTTGTCTAGATAAGTGGAATGAGTTTTTTTTTGTGGAGTGGTGGAACACAGTGCAATTTCTTCATATTATCTCGTTTATCTAGATAAGTGGGTGCATCTACAGAATTATATTTTTAAGAATCACGACATTCTCTTAGCCTCTTATAGGGGATTTCTTTTTAATCTATCTGAACTAATCCTTGTGTCCCCTTTCTCTTCTTTACTTGTTGAATTCATGTGAGATCTCTTGGGGTTTTCTTTCTTTTTTTTCTGAAAAATGGTGGTATCTGTTTTCTTGCTTTTTCCCTGATAATATTCACCTATTGAATTCATGTGAGATCTCCTACGGTTTTATGCTTGCATGATTCTGTTTTCTGATCCTCTTCAAAACATGTGTAAATATGAGCTTTTTGAAGTTCATGAAATCAGAACCACAGAAGATAATTGAAGGATTAGGAAGCTCATGGTAGCATTTTTACTTAGCGGTGCCTCTTCTATTAGATCCAATGGAAAATCTCTTGATGATCATGATGGTGACCATATCACTGCGTTATAGGACACAAGCCTGATGGCATTGGTGCATGTGAATTTGGTTATTCTATCTTTTGAAAGTATGCATTTCTTCTCCAGCTTTTGCCATTTAAGCCGAGAAAACTCTATGTTCTTCCAGTGGATTTCATAAAGAGGATAGGTTACAGACATTAATGGTCGTCACTCTGTTTTGTACATAAAAGGAAAAAGAGAAATGGTAGATGTAAGGCAACTAATTTCTTATGGCACAGAAAAGAGTTATTCCTGGTATTCTCAGTCACAATCTTCGAAGGCAATGAATTTGCTTTAAACATCATCTGTACTATGAGAGAATTTCAGATTTTTCTCTGGGTGAGATTTGCAGGGTTGATTGCCTTGATGCCAAATGAGCATAGCACCTCATTTTACAGCAATCATCCCTTGCAATACTTTATTGCACGACATCTTTATACCTATATATGTGTTTTTTGCTTCACCCTCATGTGCATCCACTGCAATCAGGTTGTAGCATCATCATCATCTTACCTTTTGTTAGCTGCATCCATTTCTACCTGTGTTATGGCTTACCTATGCTTCAAGTTTAATACCAGTCCCTGCGTATCACCTTATATCAAAATCTGAGTTTTTTGAAGTTCATGAAATCAGAACCACAAAAGATAATTGAAGGATTAGGAAGCTCATGGTAGCATTTTTACTTAGCGGTGCCTCTTCCATTAGATCCAATGGAAAATCTCTTGATGATCATGATGGTGACCATATCACTGCGTTATAGGACACAAGCCTGATGGCATTAGTGCATGTGAATTTGGTTATTCTATCTTTTGAAAGTATGCATTTCTTCTCCAGCTTTTGCCATTTAAGCCGAGAAAACTCTATGCTCTTCCAGTGGATTTCATAAAGAGGATAGGTTACAGACATTAATGGTCGTCACTCTGTTTTGTACATAAAAGGAAAAAGAGAAATGGTAGATGTAAGGCAACTAATTTCTTATGGCACAGAAAAGAGTTATTCCTGGTATTCTCAGTCACAATCTTCGAAGGCAATGAATTTGCTTTAAACATCATCTGTACTGTGAGAGAATTTCAGATTTTTCTCTGGGTGAGATTTGCAGGGTTGATTGCCTTGATGCCAAATGAGCATAGCACCTCATTTTACAGCAATCATCCCTTGCAATACTTTATTGCACGACATCGTTATACCTATATATGTGTTTTTTGCTTCACCCTCATGTGCATCCACTGCAATCAGGTTGTAGCATCATCATCATCTTACCTTTTGTTAGCTGCATCCATTTCTACCTGTGTTATGGCTTACCTATGCTTCAAGTTTAATACCAGTCCCTGCATATCACCTTATATCAAAATCTGTATGATGGATTAGTTTAACATCGATACATAGTTGTTATCCATTGCCACAACACATCACTTTTTCCATTTCCTATGCATCCATTTCATATTTATTTCTGCATCAGTCTGCTACTGTCAGTATCTGAGCACCTGTTGCATGAAATAGAGTTACAACAATGTTAGTTGTGGGACCTCAACCTACTGAAGACAATTGCTTAGACAAAAACTCATTTATATTTGTTCAGTATGGTGGAATTTGCAATCATGACATGGCATTCAAGTCTTTTACTATTTAAGCATTTAGGTTGTAACACCCCAAAATCGTGGACTTGAAACCTTTTATGAAAAAGGTTGAAAGCTTTGAAATCAATCATTTATCAGAGTTTAAAACAGAAGTTCAGCGAAAGATCAGGTTCAAAACAGCAAGTCCCTAGACCTTCGGTGCATTACAACACAAAAACAGACTTCCCCTTATAAACTAATTTGCAATTCAAGTACATATTTTATTGAAATGAAAAGAAGAACCACGTTTTGGTAATACAGTTTTAGAAATCAAGAGTTTAAATCAGAAGAGATTCTTTCAAGAAACTTCATACCATAACTATCAAAAGTATCCCCAGAAGCGCAACGTCAGGAAAGGGTCTTGCCTTGAACGCATTGCGTCATCGTGCCATCGCAAGCTATATAACCTGTTCACCATCTGCCCATGAAATGGGTCAGTCCCACAACAGACTAGTAGGGGTGCAAAAGACAAGAAAGAACAAAGGCTATAATAAGCAAGATAATCGCTAGCTCAAGCAGGAACAAGCAAGACTAGCAAATCTAACCAAATGTGCTGTGGAGTAAGCAAAGCTCTAGTAAAGCAAACAACTAAATACAAGAGCAGGAAGGATCATAGTGCTAAACAAGCAACTATAGCGATCCCACAGATTTTAAAGGTGAAGAGCAACTAACTCTATTCCACAGTCAAGCAAAGCAATTACATAAGACAAGTATTCATAACAACACTCGTAATACACACAAGTATCATTATATGGTTTTGTCTATAGGCAAGTAGCTATGATAAACAATCATGTAGCAGTTATATCACAATACGCAATAACTAGCATAATGCTAGTATTGTAAGTAATTGACTAGTATGAGAAGCTAGTCATTACATAGCAGAACTGCGCAAGCAGTTTAACCAACTAGAGTAATGCCTCGACAGACGTACATAGCTCAACGATTAGCGTACCGAACTACCGAGCTAACAAGCAAGCAACCAATGCACATCACAACATGCATATCTCATGATCATGTGCATAAGTTATATCTTGTCTTATTATTGAGCAGGTCGTTGTGGGTACGCACAAGGCAAAACGTAGAAACAGTCGAGATAGATTCGGGGGTCCATTATGCTATGTATTTTATTATACCCCGAATGACTGACTGAGTCCGCTTCCTAAGGGGACGACCAGTGACCAAGGGAGTAAATCCCAAAAAGCAAACAAAGGCCCAACGAATGCGCATCCGAACTTCTGCAGAAGTGGCCTGAAGGATTTCCCATAATCTTCGATGACTGGGGAAGGTCGGATCTTTGCCCGAGATTTCCATTAATGACTGTCCATCGGAGTTTTGTACCATCCATCCTCTCTCTTGATGAATCATCCCGAATGAGCACGACGGAGAATTTCTTAACCGCCGTCTCATTCTACATGCTCTGGTCTTTCAACCCAATCGAGCATCTTGTCTGTGAAGGCGCATGATCATTATTTAAGTGAATTATATGTGTCATTGCGCGTTCGAGACAATCACACACTTCTCATCCTACTCACCGCAGTACGCAACGTACCTATTCAAATGTACAACCACGATGAAAAGGGCTAATCCGTAGTGAAGGTAGAAACGTCACTCTTGTGATCTTAAACACATGACATTGCATGTTCGAGGCAGACATACACCTCTCATCCTACTCATCGTAGTACGCAACGTACCTGTTCAAAAGTATAACCACGATGAGAGGGGCATGGATCTCTCGCAGGAAATCCCAACACTTCTGCTTTACAGAAGCCCACAGTGAACTCATTCAAGTTCCAACTTATCGTGCTCGAATCCTTTAGACAATCGCAAGCAATCTGCCTATTAGGCAAATATCAACATAACAGGATTTAGCTTAATGTGTCAATACACGCTTAGAGGTTACTATAGACCTCTCGTCCTGCTCTTCGTAGTCCAAACATAACGTACGTGACTATGGGTACAACTACAAGAGGAGGAAACATGGATCCCTCGTAAGAGATCCAACAATACCTTCACGAAGGAAGGAAGGCGCTATAATCTTGGTTAAACCAGAAATCCTACAAACTAGGTCTCGCATCAAAGGCGAGGTAATGCCGATCTAGCAATGGTGCAAGTACCTCGCTAGGATCCCCTCCCTACTCGTGCACAGGCTTCTAAACAAGGCTATCTGAGTCGTATCGAATAGGTGAACTAAGGTTGTAACACACCTATCCCAAATACATCGATTTGGGAGATTCAGCCGCTATCTCTGCTTTACAAGCTATACATCTTGAAAAATAGGTTTGCACCTAAGACGATGTCTTTGGAGAACCGAAGTGCATAAGTGTGTGTTGTGGCTTGTAAGACAAGTGAAACGACATACACTATACACTCGAAGCTGCACTCAGGGAGTGCAAGCTGACAAGGGACAAACTCCTGCACATACTAATACAATGGCAAATCGAGGGGCAAGACTCGATGGGCGAAACTGCACCGCGAGGGTAGAACGCTAGAGCTACACATGAGGCATGAGATCATACCTTGATCATCGAAACACACAAGCAGGCAACAACGTAAGCAACTCGTGAGGTATGAGATCCTATACTGACTAAGCAAGTGTAGAGGATGACTCACGAGGCATGGGGTTGCACCTCGATTAAACGATAAGCGTAAATAAGTAAAGAAGCATGCGACAGAGATAGAATACATACACGAGCAAAGCATATGCACGAAGTGTGGCAACAAGGTAAAGACAAACACATACAAAAGGTAAGTGCAAGAGCAAGCACGACAGCACAGGAAAGTAAAGTACAGAGAGTAAAGCAGAAGCAAGGCCATGGTGCATAAAGCGCGGGGCAACAAGTAAATGCAGGAAGTAAAGTGCAGGAACGTAAAGGAGGACAAGGATTTGCATCCTGGAGAACAAAGCAGACATAAGTAAGTAAATGTCAGGGCGCAAAGCGCTGGGCAGCAAGAAAGTAAAGTGCGAGAAAGTAAAGAGGACAAGGATCGCGAAACCGCATCCTTGAGTTAAAAGACATGGAATGTAAAGACAGGAATGAAAAGTCTGGGCACATATAGCGCGACGGCAACAGAAAGGAAAGTGCGAGAAAGTAAAGAGGACAAGGATCGTGAAACCGCGTCCTTGAAGGTAAAGACATACGTATATATATTATACATATACATATATCATCCTCTTTTAGTTATCTTTTCTTATTTTAGCATTTATCAGTTCATTGTCCTTTCACGCAAGAATCCCCTACCTTAAGGGGTTGCGGGTCCTCGTACGCATGCAACGTAGGCAAGCAAGAGCTCAAGCCATAGAGGGCGAGTTGGATCCACCGTTCAACCTGAAGAGCTTAGAACGTTAGTATATGCCGAGAAGTAACAGAGGCAGCAAGGTCTCTCGCAGGCTGCAATGCCAGAGGCAGGGGCCTCAGCCCTTTCTAGCAACTGCAGGAGAGGCAGGGAGCAGGAGCTCTTTGTCTGCTAGCACAGAGAAAGGCAGAGGAGGGAGCAGAGGCTCCCTGCCACAACTGCCGCAACAAGGCAGGGGGGAACACCCCCTGTCAGAACATGACAGAGGCGCAGCCCCCTGCTGGGAACAAAAAAGGCAAGGGCTCTGCCCCTGCCGACAACAAGAACAAGGCAAGGGGGCAAAGCCCCTTGCCGTAGAATAATGAAATGCAGGGGGCAAGCCCCTGCTTGAAAACAGGAAAGCAGAGGGGGCTTCGCCCCCTGCCGGCAAAACGCAAGAAGCAGGGGGACAGAACCCCCTGCCGAGAAGGAACAAGAGAGCAGGAGGGGCTCCGCCCTCTGCTGGGACAACAAGAGCAGAGGGAGCCTCGCCCCCTGCCCAAAAGCACAAAAAGGGACAAGGGGGGAGGAACCCCTTGTCGACAAGGCAAATGGCAGGGGGACAGAGCCCCCTACCGACAAAAGGAATGGCAAGGGGACAGAGCCCTCTACCGACAAAAGGAATGGCAAGGGGACAGAGTCCTCTGCCGGCAAAGCGCAAGAGGCAAGGGGGCAGAACCCCCTGCCGAGAAGCAACAAAAGGCAGGGGGAGCTTATCCCCCTACCGGGAAGCGATAAGAGAGCAAGGGGGGCTCGCCACTTGCTGGGAAACAAAAAGAAGGCAACAAAAAGAAGGCATGGGTGCGAAGCCCCCTGCCGAAGACAATCACAAAGGCAAGGGGACCCCGCCCCCTACCGAGAAACAAGGAAAAGTGACGGGGGTGGAACCCCTTGCCAAGAAGAGTCAACGACAGGGGGCTCAACCCCCTATCGACCAACAGCAAAAAGGGAGGCGGGGGGTTTTAACCCCCTGCGAACAAGTGGTGACGACAGGGGGCTCAGCCCCCCTGTCGATCAACTCTGCACAAAGGAGAAAGAGAGGGGAGGGTTTACCTCCAAAAATCACAGTAACAGGGCCGTCGGAGACGGGAAGGTCATCAGCTGATAGAGGCCGCCGAAAAGGGCTCTCGGGTTCACCGGCGCGCGCCCTTTAATGGTCAGATGGAGAGAAAGGCAGCGATTGGGGAGGGGGCTCACCAGAGTTCCGATAAGGGTTGCCGCAAGTGAAGATCACTGACACCACTGTTGGCAGCCTCGATTGTTGATGGTGGCTGAAGGGGGCAGTGGTGGTCGGCGGTTTCGATCACCGGCACTCGCTCAGAGGGTGTGAGGCGATGAGGAGAGAAGGGAAACCAGAGCTTAGAGGTCGTTGGTGGCTGAGGTTGTCGGCTGCGAGTCGCCGGAACTCAGAGGCCGCCGTCGGCGATGGCAAAAGGGGGAAAGTGCTTCACGGTGGCAGTAGGGGGGAGATACAGCAGAGAGGGATGCTTGTGTCGTCGGGAGACCTGCCGGACGGAGCTGCTCGCCGGCGTCTCCAGTCGTCGGTGACCGTGCAAGAGAGACGGAGCAGAGGAGATCGGGCGAGGAGAGAGAAGGGGCGAGGGGTTCTGCCCCTCGCCCGAGATGTTGTGTCCTTTTAAGGACACCGACTTCTCGAGAATTCGAGAAGCCGGGGCGCGGGCCGGCTCAAACTCGGGTCCAGCCCGGATCCGGGCCCGACACAGGGGTTCAGACCTTGACACGTGTCTGACACGTGCAGGGCACGTGTCTGACACAAGTCAGACGCGATTTTTTTTTCACGGGCGTTACATCCTACCTCCCTTAAAAGAATTTCGTCCTCTAAATTTCACAGGAAGGTGATCTGCCTAGACTGCAGCCTAAGGGAACTAGGTACATATCAGGATGCACGTGCGCACACGAGTCCCCAGACACCTAAGCTTCTGAAGGGATCAGGACAACACATAATGAGTCCCAGAGAAAGGTTCGAAGCCCACAACTCGATCGAACAAAACATATGTGTGAATTCATTATAAACTTGTCTTCGCAAGAGTTCACAGAGAGCCATAAATAGAAAGGGAGTTTAGCAGAAGGCTATAAGAATATTTATTCGCTATCTTCAAGGATGAAGAAACACAATGAGTCATCAAAGAAAAGGAATCTAGTAGAAGACCATAGGAAAGGTTTATTCATTAACTTCTACTTGATGCGATAATGGATGAAGAGACAAAATGAGACATTTCTCTAGCTTGCGTTCCTTGAACGGGGTCTCTAAATCATCACCAAGACGTCGTGTGTCACACTCGCAATCTCTAACAAACTTTGCGTCATGAATAATCACAATCCATTCCCATCTCTCAAGGCCTTATGCAGCCAACTGCCACCTATCATGACTCACTTAAGGCATTATACTTTCTCATATAAGCCCACCCTTCCATAGAAGGTCCAAAACATGATCAAGATAAAAAAAAAAAATCAATAAAGATCTGACTCACACATCTGAGTTGGGCATATAATCATGCTAAAACAGAAAGCCAAATCCATAGATTCACAACGGGCTATACTCGTCAATATTAGAAGATCAACACAGCTCACCATAACCTTTCATGGAAATCAAAATCACACAAGTTCCCCGCCGGACCTCCTGATCTGGGAAACGTACGACCTCACAAGGGATCACCGCTTTAGATGGTATACCTGGTCTTGGACAATACACTTCCTCACAGAGATTCTACCACTCTAGCCGGATTACCAGATCTTGGTCATACGTACCCTCACAGAAAACCTTTGGGGTCCCAATCCTCAACAAATGCCATAATAAAAAAAAATCACTGTGATACACACATCAACACAAATGACCGCTCATCGGGTCGATAGCCACAAATATGATTAACAAGATCCACGCCGGATCACCTGATCTGGGAAATGTACGACCTCACTAGGAATTACCGCCCTATATGGTATACTTGGTCTTAGACCATACACTTCCTCACAGTTTACGGCTTTGGGGCTACCCGGTCTTGGACAATGCACATCCTAATAGAAATCTACCACTCTAGTCGGGTCACCTGATCTTTGTCATACACCCCCCTCGCAGATAATCCATTGAAGATCAGATTCTCAACAGATACCATATACAGTGATACATGCATTAATACAATCGACTGCTCAGAACAATTGACCGCACTCGGGGTCAGCAACCATCAATATGAGCATAAACATATATGCCAACAATATGCATCGTATCACTTCTCATGGCAGAACAAAACACAAAATCACACATTCTTTCAACAAGGTTCCACGAACCATAATCATATATCGAATATAAACATTCATCGCATGCTCTCAACAATTCTATTCAGGTGGCATGACAAACACATCATATGGAAGATTTACTCTACGCAATTCATCTTTGCCACAAGAAACAATGCATCCTCAAATAGGACCTCAAAGCATGAGCAATCAAAGCATGAATTCTATACACAGAAACACGCAGATAATATATTATGAATCATCCTAACTTCAACTTACGTAACTCCTACGTAATCCAATAAATTCACAAGATTCAAGTTATATGTGCAATTATTCTGATCATTGCATCATCATATGCATTCACAATTCTTACCTCAAAGCACATCGCATTCGACCACTTCAGCGTGGAACATACGCACATATCTACAAGACATTTTAGTCCAATATTCATGATATTCGTCAATCATGCTATACAAGGATGATATAATCACACAACCAATCATAATGTGAATCCCTGCAACACAGTTATGTAGGCGTGATGTATTATCAAAAACTAATTGTTTGTAGTTGTGAGGTGTCATTCATCTAAATGATCTAAACTAATGATTTTGTAGGCATATAAGTCAACCACCTAAAAGTCAAAACTGATCATTTGTAGGCGTAACAAGTCAACTACCCAAAAACTAATCAGTTGTAGGTGTGACACGTCATTCACCTAATAAGCATCACAATCATTAAGATCACAAAGACACCAAAGTCACACGTAATTCCATTGATAAGCTTTGACTTGACAAAAATACGTAACAAAACACACAAAAAGTCTTAAACTAAGACTATCAAAGCATTGATTCGATGTTTACTATGTGTTCTTGTTGCTATTGCTGAGGAGGTTGGGGTGTATTGCCCCCTCGTCGGAGGTCATCCACCTTCTTTATGCGATAATCACGGATAAAGTGGCCCATCTTTCCACAATAAAAGTAGCCACCAGAGGCTCGGGGACATGCTTGTCCACGGTGAACACGATCGCATCTCAGACATTTTGGGTTTAACGGTCGTTGAGGCTCATTTTCTTCACTTAGTTTTTGTCTTTTAGCAGGTCGATGCTTGTTGTCAGCACTATTTTCGGCAAACTTTTTATCGCGACGTTGTTTAAAGTGGCATTCTTCAGTAGAATGACTCACCTTTTCGCAAAAAATACAATCATCAGGGTTCTGAAGGCACATAGGATTGGACAAAACATGAGGGTCAACACCTCGCTCTAGATTGGTGCTCGTGCAAACCAACCTATCAACCTTATGATCCAGGTTCTGGACCATCGCTTGGAGTTGCTCAACTGCTCCGGTTAATGCGTCTATAGATTTGATCAGTTTATTGAACATCTAAGCAAAAACACATTCTTTAATTAAAATAAATACAAAATAATTTAAGAGAAATAGTACTCACAGTGCGATGCAGATGCCAAATGATCAAGGTTTACCACTTTCCCTGTTGCTCTGATACCAAAAGATGTAACGCCCCAAAATCGTGGACTTAAAACCTTTTATGAAAAAGGTTGAAAGCTTTGAAATCAATCATTTATCAGAGTTTAAAACAAAAGTTCAACGGAAGATCAAGTTCAAAACAGCAAGTCCCTAGACCTTGGGCGCATTACAACACAAAAACAGACTTCCCCTTATAAACTAATTTGCAATTCAAGTACATATTTTATTGAAATAAAAAGAAGAACCATGTTTTGGTAATACAGTTTTAGAAATTCAGAGTTTAAATCAGAAGAGATGCTTTCAAGAAACTTCATACCACAACAATCAAAAGTATCCCCAAGAGCGCAACGTCAGGAAAGGGCCTTGCCTTGAACGCATCGCGTCATCGTGCCATCGCAAGCTATATAACTTGTTCACCATCTGTCCATGAAATGGGTCAGTCCCATAACAGACTAGTAGGGGTGCAAAAAACAAGAAAAAACAAAGGCTACAATAAGCAAGATAATCGCTAGCTCAAGCAGGAACAAGCAACACTAGCAGATCTAACCAAATGTGTTGTGGAGTAAGCAAAGCTCTAGTAAAGCAAACAGCTAAATACAAGAGCAGGAAGGATCATAATGTTAAACAAGCAACTATAGAGATCCCACAGATTTTAAAGGTGAAGAGTAACTAACTCTATCCCACAGTCAAGCAAAGCAATTGCAAAAGACAAGTATTCATAACAACACTCATAATACACACAAGTACCATTATATGGTTCTGTCTATCGGCAAGTAGCTATGATAAGCAATCATGTAGCAGTTATATCACAATACGCAATAACTAGCATAATGCTAGTATTATAAGTAATTGACTAGTATGAGAAGCTAGTCATTACAAAGCAGAACTGTGCAAGCAGTTTAACCAACTAGAGTAACACCTCGACAGGGGTACATAGCTCAACGATTAGCGTACCGAACTACCAAGCTAACAAGCAAGCAACCAATGCACGTCACAACATGCATATCTCATGATCATGTGCATAAGTTATATCTTGTCTCATTATTGAGCAGGTTGTTGTGGGTACGCACAAGGCAAAATGTAGAAACAGTCGAGATCGATTCGGAGGTCCATTATGCTATGAATTTTATTATACCCCGAATGACTGACTGAGTCCACTTCCTAAGGGGACGATCAGTGACCAAGAGAGTAAATCCTCAAAGGCAAACAAAGGCCCAATGGATGCGCATCCGAACTTCTACAGAAGTGGCCTTAAGGATTTCCCCTAACCTTCGATGACTGGGGAAGGTCGGATCTTTGATTGAGATTGCCATTAATGACTGTCCATTGGAGTTTTGTACCATCCATCATCTCTCTTGATGAACTGTCTCGAATGAGCACGACGAAGGGTTTCTTAACTGCCGTCCCATTCTACATGCTCTGGTCTTTCAACTCAATTGAGTATCTTGCCTGTGAAGGCGCATGATCATTATTTAGGTGAATTATATGCGTCATTGCGCGTTCGAGGCAATCACACACTTCTCATCCTACTCACCGCAGTACGCAACGTACCTATTCAAATGTACAACCATGATGAAAAGGGCCAATCCGTAGTGAAGGTAGAAGCGCCACTCTTGTGATCTTAAACACATGCCATTGCATGTTCGAGGCAAACATAGACCTCTCATCCTACTCATCGTAGTACGTAATGTACTTGTTCAAAAGTACAACCATAATGAGAGGGGCATGGATCTCTCGCAGGAAATCCCAACACTTCTGCTTTACAGAAGCTCACAGTGAACTCATTCAAGTTCTAACTTATCGTGCTCGGGTCCTTTAGACAATCGCAAGCAATCTGCCTATTGGGCGAATATCAACATAACAGGATTTAGCTTAATGTGTCAATACACGCTTAGAGGTAACTATAGACCTTTCATCCTGCTCTTCGTAGTCCAAACATATCGTACGTGAATAAGGGTACAACTACAAGAGGAGGAAACATGGATCCCTCGTAAGAGATCCAACAATACCTTCACGAAGGAAGGAAGGCGCTACAATCTTGGTTGAACCAGAAAGCCTAGAAACTAGGTCTCGCATCAGAGGTGAGGTAACGTCGATCTAGCGATGGCGCAAGTACCTGACTAGGATCCCCGCCCTACTCGTGCACAGGCTTCTAAACAAGGCTATCTGAGTCGTATTGGATAGGTGAACTAAGGTTGTAACACACCTATCCCAAATACATCAATTTGGGAGATTCGGCCGCTATCTCTGCTTTACAAGCTATACATCTTGAAAAATAGGTTTGCACCTAAGATGGTGTCTTTGGAGAACCGAAGTGCATAAGTGTGTGTCGTGGCTTGTAAGACAAGTGAAACGAGATACACTATACACTAGAAGCTGCACTCAAGGAGTGCAAGTTGACAAGGGACAAACCTGTGCACATACTAATACAATGGCAAATCGAGGGGCAAGACTCGATGGGCGAAACCGCACCGCGAGGGTAGAACGCTAGAGCTACACACGAGGTATGAGATCATACCTCGATCATCGAAACACACAAGCAGGCAACTACGTAAGCAACTCATGAGGTATGAGATCCTATACTGACTAAGCAAGTGTAGAGGATGACTCACGAGGCATGGGGTTGTACCTTGATTAAATTATAAGCGTAAGTAAGTAAAGAAGCATGCGACACAGATAGAATACATACACGAGCAAAGCATATGCATGAAGTGCGACAACAAGGTAAAGACAAATACATACAAAAGGTAAGTGCAAGAGCAAGCACGACAGCACAGGAAAGTAAAGTACGGAGAGTAAAGCAGAAGCAAGGCCATGGCGCATAAAGCGCGGGGAAACAAGTAAATGCAAGAAGTAAAGTGCAAGAATGTAAAGGAGGACCAGGATTTGCATCCTGGAGAACAAAGCAGACATAAGCAAGTAAATGTCAGGGTATAAAGCGCAGGGCAGCAAGAAAGTAAAGTGCGAGAAAGTAAAGAGGACAAGGATCGCAAAACCGCATCTTTGAGTTAAAAGACATGGAATGTAAAGACTGGAATGAAAAGCTTGGGCACATATAGCGCGACGGAAACAAAAAGAAAAGTGCGAAAAAGTAAAGAGGACAAAGATCACGAAACCGCGTCCTTGAAGGTAAAGACATATGTATATATTATACATATACATATATCATCCTCTTTTAGTTATCTTTTCTTATTTTAGCATTTATCAGTTCATTGTCCTTTTACGCAGAAATCCCCTACCTTAAGGGGTTGCGGGTCCTCGTACGCATCCAGCGTAGGTAAGCAAGAGCTCAAGCCACAGAGGGCGAACTGGATCCACCATTCAACCTGAAGAGCTTAGAACGTTAGTATATGCCGAGAAGCAATAGAGGCAGCAAGGTCTCTCGCAGGTTGCAGTGCCAGAGGCAGGGGCCTCAGCCCTGTCTGGCAACAACAGCAAAGGCAGGGAGCAAGAGCTCTCTGTCTGCCAACACAGAGAAAGGCAAGGGAGGGAGCAGTGGCTCCCTGCCACAACTGCCGCAACAAGGCAGGGGGGGAACACCCCCTGTTAGAACATGACAGAGGCACAACCCCTTGCTGGGAACGAAACAGACAGGGGCTCTGCCCCTGCCGGCAACAAGAATAAGGCAAGGGGGCAAAGCCCCTTGTCGGAGAACAATTAAACGCAGGGGGCAAGCCCCTGCTTGAAAACAGGAAAGCAGAGGGGGCTCCGCCCCCTGCCGGCAAAACGCAAAAGGCAGGGGGACAGAACCCCCTGCCGAGAAGGAACAAGAGAGCAGGGGGAGCCTCGCCCTCTGCCCAAAAGCACAAAAAGGGACAAAGGGGGAGGAACCCTCTGTCGACAAGGCAAATGGCAGGGGGACAGAATCCTTTGCCGGCAAAGCGCAAGAGGCAGGGGGCAGAACCCTCTGCCGAGAAGCAACAAAAGGCAGGGGGAGCTTCTCCCCCTACCGGGAAGCGATAAGAGAGCAGAGGGGGCTCGCCCCTTGCCGGGAAACAAAAAGAAGACAGGGGTGTGAAGCCCCCTGCCGAAGACAATCACAAAGGCAGGGGGACCCCGCCCCCTACCGAGAAACAAGGAAAAGTGACGGGGGGTGGAACCCCCTGCCAAGAAGAGTCAACGACAGGGGGCTCAGCCCCTTGTCGACCAACAGCAAAAAGGGAGGCAGGGGGTTTTAACCCTTTGCCAACAAACGGTGACAACAGGGGGCTTAGCTCCCCTGTCGATCAACCCTGCACAAAAGAGAAAGAGAGGGGAGGGTTTACCTCTGAAAATCGCAGTAACGGGGTCGTCCGAGGTGGGAAGGTCGTCAGCTGATGGAGGCCGTCGGGAAGGGCTCTCGGGTTCACCGGCGTGCGCCCTCTAACGGCCTGATGGAGAGAAAGGCAGCGATCGGGGAGGGGGCTCACCGGAGTTCCGATGAGGGTTACCGCAAGTGAAGATCGCTGACACCACTGTTGGCAGCCTCGATCGTCGATGGTGGCTGAAGGGGACAGTGGTGGTCGGCGGCTTCGATCACTGACACTCGCTCAGAGGGTGTGAGGCAATGAGGAGAGAAGGGAAACCAGAGCTTAGAGGCCGTCGGTGGCTGAGGTTGCCGGCTGCGAGTCACCGAAACTCAGAGGCCGTCGGCGGCGGTGGCAAAAGGGGGAAAGTTCTTCACGGTGGCAGTAGCAGGGAGATACAGCAGAGAGGGATGCTTGCATCACCGGGAGACCTGCCGGATGGAGCGTCTCGCCGGCAACTCCAGTCGTCGGTGATCGTGCGAGAGAGACGAAGCAGAGAAGATCGGGAGAGGAGAGAGAAGGGGCGAGGGGTTCTGCCCCTTGCCCGAGACGTTGTGTCCTTTTTAGGACACCGACTTCTCAAGAATTCGAGAAGCTGGGGTGCGGGCCAGCTCGAACTCGGGTCTAGCCCAAATCTAGGCCCGACACAGAGGTTCAGACCCTGACACGTGTCTGACACGTGCAGGGCACGTGTCTGACACGACTTGGACGTGATTTTTTTTTTCACGGGCGTTACATAGGTAATATAGAGTTTTGCATCTAGGTGTTAGTCATCCACTGTTACTCATTTGGTTCATTAGACTCATTCAAATCTTCTATGCTTTACATCACTTTTAAATCATGTATATCATTTCATTACCCTTCATTTGCTAATTTTCATCTGCATGTTAGTTTGTGCTTCCGCTTTCATCTGCTCAATGCTCTTGTGTTGCACTCATCAAGTTGGTATATCATCCGAAAGGCCATGGCATCCCTGCTTTTCCACTATACTGTGTTCATCTATTACACTAACATTCTTTGATAGCGTATCAGAGCCATGGCATTTGCCTCTTCGGATCTGATCCATGATGAAACCTCAACAGATCTACTATGTGTTGATGATTATATTTTTTGAAGCAGTAGAAATCATCTAATAATTTGGCATTCGCACCAGCCGTATTTGCAACATTCTCTTTAAGCATCACTGATCAATAGCATTTTCTTTACTGCATTTTCCTTACCTCTCTTTCAGTCAACCAATTTGCAATGTCATTTTCTTTACTACATCATGTTCACTGACATTCTATATATTGGATATTAGCATCTTAGTTCACTTTACATTTTCATTTTTTTTCTCAGTTATTTATCAGCAACATATATAAACTTACTATAGTCACATCATACACTTAATCATATCATTGACCTGTGTTTCCTGCACCTCGCAATGCGAAGCACTGTGACAACTTCATTATAGTCACATAATGCAGCATTTTAGCCTCATTTCTTGCACTTTTTCATAGCCCTTCACTTTACTCCCTGCTACCTGCCATTTCATCTACCTATCAGCCACCACCTCCTACACTTCATAATGCCCACCATTTGTTGTCTCCAATATATCATTTACTCCCTTCACAGCACCACCACTTGAAATTTCTATAGTATATTGCTGTGAAAAGGCACAACATACTATTCAAGCTCTCACAGTGAAGTGTTGTACATTTTCACAACACCTTAGTTAAAATTTCTATAGTATATTGTTGTGAAAATGCACAGCATGCCGTGCAAGTTTCCACAGCGAAGTGTTGTGCATTTTCACAGCACCCTACTGGCATTTTTATAGTGTATTACTATGAAAATACATAGCATATCACTATGCATTTTTACAACACATCATTTGAAGTTTCCACAACATGTCACTGTGCATTTTCACAGCAACTAGATCGTGTCAGAGTTGCTTTCGATCCCATCCAGAACAACCCTTCCCCCGAACGACTGGTGGTTGTCTGTATTGTGGTAAGTCGGGTCATTTTATTAAGTACTGCTATAAAAGAGAAATGGATGAACATGCTCGAGGCCTTATTAGACCTCACCCTCAACAACAACCCCAGTATTTGTACCAGCAACAACAGCAACAACAACCACAACAACAGCAACAACAACAATCGCAGAATAAAAAGGTACCAGGTCGTGTTTATGCCATCAATGTTGATCAACTATCTAAGGGTGACCTGATTCAAGGTACTTTATCCATAGCTGGACATGCTGCTTTTACTCTTTTTTATTGCGGTTCAACTCATTCTTTTATTTCCAAGAAGTTTACTACTTTACTTAATATGCCTATCAAGTCATTGAACTGTGTTCTAGAAGTGGTCAACCCAGTAGGATGTAAATCTTTTTATGGGTTATACCTGCCAAATTTAGAAGTATATATTGAAGAACAGAATTTACCTGCCAACCCAATTCTATTAGATATGCCAGACTTTGATATCATATTGGGTATGAATTGGCTACATCAACATCATGCAAGAATATTTTGTCAAGAAGGAAAAGTTACTTTTTCTCAACCAAGTATTCCTAAGGTGGAATTTAGATTATCTAATTCTACTCCTAAAAATCGAGTTATTTCTTCTTTAAAGGCCTAGAGATATTTGAGGAATGGATGTATGGCCATTTTAGTCAGCATTACTCTTATCAAGCCAGCAGAAATTTCCCTTGAAAGTCTGGATATTGTTCATGAATTTTTAGATGTTTTTCCTGATGAATTACCAGAACCTCCTCCACATAGAGATATAGAGTTTGGTATTGAGTTAATACCAGGAACTGCACCAATCTCTAAAACTCCTTATAGGATGGCTTCAGCAGAACTCACAGAATTAAAAAAGCAATTATTGGAATTAATAGAGCTGGGATTTATTAGACCAAGTATATCTCCTTGGGGAGCACCAGTATTATTTGTAAAGAAGAAAGATGGGTCATTAAGATTATGTATAGATTACAGATTGCTTAATCAAGTTACCATAAAGAATAAATATCCATTACCACGAATTGAAGATTTATTTGATCAATTACAGAAGGCTAAGGTATTCTCAAAGATTGATCTTAGGTCTAGATATCATCAGCTCAGAATCAAGGAAGAAGACATTTCTAAGACGACTTTTCAAACAAGGTATGGACACTATGAATTCATTGACATACCTTTTGGACTCACAAATGCACCAGCAGCTTTTATGGATCTTATGAACCGTGTGTTCAGGCCATTTATAGATACATTTGTAATTATTTTTATTGATGATATTTTAATTTATTTCAAAAATAAAGAACAACATCGGGAACATTTAAGGATTATTCTGGATACTTTGAGGAAGAATCAGTTATATGCCAAATTTTCTAAGTGAGAATTTTGGCTGGAAAAAGTTATGTTTTTGGGTCATGTGATTTCAAAAGATGGAATCTTAGTGGATCCTGCTAAAGTGGAAGTAATATTAGAATGAAAACAACCTAAGAATATTACAGATATTCGAAGTTTTCTTGGACTTGCAGGATACTACCGAAAATTCATTCAAGATTTCTCCCGTATAGCATCACCGATGACCAGACTTCTTAAAAAAGGTGTTAAATTTGATTAGGACGCTAAATGTGAAGAAAGTTTCCAAATTTTGAAAGAAAAGCTCACTACATCTCCAGTACTTACTTTACCCTCAGAACATGGCGGATTTGAGGTTTATGCAGATGCTTCCGGTACCGGTCTAGGTTGTGTATTGATGCAACACGGAAAAGTTATTGCTTATGCATCAAGACAATTGAAAAATCATGAGAAGAATTATCCAACCCATGACTTAGAACTTGCGGCAGTTGTTTTTGCACTAAAGATCTGGAGACATTATTTATATGGAGAACAATTTGAAGTATTCATTGATCACAAGAGCCTCAAATATTTGTTCTCGCAGAAAGAATTGAATATGAGATAGCGACGTTGGCTAAAATTTATTAAAGACCATGAGTTCACACTTTCTTATCATCCTGGAAAGGCAAATATTGTAGTTGATGCTCTTAGTCGCAAAACTAGAGGCACCTTGGCAAGTCTCATAGATAAAGAATGAAAACTCATTGAAGATTTCATTAATTGGAAACCCTTTGCAACTGAACTAGGAAGGATTTTATTATCAAACTTAATTATTCGACCAGAAATCCTCATCCGAATTGTTTCCGAACAATATAAAGATTCTCAACATGAATTTTTAGCCAGAGCCCAACGTGAAGATGATGTTTCTTTCCAACTTAAAGAAGATGGGAGCATTGTTATGAATGATCGAATATGGGTACCAAATAACCCTGAACTGAGAAATGAAATCCTTAAAGAAGCCCATAAAAGCAAATATACTATCCATCCAGAAAGTACAAAGATGTTCAAAGATTTGCAAAGAAAGTACTGGTGGACTGGTATGAAAAAGGATGTGGCAAATTATGTTTCAAAGTGTTTGATTTGCCAACAAGTAAAGGCAGAACATCAGAAACCAGGTGGAATGATGCAACAAATTAAAATTCCACAATGGAAATTGGAAGAAATTACTATAGATTTCATAGTGGGTTTACCGAAGACTCGAAAACAGCATGATGCAATTTGGGTTATTGTTGACTGATTAACTAAATCGGCTCACTTTCTACCTATTCGTATAAGTCAATCATTGGAAAGTCTGGCAGATTTATATATTCGAGAAATTGTAAGACTACATAGAATACCAATTTCGATTATCTCTGATCGTGATCTCAGGTTTACTTCTCGATTCTGGAACCAACTTCAACAGGCTTTGGGAACAAAATTAAAGTTCAGTTCTACATTTCATCCCCAAACTGATGGACAATCAGGGCGTACTATTCAAACTCTGGAAGATATGTTACACGCTTGTATGATAGAATGGAAAGTAGATTAGGATATTCATATTATGCTAGCTGAATTTGCTTATAATAATAGTTATCATGCCAGTATTGGAATGGAGCCATACAAAGCTTTATATGGAAGACCTTGTCGATCGTCACTCTATTGGAATAAAATTGGTGAACGAAAGTTAGAGTCACCAATGATACTAAAACATTACACTCAGCAAGTAAATATGATCTGAGACAGACTACGCGCTGCCCAGAGCCGACAAAAAGGATATGCTGATCAAAGATGAAAGGAACTCGCTTTTGAAGTTGATGATATGGTCTTTGTCAAAGTATCTCCAACCAAAAGTGTGTTCAGATTTGGAAAGAAGGAAAAGTTAAGTCCTAGATTTGTAGGACCTTTTAAGATTCTAAAGCGAATTGGTGAAACTGCTTATAGAATCAAATTGCATCCTCAGTATGCACAGATTCATAATGTATTTTATGTTTCAATGCTGCGAAAATACGTTTACGATCCATCTCATATTATCCAGCATCAAGATATAGCAATTCGAGAAGATATGACTGTTGAGGAAAAGCCTATAGAAATTATGGATAGAAGGAATCAAATTTTGAGAACAAAGATATTTCTCTGGTTAAAATCGGATGGCAGCATCACGGAATTGAAGAATGTACTTGGGAATCTGAAAACAGCATCAGAGAGAAGTATCCAGAATTGTTTGTTTAAATTGTACCATGAATTTTGAGGACGAAATTTTTCTTTTAGGGGGGTAGAATGTAATACTCAAAATTTTTAATTTATAAATTCTGAAGAAAATTCAAGTTTTAATTTTGATTTATTCTGAATGTGAGTGTTAAAACCCTGATTTTTATGGTTAGTATTGTTCAAAGTAAAGATTTGAATCTATATTTGAAATCCTGATAAATTTTTGTTGAGGCTTGTTCGAAAACTAGAATTCAGGGACATTCTTTTTATTAGTCAAATTGTCAAGGGTAGCTTAGTAATTTGCCAATTTAGTGGCATTTTTCAGTAAAATACCAAACTATATAAGGTCAAAATGGTAATTTTTCTTTTAGGGACATTTCCAGGGAATTAATAAAATTGTCAGGGACAAAAACAGTAATTTGCCATCTCCAGTGGCAGACCTAGTAATTTTCTAAACTTTAGAAGGGCAATAAAGTAACTTTTGAATCCCTTATGGCATTTCTGAAAGATGGGATTTGAATTAGGGTATTAAAGGTATAAAAAGATTAGCAATAAAAAAATATATAATATTTTATATTAAAATATTCAAGAGACCATGGTTTTGGAAAACCACTGGCCCAAAACCAAGGGCAGCCATGGTTTTTCCAAATCCATGAGCTGACAAGTGTCACCTCACAGTGAGGATGTGACACCCATTCCTCTTCTCTCTCTGACACATGTCAAAAAAAATAATAAAATAATATAGAAATGACAAGTGTCAAAATAAACTAATATTTTAATTAAAACAAGGTGACAAGTGTCACCAAAGTGGGACCCACAGGGGGGGCAACTCCTCTCTCTCCTATAAATACCCCCTCACCCCCTCTCTCTCTACCCAAGTTCTGAAGTCCTCTCTCTCTCTAAGCTCTCTCTCTCTCTCCTACTTTATCTCTCTAACCTTGAGTTTCTCTCTCTAGCTTTTAAGCCTAAACCTTCTTAGAATCTCAGATTTTTTTAGAATCCCCTTCTAGCCTCTTCCTTCTCTCTCTAAACAAGATCTATTCCTTCGTTGAAGTTCCGACGAGCCAAATCCAGCCCCGGGAGCACTGCTTGTAGAAGTTCTGCTAAATTTAGCAGAAAAGTCGGATTTGGATAGTGGAAGCGCTGCTCGAATCAACCAAGTAAGGTTAGTATTCAAAAACCATCTTCTGAATTCAAATTCTCCTTCTAAACCCCAATTCTACTTTTTGTGGATTTAAATTTTGGCAATTTTGCCAAAATTTAATCCAACCCAGCCTCTACACAAGGGAAACTTTGTTCAAATTTTTCTAAAACATTTTTAAATCATTAGAACTACTATAGCAGTAATTCTGGCAAAACTTTTCTAAAAGATTTTGGAAAATAGAGTTTTTATAACAAAAGTTCTGGCAAAATTGTTTTAAATGGTTTCTGGAAAGTAGAATTTGTATAGCAGTAATTCTGACCAATTTTTCTAAATGATTTCTGAAAATTTTAATTATTTTCAATCAAAATTATGATACAATTTTTTCAGATATTTCAGAAATCTTGAGTTTATTTAATAGGAATTATATCAAAAATTTTGAAACTATTTCAGAAAAATTCAATTTGTATAAAGGACATTCTATCAAAATTTTCAAAAATGCTTTTCAATATTTGAATCAAATTTTTTGAAAAACCTTTATAAAAATATTTGTGACGCAAAGTCATGTTCGAATTTTTACAACTCGAGTTCAAGTTCAAACCCTTTTTCGAACATTTGAGTTATTACAGAGGAAACTCAGTGAAATTTTTTATAAAAGTTTTACAATCAATTATAAATAAATTTTTAGATTTTTAATAATCCCCTTAAAAAGATATTTATAGGGCAAATACTGCCTGAAATTCGATATAAAAATATTAACTCATATAATGAATTTTATCAAATTAAATCAAAGCACGAGCGCTTTATCCTATTTCCCTTAGTCCTATCAGAAATCAAGGTAAGTTATTCTATCAAAATCTTATAATTTTATATTAGACATGCTTTTGATTCATGTTTTCGATTCATGCATGATTATTTAAATTTGATTCATGATCAAATCCATATTTCAATATCTGCATAAATTAAGTACATGTTTTGATTTCAAATCTTATGATTTTAAATCAAATACTATGGTTAAGACATTGATGAAAAGAAGAATTTTGTGTAGCATGCTGATTTTTGAAAGATTTTATTGTTGCATAAGTCATGTCTACACAAACTTGATTCTCGCCTTCATAAGCAAATGCTCATTGTAATAGAGCAAAATTCTGGATGGACTGGGTACATAAGACCCAAGTGTTTATTTGAAAAGAATTATTTGGCCATTGGGCCTAGTTTTGAAAGTATTAAAAGTCCTATAAAAGAATCCTTCATGCTCATCTAGGTTTAGCCTACCCTGGAAGAGGTAGTGGTACAACCAAGAGTGACATTGTAAAGATGGTGATTTTTGGGAGCAATAGATTCCCTAGGCCTCCTATCACTCGGGTTGAGGAGGCCGAGACAACGGGTCTCAAGGCTGTCGCATGCCAGTGGATGCATCCAACTCTCCTTGTTTGCTCGTCATTGCCGAGAATCTTTCTGGTCGTTGACCGCTCGCTTGGGAGCCCGTTTCACTCAGGTATCCGGGTAATCTGCAATAGAATAATACACCCCCGGAATACTTAGTTTGAGATCGGAGTGTCCTCCATCGTACCAAGAGGACGTTAATATCGAAACAATGACATTTTCTTTCACAGAATTTGATATAAAAATATGCCTTGTTGATATAACACATAATCATATTTTAAATTATTTTTAATTGTCATATTTTTAATTGCATAATTATTCTTGAATGTATGCATTTTGATTTGTAAATTATTGAAATCATGCTTAATATTTGAATTGTATGATTTTGATTAATAACTTACTTGGCTATCATAAGTCTGACCCCGTTTTATGGGGATTTCAGGTTCAGATATGGAGTAGGCGATATTACAGTGGATGTTGGACAAGTGCAGCATCGAAGAATCCAGATTCCCAAGATCCTGAGATCAATTTAGGATTTATTTTAAATTTAATCCTAAATATTTTAATTTTTGAACCTTGTGAAATGACTATGTTGATATAAATTATTGTTGCTCTTGTTATGAATTGTGAAATGTGACATGCCCGAGGTTTAAAAACCGGAAGTCAAAATCATTTCCGCTGTTTAAAAAAAAATTATGCATTTTTAAAGGTTGTACAGCCACGGGGCGTTACACTATGTGCATTTAGGATTTCAGAATAATCACTTAGACAAATTTAGGCAAAGCAAAATGCATTAATTTGATCCTTTGTTCAATTACTTCTGGTAAAGGTACCATGAACGGTTGAACCTCGTACCGATGAGCGAATCCCGTCTCTCCATTTTCTCGCAAAATTTTTAAAACGAAGGTGAGTTAATTTTTTAAATATCTTTTTCAAAGAAAGGTCAAGTGATACTTTGCAAAAGAGTTTATTTCCTTCTTTCTCTTCTTTCTTTCTTTTTTTTTCCTTCAAAAGGGAAAAAGGCCGAAAGGAAAGAGGAAAGAAATTTTTTTGCAACGATCACACAGTGGCAACAACAATAAAGGGGGTAAGAAAAATCACAACAAAAGCTCGAAAAATCCTAAGTCTGAAGGAAACAACCATGCAGCTCAAAAGGAAAAATTCTTCAAGCAACAGTCTTCCCAACCAGTTCCCCAGGCAGAGGCAAAACCACAAGGAAAACTGAAACATGATGGCTGGAGTTTTGAACGGGAATTTACTCTTTTGGACCAATCTCATGAAAACATTCTAGAATATATGCTTACCAAAGAAATGATCAGACTCCTGAAAGTTGTCGATCCTCAAATCATCATGGGAAAGCTAAAAGACCAATTTTGCAAATTCCAACAAACGGTGGGGCACAATACATAAAACTGCTTCGTTCTTAAGAACATTATTGAAGACTATATCGATGAAAACTTTCTTGTGGAAGATGATGAAGAAAGTCAACCTAATGTTTTGACTAAACCCCTCCCCAATCACTCAGCGATGGTTGTTACAGAATAGCTATTTCAGCCCCAGGATCACATTCGACCATGCTCCAGTGAGGACATCCATGTTCAGCATCGGGTCCTAATGTTGCATCAGGCACAGTCTGCCGCCAAGAAGGTGAACATCATTTTAGCCCTCAACAAGTTAAATGTACCAAGTAAACCTACAAAGGCCTCCGCCGAAGTTGGCAAAAAAAATCCTGGGTTTTCTAAGCAGTTTATCAAGGTTGCTCAGGAAAAAGGTGAAGTATCTGAGGAAAATGTTAATCTGGTTTAGAGGCCGATTATTGCCCTCTCAAACATTTTAATCTTCGAGTTGGCATACAGCTCCTCCAAACACCAGCAAGTCTTAGATGATTTGCTAAAGAAGATCAAAGTCAAACCAGGCACAACTCCTCAAGACATGGCCCAGATCGTCAACCAGACCATGACCAATGCTCCCATAACATTTTCTGATGAAGATCTCCCAAAACCTCACTGCTTTGACAATAATGCCTTATATATTATAGTGAGGACCAGGGGAATGACTGTCTCTCACGTGCTGGTTGATGGAGGCAGCAACCTTAATATTTGTTCAGAAATAACTGCCAAAGCTCTGGGCCTTAAAGAAGAAGAGTATTTGCGAGACCCTATCACCATCTACGGTTTTGATAACCACAGGCAGACATGTTATCATTGCAAAATTTTACTTTTGCAAGTCAAACTAACCTTTGAAAAAGATTTTGAAAATAACTCACCTCCGTTTTAAAATACGGGAAAATTTCATAGAATGGGACTCGCCTGTCGGTATGATGTTCAACCGTTCCTGACACCTTTACTAGAGGTAATTGAACCAAGGATCAATCTAGTGTTTTGCATTGCTCAATTTGTCTAAACCGATGTTCTGTTTCTTAAATGCATAAAGAATCAGACATGTGCTATGAATTTCTGAAAATGCAGGTTTAAAAACATGATGTATACTTCAGAATAACTGGAATACTTAGAGAATTCTTGGAAAAGATAACACTTTGAAAATCGTGAATCACGTTGAGAGAACATTTCTGAGGAAAAAGAGAATCAATTTTTGAAGAATTTGGAGGTTTTGTGAAAGTAGATTTCTGAGGAAACAAGGATAATTCTGAGAAAAGTTTGTTTTCCATGAGCTTTAAACTTTTAAATTGAAAATGTTAGGACTTGGAAAATCATGATTTTGAACTTGGGAAATGCTTGAAACATCCTTGAAAAACCAAAAGTTCTTAAGAAAATCAATTTTTGAGGAAAATTAGGGCAAGTTTGAGAAAATCAATTTTAGGAGATGGAATTTGAAAAATACATCAAAAGGATGGGAGTGTGGCCTTGTGAAATATGTTCATGAAGTAATCTAAACCTAAATGATGCATGAATGCAATTTGTCAAAGACATTTTTTGAAGAAAGCTTGAGAAATCTTTTGAAAAAGGAATTTACGTGCCTTAAAGATAAATAACTCTAAAATTCAAAATTTAGGGAAAATTGACAAAAATACCCCTAAAAACAAGACTATGGTCTTGAAATCAGGGTTTTCAGAAAATATTTTGGTAAAACTTTGGATTTAGGGTTTT
The DNA here is from genome assembly GCF_984573655.1 of Nuphar pumila. NCBI lineage: Eukaryota > Viridiplantae > Streptophyta > Magnoliopsida > Nymphaeales > Nymphaeaceae > Nuphar > Nuphar pumila. The sequence goes on from NC_143249.1 coordinate 122,161,126, forward strand.
TAAAATACTCAAATCAAAGCCAAATCGAATATACAATTTCCTAGCATGATTTTAAATATGAACAAGCCCTAAAAACATGAAATTTCATGGAAAAATATGATTTTGTCAGTGTTTCGGGATTCTGCGGGCACCCTGTTTTGCAATATAATCAATTCAAGCATCAAATGAATTTCAAAATTGATTAAAATAAACATCTACACTACTTATAACCCTAAAATTAAACAAGAATCATAAAAACTTAATTTTGATATTATTTCAATTCAAAATTTGCATAAAAACCCTAAAATATGCTATTTTTACCCGCGAGCACGTACCTGTCATAGTGTTAGACCCGAATTAGAAGTCAAATCACATGGAAATTCATAATATTTTATAGGAGAATACTAGACAGAAAACAGAGATTCTCTCTTTTACAGATCGAAAAAATCATCTTCGGTTAGGGAGATATCGTTCCGGCAATCTATACTTGAATTTAACAAATATGAAATATATCAAAACAGATGGTTTCTGTAAGACCCGCAATTTTTCAGTTCAAACTCTGAATAAATTATTGAGGCATTTTCAAGTGAAAAATAGCATTTTCACCGTAAAGCGAATCTAATTGATTCATGCGAGTCAGTTATACTTACGATATTCGTCACTTTGTGAATATATGCTCAAACACTCTGGAAGTCATAACTTCCTACCTAGACAAAATCAAGAGATTTTCTCGAGCCAACTTTCTTAGTTACGTCAATACGAAGAGAATGGCGTACTCAAAATTTTTCAAAAAAAAATCGTCGAAAACCCAAAATTTTTGCGGGACCCACAGAAATATTTCTTAGAAAATATCTAGTGGGACCCACAAAAATATCCCATGAAATTTCCATGTGGGCCCCACACCTTGGAACCTCTTGGAATTAAAAATAAGCCAAGGGCATAGTGGTAAAGGGGATTACTTGGGGGGCAAGTAATATTTTCTATAAATGGAGGTGTACCCCCCCTTTAGAAAAATTGTCCCCCCCCCCCCCCTTTCTAGCCTTCTCTCTCTCTCCTTCTTCCTAAAACCTGCCCTACCTAGCCCACTTGGTCTGAGACTACCTGACTTGGCTTGAGCCTGCCTGATCTGGACCTAGCCTGCTTGACCTGGTCTGAACCCACTTGACCTGGTCCAAACTCAGGTGACTTGACTTAAACCTGGTTTGGTTTGAAGTCAAAGTCAAGGTCCTTTTTGGTCTAGATTCTGGTTTGGTTTTCTGAACCCAGACCTAGCCTACTTGGGCTGAGTTCGAACCTGCTGAACCCAGTTGACTTGGACCAAACCCAGTTTGGTTCAAACCCCTTGGGTTGAGCAGCTTAACCTGCTTTACCTCTTTCTCAACTAGGTCGACCTAGTCTGACCTCTCAAAGGAAGGTTCGAAGCAGAAGACGCAGTTCAGAGCCGTTCTTCACAAATCAACAAGTAAGTTCGCTTCGTTGATCCATCTCTTTCAAGTATTTGCTTGTTTGTATATAGCATATACTTTCTGAAGTAGTATCTGATCCTAGTTCTTGGTTGAGCCCTATGGGACACTTCGGTGTTCAACCGCTCGCCTCATAACTATCGTCGGATATATATATGTTGAATACATAGTATATGCGTTCTTAAAAATGGTATCTTACCCTAGTTCTTGGTTGAGCCCTTCGAAACACTTCGGTATTCACCCGCTCGCCTCGTAACTCTTGTTGGATGACAAACTTTGTGTATATCGTCTGGTGATTGTCGTCGCATCTTATATAGCCAAGGCTTTGTACTTTACCTTTGTCGTCGCGTCGTATGATGCCAAGGCTCCATGTTTTCCGCAATTTTCAATTATGCACTTCCGATTATGCATTTACTTATGTCGTCGCATCGTATGATGCCAAGGCTCCCTGCTTTCTGTATTTTTTTATTATGCACTTTTGATTATGCATTTACTTACGTTGTCTCGTTGAATGACGCAAAGGCTCCTTCTTTCTGCAAATATATATGTAGAATATTTTGTTCGGTTAAACACCCCGAACACTAGTATATGCATTTCCTTTACGCCGCCGCCATATAAAGCATAGGCTTCTACTTATATTACATATATGGCGAATAAATGAGCGTTCAAATGGAGATCAACTCCAAATCGCCAATGTCATTCCCTTACCGCTCCTCGTTCAAGACTTTGCTTGACGAATGAAACCCCTATTGGAAAGGCTTCGCTTTTTGGCAAAATACGTTTTTCGTAAATACTAAGTCATTTACGTATGGCCTGGCTAGGGCCCAAGGTTTCAAACAACCTTGATAGATGCAAGGTACGCACAACGGTGCACATCCATTTTATGAGTTAAGCGTAGCGATTTTTCGCCAAAGAGGGGACATGCCGCTGAAATGGATAAAAAAACGCACGCTTTCTTCGTCAAAGAGAGGAAGTGCTGCAGAAATTTCTAAAGAAGCAAAAAATAGCTCAGAAAGAACATAGCAGGATACTCCGTCATATAGCAGAGTGCTACCCAGTTCATGGTACACTTTCTACAACGTAGAAAGGATCGTCACACCCCTGCCGTTGGAGCACGGGAAATGCTGACAAAATAATTGGCAGAAGAGCTGCCAGAATCGGTTAAATGGCACAACAACGATGCTAGATTAGCTTGTCTCCCTGATACCTGTAAGGGCACTATGCTGGTAAGGGCCGCTGCGCTAGAGTAGTGGTTGTGCCTTGACTAGGTTGTGAGCTTGTTGCGTAAAAATATGTTGAGCAATTGATCCATTATGATCGTGTCATATGCATGCTCATTGAAAGACTGATACACAACTAGACTCGTAAGGGCCGCAGTGCCAGAGTACGTTGTCCACTCGGAAGAGGTGTGATGCTGGTGATGTTCGCAGTGCCAAGAGCAGAGTTAAGCATGCATATGAATAAAATGAAAAGACCCCGTGGTTGATGACCATATTAGGGGCATACTGAACAGGGTCGGGTACATACTCCCCAACGGCTGCCCTATAGGCATGCATTAAGTAGCTTGTCAAACCGGCAGACCCCTTTAGAATTTCTCACCGAGGAAGACCGTGATGATGCAGCCTTGAGTGACTTATATTACCTTCGAACCTGATAGAGTTCATGATGGCCTCTGTCACTCAGAGGTATGGAGGTCATGGTTATCCTAAGGATTGAACCCAACTACTGCAGTAGCAAAATGCATTCAAATATCTAGTAGGGACTTCTTCCGGTATGATTGTACCGTCCTACTAGAGGGATGGGGTCAACAGGCCTCTGAGGTATCTAAAAATACATAGAATAATCAACCCATAGATCATCGCGTTGGTGCTCAGATATACCTCCCTTAAGTTCAGGGGGAGGGGTTAATTATTGAAACAAAGCATTAGCCTAGGTTCAGCGATGCTTGAATGAATAAGTGAATGAGCGTTGTTGAGTCAGTCCTGCATAACCTTTGTGAAGGTGTCATGATCAGTATACGACTCAGCAAAGACCCCTGTTGTATCCGCACGACTAAGCAAAACTTAAGAAGTTGTCCTTAGATGCGTGGGATACAGATGTGCCAAATGTGAAGACTTCAGCACGATATTCGACCTGGAAGAAGTCAAGGCTAAGTCGTGGAGACTTGAGCGGTTATTTAAATCACAACGCTGAAGTGGCTTGCGCTAAGTCATGAAGACTTGAGCGGATGTTCAACTCATAGCCCTGAGGAGGCTCTTATGATATACGCTAAGTCTTAGAGGCTTGAGCATCGTTATTAAGAACTGCGACCCTGAGTGCTCATTGTATGTACTTGAGTTGAATGGATGTATGATTGCTTGCTTACCAGACCATCAGTGGTTCTGGCCCCGTTTTATGGGGATTTCAGGTGTTGAACCTGCGTTGCGATATGCGGAGCAAGGCGGCATCGAGTTTCAGGGTTTCTCTAGACAGACTTGTATTGCTTCTTTTTATTGAACCTATATTGCTTTTTCAAGTAGTGATATTGTAATAAAGGTGTGGTTTTCGATAAAATGGAACACTTTGGTGGTCAATGAGTTGCTTGGCTACATACCTGTAATGTGCTCTGGGTTTTCTAAAACTGACGACTCATTATCGTCTGATTCCGCTGCTAAAAGCTTTTGTCAGTTTCACTGCAAAGAAAAAAAAAAGAAATTCATGAAAAATTTAACTTAGCTTTGTTTTGGAAATCCGGGGCATTACAGAATTGGTATTAGAGCAGTGTCTGAGAAACCGGGTTCAAGATCCGTTATGTTTGCGGTATCGCGCTCTAAGTATAAATTTTATACTTTTGCTTTGATCTGGGTGCATCTTTGTATAGATGGCAACTCACGACTCTTGCGGTTATTGCTATCGGTGTAAATTCATGCATGATGAGTGGATATGCTCGTATGAAGTTCGAGACTGCCAGTTTTGTGGTGAGGATGGGCATTTTGCCAACGAATGCGAAATAAGGTATACCGCCGATATGGGTCGGCGGGCATCAAAGGGTCATAGGGATGAGACCTCATGTGTCAGTGGACTGCATCACTGTTATCGTCGCAAAATTTTTCCCGTCTTCCCTTCCTCGCGGAAGAGAAAAAGGAAATGTTTTTGCGATTCAAACTTGACCGGATTTTGGAAAATGTTTAGAAATACTTGCCTCCGTTTTGAAAATTGTGGGAAAATCCATGGGATGGGGCTCGACCTGTCGGTACGAGGTTCGACCGTTCCTGCCGCCTTTAACAGGGGTAATCGAACCAAGGACCAAAACTATGCTTGACTTAGTTAAATCATCAAAATCGTGTTCTATCCTAAATGCACAGAGAATTCAGGCATGTGCTATGAGATTTTGGAAAATGGAAGTAGGAAAAACATGATGTATGCTTGCAAAATATTTGGAGTTGAAAGCTATTTCTCAGGGAAAGTCAATTTCTCAGGAAACTCAGAAGAAAGGGGTTTTGAAATCACGAGAAAGTTCATAAAGTTGTGGGAAAATCATGAATGGTTGAAAATCCTGGGAAAATAGAAGTGATTCTTGAGAAAAGGGTGAACATTTGAAAAAGGAAACACTTCTCGGGAAAATTCGGACTTTGAGAATTTTCTTAGGAAAATGATGGAAATCCTGAGAAAATGGAAGGAATTCTTGAGAAAAAGGTAAATATTTAAAGGAAAATGCTTGTCAGGAAAAGCTTCAAGTTTTTAAAGTTTTCTTTGGAAAATGATTAAAATTCATTGGAAAATTCTTTGGGGAAGGAAAATTGAAACTTGGGAAATTGAAATCTTGAGAATCTTAACCTTGAAACACTTGGAAATCGATTTTGATTTTGAGAAAGGTGAGAGACTTCTTTTGAAAATCTTGGGAAAATAACCTTTTCCATGAAAAACTCTGGAAAAACTTGACTTGGGAAAACCGATTTTGAAAAATTCTCAGAGTTTCTTGAGAAATTGATTTTCTTGAGAATGAAACTTTCTTGAGAAAATCATGAGAAAACCAATGATTTCATGATGAAAATGATATGAGTGAATGAATGCACTTTAAAAAGATTTTCTAAGAAATTTGTTGGAAAATGCATATTAAGTCAAAATAAATCCTTCGCATATCCTGACTGTGGCCATGAATATGTTCAGAGTTTAATTGATTTAATGCACAATACTTTGAAAATATTAGAAATATGATGTGCATTTTAAGATAGCCTAAGAGTGTAGGCTCAATGTGACTGGTAGAAAGATGATGGATCTGGGTCTCGTCCATATTCCGACTAGGGCCGTAAATATGGATTCCACCGAGTCTATCAACTCCCTAAGAGTTGGTGCATGTGCCATTCGTGAACATTCATAGTGCTTTCGAAATAAAATGCATGAATCATAGAAACAGGATATTGCATGAATTTAAACTATATGATACGCATCCAAGTCTAAGCAGGAAATTAAAATCTTATTCCAAAATTTACATTATTACATCACTAAATAAATGAAATAAAAGAAATTTGCAGACTTCAGCTTCTTCTTTTGAATGTCCCTACCAAACTTGAAATGGGGTTAGCTCAAATATGTGGGTTTTTCCAAGATTTTCCAATAATATTCTGAAATTATTGGACTTAGTTGGATATAAACCCTATTCTCATGCTTCCTTGATATTTGAAATAATGAAAATGCAAGAAATTCATTAGAAAATAGTTTAAAATTCGAAATGGTGGTCAAAAAGACCAAAATACCCCTAATTATAAAGTTATACCTTTAAAATCAGGGTTTTTTGAAGAAAAACTTGGTAAAATTGAGATTTCAAAATTCAAATTGAATCAAATGATGATTAAATGCAGTATGAGACATTATGACATGCTGATAAACACATTAGGACTATAAAATCAGAATTTGGCATTTTGCAATTTATCCAAAATAACGAATTTCGCTTGTTTTTTGCTTGGATCCGGGTCCCGCGGGGCACTGTTTTGATGATATGGATAAATCAAACCTCAAATGAATTCCAAATTACACCAAATTCGGTATGAAGCATCTACATACTCTGATAAACAGCCTAGAATGCTAAAATTTACGAAATGATATGATTTGAATGCTAAAATTTAAAGAAAGTCCTAAAAAGGGTGGATTTCGCCTATGGACCCGAACCAAATGCAATGCTTAATATGATAATGCAAAATTTACACCATAAAAACTTCTGATATTTTTCAGACTAATAAAGGACCCTAAATGGAACATTTTTGGTTTTTACAGCCTTGGGATTTCATCCATGGTGAGTTCGGTAACAGGGATCTGGTTCTGACGGAGGTAAAATCAACCTAATCTAATATAAAATGCTAAAAAAATAGAAAACAGTCATGGAAATTTCTGATATTTAACAGAGCTACTCACGACACCTACATGGACAACTTTTATGTTCATGACTTTGGCATTTAATCAACATAAACATGGATAAAAATATAACTTTTCATTCCTAAATCGACAGAGTAGACAAATGTGACCAAACAGGTAGCTGACAAGAAAAATCCGAAACAGATATCACAACTATTCTACAAATCACAGGCTTTCAGATGCAAACCGAGGACATCTCGAAAATAACATTCACTTTTTACAGATTTGGATTTAGATCAATACCCAAAGAGAACCCATTGACCTAAGTCGATCCAAAGTCTCAGAGGTCCAAATCAGGCTCTGACACGTGTCCCGCACTCTCAGATTTTTTTCAGACATTAAAAAAATCCGAAAAATCTGAGAAAATCAAATTAAACACTAGACATCCTCCCGAGCTCATAACATCTTTAGTATAAAAAATCGGATCTCCCATAAGGGATATCTAGATTTTATAATTCGGAAATGACATTTTAAAATGTATCCCAGGTAATAAAACCCGACTCATCTTTTTGAACGTTCACCACAGTCAACGAATTCAAATCTCTTTGAATTTTTGGCACATTTCTAGGAACACCTAAGGGCGCATTCCATGATTTTTTTGGAATTTTTAAAGAAAATTAAATGCATGAAATGACATGTAGACTGACTGACAAAAACAGAGAGCTACTGAAATTGAGTAGAATTGAAATAAATGCTTAATTAAACCTAATTAACCTATAAAACATGCTAAATTAATGAAATAAAATACAAATTAAATCTAGCTAAATGCATGAATGCTAAAAGTCATCAAGGAAGCATAATTGTATATTTTTATATTTGTCGTTTTATGAGAATAGCTCAATCCATCCCTCGGATGAGCTCTTTCTTCAAACGACACCCGAATCAAATCATGATATGAAATCAAGAGGAAAAGAGGTGCACCTTGCTTTGTTACGCAACTTTGAAACTCTTGAAAGGGACTGCTACCAAGGGCTTCGTTCGTCCTTCGATCCGGACTTCGGATGATTCCCCGATATCGACCCACGCTTGAATCGAATTGGCCACAGCACGAGCAAAGTAGGTACTTCACTGCACCTTCTCCACTGAGCCCAAGGGGAGCGTGAATTCCAAAGTTCAAAATCGGGTTCTGAAGAAAGTCTAGGTCGAATTTCAAAGTCCAAAAGAAGCTCCTCTAGGCTGGGCATGGAGCCTTGTTTTTATAGAATTTTTCTGAAAATTTTGAATTTCAAACAGGCTCAATCTGAGCCCTCCATGTGGCGCCATTCCAGGGGTGCTATTTTGATTTTTTTGAGAAAATAAAATGGGAAAATTTGTGGGTGAGACACCTCAGCGGGATTTGAAAATTTTCAAAATTTGGGGTCTGCTTGATTTTCTCTGCAGGAGGCTCCCAGATTGCGCCACCTCAGAGGGTGCTCTCTTGGAGTTTGAAATTCAAATTCCTAATTTTCTGAAGCTTCTCAAATGGCGCCACCTCAGGGGCTATTTTTATTAAAAATATAAAATAAATAAAAGAAATGAAGCCAAGTGGGGTTCTGGATTGGCGCCACCTCAAAAGGAGGTTTGAGGTGTAAAGCTGGAAACAGTAGGAGCATGCCATGTGGCGCCACCTGTGGAAGCTCTTGACACATGTCAGAAGGACAGGAGTGGAAGAAGCAGACTGTGCCACCTCAGAGGAATTCAAATTCTACTTTTCTGCAGGAAAGGAGAGGCTGACATGTGGCGCCACCTCCAAGTTGCTCCACACTGCCATGTGGCAGGAGAACAGGGATGGAAGAAGCAAACTGTGCCACCTCAGAGGGGGGGTTCTACTTTTTTCTGATGCAGGGAGGTCTGGACATGTAGCAGACAAGTGTCAGCTGTCTGGAGAAGCCTTCTCAAATGGCGCCACCTCAGAAGGTTATTTGAATTTCAAATGGGGGTTGGCTCTGGAGGAATGGAGGATGGACATGTGGCAGTTCCTCAAAGTGGCTCCTACAATGCCATGTGGCAGGAGGGAAAAGCAAGGAACATGTGGCACCTTCATAGACAAAGTAGAAAAAGGTAGAACTCCAGGATTTGCGCCACCTAGCTCTTGTCTGAAAATTTTTGAATGGTTGCTTTTTCTGAAGAAAGCCAAGAGTGACATGTGTTCTCTACTTTTTCTGAAGGAAGCTAGACATGACATGTGTCATCTACTTTTCTGAGAAAAGTAGGGGAAAGACATGTGTCATCCTGCTTTTTCTGAAAAAAACAGAGATTGACACGTGGCAGAGGGAAGAGAAGGAGGTCCAAGCCATGTGGCGCCATCTCAGACAAAATGGAAAAGGTGAAGTTCAAGATTTGCGCCACCTCTGGAGAGATTTGAATATTTGAATTCCAGTTTTTCTAAAGAGAGCAGGAAATGACACGTGGCATCTACTTTTTTCTGAGAAGAGCAGAGAATGACACATGTCACCTGCTTTTTCTGAAAAGAGTAGAGGATGCCATGTGTCCTCTGCAGGAGACAAACTTCAAATGGCGCCACCTCAGAGGAGACAAGCCTACCTTTTCTGGAGGAAGCTAGGAGTGACACGTGTCTCCTACTTTTCTGAGAAAAGTAGGAAGAGACATGCGTCAGTCTACTTTTTTGAAAGAGGGAGAGGTTGACACGTGTCCTCTGCAGGAGACACTCTTCAAATGGCGCCACCTCAGAGGAGACAAGTTTTGCTTTTTCTGGACAGGACAACACATGACACTTGGCATCTCAGGATGATCTTTGGAATGACCGATGGCGTAGGGTGAAGATGGTGGATGCTGACACATGGCATGGAATGAAGAGGGGGTCTAATGACATGTGGCGGCTTCTTAAGGTAGCCCCACACTGACACTTGGCAGATAAATGGGAGGAGAGAGAAAAGACAAGTGGCGCCAATCCAGGGGACAAGGCTCCTATTTTTTTGGGTTTTTCAAAGTTTAGGTTTTTCAAAAGAAAAGCCTATGTGACACCACCTCAGTGTGGGTCCCACATTGCTTCTTTATTGAAATAAGAGCAAGACAACAACCTCTTTTTGAAATTTTCATAAAATTTGGGCTAATTGGTAAAACAAGAAATTTTGGAAAGAGTTGGCCTCTGTAGGGCGATTTTGTAAAAGAATGATAGTTGAAATAGTTTGACAAAAGGGCAAAATCTGAGGTGAAGTGGTTGAAATCTATATTGAAAACTATCCAGATCGTTTTCCTGAGGAAATATTTTGAAATTCAGAGCCCTGTGGGTAAAATGGGAAGAATTGATAATTTTGAAGACCCAAGGTTTTGAAATCGATTTTGAAAATAGTTGAAATTCTAATCTGGATTGAAAATTTTGAAATCAAGAGTTCTGGACCTCGAAATGACATACTGTGCAGTGCAGTGATATGAGATGCTCATGCAATGATATGCAATGCCATGTCTTATGCAATATAATCTTGAACCAAGGCTTGGAGATTCCTGTCTTCTATCAGGAATAAAATTTTGAACATTTGAGCTAAAAATATAGAAATTTTGAGAGTTGCAGATGAAATTTAGATTTTTGCAAGGTCTGAGCTCAGAAAATGACCATTTTGCCCTCCGGCGATTTCAGAGGCTGAATGATGATACTTGGTGGAAATGTTGGGGAGGTGAATGAAAATTTGGGGTGTTTACAGATGCCCCTCTTTGCTACTAAGCCAGCTTGTGGCCGAGCTTAGTGGCAAAGAAAACACACCAAATTTGGGCTATATAAAAAAAATGCCCCAGCTAGAAGGATCTGACTGGGTATTAGGGGAAATTAGCCCGGTGATCATGGTAGATATGAAATGGAGAATGAAGAGGAAAGATTTGCTTTATGAGAGTGAAATTCAGGTTTTTGCCCTTATCTTGGATGGGACAGAAATACCTAGCTTGGAACGAAGCTCAGGTTTTAACCTTTGACCTGATTGGGAAATGAAATATCTCATCGAAATGAGACTCAGGCTTGTACCCTTAACCTGATTGGGCAGAAATGAAATACCTCATCAAATGAGGCTCAGGTTTGTACCCTTAACCTGATTGGGTAGAAAGTGAAATACCTCTTTGAGTGAGGCTCAGGTTTGTACCCTTATCCTGATTGGGCGGAAAATGAAATACCTCTTTGATTGAGGCTCAGGTTTGTACCCTTAACCTGATCGAGCGGAAAATGGAATGGAATCCTCAAAAGAAGAGACCATGATGGAACCTTCGAATTTTGCACAATAAATCCGACAGGGCTTTTGCAAAAGGAAGGAAAATGGGGTCCCTAAAGCTTGAAAAGGGGTTGATTTTGGGCGCCTCATTGCTGAGACTAAATAGCTTTTGAAATTGCCTTTTGCGAGAAATGATTGGTGGTTTGACCTCAAACCGAAATGGGACTGTCTATGGTGGGACAGTGGGGACACAGGGAAGTGTGCAAATCCGAGAGTTCATGCTCTCAAAGAAGGGAAGGAATCAAGTCCTTAGGAGGGATTTAAAATTGGTGTCAAGATGCATCGAAAACGAACATCAAGCTCTCACTTCACGTCAGGATAGCTAGAAAATATTGTCAAAATGTTGGAAAGTTTGTTGTTGATTCAAAGTTTTTGAAAATGTTGCACATGGCCGCAAAGATATTCTTTCTCTTCTACCTAAAGTATTACCTCCAAACAAGGTTCACTTCGTAGAATCGAGATTGGAAATCCAAATTGCTTGCGATTGACCTTCTTCAAGGAAGCTATCAATTTCCTTGATATGAACAGAAAAGAGAATTTGATATTGTGAAAGCAGTTGATGAATAAGTATTGATAATAGAATTTCACAAATTTAAAGAGGATTCTTGATAGATCTGGCAGTTTGATATCCTGAGAGCTTCTCTCATGCTAATCTTTCTGCACTCTTTTGGCTCTCTGGTGTTTTGGCTACATTCTCCTTCATTTTGGAGATGTTCTTACTTTTTCTCTCTTTCTTTTTCCTCTCTTTCACTCTTTTGGGAGGGTACGTCACAAACTCCTTCAACTTGGAGATGTTTCGATCCTTCTTGAATGATGTTGGCTCATGGGTTTAGAAATCTTTGGATGATGGCTGAAATTAAATATCTTTTAGGGATTGTCGGGAGGTTCATCGCATCTGCCTTCATCTCGACAGTGCTTTGGACTTTCCCTGGAAGGATCCATCGCAAACTCCGTCATCTTGGAGATGTTTCGAATCTTCTTTGGCCTTGGGGGTCTACTCACTTAGTTCACCTTTATCTTGACGACAAGTGAGAGATCCCTTTTGCGGATATTTAATTGCAGCTTAGGTGATTCTGAGGAGATAGGACTTGGGTGAATGCTCTCTTTTTTAGCGCTCAGGATATTTCCATTGCCTCATTTTACAAGAATAGTCTTTAAAGATGTGTCATTGACTGCGATCAATATCAATCATCTATGGCTTTTCAATAACATTGAATCTTCTTTTCTGGCCATATCGAGGATTTATCCTTCATCCCCTTGGTTGGCCAATAAAAAGAATTTGAAGTTTGAATCTCTTCTCGCAAAAGCTTCACTCTTTTGGAAGTAATGCTGAAGGTAAACTGAAATAAAGATTTGTGCAATAAAGATTCTAAAATCAACAACTAATTTGACAAATTGACAAAATTTTCTTGAAATCCTGGGTGAGAGAGAGCGTTTGAAGTCCGGCGCAACACATCCGTGACGAAAATTCTCCTCTCTTTTTCCCCAAAAAGAGAGACTCAGGCTTAGCCCTTACCTGAATGGGAAATGAGAAATACTCCTCTCTTCTCTGAAGAGGAGGTGTTTGCAAAACGAACTTTCGAAGAGAAATTGAGCTTTCGTCAAGGCTCCCTAATATTAGGCTTCTCTTATGGAAAGGGGGGCGATAATAGTGAGGTCTGAAAATTGGGTCATGAAAGGAACGAGTCCATCACACTCTCCCTGCCAGGAGGGTCCTTCATGACGAAAATGGCCTAGTATGAAATTGGGGGGGTCACAAGAAAAACGAGTCTCCGTCGAGCCTCTCCCTTAAAAAGGGTTCCTTGTGTGAAATTGGAAATTGTTTTGCAAACGGTTCACAAAGATGCGAGTCCCTTCAAACTCTCCCTGAAAAGGGGCTAAGTGAACGAATTTGATAGCATGCGAAAAGAACGAGCTCCCTCGAACTCTCCCTAAAAAGGGTCTCTCGCAAGAGAAAATGATTGAAATTGGATATTGAGATTGATTGACCCAAAGGTCGAAATTGGAAATTGGAAAATTGATTGTTGGAAATTGAATGACCCGAAGGTCGAAATTGGATGACCTAACGGTCGAAATTGAGAATTGGTTGACCAAAAGGTCGAAATTGTGTGACTCGAAAGTCGAAATTGAGAATTGAGTGACCTAAAGGTCGAAATTTGGAAATTGGGTGACCCGAAGGTCGAAAATTTGGAAATTGATTGACCCAAAGGTCGGAAATTGGAAATTGATTGACCCGAGGGTCGAAAATTGGAAATTGATTGACCCGAAGGTCGAAAATTGGAAATTGGTAATGGGAAATGAGAATTGGAAATTGGGTGACCCAGAGGTCGGAATTGGAGAATTGCCTGATTTGAAGATTTAAATTGGAATTTGGAGGGCAAAATATCAAATTTGAGCAATTGACATACCCTGATGATTGAAATGACTTGGATCAATCAAAGGAGAATGATAAGTTCGAGTCAGAGCTCGAATAAAATACAGAGATCACAAGTCGGAACCCGGATCAACAGAAGAAAATGAAGAGCTCGAGTCAGGGCTCGAATAAGGTAATGAGATCATGCGTCGGAACCCGGATCAACAAAGGAAAATGAAAGGCTCGAATCAGAGCTCAAATAAGATAATGAGATCGCGAGTCGGAACTCGAATCAACAGAGAAAAATGGCGAGCTCGAATGGATAAGGAGATCTTGAGTCGGAACCCGGATCAACAAATGAAAATAAAGAGCTAGAATCTGGGCTCGAATGAATAAAGAGATCTCGAGTCGGAACCCGGATCAACAAATGAAAAAATGAAGAGCTCGAGTCTGAGCTCGAATGAAGAGATCTCGAGTCGGAACCCGGATCAACAGAAGAAAATGATTTGAATAAAAACCCGAGTTGGAACTCGGTTTTCTGAAAAGTTGGGATTTTGAAAATGTACCAGTTTGAACACTGGATTTTGAAATAATACCAGTTCGAGCACTGGGTTTTGGTTCAGTATTGGTGATTACCTTTCAATTTTGAATCATTTAGGAATTGTGATGGGACTGTTTGTTGAAATCCCAATACTGACCGGATTGTTGTTAAGGCAGTTGAATGCAAATGAATATGAATTGATGCATATGAATGCACACGTGCGTGAAATGAGAAATTTGTTTATTCTGCCTGCATACGGAATAAAATTTTAAAAATGCCCCAGTGTAACTGGGAAAAGAAAGTTTGATCATTATTTGAAGAATATAGGAAGATTACAAAGGAATAGTAGATACTTTAAGTATAGAACTTTTTCAAGTGTCGAGCATTAATGGGATCTGACAATTCTACCCCATCAGCATTGATGAGCCGATATGAGTTGCGGGGTAATGCTTCTTTGACAACATAGGGACCTTCCCAATTTGGCGACCATTTGCCGCTGGGGTGATGCTTGAGACAAGTTGTGGATCGAAGTACTAAATCATTGACTTTGAATCTTTTTTCGATGATAGACTTCGCATATTGCCTGGCTACTCTCTGGCGATAGGATTGAGCATGCTCTGCTGCTTTTAGCCTTCTCTCGTCGAGTAAGTCTAGTTGTACTAGTCGCTGTTGTTGGTATTGATCAAGAGGTAATTCTAGAAGCGACGCGAATTTCAAAGCGGGCTTTTGAACATGTAGCGGCAATACTACTTCTGTCCCATATACCAATTCCGATGGTGTAGCATTCGTTGGAGTGCGAAGGGTGGTTCGATAGGCCCATAGTGCATTGTGGATCTTCTCATGCCAATCACGACCTGTTTCCACAGTTCGCTCCAAGATACGAATTAAAATTTTGTTGGTGGTCTCTGCCTGACCATTCCCTTCAGGATAGTAGGGAGCGGAAAAATGATGACAAATTTTGAACTTTGAGCAGAATGTCTTCATCTTTTCGTTCTTAAAATGACTGCCATTATATGACACAATGTCATGTGGGATGCCGAAATGGCAAAGGATGTTCTTGTGAATGAAAGAGACCACGTGTCGGCCTTCTACTGTGCGAAGAGTGATAGCTTCTACCCACTTGGTGAAATATTCTGTTGCGGCAAGAAAATATTTGTGGCCATTTGAAGCTGAAGGAGTGATGGGACCTACGACGTCGAAGGCCCACATGGAGAACGGCCATGGAGAAACAACATATTGCAAATAAGTTGTCGGAGCATGAATAGAAGGTGCGTGTATCTGGCATTGAACACACTTTTTTACATAATGATAGCAGTCTTGTTGCATAGTCTTCCAGTAGTAACCGGCTCTGATGATCTGTTTGACAAGGGTTTGGTAACCGACGTGGCCACCACAAATGCCTTCGTGTGCTTCTCACACAACCTCTTTAGCTTCGTCTTCATCTAAACATCTGGAATACTCTGAACTGAATCCACGACGATATAGGACGTTCGCCAGAATGAAGTATCGAGTGGACATACGCTGGATTGCTCGCTGCTCTTTCTTTGAGAGTCCTGGAGGAAATTTGCCAGTTTCTATGAAAGTTTTGATGTTGTAATACCAAGGCTTCTTCCTTTGCTCAGCCTGGTTTACATGCTCTATTGGAAGGAAAGCATGGTCAAGTCTGCCAATTTCAAAAGAGCGACAAGATTCTCCATTTTTAAATGCCATAATGGAGCCTAAACTGGCTAGGCTATCGGCCACTTGATTAAAATCTCTCTTGATATGGAAGAGCTGAAATTCTTCAAAATTGCTGACAAGAGCTGAAACAATTTTCTGATAAGGAAATAGCTTCTGATCTTTGACTTGCCATTCGGCTTGAACTTGATTGACAACAAGTAATGAGTCGTCGTAAGCATGCACTCTCTTAACATTAAAATCTAGTAGAATTTTGAGACCTTGAATCAGGGTTTCATATTCAGCCATATTGTGGGTACATTGAAAATTTAACTTGAGAGAAAATGGAATCATTTTCTTCTCAGGAGTGATTAATAAAATTCTGATGCCTATTCCAGCCATATTCTTAGAACCATCGAAAAATAAATTCCAAACTGGAGATTGCTGGATATTGCAAATTTGCTCGTCTGGGAAATTATCTTCGGCTTTCACCTCTTCTGCCAAAGGAAAATCCGCTAATTGGACTGCAATTGCTTGGCCTTTGATCGACTGCTGCAAGACATATTCTAAGTCATACTGCATTAGTAAGACTTGCCATTTGGTGACTCATCCGTTGAGAAAAGGTTGCTCCAAGATGTATTTGAGAGGATTGAGTTTGGACAAGATTTTGACTTCAGATGCCAGCAGGTAGTGTCTTAGCTTCTGACACATCCACACTAGAGCTAGGCAGGTCTTCTCTATTTGAGAGTATCTCTTTTCATAATCTATGAAAGTCTTACTCACATAATAGATGGCATGTTCTATCAAGCTGCCTTCTTTGTACTGCGCCAAGAATCCGCCGCATGCGACTTGATTGACTGAGATGTATAACAGAAGAGGTTTTACCAATTCTGGCGGCTTCAAGATGGGAGGATTGAGAAGATACTTCTTGATTCGATCGAACGATTGCTGACACTCTGGTCCCCATTTGAACTTCACTCCTTTTCTGAGCAAGTGATTGAAAGGTTCGCATCTCATTGCCAAGTTGGAAATAAATCGCTGGATTGATTGCATACGTCCTTGAAGGCTACGCAATTCTTTGAGGTTTGTTGGGGGTGGCATATCAATGATAGCCTTTGCTTTTGCTGGGTCAATTTTAATTCTCTTTTTGCTGACCAGAAAACCCAACAGTTTGCCTAATTCAACTCCAAAAACACAATTTTGCGGGTTAAGCCTTAACTTATAAAGGATGAGTCGCTTAAAGACTTGATCAAGCGCTTCGAGGTGATTTTCTCCCTCTTTAGATTTCACGAGGATATCGTCAACATATGCATCCATGATTTTGCGCATCTGATCGTGAAAGATAACGGCCATTGCACGTTGATACGTTGCTCCAGCATTCTTGAGCCCAAAAGGCATAACTGTATAGCAAAAAGTGCCCCAAGGCGTGGTGAAGAAAGTTTTTGATTGGTCGCGGGCGGCCAACTTAATCTGATTGTAGCCGAAATATCCATCCATGAAAGAGAACATAGCATGTCCTGCCGTGCTATCGACTAGAAGATCGATGCTTGGAAGTGGATAATCATCCTTCGGAGTTGCTTTATTGAGGTCCCTGAAGTCCATGCAGATCCTTACTTTGCCACTTTTCTTTGGGACAACGACGATATTGGCTAACCAATCCGGGTAGTCAATAGCTCGAATAAATCCTGCTTTGAGCAAATCTTCAAGTCCTTCTTTGACTTGTTCTATTCTTGGATCCATTTTTCTCAGCTTCTGCTTAACTGGTTTAGCATCCGGCTTTAAGACAAGGCGGTGCTCGACTAATTTTGGATCCAAGCCCGGCATATCTTCATATGTCCATGCGAACACTTCTTCATGTTGCTTGAGAAAATCTGTAAGCCTTTTCTTTTCTTTCGGACTCAGACTGGTTCCGATCTGGAGAATTCTGGGATCTTCCTCTGAACCGATATTGACATCTTCAGTTGGATCTTGTACTAGAGGAGATGGTTCGTCCTGCTTATGAACTGCGGCGAACTCCGGTAACTTTTGAAGAGACTGATCATATTTTGTATAATCATCTGACTGCTTTGCACTCTTGCCATCTTCGGTGCTTGCTTTGACTCTGTGAATTACTGTCGACTTCTGAAAAGCTTTGGGATTGAGAACGAGCTTCTTGATTGTCCGAGAAGTCATTCTGAAATTTTGGATAAGAAATTTGGTTCAGATAAAATTGCCCTCCGTAAGACAAGCAATCATTTGAAGAGAACTTATGCATAAAATGGCATTAAAATTATAAAATGAAGAGATAGACGAAAAGGAGATAGATGGCATCCAGATAGACAAAGAAACTTGGAATTTTATTGATTTTGAATTGATCAAAGATGTTGATAAAATAAGACATTTATTTTGGAAAGAATAGAAATAACAAATGTTCTTCAATGTGCCCCTTTGACAAAAATAGTCTTCTTTGACGAGCTTCCACCGGAAAACCCTAGTCTTTCTCTGTGGGGACGATGCTTCTGGATCACTGGCTCGATGCGGCCATTTTCATTCTTGCCGAGTCCCTTGAAGGGTTGATAACCATGCTTCAGAAGTAACTCAAATCCCTTTCTTGCCTTCATGAATTGAGGAAACAATGGGTGATCCTTAATGGTATTGTAGTTTATTCGACCTCCAACCTTGAAGAATTGAGGACCTCTCCATCGGGTCATGGCTACGGTGTGCAGAGATGGTTCTGATAATGCCTGGAGTATTTCTCGATTCTCTCCGTGACAGATCTCTTCACTTTCCCTGATGCTGGGAATATCCGTGGTGAATGATGGCCGGGGAATCATGGGCTGTGGGAGCCTTTCTTCTGGGTCTTCTCCCAGTATTGTGGTAATCATTCTACCTTTTGACCATTTTACGCATTGATGCAGGGTGAAAGGCACTGCATTTGCGTTATGAATCCATGTTCTTCCGAGCAGCAAGTTGTAGGTGGGTGGCACATTAACCACATGGAAAAGTACTGAATGCACCGAATAGTTGATGAACACTTCCAGAAATATCTTGCCTTTGGCCATTTGACCATGGTTGTCAAATCCATAGATGGTGATGGGATCTGGAATATATTCTTCGTCCTTGATCCCTAATGCCTTCGCTGTCATCTCGGGACAAATATTGAGGCTACTGCCTCAATCGACCAGCACATGTGGGACTGTCATTCCTCTGACTCGAACGACAATGTACAAGGCATTATTATGAAATGAATGAGGCTTTGGAAGGTCCTCATCCGAGAAGGTGATTGGTGCATTGGTCATGGCAGAGTTCACAATCTGTGTCATGTCTTCAGGAGTGGTACTGGGCTTAACTTTGATTTTCCTGAGTAAATCATCCAGTACTCGTTGGTGCTTGCTAGAATTCTTGGCCAAGTCAAAAATGGAGACATTGGATAGAGCGGTCAGAGGCTTCTGACTTGAACTTTTCGGCCTAGGTTTGATGATTTGCTTGAGGAAGTCAGGAGTTCCTTTTGACTTGGGGGCTGACTTTACAGGTGCTTCCAAAACTTTCATCTTGTCGAATGCTGAGATTAGATCCATCTTCTTAGAATCAGGAGCTGCTGGTCGTAGCACTGACACCTGATGCTGAACTTGTATATCTTGTGCGGAACACGGCTTGATGTGTTCGTGAGGCAGGAATGGTTGTGCAGACACTACTTCCGTGGTGTGCGAAGGAAAGGGGTGATTGAGAATATCCATTTTCTCTTCTTCTTCTCCTTCCACTAGAAGATTTTTTTCAATAAGATCTTGTATAATGTTTTTGAGAACAAAGCAGTTCTCAGTGTTGTGTCCCACTGTCCTATGGAACTTGCAAAATTGATCCTTCCACTTCCCCATAGGCATAGGGGGATCAGCCAATCTGGGCAACTTGATCATCTCTTTGGATAACATATACTCGAGCACATCCTCGAGTGTTTGGTCTAAAGGAGTAAATTTTCTGTCGTAACTCCATCCTTCATGTTTGGTCTTCTCACGCAGTTTCGGCCCTTGATCCTGCTGAGAAGGCTTGTTATATTGAAGAGCAGGCTTTCCTTTCTGATCTTCTTTGTTGTTTGAACTTCCTGCGCCATAGCAGTAATCCCTCTTTTGCCCTTTGTGCTGATTTCGGCCTTTGTTGGCGAAATAGGTGAAGTGAGCTTTCTTTTTCTGCTCACCTTGAGGGTTGTTTTTGGAAAAGGTGAAGCCTTCATAGACTCCATTTTTCACACTCACCTCGAGCCATTTGGCTTGTTCAGTCAACTCAATGAAGGTCCTGGATGGTGCTGTGGAGATCAATCCTCTTAAAGGCTGCGAAAAGTTGTTGAGGATTAGGGACAATGCATGCTTTTCTGAGATAGGATCTCTCATTTTGTTGCAGGCCGATCTCCATCTGTGAATGAAGTCCCGTGCTTTTTCATTCTCATTCTGCCTGAGATTGCAGAGATGACTCAATGTAGGCAGCGCTTCTGTGTTGAACAAGAAGCGTTCAATAAACAGATTTACAACTTTATCGAACTCCTTGAGCTCGACTGGTGATGTTTTGGAGTCAATGGACTCATGTATGTAGTTTTTCGTCGCCTATGTCTACCAGTGTGGCATGACGCTTTTACGTAAGGCAATGCTTGTATAAATGAATATATATAAGTAAATAAAGTTTTTACTTTCTAATATACATCGAGAAACTAAAAACAAGGGCTTGTGTGTGAATAGATAAATGGCTCCTACGACAAGAAGAACCATACCAAGCGAGGAGTCTCATACACAAGGATTCCTGCTGGAGACGCTCAACAACCTGGTTACAGCCTTCCGTGAAACAAGGCCAGAACCAGTCACACCTCGCAACGAGAACTTGGGAGGAATAACCTATGAGCTGATCCAGAGCTTGCAGAGAGTTGGATCAAAAAAACCGAACGTGCATTCCTAGTACTGGGTGTACCAGAAGAGAAAAAGACCAACTTTGGCATATACAGGCTGAAAGATAGTGCACGGAAGTGGTGGGATACCACTAAGATTATCCAGTTCTCACAAGTCAATGTCATCCCTTGAATTGACTTTCGAAGAACTTTCCTTGATAACTATTTCCCGTTGCATTTTAGAAACAAAAAGAATATGGAGTTTCTGGAACTGGAGCAGGGTGGTATGAGCCTTATCGATTATACCACCAAATTTCAAACCCTTGAACGGTATTGCTCCCGGTTATTTGAGACCGACCAAGAAAGGGCTGACAAGTACATCAATGGGCTACGAGAAGGGCTAAGGTCACGGGTTATAACCAGCATGCCCCAAACTTTTCAAAAAGTTGTGGCAGCTGCTTCAAAAATACAAGTTGATTGGGAGCGATCGAAAGTGATCATAGCAAAGAGGCTCGTAGTTGATGGTGGGAACCGCAAGAGGACGTTCCCAAGTGGCTAGGGTTCACGACAACCCTTTCAAAAGAGAAAGTTTCAAGGTGAGAACGCAACTCAACAAGTCATAAGATCAAGGCAGAACATGGCTCCAAACAATCAACAGTCCAACTCAAACTGCCTAAAATGTCATGTGAACCACTATGGAAAGCCATGTCCGTGTGACACGGATGGTTGCTTTTACTGTGGCAAAGTTGGCCACATTGCAAGATAGTGTAGAAAGAAGCTTGCAGATGAGCAAAAGAGGAATGCCAAATCTGTCAAACCCTCTCAATTAGTACCACAACGATCACAGTTCCAATGACCTCCACCTAGAGTAGAACAAAGGCTTGTTGCAGGTCGTGTATACGCTGTAACAACTGAACAAGTCGAAAATGGTGACCTGATTGAAGGCACCGTACCTGTTAATGGACATGCAGCTTACGTCTTGTTTGATTGTGGTGCTACTCATACATTTATCTCTGATGATTTCACCGAACAACTCCACGCTTCGGTGCAACCGGTTGATAAAATGATCGAAGTGTACAACCCGTTGGGTTCACGCACCAAATGTATCCAATGTGTGAAGAACCTGGATATAGAGATAGCTAGGAAACACTTGCCTATTGATGTCATCTTAATCGATATGGTATAATACGATGTCATTCTGGGAATGAATTGGTTGGCTCAGAACAATGCCAGGATTTTGTGCCGCAAGGGCAGAGTAATTCTATCTCGACCGGGATTGCCTAAGGTGGAATACCGGTTATCCAAACCTGTCCCGCAGAAATGACTCATATCAGTTCTGAAGGCACAAAAATACCTTAGGAAGGGTTGTGTAGCCTTCCTACTAAGCCTTTTAGTGGAAAACTCAAACATCGAGTCCCTCAAGAGTTTGGAAGTGGTATGAGAGTTTCCCGATGTGTTTCCTGAGGAATTGTCAGGACTTCCGCCACTTTGTGAGGTTGAATTTAGAATTCAGTCCTTACCTGGAACAACGTTGATATCAAAGGCCCCCTATCGAATGGCACCAGCTGAGCTCAGTGAGTTGAAATGTCAGTTGGAAGAACTGATGGAACAAGGGTTCATCCGTCCGAGTGTATCACCGTGGGGAGCTCCGGTGCTATTTGTAAAGAAGAATGATGGATCCCTTCGGTTATGCATCGATTATCAGATGCTTAATCAGGCAACAATAAAAAATAAGTATCTGTTGCCTCGGATTAAGGATTTATTCGATCAACTCAGAACAACGACGGTGTTCTCCAAGATTGACCTCAGGTCTAGGTATCATCAACTCAGAGTTAAAGAAGAGGATATACCTAAGACTGCCTTCAGAACGAGATATGGCCATTATGAGTTCATAGTAATGCTCTTCGGACTCACTAATGCGCATGTTGCCTTTATGGATCTAATGAACCGAATATTTAGATGATATTTGGACAGCTTTGTCATTGTCTTTATTGATGACATTCTCGTATATTCAGAGAAGAAGGAACAACACAGTGAGCATTTGAGGATCGTCCTGAAAACCCTTCAGAATAACCAACTCTATGCCAAGTTTTCAAAATGTGAATTCTGGCTAAACAAAGTGATGTTCATTGTTCATGTAATATTAAAAGATGGGATCGCAGTGGATCCTGCAAAGGTGGAAGTTGTAATGGACTGGAAGCAGCGAGAAAATATCACTGAGGTCCGTAGCTTCCTTGGACTTGCCGGATACTACCGGAAGTTCATATAAGACTTCTTCCGAATGGCCATACCCATGATGAAACTGTTGAAAAAGGGAGTCAAGTTCGAATGGAACGACCAGTGTAAGGAGTCCTTCAAAGTTCTCAAACAGAAGCTTATAACTGCTCATGTCCTTACCTTACCTTCTGGTCAAGGAGGCTTTGTGGCTTATACCGATGCCTCGGGAATAGGTCTGGGTTGCGTGTTGATGCAATACGGGAAAGTGATCACCTATGTGTCACGACAGTTGAGAATACATGAGAAAAACTATTCAACCCATGACCTAAAGTTTGTCGCGGTGGTGTTCGCGCTTAAAATCTGGTGACACTACCTGTATGGAGAGAAATTTGAGGTCATGTCGGACCATAAAAGCTTAAAATACATCTTCTCTCAAAAGGAACTCAATATGCGGCAACGACGATGGCTGGAATTTATCAAAGACTATGAATTCATGCTTTCCTATCACCCTGGAAAGGCGAATATAGTAGCAGAAGCCCTCAGTCGCAAGACTGTTGGCACTCTGGCTAGCCTCGTAGGACAATGAAAGTTGATGGAGGATTTCGTCAACTGGAAGCCATTTTTGGCTGATTCAGGCAAGATCCGATTGTCATGCTTGACAATCCACATCGAGATCCTTGATCGAATTGTAGCTGAACAATTCAAGGACCCCCAGTACTCGAAATTAAAAGCTCAAGCTGAAAGGGATGACACCTTCTTCCATTTGAAAGAAGATGGAGGGATATGGATGGAAGAAAGGGTATGGGTTCCAAATAACCCTGAGCTAAGAGAGGAAGTACTCCAGGAAGCTCATAGTAGCAAGTACACTATCCACCCCGGAGGTACAAATATGTTTCGAGACTTACAGAGAAAGTACTGGTGGAGAGGTATGAAAAGAGATGTGGCTACATTTGTCTCAAAGTGTTTGATATGCCAGCAAGTCAAGATCGAACATCAATGACCTGGCAGAAAAATGCAACGAATCGAAATTCCAGAATGAAAATGGGAAGGCATTATGATGGATTTCATCGTAGGATTACCTCGATCCAAGAGACAGCATGACTCAATATGGGTGATTGTGGACAGACTCACTAAGTCTGCTCACTTTCTGCCAATCAACACTCGATACTCAACCGAAAGATTGGCAGAAATCTACATTCGGGAAATCGTCAGACTCCATGGAGTGCCGACATTGATCATATCTGATCGTGACCCGAAGTTCACCTCCCACTTCTGGGAGTAGTTGCAGAGAGCCCTGGGGACGAAACTCAAGTTCAGCACAGCATTTCATCCCCAAATAGATGGGCAATCAGAATGGACCATACAGACTCTTGAAGATATGCTAAGAGTCTGTATGCTGGAATGGAAAGGTGATTGGGATTCCCTCCTAGCGTTGGTTGAATTTGCTTATAATAATAGCCACCACGCTAGCATTGGGATGGCACCGTATGAAGCCTTGCACGGAATACCCTGTCGATCACCAATCCATTGGGGTGAGGTGGGTGAGCGAACCTTGGACTCGCTCATAGTGTTGCAGCACTACATTGAGCAGGTCCACATGATTAGATAGAAGCTACTGACTGCTCGGAGCCGACAGAAGAGCTACGCAGATCAAAGGTGATCATGCATATAATTCAGAGTTTATTAACATTTAAATATGCATGATTTTATGAAATAATGTTTCAAAAACCCAATTTTATGTTAGTTTTTGAGTAAATGTGCTAAAATGATTTAAAATTAGAAAATGAATAAAAAATAGTTTTATTTTACATTCATATACCTATTTTAGTTTTAGTTGGTTTTAGTTTTTATTAAAAAGAAAAAAAAATAAAATATAAAAAAATTAGAAAAATAGTTTTATTCAATTTAAGTGTTTTTTTTTAGAAAAGAAAAGAAAAAAATATAGTAGATTAGTTTTGAAGTTCTTTTATAAATAGTTTTGTTTTTGAAAAGTTTCACAGTTTTCTTTACTTTTGAAAAGAAAAAAAATAATAATAAAAAAAATAAATAAATAAATAAGAATACAAACCGGGTGGAACCGGTTTGTATTTTTAAAAAAAAGTAGCAAGTAAAAACCAAACCGGCTGGAACCGGTTTGGAAGTTTTGAAAATAAAAAGGGGTTGTTTCAAACCGGTTCCAACCGATTTAAACCCTTTTAAAAAGGGGCGTACAACAGATCGGAAGGGGCTCCAGTTTTGTGCGCCAAAAATTCTCTTTTCCCCCTCTGTTTTTCATCTCTTCCTTCTGTTTTTCCTAATTGCCGGATTCCCTCATTTCCTTCTTCTTCTTCTTCTTCTTCTTCTTCTTCTTTTTCCAGCAGCAGCAGCAGCCGATCATCCTCATCTGCTGGCAAGGAAATTTCCAGTCGATTGCGGCGCCTGAAGTGGAAGCCACCTCTTCCTTCACTGGTAAGTCGTTCTTCTTCTTCTTCTTCTTCTAATTAGTTTTTCTTCTTCTTCGTTTTAAATTTTTTTGAAAGATAATCTGCTAAATCTCAATTTGGAAAATGAAAAAAAAATTATAAAAAGAAAACATAAAAAGAAGAAAATTCTGTGAAGAATCCGGCGATCGACAAGGATCGGCCTGAATATTTTTTTTTATCAATAGTTTTGATAAATATTTGCATAAATTTTTAATCAAAACATTGATCTGGATTTGCTGGATTAAGCTTTGTATATCGATTATCTGAATCGATAGAATTCTGTTTTTTTTAAAAGAAGGGATCGATTACCTGGATCGATAAAAATTTCTGGTGAATTTTTTTTTGGAAGTCTGTAATAAGCTAACGGATTACATCTGATTCACGGTCACTTTTCTGGCACTGCTGGAATCCATTCTGTTCTCCGGTTGGATTTAAAACAAATCAAAAGAATCATATCTTGAGAAGCTGCCGGAATTTTTCTTCATTCGCCGAAATTTCTTGCTTTGCCGTGAACTACTCTGCAACAGCTCAGCAGAGATCAATCTGCTGTTCTGAAATTTTTTTCTGCTGATCAATTCTAAGATTGATATTTTAGTTTACTGATTAACTTTGTAATTGATGTTTTCGTTAGATGAATATTAATTCTTAGCGGTTAGTTCACATTTTGAATTCCATATTTCCTATGTTTGAAAAAAAAAAAAATTTTGTTGCCTGAATCCAATACAGTTCTTCAAAATATTTGATAAATCATTGAATGGAATTCTAATCTTGTCTTTGGATACAGATTTTCAACTGGATCAATTGAAATTCGATGTGTTTTGGATCATCTAGATCAGTTGATTTGTGATTCTAAAAACAGATGTTCATTTGGAGTTGAGGTGGATAACGGATCGGAATTAACTCTGCTTCACCGAAATTTTTTTACAGTGAAGATCTGGTTCACAGTGAAATAAGATTACTGAAACATGGCCTGTATAAACATTGATCAATATTTTACTCAAATGCCTAAGTTTTCAGCTTAATTGATTACAATGTATTGAGTTTTCAGATTACGTGGTTGTTATATACTGACTTCTCCTGTGAATATGGATAAACTGATCTCAGAAAGTCTGGATCAAGTTTTGATAGCAAGATTTTTGTGATTGATTCACTATTGGATTCTTAGGTCTTATACAGTTTCCAATTTCCTGTTTTTTTTTTATCATAAATTCTTCTCGTTTTGCCTCATTCAATAATTTTTTTTCAAAATTAGTTTTCCTTTGCCATTCTGTTAGCTTGTTTTACATGTTTTTCTTATTGTTTTCAAATACCTGAATTTTTGATCCTTCATTAGTCATTTCTTGATTTTTACAATTTTTGATTTTACTGCTTTCAATGTTTGTTAATATTGTGTTTTTCAATAGTGTATGTTCATAGTTTGTTAATGAAGTATTAGTGATTAATTGTCTTCATTATTAGTTAATTGAAATAATTAGGTTTCATAAAGTGGAGTGTTAGTGAATTGAAATTTAGTTAATTGTGTTAGTTAATGTAGTTTTAATTGTCATTGAAGTCTTTTGTTAATATCCTTCAGTGTTTTTAAGAATTAGTTAATTCAATATAGATTTCTATTTCGAACTATGGTACTGCTCGTGTTCATTGAATTTGTGCAGGATAACGAAGGAGTGGAGTTGAAGCGATTGCATAACATGGGAAGTGCAAGAATAGAAGATGTTTTTCTCTTATTTTAGAATTTAGGAATTTAATTGGGTTTGTAAATATTGCACTTTACGCCCTCTGCGAAGGGTATTCATTTGTTGTAATAGCTAGTTGTTTTTACTTTTCTGAACATTTTACATTTCCATAATTCAGCAATAAAGATTAGTTTAGAATTGTGTGCTTGAATACAAAATATTCCCGTTCCCTGAGTTCGACCCGGTCTCATCCACTAGTGAGAACCGGTTTTTATTATTTGATGTCTGGTTTTCACATGCTTTTCATAAAAAAATCTTTTCAAAATTTTACAACGATTGCAAAAAGACACCAAATTTTTGGCGCCGTTGCCGGGGAACGGCGTAATATTAGTATTCACTTTATTGCCTAGTGTTTGCTTTGCATTTAGGTTTAGAACCACGTATGTGCATATCTTAGAGAAGAGCTTACTTTTCTGCACAGCCCACCTATTAGGATTCCCTTAGAGGTGACTGTGTACGATTGGTACCGTACACATAGATTTTATATTTCTTTGCATAATCTCTGTTATGTGTAACTGCGTGGTGTTTGTTTAGTTTTTATTGTTTTTAGTTTACTCGCTTTGTGGTTTGCGTGGTTTGGCCGCTTAGTGCGTTAGGTAGAAAACCCAAAGTTAGGACGTGAGCTACACCGGTCTACTACAAGGTGTATGCAAGGGCGACGCTCACTTGACCCTGAGTTGGTAGAGCCGATTGAGGACCCCGAGTCCCTGATTAGGAGAGCTCAGAGATCTGCAACCATGGCTGAGAATCAGCAGATTACTCGTCTCCTTAGGGAGTACTTCATGCCTAACACCTATACTCCCGCCTCCTACATCACAAGACCTGATGTAGGAGCAAATCAGTTTGAGATTAAGGCCAGTGTAATCCAAATGCTACCCTCATTTTATGGCCTTAGTAATGAAGACCCATATCGTCATCTCGACGAATTCTTAGAGATTTGTTCTACAGTGAGAATCAACAACTTTGGAGATGATGCTATGAGGTTGACCCTGTTTCCCTTCTCTCTGAAGGATAAAGCCAAACACTGGCTGAAGGCATTAGATACAGTTAGAATTACCACGTGGGAACATATGCAAAGAGAATTTTTAAAGAAATATTTCCCAATCAGTATCGAAAAGCCATCACCAGTTTTACGCAAATAGAGGAGGAACTGTTTCATAAGACTTGGGAGAGGATGAAGGATCTTCTCCGCAAGTGTCCCCACCACCAGGTGCCTCGATGGCAACTGGTGCAATATTTCTATGACGGTCTTACTGAGAAGAATCGTCAAATGGTTGATGCCGCATGTGGGGGCACTTTCATGCTCAAGAGTGAGGATGAAGCGTGGTTGCTCTTTGAGACATTAAGCGAGAATTCGATGCACCACGCGACAGCTTCACAGTCTGATAGAGTTACACCTGTACAGGATAGTACTAAGAAGGCAGGTATTTTTGAAATAAGGATGAACCTTGAGTTGAGCAACAAGGTAGACCAACTGTCCCAGAAATTAGATCAATTGTTGTTGGGTCCCTCTCCTGCCATGCAGGTGTGTGCGTTGTGTGCAAGTCCTGCACACCATGTTCTTCAGTGTCCAACTGCGTCACAGTATCCTGAGTTTGTCCAAGAGCAGGCTCAGATGGCTCAGAACTTCGCTAGGCCCGTACCCAATCCATTTGCCAATACTTACAACCCGGGCTGGCGAAACCATCCAAATTTCTCATGGCATAACTCACAAGCCCAAGCTCCTAACCCTTCCCAGAATCAATCCAGGCAAGGTGGTTATACACCTGGATTTCACAGATCCAATGATCCTTCAGCCCAACCTGCGTATAATCAAATCCATTTTCAGGAGCCTTCACATAGTCAGTCCTTCGAGGACAAAATGCTACAAGCATTTTCAGATATTAAGGCAAATTTGAGCTCACATACCCAGTCAATTTCAAAGTTAGAAACTCAAATGGGGCAGCTCGCTGAAGCACTTAGCAGGAGAAGTGAGGGAGCATTGCCTAGTCAGCCTATAGTTAACCCTAGGGGTAAAGAACCTCTGCAGAGTTTGCATATGACAGATACACATCAAGAGCAAGCTCAGGCAGTAGTAACCCTTAGAAGTGGGAAGCAGTACCATTCGAGGGAGGCTGCAGAAGAAAGAGAGAAGATAAGTAAGAAGCAGCCTGTCCCTAATGTTGTATCTCAGGAAAGCGAGAAGGTTCTTCCATTTGGGCCTTCCACAACCCATATTCTTAA
This sequence comes from Nuphar pumila, assembly GCF_984573655.1. NCBI lineage: Eukaryota > Viridiplantae > Streptophyta > Magnoliopsida > Nymphaeales > Nymphaeaceae > Nuphar > Nuphar pumila. Next base: position 122,190,189 of record NC_143249.1, read on the forward strand.
AGCCCTCTTTCCTGAGGCGTTAGAGAAACCGAGAGCATTAGGTAAGTCGGGAGTAAACATGCAAGAGATGCTTGAGATATTCAAGCACGTCCATATAAACCTTCCCTTACTAGATGCCATCCAGCAAGTCCCTGCATATGCAAAGTTCCTCAAAGAGCTTTGTACGCAGAAAAGGAAGTTGAGGTCCCATGCGCAGAAGAAAATATATTTGACAGAGCAGATCAGTGCAGTATTGCAACACCAGACTCCACCCAAACTTAAGGACCCAGGGACCCCTATCATCTCATGTGTCATAGGAAACATTACTGTTGAGCGTGCTTTGCTTGACCTTGGGGCAAGTGTTAACATTTTGCCGGGTTTCTTCTATGACAAATTTGGATTGAAAGAGATGAAATCCACACCTATGATGCTTCAATTAGCGGATAGATCGATTAAGGTCCTGAGAGGGATACTTGAAGATGTGTTAGTCAAGGTGGAGGATTGTTATTTCCCTGTCGACTTCGTGATATTAGATATGGAGGGAGTTGATAGCATCAGACAGACTCCTATTATTCTTGGTCGCCCTTTCCTAGCTACCGCCAATGCGTGCATCAATTGTCGCACTGGTGAAATGGATGTTTCATTTGGAAATAGGAAAATGAGGATGAACATTTTTTGTGCATCGATGGAGTCTGATACTGAAGAAGCTTCTTTTGAGGTTGATATCATTCAAGATATTATAGAAGCTGAAAATGATTGGTTGTTGAGTGATCCACCTCAAGAGGAGATTGATGAATCATTCAAAGAGGATCGCCTTGATATGATAGATAGTGAGGCAGATAATGTCAGTGGGATTTGGCATCCTGAACCACTTCCAGAGTTAGCTGAGAAGCCCGCAAAGCCATCGATAGAGAGTCCCCTAGAGTTGGAGTTGAAGCATTTACCAGCTTCACTCAAGTATGTCTTTTTAGGAAAAGAGCAGACTCTCCCAGTTATTATTTCTGCAAACCTGACAAATTCACAGGAGCATCAGTTGTTACAGGTTTTGCATGAGCACAAGGAAGCTATTGGATGGTCTGTGGCGGATTTAAAGGGGATTGACCCTTCCTTTTGTATGCATCGGATCATTATGGATGAGGGAGCTAAACCCTCAAGAGAATCACAAAGGAGATTAAATCCTCACATGAAAGAAGTGGTGAAGAAGGAAGTAGTTAAATTGTTAGATGCTGGGATTATTTATTCTATCTCCGATAGTCAGTGGGTGAGTCCTACCCAGGTTGTTCCCAAAAAGTCTGGGCTCACTGTGGAAAAGAATGAGAAAGGAGAGAGCATTCCCATGAGGATTACTACGGGATGGCGAGTATGTATTGACTATAGGAAGTTGAACAGTGCAACTAGGAAAGATCATTTCCCGTTACCGTTCATCGACCAAATTTTAGAAAGACTTGCAGGCCAGCAATATTATTGCTTTTTAGATGGATATTCCGGATATAACCAGGTGGCTGTTCATCCCGAGGATCAGGATAAGACGACATTTACCTGTCCCTATGGTACATTTGCGTATAGGAGGATGCCGTTTGGGCTTTGTAATGCCCCGACTACATTTCAGAGATGTATGATGGCGATTTTCTCTGACATGATGGATGATGTCCTTGAGATTTTCATGGACGATTTCTCGGTTTATGGCTCTTCTTTTGATGATTGTCTCCAAAAATTATCTCGTGTACTTCAGCGCTGTAGGGAGACAAATCTAGTGTTGAGTTGGGAAAAGAGTCATTTCATGGTACAGCAGGGGATTGTTCTTGGACATATTGTGTCTGAGAAAGGTATTGAGGTCGATAAGGCCAAAGTGGAGACCATTGTCAAATTAGCTCCACCGACCTCTGTGAGGCAAGTGCGTTCATTTTTAGGGCATGCAGGTTTCTATAGACGGTTCATTAAGGATTTTAGTCAGGTTTCTAGACTGTTGTGTAACCTATTGTCGAAAGATCAGTCATTTGTGTTTGATGATGCCTGTCTGAAGGCATTTTTAGCCCTAAAGGAAGCATTGACCACTGCTCCTATTCTCAGATCTCCTGAGTGGTCAGTGCCTTTTGAGATTATGTGTGACGCTTCAGATTATGCGGTTGGAGCTATTTTAGGACAGAAAATTGAGAAACGATCTCATGTTATTCATTATGCTAGTAGGACTCTTTCTGACATACAAATGCATTATACTACCACTGAGAAGGAGTTACTAGCTGTTGTATTTGCACTTGAGAAGTTTCGATCATATTTTTTAGGCTCCAAAGTTATCATTTACTCAGATCATGCTGCATTGAGATATTTGATGAGTAAAAAGGATGCTAAACCGCGTCTCATTCGTTGGATTCTTCTGTTACAAGAATTTGATATTGAGATTCGAGATAAGAGTGGATGTAAGAATCTTGTAGCAGATCATCTGTCTAGACTGACTATAGATTCATCTATTGATCAAGGACAGATTGTTGATTCTATTCCGGATGAGCAGTTATTTCATGTCAAGCGTTTACCTTGGTTTGCGAATATCGTAAATTTTCTGGTTACTAGAGAGTATCCTGCGCACTGGAACCGGAATGAAAAAGATAGATTTTTTGTGCAGGTGAAACATTATTTTTGGGAGGAACCAGAATTATTTAGATCCTGCCCGGACCAGATGATTTGGAGATGTGTGCCCGAAGAAGAGTATCATTCCATTTTATCATTTTGTCATTCTTTAGCTTGTGGAGGTCATTTTTCTAGTCGGAAGACCGCTGCAAAAGGTCCTTCAGTCTGGATTTTGGTGGCCCACACTTCATAGAGATGCTCACGAATTCTGTAGGAAGTGTTTGCGATGTCAGCAAACAAGTCGCATTACCAAGCGCGACATGATGCCTCTTTTACCTATTCTGATTGTGGAAACTTTTTATGTTTGGGGCATTGATTTCATGGGTCCTTTTCCGCCATCATTTGGATTTACATATATTTTAGTGGCGGTTGATTATGTTTCAAAATGGGTCGAGGCTGTGGCCACCCGGACCAATGATCATAAAGAGGTGCTTCGGTTTATCAAGCACAACATTTTTAGTCGGTTCGGAGTTCCTAGAGCGATCATCAGTGATGGTGGTACGCATTTTCGTAATGTGCAGGTAGCTTCCTTACTTAGGAAATATTCTGTGCATCATCGGATTGCTACACCTTACCACCCACAAACCAGTGGCCAAGTTGAGGTATCTAACAGGGAGATAAAGAGGATTCTTGAAAAGACAGTGAGACCAGACCGCAAGGATTGGTCTCAACGCCTTGATGATGCCTTGTGGGCTTATAGGACTGCTTTCAAGACCCCGATTGGTATGTCACCATTTCGATTAGTTTTCGGGAAACCTTGGCATCTTCCTGTTGAGTTAGAACATAGAGCATATTGGGCTATAAAAAAATTCAATTTCAACATGACCCAAGCTGGAGTCGAGAGAAAATTACAGTTGAGTGAGCTAGAGGAATTGCGTAATGAAGCCTATGAGAGTGCAAAGATTTACAAAGCTCGAACTAAGCATTTTCATGATCAATATATTGTTAGGAAACAGTTCGAGCCTGGGCAAAAGGTATGGCTTTATCATTCACGTCTTCATCTTTTTCCAGGTAAGTTGAAGTCAAGATGGAATGGTCCATTTGTTGTGCATAGAGTGTTTCCATATGGAGCGATAGATCTTTTTGACCCTCGTACGGGTGCTATTTTTAAAGTAAATGGGCAACGGCTGAAGCCTTATATCTCAGATATTGTGACAGGACAAGACATTGAGGATGTTGATCTTTTAGAAGTTTAGGACTCACACATGTTTGTATATATTTTAAAAATTTTGTAAATATTCATAGAAAAACAATTTTTTTAAGAGTACTTTCATATAGTTCATGTGCATAATTCATAAACCATAATCATGGTAGGCATATTTTCACATTTTAGATTTCATTGAGTTTACTTTCTTTCCCTCATTGATTTTATCTCATGTGCATTCACTTAGTTTCACATAAGCATGGGGGAATGCCACTGGGACAGTGTAATTCAAGCATGGGGGAGGGTGTAGTAGCTCACCAGAATATTTTTGTCTACGTTCTTGCACATGTTTACACATCTCTCATAAAAAGTAGATTTTTAAAGAAAGAGTTTGAACTTATATGAATGTTATTTCAAATCTAATGTTTTTAGAGGATTTTTAAGCCCCCACGAAAATTTTTCTGACATAGATCTAAAAATTATGGTTGTTTATGCGGATTTCGAGGAAATGATGATAGATACATGTTAGAATTTATTTTGAGTCATAAATATGAATATGCACAGTTTTATTTTTGAAAAACTAAGCAAATGAACAAAAGCATAAAAATGAGTTCAAAAACTGAGAAAAAGCATGTGTTAGGTTGTTTGGATAATTCCACAATCCTTAGTAGATGGAACTTAGATGTAAGTTGAAACTTTTAATTCCATTTTCGAAAAGGAGAGTGGAAAACTTCGTGATCCTAAGTAACTGAGAACAGATACAAGTTGAAATGTTTGACTCTCATGTTATAAGGGTGAATGAAGGAAGTCACTTTTATGTCTTAGTTGATATGTTTTGGTATGAAAAAAAGTATAGAAGATATTGACATTGCACAAGGCATATAAGCAGACCACACGCAAGCTATATGAGAAAAATAAGTGCGCAAAAAGAAAAAGCGTGAAAAGAAAAGAAAAAAAAAAAAGAGAGATAAAAGAGCTTAAAAAGAAAGAAAAGTTCAATGCTTAGAAGTGATTGAGAAAACCTGTGCAGAAAACATATGAGTGAGGATAAGTAAATAATAATATGTTTTTATTGGATTTTCTAAGAATAAAACATAAATAATTGTGATATTTTAGAAAAGTGAAAGAAATTCTTTTCTGTGGTGGTGCATAAAAGAATCTAATTATATTTTGATTTTGAAATAACAGGAAATATTTGTGAAAATAAAGTCTTTGATTACCTACTGCTTATGAGGATGTGTAATATTTTGCATACATGACAGAGATGTTAGTGGGTAGCATCACTGCAAACCCTCACGAGACCTTACTCGTCCACTGGGGTAACCCAGGGGGTGAAAGGGCTTGTTGCATGAGCTAAATGCAACCGTGATTCCTACGAAAGTGAGTTAGGTGATAGTTTGATTTGTTGCATTTTTCTAGTTTGCTCGAGGACTAGCAAAACATAAGCATGGGGGTATTTGATCATGCATATAATTCAGAGTTTATTAACATTTAAATATGCATGATTTTATGAAATAATGTTTCAAAAACCCAATTTTATGTTAGTTTTTGAGTAAATGTGCTAAAATGATTTAAAATTAGAAAATGAATAAAAAATAGTTTTATTTTACATTCTTATACCTATTTTAGTTTTAGTTGGTTTTAGTTTTTATTAAAAAGAAAAAAAAATAAAATATAAAAAAATTAGAAAAATAGTTTTATTCAATTTAAGTGTTTTTTTTTAGAAAAGAAAAGAAAAAAAATATAGTAGATTAGTTTTGAAGTTCTTTTATAAATAGTTTTGTTTTTGAAAAGTTTCACAGTTTTCTTTACTTTTGAAAAGAAAAAAAAATAATAATAAAAAAAAATAAAAATAAAAAAATAAATAAGAATACAAACCGGGTGGAACCGGTTTGTATTTTTAAAAAAAATTAGCAAGTAAAAACCAAACCGGCTGGAACCGGTTTGGAAGTTTTGAAAATAAAAAGGGGTTGTTTCAAACCGGTTCCAACCGGTTTAAACCCTTTTAAAAAGGGGCGTACAACAGATCGGAAGGGGCTCCAGTTTTGTGCGCCAAAAATTCTCTTTTCCCCCTCTGTTTTTCATCTCTTCCTTCTGTTTTTCCTAATTGCCGGATTCCCTAATTTCCTTCTTCTTCTTCTTCTTCTTCTTCTTCTTTTTCCAGCAGCAACAGCAGCCGATCATCCTCATCTGGTGGCAAGGAAATTTCCAGTCGATTGCGGCGCCTGAAGTGGAAGCCACCTCTTCCTTCACCGGTAAGTCGTTCTTCTTCTTCTTCTTCTTCTTCTTCTTCTTCTAATTAGTTTTTCTTCTTCTTCGTTTTAAATTTTTTTGAAAGATAATCTGCTAAATCTCAATTTGGAAAATGAAAAAAAAATTATAAAAAGAAAACATAAAAAGAAGAAAATTCTGTGAAGAATCCGGCGATCGACAAGGATCGGCCTGAATATTTTTTTTTATCAATAGTTTTGATAAATATTTGCATAAATTTTTAATCAAAACATTGATCTGGATTTGCTGGATTAAGCTTTGTATATCGATTATCTGAATCGATAGAATTCTGTTTTTTTTAAAAGAAGGGATCGATTACCTGGATCGATAAAAATTTCTGGTGAATTTTTTTTCGGAAGTCTGTAATAAGCTAACGGATTACATCTGATTCACGGTCACTTTTCTGGCACTGCTGGAATCCATTCTGTTCTCCGGTTGGATTTAAAACAAATCAAAAGAATCATATCTTGAGAAGCTGCCGGAATTTTTCTTCATTCGCCGGAATTTCTTGCTTTGCCGTGAACTACTCTGCAACAGCTCAGCAGAGATCAATTTGCTGTTCTAAAATTTTTTTCTGCTGATCAATTCTAAGATTGATATTTTAGTTTACTGATTAACTTTGTAATTGATGTTTTCGTTAGATGAATATTAATTCTTAGCGGTTAGTTCACATTTTGAATTCCATATTTCCTATGTTTGAAAAAAAAAAAATTCTGTTGCCTGAATCCAATACAGTTCTTCAAAATATTTGATAAATCATTGAATGGAATTCTAATCTTGTCTTTGGATACAGATTTTCAACTGGATCAATTGAAATTCGATGTGTTTTGGATCATCTAGATCAGTTGATTTGTGATTCTAAAAACAGATGTTCATTTGGAGTTGAGGTGGATAACGGAACGGAATTAACTCTGCTTCACCGAAATTTTTTTACAGTGAAGATCTGGTTCACAGTGGAATAAGATTACTGAAACATGGCCTGTATAAACATTGATCAATATTTTACTCAAATGCCTAAGTTTTCAGCTTAATTGATTACAATGTATTGAGTTTTCAGATTACATGGTTGTTATATACTGACTTCTCCTGTGAATATGGATAAACTGATCTCAGAAAGTCTGGATCAAGTTTTGATAGCAAGATTTTAGTGATTGATTCACTATTGGATTCTTAGGTCTTATACAGTTTCCAATTTCCTGGTTTTTTTTATAAAAAATTCTTCTCGTTTTGCCTCATTCAATAATTTTTTTTTCAAAATTAGTTTTCCTTTGCCATTCTGTTAGCTTGTTTTACATGTTTTTCTTATTGTTTTCAAATACCTGAATTTTTTATCCTTCATTAGTCATTTCTTGATTTTTACAATTTTTGATTTTACTGCTTTCAATGTTTGTTAATATTGTGTTTTTCAATAGTGTATGTTCATAGTTTGTTAATGAAGTATTAGTGATTAATTGTCTTCATTATTAGTTAATTGAAATAATTAGGTTTCATAAAGTGGAGTGTTAGTGAATTGAAATTTAGTTAATTGTGTTAGTTAATGTAGTTTTAATTGTCATTGAAGTCTTTTGTTAATATCCTTTAGTGTTTTTAAGAATTAGTTAATTCAATATAGATTTCTATTTCGAACTCTGGTACTGCTCGTGTTCATTGAATTTGTGCAGGATAACGAAGGAGTGGAGTTGAAGCGATTGCATAACATGGGAAGTGCAAGAATAGAAGATGTTTTTCTCTTATTTTAGAATTTAGGAATTTAATTGGGTTTGTAAATATTGCACTTTACGCCCTCTGCGAAGGGTATTCATTTGTTGTAATAGCTAGTTGTTTTTACTTTTCTGAACATTTTATATTTCCATAATTCAGCAATAAAGATTAGTTTAGAATTGTGTGCTTGAATACAAAATATTCCCATTCCCTGAGTTCGACCCGGTCTCATCCACTAGTGAGAACCGGTTTTTATTATTTGATGTCTGGTTTTCACATGCTTTTCATAAAAAAATCTTTTCAAAATTTTACAACGATTGCAAAAAGACACCAAAAGGCCTAGGGAGCTCACCTTTGCGATTGGATATAAAGTTTTTATCAAGGTTTCTCCAACCAAGAGTGTGTTTTGTTTTGGAAAGAAGGGGAAGCTCAGACCCAGATTTGTTGGTCCCTTCGAAGTTTTGAACCAGATCGGAGAGACTGCCTACCAAGTAGCATTGCCTCGGCAGTATGCACAGATACACAATGTATTCCATATATCAATACTTAGGAAATACGTTCATGATCCTTTTCACATCATCCAACATAAAGATATTGATATTCGAGAAGATATGATGGTAGAAGAAAGACCAGTAGAAATCATGGACTGAAGGGAGCAAGTGCTAAGAACGAAGGTCATTCCACTTGTTAAAGTGAGATGGCAACATCATGGAATCGATGATTGCACTTGGGAGCCCGAATCTGATATGTAGGAAAAGTATCCTCAGCTATTCACTTTGTACTCTTAACTGAATTTCACGAATGAAATTCCTTTAAAGGGGTAATGATGTAAGACCCGCAATTTTTTAGTTCAAACTCTGAATAAATTCTTAAGGCATTTTCAAGTGAAAAATAGCATTTTCACCGTAAAGTGAATCTAATCGATTCCTGTGAGCCAGTTATACTTTGGATATTCGTCGCTTTGCGAATATATGCTCAAACACTCTGGAAGTCATATCTTCCTACCTAGACGAAATCAAGAGATTTTCTTGAGCCAACTTTCTTAGTTACGTTAATACGAAGAGAATGGCGCACTAGAATTTTTCAGAAAAAAATCGCCGAAAACCCGAAATTTTTATGGGACCCACAGAAATGTTGGTGGGACCAACAGAAATATTTCTCAAAAAATATGTGGTGGGATCCACAAAAATATCCCATGGAATTTATATGTGGGCCCCCATGTTATCGTCACAAAATTTTTCCCGTCTTCCCTTCCTTGCGGAAGAGAGAGTAAAACGATTCCGCGAGTCAAACTTAACCGGATTTTGGAAATTTGTTTTGAAATACTCACCTCCGTTTTGAAAATCGCGGGAAAATCCATGGGATGGGGCTCGACCTGTCGGTACGAGGTTTGACCATTCCTGCCGCCTTTAACAGGAGTAATCGAACCAAGGACCAAAATTGTGCTTGACTTAGTAAAATTATCAAAATCGTTGTAAACACCCCAAATTTTCACTCACCTCCCCGACATTTTCACCAAACATCATCATCCAGCCTCTGAAATCGCTGGAGGGCAAAATGGTCATTTTCTGAGCTCGAACCTTGCAAAAGTCTAAATTTCATCTGCAACTCTCAAAATTTCTTTAATTTTATCTCAGATGTTCAAAATTTTATTCCTGACAGGAGACAGGCATCTCCAAGTCTGGGTTCAAGATTCTATTGCATAAGACATGGCATTGCATAGCATTGCATGAACACTTTGCATCATTTCACTGCACAGCATGTCATTTTGAGATCCAGAACTCCTGATTTTCAAAATCGTCAATCCAGATTTGATTTTAAACTTTTTCAAATCGATCTTTAAAACCCTGGGATTTCAAAAATATCAATCTTTCCCATTTTACCCCCAGGACCCCGAATTATGAAAAATTTTCTCAAGAAAACAATCTGGATGGTTTTAATATTTCGAAATTTCGCCAGTTGAAGAGAGGGGGGACACAATTCAAAATTCATAAAATCTTATTTCAAACTTTCACAAAAGAGCTCCGAATTTCTCTACTTCTTTCAAAATTTCACCCTCAAGAACCATTTCTTCCAAGTTTTGAAATCAAGCCAAATTTTTGCTTCGTGTTTTCCAAAAAACTAGCCTACTATTATGAAAGTTCCAAAATATATCTCACTTGGCTCGAATTTCAAATAAATGATGTGGGACCCACCTCGAGGTGGGGTCACACTCAAATTATCAAAAATTTCTCCTATTTTTAAAACAGTGACCACCCAGAAGTGGCACCGATTTATAAAATTCTTTTATTTTAAATTTTAATAAAATATTTAGTGGGCCCACGTAGGTGGCACCCCACTAAGATTCTTTGCCAAAAGAAAGAATTTTTTTTTTTTTGAGATGGCACTACCAAAACCAAATCCGGCTTCAACTCATTTTTTTTTATTACTTTTCAGCCCCCAAAGAGAGTCACCATGAAACCCTACCAAGATTTTCGTTCTTTACCTAAGTTTTTTTTACATTTCTGAAAAAAAAAAAGGAGCCGCCCCACCCTTTTCAAATGGCAACAAATTTGAAAATTTTCAAAAGTTAGTTCATTTTAAAACTTATCAAAACCTTGCGCAACGAAGCCCGAGCTTTGGGCTGAAAGGGCGGAATCTTTTTTTAAAAGAGGGCTTAAGCCACCCGAAAGGAGGACTTGGATTTCTCCCTAACTCTTCAGCGCCCCCCCCTCTTCATGACTTCCTCTCGGCTAACAGGAGAGAGCTTCTGGAGATCCCCTTTGGCAAGACCCTCTGCACCCCTGCCTAATCAAGAACGGGATTGTTAAGCGTGGGCTTTTCCCCTTTCTCGATCCCCTGCTTGCACCCCTCCTATTCCCAAATTCCTACACTAATCCCCTTCCAACCGAACTGTCCAAGAGGATTGACCCAACCTGTAAAAGGCGTGCAGGAGTTATATTACCTTCTTGCAATCAGCCTTGGACTTCGTTGCTCGTTTTCCAGCAAAAGGGTTCCCAAGAAGTGTCAGCAAGGAGCATCTGATCTGAGCGATTAGGTGAGCAATGTAGTTGATGCTTACGATTTGGTGGTTTGCATACCACACTTACTTCACACATATGTAAATTCATTGTTATGTTTAATGAGATTTATATTCAGGTTAGTGCATAAATCAAGAATCGATGATGCTTCGTAATAGCATCATTGATCTATAATCAAAACCGATTTTCACTGAATCATCATTTGTCTCCTCCCAGTTTTTTTTCTTTTTGTTTCAAATACCATGAATCTAAGGATATAATGTCTTAGTTCAGTTCAAAGTCTTGCAACTCATTACCTGAACCACCTCACGTTTCATATAAGATGTTGTGATAGATTTTTTTTTTTTTGTTTCACATGTGGGTTTTAATCGACCCTTTGTGCATACTGAGATTTTCAAATGGCAGTTCTTTGGCTCTAATCTTCTCTTCTTCAAATCAAAAAGGTTTTTTTTTTGTATGTATGGACATTTCAGCATATCAAACGATACCCACAGGGGTGTATCGTACAGCAAATAGTGAACCTAACCTGTGCACGACAATTCATATCTTCTCTATGTATATTCACCTTCTGGGTTTACAGATTTCCTGCATGTTTACCTTATTTTACACCATTACTGCATCACTAATTATAACAGTAGGCCTGTAGCATGTCCTTAAATTTTAAAACAGGTGCAGTAATGTCCACATTAGTTCAAAGTTTATTGTTGGTTCATTGTAAATCCTATAAGTGCTGATGATAAAAGGGTGTTGTGTGCTATCCTCACAGTGAGATTTTGGGTTGCCATACATCGTTACAGTTCAATGAATGTAGCATCCGGCGTTGTATGCCAAGACCAGAGTACTCCCTTGACAAGTGAATCATCTTATGGTCTTTATGGCTCTAAGATATTGGTTGTTGCAAAATGGAGCCAGTGGAGAATCTGTTTGCTGTGCTAACACAGACTTTGGAATGAGTAGTTTCATTGATATTTTCCTTCCTGTAAGATTTCAATTGTGTATCTGCGATTTTGTGCTATCCTGGTGTTACCCACCTACAACCACGGCGTGGCCTGGGTTATATGATTCCCCTCTGTTTTGTTCTTCCAATATTCAATATCCCAGCCAACCCCTGTAAGTATTGTATGAACCATATGCTGCATTCTGCAAGGTCCTCCTTAGGAGTCTAATAACTTTCTGTTCCTGTGTGAGATTGCTATAATTAATGGTCCGCTTAGGATTTTGGCCGAAGTAAGATCGGTTATCTGCAAAAAGGTGATGCGAGGGTGTATATGCCTATACCTCAATTACATTGCATAATGACAGTTCCACAATCATTATCTTGTATATTTTGCTACCGACTTCTGCATCCTTCTTATGCTGGAACATTTCATAGCAGTTGCCATGTCTCTCTTTGCATGTCTATACTTTCTTATTTTTAGCAGCTTGTATCATATGCTGTTGAACATTGTCAGATATTACACATACCATGGGTACCCTCTTCTTAGAGTAAGTGCCCCAGTGATGGGCATGGAAACAACCTCCAGTTTGCAGCATTTCCTTTCAGCTGGGCAAGTTAGATGTAGTCTACTTAGCTTTAACCATTTGTCTTAGACAGTTACATTTCCCTTCAGCTGTGCATGTTGGCTATAGTTTACTTTGCTCTAACAGTTTTTTTTTTTAGCTGTGCATGGTAGCTGTGATCTTGCTTGCTTTAACTGCGGGCTTAGACACAAGTGACATCTTCTTTTAGCCGTGTACATTGGCTGTGGTTTGCTTGTTTAGCTGTGTATTTTAGATACAGATTGCAAATTTTCTTTTAGCATTTCCTATTGATTACAGTTTGTGTGTTGAAGTCACTCATGTCAGATGAAGCTCATGTTTTTTTTTTAGATGCAACCCATTTCTTATTATCTTTTTTTTTTTTTTTTAGCCTCTTATGCTTCACCAATGCCCGTATCCACTATCGTAGGTTGTTTTCTGTATCTATTGTATATATTTTTTTTTTTTGAAGACACCAAGATAGGCCATATATTAATATAACCTTTTTTTGCATATACCTATACCTTTTTTTTTATTTAATTCTTAAAGGCATCGATCTTCATCTCATATTATGAGCCTTTAGCCACTTACATGTATAGGTTCCTTATTCAGCCCAAATATGACTCTTAGATTTTTTTTTTCATATGTATATATATATCCTATTCATTTCATCTTCATCAAGTAATGCATTTCCATCATGATTCACATGTAATCCCTTGATTATTGTCGTCAACCTGAGATTTTCAATTTCCCGGTGGTATGGCGTATTTCTTGTGTCAACTCTCATTTGCAGGAAGGAGCGGAAGATGTGACTTTTATTAGCTTTATATATATATTTATGTCAGAGATGTAATAATCAAATTTGGAATAATATTTACTTTTACTGCTTAGATTAGGCTGCATCTCATATAGTTTGATTTCAGTAATATCCTGATTCTATGATGCATATATCTTAAATTTTCAAAATCACCATGGATGTACACGAATGGCACGTGCACCAACTCTTAGGGAGTTGATGGACTCGGTGGAATCCATATTTGCGGCCCTAGTCGGAATATGGACGAGACCCAGATCCATCATCTTTCTACCAGCTACATTGAGCCTACACTCTTAGGCTATCTTGAAAATGCACATCATATTTCTAAATTTTTCAAATCTTGTGTATTAAATCAATTAAACTCTGAACATATTCATGGCCACAGTCAGGATATGTGAAGAATTTATTTTGACTTAATACACATTTTTCAAACTAATTCCTTAGAAAATCTTTTCAAAATGCATTCATTCATTCATCTGCATCATGAAATTTTTGGTTTTCCCATGATTTTCTTAAGAAAACTTCATTCTCAAGAAATCAATTTCTCAAGAAACTCTGAGAATTTTTTCAAAATCGGTTTTCTCAAGTCAAGTTTTTCCACAGTTTTCCATAGGAAAATGTCATTTTCCCAAGATTTTCAAGAGAAGTCTCTCACCTTTCTCAAAGTCAAAATCGATTTCCAAGTATTTCAAGGTTAAGATTCTCAGGTTTTCAACTTCCCAAGTTTCAATTTTCCTTTTCCACAAGGGCTTTCCAATGAATTTCCATCACTTTCCTAAGAAAGCTCTCAAAGTCCAAGTTTTCCTAAGAAGTGTCTCCCTTTTCAAAGGTTCACCCTTTTCTCAAGAATCACCTCCATTTTCCCAGGATTTTCATCCATCCATGATTTTTTCACACCTTTATGAACTTTCCCGTGATTTTAAAACACTTTTCTTCTGAGTTTCCTGAGAAATTGACTTTCATCTTTTTTTTGAGAGTTTTTTTTTTCAACTCCAAATATTTTTTAAGCATATATCATATTTTCCAATTTTACATTTTCCAAAAATCTCATAGCACATGCCTGAATTCTCTGTGCAGTTAGGATAGAATACAATTTTGATAATTTCGCTAAGTCAAGCATAATTTTGGTCCTTGGTTCGATTACCCCTGTTAAAGGCGGCAGGAACGGTCGAACCTCGTACCGACAGGTCGAGCCCCATCCCATGGATTTTCCCGCAATTTTCAAAATGGAGGCGAGTATTTCAAAACAATTTCCAAAATCCGGTCAAGTTTGAATCGCGAAAGCATTTCCCTCTCTCTTCCGCAAGGAAGGGAAGACGGGGAAAAATTTTGCGACGATAACAGGTTTGGCGACCGAGATGGGACCTGTCCTTGTCTGACCTAAATTATGCTTGACTTAGTTCAATTATCAAAATTATGTTCACAAAATGTCAGCTCTTTACTTTCAATATCATGTGAACCTAGGAGCCTAGATTCTGACCCTGCTGACATTGAATGCATATAGCTTAGGCATGGTTTGGTAGGACCAGATTGAGGAGATATTTCCATGCTCACATAGACTTAGGTCTAAACACAACTCTCCTTAATTTAGGATCTGAATGCAAACAATGTATGCTTCTTCAAAGTTTTCAAAAGCTGTCTCTCTAGGATTTAGAGCCCTCTATTTTCTGCATGTGATCATTTTTTCAAATCTCCATTACCTATCATTACCCGGTCTTCACGTTGCTGGGCTCTCTTCCAGAACCCTAGTTTGGGACAGAGCCTCACAACTCGGCCACTTATTTGGGTTAACACCCCCCTACCACGTACCGCGGGCCACAGTCCGAAGTATATCGGTAGGCGCTCAAGGATGTTGGAAAACCTTACCTTAGAACCGGAGTTGAAATTATATGCCACGTACCTCAGATTTCGATTCGGGTATATCGGCATAACTGGATTGGACAAAGATGATCTGAACCTAGAGTTAGGATTAAGGTCCTACAGTTGTTTTCAAATTGATGCATCTAGAGTCAGCCTTTTAGGGAGTGCTGAATGTGCATAAATGTTTGTGCAGGATGTGATTGTATGTATGATTTTCTCAATTCTTTATGTTTCCCAATGTTTTTCAACTCATTAGGTCTTTTTCCAAATATCCTTATTTTCCACAAGGTCTTTTTCTCAAACCCTGGATAATTTTCTCAAATATACCATTTCTTTCAAAACTCCAGGTGATTTTTTTTTTCATTCTACCTTTCTACTGGATCTCAAATTTCCAGCTGCATTTTATATCCTGCCTGCAAAATTTTTCAAAATTTCATACATTTTCCTAAGTCTCATTCCGAGTCTTTTTCCTGTTTTAGTTCGATGGCATCCAGTCAAGTCGATCCTATCTTTCCTGAAGGTCACATCTCCTACGAGGTGCGACAAGGTCGTCCTGAACATTGAGCCCTCAGCACCGGAACTTTCATTCCCCGGTGGTACTATTCCTGGCTAAAAAGCTTTTCCCGAATGTTCCCGGACCATTTGAGCGAGTGCGGATTAGAACTGGCGTCAGCAGTCGGAAAGCAGACCATCAATGGCAACCTAATCCATGCAATGGCGGAGCGATGGAATCCTCGAACGTGCACCTTCTGGTTCCCCTGGGGAGAGATGACCGTTTTAATGGATGAATTTTCAGAGATCATGGGATTGCCAGAACCAGCTGGTCAACCAGGAGATCCGTTAGAACATCAATTCCTTATCAATGTCAAGGGTTTGGACCCCTGAGACTCCTTAGCTCGTATGACAGGCCGCCGATCTTGGCCCCTAATCCAGTTGGAGGGAAATGAATATGTTGACCTGCTCGAGTTGTACCGCCAGTATGGGACCTTCGTTGAAGTCAGTTCGCTATCCAGGACAGCTAAAGAAAGGATTTAGAATGCAATAGTCCTGTGCACTATAGGATTATCCCTCTTTCCAGATAGACAAAACTACATGGACATCAGAATAATCCAGCTTATGAGAAGATGGGGAAGTCGGCAAACCAATCGCCTCTCCATAGCCATGGCAGCACTCGCCTTCCTATATCGTGGTTTGACTCGATTCTCACTTGGGGAATCTATCTTAGTTGAAGGTTGCATCTACGCACTTCAATCCTGGTTCTTCCAGCACGCTCCAGCCTGAGCAAACTCTTTTAGATACAATGGACAAGAACTCCTTCCAGTGGCGCAGTATCGGTCTATGATCAACAACATTCAAGAGGATGACGTAGTCTGGGACTATTTTGATCGGCAGTTGTCTCCTCCCAGATATACGTACGCTTATGGCAAGCGATTCAAGTTGCTGGGACCTTTCTTCTGCACTTATTACCAACCAGAGAGATGTGTTCGGCAGTTCTCTTAAAGGCAGCAGTACGTTGAAGCCCGATTGTTATCAGGAGCTATGGCAGAGTTCGATCTCACCTCCGCGCAATGGTCCGGGGCATATCATTCTGCCCGCTACAGCTGGGATTCTTTTGTCTCTCTTAAAATCTTTCCTGGTCCTAGAGTGTCTGTTGATTATCGTGAATGGTGGCAAATTGTTTGTCCTCCACCTCTTTGTCAAGATCAATAAAAGTTTAATTTTCTCATTTCAATAAAGTTTTTTTTCTCTCTATGATGGTTTGACGACCTCGCCTAGATAACAAGGCGCATTTTTGTTGTTTATTTCTCTTTCAAAGAATAACAACACAATTGTCGTGATTCCCGCGACGACTCAGTCCCTAGTAATGGGATATCTTTTTCAAATTGTCTGCCATGTTTCCAGCAAATATTTCTTCCAAAAGCCAATTCCTTCATAATCTAATCAGGTCTTTGCCCTGCAGAGCGCATCCATATCATTTGATGGTTGAGACAAGATCAGGCAAAAGAACAATGGCATCCCAGTACTCGTCAGCCTCGGAAGAAGAAATGGGCTCCCCCCGATCCGAGAAGAGTCAAGAGCAGCAACAAGAGGATGACGACATAGACCCTCAAATGTATGCCATGTTCAGAAAAATGATGAATAAGATGATGAATGAACAGCCCGGGACCAGCTCAGAAAGGAATCCATTTAGAGAAAAGTTCCATGGTCACAGGGGTAAGAAGGCTCCCAAGAAGCGGATCCAGCCAGAGGAAATCTCAGATGAATCAGACTCCATTGAAGATACAGATGAAGAATATGAAGTGCCTCCGGCATTTCAGAAACATGGCCAAAGTAAAACTCACAAATCAAAGAGCCGAGATAAAGAAGAACCTTTGCAAGCGCAATTCAAGAAAATGGCCCGAGTTGTCAAGGATCTCTAAGCCCGCGACAAGGGCAAGAAAGTCTTCACCAGTGAGGACTTCTATGACGGCTTAGAAGGGGATGATGATCTGGAGAATCTCCCCCGTAAATTCATCAAGTTCAATGGTTCTGGCGACCCAAAAGCTCATCTCGCCACATTCTTCGCTGAATGCTCGAGGTTCAAAAGGGATAATCGAGCATTGTTTCTATGCTTCCCCCGCAGCTTGGAAGGAGTTGCAGCCAAGTGGTATGCCGAGCATATCAACCCCATTGAGCTCAAGGAGTTCGACAAAGTTGTGAATCTCTTTATTGAACGCTTCTTGTTCAACACAGAGGCGCTTCCTACATTAAGTCATCTCTGCAATTTAAGGCAGAATGAGAATGAAAAAGCACGGGACTTCATTCACAGATGGAGATCAGCCTGTAATAAGATGAGAGATCCTATCTCGGAAAGGCATGCATTGTCCCTGATCCTCAACAATTTTTCGCAGCCGTTAAGAGGATTGATCTCCACAGCGCCATCCAGGACCTTCATTGAGCTGACTGAACGAGCCGAATGGCTCGAACTAAGTGTGGAAAATGGAGTCTATGAAGGCTTCACCTTTTCCAAGAACAACTCCCAAGGTGAGCAGAAAAAGAAAGCTCACTTCACTTATTCTGCCAGCAACAGCAACAAAGGCCAAAATCGATACAAAGGGCAGAAGAAAGATTACTGCTACGGCACAGGCAGTTCAAACAACAAGGATCAGAAAGCAAAGCCTGCTCCTCAGTATAGCAAGCCTCCTCAGCAGGATCAAGGGCCGAAGCTACGCAAGAAAGCTAAGCATGAAGGATGGAGTTACGACAGAAAGTTTACTCCTCTTGACCAAACACTCGAGGATGTACTCGAGTATATGCTATCAAAAGAAATGGTTAAGTTGCCCAGATTGGCTGATCCCCCTGTGCCCATGGGGAAATGGAAAGATCAGTTCTGCAAGTTCCACAGGACAGTGGGGCACAACACCAAGAACTGCTTTGTTCTAAAAAAC
This sequence comes from Nuphar pumila, assembly GCF_984573655.1. Lineage (NCBI taxonomy): Eukaryota > Viridiplantae > Streptophyta > Magnoliopsida > Nymphaeales > Nymphaeaceae > Nuphar > Nuphar pumila. The sequence goes on from NC_143249.1 coordinate 122,208,552, forward strand.
ATCAAGCAAGATCTCATTGAAAAAAATCTTTTAGTGGAAGGAGAAGAATAAGAGAAGATGGATATTCTCAATCAGCCATTTCCTCCACACACCACAGCAGTAGTGTCGGCACAGTCATTCTTACCGCATGAGCACATCAAGTCGTGTTCTGCGCAAGACCTATAAGTTCAGCATCAGGTGACAGTGCTACGACAAGCAGCTCCTGATTCTAAGAAGATGGACTTAATCTCAGCATTCGACAAAATGAAAGTTTCGGAAGCGCCTGTAAAGTCAGCCTCCAAGTCAAAGGGAACTCCTAACTTCCTCAAGCAAAGCATCAAACCCAGGCCGGAAAATTCAAGTCAGAAGCCTCTGACCGCTCTATCCAATGTCTCCATCCTTGACTTGGTCAAGAATTCTAGCAAGCACCAGCAAGTACTGGATGATTTACTCAGGAAAATCAAGGTTAAGCCCAGTACCACTCCTGAAGACATGGCACAGATTGTGAACTCCGCCATGACCAATGCACCAATTACCTTCTCGGATGAGGACCTTCCAAAACCTCATTCATTTCACAATAATGCTCTGTACATTGTCGTTCGAGTCAGAGGAATGACAGTACCCCATGTGCTAGTAGATGGAGGCAGCAGTCTCAACATATGTCCCGAGATGACCGCAAAAGCATTAGGGATCAAGGATGAAGAATATATTCTGGATCTCATCACTATCTACGGGTTTGACAACCATGGTCAAACGGCAAAAGGGAAGATATTTCTGGAAGTATTCATCAACTATTCGGTGCACTCCGTCCTTTTCCATGTGGTTAATGTGCCACCCACCTACAACTTACTGCTTGGAAGGACGTGGATTCACAATGCTAATGCAGTACCTTCCACCCTGCATCAATGCGTGAAGTGGTCAAAAGGTAGAATGATTACCACAATACTGGGAGAAGACCCCGAAGAAAGACTCCCGCAGCCCATGATTCCTCGGCCATCATTCAATGCGGATATTCCCAGTATCAGGGAAAGTGAAGAGATCAATCTCGGAGAGAATCGAGAAATACTTCAGGCATCATCAGAGCCATCTCTGCACACGGTAGCCACGACCCGATGGAGAGGTCCTCAATTCTTCAAGGTTGGAGGCCGAATTAACTACAGCACCCTTAAAAACCACCCGTTGTTTCCGCAATTCATGAAAGCAAAAAGGGGATTTGACTTGCTCCTAAAACATGGTTATCAACCCTTCAAGGGACTGGGTAAAAATGAAGATGGCCGCATCGAGCCATTGATCCAGAAGCATCATCCCCACAGAGCAGGACTAGGGTTCTCCAGTGGAAGCTCGTCAAAGAAGACTGTTTTTGTCAAAGGGGCACAATGAAGACCATTTGTTATTGTCTTTCTATTCTTTTCCAAATAAATGTCTCATTTTATCAATGTCATTGATCAATTCAAAATCAATAAAATTCCAAGTTTCTTTGTCTATCTGGATGCCATCTATTCCGTCTATCTCTTCATTTTATAATTTTAATGTCATTTCATGCATAAGTTCTCTTCAAATGATTGCTTGTCTCACGATAGGCCGATTTATCTGAACCAAATTTCTTATCCAAAATTTCAAAATGACTTCTCGGACAATCAGGAAGCTCGTTTTTAATCCCAAGGCTTTTCAGAAGCCGGCAGCAATTCATAGAGTCAAAGCAAGCACCGAAGATGGCAAGAGTGCAAAGCAGTCAGATGATTATGCAGAATATGATCAGTCTCTTCAGGAATTACCAGAGTTCGCCGCAGTTCAGAAGCAGGACGAATCATCTCCTCTAGTACAAGATCCGACTGAAGATGTCAATATCGGTTCAGAGGAAGATCCCAAAATTCTCCAGATCGGAACCAGTTTGAGTCTAGAAGAAAAGGAAAGGCTTACAAATTTTCTCAAGCAACATGAAGAAGTGTTCGCATGGACATATGAAGACATGCCGGGCTTAGACCCCAAATTAGTCAAACACCGTCTTGTCTTAAAGCCGGAGGCTAAACCAGTTAAGCAGAAGCTAAGAAAAATGGACCCCATAATAGAACAACAAGTCAAGGAAGGACTTGAAGATTTGCTCAAAGCAGGATTTATCCGAGCTATTGACTACCCGGATTGGTTAGCCAATATCGTCGTTGTCCCAAAGAAAAGTGGCAAAGTGAGAATTTGCATAGACTTCAGAGACCTCAACAAGGCAACTCCAAAGGATGACTATCCACTTCCAAGCATCGATCTTCTAGTCGATAGCACGGCAGGACATGCCATGTTCTCCTTCATGGATGGATATTCCGGCTACAATCAGATTAAGTTAGCCGCCCACGATCAATCAAAAACTTCCTTTACTACGCCTCGGGGCACTTTCTGCTATACAATCATGCCTTTTGGGCTCAAGAATGCCGGAGCAACATATCAACGAGCAATGGCCGTTATCTTTCACGATCAAATGCACAAAATCATGAATGCGTATGTTGACGATATTCTCGTGAAATCTAAAGAGGGAGAAGATCACCTCGAAGCGCTTGATCAAGTCTTTAAGCGACTCATTCTTTATAAGTTAAGGCTGAACCCACAAAAGTGTGTCTTTGGAGTCGAATCAGGCAAACTGTTGGGTTTTCTGGTCAGCAAAAAGGGAATTGAGGTCGACCCAGCCAAAGCAAAGGCTATCATTGATATGCCACCCCCAAAAAATCTCAAAGAATTGCGTAGCCTTCAAGGACGTATGCAATCAATCCGCCGTTTTATTTCCAACTTGGCAATGAGATGCGAACCTTTCAATCACCTGCTTAGAAAAGGAGTGAAATTCGAATGGGGACCAGAGTGTCAGCAATCGTTCGATCGAATCAAGAAGTATCTTCTCAATCCTCCTATCTTGAAGCCGCCTGAATTGGGAAAACCTCTTTTATTATACATCTCAGTCAATCAAGTCGCATGTGGCGGATTCTTGGCACAATAAAAAGAAGGCAGCCTGATAGAGCATGCCATCTATTATGTGAGTAAGACTTTCATAGATTATGAAAAGAAATACTCTCACATAGAGAAGACCTGCCTAGCTCTGGTGTGGATGTGTCAGAAACTAAGACACTACCTGCTAGCATCTGAAGTCAAAATCTTGTCTAAACTCAATCCTCTCAAGTACATCTTGGAGCAACCTTTCCTAAGCGGATGGGTCGCAAAATGGCAAGTCTTATTGATGCAGTATGACTTAGAATATGTCTCACAGCAATCAATCAAAGGCCAAGCAATCGCAGATCAATTGGCGGATTTTCCTCTGGCAGAAGAAGTGAAAGCCGAAGATGACTTCCCTGATGAGCAAATTTGCAATATCCAGCAATTTCCAGTCTGGAATTTATTTTTCGATGGTTCTAAGAACATGGCCAGAATAGGCATTGGAATCTTATTAATCACTCCTGAGAAAGAAATGATTTCATTTTCTCTCAAGTTAGATTTTCAATGTACCCACAATATGGCTGAATATGAAGCCCTGATTCAAGGTCTAAAGATTCTACTAGACTTCAATGTTAAGAGAGTGCATGCTTACGGCGACTCATTACTCGTTGTCAATCAAGTCCGAGCCGAATGGCAGGTCAAAGATCAGAAACTATTTCCTTATCAGAAAATTGTTTCAGCTCTTGTCAGCAATTTTAAAGAATTTCAGCTCTTCCATATCAAGAGAGATTTTAATCAAGTGGCCGATAGTCTAGCCAGTTTAGGCTCCATTATGGCATTTAGAAATGGAGAATCTTGTCGCTCTTTTGAAATTGGCAGACTTGACCAACCTGCTTTCCTTCCAGCGGAACAAGTAAACCAGACTGAGCAAAAGAAGAAGCCTTGGTATTACAATATCAAAACTTTCATAGAAACTGGTGAATTTCCTCCAGAACTCTCAAAGAAAGAGCAGCGAGCAATCCAGCGTATGTCCACTCGATATTTCATTTTGGCCAATGTCCTCTATCGTCGTGGATTCAGCTCAGAGTATTCCAGATGTTTAGATGAAGACGAAGCCAAAGAGGTTCTGCGAGAAGCACACGAAGGTATCTGTGGTGGTCGCGTCGGCTACCAAACCCTTGTCAAGCAGATCATCAGAGCAGGTTATTATTGGAAAACTATGCAACAAGACTGTTATCATTATGTGAAGAAGTGTGTGCAATGCCAGATACACGCACCTTCTATTCATGCTCCGGCAGCTTATTTACAGTCTGTTGTTTCTCCATGGCCGTTCTCCATGTGGGCCTTCGATGTCGTAGGTCCCATCACTCCTTCAGCTTCAAATGGCCATAAATATTTCCTTGCCGCAACAGAATATTTCACCAAGTGGGTAGAAGCTATCACTCTTCGCACAGTAGAAGGCCGACATGTGGTCTCTTTTATTCACAAGAGCATCCTTTGCCGTTTCGGCATCCTGCATGACATTGTATCAGATAATGGCAGTCATTTCAAGAATGAAAGAATGAAGACATTCTGCTCAAAGTTCAAGATTTATCATCATTTCTCTGCCCCATATTATCCTCAAGGGAATGGTCAGGCAGAGGCCACCAATAAAATTTTAATTCGTATCTTGGAGCGAACTATAGAAACAGGACGTGACTGGCATGAGAAGATCCACGATGCACTATAGGCTTACCGGACCACTATTCACACCCCAACAAATGCTACTCCATCAGAATTGGTATATGGAACAGAAGTAGTATTACCGCTACATGTTCAAAAGCCCGCTTTGAAATTTGCATAGCTTCTGCAATTACCTCTTGATCAATACCAGCAGCAGCGACTGGTACAACTAGACTTGCTCGATAAGAGAAGGCTGAACGCAGCAGAGTGTGAACACCCCAAATTTTTCAAAATGTTGTAAATATCCCCGTTTTGCCCTTTGCCCCCATTTTCTGGGTAATTGAGTCAGTTTTAAATCTAAATTCCATTCTGTTTCTCAATTTTTGTTGAAATTAAATTCATTTTACATATCTGACTCAATTTCGGATCCGGATCTAGATCAAAATCCAAATCTGAGCTTCATTATCCAATTTTTTTTAATCAGATTCTCAAAATTTCCAAAATAACTTTTGAAAAGCTCAGACACTTCGTCCGGTATCCGTTTGGATCCATCGTATTACATTCCTCGATTCGAGGTTTAAAGCTCGAATATTTTCTCAAAACTTGGGTCCAAACCCATTCTTCTGAAGAAATTTCCCCAAAATGGTCTGAAATTCTCAGAAAATACTCTTGTATATATTTCAAAAAAGAAAAATAATAATAAAAAAATAAAAATACAAAAAATTAGTATTTAATCTTAGTTTTCGTGTAAAAAACTTAGATTCTGTGCCGAAAATACAAAAAAATGGAAAAATCATGCAAAAAACCAAAGAAATTAGGAAAAACTACGCGGTTTTTGAAGATTTTGCCGAAAAACTCACCTTTAACCATCTTTTTAGAAAAACCTGAAAAGGAGGCCTGTTTTTGGAAAAACTAAGTTTTAAGGTTTGAGGGTCGAGTTAGTGTTTTTGAAAACCCTAACTCGCCTTCCTCCCTCAGCCACTCTCTCTCTCCCTCCATGGCCTCCATTTACCTTTTTTTTCACAAGAACCACCTTCCTTATCCTCCACCCTCGATCGCCATGGCCATTAGGCCTTCTCCGTTCATCTTCAACGGCCTTGCAAGCTTTCTTCCTCTCCCCAACAAGCCCCATGTGCGACATCAAGCTCCACCTTCCGATCACTGCCCCCCGGATTCGGACCATCGATCTGCAATAGAAAGCCCTCCTTCTCGAGGCTTCTCCTTTTTCTATAAAGGTAGGCCAGCGAGAAAGAGGGAAGGGGGGATCAACATCGATCATTCGGGCATTACCTCTCTCCTTCATCACCGAGCTCCCTCCTGCAAGATTCCAAGCAAATCCCCTGATCCTCTCCTCTCCTCCAGCGGTAGTAGGCCTCCAGAGTAGAAGAAAGAAACCGGTCTTCACCTCCCTAGATCCTCCTTCACGATCCTGCGATCGGGTAAGAACTTTTCCCATCTTCTCTAGGTAATTTCCATTTCTCTTTTTTTTTTTCTTGTTTTAGTTTCCTGATTCAATCGGTCCCATTGGAGCACTCATGTAACATCGATTTTGCCTATAGCAAATATCGAGTGGCGTAAATGTGCAATATCAAAAGGGAGTGATCGTGCTTGTAAACACCCCAAATTTTCACTCACCTCCCCCAACATTTCCACCAAGTATCATCATCCAGCCTCTGAAATCGCTGGAGGGCAAAATGGTCATTTTCTGAGCCCGGACCTTGCAAAAGTCTAAATTTCATCTACAACTCTCAAAATTTTTCTATTTTTAGCTCAGATGTTCAAAATTTTACTCCTGACAGGAGACAGGCATCTCCAAGTCTTGGTTCAAGATTGCATTTCATAAGACATGACATTGCATGAGCATTTCAAATCATTGCACTGCACAGCATGTCATTTTGAGGTCCAGAACTATTGATTTCAAAATTTTCAATCCAGATTAGAATTTCAACTCTTTTCAAAATTGATTTCAAAACCCTGGGTCTTCAAAATTATCAATTCTTCCCATTTTACCCCCAGGACTCTGAATTTCAGAATATTTTCTTAGGAAAACGATCTGGATAGTTTTCAATATGGATTTCAGCCACTTCCCCTCAGATTTTGCCTTTTTGACAATTTCAAATATCTTCCTTTTATAAAATTTCCCTACAGGGCCAACTCTTTCCAAAAATTCATGTTTTACCAATTAGTCCAGATTTTATGAAAATTCCAAAAAGAAGTTGTTGTTTTATCCTTATTTCAGTAAAGAAGCAATGTGGGACCCACACTGAGGTGGTGTCACACAAGCTTTTCTTTTGAAAATTCGAATTTTGAAAAACCCAAAAATATAGGAGCCTTGTCCCATGGATTGGTGCCACTTGTCCTTTCTCTCTCCTCCCATTCACCTGCCATGTGTCAGCATAGGGTTCACCTAGAGTTGGCGCCACATGTCACCTTCCCTCTTCTGCCACGTGTCAGTGTGGGGCTACCTTCAGAAGTCGCCACATGTCATCCCAGTTATCTGCCATGTGTTAGTATCCTATCAGGTGCCATGTGTCATTCCAAGATTACCAGGAGATGCCAAGTGTCATAGGTTGTCCTGTCTAGAAAAAGTGGAGCTTGTCTCCTCTAAGGTGGCGCCACTTGAAGTATGTCTCCTGCAGGGGACATGTGTCAACCTCTCCCTCCTTCTAGAAAAGTAGCCTGACACATGTCCCTCCCTACTTTTCTCAGAAAAGTAGGAGACACGTGTCACTCCTAGCTTCCTCCAGAAAAGGTAGGTTTGTCTCCTCTGAGGTGGCGCCATTTGGAGTGTGTCTCCTGCAGAGGACACATGTCAATCTCTCATTTCTTCAGAAAAAGCAGGTGACATGTGTCATTCTCTGCTCTTCTCAGAAAAAGTAGAGGACATGTGTCATTTCCTGCTCTCTACAGAAAAACTAGAATTCAAACATTCAAATCTCCTCATAGGTGGTGTAGATCCTGAACTTCTACCTTTTCCATGTTGTCTGAGATGGTGCCACATGGCTTGGCCCTCCTTCTCTCCCCTCTGCCACGTGTCATTCTCTGCTTCTTTCAGAAAAAGCAGGTGACACATGTCTCCTTCTAACTCCTTCAGAAAAAGTAGAAGACACATGTCTTCTCCCTACTCTTTTCAGAAAAGTAGGAGACACATGTCACTCCTGGCTTTCTTCAGAAAAAGCAAACCATTCAAATCTCCTCCTAGGTGGCGCAAATCCAGAGCTTTGATTTTTCCAGATGGCCTATGAGGGCGCCACTTGTCCCTTGCCTATCCCTCCTGCCACATGGCATTGTAGGAGCCACCCTGAGGTGGCGCCACATGTCCACCCCCCATTCCTCCAGGGCCAACCTCCATTTGAAATTCAAATTCTCCTCTGAGGTGGCGCCATTTGAGAAAGCCTCTCCAGACAGTTGACACTTGTTTGCCACAAGTCCAGATCTCCTTTCCTGCAGAAAAAGCAAAATTTCAAACATTTAAACTCCCCAAGAGGTGGCGCCACATGGCATGCCCCTACTGTTCCAACCTTACACCTCAGAACACCTTTTGAGGTGGCGCCATTCCAGGACTCCACTTGGCTCCATTTTTTATTTTTATTTTATTTTTTTTATAAGAGTAGCCCACCATGAGGTGGCGCCACCTGAGGACTCCCTACAAAAGGTGAGTTTGAATTTCAAATTCCAAGAGAGCACCCTCTGAGGTGGCGCCATCTGGGAGATTCCTGCAGAGAAAATCAAGCTTTGAAAAATTTCAAATCCTGCTGAGGTGTCTCACCCACAAAAATCTTATTTTTTTATTTTCTCAAAAATCAAAATAGCACCCCTGAGATGGCGCCACATGGAGGGCTCAGATTGAGCCTGTTTGAAATTCAAAATTTTTCAGAAAATCTATAAAAACAAGGCTCCACGCCCAGCATAAGAGACCACTTTGGTGAACTAGAGAATTCGACCTAGCCTTCCTAAAAAACTGATTTTGAACTTTGGGAATCGCGCCCCCTTTGGCTCATTAGAGAAGGTGGAGTAAAGTTCGTGCAGTGGCCAATTCAATTCGAGCATAGGTCGATTTTGGTGAACTATTCAAAGCCCGGAGCGAAGGATGAAGGAAGCTCGTGGTAGCCGCCCATTTCAAGAGCTTCTACGCTGCGTAACAAAGCAAGGTGCACTTCTTTTCCCCTTGATTTGATTCCATAAATCGATTCGGAATCGTTTGAAGAAAGAGCTCATCCGAGAGATGGATTGAGCTATTCTCATAAAACGACATATATAAAAATGTTTAATTAGGCTTCCTTGATGATTTTAACATTCATGTAGTTAGATAGGTTTAATTTGCATTTTATTTCATTCATTTAGCATATTTTATGAATTAATTAGGATTAATTTAGCATGTATTTCAATTCTGCTCATTTTCAGTAGGTCTCTGTTTTTGTCAGTCAGTCCACACGTCATTTCATGCATTTATTTTTTATTAAAAATCCGAAAAAAATCACGGAATACGCCCTTAGGTGTCCCTAAAATTTTGCTAAAAATTAAGAGGCATTTGAATTTTTTTACTGCAATAAACATTCAAAATGGAAAGTCGTGTTTTGTTACCCGAGATGCGTTTTGAAAATCATTTGCCGACTTGTAAAATCGAGATATCCCTCATGGGAGATCCGATTTTCGATCCAAAAACTTTTCTGAACTCGGGAGAATGTCTAGTTTTTAATATTATTTTCTCAGATTTTTATGATTTTTTTAATGTCTGACAACAATCCGAGAGTTCGGGACACATGTCAGAGCCTGATTTGGGCCTCTGAGATTTTGGATCAACTTAGGTCGATGGGTTCTCTTTGTGTGTTGCTCCAAATCCAAAACTGTAAAAAGTGAAAGTTATGTCCGAGGTGTCCTCTGTTTGCATCTGAAAGTCTGTGATTTTTAGAACAGTGTTGATACCTGCTTCGGATTTTTCTTGTCAGTCCCCTGTTTTGCTACATTGGTCTGTTCTGTTAATTTAGGAACACAAAGTTATATTTTTATCCATGTTTATGTTGATCAAATGCCGAAGTCAGGAACACGAAAGTTGTTCATGTAGGTGTCTTGAGTAGCTATGATTAATTTCATAAATTTCCATGGCTATTTTATATTTTGTTTAGCATTTTACATCAGATTATGGTGAATTTTACCTCTGTCAGAACTAAATCTCTGTTATTGAACTCACCATGGCTCAAATCCCAAGGCTGTAAAAACCAAAAATGTTTCATTTCGGGTCCTTTAACAGTCTGCAAAATATCAGAAGTTTTCATGGTGTAAATCTTGCATTATCATATTAAGCATTGCATTTGGTTCGGATCCATAGGCAAAATCCACCATTTTAAAACTTTCTTTAAATTTTAGCATTTAAATCATATCATTTCGTGATTTTTAGCATTGTAGATTGTTTATCAGAGTAAGTAGATGCTTCATACCGAATTTGGTGCAATTTGGAATCCATTTGAGGTTCGGATTAGCCATAATACCAAAACAGGGTCCCGCAGGACCCGGATCCAAGTGAAAAATAAGCGAAATTCGTTATTTTGGATAAGTTGCAAAATGTCAAATTCTGATTTTACAGTCCTAATGTGTTTAACAGCATGTCATCATGTCTCTTACTGCATTTCATCATCATTGGATTCAATTTGAATTTCAAAAGCTCAATTTTACCAAGTTTTCCTTCAAAAAACCCTGATTTTAAATGTATAACTTTAATTTTAGGGGTATTTTGGTCATTTTGACCCCAATTCCGAATTTCAAACTATTTTCCACTGAATTTATTGCATTTACATCATTTCAAATATCAAGGAAGCATGAGAATAGGGTTTATATCCAATTAAATCCAATAATTTCATAATATTATTGGAAAATCTTGGAAAAACCCACATATTTGAGCTAACCCTATTTCAAGTTTGGCAGGAACAATCAAAAAAAAAAAAGGAGCTGAAGTCTGCAAATTTCTTTTATTTCCTTTATTTAGTGATGTAATAATGTAAATTTTGGAATAAGATATTTAATTTCCTGCTTAGACTAGGATGCATATCATATAGTTTGAATTTATGCAATATCTTGCTTATATGATTCATGCATTGTTATTTCAAAAGCACTATGGATGTTCACGAATGGCACGTGCACCAACTCTTAGGGAGTTGATGAACTCGGTGGAATCCATATTTACGGCCCTAGTCGGAATATGGACGAGACCCAGATCCATCATCTTTCTACTAGTCACATTGAGCCTACACTCTTAGGCTATCTTAAAATGCACATCATATTTCCAAAGTTTTCAAAATCATGTGCATTAAATCAAATAAACTTTGAACATAATCATGGCCATAGTCAGAATATGTGAAGGATTTATTTTGACTTAATACACATTTTTCCAACAAATTTTCTTAGAAAATCTTTCAAAGTGCATTCATTCACTCATATCATTGGCATCATGAAACCCTTGGTTTTCTCATGATTTTCTTAAGAAAGTGGCATTCTTAAGAAATCGATTTCTCAAGAAACTCCAAGAATTTTCCAAAATCGGCTTTCCCCAAGTCAAGTTTTCCACAGTTTTCCCTTGGAAAATGATATTTTCTTAAGAGATTCAAAAGAGTTTTTCCAATCTTTCTCCAAGATTCAAAATCGATTTCCAAGTATTTCAAAAGGTAAAATTCCCAGGATTTCGATTCCCCAAGTTTTGAATTTCCTTCTCCAATGAGTTTTCCTATAAATTTTCCATCATTTTCCTAAGAAAACTCTCAAAGTCCAAGTTTTCCTAAGAACTGTTTCCCTTTTCAAAGGTTCACCCTTTTCTCAAGAATCACTTCCATTTTCCCAGGATTTTCAACCATTCATGATTTTCCCACAACTTCATGAACTTTCCCGTGATTTCAAAAACCCTTTTTCACATGAGTTTTCCTGAGAAATTGACTTTCAGCTTTTTCCTGAGAGAATCTTTTCAACTCCAAATATTTTCCAAACATACATCATGTTTTCCCAAGCTGCATTTTCCCAAAAACCTCATAGCACATGCCTGAATTCTCTGTGCATTTAGGATAGAACATAACTTCAATAATTTCGCTAAGTCAAGCACAATTTTGGTCCTTGGTTCGATTACCCCTGTTAAAGGCGGCAGGAACGGTCGAACCTCGTACCGACAGGTCGAGCCCCATCCCATGGATTTTCCCGCAAATTTTCAAAACGGAGGCGAGTATTTCAAAACATTTTCCAAAATCCGGTCAAGTTTGAAGCGTGAAAGCGTTTCCCTCTTTCTCTTCCGCTAGGAAGAGAAGACGAGAAAAATTTCGCGACGATAACAGGTTTGGCGACCGTGATGGGACCTGTCCTTGTCTGATTAAAATTATGCTTGACTTAGTTTAATTATCGAAATCATGTTCACAAAATATCAGCTCTTTTACTTTCAATATCATGTGAGCCTAGGAGCCTAGATTCTGACCTAGCTGACATTGATTGCATATAGACTAGGCATGGTTTGGTAGGACCAGATTGAGGAGATATTTTCATGCTCACATAGACTTAGGTTTAAATACAACTCTCCTAAATTTAAGATCTGAATGCAAACAATGTATGCTTTTTCAAAGTTTTCAAAGTCTATCTCTCTAGGACTTAGAGCCATCTATTTCTTGCATGTGATCATTTTTTTCAAAACCTCAATTACCTATTATTACCCGGTCTTCACGTTGCTGGGCTCTCTTCCAGAACCCTAGTTCGGGACAGAGCCTCACAACTGGGCCAACTATTTGGGTTAACACCCCCTACCACGTACCGCGGGCCACAGTCCGAAGTATATCGGTAGGCGCTCAAGGATGTTGGAAAACCTTACCTTAGAACCGGAGTTGAAATTCTATGCCTCGTACCTCGGATTTCGATTCGAATATATCGGCATAACTGGATTGGACAAAGAGGATCTGAACTTAGAGTTAGGATTAAGGTCCTACAACTGTTTTCAAAATTGATGCATCTAGAGTCAGCCTTTTAGGAAGTGTTGTATGTGCATAAATGTTTGTGCAGGATGTGATTGTATGTGTATGATTTCCTTAATTTTTTCACAATGTTTTCCAACTTACTAGGCCTTTTTTCAAAACATCTTTATTTTCCACAAGATGTTTTCTCAAACCCTGGATGATTTTCTCAAATATCCAATTTCTTTCAAAACTCCAGGCAATTTTTCATTCTACCTTTCTACTGGATCTCGAATTTCTAACTGCATTTTTATCCTGCCTGTAAAATTTTTCAAAAAATTTCCCACATTTTCCTAAGTCTCATTCTGAGTCTTTCTCTGTTTTCAGTTCGATGGCATCCAGTCAAGTCGATTCTATCTTTCCTGAAGGTCACATCTCCTTCGAGGTGCGACAAGGTCGTCCCGAACATCGAGCCCTTAGCACCGGAACTTTCATTCCCCGGTGGTATTATTCCTGGCTAAAGAGCTTTTCCCGAATGTTCCCGGACCATTTGAGCGAGTGCGAATTAGAGTTGGCGTCAGCAGTCGGAAAGCAGACCATCAATGGCAACCTGATCCATGCAATGGCGGAGCGATGGAATCCTCGGACGTGTACCTTCTGGTTCCCATGGGGAGAAATGACCGTTTTAATGGATGAATTTTCAGAAATCATGGGGTTGCCAGAACCAGCCGGTCAACCAGGAGACCCATTAGAGCATCAATTCCTTATCAATGTCAAGGGTTTGGACCCTCGAGACTCCTTAGCTCGTATGACAGGCCGCCGATCTTGGCCCCTGATCCAGTTAGAAGGAAATGAATATGTTGACCTACTTGAGTTGTACCGCCAGTACGGGACCTTCGTCGAAGTCAGCTCGCTATCAAGAACAGCCAAAAAAAGGATTCAGAATGCAATGGTTCTATGCACTGTAGGATTATCCCTCTTCCCTGATGGACAAAACTACATGGACATCAGAATAATCCAGCTTATGAGAAGATGGGGAAGTCGGCAAACCAATCGCCTCTCTGTAGCCATGGCAGTGCTCGCCTTCCTATATCGTGGTCTGACTCGATTCTCACTTGGAGAATCCATCTTAGTTGAAGGATGCATCTACGCACTTCAGTCCTGGTTTTTCCAGCATGTTCCGGCCCGAGCAAGCTCTTTTAGATACAATGGACAAGAACTCCTTCTAGTGGCGCAGTACCGGTCTACGATCAACAACATCTAAGAGGATGACGTAGTCTGGGACTATTTTGATCGACAGTTGTCTCCTCCCAGATATACCTACGCTTATGGCAAGCGGTTCAAGTTGCTGGGACCATTCTTCTGCACTTACTACCAACCGGAGCGATGTGTTCGACAGTTCTCCCAGAGGCAGCAGTATGTCGAAGCCCGACTGTTATCAGGAGTTATGGCAGAGTTTGATCTCACTTCCGCACAATGGTCCGGGGCATATCATTCTGCCCGCTACAGCTGGGATTCTTTTGTTTCTCTTAAAATCTTTCCTGGTCCTAGAGTGTCTGCCGACTATCGTGAATGGTGGCAAATCGTCTGTCCTCCACCTCTTTGTCAAGATCAATAAAATCTTATTCTTCTCATTTTAATAAAATTCTCTTTCTTCCTATTGTGGTTTGACGACCTCGCCTAGGTAACAAGGCATATTTTCGTTGTTTATCTCTTTTGCAGAAGGAATGACAACACAATTGTCATGATCCCCACGACGACTCAGTCCCTAGTAATGGGACATCTTTTCCAAATTGTCTACCATATTTTCAGCAAATATTTCTTCCAAAAGCTAATTCCTTCATAATCTAATCAGGTCTTTGCCCTGCAGAGAGAATCCATACCATTTGATGGTTGAGACAAGATCAGGCAAAAGAACCACGGCATCCTAGTACTCGTCAGCCTCGGAAGAAGAAATGGGTTCCCCTCGATCCGAGAAGAGTCAAGAGCAACAGCAAGAAGATGACGGCATAGACCCTCAAATGTATGCCATGTTCAAAAAAATGATGAATAAGATGATGAATGAGCAGCCCGGGACCAGCTCAGAAAGGAACCCATTCAGAGAAAAAGTTTCATGGTCGCAGGAGTAAGAAGGCTCCCAAGAAGCAAATTGATGTCTTTTTGCAATCGTTGTAAATTTTGAAAAGATTTTTAAGTGTAAAACATGTGAAAACCAGACATCAAATAATAAAAACCGGTTCTCACTAGTGGATGAGACCGGGTCAAACTCAGGGAACGGGAATATGTTGTATTCAAACACACAAGTCTAAACTAATCTTTATTGCCGAATTATTGAAATGTAAAAATGTTCAAAAAAAGTAAAAACAACTAACTATTACAACAAATGAATACCCTTCGCAGAGGGCGTAAAGTGCAATATTTACAAACCCAGAATCAAATTCCTAATTCTAAACTGAAAAGTAAAAAGAAAGCTTTATTCTTCGTACTTCGTGTCACGTAATCAATTCCGCTCCAGTCTTGTGCTATCCTGCACAAATAAACAGAACACGAGCAGTACAAGATACTATTATGTATGTTATGCAAAATGTAAATCTAAAATTTGAAGTAAAATCTATAAA
Organism: Nuphar pumila; assembly: GCF_984573655.1. Classification (NCBI taxonomy): domain Eukaryota; kingdom Viridiplantae; phylum Streptophyta; class Magnoliopsida; order Nymphaeales; family Nymphaeaceae; genus Nuphar; species Nuphar pumila. The sequence continues at coordinate 122,223,637 of NC_143249.1, forward strand.
ATGATAAAACTAAGTAAAGAACTTATATTATAGGTAAACAACTAAGTAACAAGTATTGAAAATTTGTAATGCTAATGTAATGACAACCTAATCAAAACGTAAAAATATTAAATGCTATACAGCTAACACACTACACTACATACTGATTGAACCTGAAAATTAAGCAAAACAAGAATTCATGTGATGAAAAATAGGAAAACACGAGCTGAGAATGAAGAAAACACAAAAATGACTAAAAAAAATGATAAGAACTGAATGTGTAATAAAACTAGGATTGAAAATGTAAAGAAACACAGGAAATTACTGTTTTAAAGCAAGAAAATGACATAAAGAAAATTATCTAGCATTGAAATGATGAAAAACAGGAATTGAGTTGTAAACAGGAAATAAAATGAAAAAATTTTCAGAAAATCAGAATGTAAACGAACAAGAAATTGAATGTGAACACTAAACTGTATGAATGTTTTCAAAATAGGAAATGACAAACATGAAATGAATGTAAAAAAAAAACAAAGAAATTGAGATCAACACACGTAACTAAAAATCATATTGAATTAAACAAAACATAAGAGCAATTAACAGGTAAGTAAAAGACATCAAGATGAAATCAAAATTCATATTTGAAATGAAAGTAAACAAAACATTATTGAACTAAAAACAGTGAAATTTGTAAATGAAAAAAATTACAGTAAACAAAAGATTAAAAATCAAACTTAAATCTGTGCTGAAGATGAAAACAGGATAAAAAAAAATAAGAAATCAACACAACTAATGAATTAACGTGAAACAGGAAAAAATCAGAAAATCAAAACATCAAAATATTCAGAATTACATATTACACAAAGAAAACTAACGAAAAATCAAGAAATAGAACTCAAAACAGGAAAATAACAATGATCGAGATTTTTTTCTCTTTTTGTTTTTCTTGTTTTTTTTTTTTATTATTTATTCTGTTTTATACATAATCAATGGAATAAGAAGAAGAAGAGGAATATCAGAAGAAGAAGAAGAAGAAGATCGGAAGAAAAAGAAGAAGAAGAAGAAGAAGAAGAAGAAGAAGAAGAGGAAGCACTGGAGATCGGAAGAAGAAGAAAAAGAAACTGCAGAAATTGGAAGAAGAAGAAGATCTGAAGAAGTAGAAGAAGAAGAAGCTGCAGAAGATGAAGATTCGGATGAAGAAGAAATAAAGAAGAAGAAGAACACTCAGCACTCACCGTGAACCTGAGGGATTTGGGGAGAATGTGGCCTCCACCGTCAACGCCGTCGCCGTTGAAGAAGCACCTCCACCTGAAACAGGGAAGAAGAGAGATCAAGGGAGAAGGGGAAGAAGGAGGTAAGAAAACAAGGTGGAGGGAAAAGAGGGGTTAGAGGAGAGGGCTCTAGCGCAAAAGATGAAGACCCTTGTTTTTTCGTTGCTTTGGGTTTTTAAAACATTACAAACCGGTTCACCGGTTTGTAACAGTTTTTATTTTGAAATGCGAACCGGTTGGAACTGGTTTGTGATATATTTTTTCATTTTTTTCAAGGAATCAAACCGTGTAAAACGGTTTGTTATTTTATAATTTTTTTTCAGTTTTTTTTTTAAAATTCAAAAACTATGTAAACCTAGTTTATTATAAAGTTTTCAAAAATTAAAATCAAAACTTATAAAGAAACTTAAAAACTATTCTAACTATTTATTTCTATTTAATTTTTTCTTTTCTAAAAAAAAACAAACATTTAAAATGATTTTAACAATATAAAACTATTTTCTCTATTCTTTATTTTTTTATTTTATTTTTAATTGAAAACTAAAACTACATTACTATGACTATAACAAAAACTAAAATATGCATAAAAATGTAAAATAAAACTATTTTTCATGCATTTTCTATTTTTAAATCATTTTAGCTCATTCACTCAAAACCAGCATAAAATTGGGTTTTAAATCAATTTTTTATGAAATCATGCATATTTTTTATATGAAATAACCCTAAAATATATGCATGATCACAAATCCAGCCAGAAGAGATTTCAGATGAATCAGATTCAACTGAAAATACTGATAAAGAATATGAGGTGCCTCCGGCATTTCAGAAGCGTAGCCAAAGTAAAAACCGCAGATCAAAGAGCAGAGATAAAGAAGAGCCTTTGCAAGCGCAGTTCAAGGAAATGGCCCGAGCTGTCAAGGATCTGCAAGCCCGCGACAAGGGCAAGAAAGTCTTCACCAGTGAGGACTTCTATGACGGCTTAGAAGGGGATGACGATCTGGAGAATCTCCCTCGTAAATTCATCAAATTCGATGGTTCTGGCGACCCAAAAGCTCATCTCGCCACATTCTTCGCAGAATGATCGAGGTTCAGAAGGGATAACCGAGCATTGTTTCTATGCTTCCCCGGCAGCTTGGAAGGAGTTGCAGCCAAGTGGTATGCTGAGCATATCAACCCCATCGAGCTTAAGGAGTTCGACAAAGTTGTGAATCTCTTTATTGAACGCTTCTTGTTCAACACAGAAGCGCTGCCTACATTAAGTCATCTCTACAATTTAAGGCAGAATGAGAATGAAAAAGCACGGGACTTCATTCACAGATGGAGATCAGCCTGTAATAAGATGAGAGATCCTATCTCGGAAAGGCATGCATTGTCCCTGATCCTCAACAATTTTTCGCAGCCGTTAAGAGGATTGATCTCCACAGCGCCATCCAGGACCTTCATTGAGTTGACTGAACGAGCCGAATGGCTCGAACTAAGTGTGGAAAATGGAGTCTATGAAGGCTTCACCTTTTCCAAGAACAACTCCCAAGGTGAGCAGAAAAAGAAAGCTCACTTCACTTATTCTGCCAGCAACAGCAACAAAGGCCAAAATCGATACAAAGGGCAGAAGAAAGATTACTGCTACGGCACAGGCAGTTCAAACAACAAGGATCAGAAAGCAAAGACTGCTCCTCAGTACAGCAAGCCTCCTCAGCAGGATCAAGGGCCGAAACTGCGTGAGAAGACCAAACATGAGGGATGGAGTTACGACAGAAAGTTTACTCCTCTTGACCAATCACTCGAGGATGTGCTCGAGTACATGCTATCAAAGGAAATGGTTAAGTTGCCCAGATTGGCCGATCCCCCTGTGCCCATGGGGAAATGGAAAGATCAGTTCTGCAAGTTCCACAGGACAGTGGGACACAACACTGAGAACTGCTTTGTTCTCAAAAACATCGTGCAAGACCTCATTGAAAAAAATCTATTGGTAGAAGGAGAAGAAGAAGAGAAAATGGACATTCTCAATCACCCCTTCCCTTCGCACACCACAGCGGTAGTATCGGCACAACCATTTCTGCCGCATGAGCGTATCAAGCCATGTTCTGCGCAAGACCTACAAGTTCAGCACCAGGTATCGGTACTACGACAAGCAGCTCCAGATTCTAAGAAGATGGATTTAATTTCAGCATTCGGTAAAATGAAAGTTGCGGAAGCACCTGTGAAGTCAGTTCCCAAATCAAAAGGAACTCCTGACTTCTTCAAGCAAATCGTTAGACCAAGGCCAGAGAATTCAAGTCAGAAGCCTCTGACCGCTCTATCCAATGTCTCCATCCTTGACTTGGCCAAGAATTCTAGCAAGCACCAGCAAGTACTGGAGGATCTGCTCAGGAAAATCAAAGTTAAGCCCAGTACCACTCCTGAAGACATGGCACAGATTGTGAACTCTGCCATGACCAATGCGCCAATCACCTTCTTAGATGAGGATCTTCCAAAACCTCATTCATTTCACAATAATGCTCTGTACATTGTCGTTCGAGTCAGAGGAATGACAGTAACGCATGTGCTGGTCGATGGAGGCAGTAGCCTCAATATTTGCTCTGAGATGACCACAAAAGCATTAGGGATCAAAGATGAAGAATACATTCCAGATCCCATCACTATCTATGGGTTTGACAATCATGGTCAAACAGCCAAGGGCAAGATAATCCTGGAGGTGTTTATCAACTATTCAGTGCATTCAGTGCTTTTCCATGTGGTTAACGTACCACCAACCTACAACTTGCTGCTCGGAAGGACATGGATTCACAATGCTAATGCAGTACCTTCCACCCTCCACCAATGTGTAAAATGGTCAAAAGGTGGAATGATTACCACAATACTGGGAGAAGACCCAGAAGAAAGGCTCCCACAGCCAATGATTCCTCGACCATCATTCAATGCGGATATTCCCAGCATCAGGGAAAGCGAAGAGATCAACCTCGGAGAAAATCGAGAAATACTTCAGGCATCCTCAGAACTATCTCTGCACACAGTAGTCACGACCCGATGGAAAGGTCCTCAATTCTTCAAGGTTGGAGGCCGAATCGACTACAGCACCATTAAGGATCACCCATTGTTTCCACAATTCATGAAGTCAAGAAAGGGATTTGAATTACTCCTGAAGCATGGCTATCAACCCTTCAAGGGACTTGGCAAAAATGAAGACGGCCGCATCGAGCCAGTGATCCAAAAACATCGTCCCCACAAAGCAGGACTAGGATTCTCCGGCGGAAGCTTGTCAAAGAAGACTGTTTTTGTCAAAGGGGCACAATGAAGACCATTTGTTATTTTCTTTCTATTCTTTTCCAAATAAATGTCTCATTTTACCAATGTCATTGATCAATTCAATCAATAAAATTCCAAGTTTCTTTGTCTATCCGGATGCCATCTACTCCCTTTCTGTCTATCTCATCATTTTATAATTCAATGCCATTTTATGCATGGTTCTATTCAAATGATTGCTTGTCTTACTATAAGCCGACTTGTCTGAACCAGATTTCTTCTCCAAAATTTCAGAATGACTTCTCGGACAATCAAGAAGCTCGTTCTCAATCCCAAGGCCTTTCAGAAGTCGACAACAATTCACAGAATCAAAGCAAGCACCGAAAATGATAAGACTGCAAAGCAGTCAGATGATTGTGAAGAATATGATCAGTCTCTTCAGGAATTACCGGAGTTCGCCGCAGTTCAGAAGCAAGATGAACCATCTCCCCTAGTACAAGATCCAACTGAAGATGTCAATATCGGTTCAGAAGAAGATCCCAAAATTCTCCAGATCGGAACTAGTCTAAGTCCAGAAGAAAAGAAAAGGCTTACAGATTTTCTCAAGCGGCATGAAGAAGTGTTCGCATGGACATATGAAGACATACCGGGCTTAGACCCCAAATTGGTCGAGCACCAACTCGTCTTGAAGCCGGATGCTAAGCCAGTCAAGCAGAAGCTGAGAAAAATGGATCCCAGAATAGAACAACAAGTCAAAGAAGGACTTGAGGATTTGCTCAAAGCAGGATTTATCCGAGCTATTGATTACCCGGATTGGTTAGCCAATATCGTCGTTGTCCCAAAGAAAAGCGGCAAAGTAAGGATCTGCATAGACTTCAGAGACCTCAATAAGGCAACTCCGAAGGATGACTATCCACTTCCAAGCATCGACCTTCTAGTCGATAGCACGGCAGGACATGCCATGTTCTCTTTCATGGACGGATATTCCGGCTACAATCAGATTAAGTTGGCCGCCCGCGACCAATCCAAAACTTCTTTCACCACGCCTTGGGGCACTTTTTGCTATACAGTCATGCCTTTTGGGCTCAAGAATGCTGGAGCAACATATCAACGGTCAATGGTTGTTATCTTTCACGATCAAATGCGCAAAATCATGGATGCGTATGTTGATGATATTCTCGTGAAATCTAAAGAGGGAGAAGATCACCTCGAAGCCCTTGATCAAGTCTTTAAGAGACTCATTCTATACAAGTTAAGGCTTAACCCGCAAAAATGTGTCTTTGGAGTCGAATCAGGCAAACTGCTGGGTTTTCTGGTCAGCAAAAGGGGGATTGAAATTGACCCAGCCAAAGCAAAGGCTATCATTGATATGCCACCCCCGAAGAATCTCAAAGAATTGCGTAGCCTTCAAGGACGTATGCAGTCAATCCGGCGATTTATTTCCAATTTGGCAATGAGATGCGAACCTTTCAACCACTTACTCAGAAAAAGAGTGAAATTCGAATGGGGACCAGAGTGTCAGCAATCGTTCGATAGAATCAAGAAGTATCTTCTCAATCCTCCAATCCTGAAGCCGCCAGAATTGGGAAAACCTCTTTTATTATACATCTCAGTTAATCAAGCTGCATGCGGCGGATCCTTGGCGCAGTACAAAGAAGGTAGCTTGATAGAGCATGTCATTTATTACGTAAGACTTTCATAGATTATGAGAAGAGATACTCTCAAATAGAGAAGACCTGCCTAGCCCTGGTATGGATGTGCCAGAAGCTAAGACACTACCTGTTGGCATCAGAGGTCAAAATCTTGTCTAAACTCAATCCCCTCAAGTATATCTTAGAGCAACCTTTCCTCAGCGGACGAATCGCCAAATGGCAAGTCTTATTGATGCAGTATGACTTAGAATATGTCTCGCAACAATCGATCAAAGGCCAAGCAATTGCGGATCAATTGGCGGACTTTCCTCTGGCAGAAGAAGTGAAAGCCGAAGATGACTTCCCTGATGAGCAAATATGCAACATCCAGCGATACCCGATCTGGAATTTGTTTTTCGACGGTTCTAAGAATATGGCAGGAATAGGCATCGGAATCCTTTTAATCACTCCAGAAAAAAAGATGATTCCATTTTCTCTCAAGTTAGATTTTCAATGTACCCACAATATGGCTGAATATGAAGCCCTGATTCAAGGTCTAAAGATTCTACTAGACTTCAATGTCAAAAGAGTGCACGCTTACGGTGACTCATTACTCGTTGTCAATCAAGTTCGAGCCGAATGGCAAGTGAAAGATCAGAAGTTATTCCCCTATCAGAAAATTGTTTCAGCTCTTGTCAACAAATTTGAAGAAGTTCAGCTCTTCCATATCAAGAGAGATTTCAATCAAGTGGCCGATAGCCTAGCCAGTTTAGGCTCCATTATGGCATTCAAGAATGGAGAATCTTGTCGCTCTTTTGAAATTGGCAGACTTGACAACCTGCTTTCATTCCAGCGGAACAGGTAAACCAGGCTGAGCAAAGGAAGAAGCCTTGGTTTTACAATATCAAAACTTTCATAGAAACTGGTGAATTTCCTCCAGAACTCTCAAAGAAAGAGCAACGAGCAATCCAGCGTATGTCTACTCGATACTTCATTTTGGCCAATGTCCTCTATCGTCGTGGATTCAGTTCAGAGTATTCCAGATGTTTAGATGAAGACGAAGCCAAAGAAGTCGTGCGAGAAGCACACGAAGGCATTTGTGGCGGCCACGTCGGCTACCAAACCCTTGTCAAGCAAATCATCAGAGCAGATTACTACTGGAAGACTATGCAACAAGACTGTTATCATTATGTGAAGAAGTGTGTGCAATGCCAAATACATGCACCTTCTATTCATGCTCCGGCAACTTATTTACAGTCTGTTGTTTCTCCATGGCCGTTCTCCATGTGGGCCTTCGATGTCGTAGGTCCCATCACTCCTTCAGCTTTAAATGGCCACAAATACTTCCTTGCCGCAACAGAATATTTCACCAAGTGGGTAGAAGCCATCAGTCTCCGCACAGTAGAAGGCCGACATGTGGTCTCTTTTATTCACAAGAACATCCTTTGCCGTTTCGGCATCCCACATGACATTGTGTCAGACAATGGCAGTCATTTCAAGAATGAAAAGATGAAGACATTCTGCTCAAAATTCAAGATCTATCACCATTTTTCTGCTCCATATTATCCTCAAGGGAATGGTCAGGCAGAGGCCACCAACAAGATTTTAATTCGTATCTTGGAGCGAACTGTGGAAACAGGCCGTGACTGGCATGAGAAGATCCACGATGCACTGTGGGCCTATCGGACCACCATTCGTACACCAACGAATGCTACCCCATCAGAACTGGTCTATGGGACAGAAGTAGTATTGCCGCTACATGTTCAGAAGCCCGCTTTGAAATTTGCTTCACTTCTGCAATTACCTCTTGATCAATACCAGCAGCAGCGACTAGTGCAGCTAGACTTACTCTACGAGAGAAGGCTAAAAGCAGCAGAGCATGCTCAATCCTATCGCCAGAGAGTAACCAGGCAATATGTGAAGTCTATCATCGAAAGAAGATTCAAAGTCAATGATTTAGTACTTCGATCCACAGCTTATCTCAAGCATCGTCCCGGCGGCAAGTGGTCGCCAAATTGGGAAGGTCCCTATGTTGTCAAAGAAGCATTACCCCGCAACTCATATCGGCTCATCAATGCCGATGGGGTAGAATTGCCAGATCCTATTAATGCGCGACACTTGAAAAAGTTTTATACTTGAAACATTTATCCTTCTCTTGTAATCCTTCCTGTTTCCTTCAAATAATGATCCGACTTTTTTTCCCAGTTACACTGGGGCATTTTTAAAATTTTGTTCTGTATGCAGGCAGGATAAACAAATTCCTCATTTCATGCACGTGTGCATTCATAGGCATCAATTCATATTCATTTGCATTCAACTGCATTAACAACAATCCGGTCAGTATTGGGATTTCAACAAACAGTCCCATCACGATTCCTAAATGATTCAGAATCGAAAGGTCATCACCAATACTGAACCAAAACCCAGCACTCGAACTGGTATTATTCCAAAATTCAGTACTCAAACTGGCACATTTTTAAAATCCCAACTTTTCAGAAAACCGAGTTCTGACTCGGGTTTTTTATTCAAATCATTTTCATTTGTTGATCTGGGTTCCGACTCGTGATCTCATTATCTTATTTGAGCTCTGATTTGAGCTCTTCATTTTCTCTTGTTGATCCGGGTTCCGACTCGAGATCTCTTTAGTTACTCGAGCCTTGACTCGAGCGCTTTATTTTCTTCTGTTGATTCGGGTTCCGACTCGTGATCTCTGAATTTTATTCGAGCTCTGACTCGAACTCATCATTCTCCTTTGATTAATCCAAGTCATTTCAATCATCAAAGTCTGTCAATTGCTCGAATTTGACATTTTGACCTCCAAATTCCAATTTAAATCTTCAAATCAGGCAATTCTCCAATTTCGACCTCTGGGTCACCCAATTTCCAATTCTCAATTTCAATTACCAATTTCCAATTTTTGACATTTCGGTCAATCAATTGCCAAATTTTCGACCTTCGGGTCAATCAATTTCCAATTTTCGACCTTCGGGTCAATCAATTCTCAATTTCGACCGTCAGGTCATCCAATTTCGACCTTCGGGTCATTCAATTTTCAACAACCAATTTCCAATTTCCAGTTTCGACCTTCGGGTCAATCAATTTCAATATCCAATTTCAATCATTTTCTCTTGCGAAAGACCCTTTTTAGGGAGAGTTCAAGGGAGCTCGTTCTTTTCGCATGCTATCCAATTTGTTCACTTAGCCCCTTTTTAGGGAGAGTTTGAAGGGACTCGCGTCTTTGTGAACCATTTGCAAAACAATTTCCAATTTCACACGAGGAACCCTTTCAAAGGGAGAGGCTCGACGGAGACTCGTTTTTCTTGTGACCCCCCAATTTCATACTAGGCCATTTTTTTTCGTCATGAAAGACCCTCTTTACAGGGAGAGTGTGATGGACTCGTTCCTTTCATGACCCAATTTTCAGACCTCACTATTATCGGCCCCCTTTCCATAAGAGAAGCCTAATATTAGGGAGCTTTGACGAAAGCTCAATTTCTCTTCGAAAGTTCGTTTTGCAAACACCTCCTCTTCAAGGAAGAGAGGAGTATTTCCCATTTCCCATTCAGGTAAGGGCTAAGCCTGAGTCTCTCTTTTTGGGGAAGAAGAGAGGAGAATTTTTGTCACGGATGCGTTGGGCCGGATTTCAAATACTCACTTTCACCAAGGATTTCAAGAAAATTTTGTCAAATCAATTAATTGTTGATTTCAGAATCTTTATTGCACTAACCTTTATCTCAATTTACCTTCAGCATTACTTCCAAAAGAGTGAAGCTTTTGCGAGAAGAGATTCAAAATTCAAATTCTTTTTATTGGCCAACCAAAAGGATGAAGGATAAGTCCTCGATATGGCCAGAAAAGAAGATTCAATTGTTATTGAAAAATCGTAGATGATTGATGTTGATCGCAGTTATGGCACATCTTTAAGGATTATTCTTGTAAAGACAAGGCAGTGGAAATATCCTGAGTGCTAGAAAAGAGAGCATTTACCCAAGCCCCGTTTCCTCAAAATCACCTAAGCTGCAATTAAATATCCGCAAAAGGGATCTCTCACGTGTCGTCAAGATGAAGGCGAATTAGGCGAGTAGACCCCCGGGGCCAAAGAAGATTCAAAACATCTCCAAGATGACCGAGTTTGTGACGGATCCTTCCAGGGAAAGTCCAAAGCACTGTCGAGATGAAGGCAGATGCGATGAACCTCTCGACAATCCCTAAAAGATATTTAATTTCAGCTACCACCCAAAGATCTTCAAACCTATCGCCCAAGAAGGATCGAAACATCTCCAAGTTGAAGGAGCTTGTGACGTACCCTTCCCAAAAGAGAGAAAGAGAGGAAAAAGAAAGAGAGAAAAAGTCAGAACATCTCCGAAATGAAGGAGAATGCAGCCAAAACCCAGAAAGCCAAAAGAGTGCAGAAAGATTATCATGAGAGAAGCCCTCAAGATATCAAACTGCCAAATCTATCGAGAATCCTCTTTAATCTTGTGAAATTCTATTATCAATACTCTTTCATCAATTGCTTTCATAATATCAAATTCTCTTTTCTGCTCATATCAAGGAAATTGATAGCTTCCTTGAAGAAGGTCAATTGCAAACGATTTGGGTTTCCAATCTCGATTCTACGAAGTGAACCTTGTTTGGAGGTAATGCTTTGGGTAGAAAAGAAAGAATATCTCTGCAACCATGTGCAACATTTTCAAAAATTTTGAATCAACAGCAAAAGTTCCAACATTTTGACAATATTTTCTAGCTATCCTGACGTGAAGTGAGAGCTTGATGTCCGTTCTTGATACATTCAGACACCAATTTTAAATCCCTCCTAAGGACTTGATTCCTTCCCTTCTTTGAGAGCATGAACTTTCAGATTGCACACTTCCCTGTGTCCCCACTGTCCCACCATAGACAGTCCCATTTCGGTTCAAGGTCGAACCACCAATCATTTTCTCGCAAAAGGCAATTTCAAAAGCTGATTTCAGTCTCAGCAATGAGGCGCCCAAAATCAATCCCTTTTCAAGCTTTAGGGACCCCATTTTCCTTCCTTTTGCAAAACCCCTGTCGGATTTACTGTGCAAAATTCGAAGGTTCCATTATGGTCTCTTCCTTCGAGGATTCCAGTCCATTTTCCGCCCGATCAGGATAAGGGTACAAACCTGAGCCTCATTCAAAGAGGTATTTTATTTTCCGCCCGATCAGGATAAGGGTATAAACCTGAGCCTCCTTTGAAGAGGTATTTCATTTTCCGCCCGATCAGGATAAGGGTACAAACTTGAGCCTCAATCAAAGAGGTATTTCATTTTCCGCCCGATCAGGATAAGGGTACAAACCTGAGCCTCATTCAAAGAGGTATTTTATTTTCCGCCCGATCAGGATAAGGGTATAAACCTGAGCCTCCTTTGAAGAGGTATTTCATTTTCCACCCGATCAGGATAAGGGTACAAACCTGAGCCTCATTCAAAGAGGTATTTCATTTTCCGCCTGATCAGGATAAGGGTATAAACCTGAGCCTCCTTTGAAGAGGTATTTCATTTTCCGCCCGATCAGGATAAGGGTACAAACCTGAGCCTCATTCAAAGAGGTATTTCATTTTCCGCCCGATCAGGATAAGGGTATAAACCTGAGCCTCCTTTGAAGAGGTATTTCATTTTCCGCCCGATCAGGATAAGGGTACAAACCTGAGCCTCATTCAAAGAGGTATTTCATTTTCCGCCCGATCAGGATAAGGGTATAAACCTGAGCCTCCTTTGAAGAGGTATTTCATTTTCCGCCCGATCAGGATAAGGGTACAAACCTGAGCCTCAATCAAAGAGGTATTTCATTTTCCGCCCGATCAGGATAAGGGTACAAACCTGAGCCTCACTCAAAGAGGTATTCCATTTCTGCCCGATCAGGTCAAGGCTACAAACCTGAGTCTCATTTCGATGAGGTATTCCACTCCCCAATCAGGTTAAGGGTCAAACCTGAGCTTCGTGCCATGCGAGGTATTTCTGTCCCATCCAGATTATGGGCAAAAACCTGAACTTCGCTCTCTCAGAGCAAATCTATTTTCTCTTTATTCTCCATTTCATATCTACCATCTTCCTCGGGCTAATTTCTTCACACCCAGTCAGATCCTTCTAGCTGGGGCATTTTTTTTATATATAGCCCAAATTTGGTGTGTTTTTCTTTGCCACTAAGCTCGGCCATGAGCCGGCTTAGTAGCAAAGAGGGGCATCTATAAACACCCCAAATTTTCACTCACCTCCCCCAACATTTCCACCAAGTATCATCATCCAGCCTCTGAAATCGCTGGAGGGCAAAATGGTCATTTTCTGAGCTCGGACCTTGCAAAAGTCTAAATTTCATCTACAACTCTCAAAATTTCTCTATTTTTAGCTCAGATGTTCAAAATTTTACTCCTGACAGGAGACAGGCATCTCCAAGTCTTGGTTCAAGATTGCATTTCATAAGACATGACATTGCATATCATTGCATGAGCATTTCAAATCACTGCACTGCACAGCATGTCATTTCGAGGTCCAGAACTATTGATTTCAAAATTTTCAATCCAGATTAGAATTTCAACTTTTTGCAAAATTGATTTCAAAACCCTGGGTCTTCAAAATTATCAATTCTTCCCATTTTACCCCCAGGACTCTGAATTTCAGAATATTTTCTCAGGAAAACGATCTGGATAGTTTTCAATATGGATTTCAGCCACTTCCCCTCAGATTTTGCCTTTTTGACAATTTCAAATATCTTCCTTTTATAAAATTGCCCTTCAGGGGCCAACTCTTTCCAAAAATTCATGTTTTACCAATTAGTCCAGATTTTATGAAAATTCCAAAAAGAAGTTGTTGTTTTATCCTTATTTCAGTAAAGAAGCAATGTGGGACCCACACTGAGGTGGTGTCACACAAGCTTTTCTTTTGAAAATTCAAATTTTGAAAAACCCAAAAATATAGGAGCCTTGTCCCCTGGATTGGTGCCACTTGTCCTTTCTCTCTCCTCCCATTCACCTGCCATGTGTCAGCATAGGGTTCACCTAGAGTTGGCGCCACATGTCACCTTCCCTCTTCTGCCACGTGTCAGTGTGGGGCTACCTTCAGAAGCCGCCACATGTCATCCCAGTTATCTGCCATGTGTTAGTATCCTATCAGGTGCCATGTGTCATTCCAAGATTACCAGGAGATGCCAAGTGTCATAGGTTGTCCTGTCTAGAAAAAGTGGAACTTGTCTCCTCTGAGGTGGCGCTACTTGAAGTATGTCTCCTGCAGGGGACACGTGTCAACCTCTCCCTCCTTCTAGAAAAGTAGCCTGACACATGTCCCTCCCTACTTTTCTCAGAAAAGTAGGAGACACGTGTCACTCCTAGCTTCCTCCAGAAAAGGTAGGCATGTCTCCTCTGAGGTGGCGCCATTTGGAGTGTGTATCCTGCAGAGGACACATGTCAATCTCTCATTTCTTCAGAAAAAGCAGGTGACATGTGTCATTCTCTGCTCTTCTCAGAAAAAGTAGAGGACATGTGTCATTTCCTGCTCTCAGCAGAAAAACTAGAATTCAAACATTCAAATCTCCTCATAGGTGGCGCAGATCCTGAACTTCTACCTTTTCCATGTTGTCTGAGATGGTGCCACATGGCTTGGCCCTCCTTCTCTCCCCTCTGTCACGTGTCATTCTCTGCTTCTTTCAGAAAAAGCAGGTGACACATGTCTCCTTCTAACTCCTTCAGAAAAAGTAGAAGACACATGTCTTCTCCCTACTCTTTTCAGAAAAGTAGGAGACACATGTCACTCCTGGCTTTCTTCAGAAAAAGCAAACCATTCAAATATTCAAATCTCCTCCTAGGTGGCGCAAATCCAGAGCTTTGATTTTTCCAGATGGCCTATGCGGGCGCCACTTGTCCCTTGCCTATCCCTCCTGCCACATGGCATTGTAGGAGCCACCCTGAGGTGGCGCCACATGTCCACCCCCCATTCCTCCAGGGCCAACCTCCATTTGAAATTCAAATTCTCTTCTGAGGTGGCGCCATTTGAGAAAGCCTCTCCAGACAGTTGACACTTGTCTGCCACATGTCCAGATCTTCTTTCCTGCAGAAAAAGCAAAATTTCAAACATTTGAACTCCCCAAGAGGTGGCGCCACATGGCATGCCCCTACTGTTCCAACCTTACACCTCAGAACACCTTTTGAGGTGGCGCCATTCCAGGACTCCACTTGGCTCCATTTTTTATTTTTATTTTATTTTTTTTATAAGAGTAGCCCACCATGAGGTGGCGCCACCTGAGGACTCCCTACAAAAGGTGAGTTCGAATTTCAAATTCCAAGAGAGCACCCTCTGAGGTGGCGCCATCTGGGAGCTTCCTGCAGAGAAAATCAAGCTTTGAAAAATTTCAAATCCTGCTGAGGTGTCTCACCCACAAAAATCTTATTTTTTTATTTTCTCAAAAATCAAAATAGCACCCCTGAGATGGCGCCACATGGAGGGCTCAGATTGAGCCTGTTTGAAATTCAAAATTTTTTAGAAAATCTATAAAAACAAGGCTCCACGCCCAGCATAAGAGACCACTTTAGTGAACTAGAGAATTCGACCTAGCCTTCCTAAAAATCTGATTTTGAACTTTGGGAATCGCGCCCCCTTTGGCTCATTAGAGAAGGTGGAGTAAAGTTCGTGCAGTGGCCAATTCAATTCAAGCATAGGTCGATTTTGGTGAACTATTCAAAGCCCGGAGCGAAGGACGAAGGAAGCTCATGGTAGCCACCCCTTTCAAGAGCTTCTACGCTGCGTAACGAAGCAAGGTGCACTTCTTTTCCCCTTGATTTGATTTCATAAATCGATTCAGAATCGTTTGAAGAAAGAGCTCATCCGAGAGATGGATTGAGCTATTCTCATAAAACGACATATATAAAAATATTTAATTAGGCTTCCTTGATGATTTTAACATTCATGTAGTTAGCTAGGTTTAATTTGCATTTTATTTCATTCATTTAGCATATTTCATGAATTAATTAGGATTAATTTAGCATGTATTTCAATTCTGCTCATTTTCAGTAGGTCTCTGTTTTTGTCAGTCAGTCCACACGTCATTTTATGCATTTATTTTTTATTAAAAATCCCAAAAAAAATCACGGAATGCGCCCTTAGGTGTCCCTAAAATTTTTCCAAAAATTCGGAGGCATTTGAATTTTTTTACTGTGGTAAACATTCAAAATGGCAAGTCGGGTTTTGTTACCCGGGATGCGTTTTGAAAATCATTTGACGACTTGTAAAATCTAGATATCCCTCATGGGAGATCCAATTTTCGATCCAAAACCTGTTATGAACTCGGGAGAATGTCTAGTTTTTAATATGATTTTATCAGATTTTTATGATTTTTTTAATGTCTGACAACAATCCGAGAGTTCGGGACACGTGTCAGAGCCTGATTTGGGCCTCTGAGATTTTGGATCGACTTAGGTCGATGGGTTCTCTTTGTGTGTTACTCCAAATCCAAAACTGTAAAAAGTGAAAGTTATGTCCGAGGTGTCTTCTATTTGCATCTAAAAGCCTGTGATTTTTGGAACAGTGTTGATACCTGCTTCAGATTTGTCTTGTCAGTCCCCTGTTTTGCTACATTGGTATGTTCTGTTAATTTAGGAACACAAAGTTATATTTTTATCCATGTTTCTGTTGATCAAATGCCGAAGTCATGAACATGAAAGTTGTTCATGTAGGTGTACTGAGTAGGTCTGATTAATTTCATAAATTTTCATGGCAATTTTATATTTGTTTTAGCATTTTACATCAGATTAGGGTGAATTTTACCTCTGTCAAAACTAAATCTCTATTATTGAACTCACCATGGCTCAAATCCCGAGGCTGTAAAAACCAAAAATGTTACATTTTGGGTCCTTTAACAGTCTGCAAAATATCAGAAGTTTTCATGTTGTAAATCTTGCATTATCATATTAAGCATTGCATTTGGTTCGGATCCATAGGCAAAATCCACCATTTTAGGACTTTCTTTAAATTTTAGCATTTAAATCATATCATTTCGTGATTTTTAGCATTCTAGGCTGTTTATCAGAGTAAGTAGATGCTTCATACCGAATTTGGTGCAATTTGGAATCCATTTGAGGTTCGGATTAGCCATAATACCAAAATAGGGTCCCGCAGGACCCGGATCCAAGTGAAAAACAAGCGAAATTCGTTATTTTGGATAAGTTGCAAAATGTCAAATTCTGATTTTACAGTCCTAATGTGTTTAGCAGCATGTCATCATGTCTCTTACAGCATTTCATCACCATTGGATTCAATTTGAATTTCAAAAGCTCAATTTTACCAAGTTTTCCTTCAAAAAACCCTGATTTTAAAGGTATAACTTTAATTTTAGGGGTATTTTGGTCATTTTGACCCCAATTACGAATTTCAAACTATTTTCCACTGAATTTCTTGCATTTACATCATTTCAAATATCAAGGAAGCATGAGAATAAGGTTTATATCCAATTAAATCCAATAATTTCATAATATTATTGGAAAATCTTGGAAAAACCCACATATTTGAGCTAACCCTATTTCAAGTTTGGCAGGAACAATCCAAAAAAAAAAAGGAGCTGAAGTCTGCAAATTTCTTTTATTTTCTTTATTTAGTGATGTAATAATGTAAATTTTGGAATAAGATATTTAATTTCCTGCTTAGACTAGGATGCATATCATATAGTTTGAATTTATGCAATATCCTGCTTATATGATTCATGCATTGTTATTTCAAAAGCACTATGGATGTTCACGAATGGCACGTGCACCAACTCTTAGGGAGTTGATGAACTCGGTGGAATCCATATTTACGGCCCTAGTCGGAATATGGACGAGACCCAGGTCCATCATCTTTCTACTAGTCACATTGAGCCTACACTCTTAGGCTATCTTAAAATGCACATCATATTTCCAAAGTTTTCAAAATCATGTGCATTAAATCAAATAAACTCTGAACATATTCATGGCCACAGTCAGAATATGTGAAGGATTTATTTTGACTTAATACACATTTTTCCAACAAATTTTCTTAGAAAATCTTTCAAAGTGCATTCATTCACTCATATCATTGGCATCATGAAACCCTTGGTTTTCTCATGATTTTCTTAAGAAAGTGGCATTCTTAAGAAATCGATTTCTCAAGAAACTCCAAGAATTTTCCAAAATCGGCTTTCCCCAAGTCAAGTTTTCCACAGTTTTCCCTTGGAAAATGATATTTTCTTAAGAGATTCAAAAGAGTTTTTCCAATCTTTCTCCAAGATTCAAAATCGATTTCCAAGTATTTCAAAAGGTAAAATTCCCAGGATTTCGATTCCCCAAGTTTTGAATTTCCTTCTCCAATGAGTTTTCCTATAAATTTTCCATCATTTTCCTAAGAAAACTCTCAAAGTCCAAGTTTTCCTAAGAACTGTTTCCCTTTTCAAAGGTTCACCCTTTTCTCAAGAATCACTTCCATTTTCCCAGAATTTTCAACCATTCATGATTTTTCCACAACTTCATGAACTTTCCCGTGATTTCAAAAACCCTTTTTCACATGAGTTTTCCTGAGAAATTGACTTTCAGCTTTTTCCTGAGAGAATCTTTTCAACTCCAAATATTTTCCAAACATACATCATGTTTTCCCAAGTTGCATTTTCCCAAAAACCTCATAGCACATGCCTGAATTCTCTGTGCATTTAGGATAGAACATAACTTCAATAATTTCGCTAAGTCAAGCACAATTTTGGTCCTTGGTTCGATTACCCCTGTTAAAGGCAGCAGGAACGGTCGAACCTTGTACCGACAGGTCGAGCCCCATCCCATGGATTTTCCCGCAAATTTTCAAAACGGAGGCGAGTATTTCAAAACATTTTCCAAAATCCGGTGAAGTTTGAAGCGCGAAAGCATTTCCCTCTTTCTCTTCCGCAAGGAAGGGAAGACGGGAAAAATTTTGCGACGATAACAGTGCTCCAACATTTTGTTTCCTTTCTTTCTTTCTTCCCTGATGTTATTTTTAGCATCAAGACCAGAATGCTCATAATGGCGTCTTCTGTAAAGTCATGGCATCGGGATGATCCCTCATAGGGAAAGCCTACCAGCTGGGGTCTTGTCATAAGTTTGGATTCAACGCAAGAAGGAAGGGGATGCATATTGATGTTTTGCCGGAGTCCCCACCTCTGTCGTGATTCGCTAGCTAAAAAAAAAAGGGGAGGGGGAGAAAAGGGGAACGACAGAGTAGGATTATGAATGAAGAAGGAAATCTGTATTTCCTCTAAGCATGTTGGTTAATCCCTTACTACTCATCTCCTCTCGTCCTTCATTTCCCTTTTTTTTTTTTTTTTTGTTTAATGATCGCCATGGTTGTTTGGATGCTACTGTTCGTGATGTTCCTCTTATGCTTTCTGTTGCAAGGCATATGCAACATTATAGGTATACCCTGCCATCTCTTCGTAACATCGCACTTCATTCTAACCTTGGCTTTAATAGTGAAGGCTTATAATTGAATTAAATTTGGGCGATAATGTTGCTATGATGGATGATGTCACAACTGTGGGTGTTACTATTCTTCCCTGATGACTGTAATATTTTTCTTCATTGAGCATAATTCTTGAAAACCATTGGACTTATACCTCCCCTGTACCATCTCCTGTAGCCCCTACGGTAAGATCTGTTTATTTCCAGGCACGCTGTGTAGATGTCCTGTGGTGAAGTTGATCATCATTAGTTCTGTCCATGTTGGTTGAAACCGTATAGGTTCAGTATGGTTTTGCTGAGGACATTTGGTGAGTATGTTGCAGAAGAGTTGTTTAGTCGGATGCCCTGTAGAGGTTTCCAGTTACCATAAGTATGTTGTTCCTGAAATAAATTGCATATTGCCTCCATCTTCTTAGCTGAGCTTTAATTGAATATGATTCCCTTCTCCTAAAGCTGCCATCAAAAGGGGCATAGAAGACAAGCTGTCTGATAAACAGACCAAGAGCAATCACGACCCATGCTGATAGTCTGGAAAATGTTTTGTCTGGGTCAGTTCTACAAGAATTTATTTTCAACACCGCAGGTTTAAATTGTGGTCATATCGTGAGCCAGACTTGAGCTAATCGGCTCTTTTCATTTCTTGAAAGGCTGAAAGAGACGGATGGTAAGGCTTAGAGATTTACAGCACTCACCGTCAGCTATACCCTCCCCCCCTCCTGTGCATGGTTCGGTGTATGCCACTTGCTACATCCCACTAATCACTACCCGTTCCAGGTTTGCTTCCACATATAAGAGCACATCGTCAGGTGGAACTCAAAGTGGAGCTAACTTTTTCTGACCTAGATCTGAAGACACTCAGAAGATTGGGTCGGGAGCCATAGCTTTTGATCATCTTTCTCTTTCCGGATTGTGGGTGTCGAAAATCGAAATGAGTCTTCTTTGTCTTAAGTTTACAGGGCTGACATGTTTGTTTTGCTCTTGGTAGGACCGCAGTGTTAACCAGAAGCCACGTCTCCAAGAAGGACCCAGGTATGTCCTCAAGATCAGCAGAAATTTTATCCATGAGATTACCACATTTTTTTTTCTTTCTCCTTTCCATTAATGTTATTGCTTATAAGTATCACTGAAAATAATATCTTGAAGCATGTTTTCTGTTAAAGAATCACACCTCTGGTACTGGCCTAAAATCAACGATATGTTGTTAGAATGTTGTTAAGGAGCAACTGCCTCTGCTATTTTGGACTCATTACTTGTAATGCCGATCGGGACCTAGTGTTCTGTCAACTTCCTTGGGATACCAGTTTGTCCCAAGGATCCCTATTTTCAATCAAGCAAAAACCTGATTCACGGTGCTTTGATTAAATCATCCCATGGTGGTCATCTCCCAACAAGTTTTAATCCATCTGATTTATAACATGCTCACCTGAACCGATGGACTTAGTTAGATTTGCAGCTTTTCCCAGCTAATCCAACGTTGGCAATATGTTTCAAAATCCTTCCAGCTGGAAGATATGCAAGGAAAAGGATGTACACAGGGCCGAATTGGCCAAGATGCCCAAGGCCCAGGAAATTCTGATAACAGTGGTGCCGGGCAGGAGGAAATTGGCCTAGAAAGTGAGGAAGGTAGCCCAGTTTGGTCTTGCTACGGTTAGAGCTTCTGTAAATACACTCTGCTATCCACCCAGATCATCCCTTTTCCTCTATGATAATTCGTCAGAACTCACCATAATCATTGGGTTTTCACCATGGTTCATAGCATCATCTGTAATCCCTCTACCATTCAATATACTAGATGTAAGTGTCAAGCCATTTAAACAGGAACCAAAGTTCTGATTCTCTTATGAAAATCTTTCATCCGAACAGGGTCAATAGCAAGGTCCAGCATGTAGTAGTTGTTACCTCACTTTCATCTCCAGACAGAACCTATATGCACCTATGCGTATTTATAAAAATTTGGGGTCTTGGGGAGTCCACTTTTCTGCAGTCTATTTCCTGCAATAAGGGGTAAATCTCTGCATGGAGATTACATGAAGTCCCTTGTGTTTCAGGCTGCTCTCTGGTTGCATGGCAATAGGGAAAGATTGCCACATTTTTCCATCAACCGACCCTAATGTATTGTAGATTTCCTCACACCAGTCCAATGAAGGTTGGGGTTTCTTTCATTTCATAACATGTTTACATCACCCTTAGGCAAATACATGTAGGTTTGCATTTATCTCAAAGCATCGCCTATGCCTTCCTCATATGGGCTTTCATCATATGTATATATATGCTTTCTCATTAACATAGGGCATATGCATGAATCTTTCAATTGCGTTTTAAATTCAATATGATATTTGCAGTCTCTCTCTGTATTCGTATATTACCTTGTGCTAACTCTGTTTTGCAGGAATATAGATCTTCTTTAAGTTAGATATTTTTCATCTCTTCAGAATTCATTAGATCATTAATGAGAATATTACATATCAAGCTTTTTAGATTAGAATGTATGAGCATATAAATAGCATTAGTTGCCCGTTCCATATCATTTTTACCTTATCTTCCAAAATCTCACATTGGTGAAACACGAATGACACATGCACCATTTTGTAAGAGGTAAATCAATCCTAAGTTGATGATCCATATCAATGGCCATAGTCAGGGTGTGGACAAAACTTAGGATTTTTATCTTTTACGAAATAACACTGGATCTACACTGGATCCATTTTCAAAATTCATCATATTCTCCTTAAATATTTTCTTCTTTTATTAGAATTTAACTTAAAATTAACTCAAAATATATACC
Organism: Nuphar pumila; assembly: GCF_984573655.1. NCBI lineage: Eukaryota > Viridiplantae > Streptophyta > Magnoliopsida > Nymphaeales > Nymphaeaceae > Nuphar > Nuphar pumila. Next base: position 122,244,988 of record NC_143249.1, read on the forward strand.
AAATGGCCATAGTCAGGGTATATTGAGAGTTAATTTCATTTTAAATTCTATAAAAGCACCAAATGTGTTTCATTCTTCTCTTGAATTTAAATATAGATTATTATATAATACATTCAATGACCATAGTCAAGGATGTATTATATCTTCAATCTTATTTTAATTTCATTTAAAGAATGAAATAGCTTTTCAAAATTCAATTTCAAAATTCTTTAAATTCATTCATCATTTAGGATAGAACTACATCATATTTTCCAAAATTCCTTTTTCAAAACTCCAAGTAATGTAAATATCTTCCTCAATCTATCTTCAATCCTTTTCAAATCCAATTCATCCTTTCATCTTTCGAAATTCTATTTTTTCTCAAAGTTCAATTCAACTTTGAGATTTCAAATTCATTTTTTATATATTCAAATTCAAGTCAGATTTCAAAGTTCAATTTGACTTTGAAATTTCAAATTCATTCTCAAAAGCTCCAATCAAACTCAAAGTTCAATTTAACTTTGAGATTCTTGATTCATTTCAAATTCAAACTTCAAATCCAAGGTCTAAATCGACTTTGGGATTCATCTATATATTCAACATTCAATTTCTAAAAATCCTTTTCCCAAATTCAAATCAGACTTGGAAATTCTTGATTCCTCTTCTGAATTTAACTCCAAATCCATTTTAAGATCCAAAATTCAACACTCATATTGGATCTTAGACTTCAGATCCAATCCCTCTTTAGGATCCAGAATTCAACACTCATGTTGGATCTTAGACTTCAGGATCTGATTCCTCTTTAGGATCCAGAGTCCAATTTCACTTTTTGGATCTTAGACTTCAGATCCAATTCCCCTTTAGGATCCAGGATCCAACTTCACTTTGAATCTCAGATATCAGATCCAAATCCATTTCTTAGATCCAGATTCCAACTCTACATCGAATCTCAAGCTTCAGATCCAAATCCTTCTTAGGATCCAGAACCCAATTTTATATCGGAGCTCAAATTTTTGATGTTAAATCCGTCTTTAGATCCAATTCTATTCCCAATTCTAGATTTTAAATCCAAGATTCGTTTTCAGATCTCATCTAAACTCCCTGAATCTATTTCTATTCTTAAACACCATTTGATCATCTCAGATCCATTCTAAGATTCAAATTCAATATCACTTCAAAATTTCATCTTCTTCTCCTAAATCCATGATTGAATTCAAAGTCCATTTTTGACTTTGAAACTTCATTTCTTTTCATTTCAGAGCTTCAAAATCATTCTTTCTCAAAGCCAAGATCTATTCTTCCAAACTCTAAATTACTTCAAAGACTTAGAACTTCTCTTATCTATCTCAAGTTCTAAGTTAGACTCAATCATTTCTTCACTCCTTTGCCAAGTTCATCTCAGAATACTTGGAAATTTCTAAATCAATTTTCAAAAGAGCATTCATCCTTGCATCGCACAAGCATGATTTTTTGTGTATTTAGATCTTTAGAATAAATTCTTAGGTTATATTTAGGCAAAGCAAAAGGCATAGATTCGATCCTTGGTTCGATTACCCCTGGTAAAGGCGCCAGGAACGGTCGAACCTCGTATCGACGAGCGAATCCCGTCTCTCCATTTTTCCCGCAAATTTTCAAAACGGAGGCGAGTTATTTTCTAAATATTTTTCAAATAAAGGTCAAGTGAAAAACCCGCAAAATAGTTCCTCTTCTCTCTCTTTCTTTCTTTCTTTTCTCTTCTCTCTTTCTTTTCTTTCTTTTTATCCTTCTCCCTTTAAAAAAAGGAGGAGAATAGAGGTTAGAAAAGGAAAAGAGAAGGAAGAGAGAGAAACCATAAAGAGAGAAAAAATTTTGCGATGATCACAGTTTTGGCGACCGAGATGGGACTTGTCTTCATCTGGTTGAATTTATGCCTTTGCTTTGCTTTTATATAATCTAAGTCTTTATTCTTCTATGTCAGCTTCATTTTCCATGCAAACCTTAGGAGCCTAGATTCTGTCCTAAGCTGACATCATTGCATATAGGATCTAAGTATGGTTTGGTATGACCATATTGAGGAGATTATCCATGTTCACATTAGACTTAGGTTTTAAATACAACTCTCCTCAATTTTAGGGATTGAATGCAAAACAATGTATGCAAGTGTATGCTTCTTCTTATTTAAATCTATCTCTTTAGGACTTGCATTAGAGCCTTCTGATTTTATTGCATGATTGATCATATTTTGAAAACATCCCTACCTATATTGTCCTGGTCTTCACGTTGCTGGGCTGTCTCACTGAACCATAGTTCGGGAGAGAGCCTCACAACTGGACCACTTATTTGGGTTCGCGCCCCCCTACCACGTACCTAAGGGCCATAGTCCGAGGTATATCGGTAGGTGCTCAAGGATGTTGGGAAGCCCTTACCTTAGAACCGAAGAGATATCTTTATGCCACGTACTTCGAGCTTCGGCTTGAGTATATTGGCATACCTTGATTGGAATCAGATGATCTGAACCATAGAGTTAGGATTAAGGTCCTACAAGCTGTTTCAAATATTGCATATAGAGTCAGCCTTTAGGGAGTGCTGTGTGTGCATCCTTGTTTGTGCAGCTATAATTATGCGATGTTTTCTTTGTGTTCTCCTATGTATGTCAACCTCTTTTAAAAACCCTGGGTGTACTGTTCAAAATTTTCCTCTATTTTCCAAAAACACCAGGTGTATACTTTTCCTTTTACCTACATTCTTTTCTCTTTTGCGTCAGAATTTTTCTTAAAAGTCTTTTCCTGAGCCCCTTGATCTTTCAAAAATTTCCAGGATTTGTGTCTATCCTTTTTCCATCATCGAAAGTCTATCCGTAAGTCCTGCATTCTATCTGACCCTTTTTCCCTTTTTGCCCCAGTATCACTCTGATGGCATCCGAATCTCCCGATGCTATCTTTCCTTGGGATCATGTCTTCTATCAAATAAGGGATGGAACCCCAGATCATCGGGTCATCCAGTCTCGTACCTTCTTCCCTCGGTGGTACTATTCTTAGTTCACTGCCTTCTCGCGTATGTTCCCAGACCACTTGGATGATTGTGGATTGGAGATGGCATCGGCAGTTGGCAAGCGAACCATCAACGGCAGACTGATTCAAGCTATGGCAGAGCGGTGGAATCCGTGTACCTGCACGTTTTGGTTTCCGTGGGGAGAGATGACTATGCTAATGGACGAGTTCAATGATATCATGGGATTGCCAGAACCAGCTGGTCAGCCAGATGACCCGGTCGAGCAGCAATTCTTGATCAATGTCAAAGGGGTGAATGTTCGAGAAGTATTGGCCAGAGCTACAGGGAGCAGATCCTGGCCTCTCATAGAGATCAGCGGAAATCAGTTCATCGACCTGTTCGAACTCTACAACAAATATGGGGCCTACGAAGAAGTCGATACCTTATCTCGAGCAGCGAAAGAAAGAATCCAGCATGCCATGGTCCTATGCACAGTGGGGTTGGCATTCTTTTAGGATGGTCAGAATTTCATCGATATCAGAGTCGCCCAACTCTTTCGAAGATGGGGAAGCAAGCAGACCCGTCAGCTTTCAGTATCCATGGCAGCTCTAGCTTTTCTCTACAGAGGTTTAGCTCGGTTTGCCCTCGGAGAGACCATTTTAGTAGAAGGGTGCACGTATGCCTTGCAGTCGTGGTTCCTGCGACATGTGCCGTCAAAAGCCAGTTCTTTCAGATTCAGCAACAAGCAGCCGAAGTCAGCCATTCAGTATCGAGCTTTGATCGAGAAACTGCATCAGGAAGAAATCATTTGGGACTTCTTCGACAGAAGAGAGGTCATTCCTCGCTACACCTATGCTCGTGACAAGCGCTACAAACTGCTTGGCCCTTTCTTCTGTGTAGACTATCAGCCAGAAAGATGTCTCAAACAGTTTTCGCAGCGGCAGGTTTGTGCCAACACTCGCTTCCCGACAGGCCGCATGCCAGAGTTCGATCTACGGTCAGATCAGTGGTCTGGAGCATACCACGTCGCCAAATACACTTGGGACTCCTTTATTCCTTTGTCTATATTTCCCGGTCCTAATGTATCATCAGAGTATCGAGAATGGTGGCAAACTGTCTGCCCACTTTCTCTTTGTATTTAAATTTTGTCATTTAATGAAAATACAAACTTTTGTCCTGATAAAAAACTTTTATGGCCAAATCTTATTTTGTTTCATATAGTTACGGCTTCATCCCCAGCGATGAAACCCATTTTTTTTTCCTCATCATGACGGATCATAAGGCGCATTTTTGTCACCATAAAAGGGTGATACGATCATTGCAAAATTTGTCAATTCCTTCTCTCATGTCTTTTCCTAAAAGAAATCATATTTCCAAAAATTTCCTCCAAACCCTAATCATTCTTTTCACCTTCACAGGAAATCACTGGCATTGGCAAAATGGTTGTAACAAGGGCAGGAAAAGAAACAGTTCCTCAACACAGCGACAGTGAGGCCGGAGGGATGGATTCCCCCAAATCAGTCAGGGGACAGAATCAGAATCAAGCAGATGATATAGATCCAGCCATGTATAATTTGTTCAAAAGAATGATGACCAAAATGATGGCTGAGCAGGCCGAAGCCAGTCAGAAAGAAGCTGTTCCAAAAAGCAAGCCAAAGAAAAAGGCTGTAAAAAAGTCAGTCACGATTGTTAGAAAGCAAGTACAGCCCGACACCACTTCTGATGAAGCAGAATCAGTTGAGGAATCGGAAGAGGAAGAGCAGCTTGTTTATCAGAATCCCCCACCGCAGTTTGCAAAGACCGCTGCAGGGCCCGAATCAATCAATAAGCTCGTCCCGACTAATGATCCGATGCAGGAGCAGATGAAAGAAATGAATCGGGCTATCAAAGATATCCAGGCTAAAAGCAAGGGCAAGCAGACCTACTCCGGTGAAGACTTTTATCATGGTCTGGACGGGGATGACAATTTGGAGAATCTCCCTCGCAAGTTCCTTAAATTCGATGGAACCAGCAACCCCAAGGCTCATTTGGCCACCTTTTATGCCGAATGTGGCCGCTTCAGGAAAGATAATCGGGCATTATTCATCTGCTTTCCTCGCAGCCTAGAAGGGGTAGCAGCCAGGTGGTATGCAGACCACATTAACCTTATCGAACTAAGAGAGTTCGATAAAGTTGTGAATTTGTTCATAGAACGCTTCATGTTCAATATTGAAGCCTCACCAACCCTCAATCATCTGTACAATTTAAAACAGATGGAGAATGAGAAAGCCAGTGAATTCATCCACAGGTGGAGAAGCACCTGTAACAGAATGAAGGTCCCCATCCCGAAGGAGCACGCCCTGCAGATTATTCTGAATAATTTCGCTCAGCCTCTAAGAAACCTCATTTCTACATCACCTGCTAAGTCATTCATCAAACTGATTGAGAGAGCCGAGTGGCTCGAGACCGGCCTGGATAATGGCCTGTATGAGGGTTACCCTTTCGTCCGAGGAAACCCTGAGCAGAAGAAGAAGGCTCATGTCGCTTATTCCACGGATTTTCTCGACCACAGCGGTAGCTCTGGCAAAAAGAAAAGCAAGAAGAATCGCAGCAAGAACTCAGGGCATCCCAGGACCGAGAGAGCAAACTCTGCAGCCCAGAAGGGAAAATTTATTAAGCCGCAGCCTGTTCAGTCAGCGCCCCAGTTAGAAGCGAAGAAGCCAGAAAAGCCAAAGCACGAAGGTTGGAGTTATGATCGGGAGTTCTCAGCTTTAGAACAGTCCCGCGAAGACATCTTAGAATATATGATGTCAAAAGGAATGATCAAACTTCCCAAGGTGGCGGATCCTCCCGTCGCTATGGGTAAATGGACTGATAAATTCTGCAAGTTCCATCGGACTGTCGGACATGACACCGAACACTGTTTTGTCCTCAAAAACATCATTCAGGATTGTATTGACAAGAACATGCTAATTGAGGACGAGGATGAGCAGCAGCCAGAAGTCTTGTCCAAACCATTCCCTAAACATTCAACTTCGGTCATCTCAGAGCAAGCATTCTCTTTGCAAGGTAGTATCCAACCATGTTCTAGGCAGGACATTCAGGATCAACATCAGGTCCTAGTCCTTCGCCAGGCACAGTCATCCGTCAAGAGGGCGGATGTCACCCCATTTTCCAGCAAGCCAACGAAGGCAACGATGAAAGTAATCCCCAGAATCCCGAAGCGCTTTATCAAGGCAGCTTCGAAGAAAGAAGAGGCTTCAGGGTCAGTTCAGAAGCCGATTACTGCATTATCCAACATCTCTATCTTGGACCTGACTCACGCCTCATCTGAGCACCAGCAAGTGCTAGAAGATTTTCTCAGAAAGATCAAAGTCAAGCCTAGCACGACTCCGCAAGATATGGCTCAGATCGTCAATCAGGCCATGACGAATGCACCGATCACCTTTCTGATGAGGATTTGCCAAAGCCTCATTCGTTTCATAACAACGCCCTATACATAGTAGTGCGGACCAGGGGCATGACAGTCCCTCACGTACTAGTCGACGGGGGCAGCAGCCTAAATATCTGTCCAGAAATGACAGCCAAGGCATTGGGTTTAAAAGAAGAGGAATACACCCCGGATCTGATCACAATCTACGGTTTTGACAACCATGGGCAGACAGCCAAGGGGAAGATATTTCTCGAGATCTTCATCAACTATTCGATGCATACTGTGCTCTTCCATGTGGTCAATGTACCACCAACGTACAATCTGTTGCTAGGGCGCACCTGGATCCACAATGCCAATGCGGTCCCATCAACCCTGCACCAGTGTATCAAATGGTCGAAGGGGGGCATGATCACTACGGTCCTAGGAGAGGATCCGGAAGAACGACTCCCGCAGCCGATGATTCCCCGTCCCACTTTCACTGCCGACATCCCGAGCATCTGGGAAGCCGAAGAGATTGATCTGAGTGAAAGTCTGGATATGCTAAATTTGAAAGAAATCCAGCCTACAGAAAATGTCACCGCAGTTGTCCAGTGGCAGGGACCTCGCTTCTTCAAGTTAGGAGGATGCCTCGATTGCACCTCATTTAGAAATCACCCTCTGTTTCCTCGATTCTCAAAACCAAGGAAAGGATTTGATCTCCTAATGAAGCACGGGTATCAGCCCTTCAGGGGCCTAGGCAAAAATGAAGATGGCATTCTGGAGCCGATCATCCCTGTTCAGCATGTCACCGGCACAAGCTTGGGTTTCACAGGTCAGTCATCAGGCAGAAAGACCATCTTCATCAAGGGAGCCCAGTAAAGAAGGCAATGCCAGTGTTTTCTGCTTTTTTTCCTTCCTTTCTGTCATCTTGTAAGGGCAAGATCCGCCCCAGTTTCTTTCTTTCCTTCAAACGATCACTTTTAAATATCAAAGTTTATTCAATCAATGAAAAGTTTGTTTTCTCTGTTCATTTTGGTGTGCACGAATTCTGTGCTTATGTTTTTGTCTATATTGTCATTCTTCATTTCTGTACAAAAGGCTATTTTTTGAGCATGTTATCTTTCTTCTCAAAGGCCTTCTTTTTCACTTTTCCAAATGCCAGGATCATGGCTCCTAAATCGTTCAAAAAGCTCGTCATCAATACCAACCTTTTCCAAAATAAACCAGCCAAAGCATGCAAAGCGAAGGCAGGGGCAGAAGTCAGCAAAATGACAGAACAGATTGAAGAGTTGGCAGAATTCGACTCGATAATTCAAGATTTGCCAGAGTTTGCCAGCATTCAGAAGCAGGATGAACCATCGCCGTTGGTTCAAGATCCAACAGAGGATGTCAATATTGGTTTGGAAGACGATCCAAGAATCCTCAAAATTGGTTCCAATCTAAGTTCAGATGAGAAGGAAAGGCTCATCTACTTTCTCAAACAGCATCAGAAAGTCTTCGCTTGGACTTATGAAGATATGCCAGGTTTAGACTCCAAGTTAGTCGAGCATCGCCTTGCATTGAAGCCGGATTGCAAGCCGATCAAGCAGAAACTAAGAAAAATGGATCCTCGAGTGGAACCACAAGTTAAAGAAGGGCTTGAAGAGTTATTAAAAGCAGGGTTCATTCGGACCGTCGAATACCCAGATTGGTTGGCGAACATTGTGGCAGTCCCCAAAAAGAATGGCAAAGTTCGAATCTGTATTGACTTTAGAGATCTGAACAAAGCAACCCCAAAAGATGATTATCCACTCCCCAACATCGATCTTCTGATCGATAGCACGGCAGGCCATGCCATGTTCTCCTTCATGGATGGATACTCGGGCTACAATCAAATCAAATTGGCCGCTCGTGATCAATCAAAAACTTCTTTTACCACACCTTGGGGTACCTTTTGCTACACAGTCATGCCGTTTGGACTCAAGAACGCAGGGGCAACCTATCAGAGGGCTATGGCAGTGATCTTTCATAATCAGATGCACAAGAACATGGATGCCTACGTGGATGACATCCTGGTCAAATCTAAAGAAGGCGAGGATCATCTTGATGCTCTCAGCCAAGTCTTTGAAAGACTTATCCTCTACAAGTTGAGACTCAATCCGCAGAAATGTGTCTTCGGGGTAGAGTCAGGCAAGCTGCTTGGCTACATGATCAGCAAGAAAGGCATAGAGGTGGATCCTGCCAAGGCAAAGGCGATCATTGACATGCCGCCTCCCACCAATCTCAAAGAATTAAGGAGCCTTCAGGGGCGCATTCAGTCTATTCGACGTTTCATCTCGAACTTGGCCATGAGATGCGAGCCCTTCAATCACTTGCTAAGAAAAGAAGTGAAATTTGAATGGGGATCAGAATGCCAGCTCTCATTTGAGCGCATCAAGCAGTATCTTCTCAATCCACCTGTTCTGAAGCCACCAGAACTCAGAAAACCACTCCTTTTATATATTTCCGTCAACCACAATGCTTGTGGCAGATTTCTTGCGCAGTATGAGGAAGGCAGCCGGATAGAGCATGCCATCTACTACATCAGCAAGACTTTCATCGATTACGAGAAGAGATATTCTCAGATGGAGAAGACATGTCTAGCCTTAGTATGGATGTGCCAGAAGCTAAGACATTATCTCCTGGCATCAGAAATCAAGATCCTGTCGAGACTCAAGCCTCTCAAGTACATCCTTGAGCAGCCTTTTCTTACTGGACGGATTGCGAAATGGCAAGTCCTCCTGATGCAGTATGACCTGGAATACGTCTCTCAGAAGTCAGTCAAGGGTCAGTCCATCGCAGATCAGTTAGCAGATTTCCCGTTAACAGAAGAGATCAAGGCGGAAGATGATTTTCCTGACGATCGTATTTGCAGTATTCAGAAATCTCCAGTCTGGACTCTATTCTTTGATGGAGCCAGAAATATGTCTGGTATAGGGATTGGGATCTTGTTGATCACTCCCGAAAAGGAGATGCTCCCTTATTCCCTCAAGCTCAATTTCCAATGTACTCACAACATGGCTGAGTATGAAGCTCTAATACAAGGCCTCAAGATGCTGCAAGACTTTGATGTCAAGAGAGTACACGCCTTCGGTGACTCATTACTTGTTATCAGCCAAGTTAATGCTGAATGGCAAGTCAAGGATTCAAAGTTAATCCCTTATCAGAAGATTGCCTTCGCTCTCATAGGCAACTTTGAAGAATTTCAGCTCAATCATGTCAAGAGGAAATACAATCACATAGCCGATGGCTTAGCCTGCTTAGGCTCTATTTTGTCTTTTAAAGACAGTGAATCTTGTCGCTCCTTCGAGATCGGCAGACTTGATCAACCTGCCTACATTCCAATTGAGCAAGTGAACCAGGCCGCTCAGAAGGAAAAGCCTTGGTACCAAGAGATCAAAAGCTTTATCAAAACTGGTGAATTCCCACCAGATATGCCAAGAAAGGAGCAACACGCGATTCAACGCATGTCAGTCCGCTATTTCATCCTTGCCAATACTCTCTACCGTCGTGGGTTTAGTTCTGAGTATGCTAGATGTTTAGATAAGGATGAAGCCATGGAAGTTGTCCGAGAGGCACACGAAGGAATTTGTGGCGGCCACGCCGGCTACCAAACACTCGTCAAGCAGATTATCCGTGCAGGATACTACTGGAAAACCATGCAGCAAGATTGCCATCAATTTATAAGGAAATGCGTCAAGTGTCAAATGCACGCACCTTCCATTCATGCGCCAGCCGCATACTTGCAATCCGTGGTCTCTCCTTGGCCCTTTTCAATGTGGGCCTTCGACGTGGTGGGTCCAATCACTCCTTCAGCTTCTAATGGCCACAAATACTTCCTCGCAGCTACAGAATACTTCACCAAATGGGTCGAGGTGGTAACTCTACGAACAGTAGAAGGCCGGCATGTGGTTTCATTTATTCATAAAAATCTTCTCTGTCGCTTCGGCGTCCCACATGATATTGTGTCAGATAATGGCAGTCATTTCAAGAATGAGAAGATGAAGTCCTTCTGCTCAAAGTTCGGGATTCATCACCACTTCTCAGCTCCTTACTATCCCCAAGGGAATGGCCAGGCTGAGGCCACCAACAAGATTTTGATCCGCATCCTAGAAAGAACAGTGGAAATAGGCCGTGATTGGCACGAGAAGATGCATGATGCACTTTGGGCGTATCGAACCACCATTCGAACCCCAACAAATGCTACTCCTTCAGAGCTCGTCTATGGGACGGAGGTGGTGTTACCTCTACATGTTCAGAAGCCCGCACTCAAGTTTGCGTCACTCATTGAACTTCCGCTTGATCAGTATCAGCAACAGAGATTGGTACAGCTTGATCTACTAGACGATAAAAGACTCAAGGCAGCAGAGCACGCTCAGGCCTATCGTCAGAGGATAGCTAGGCACTACGCCAAATCAGTTATTGAGAGAAGATTTCGAGTTAATGATCTTGTGCTCAGATCGACAGCTCATCTCAAGCATCGGCCGAAGGGCAAGTGGTCACCCAATTGGGAAGGCCCTTACGTGGTCAAGGAAGCATTGCCCCGTAATTTCTATCGTCTGATCAATGCAGATGGCGCGGAATTGCCAGATCCTATTAATGCTCTACATTTGAAGAGATTTTACACTTAAATTCCTAGCCTTTTGTACTCTTCAAGAATCTCTCTCAATAAAGCGACAATTTTATATTAAATTCTCACATCTTCTCCCTGATACTGGGGCATTTTATTTTGATCTATACATGTCTTCCTTCGTCATATGCAGGCAGGATTAGACAAACTCTTTTTCAAAAAAATCTTCTCAATTTTTCAGTTAATCTTATTATCTTTATTAGTTGCATTCATTTCATCTTCAATTTAATCAAATTTTCGTCAGTTTATTATCTTTATCAATTTTTTGTCAAGTTTTCATCAATTTCATTAAATTCTATCAATTTTTATTCTTAAAAACCCTTTCAGGTTAAGGGATAAACCTGATGCCTCTTTCCCATGAGGTATTTTCTAAATCTTCTTTTTTTGCCCTTTCAGGTTAAGGGAAAAACCTGACCCTCGTTGTCCGAGGTGCTCCCATTCAGAATAAGGGATAATCCTGAAACCCCTCGTAGGAGCCACAATGCTACCTATGAGGATTCTTTTGTAAATACAAGTTTTTTTTAATCTTTGTTGATTTTCTAGATTTATATCAGTTTCTCTTTATTAAATCTCTTTAAATTCTATTCTTCTTTCCATTCAGGATAAGGGATAATCCTGAAACCCCTCGCAGGAGCGATAGTACTACCTATGAGGATTCTTTTGTAAATAACAAGTTTTATCAACCTTCATTTGATTTTTTAAATTTATATCAATTTCTCTTCATTTAAATTTTCCTTAAAATCTATTCTTTTCCCATTCAGGATAAGGGATAATCCTGATACCCCTCATAGGAGCATCGTTGCTACCCGTGAGAATTCTTTTCCAAAAACAAATTTCCAAATAAATCTATTTAAATTCCTCTCCATGTTTATAAATTTTATTCTTCTTCAAATTAAGGGATAAATCTGGATTATTCCCCCAAAAAATTCTTCAATTCTCATCAAATTTTATTCCATACTCTTTTAGGATAGGAGGAGATCCTGAAGCCGTTCGAACCTTAGGCCATCTTGGGTCTAGGATCTCGAATAAATCCCTCATCTTCATCATCAAAATCTACTCATGCTTCTGTCAATCCTTCAAGTTCCGACTCTTGGGTAGAAATTATTTCCTTCCCGTCTGAGTTCCGACTCAGGTTTTTGTTTTTGTTTTTGTTTTTTGTTTTCATTTTTATTTTTAAAGATCCGGGTTCCGACTCGGGTCTTCCCTTTTCATATTTATATATCATTTGAAGTTTCGAGTTCCGACTCGAACTTCCTATCGGATTCAACGCTCGTGTTGGAACCGATCGTACCCTTGAAGATTCGAGTTTTTCAAAACTCGGGTTCTTCCACTTTTTATCATCATTTTTAAAGATCTGGGTTCCGACTCGGGTTTTCCCTTTTTATATTTATATATCATTTGAAGTTTCGAGTTCCGACTCGAACTTCCTATCGGATTCAACGCTCGTGTTGGAACCGATCGTACCCTTGAAGATTCGAGTATTTCAAAACTCGGGTTCTTCCATTTTTATCATTATTTTAAAGATCCAGGTTCCGACTCGGGTTTTTCCTTTTTATATATCGTTTGAAGTTTCGAGTTTCGACTCGGACTTCCTATCGGATTCAACGCTCGTGTTGGAACCGATCGTACCCTTGAAGATTCGAGTTTTTCAAAACTCGGGTTCTTCCATTTTTATCATTTTTTTTAAAGATCCGGGTTCCGACTCGGGTTTTTCCTTTTTATATATATCGTTTGAAGTTTCGAGTTCCGACTCGGACTTCCTATCGAATTCAACGCTCGTGTTGGAACCGATCGTACCCTTGAAGATTCGAGTTTTTCAAAACTCGGGTTCTTCCATTTTTATCATTTTTTTTTTAAAAGATTCGGGTTCCGACTCGAGTTTTTCCTTTTTATATATATCGTTTGAAGTTTCGAGTTTCGACTCGGACTTCCTATCGGATTCAACGCTCGTGTTGGAACCGATCGTACCCTTGAAGATTCGAGTTTTTCAAAACTCGGGTTCTTCCATTTTTATCATTATTTTGAAGATCCAGGTTCCGACTCGGGTTTTCCCTTTTATATATTGTTTGAAGTTTCGAGTTCCGACTCGGACTTCCTATCGGATTCAACGCTCGTGTTGGAACTGATCGTACCCTTGAAGATTCGAGTTTTTCAAAACTCGGGTTCTTCCACTTTTTATCATTATTTTTTAAAGATCCGGGTTCCGACTCGGGTTTTCCCTTTTTTATATATCGTTTGAAGTCTCGAGTTCTGACTCAGACTTCCTATCGGATTCAACGCTCGTGTTGGAATCGATCGTACTCTTGAAGACTCGAGTTTTTCGAAACTCGGATTCCCCATTTTTATCATTGTTTTAAAGATCCGGGTTCCGACTCGGGTTTTTCCTTTTATTTGAAGTCTCAAGTTCCTCCTTGAACTTCCCCTTCAGGATAAGGGATAATCCTGAAACACCGGCAATCATTCTTGCTTAATTCTTAAGTATCTTTGAATGTCGGTCTCATTTTCAAATTCTCCTATTGAGCCATCCAGTGCTCGTGCTGATGTGCATTTCGAAAACCCAGTACTCGTGTTGGTGTGCATTTCGAAAATCCAGTGCTCGTACTGGTGTGCATTTTTCAAAAACCCAGCGCTCGTACTGGGGCTTTCTTTTTGAAATCCAGTGCTCGTACTGGTGCATCTAGCGCTCGCGCTAGTGTTTGGCTGACTAATCAGTTAGCCCTCCAGGTTCAGTCTTTGTGCTAACCAAACATCATCATTTCAAGCTATAAATTCTCAATTTCGACCTTCAGGTCACCATTTTATCAAGAATCAATCTTTTTCTCTTGCGAAGGACCCTCTTCAGGGAGAGTTCGAGGGAGCTCGTTCCTTTCGCATGCAACCATTTTCCGTTCGCAAGAACCCTCTTCCAGAGAGAGTTTGAAGGGACTCATTTTCTTCGCGAACAGTTTGCAAAACAACAACCAACTTTACACAGGAGAACCCTTTTGCTAGGGAGGGCTTTGACGGAAGCTCGTTTCTTTTGTGGCCCTGTTTTATCATCTTTGGCCAACCCCTTCACAGAGGACCCTCTTCTAGGGAAAGTGTGATGGACTCGTTCCTCTGTGATACTTTCTCAACTTTGTTTTCGGACGCCTTTCCATAAGAGAAGCCTAGAGATAGGGAGTTTTGACAAAAACTTAATTTCTCTTCGAAAGTTCTGTTTTGCAAACACCTCCTCTTTGGGGAAGAGAGGAGTATTTCCAACTTCCCATTCAGGTAAGGGCTTAAGCCTGAGTCTCTCTTTTTGGGGAAAAGAGAGGAGAATTTTGTCACGGACGTGTCGACTCGATATCAAGTGATTTCTTTCGTCGAGGATTTCTAAAATACGTTGCCAATTTGCTGCAAAAGGTCATTGTTGATCTCAAAGCTTTCATCGCACAAAGAATTATCTCAAACTACCTTCAGTATCATTTTCAAAAGAGCAAGACTCTTGCGAAATAAGAGCTAAATTCAAGCTTTTTCTGTTGGTCAACCAAGAGGTTGAAGAAAAATCTTTGATATGATCGGCAAAGGAAAATTCAATGATGTTGAAAAGCCATAAGTGAGCTGATATTGATCATAGCTGTGGCGCATTCTTAAAGATTATTCTTTTGGCGGTAAGATAGTGGAAATATCCTGGGCAGTAAAAAGAACCTACCCAATCCATATATCCTCAGTCGTCCAAGTTAAGCTGCAATCAAATATCCGCAAAAGGGATCTCTCAATTGTCGTCAAGATGAAGGCGAATTAAGCGAGTGGACCCCCGGGGCCAAAGAAGATTTGAAACATCTCCAAGATGACGGAGTTTGTGACGGATCTTTCCAGGGAAAGTTTGGATCACCGTCGAGATGAAGGCGGATGCGGTGAACCTACCGACAAACCCTAAAAAATATTTGATTTCTGCTACTATTTAGAGATTTCAACCCAAGAACCAATGTCATAATCCCTGAGAAAGAAAAAGAAGGATCGGAGCATCTCCAAGATGAAGGAGTTTGTGACGTACCCTTCCTCGAAAAAGAGAGAAAAGTCAGGACATCTCCAAAATAAAGGATGATGTGAAAGAAGCCAAGAAAACTCCATGGTTCAAAAGAGTGCAAACAGATCATCATGGGAAATGCCCAGGATATCAAACTGCCCGAAACTGTCAAGAATCATCTTTATCTATGAGAAATTCTTTATCAATATCTTTTCACTTAATTGCTTTTATGAAGCTAAGAATGTTTCCTCTCTTTTCATATCAGGGAAATTGATATCTCCCTTGAAGAAACTCAACAGCAACAAATTCGAATTTTAGTTCTCAAATTCTACAGAGTTAGCCCTATTGAAGCTAATACTCTAGGTAGAAAGAGGTGATATTTTCACACATGAGCACAATTCAATCATTCTGAATCAATTACAACTTTTGGCATCTTATTGGCAATATTTTCTAATTATCCCAACATGAAGTGTGAACTTGAGATCGTTTTGACGTATCCTGACGTCATCCCTCCTTAGGACTGAAAGGTCCTTTCCTTCCGTCTGATCTGAGCGCTCTCAGATTCGCACACTTCCCTGTGCTCCCCACTGTCCCGCCATAGACAGTTCCCGCTCAGGATAAGGGTTAAAACCTGAACTTTTTGCAAAAGATTTGTTATTGTCAAAAGCTATTTTCAGTCTCAGCAATGAGGCGCCCAAGAACAACCCCTTTTCAAGCTTTAGGGACCCCCATTTTTATCCTTTTGCAAAACCCCTCTTGGACTTGTTGTGCAAAGTCTAGAGGTCCATCACAGTTTTCCTCGCTCCTCGAGGATTCTGTATCCATTCAGGCTAAGGATTAAACCTGTCACCTCGCTCCCCGAGGTGTAACCCAAAAAAACCTTCTGCGAGAGGTCGCCTATTTTTAGAAAGCTGATTTTAGTCTCAGCAATGAGGCGCCCAAGATCATCCCTTTTCCAAGCTTTAGGGAATCCCTTGATTTTTCTCTTCTCGCAAACCCCTTTTGGATTTGTTCGTCCAAATTCCGAAGGCCCCATCATGGTTTCTTCATCCGAGGATTCTGTTTGATCGTCCCTTTCAGGTTAAGGGTTAAGCCTGGACCTCGCTTCACGAGGTACCTTCCGTTCAGGTTAGGGTTAAACCTGAGTCCCATTTCTGACTAGATATCTTTTCTAGTCTCATCACAGTTCCTCCATCCGAAGATTCATCTCCCACTCAGGTCAAGGGTTAAACCTGAATCTCGCTTCAGCGATGCATCTGTTGTCCCATCACGGCTTCTTCACTCGAAGATTCCGTATGGTCATCCCTCTCAGGATAAGGGCAAAGCCTGAACCTCGCTCTGCGAGGTACCTTCCTTTCAGGTTTGGGTTAAACCTGAGCTTCATTTAGACAAGGCAATCCTCCTGTCCCATCCTGATTTTCCCCACAAAGGAATCCGTGCTCTTTGTACATCCATCCAGGAAAGCATCGTCCTTGAGTTTCATCTTATGAGGCATTTTCCTCAAAAATGTCCCATCGAGGTCTGCCTATATCCCTTCCTCATCCAATTTATCTTGATCTATCTTCGTCCCATCCAGGTTAAGGGCTAAACCTGAGTCATTCCAAAAGGTAGATCTCGTCTCACCCATGGGACCTGATCAAAATTCTTACCTTTCACCATTTCGAGGTCTTCGCCCAAAGTCCCATCACGATTTCCTCATTCCTATCATTCAGTCGTATCATTGTCGAGGATTTCGTCCCCCCAGAACCATTCAGGATAAGGTTTTAAGCTTGAAAAACCATGTTTTTGAAATAATTCTTCCACACCCAGCTCAGATCTGCTGACTGGGGCATTTTTTAAAATTTGGAGTGTTTCTTTGCCACTAAGCTCGGCTTTCAACCGGCTTAGTAGCAAAGAGGGGCATCTGTGAACACCCCAAATTTTTCAAAATGTTGTAAATATCCCCGTTTTGCCCTTTGCCCCCATTTTCTGGGTAATTGAGTCAGTTTTAAATCTAAATTCCATTCTGTTTCTCAATTTTTGTTGAAATTAAATTCATTTTACATATCTGACTCAATTTCGGATCCGGATCTAGATCAAAATCCAAATCTGAGCTTCATTATCCAATTTTTTTTAATCAGATTCTCAAAATTTCCAAAATAACTTTTGAAAAGCTCAGACACTTCGTCTGGTATCCGTTTGGATCCATCGTATTACATTCCTCGATTCGAGGTTTAAAGCTCAAATATTTTCTCAAAACTTGGGTCCAAACCCATTCTTCTGAAAAAATTTTCCCAAAATGGTCTGAAATTCTCAGAAAATACTCTTGTATATATTTCAAAAAAGAAAAATAATAATAAAAAAATAAAAATACAAAAAATTAGTATTTAATCTTAGTTTTCGTGTAAAAAACTTAGATTCTGTGCCGAAAATACAAAAAAATGGAAAAATCATGCAAAAAACCAAAGAAATTAGGAAAAACTACGCGGTTTTTGAAGATTTTGCTGAAAAACTCACCTTTAACCATCTTTTTAGAAAAACCTGAAAAGGAGGCCTGTTTTTGGAAAAACTAAGTTTTAAGGTTTGAGGGTCGAGTTAAGGTTTTTGAAAACCCTAACTCGCCTTCCTCCCTCAGCCACTCTCTCTCTCCCTCCATGGCCTCCATTTACCTTTTTTTTCACAAGAACCACCTTCCTTATCCTCCACCCTCGATCGCCATGGCCATTAGGCCTTCTCCGTTCATCTTCAACGGCCTTGCAAGCTTTCTTCCTCTCCCCAACCAGCCCCATGTGCGACATCAAGCTCCACCTTCCGATCACTGCCCCCTGGATTCGGACCATCGATCTGCAACAGAAAGCCCTCCTTCTCGAGGCTTCTCCTTTTTCTATAAAGGTAGGCCAGCGAGAAAGAGGGAAGGGGGATCAACATCGATCGTTCGGGCATTACCTCTCTCCTTCATCACCGAGCTCCCTTCTGCAAGATTCCAAGCAAATCCCCTGATCCTCTCCTCTCCTCCAGCGGTAGTAGGCCTCCAGAGTAGAAGAAAGAAACCGGTCTTCACCTCCCCAGATCCTCCTTCACGATCCTGCGATCGGGTAAGAACTTTTCCCATCTTCTCTAGGTAATTTCCATTTCCCTTTTTTTTTTTCTTCTTGTTTTAGTTTCCTGATTCAATCGGTCCCATTGGAGCACTCATGTAACATCGATTTTGCCTATAGCAAATATCGAGTGGCGTAAATGTGCAATATCAAAAGGGAGCGATCGTGCTCCAACATTTTGTTTCCTTTCTTTCTTTCTTCCCTGATGTTATTTTTAGCATCAAGACCAGAATGCTCATAATGGCGTCTCTTGTAAAGTCATGGCATCGGGATGATCCCTCATAGGGAAAGCCTACCAGCTGGGGTCTTGTCATAAGTTTGGATTCAACGCAAGAAGGAAGGGGATGCATATTGATGTTTTGCCGGAGTCCCCACCTCTGTCGTGATTCGCTAGCTAAAAAAAAAAAGGGGGAGGGGGAGAAAAGGGGAACGACAGAGTAGGATTATGAATGAAGAAGGAAATCTGTATTTCCTCTGGGCATGTTGGTTAATCCCTTACTACTCATCTCCTCTCGTCCTTCATTTCCCTTGTTTTTTTGTTTTTTTTTGTTTAATGATCGCCATGGTTGTTTGGATGCTACTGTTCGTGATGTTCCTCTTATGCTTTCTGTTGCAAGGCATATGCAACATTATAGGTATACCCTGCCATCTCTTCGTAACATCGCACTTCATTCTAACCTTGGCTTTAATAGTGAAGGCTTATAATTGAATTAAATTTGGGCGATAATGTTGCTATGATGGATGATGTCACAACTGTGGGTGTTACTATTCTTCCCTGATGACTGTAATATTTTTCTTCATTGAGCATAATTCTTGAAAACCATTGGACTTATACCTCCCCTGTACCATCTCCTGTAGCCCCTACGGTAAGATCTGTTTATTTCCAGGCACGCTGTGTAGATGTCCTGTGGTGAAGTTGATCATCATTAGTTCTGTCCATGTTGGTTGAAACCGTATAGGTTCAGTATGGTTTTGCTGAGGACATTTGGTGAGTATGTTGCAGAAGAGTTGTTTAGTCGGATGCCCTGTAGAGGTTTCCAGTTACCATAAGTATGTTGTTCCTGAAATAAATTGCATATTGCCTCCATCTTCTTAGCTGAGCTTTAATTGAATATGATTCCCTCCTCCTAAAGCTGCCATCAAAAGGGGCATAGAAGACAAGCTGTCTGATAAACAGACCAAGAGCAATCACGACCCATGCAGATAGTCTGGAAAATGTTTTGTCTGGGTCAGTTATGCAGGAATTTATTTTCAACACCGCAGGTTTAAATTGTGGTCATATCGTGAGCCAGACTTGAGCTAATCGGCTCTTTTCATTTCTTGAAAGGCTGAAAGAGACGGATGGTAAGGCTTAGAGATTTACAACACTCACCGTCAGTTATACCCTCCCCCCCTCCTGTGCATGGTTCAGTGTATGCCACTTGCTACATCCCACTAATCACTACCCGTTCCAGGTTTGCTTCCACATATAAGAGCACATCGTCAGGTGGAACTCAAAGTGGAGCTAACTTTTTCTGACCTAGATCTGAAGACACTCAGAAGATTGGGTCGGGAGCCATAGCTTTTGATCATCTTTCTCTTTCTGGATTGTGGGTGTCGAAAATCGAAATGAGTCTTCTTTGTCTTAAGTTTACAGGGCTGACATGTTTGTTTTGCTCTTGGTAGGACCGCAGTGTTAACCAGAAGCCACGTCTCCAAGAAGGACCCAGGTATGTCCTCAAGATCAGCAGAAATTTTATCCATGAGATTACCACATTTTTTTTTCTTTCTCCTTTCCATTAATGTTATTGCTTATAAGTATCACTGAAAATAATATCTTGAAGCATGTTTTCTGTTAAAGAATCACACCTCTGGTACTGGCCTAAAATCAACGATATGTTGTTAGAATGTTGTTAAGGAGCAACTGCCTCTGCTATTTTGGACTCATTACTTGTAATGCCGATCGGGACCTAGTGTTCTGTCAACTTCCTTGGGATACCAGTTTGTCCCAAGGATCCCTATTTTCAATCAAGCAAAAACCTGATTCACGGTGCTTTGATTAAATCATCCCTTGGTGGTCATCTCCCAACAAGTTTTAATCCATCCGATTTATAACATGCTCACCTGAACCGATGGACTTCGTTAGATTTGCAGCTTTTCCCAGCTAATCCAACATTGGCAATATGTTTCAAAATCCTTCCAGCTGGAAGATATGCAAGGAAAAGGATGTACACAGGGCCGAATTGGCCAAGATGCCCAAGGCCCAGGAAATTCTGATAACAGTGGTGCCGGGCAGGAGGAAATTGGCCTAGAAAGTGAGGAAGGTAGCCCAGTTTGGTCTTGCTACGGTTAGAGCTTCTGTAAATACACTCTGCTATCCACCCAGATCATCCCTTTTCCTCTATGATAATTCGTCAGAACTCACCATAATCATTGGGTTTTCACCATGGTTCATAGCATCATCTGTAATCCCTCTACCATTCAATATACTAGATGTAAGTGTCAAGCCATTTAAACAGGAACCAAAGTTCTGATTCTCTTATGAAAATCTTTCATCCGAACAGGGTCAATAGCAAGGTCCAGCATGTAGTAGTTGTTACCTCACTTTCATCTCCAGCCAGAACCTATATGCACCTATGCGTATTTATAAAAATTTGGGGTCTTGGGGAGTCCACTTTTCTGCAGTCTATTTCCTGCAATAAGGGGTAAATCTCTGCATGGAGATTACATGAAGTCCCTTGTGTTTCAGGCTGCTCTCTCGTTGCATGGCAACAGGGAAAGATTGCCACATTTTTCCATCAACCGACCCTAATGTATTGTAGATTTCCTCACACCAGTCCAATGAAGGTTGGGGTTTCTTTCATTTCATAACATGTTTACATCACCCTTAGGCAAATACATGTAGGTTTGCATTTATCTCAAAGCATCGCCTATGCCTTCCTCATATGGGCTTTCATCATATGTATATATATGCTTTCTCATTAACATAGGGCATATGCATGAATCTTTCAATTGCGTTTTAAATTCAATATGATATTTGCAGTCTCTCTCTGTATTCGTATATTACCTTGTGCTAACTCTGTTTTGCAGGAATATAGATCTTCTTTAAGTTAGATATTTTTCATCTCTTCAGAATTCATTAGATCATTAATGAGAATATTACATATCAAGCTTTTTAGATTAGAATGTATGAGCATATAAATAGCATTAGTTGCCCGTTCCATATCATTTTTACCTTATCTTCCAAAATCTCACATTGGTGAATCACGAATGACACGTGCACCATTTCGTAAGAGGTAAATCAATCCTAAGTTGATGATCCATATCAATGGCCATAGTCAGGGTGTGGACAAAACTTAGGATTTTTATCTTTTACGAAATAACACTGGATCTACACTGGATCCATTTTCAAAATTCATCATATTCTCCTTAAATATTTTCTTCTTTTATTAGAATTTAACTTAAAAATAACTCAAAATATATACCAAATGGCCATAGTCAGGGTATATTGAGAGTTAATTTCATTTTAAATTCTATAAAAACACCAAATGTGTTTCATTCTTCTCTTGAATTTAAATATAGATTATTATATAATACATTCAATGACCATAGTCAAGGATGTATTATATCTTCAATCTTATTTTAATTTCATTTAAAGAATGAAATAGCTTTTCAAAATTCAATTTCAAAATTCTTTAAATTCATTCATCATTTAGGATAGAACTACATCATATTTTCCAAAATTCCTTTTTCAAAACTTCAAGTAATGTAAATATCTTCCTCAATCTATCTTCAATCCTTTTAAAATCCAATTCATCCTTTCATCTTTCGAAATTCTATTTTTTTCTCAAAGTTCAATTCAACTTTGAGATTTCAAATTCATTTTTTATATATTCAAATTCAAATCAGATTTCAAAGTTCAATTTGACTTTGAAATTTCAAATTCATTCTCAAAAGCTCCAATCAAACTCAAAGTTCAATTTAACTTTGAGATTCTTGATTCATTTCAAATTCAAACTTCAAATCCAAGGTCTAAATTGACTTTGGGATTCATCTGTATATTCAACATTCAATTTCTAAAAATCCTTTTCCCAAATTCAAATCAGACTTGGAAATTCTTGATTCCTCTTCTGAATTTAACTACAAATCCATTTTAAGATCCAAAATTCAACACTCATATTGGATCTCAGACTTCAGATCCAATCCCTCTTTACGATCCAGAATTCAACACTCATGTTGGATCTTAGACTTCAGATCCAATCCCTTTTTTTCATCCTTGTATCGCACAAGCATGATTCTTTGTGCATTTAGATCTTTAGAATAAATTCTTAGGTTATATTTAGGCAAAGCAAAAGGCATAGATTCGATCCTTGGTTCGATTACCCCTGGTAAAGGCGCTAGGAACGGTCGAACCTCGTACCGACGAGCGAATCCCGTCTCTCCATTTTTCTCGCAAATTTTCAAAACGGAGGCGAGTTATTTTCTAAATATTTTTTAAATAAAGGTCAAGTGAAAAACCCGCAAAATAGTTCCTCTTCTCTCTCTTTCTTTCTTTCTTTTCTCTTCTCTCTTTCTTTTCCTTCTTTTTATCCTTCTCCCTTTAAAAAAAGGAGGAGAATAGAGGTTAGAAAAGGGAAAGAGAAGGAAGAGAGAGAAACCATAAAGAGAGAAAAAAATTTGTGATGATCACACAGAGCATGCTCAATCTTATCGCCAGAGAGTAGCCAGGCAATATGCGAAGTCGGTCATCGAAAGAAGATTCAAAGTCAATGAGTTAGTGCTTCGATCCACAGCTTATCTCAAGCATCATCCTGGCAGTAAATGGTCGCCAAATTGGGAAGGCCCATATGTCGTCAAAGAAGCATTACCCCGCAACTCATACCGGCTCATCAACGCCGATGGGGTAGAATTGCCAGATCCCATTAATGCTCGACACTTGAAAAAGTTCTACACTTGAAACATTTAGTCTCCTCTTGTAATCTTCCCGTTTCCTTCAAATAATGATCCAACTTTCTTTCCCAGTTACACTGGGGCATTTTTAAATTTTTGTTCTGTATACAGGCAGGATAAACAAATTCCTCATTTCACACACTTGTGCATTCATGTGCATCAATTCATATTCATTTGCATTCAACCGCATTAACAACAACCTGGTCAGTATTGGGGTTTTAACAAACAGTCCCATCACAATTCCTAATGATTCAAATTTGGAAGGTAATCACCAATACTGAACCAAAACCCAGTGCTCGAACTGGTATTATTTCAAAATCCAATGTTTAAACTGGTATATTTTCACAATCCCAAACTTTTCAAAAAACCGAGTTCCAACTCGGGTTTTATTTCACACCATTTTCTTTTGTTGATCCAAGTTTCGACTCGTGATCTCATTATCTTATTTGAGCTCAGATTCGAGCTCTTTATTGTCATTTGTTGATCCGGGTTCCGACTCGAGATCTCTCTATTCATTCGAGCTCAAAGGCGAGCTCCTCATTTTCTTTTGTTGAGCCAAGTTTCGACTCGTGATCTCTGTATTTTATTCGAGCCCTGACTCGAACTCATCATTCCCTTTTGTTGATCCAAGTCATTTCAATCATCAGGGTCTGTCAATTGCTCAAGTTTGATATTTTGCCCTCCAAATTTCAATTTAAATTTTCGAATCAGGCAATTCTTTAATTCCGACCTTTGGGTCACTCAATTTCCAATTCTCAATTTCAAATACCAATTTCCAATTTTTGACCTTTGGGTCAATCAATTTCCAATTTTCGACCTTCGGGTCACTCAATTTCCAAATTTCGGCCTTCGGGTCACTCAATTCTTGATTTCGACCGGCAGGTTACCCAATTTCGACCTTCGGGTCATTCAATTTCCAACAATTAATTTTCCAATTTCCAATTTCGACCTTTGGGTCAATCAATCTCAATATCCCATTTCAATCATTTTCTCTTGCGAGAGACCCTTTTAGGGAGAGTTCGAGGGAGCTCGTTCTTTTCGCATGCTATCCAATTCGTTCACTTAGCCCCTTTTCAGGGAGAGTTTGAAGGGACTCGCGTCTTTGTGAACCATTTGCAAAACAATTTCCAATTTCACACGAAGAACCCTTTTTAAGGGAGAGGCTCGACGGAGACTCGCTTTTCTTGTGACACCCCCCAATTTCATACTAGGCCATTTTTGTCATGAAAGACCCTCTTTGCAGGGAGAGTGTGATGGACTCGTTCCTTTCATGACCCAGTTTTTAGACCTCACCATTATCAGCCCCCTTTCCATAAGAGAAGCCTAATATTAGGGAGCTTTGACGAAAGCTTAATTTCTCTTCAAAAGTCTGTTTTGCAAACACCTCCTCTTTAGGGAAGAGAGGAGTATTTCTCATTTCCCATTCAAGTAAGGGCTAAGCCTGAGTCTCTCTTTTTGGGGAAAAAGAGAGGAGAATTTTCGTCACGGATGTGTTGAGTCGGACTTCAAATACTCACTTTCACTAAGGATTTCAAGAAAATTTTGTCAATCTGTCAATCAAATTATTTTCAGAATCTTTATTGCACAAATCTCTATTTACCTTTAACATTACTTCCAAAAGAGTAAAGCTTTTGCGAAAAGAGATTCAAACTTCAAATTCTTTCTATTGGCCAACCAAAAGGAGGAAAGATAAATCCTCGATATGGCCAGAAAAGAAGATTCAATATTTTTGCAAAGCCATAGATGATTGATATTGATCGCAGTCAATGGCACATCTTTAAAGACCATTCTTGTGAAAATGAGGCAGTGGAAATATCCTGAGCGCTAGAAAAAGAGAGTATTCATCGAAACCCTGTCTCCCCAAAAACACCTAAGCTGCAATTAAGTATCCGCAAAAGGGATCTCTCACCTGTCTTCAAGATGAAGGCGAATTAAGTGAGTAGACCCCCGGGGCCAAAGAAGATTCGAAACATCTCAAAGATGACGGAGTTTGTGACGGATCTTTCCAGGGAAGGTCCAAAGCGCTGTCAAGATGAAGGCAGATGCGATGAACCCCTCGACAATCCCTAAAAGGTATTTAATTTCAGCTATCATCCAAAGATCTTCCAGCCAATGAGCCAATATCATCAAAATAACCCATAAGCCAACATCATCCAAGAAGGATCGAAACATCTCCAAGTTGAAGGAGTTTGTGACGTACCCTTCCAAAAGAGAGAAAGAGAGAAAAAAATCAGAACATCTCCAAAATGAAGGAGAATATAGCCAAAACACCAGAAAGCCGAAAGAGTGCAGAAAGACTATCAGGAGAGAAGCTCTCAGGATATCAAACTGCCAAATCTATTAAGAATCTTCTTTAAATTTGTGAAATTCTATTATCAATACTCTTTCATCAACGGCTTTCATAATATCAAATTCTCTTTCTTGTTCATATCAAGGAAATTGATAACCTCCTGGAAGAAGGTCAATCGCAAGCAATTTGGATGCTAAATCTTGATTCTACGAAGTGAACCCTGTTTGGAGGTAATGCTTTGGGTAGAAAAGAAAGAATATCTTTGTAGCCATGGGCAACATTTTAAAAAATTTTGAATCAACAGCAAAATTTCCAACATTTTGACAATATTTTCTAGCTATCCTGACGTGAAGTGAGAGCTTGATGTACGTTTTTGATACATCCTGACACCAATTTTAAATCCTCCTAAGGACTTGATTCCTTCCCTTCTTTGAGAGCATGAACTCTCAGATTTGCACACTTTCCTATGTCCCCACTGTCCCACCATAGACAGTCCCATTTCGGTTCGAGGTCGAACCACCAATCATTTCCCGCAAAAGGCAATTTCAAAAGCTGATTTTAGTCTCAGCAATGAGGCGCCCAAAATCAATCCCTTTTCAAAGCTTTAGGGACCTCATTCTCATTCCTTTTGCAGAAGCCCTATCGGATTTATTGTGCAAAATCCGAAGGTTCCATCATGGTCTCTTCCTTCGAGGATTCCATTCATTTTCCACCCGATCAGGATAAGGGTATAAACTTGAGCCTCATTCAAAGAGGTATTTCATTTTCCACCCGATCAGGATAAGGGTATAAACCTGAGCCTCATTCAAAGAGGTATTTCATTTTCCACCCGATCAGGATAAGGGTATAAACCTGAGCCTCATTTAAAGAGGTATTTCATTTTCCACCCGATCAGGATAAGGGTATAAACCTGAGCCTCACTCAATGAGGTATTTCATTTTCCACCCGATCAGGATAAGGGTATAAACCTGAGCCTCATTCAAAGAGGTAT
Source organism: Nuphar pumila (assembly GCF_984573655.1). Classification (NCBI taxonomy): domain Eukaryota; kingdom Viridiplantae; phylum Streptophyta; class Magnoliopsida; order Nymphaeales; family Nymphaeaceae; genus Nuphar; species Nuphar pumila. Next base: position 122,271,257 of record NC_143249.1, read on the forward strand.
TTCATTTTCCACCCGATCAGGACAAGGGTATAAACCTGAGCCTCATTCAAAGAGGTATTCCATCTTCCGCCCGATCAGGTTAAAGGTACAAACCTGAGTCTCATTTCTATGAGATATTTCAATCCCCAATCAAGTCAAGGGTTAAAACCTGAGCTTCGTTCCAGGCGAGGTATTTCTGTCCCATCCAGGTTAAGGGAAAAATCTGAACTTCGCCCTCACAGAGCAAATCTATTTTCTCTTTATTCTCCATTTCATATCTACCATCTTTCTCGGGCTAACTTCTTCATACCCAGTCAGATCCTTCTAACTGGGGCATTTTTATATAGCCCAAATTTGGTGTGTTTTTCTTTGCCACTAAGCTCGAACATAAGTCGGCTTAGTAGCAAAGAGGGGCATCTGTAAACACCCCAAATTTTCACTCACCTCCCCGACATTTTCACCAAACATCATCATCCAGCCTCTGAAATCGCTGGAGGGCAAAATGGTCATTTTCTGAGCCCGAACCTTCCAAAAGTCTAAATTTCATCTGCAACTCTCAAAATTTCTTTAATTTTATCTCAGATGTTCAAAATTTTATTCCTGACAGGAGACAGGCATCTCCAAGTCTGGGTTCAAGATTCTATTGCATAAGACATGGCATTGCATAGCATTGCATGAACACTTTGCAGTATTTCACTGCACAGCATGTCATTTTGAGATCCAGAACTCCTGATTTTCAAAATCGTCAATCCAGATTTGATTTTAAACTTTTTCAAATCGATCTTTAAAACCCTGGGATTTCAAAAATATCAATCTTTCCCATTTTACCCCCAGGACCCCGAATTATGAAAAGTTTTCTCAAGAAAACAATCTGGATGGTTTTAATATTTCAAAATTTCGCCAGTTGAAGAGAGGGGGGACACAATTCAAAATTCATAAAATCTTATTTCAAACTTTCACAAAAGAGCTCTGAATTTCTCTACTTCTTTCAAAATTTCACCCTGAAGAACCATTTCTTCCAAGTTTTGAAATCAAGCCAAATTTTTGCTTCGTGTTTTCCAAAAAACTAGCCTACTATTATGAAAGTTCCAAAATATATCTCACTTGGCTCGAATTTCAAATAAATGATGTGGGACCCACCTCGAGGTGGGGTCACACTCAAATTATCAAAAATTTCTCCTATTTTTAAAACAGTGACCACCCAGAAGTGGCACCGATTTATAAAATTCTTTTATTTTAAATTTTAATAAAATATTTAGTGGGCCCACGTAGGTGGCACCCCACTAAGATTCTTTGCCAAAAGAAAGAATTTTTTTTTTTTGAGATGGCACTACCAAAACCAAATCTGGCTTCAACTCATTTTCTTTTATTACTTTTCAGCCCCCAAAGAGAGTCACCGTGAAACCCTACCAAGATTTTCGTTCTTTATCTAAGTTTTTTTTACATTTCTGAAAAAAAAAAAGGAGCCTCCCCACCCTTTTCAAATGGCGACAATTTTGAAATTTTTCAAAAGTTAGTTCATTTTAAAACTTATCAAAACCTTGCGCAACGAAGCCCGAGCTTTGGGCTGAAAGGGCGGAATCTCTTTTTAAAAGAGGGCTTAAGCCACCCGAAAGGAGGACTTGGATTTCTCCCTAACTCTTCACCCCCCCCCCCTCTTCATGACTTCCTCTCGGCTAACAGGAGAGAGCTTCTGGAGATCCCCTTTGGCAAGACCCTCTGCACCCCTGCTGTGATCATCGCAAAATTTTTCCTCTCTGGTGGTTTCTCTCTCTTCCTTCTCTTTTCCTTTTCTGACCTCTATTTTCCTCCTTTTTGAAGGGAGAAAAATAAAGAAAAGAAAAGAAAGAGAGAAGAGAAAAGAAAGAAAGAGAGAAGAGGAACTATTTTGTGCGGTCTCACTTGACCTTAATTTGAAAAATATTTAGAAATTTAACTCGCCTCCGTTTTAAAAATTTGCGGGAAATATGGAGAGACGGGATTCGCTCGTCGGTACGAGGTTCAACCATTCCTGGCGCCTTTACCAGGGGTAATCGAACCAAGAATCGAATCTATGCCTTTTTGCTTTGCCTAAATATAATCTAAGAATTTATTCTAAAAGATCTAAATGCACAAAGAATCATGCTTGTGCAATACAAAGATGTATGCTCTTTTGAAAATTGATTTAGAAATTTCCAAGTATGTCTGAGATGAATTTGGTAAGGGAGTGAAGAAATGTTTGAATCTAACTTGAGATAGATCAGAGAAGTTCTAAGTCTTTGAAGTAAATCAGAGTTGGAAGAAATAAATGGGAAAAAATGATTTGAAGTTTTGAAAATGAAATTTCAAAGTCAGAAATAGACTTTGAATTTGATTTTGAACTTTAGAAAAGGAAGTGAATACTTGAAATGGAATTGAATTTTAGATTTTGAAGTTTTGAATTTTGGAAAGGACTGAGAAAATCAAATGGTATTTAAGAATAGAAATGGATTTAAGAGATTCAGATTAGGCCCAAAAATGGAATTGAAATCTAGAATTGGAGTTGGATTCCGGATTCTAAACAGAATGGGATCCGAGCTTTGGAATCCAAGATGGACTTGGGTTCTAGATCCTAAAATGAAGTGGATCTGAAGTCTGAGATCCAAATGTAGAATTGGGCTCTGGATCCTAAGATGGATTTGGATCTGAAGTCTGAGATCCAATGTAGAGTTAGACTCTGGATCCTAAGATGGATTTGGATCTGAAGTCTGAGATCCAAGGTGAAATTGGATTCTGGATCCTATAAGGAAATTGGATCTGAAATCTAAGATCCAAAAGTAAATTTGGAGTCTGGATCCTAAGGAGGAATTGGATCTAAAGTATGAGATCCAATATGAGTGTTGAATCCTGGATCCTAGAATGGATTTGGATTTGAAGTCTGAGATCCAATGTAGAGTTGGATTCTGGATCCTAACATGGATTTGGATCTGTATTCTGAGATCCGATATAAATGTTGAATCCTGGATCTTAAAATGGATTTTTGGAGTTGAATTCAGAAGATTAATTTGAACTTGAAATTTAGAATTTGAATATACAAACGAATTTCAAAGTCAAATTAGACCTTGAATTTTTGGAATTCGGAATTTAAAAGATGAATCAAGAGTCTCAAAATTGAAATTGAACTTTGATTTTGATTTAGAGTTTTGAATATAAAATGAATTTGGAATTTCAAAGTCGAAATTGAACTTTGAAATCTGATTTGAATTTGAATTTGAACTTTGAGACTGAAAATGAATTTGAATTTGAATTTGAAAATGAAATGATGAATTGGATTTTATAAGAATTGAAGATAGATTGAGGAAGATATTTACATCACTTGGAGTTTTTGAAAAAGGAAATTTCAGAAATATGATGCAATTCTATCCTGAATGATGAATGGATTTGAAGAATTTTAAAATTGGTTTTTTGAAAAGCTATTCCATTCTTTAAATGAGTTAAAATAAGATTGAAGATATAATACATCCTTGACTATGGTCATTGAATGTATTATATAATAATCTATATTTAAGCTCAGGTGAAGAATGAAACACATTTGGTGCTTTTATAGAATTTGAAATGAAATTAATTCTCAATATACCCTGACTATGGCCATTGGTATATATTTTGAATTAATTTTAAGTTAAATTCTGATAAAAGAAGAAAATATTTGAGTAAAATATGATGAATTTTGAAAATGGATCTAGTGTGGATCCAGTGTTATTTCATAAAAGATAAAAATACTAAGTTTTGTCCACACCCTAACTATGGCCATTGATATGGATCATCAACTTAGGATTTATTTACCTCTTACGAAATGGTGCACGTGCCATTCGTGTTTCACCATTGTGAGATTTTGAGAAATAAAGGAAAAAATGCATAAAGAACAATTAATTCATGATATCTACAATGCTCATTCATTCTACCTAAAGCAGAAAATGCAAGTTGTCATTCAAATCTAGCTATTACAATTGAATTAAAATCATACTCCTGAACTGAGAAGGAAAAAGTAATTTCTATCTAACTCCGGCAAAACAATGTTAGCATAAGATGGATGGAAGGTATTATGCCAAATGAAAATGTTTATATTCATGGAGGAACAGAATATACATACCTAAAGGCATGACTCAGACCTAATGAGAAATACACATACATTAGGTTGACAAGAAGGGAAGATGTGTGTAGGATGTGGATGCAGCAATATTTGCAGGAGATAATGGGCAAAGGGGATTTATGGGTATGGCCTATACATATAATAAGTGAAGTGGTAAATATCTTATTGAGATGGCAACGTGCACAGGTGCTGATGGAATGGATGAAGAGGGCAGGAGTAGATGATTTGAAAAATACCTGCAACTATGGCTTAACATTCTGCCACTGGATGCCCAGGAATCCCTATATGGTTCTTTGCCACCTACAAGAACCATATCATACACAGAATTTTGATAGGGGAGTGATTTTCAGTGAAAGAGGTCTTAGATGTTGGTATGGAGGGCTATGAATTACAATCAGTGAGATAGTTGGACAAAGCCACCATGGGAGGGGAATGGCTATAGGCAGTACTCGCGACAACAGCAAGGCGTATGGAGTGTGACACCACAGAATTTTGCAAGCTCTTTGTTGACTGGCTTTGTCTTCCATTTAGCTGCTGGTGAGCTGGTAATCTTTGATGTAGATGACAAAGTCACACTAACTAGTTTAGCTATCAACTCATTGTTTGCTTGTGATGAGGACTGTGAGGTGGCATTCGGAACAGTGCGTTCCAAATGGCACATCTTTATGCATTTATGTACCTCCGGTTTCTTCATGCAAAATCTTTTGGTGAAAAAGGCTGAAACCACAGTATTGGCAGCTAAAGCAGTGTCATTATTGTAACTTCTTCCCTAAAGGACTTGCTGTAAGTAGGTTAATGGGATTTCCCAACAACCATGCTTCAGGAGTTGGAACATTTCTCCCTTACTTGCAGAATTTACTGCTTTGGATGTTCAGGAAGATAGCACAACAAAAAAAAAAGATACAGAAGGCTGTTGAAGGCTCAAAATACAGAATACTCAAAAGCATCTATGGCTAAAAAAAAAAATGTACAGAGAGCTAGGCTTAGTGAGATGTAGTGATGGTCTTAAATATAATTTCTAATGGACTAAATGAATGAAAATAAGCTGGATTCACAATAAATATAGCAACTAATATGATCAGATGCTATGTATATTTCCTTAAAAGAAATAAAATGGAAAATATCAGAAGAGTTAAGGAGTAACCGGGCTCTTAATAAACCATTTTCATTGGCCTGAGATAAAATGATCCCATTACCTCACATAAGTGTATTGCGCTACAGCCACCTGCAGCATTAGTTGGGGCAACCTCACGGCACCAAGTACTCCAACAAAAACTATCTCAACCCATATATACGCAGACTCAGCTCAACCTTGGAAGGACCATACAGGTAATAGCTTTGTACCTGACCAAGGTGGAAAACTCAATAAATCGATGATCATTCAATCCAGAGATCTGTGAACGATCAATACTCAGATTGTCATCAACTGTCAGGAATAGCCTGTAAATAACCGATTATCAGTAGTGAGGTCCTCAAATCACGAAAATCCAATCATTGGGAGCAACCAGGAAATAATTCCCTTTGGTAAGAGAGCAGGATACCGCAAAATCAGATCATTCTTTACAGATAATTAATTGGACAGGATGTTTCAAGTTTGTTCTAATAAAGAAACAGAGTAAAACCAAATCAGAAAAAAAATTCACTCATTGGAGGCTAAATGATTGCTTCAGGCACTCTGATAATCATTTTGATAAGCAGTCGATCAATCGATATTGGAGAAAAGCTAATCAACGTTCAGATATTACCTTGATTGCTGACAAACCTGTGATTGACCCAGGGCTCTAAACGAGTAAATGGGGAAAAACAACGATTAATCCTAGAACTCACGCTGGTCTGGTTTTAAACATTGAGCTAGGATTCAGACGATGACTTGCCATAGTTTCGGCCACCGGCGGTCAAATAATTACCCACTAAAAATCGAATTACTATCAATCGAGACTCAGCTAATCAATTGGATTCAAATTTTAGCAATATTCTGATATATCAGAATTAATCCAGAAACATAGTTAATGTCGAACAGTAGAGAAAGAAGGAAAAAAAGAGAAAAAAAAAATGTTGGAATCAAAGAGTTCCTGTTGATGTTACTCTGTATGAGCCAAAATTGTTATATGCAATCCGACACCATACGTGAGATTTGCCATTAAACCATGTAAAAAGGAAAAAAAAGAAAAAATGAAGAAAACGAAAGAGGATGAAGATGAATTCTTGCCTTGTTTCTCGTTCTGGATCTTCAAAGCTGGAAGAAAGAGAAGGCCAATAGGGATCAGATTGTGCCTTCGTTGCCAAGATTTAACCTAGGAGGACTGGAATCAGTTTGAGCTCCCTTAGTTGAGGCAGACGAGCACCAGGAGAAGAGGGAAGGAGAAAGGTGATTCTGCTGCTTTTGATGGTAGCTGGAAGTCCTTTGATCCCTCAAGGGAGAAGATCAAGGAGAAGGAAGGAAAGGGAAAATCGAGAAGAAGAAGTTGTGGTAGGGTAAAGACGGGGTGCTGATAGATGCTTCGTCAATGTCCTTCCTCCTGTAGTTCTGCTATCAGGGCGACCGACCCCCTTTCGTGGTTTAGGGGAAAAACCAAGAAAACAAGAAGAACAGCGATGGAAGAAAAAGAGGTGATCAGGATGCAATGGTGGGGTGAGATGCGGATCCCCCGGGCTTCCTCTGCGTTCCCCTTTTAAAGTGGAAGAGGAAGGCTCTGGAAGAAAAGGGGATTCTTGTTGGAGATTGACGGGCGAGGACGAGGCGAGGGCGATCGATGGTCATGGGATGGAGGACGCTGAAGGATAGTTCGAGAAGGGGTTCAAGGGAGGCCATGGAAGGAGAGATGGTGGCGGCTGAGGGAGGAAGGCGAGTTAGGGTTTTCAAAACCCTAACTCGACCCTTAAACCTCGAAAATTAGTTTTCCCCAAAAAAGGCCTCCTTTTCAGGTTTTTCTAAAAAGATGGTTAAAGGTGAGTTTTTCGGCAAAAATCTTCAAAAACCACGTAGTTTTTCCTAATTTCTTTGGTTTTTTGCGTGATTTTTCCAGTTTTTTATATTTTTGGAACAGAATCTAAGTTTTTTACACGAAAACAAAGATTAAACACTAATTTTTTGTATTTTCCTGAGAAATATTTACAAAAGTATTTTTCTGAGAATCTCAGACCATTTTGGGGAAAATTTCTTCAGAAAAATGGGTTTGGACCCAGGTTTTGAAAAAATAATCGAGTTTTGATACTTGAATCGAGAAATATAACGTGATGGATCCAAACGGATACCGGATGAAGTGTCTGAGCTTTTCAAAAAGTTATTTTTGATAATTTTGAGAATTTGATTGGATAATGAAGCTCAGATTTGGATTTTGATGTAGATCCGGATCCGAAATTGAGTCAGATATGTAAAATGAATTTAGATTCAACGGAATTTGAGAAACAAAATGGAATTTAGATTTAAAACCGACTCAATTACCCAAAGGATGGGGGAAAAGGGCAAAAAGGGGATATTTACAACATTTTGAAAAATTTGGGGTGTTCACAGATGCCCCTCTTTGCTACTAAGCCGGTTGAAAGCCGAGCTTAGTGGCAAAGAAACACTCCAAATTTTGCAAAATGCCCCAGTCAGCCGATCTGAGCTGGGTGTGGAAGAATTATTTTTGAAAATATGGCTTCTCAGGCATCAAAACCTTATCCTGAATGGTTTCGGGGACGAAATCCTCGACAATGATATGATTGAATAATAGAAATGAGGAAATCGTGATGGGACTTTGGGCGAAAATCCCAGGGATGGTGAAAGATAAGAATTTTGATCAAGTTTCATGGGTGAGACAAAATCAGATTTTTGAATGACTCAGGTTTAGCCCTTAACCTGGATGGGACGAAGATATATCAGGATAAGCTGAATGGGGAAAGGAATATGCGAGGACCTTTGATGGGACATTTTTGAGAAAATGCCTCATGAGATGAGGCTCAAGTAGGATCCTGTCGTGGATGGATATACAAAGCATGAATTCTTCGATGGGAAGAACCATGATGGGACTGGAGAGATACTTCAGCTGAATGAGGCAACTCTTCTAGGAATGTGAGAGATGAAAGGTAAGGAGATGTGAGACAAAATGAACGATGAATAAGGTAACAGGAGGCGAATCTTTCGATGGGGTAAAAGATGAATAAGGCAAACCTCTTATCAAGGAGATGAATCTCTTGACAAGGCGAAAGACGGAACAAGACAAATCCTTTGGACAGGAGAAGGTGAGAGCGAAAATATGAAGATAGCAATGAAGATGGCAATCCTTTTAGCAAGGAGAAGGTAAAATATGAAGATATGAAGATGGCAATAGTAAGAAAAGGCGAAATGTGAAATATGAAGAAAGTAATGCTTTTAACAAGGAGAATGTAAGATATGAAATATGAAGAAGGCAATCCTTTTAACAAGGAGAATGTAAGATGTGAAATATGAAGAAGACAATCCTTTTAACAAGGAGAAGGCAAAATGTAAGATATGAAGAAGGCAATCCTTTTAACAAGGAGAAGGCAAGTCTCTTGACAAAGCGAAAGACAAGGAAGGCGATCATTTAATCAAGGAGAAAGGCAAATCTTTTGACAACTCAAAAAGATAGGGAAGGCGATCCTTTTATCAAGGAGAAAGGCAAATCTTTTGACAACGCAAGAAGACAAGGAAGGCGATCCTTTTATCAAGGAGAGAGGCAAATCTTTTGACAACGCAAGAAGACAGGGAAGGCGATCCTTTTATCAAGGAGAAAGGCAAATCTTTTGACAACGCAAAAAGATAGGGAAGGCGATCCTTTTATCAAGGAGAAGGCGAGTCTCTCGACAAAGTGAAAGACGGAGAAGGCAATCCTTTGATTAAGGAGAAGGCGAGTCTCTCGACAAAGCGAAAGACGGAGAAGGCAATCCTTTTATCAAGGAGAAGGCGAGTCTCTCGACAAAGCGAAAGACGGAGAAGGCAATCATTTTTAGAAAAGGAGAAGGCAAGTCTTTCGACAAAGCGAAAGACGAAGAAGGCAATCCTTTTTATCAAGGAGAAGGCGAGTCTCTCGACAAAGCGAAAGACGAGGAAGGCGAGTCTCTCGACAAAGCGAAAGACGAAGAAGGCAATCCTTTTATCAAGGAGAAGGCGAGTCTCTCGACAAAGCGAAAGACGGGGAAGGCAATCCTTTTATCAAGGAGAAGGCGAGTCTCTCGACAAAGCGAAAGATGGGGAAGGCAATCATTTTATCAAGGAGAAGGCAAGTCTCTCGACAAAGCGAAAGACGAAGAAGGCAACACCAAAATGCGTCAAAACAGATGTTAAGTTCTTTATTTCTTTTTCAAAAAAGCTGAAAAATTTTGCCAAAATGATAACATTTATAGTCGTTTCAAGGTAATCTTAAGGTAAGCACTTTCAGAAGATGTTCCCTCTTCCACCTAGAGTATTACCCCCAACTAGGTTAACTCTATAGAATCCAGGATCAAAGTCAAACTTAGTTGTTGGTTTTCTTCAAGGATGCTATCAATTTCCTTGATATGAAAGGAGAGGAAATATTCTTAGCTTCATAAAAGTAATTAAATGAGAAGATATTGATAGAAGAATTTCATATAGATGAAGAAGATTCTTTGCAGTTTGGGCAGTTTGATATCCTGGGCATTTTCCCATGATGATCTTTTTGCACTCTTTTGAGTCACGGGGCTTTCTTGGGCTTTTATATCATCCTTCATTTTGGAGATGTCCTGACTTTTCTCTCTTTTTCAGGGAAGGATACGTCACAAACTCCTTCATCTTGGAGATGTTCCGATCCTTTATTTATCTCAAGGGTTATATATGATGGTATTGACTCAAAGGTATTTAGATGATAGCTGGAATCAAATATCTTTTAGGGTTTGTCGGTAGGTCCATCACATCTGCCTTCATCTCGACGGTGATCTGAACTTTCCCTGGAAGGATCCGTCACAAACTCCGTCATCTTGGAGATGTTTCGAATCTTCTTTGGCCCCAGGGGTCTACTCGCTTAATTCGCTTTCATCTTGACGACAATTGAGAGATCCCTTTTGCGGATATTTGATTTGCAGCTTAGCTGACTTGAGGAGACATGAATTGGGTAGGTTCTTTTCAGACTGCCTAGGATATTTCCACTGTCTAACTGCCAAAGAATAATCTTTAAGAATGTGCCATAGCTATGATCAATATCAGCTCATTTATGACTCTTCTGCATCATTGAATATTTCCTTTACCGGTCATGTCGAAGATTTTTCTTCATCCTCTTGGTTGACCAACAGAAAATTGGAGTTTGAGCCTTTCTTCAAAGAAGCTTCACCCTTTTGGAAGGAATACTTAAGGAGATTTGAGAAAATTCTTTATGTAATAAAAGTTTGAGATCAACAACTATTTTATGGCAATTTGGAAAGATATTCCTGAAATCCTTTGATGACAAAACCTTTGCCTAACATCAAATTTTGACGCATCAGTGGGATTCTGGGGAAGAATCCAACATGAGATTGAATTCTGAAGGTAAATGTGAATTTAAAGTTCTGAAGGTAAGCTTGATATAAAACTGGATTTTGAAGGTAATCCTTTGAAAAGAGTATCAGGACTCGGATTCTACAAGTAAAACAGGGAAATTCGAGTAAAAACTTGAATTTTCAAAGGAAAACTGGGAGGTTCGAGTCGGGGCTAGAATCTCAAAGGAAAACTTGAAAGTTCATTTATCGAAGGCAAGAAAACTCGAGATAAAACTCAAATTTTCGAAGGACAGCAGGAAGGTTTGAGTCAGGGCTCAAATCTCAAAGGAAAACTTGAAAGTTCATTTATTGAAGGCAAGAAAACTTGAGACAAAACTCAAATTTTTGAAGGGAAGCAGGAAGGTTCGAGTCAGGGCTCGAATCAAAATTTTGAAGGTTTATTTACTGAAGGCAAGAAAACTTGAGATAAAATCCAAATTTTCGAAGGAAAGTAGAAAAGTTCGAGTCAGTGCTCGAATCAAAACTTGAAGGTTCATTTATTGAAGGCAAGAAAACTCGAGATAAAACCCAAATTTTCAAAGGAAAGCAGGAAAGTTCGAGTCAGGGCTCGAATCTTGAAGGAAAACTTGGAAGTTTAGATTTTTTTTTAAGGAAAGAAGACTCGAGCTAAGACCTAAATCTTCAAAGGAAAGCTGGAAAATTCGAGTCAGGGCTCGAATCTCAAAGGGAAACTTGAAAGTTTTAGATTTTTGAAGGAAAGAAGACTCGAGTTAAGACCCAAATCTTCAAAGGAAAGCTAGAAAATGTCGAGTCAGGGCTCGAATCTTAGGGAAAGAGTTGGAAGTTCGAGTCAAAACTCGAATCTTAAAGGAGAATTTGATGAGAAGGGATAGGAATTGATGGAAGATTGACAGAATTTGAGGAAAATTGAGGAAAGATTGTGACCTGAGGGCCAACTGATCGGTCAGCCAAACACTAGCACGAGTGCTAGGCTTACCTGTATGAGTATTGAATTTTTCAAAAAAAAAATGCCCCAGTGTAAGTACTGGGTTTTCTGATGGAGATTTGAAGAAGAAAGGGACACCGACATTCTTTAAGATACTTGAGATTTGAGCGAGAATGATTGTCGGCGTTTTCAGGATTTTCCCTCATCCTGAAGGGGAAATGGAATAGACATTTGATGAGAATTTAGAAAGGAATGATTCAGGTTTACCCCTTAACCTGAAAGGGGAGAAGAATAGAATTTATAAAAAATGGAGAAGAAGAAAAGAAAGAAATTTTGAAAATTTATTTTGGAAAAGAATTCTCACAGGTAGCATTGTTGCTCCTATGAGGGGTTTCAGGATTATCCTTTTATCCTGAATTTAAGAAAATTAAATGAAGGAAAATTGATATAAATCTAGAGAATCAATAAAGATTGGCAAAACTTGTATTTACGAAAGAATCCTCATAGGTAGCATTGTAGCTCCTACGAGGGGTTTCAGGATTTTCCCTTATCCTGAATGGGAACACCTCGGACAACGAGGGTCAGGTTTATCCCTTAACCTGAGGGGGAAAATAAGAATAAAGAAAATACCTCATGGGAAAGAGGCATCAGGTTTATCCCTTAACCTGAAAGGGTAGAAAGATTGATAAAATTTAATGGAATTGAGGAAATATTGATAAACTTGATAAAACTTGATAAAATTGATATAAACTTGAATAAAATGAATGAAACTGATAAAAATATCAAACTTAATTGAAAATTTATAAGATTTAAGAGAAAAAGGAGTTTTTCTGATCCTGCCTGCATATGGGATCTTGAAAGGAAAACGTTCATTTAAGGATAAGTGAAAAAAATTATTTTTGGACAGAAAATCTACCGTAAGAAGAATGATCAGTGCGAGAACTGATCCTTCAAATCAAACATGAGAGATCATCATGAGGGTCAAATTTTGAAGGCAATGGTTTGAAAATCTAATTTTTGGAAAAGAAAATCAACAACAGAATTTATTTCTAAGAATAATAGTTTGAAACTGATAACAAAATCAATACAAGGGTTGATCTTTGAAGGTAATGTTTAAAAATCAATCTTGGAAGATAAGACCAACACAGGGGTTGATTTTGAATATAATGATTTAAAACCCGTTTTTGGAAGATAAGGCTAATACAAGGGTTGATCCTTCAATGCAATGGTTCAAAAACCTATTTTTGAAAAACATGATCAACACGAGGGTTGATTTTTCAATGCAATGGTTCGAAAAACCTATTTTTGAAAACATGATCAACACGAGGGTTGACAAAGGTTGGACCAAAGAATATTTGAACTCTTTAGTCATAACAAAGACTTTTTTGAAGTTTCATGATTTTTGAAATATAGATTTTCAAAAGCAAATGCCCCTATGTGGCAGAGGAAGAAAGTATTGTGATATTTAGATATATAAAGGAAAATTGACATTTCATTGATGGGCAAAAACTGATAACAAAGAACTGAAATATTCACAAGTATTTTGACCAAAAGGTCACAAAAGGACTGGGTTGACTGGCCCCCTACAAGGTGACTTGGCAAAAAGGGAAAAGGTAGGAGAATTCTGACATCTTCAGTCTTCTGAGTAGCCGGGGAGAGACTTGGTCATGACGGCTAGGTCATCTTCCTCTTCGTCTTCAACAAAGAGACTCTTGTCGACGCAATCCTGAACAATATTTTTGAAGATGAAGCAGTGATCGGTGTCATGCCCCACTGCTCGATGGAACTTGCAGAATTGATTTGTGAACCTTCCCATGACCGTGGGAGGATCCGTGACTTTCGGGAGTTTAACCAATCCTTTGGCCAGCATGAATTCAAGGGCTTCTTCGAGCGTTTGCTTCAGAGGAGTGAACTCACGATCATTACTCCAACCTTCGCGCTTTATCTTTTCCTTTTGTGGAAAGTTAGACTGAGAAGATTTGTCATTGTGCTTGGAAGACTTTTCCCTTTGAGCTGTGCCATGGTTCTGACCATTTTTGCTGTCATTTCTGTTTCTTCTGCTGTTATCATGATTATTGCCAGAGGTATCAGCTGCATGAGTGAACTGCGCTTTCTTTTTCTGATCTTGGGTACTTTTGGCAAGAGGCATGCCCTCGTAAAGCCCACTTTCTATTCCTGCCTCGAGCCATTCGGCTCGTTCAATCAACTTAATAAAGGATTTTGCTGGAGAAGTGGCAATGAGGCTTCTCAGGGGCTGAGAGAAATTGCTGAGGATTATTTGCAATGCATGCTCCTCTGGAATGGGAACTTTCATCTTGTTGCAGGTACTTCTCCACCTGTGGATGAATTCTCCTGCTCTTTCAGTCTCATTCTGCTTTAAATTGTAAAGGTGATTGAGCGTAGGTGAAACCTCAGTGTTGAATAGAAAATGCTCAATGAACAGATTTACTACCTTATCGAACTCTCGTAGTTCAATAGGATTGATGTGGTCGGCATACCACCTGGCTGCTATACCCTCCAGACTACGGGGAAAGCAAATGAACGGAGCCCTGTTGTCTTTTCTGAAACGGCTGCACTCTGCATAAAAGGTGGCTAAGTGGGCTTTAGGATTGCCAGTCCCATCAAATTTGAGAAATTTGCGAGGAAGATTCTCCAGGTTATCATCCCCATCTAGACCATCATAAAAATCTTCGCCGGTGTAGGTTTGCTTGCCTTTACCCTTGGCTTGAATGTCTTTAATTGCTCGATTCATCTTCTTCATCTGCTTGCTCATCAGGTCCTCTGCTGGAGCCCCAGACTTGGGCTTGTTGACGGATTCAGGCTCTTCTGCAGCTATTTTTACGGACTGCTTTGGAGGATTCTGTCTGTAGACAATCTGCTCATCCTCTTCTGACTCTTCCTCGACTGACTCGAATTCCTCAGAAGCAGTGTCTGGCTGCACCTTCTTTCTGATGATTCTGACTTGCTTCTTTACAGGCTTCTTTCTCAGCTTGCTTTTAGGAACTGCCTCTTTCAGCTTGGCCTCGGCTTGCTCCGACATCATCCTCGCCATCATCTTTTGGAACATATCATACATAGCGGGGTCGATGTCATTTTTCTTGTTCTGACCCTGTACCATGACCGATTTAGGAGAGCTCATCTCTTCCGCCTCACTGTCGCTGAGTTGAGGAACTGTTTCTTTTCCCGCCCTTGTCGTAACCATTTTCGGATCTCAGTGATTTATCTGTAGAGGAAAGAGGAGATTTTCAGACCAGAGAAACTTTTTTGGAGAAGTTTTTGACAAGAGGGGAGGATTTAGGTTGAAATCTAAAAAATGTATCTCTTTACTAGGGATTGAGTATTGTGACAATTGCGCTGTTTACTCTACGAGGGAGAGTAACCAACTAAAATATGAAAGAAAATACCATTTCGAAAAGGATATCTCTTGATGGAAAGAGATTTTTATGAAAATATAAACAAGAATATAAAATCAGAAGAAGATAAGAGAATAAATGAAATTTGAGGATAAACGGTAAAGATTTAAATTTTGAAGAACTTGCAGGCAGGGTCAGAAGAATTTTTTTAAGATTTTTAGAAGGAGGAAAAGAAGAGAAGGAAAAATACACCTGGGTTTTTAAAAACAAAGGAGAAATTTTGAAGAGATATACCCAGGTTTTTGGAAGATATATATATAAAATATCATACAATCACAGATATATAAGCAAGGATATACAAACAGCACTCCCTAAAGCTGACTCTATATGCAATATTTGAAATGGCTGATAGGACCTTAATCCTAACTCTAAGATTTATATCATCTGATTCCAATCAAGGTATGTCGATATACTCAAGCCGAAGCTCGAAGTACGTGGCATATAAGATATCTCTTCGGTTCTAAGGTAATGGCTTCCCAACATCCTTGAGCACCTACCGATATACCTCGGACTATGGCCCTTAGGTACGTGGTAGGGGGGCGCGAACCCAAAATAAGTGGTCCAGTTGTGAGGCTCTCTCCCGAACTATGGTTCAGTGAGACAGCCCAGCAACGTGAAGACCGGGACAATATAGGTACTGATGTTTTCAAAATATGATCAACATGCAATAAGATCAGAAGGCCCTAATGCAAGTCCTAAAGAGATAGATTTAAATAAAGAGAAGCATACACTTGCATACATTGTTTTGCATTCAATCCCTAACATTTAGGAGAGTTGTATTTAAGACCTAAGTCTAATGTGAACATGGAATAATCTCCTCAATATGGTCCTACCAAACCATACTTAGATCCTATATGCAATAATGTCAGCTTAGGACAGAGTCTAGGCTCCTAAGGTTTGCATGGAAAATATAACTGACATATGAAGAAAAAATTCTTAGATTATATATAAAAGCAAAGCAAAGGCATAGATTCAACCGGACGAAGACGTTGTCCAATCACGGTCGCCAAAGCTGTGATCATTGCAAAAATTTTCCTCTCTGGTGGTTTTTCTCTCTTCCTTCTCTTTTCCTTTTCTGACCTCTATTTTCCTCCTTTTTGAAGGGAGAAAAATAAAGAAAAGAAAAGAAAGAGAGAAGAGAAAAGAAAGAAAGAGAGAAGAGGAACTATTTTGCGCGGTCTCACTTGACCTTAATTTGAAAAATATTTAGAAATTTTACTCGCCTCAGTTTTGAAAATTTGCGGGAAATATGGAGAGACGGGATTCGCTCGTCGGTACGAGGTTCGACCGTTCCTGGCGCCTTTACCAGGGGTAATCGAACTAAGGATCGAATCTATGCCTTTTTGCTTTGCCTAAATATAATCTAAGAATTTATTCTAAAAGATCTAAATGCACAAAGAATCATGCTTGTGCAATGCAAAGATGTATGCTCTTTTGAAAATTGATTTACAAATTTCCAAGTATGTCTGAGATGAATTTGGTAAGTGTTATCGTCGCGAAATTTTTCCCCCGCCTTCCCTTCCTTGCGGAAGAGAAAAAGAGAGAAACGCTTTCGTGATTCAAACTTTGACCGGATTTTGGAAATTGTTTTGAAATACTCACCTCCGTTTTGAAAATTGCGGGAAAATCCATGGGATGGGGCTCGACCTGTCGGTACGAGGTTCGACCGTTCCTGCCGCCTTTAACAGGGGTAATCGAACCAAGGACCAAAACTATGCTTGACTTAGCGAAATTATCAAAGTTATGTTCTATCCTAAATGCATAGAGAATTCAGGCATGTGCTATGAGATTTTGGAAAATGCCAGTTGGAAAACATGATGTATGCTTAGAAAAACATTTGGAGTTGGAAAGAATCTCTCAGGAAAAAGGTTAATTTCTCAGGAAACTCAGATAAAAAAGGGGTTTTTGAAAACATGAGAAAGCTTATAAAGATGTGGAAAATTCAGAAATAGTTGAAAATCTTGGGAAAATGGAAGTGATTCTTGAGAAAAGATGGACTTTTTGAAAAGGGAAGCACTTCTTAGGAAAACTTGGACTTTGAGAGTTTTCTTAGGAAAATGATGAAAATTCATAGGAAAGCTCATTGGAGAAGGAAATTCAAAACTTGGGGAATCGAAATCCTGGGAATTTTACCATTTTGAAATACTCGGAAATCGATTTTGGATCTTGAAGAAAGATTGGAAAACTCTTTTGAATATCTTAAGAAAATATCATTTTCCTGGGAAAACTGTGGAAAAGCTTGTCTTTGGAAAACCGATTTTGAAAAATCCTTAGAATTTCTTGAGAAATCGATTTCTTGAGAATGAAGTTTTCTTGAGAAAATCTTGAGAAAATCAGTGATTCTATGATGCAAATGTCATGAGTGAATGAATGCACTTTGAAAAGATTTTCTAAGAGATTTGTTGGAAAAATGTGCATTAAGTCAAGATAAATCCTTCACATATTCTGACTGTGGCCATGAATATGTTCAGAATTTAGTTGATTTGATGCACATGATTTTGAAAACTTTGGAAATATGATGTGCATTTTAAGATAGCCTAAGAGTGTAGGCTCAATGTGACTAGTAGAAAGATGACGGATCTGGGTCTCGTCCATATTCCGACTAGGGCCGTAAATATGGATCCCACCGAGTCCATCAACTCCCTAAGAGTTGGTGCACGTGCCATTCGTGAACATCCATAGTGCTTTTGAAATAAAATGCATGAATCATAGAAACAGGATATTGCATAAAATCAAACTATATGATATGCATCCTAGTCTAAGCAGGAAATTAACTCTCTTATTCCAAAATTTACATTATTACATCACTAAATAAAGGAAATAAAAGAAATTTGCAGACTTCAGCTCCTTCTTTGGAATTTCCCTGCCAAGCTTGAAATAAAGTTAGCTCAAATATGTGGGTTTTTCCAAGATTTTCCAATAATATTATGAAATTATTGGACTTAATTGGATATAAACCCTATTCTCATGCTTTCTTGATATTTGAAATGATGTAAATGCAGGAAATTCAGTAGAAAATAGTTTGAAATTCGGAATTGGGGTCAAAATGACCAAAATACCCCTAATTATAAAGTTATACCTTTAAAATCAGGGTTTTTTGAAGGAAAACTTGGTAAAATTGAGATTTTGAAATTCAAATTGAATCAAATGATGATGAAATGCAGTATGACATGCTTCTAAACACATTAGGACTGTAAAATCAGAATTTGACATTTTGAAATTTAGCCAAAATAACGAATTTCGCTTGTTTTTCACTTGGATCCGGGTCCTGCGGGACCCTGTTTTGGTATTGTGGATAATCCGAACCTCAAATGGATTCCAAATTGCACCAAATTCGGTATGAAGCATCCACTTACTCTGATAAACAGTCTAGAATGCTAAAAATCATGAAATGATATGATTTAAATGTCAAAATTCAAAGAAAGTCCTAAAATGGTGGATTTTGCCTATGGATCCGAACCAAATGCAATGCCTAATATGATAATGCAAGATTTACACCATGGAAACTTCTGATATTTTGCAGACTGCTAAAAGACCCAAAATGGAACATTTTTGGTTTTTACAGCCTTGGGATTTGAGCCATGGTGAGTTCAATAACAGGGATTTAGTTCTGACAGAGGTAAAAATCACACTAATCTGATGTAAAACGCTAAAACAATATCAAACAGCCATGGAAATTTATGAAATTAATCAGAGCTATTCACAACACCTACATGAACAACTTTCATGTTTATGACTTTGGCATTTGATCAACTGAAACACAGATAAAAATATAACTATTTCTGCCTAAACTAACAGAACAGACAAATGTAGCAAAACAGGGGGCTGACAATAAAAATCCGAAGCAGGGGTCAACACTGTTCTAAAAATTACAGGCTTTTAGATGCAAACATAAGACACCACGGACATAACTTTCACTTTTTACAGTTTCAGATTTTGAGCAACACACAAAGATAAACCATAGCCCTAAGTCGATCCAAGATCTCAGAGGCCCAAATTAGGCTCTGACACGTGTCCTGAACTCTCGGATTTTTGTCCGACATAAACAAAATCAGAAAAATCTGAAAAAATCATATTAAAAACTAGACATGCTCCCGAGTTCAGAACAGCTTTCAGATTGAAAATCGGATCTCCCATGAGGGATATCTCGATTTTACAAGTCGGCAAATGATTTTCAAAACGTATCCCGGGTAACAAAACCCGACTTGCCATTTTGAATATTTACCACAGTAAACAAATTCAAATGGCTCCGAATTTTTGGCAAAATTTCAGGGACACCTAAGGGCGCATTCCGTGATTTTTTTGGGATTTTTAATAAAAAACAATTGCATGAAATGACGTATGGACTGACTGACAAAAACAGAGACCTACTGAAAATAAGCAGAATTGAAATAAAGGCTAAATTAATCCTAATTAATTCATGAAATGTACTAAATGAATGAAATAAAGTGCAAATTAAACCTAGCTAACTATATGCATGTTAAAAATCATCAAGGAAGCATAATGAAACATTTTTATGTATGTCGTTTTATGAGAATAGCTCAATCCATCCCTCGGATGAGCTCTTTCTTCAAACGACTCCCGATTCGGATTATAGAATCACATCAAGGGGAAAAGAAGTGCACCTTGCTTCGTTACGCAGCGTAGGAGCTCTTAAAAGGGGTAGCTATCACGAGCTTCCTTCGTCCTTCGCTCCGAGCTTCGGATGGTCCACCAAAATCGAGCTCTGTTGGAATCGAATTGGCCACAGTACGAGCTTTACTCCACCTTCTTCAATGCGCCAAAGGGGGCACGATTTCCAAGGTTCAAAATCAGATGTTAGGAAGGCTAGGTCGGATTTTCCAAGTTCACAAGAGCTAAAAAAATGATCTCCCCAGGCTGGGCATGAACCCTTGTTTTTATAAATTTTCTGAAAAATTTTTGAAATTCAAACAGGCTCAATCT
Source organism: Nuphar pumila (assembly GCF_984573655.1). Lineage (NCBI taxonomy): Eukaryota > Viridiplantae > Streptophyta > Magnoliopsida > Nymphaeales > Nymphaeaceae > Nuphar > Nuphar pumila. The sequence continues at coordinate 122,291,079 of NC_143249.1, forward strand.
GAGCCCTCCATGTGGCGCCATCTCAGGGGGTGCCATCTGGGGGTTTGAAATTCGAATTTGGCTTTTGCAGGGAGCCCTCAGGTGGCGCCACCTCATGGTGAGATACCTTTATTAAAAATAAAAAAAATAAAAAATAAAAATGGAGCCAAGTGGAGTCCTGGAATGGTGCCACCTCAAAAGGTGTTCTGAGGTGTAAAGTTGGAACAGTAGGGGCATGCCATGTGGCGCCACCTCTAGGGAGTTCAAATGTTTGAAATTTTGCTTTTCTGCAGGAAAGGAGGGGTTGACATGTGGCATTTCCTCAGAGTGGCTCCTACGATGCCATGTGGCAGGAGAACATGAAGGGAGGAAGCAAAATGCGCCACCTCATGGGGGGGGTTCTACTTTTTCTGGTGCAGGGAGGTCTGGACATGTGGCGGACAAGTGTCAGCTGTCTGGAGAGGCTTTCTCAAATGGCGCCACCTCAGGGGGAAGTTTGAAATTCAAATGGAGGTTGGTCCTGGAGGAATGGAGGGTGGACATGTGGCGCCACCTCAGGGTGGCTCCTACAATGCCATGTGGCAAGAGGGAGGAAAAAGAGGGCAGTGACATGTGTCTCCTACTTTTCTGAAAAAAGTAGGGAGAGGACATGTGTCCTCTATTTTTTCTGAAGGAGTGATAAGGAGACATGTGTCACCTTCTTTTTCTGAAAGAAGCAGAAGATGACACGTGGCAGAGGGGTGAGAAGGAGGGAAGGGACATGTGGCGCCCTCATAGGCCATCTGGAAAAATCAGAGCTCCGGATTTTCGCCACCTAGTGCCTTGTTTGAATTTTAAATGGTTTGCTTTTTCTGAAGAAGGCCAGGAGTGACATGTGTCTCCTACTTTTCTGAAAGAAGTAGGGAGAAGACATGTGTCCTCTATTTTTTCTGAAAGAAGCAGAGAATGACACGTGGCAGAGGGGAGAGAAGGTGGGCCAGGCCATGTGGCGTCATCTCAGACAACTTGGAAAAGGTAGAAGTTCAGGATTTGCGCCACCTATGGGGATTTTTGAATATTTGAATTCTAGCTTTTCTGAAGAAAGCAGAAAATGACACATGGCACTTGCTTTTTCTGAGGAAATGAGAGCTTGCCATGTGTCCTCTACAGGAGACACTCCAGATGGCGCCACCTCAGAGGAGACAAGCCTACTTTTTCTGTAGGAATTTAGGAGTGACACATGTTTCCTACTTTTCTGAAAAAAATAGGGAGAGGACATGTGTCAGGCTACTTTTCTAGAAGGAAGGAGGGGTTGACACGTGTCCCCTGCAGGAGATACACTTCAAGTGGCGCCACCTCAGAGGAGACAAACTCCACTTTTTCTAGACAGGACAACCTATGACACTTGGCATCTCCTGGTAGTCTTTGAAATGACACATGGCGCAGGATGGATACTGACACATGGCAGATAAAATGGGATGACATGTGGCGGCTTCTTAAGGTAGCCCCACACTGACACTTGGCATGGAAATGGGAGGAGAGAGAAAAGACAAGTGGCACCAATCCAGGGGACAAGGCTCCTATATTTTTGGGTTTTTCAAAATTCAAATTTTCAAAAGGAAAGCTTGTGTGACACCACCTCAGTGTGGGTCCCACATTGCTTCTTTATTGAAATAAGGATAAAACCACAACTTCTTTTTGGAATTTTCATAAAATCTGGACTAATGGGCAAAACAGGAATTTTGGAAAGAGTTGGCCCTTATAGGGCGATTTTGTAAAAGAAAGATATTTGAAATTGTCAAAAAGGGCAAAATCTAAGGTGAAGTGACTGAAATCCATATTGAAAACTATCCAGATGGTTTTCCTGAGGAAATATTTTGATATTCAGAGTCCTGGGGGTAAAATGGGAAGAATTGATAATTTTGAAGACCCAGGGTTTTGAAATCAATTTTGAAAATAGTTAAAATTTGAATCTGGATTGAAAATTTTGAAATCAAGAGTTCTGGACCTCGAAATGACATGCTGTGCAGTGCAGTGATTTGAAATGCTCATGCAATGATATGCAATGTCATGTCTTATGCAATATAATCTTGAGTCAAGACTTGGAGATGTCTGTCTCCTGTCAGGAGTAAAATTTTGAACATCTGAGCTAAAATTAGAGAAATTTTGAGAGTTGCAAATGAAATTTGGACTTTTGCAAGGTCCGGGCTCAGAAAATGACCATTTTGCCCTCCAGCGATTTCAGAGGCTGGATGATGATGCTTGGTGGAAATGTTGGGGAGGTGAGTGAAAATTTGGGGTGTTTACAGTAAGGGAGTGAAGAAATGTTTGAATCTAACTTGAGATAGATCAGAGAAGTTCTAAGTCTTTGAAGTAAATCAGAGTTGGAAGAAATAAATGGGAAAAAATGATTTGAAGTTTTGAAAATGAAATTTCAAAGTCAGAAATAGACTTTGAATTTGATTTTAAACTTTTGAAAAGGTAGTGAATACTTGAAATGGAATTGAATTTTAGATTTTGAAGTTTTGAATTTTGGAAAGGACTGAGAAAATCAAATGGTATTTAAGAATAGAAATGGATTTAAGAGATTCAGATTAGGCCCAAAAATGGAATTGAAATCTAGAATTGGAGTTGGATTCCGGATCCTAAACAGAATGGGATCCGAGCTTTGAAATCCAAGATGGACTTGGGTTCTAGATCCTAAAATGGAGTGGATCTGAAGTCTGAGATCCAAATGTAGAATTGGGCTCTGGATCCTAAGATGGATTTGGATCTGAAGTCTGAGATCCAATGTAGAGTTAGACTCTGGATCCTAAGATGGATTTGGATCTGAAGTCTGAGATCCAAGGTGAAATTGGATTCTGGATCCTATAAGGAAATTGGATCTGAAATCTAATATCCAAAAGTAAAATTGGAGTCTGGATCCTAAGGAGGAATTGGATCTAAAGTCTGAGATCCAATATGAGTGTTGAATCCTGGATCCTAGAATGGATTTGGATCTGAAGTCTGAGATCCAATGTAGAGTTGGATTCTGGATCCTAACATGGATTTGGATCTGTATTCTGAGATCCGATATAAATGTTGAATCCTGGATCTTAAAATGGATTTTTGGAGTTGAATTCAGAAGATTAATTTGAACTTGAAATTTAGAATTTGAATATACAAACGAATTTCAAAGTCAAATTAGACCTTGAATTTTTGGAATTCGGAATTTAAAAGATGAATCAAGAGTCTCAAAATTGAAATTGAACTTTGATTTTGATTTAGAGTTTTGAATATAAAATGAATTTGGAATTTCAAAGTCGAAATTGAACTTTGAAATATGATTTGAATTTGAATTTGAACTTTGAGACTGAAAATGAATTTGAATTTGAAAATGAAAGGATGAATTGGATTTTATAAGAATTGAAGATAGATTGAGGAAGATATTTACATCACTTGGAGTTTTTGAAAAAGGAAATTTCAGAAATATGATGCAATTCTATCCTGAATGATGAATGGATTTGAAGAATTTTGAAATTGGTTTTTTGAAAAGCTATTCCATTCTTTAAATGAGTTAAAATAAGATTGAAGATATAATACATCCTTGACTATGGTCATTGAATGTATTATATAATAATCTATATTTAAGCTCAGGTGAAGAATGAAACACATTTGGTGCTTTTATAGAATTTGAAATGAAATTAATTCTCAATATACCCTGACTATGACCATTGGTATATATTTTGAATTAATTTTAAGTTAAATTCTGATAAAAGAAGAAAATATTTGAGTAAAATATGATGAATTTTGAAAATGGATCCAGTGTGGATCCAGTGTTATTTCGTAAAAGATAAAAATACTAAGTTTTGTCCACACCCTGACTATGGCCATTGATATGGATCATCAACTTAGGATTTATTTACCTCTTACGAAATGGTGCACGTGCCATTCGTGTTTCACCATTGTGAGATTTTGAGAAATAAAGAAAAAAATGCATAAAGAACAATTAATTCATGATATCTACAATGCTCATTCATTCTACCTAAAGCAGAAAATGCAAGTTGTCATTCAAATCTAGCTATTACAATTGAATTAAAATCATACTCCTGAACTGAGAAGGAAAAAGTAATTTCTATCTAACTCCGGCAAAACAATGTTAGCATAAGATGGATGGAAGGTATTATGCCAAATGAAAATGTTTATATACATGGAGGAACAGAATATACATACCTAAAGGCATGACTCAGACCTAATGAGAAATACACATACATTAGGTTGACAAGAAGGGAAGATGTGTGTAGGATGTGGATGCAGCAATATTTGCAGGAGATAATGGACAAAGGGGATTTATGGGTATGGCCTATACATATAATAAGTGAAGTGGTAAATATATTATTGAGATGGTAACGTGCACAGGTGCTGATGGAATGGATGAAGAGGGCAGGAGTAGATGATTTGAAAAATACCTGCAACTATGGCTTAACATTCTGCCACTGGATGCCCAGGAATCCCTATATGGTTCTTTGCCACCTACAAGAACCATATCATACACAGAATTTTGATAGGGGAGTGATTTTCAGTGAAAGAGGTCTTAGATGTTGGTATGGAGGGCTATGAATTACAATCAGTGAGACAGTTGGACACAGCCACCATGGGAGGGGAATGGCTATAGGCAGTACTCGCGACAACAGCAAGGCGTATGGAGTGTGACACCACAGAATTTTGCAAGCTCTTTGTTGACTGGCTTTGTCTTCCATTTAGCTGCTGGTGAACTGGTAATCTTTGATGTAGATGACAAAGTCACACTAACTAGTTTAGCTATCAACTCATTGTTTGCTTGTGATGAGGACTGTGAGGTGGCATTCGGAACAGTGTGTTCCAAATGGCACATCTTTATGCATTTATGTACCTCCGGTTTCTTCATGCAAAATCTTTTGGTGAAAAAGGCTGAAACCACAGTATTGGCAGCTAAAGCAGTGTCATTATTGTAACTTCTTCCCTAAAGGACTTGTTGTAAGTAGGTTAATGGGATTTCCCAACAACCATGCTTCAGGAGTTGGAACATTTCTCCCTTACTTGCAGAATTTACTGCTTTGGATGTTCAGGAAGATAGCACAACAAAAAAAAAAGATACAGAAGGCTGTTGAAGGCTCAAAATACAGAATACTCAAAAGCATCTATGGATAAAAAAAAAATGTACAGAGAGCTAGGCTTAGTGAGATGTAGTGATGGTCTTAAATATAATTTCTAATGGACTAAATGAATGAAAATAAGCTGGATTCACAATAAATATAGCAACTAATATGATCAGATGCTATGTATATTTCCTTAAAAGAAATAAAATGGAAAATATCAGAAGAGTTAAGGAGTAACCGGGCTCTTAATAAACCATTTTCATTGGCCTGAGATAAAATGATCCCATTACCTCACATAAGTGTATTGCGCTACAGCCACCTGCAGCATTAGTTGGGGCAACCTCACGGCACCAAGTACTCCAACAAAAACTATCTCAACCCATACATACGCAGACTCAGCTCAACCTTGGAAGGACCATACAGGTAATAGCTTTGTACCTGACCAAGCTGGAAAACTCAATAAATCGATGATCATTCAATCCAGAGATCTGTGAACGATCAATACTCAGATTGTCATCAACTGTCAGGAATAGCCTGTAAATAACTGATTATCAGTAGTGAGGTCCTCAAATCACGAAAATCCAATCATTGGGAGCAACCAGGAAATAATTCCCTTTGGTAAGAGAGCAGGATACCGCAAAATCAGATCATTCTTTACAGATAATTAATCGGACAGGATGTTTCAAGTTTGTTCTAATAAAGAAACAGAGTAAAACCAAATCAGAAAAAAAATTCACTCACTGGAGGCTAAATGATTGCTTCAGGCACTCTGATAATCATTTTGATAAGCAGTCGATCAATCGATATTGGAGAAAAGCTAATCAACGTTCAGATATTACCTTGATTGCTGACAAACCTGTGATTGACCCAGGGCTCTAAACGAGTAAATGGGGAAAAACAACGATTAATCCTAGAACTCACGCTGGTCTGGTTTTAAACATTGAGCTAGGATTCAGACGATGACTTGCCATAGTTCCGGCCACCGGCGGTCAAATAATTACCCACTAAAAATCGAATTACTATCAATCGAGACTCAGCTAATCAATTGGATTCAAATTTTAGCAATATTCTGATATATCAGAATTAATCCAGAAACATAGTTAATGTCGAACAGTAGAGAAAGAAGGAAAAAAAGAGAAAAAAAAAATGTTGGAATCAAAGAGTTCCTGTTGATGTTACTCTGTATGAGCCGAAATTGTTATATGCAATCCGACACCATACGTGAGATTTGCCATTAAACCATGTAAAAAGGAAAAAAAAGAAAAAAAGAAGAAAACGAAAGAGGATGAAGATGAATTCTTGCCTTGTTTCTCGTTCTGGATCTTCAAAGCTGGAAGAAAGAGAAGGCCAATAAGGATCGGATTGTGCCTTCGTTGCCAAGATTTAACCTAGGAGGACTGGAATCAGTTTGAGCTCCCTTAGTTGAGGCAGACGAGCACCAGGAGAAGAGGGAAGGAGAAAGGTGATTCTGTTGCTTTTGATGGTAGCTGGAAGTCCTTTGATCTCTCAAGGGAGAAGATCAAGGAGAAGGAAGGAAAGGGAAAATCGAGAAGAAGAAGCTGTGGTAGGGTGAAGACGGGGTGCTGATAGATGCTTCGTCAATGTCCTTCCTCCTGTAGTTCTGCTATCAGGGCGACCGACCCCCTTTCGTGGTTTAGGGGAAAAACCAAGAAAACAAGAAGAACAACGATGGAAGAAAAAGAGGTGATCAGGATGCAATGGTGGGGTGAGATGCGGATCCCCCGGGCTTCCTCTGCGTTCCCCTTTTAAAGTGGAAGAGGAAGGCTCAGGAAGAAAAGGGGATTCTTGTTGGAGATTGATGGGCGAGGACGAGGCGAGGGCGATCGATGGTCATGGGATGGAGGACGCTGAAGGATAGTTCAAGAAGGGGGTCAAGGGAGGCCATGGAGGGAGAGATGGTGGCGGCTGAGGGAGGAAGGCGAGTTAGGGTTTTCAAAACCCTAACTCGACCCTTAAACCTCGAAAATTAGTTTTCCCAAAAAAAGGCCTCCTTTTCAGGTTTTTCTAAAAAGATGGTTAAAGGTGAGTTTTTCGGCAAAAATCTTCAAAAACCACATAGTTTTTCCTAATTTCTTTGGTTTTTTGCATGATTTTTCCATTTTTTTGTATTTTTGGAACAGAATCTAAGTTTTTTACACGAAAACAAAGATTAAACACTAATTTTTTGTATTTTTCTGAGAAATATTTACAAAAGTATTTTTCTGAGAATCTCAGACCATTTTGGGGAAAATTTCTTCAGAAGAATGGGTTTGGACCAAGGTTTTGAGAAAATAATCGAGTTTTGATACTTGAATCGAGAAATATAACGTGATGGATCCAAACGGATACCGGATGAAGTGTCTGAGCTTTTCAAAAAGTTATTTTTGATAATTTTAAGAATTTGATTGGATAATGAAGCTCAGATTTGGATTTTAATGTAGATCCGGATCCGAAATTGAGTCGGATATGTAAAATGAATTTAATTTCAACAGAATTTGAGAAACAAAATGGAATTTAGATTTAAAACCAACTCAATTACCCAAAGGATGGGGGAAAAGGGCAAAAAGGGGATATTTACAACATTTTGAAAAATTTGGGGTGTTCACACCTGCCTATTCAAGAACGGGATTGTTAAGCGCGGGCTTTTCCCCTTTCTCGATCCCCTGCTTGCACTCCTCCTATTCCCAAATTCCTACACTAATCCCCTTCCAACCGAACAGTCCAAGAGGATTGACCCAACCTGTAAAAGGCGTGCAGGAGTTATATTACCTTCTTGCAATCAGCCTTGGACTTCGTTGCTCGTTTTCCAACAAAAGGGTTCCCAAGAAGTGTCAGCAAGGAGCATCCGATCTGAGCGATTAGGTGAGCAATGTAGTTGATGCTTACGATTTGGTGGTTTGCATATCACACTTACTTCACACATATGTAAATCCATTGTTATGTTTAATGAGATTTATATTCAGGTTAGTGCATAAATCAAGAATCGATGATGCTTCGTAATAGCATCATCGATCTATAATCAAAACCGATTTTCACTGAATCATCATTTGTCTCCTCCCAGTTTTTTTTCTTTTTGTTTCAAATACCATGAATCTAAGGATATAATGTCTTAGTTCAGTTCAAAGTCTTGCAACTCATTACCTGAACCACCTCACGTTTCATATTAGACGTTGTGATAGATTTTTTTTTTTTTTTTTTTCACATGTGGGTTTTAATCGACCCTTTGTGCATACTGAGATTTTCAAATGGAAGTTCTTTGGTTCTAATCTTCTCTTCTTCAAATCAAAAAGGTTTTTTTTTTGTATGTATGGACATTTCAGCATATCAAACGATACCCACAGGGGTGTATCATACAGCAAATAGTGCACCTAACCTGTGCACGACAATTCATATCTTCTCTGTGTATATTCACCTTCTGGGTTTACAGATTTCCTGCATGTTTACCTTATTTTACACCATTACTGCATCACTAATTATAACAGTAGGCCTGTAGCATGTCCTTAAATTTTAAAACAGGTGCAGTAATGTCCACATTAGCTCAAAGTTTATTGTTGGTTCATTGTAAATCCTATAAGTGCTGATGATAAAAGGGTGCTGTGTGCTATCCTCACAGTGAGATTTTGGGTTGCCATACATCGTTACAGTTCAATGAATGTAGCATCCGGCGTTGTATGCCAAGACCAGAGTACTCCCTTGACAAGTGAATCATCTTATGGTCTTTATGGCTCTATGATATTGGTTGTTGCAAAATGGAGCCAGTGGAGAATCTGTTTGCTGTGCTAACACAGACTTTGGAATGAGTAGTTTCATTGATATTTTCCTTCCTGTAAGATTTCAATTGTGTATCTGCGATTTTGTGCTATCCTGGTGTTACCCACCTACAACCACGGCGTGGCCTGGGTTATATGATTCCCCTCTGTTTTGTTCTTCCAATATTCAATATCCTAGCCAACCCCTATAAGTATTGTATGAACCATATGCTGCATTCTGCAAGGTCCTCCTTAGGAGTCTAATAACTTTCTGTTCCTGCGTGAGATTGCTATAATTAATGGTCCGCTTAGGATTTTGGCCGAAGTAAGATCGGTTATCTGCAAAAAGGTGATGCGAGGGTGTATATGCCTATACCTCAATTACATTGCATAATGACAGTTCCACAATCGTTATCTTGTATATTTTGCTACCGACTTCTGCATCCTTCTTATGCTGGAACATTTCATAGCAGTTGCCATGTCTCTCTTTACATGTCTATACTTTCTTATTTTTAGCAGCTTGTATCATATGCTGTTGAACATTGTCAGATATTACACATACCATGGGTACCCTCTTCTTAGAGTAAGTGCCCCAGTGATGGGCATGGAAACAACCTCCAGTTTGCAACATTTCCTTTCAGTTGTGCAAGTTAGATGTAGTCTACTTAGCTTTAACCATTTGTCTTAGACAGTTACATTTCCCTTCAGCTGTCCATGTTGGCTATAGTTTACTTTGCTCTAACATTTTTTTTTTAGTTGTGCATGGTAGTTGTGATCTTGCTTGCTTTAACTGCGGGCTTAGACACAAGTGACATCTTCTTTTAGCCGTGTACATTGGCTGTGGTTTGCTTGTTTAGCTGTGTATTTTAGATACAGATTGCAAATTTTCTTTTAGCATTTCCTATTGATTACAGTTTGTGTGTTGAAGTCACTCATGTCAGATGAAGCTCATGTTTTTTTTTTTAGATGCAACCCATTTCTTATTATCTTTTTTTTTTTTTAGCCTCTTATGCTTCACCAATGCCCGTATCCACTATCGTAGGTTGTTTTCTGTATCTATTGTATATTTTTTTTTTTTTTGAAGACACCAAGATAGGCCATATATTAATATAACCTTTTTTTGCATATACCTATACCTTTTTTTTTTAATTCTTAAAGGCATCGATCTTCATCTCATATTATGAGCCTTTAGCCACTTACATGTATAGGTTCCTTATTCAGCCCAAATATGACTCTTAGATTTTTTTTTTCATATGTATATATATATCCTATTCATTTCATCTTCATCAAGTAATGCATTTCCATCATGATTCACATGTAATCCCTTGATTATTGTCGTCAACCTGAGATTTTCAATTTCCCGGTGGTATGGCGTATTTCTTGTGTCAACTCTCATTTGCAGGAAGGAGCGGAAGATGTGACTTTTATTAGCTTTATATATATATTTATGTCAGAGATGTAATAATCAAATTTGGAATAATATTTACTTTTACTGCTTAGATTAGGCTGCATCTCATATAGTTTGATTTCAGTAATATCCTGATTCTATGATGCATATATCTTAAATTTTCAAAATCACCATGGATGTACACGAATGGCACGTGCACCAACTCTTAGGGAGTTGATGGACTCGGTGGAATCCATATTTGCGGCCCTAGTCGGAATATGGACGAGACCCAGATCCATCATCTTTCTACCAGCTACATTGAGCCTACACTCTTAGGCTATCTTGAAAATGCACATCATATTTCTAAATTTTTCAAATCTTGTGTATTAAATCAATTAAACTCTGAACATATTCATGGCCACAGTCAGGATATGTGAAGAATTTATTTTGACTTAATACACATTTTTCAAACAAATTCCTTAGAAAATCTTTTCAAAATGCATTCATTCATTCATCTGCATCATGAAATTCTTGGTTTTCCCATGATTTTCTTAAGAAAACTTCATTCTCAAGAAATCAATTTCTCAAGAAACTCTGAGAATTTTTTCAAAATCGGTTTTCTCAAGTCAAGTTTTTCCACAGTTTTCCATAGGAAAAGGTCATTTTCCCAAGATTTTCAAGAGAAGTCTCTCACCTTTCTCAAAGTCAAAATCGATTTCCAAGTATTTCAAGGTTAAGATTCTCAGGTTTTCAACTTCCCAAGTTTCAATTTTCCTTTTCCACAAGGGCTTTCCAATGAATTTCCATCACTTTCCTAAGAAAGCTCTCAAAGTCCAAGTTTTCCTAAGAAGTGTCTCCCTTTTCAAAGGTTCACCCTTTTCTCAAGAATCACCTCCATTTTCCCAGGATTTTCATCCATCCATGATTTTTCCACACCTTTATGAACTTTCCCGTGATTTCAAAACACTTTTCTTCTAAGTTTCCTGAGAAATTGACTTTCATCTTTTTCCTGAGAGATTTTTTTTCAACTCCAAATATTTTCCAAGCATACATCATATTTTCCAATTTTACATTTTCCAAAAATCTCATAGCACATGCCTGAATTCTCTGTGCAGTTAGGATAGAATACAATTTTGATAATTTCGTTAAGTCAAGCATAATTTTGGTCCTTGGTTCGATTACCCCTGTTAAAGGCGGCAGGAACGATCGAACCTCGTACCGACAGGTCGAGCCCCATCCCATGGATTTTCCCGCAATTTTCAAAACGGAGGCGAGTATTTCAAAATAATTTCCAAAATCCGGTCAAGTTTGAATCGCGAAAGCATTTCCCTCTCTCTTCCGCAAGGAAGGGAAGATGGGGAAAAATTTTGCGATGATAACAATCGTGTTCTATCCTAAATGCACAGAGAATTCAGGCATGTGCTATGAGATTTTGGTGAATGGAAGTAGGAAAAACATGATGTATGCTTGGAAAATATTTGGAGTTGAAAGATATTTCTCAGGGAAAAGGTGAAAGTCAATTTCTCAAGAAACTCAGATGAAAGGGGTTTTGAAATCACGAGAAAGTTCATAAAGGTGTGGGGAAATCATGAATGGATGAAAATCCTGAGAAAATTCAAAGAATTCGTGAGAAAAGGGTAAACATTTGAACGGAAAATGCTTGTCAGGAAAAGCTTCAAGTTTTTTTAAAGCTTTCTTTGGAAAATGATTGAGATTCATTGGAAAATTCTTTGGAGAGGGAGAATTGAAACTCAGGAAACTGAAATCCTGAGAATCTTAGCCTTCAAACACTTGGAAATCGATTTTGATCTTTGAGAAAGGTGAGAGACTTCTTTTAAAAATCTTGAGAAAATAACATTTTCCATGGAAAACTGTGGAAAAACTTAACTTGGGAAAACCGATTTTGAAAAATTCTCAGAGTTTTTTGAGAAATCGATTTCTTGAGAATGAAATTTTCTTGAGAAAATCATGAGAAAACCAATGATTTCATGATGCAAATGATATGAGTGAATGAATGCACTTTAAAAAGATTTTCTAAGAAATTTGTTGGAAAATGCGTATTAAGTCAAAATAAATCCTTCGCATATCCTGACTGTGGCCATGAATATGTTCAGAGTTTAATTGATTTAATGCACAATATTTTGCAAGATTGGAAATATGATGTGCATTTTAAGATAGCCTAAGAGTGCAGGCTCAATGTGACTGGTTGAAAGATGATGGATCTGGGTCTCGTCCATATTCCGACTAGGGCCGTAAATATGGACTCCATCGAGTTCAGCAACTCCCTAAGAGTTGGTGCACGCATCATTCGTGTACATTCATAGTGCTTTTGAAATAAAATGCATGAATCACATAAACAGGATATTGCAGGAATTTAAACTATATGATATGCATCCTAGTCTAAACAGAAAATTAAATCTCTTATTCCAAAATTTACATTATTACATCACTAAATAAATGAAAGAAAGGGAAATTGCAGACTTCAGTTCCTTCTTTTGAATGTCCCTGCCAAACTTGAAATGGGGTTAGCTCAAATATGTGGGTTTTTCCAAGATTTTCCAATAATATTCTGAAATTATTGGACTTAGTTGGATATAAACCCTATTTTCATGCTTTCTTGATATTTGAAATGATATAAATGCAAGAAATTCAGTAGAAAATAGTTTGAAATTCGAAATTGTGGTCAAAATGACCAAAATACCCCTAATATTGAAGTTACATCTTTAAAATCACGGTTTTTGAAGGTAAAATTGAGATTTTAAAATTCGAATCAAACCAAATGATGATGAAATGCAGTATGAGGCATGATGACATGCTGCTAAACACATTAGGACTGTAAAATCAGAATTTTTACATGCTATCATTCGTCAAAAATAATGAATTTCGCTTGGATCAGGGTCCCGCGGGGCCCTATTTTGATGATATGGCTAAACCGAGCCTCAAATGAATTCTAAATGCTGTCAAATTCAGTATGAAGCATCTACCAATTCTGATAAACAGCCTAGAATGTTAAAACTCATGAAAAGAGATGGTTTAGATACTAAAATTTAAAGAAAATTCTAAAAAGGGCGGATTTCGCATGCGGACCCCAACCAAATGTAACACTTAATGCAGTAATACGAGAATTCCACCATAGAAACATTTGAGATTTTGCAGACTTCTAAATGACATGAAAATAAGCAATTTTGTATTTTACAGCCCCTGGATTTGAACTACGGTGAGTTCGATAACAGGAATTTGGTTCTGACGGAGGCAAAATCAACCTGATCTGATGTAAAATTACATAAAAAAATAGCATCCGACCATAGAAATTTCTGATAGTTAACTAAGGAACTAACGACACACAAAAACAACTTTCATTTTTATGATTTTGGCATTTGATCAACAAGAACATAGATAAAAATAGGAATTTTCATGCCTAAATCAACAGAGTAGATAAATATCACAAAACAGGAGACTGACAAGAAAAATCCGAAACAGATATCAAAACTGTTCTAAAAATCATAAGCTATCAGATTCAAACCGAGGACATCCGAACATGACATTCACTTTTTACAGATTTGGATTTAGAATAATATCCAAAGAGAACCCATCGACTTAAGTCGATTCAAAGTCTCAGAGGCCCAAATCAGGCTCTGACACGTGTCCCGAACTCTTGGATTTTTGTCAGACATCAAACAAATTGATACAAATTTGAGAAAATCATATTAACTACTAGACATCATTCTGAGTTCAGTACATTTTTCGGATCGAAAATCGGACCTCATATGAGAGAGATCTTGATTTTACAAGTCGGAGCTAACTTTTCAAAACGTATCCCGGGTAACAAAACCCGACCTACCATTTTGAACTTTTACCACAGTAAACATATTTAAATCATTCCGAATTTTTAGAAGCTTGTTAGGGACACCTAAGGGCGCATACTATGATTTTCTCATAATTGTTAACGAAAAATAAATGCATGAAATGATGTGTGGACTGACTGACAAAAATAGAGAGTTACGTAAATGAAGCTGAATCCATGAAATATTAAATAAATTCATGGAACGTGCTATTTAAATGAAATAAAACATAAATATAACCTATTTTAATGCATGAACATGATGAAATGCAGAAATTTAATCAAGAAAGCATGAAAGACATCCTTTGATATGTGTCATTTTATGAGAATAGCTCGATCCATCACTCGGATGAGCTCTTTCTTCAAAACGACCATACGAATCGAGCAATGATATTATAATATCGAAATCAATAGGAATATAATTGCACCTTGTGTTCTCCTGCAGCTTTGGAACTGCCGAAATGAACGGCTACCTTGATCATGGGCTCCAGAGGGGCGTGAATCCAGGGGAAACCAAAAAAATGGAATTTTGAAGTTCAATTCTCAAACCAGGGCTCCTCTGTACTGGGCGTGGGCTAGGGTATTTGTAGCAATTCTGGAGAATTTTGAATTTCAAACATGCTCAATCTGAGCCCTCCATGTGGCGCCATCTCAGGGCATGCCACTTGGAATTTGAGAAAATAAAAATGTGAATTTTGTGGGTGAGACACCTCAGCAGAGGATTTTGAAAATTTTTAAAATGTAGCTTGATTTTCTCTGCAGGAGTCTCCCAAATGGTGCCACCTCAGGAGGGTTTGAATTCTACTTTTTCTGATGAAAGGAAATCTGGACATGTGGCAGTCCAGGATGGTTCCATACCTGACAAGTGTCAGCTTGCTGGAGGAGGTTCTTCAGATGGCGCCACCTCATATAAGAAATTTGAAATTCAAATGAGGTTGGCTCTGAAAGAAGGGAGGGTGGCCATGTGGCACCACCTCAGGGTGGCTCCTACAATGTCATGTGGCAGGAGGGAGGAACAAGGAACATGTGGCGCCATCTCAGACCAGATGGAAAAAGTAAAGTTCAGGATTTGCGCCACCTAGGCCTTGTTTGAATTTTTTTGAATGGTTGCTTTTTCTGAAGAAGGCCAGGGGTGACACGTGTCCTCAGCTTTTTCTGAAGGAAGCTAGAAATGACATGTGTCACCTACTTTTCTGAGAAAAGTAGGGAGAGACATGTGTCAGACTGCTTTTTCTGAAGAAGGCAGAAAATGACATGTGTCATTTGCTTTTTCTAAGAAGAGCAGAGAATGACATGTGTCATTTGCTTTTTCTAAGAAGAGCAGAGAATGACATGTGTCATTTGCATTTTTTGAGAAAGGAGAGAGTGACACTTGTCACTTGCAGGAGGAGTACTTCAAATGGTGCCACCTCAGGGGAGACAAGCTCTACTTTTTCTAGACAGGGCAGCACATGACACGTGGCGTCCTTAGAGCGACATCAGAATGACACTTGGCAAGGGGTGAAGGTGGTGGACACTGACACGTGGCATGGAATGAAGAGGATGTCTAATGACATGTGGCAGCATCTTAAGGTGGCCCCACACTAACACGTGTCGTAGGATGGAAGGAGAGAGAAAATGACATGTGGCGCCACCCCTAGGAGAACCCCACGCTAACACATGGCAGGGCAATGGGAGGAGAGAGAAAATGGTCCAGTGGCGCCATTCCAGGGACAAGGCTCCTATATTTTTGGGTTTTTCAAAACTCAGGTTTTTTAAAAGAAAAGCCTATGTGACACCACCTCAGTGTGGGTCCCATATTGCTTCTTTATCGAAATAAAGACAAGACAACAAAACCACTTTTTGGAATTTTCATAAAAATCTAGACTAATTGGTAAAAACAAAAATTTTGAAAAGAGTTGGCCCTGTGGGGGTGAGAATGATATTGGAAATTGCTGACAGAAGGGCAAAAGCTGAGATAAAGTGGCTGAAATCTATATTGAAAACTATCCAGATCGTTTTCCTGAGGAAATATTTTGAAATTCAGAGTTCTGGGGGTAAAACGGGAAGAATTGATAATTTTGAAGACCCAGGGTTTTGTAATTAATTTTGAAAAGAGTTGAAATTCGAATCTGGATTGAAGGTTTTGAAATAGAGAGTCCTGGACCTCGAAATGACATGTTGTGCAGTGCAGTGATATGAAATGTCCATGCGATGCTATGCAATGACATGTCTTGTGAAATGTAATCTTAAATCAAGATTTGGAGATTCCCGTCTCCTGTCAGGGATAGGATTTTAAACATCTGAGCTAAAATAGAGAAATTTTGAGAGTTGCAGATGCAATTTGGTCTTTTGCAAGGTCTAGGCTCAAAAATTGACCATTTTTCCCTCCAGTGATCTCAAAGGATGAATGATGATGATGGGTGGAAATGTCAGGGAGGTGAGTGAAAATTTGGGGTGTTTACAGATGCCCCTCTTTGCTACTAAGCTGGCTTGTGGCCGAGCTTAGTGGCAAAGAAAAACACCTCAAATTTGGGCTATATAAAATGCCTCAGTTAGAAGGATCTGACTGGGTGTGGAGAAATTAGCCTGGTGATCAGGGTAGATATGAAATGGAGAATGAAGAGGAAAGATTCACTCTGTGAGAGTGAAATTCAGGTTTTTGCCCTTAACCTGGATGGGACAGAAATACCTCGCATGGAACGAAGCTCAGGTTTGACCCTTAACCTGATTGGGGAATCAAATATCTCATAAAATGAGATTCAGGTTTGTACCCTTATCCTGATCGGGCAAAAAATGAAATACCTCATCAAATGAGGCTCAGGTTTGTACCCTTATCCTGATTGGGCAGAAAATGAAATACTTCTTTGAATGAGGCTCAGGTTTGTACCATTGTCCTGATCGGGCGGAAAATGGAATACCTCTTTGAATGAGGCTCAGGTTTGTACCCTTATCCTGATCGGGTAGGAAAATGGAATATTGGAAGGTTATTAGACAACTTTTCTTGAAGAGGAACGAGGCGATGGAAATGGAATTGTAAGAGGCAATCTTGGAAGATGATCAAGATGATCCGGTGAATTTTTCATTAGTGTGAAATATGAATATGGTAAGGAGTAAGACGACTCTTTCGACAACGTGAAAAATGGATATGGCAATCTTTTGATAAGGTAACTCTTTCGGCAACGCGAAAGACAGACAAGGCAAACTCTTTCAGAGAAGAGTAAGGCAACTCTTTTAACAACGCAAAAGATGAATAAGGCAAACTCTTTCAGAGAAGAGTAAGGCAACTCTTTTGACAACGCAAAAGATGAATAAGGCAATTTTTCAATGAAGAATAAGGCAACTCTTTCGACAACGCGAAAGATAGACGTGAGCGATCCAAAGGAGTAAGGCGATTCTTTTGACAACGCGAAAGATGATAAGGCGATCCAAAGGAACAAGGCGATTCTTTTGATAATGTGAAAGATGTCAAAGGAAATCCAAAGGAGCAAGGCGATTTTTTTTTTCGATAATGCGAAAGATGACGAAGGCAATCCAAAGGAGCAAGGCGATTCTTTCGACAACGCGAAAGATGACGAAGGCAATCCAAAGGAGCAAGGCAATTTTTTTCGACAACGCGAAAGATGACGAAGGCAATCCAAAGGAGCAAGGCGATTCTTTCGACAACGCGAAAGATGGCGAAGGCAATCCAAAGGAACAAGGTGATTCTCTCGACAACGCGAAAGATGTCAAAGGCAATCCAAAGGAGCAAGGTGATTCTTTCGACAACGCGAAAGATGATAAAAGGCAATCCAAAAGAACAAGGCGATTCTTTCGACAATGCGAAAAATGTCAAAGGCAATCCAAAGGAATAAGGTGATTCTTTCGACAACGCGAAAGATGATAAAGGCAATCCAAAGGAATAAGGCGATTCTTTCGACACCGCGAAAGATGACAAAGGTAATCCAAAGGAATAAGGCGATTCTTTCGACAACGCGAAAGATGACAAAGGCAATCCCTTCAGAGATAAAGCTAATCTTTCAACAATGTGAAAGACGATAAAGAAAAATCTCTCGAAGGGGTCAAGATGCATCAATATGGACATCAAACTCTCACTTAACGTCAGGATAGCTAGAAGATATTGTCAAAATGTTAAAAATTTATTGTTGATTCAAAGTAATAGAAAATGATGCTTATTGTTGTGAAAATATTCCTCCTTTTCTACCTGAAGTATTAGCTCCAAATAGGATTGACTTCATAGAATCAAGATTTGGAATCCAAATTGCTTGTGATTGACCTTCTTCAAAGAAGTTATCAATTTCCTTGATATGAACAGGAAAGTGAGAATTTAATATTATGAAAGCAATTGATGAAAGAATATTGATAATAGAATTTCACAAATTTAAATAAGATTCTTGATAAATGGGGCAGTTTGATATCCTAGGAGCTTCTCTCATTATAATCTTTCTGCACTCTTTTGGGCTCTTTTGGGCTTCGGGAGAGTTTATTACATCATCCTTTATTTTGGAGATGTCCTGATTTTTCTCTCTTTCTTTTTCCTCTCTTGCTCTCTTTTGGGAAGGGTACGTTACAAACTCCGTCAACTTGGAGATGTTTCGATCCTTCTTGGACGATATTGGCTCATGGGTTAGAGATCTTTGGATGATAGCGGAAATTAAATATCTTTTAGGGATTGTCGGGAGGTTCATCGCATCTGCCTTCATCTTGACAGTGCTTTGGACTTTCCCTGGAAGGATCCGTCACAAACCCCGTCATCTTGGAGACGTCTCAAATCTTCTTTGGCCCCGGGGGTCTACTCGCTTAATTTGCCTTCATCTTGACGACAAGTGAGAGATCTCTTTTGCGGATGTTTAATTGCAGCTTAGGTGATTTTAAGGAGACAGGGCTTGGATGAATTCTCTCTTTTTCTAGCACTCAGGATATTTTCACTGACTCATTTTCACAAGAATGGTCTTTAAAAATGTGTCATTGACTGCGATCAATATCAATCATATATGGCTTTGCAAAAACATTGAATTTCCTTTGCTGGCCATATCGAGGATTTATCTTTCATCCTTTTGGTTGGCCAATAGAAAGAATTCGGATTTTGAACACTTCTTCACAAAAGCTTTGCCTTTTTGGAAGTAATACTGAAGGTAAACTGAGGTAAAAATAAAATTCTGAAATCAACAGGTAATTGATTGACAAGTTGACAAAGTGTTCTTGAAATCCTTAGTAAAAGAGATCGCTTGACATCCGAGTTGACACATCCCTGAGATGGTACTCAATTTTGAAGGTAAATCCAATACGAAGTTAGAATTTTGAAGGTAAGTCCTAGCATAATGCTGGATTTTGAAGGTAAGCCTAACTCAAAAGCTGATTTTGAAAGACCATCTGAATCAGGACTCAGGTTTTACAAGGAAAGCTGGAAGATTTGAGTGGAAACTCGAGCCTTTGAAGGAAAGCTAGGAAGTTTGGTTTCTATGGAGATAAAGTTCAGGTCGAAACCCAAATCTTCAAAGGAAAAACAAGGCCAATTCAGATTTTTGAGTCGAAACTCAAATATTCATAGGAAAGTTGGAAAGTTTGAGTCAGGGCTCGAATCTCAAAAGGAAACTGGAAAGTTTAGATCTTGAAGGAAAGAAAACTCGAGTTAAAACTCAAATCTTCAAAGGAAAGCTGGAAAGTTCGAGTCAAGGCTCGAATATCAAAAGGAAACTGGAAAGTTTAGATTTTGAAGGAAAGAAGACTTGAGTTAAAACTCAAATCTTCAAATGAAAGCTGGAAAGTTCGAGTCAGGGCTCGAATCTTAAAGGAAAATCTTTAATCAGAAGATTGAATTTTTGAAAATCGATAGTGCGAGAGCTAGGATTGAAAGTTTTGAGAATGGCCAGTTCGAGGACTAGATTATTTGACTTGCAATGAAAAAGACCATCATATTTAGATGTATGTGGTCTGATTTTCAGGATTAACCCCTTATCCTGAACGGGGATATGAATAGAAATTGGAAAATCATGAAAAATGATTCAGGTTTATCCCTTAACCTGAAGGGGAAGAAAATGGATGCAGAATTGATGCAAAATGAAATGCAAATGCACATGAAATGTAAATGAATACAAAGAAGGATAATCGAGGAATAAGGTGACAGGCTTCTTGATTGAGAGACGTCTTCAAGGTCATTTCTCACAAGAGACATATTGTGAAAAGGAAAGAGACGCAAATAAAATGGTGCCAAACTATTGGCAAATTTAATAATTTTATTGATGCTTAAAAATCGATAAAAGGAAACAGAATTATATTATCCCTTTGAAATGATAAAAAGCAAAATGAGAAGTGAGAAAGTGTTTGCACATGGGATCTTTAAAGTAAAAGGAGAATGTTATTTTGAAAGTGAGAAATTATTTTGGGAAGAAAATCAACTGTGAGGTTGATTTTGAGGAATGATCAGCGTGAGAGCTGATCTTTGAAAGGGGAATCAACACGAGGGTTGATTTTGAAGAGAGATCATCATGAGGGTTGATTTTGAAAATGTATTGGTTTAACACTAATTTTGGAAAAGAAAATCACCGCGATGGTTGATTTTTGAAAAAGATTGGACCGAAATATTAAACTTTTGGATGATCATAACGAAAAATTTTCAAAAATTTCATGATTTTTGAAAAACCCTCATAGACAATTTCATTTCTCTCATGAATGATGTTGGAATTGCCCCTACGAGGTGACTGGCAAAACGAAAGGAAGAAAGCAGGAAACTTTGGCATCATCAATTTTCTGAATGATCTGGGAAGGGCTTGGTTAGGATGGTCATCTCGTCTTCTTCTTCATCTTCAGCAAGGAGGCTCTTGTCAATGCAATCCTGAATAATATTTTTGAAAACAAAACAATGATCGATGTCATGCCCCACTGCCTGATGGAATTTTCAAAATTGATTCTTGAACCTTCCCATGATGGTGGGAGGAGTTGTGGCCTTTAGGAGCTTCATTAATCCCTTAGTCAGCATGAATTCAAGGGCTTCTTCGAGTGTTTGTTCGAGAGGAGTGAACACACGATCATTACTCCAACCTTCACGCTTTATCTTTTCCTTTTGTGGAAAGTTGGGCTGAGATAGCTTGCCATTCTGTCTTTCCTCTCGATCTGCATGGTTGCCCTTCTTACTTTTGTTATCATTGCGGCTGATGTTGGCGGAGGAGGTGAAATTTGCCTTTTTCTTTGGATCTAGATTGTTCTTGACGAGGGTGATACCATCGTAGACACCGTTCTCCAACCCCATCTCGAGTCACTCAGCTCGTTCAGTAAGCTCTATGAAAGACTTGGAAGGCAAGGTGGAGATAAGACTTCTCAAAGGTTGTGAGAAGTTGTTCAGGATCAGCGATAAGGCATGCCTCTCTGATATAGGATCCCTCATTTTGTTGCAGGTCTCTCTCCATCTGCGAATGAAGTCCTTGGCTTTTTCACTATCTCTCTGCTTCAGATTACAGAGGTGATTTAACGTTGGTAGCGCTTCAGTATTGAACAGAAATCGCTCGATGAATAGATTGACCACCTTATCGAATTCTAGCAACTCGATTGGATTGATATGCTCGGAGTACCACTTGGCGGCAGTGCCTTCTAAGCTACGAGGAAAACAGAGAAATAGGGCCCTATTGTCTCTCTTGAATTTGGAGCATTCGGCGAAGAACATGGCGAGATGGGCTTTCGGGTCGCTAGAACCATCGAACTTGATGAATTTACGGGGTAGATTCTTTAGATCTTCATCACCTTCTAAGTCATCATAAAAGTCCTTGCTAGTGAAGACTTTCTTGCCCTTGTCGCGGGCTTGGAGATCTTTAACCACTGTGGCCATTTCTCTGAACTGTGATTGCAGGGGTTCTTCTGCAACTTGACCTTTTGATTTGCAACTCCTCCTTTGTTCTTGGCCCCGTTTCTGAAATGCCGGAGGCACCTCATACTCTTCAAAGGTGTTTTCAGTTGAGTCTGATTCATCTGAAATCTCTTCTGGCTGAACTTGCTTCTTGGAAGCCTTCTTATCTTTGTGCCCGTGGAACTTCTCTCTGAATGGATTCTTCTCTGCACTGGTCCTGGGCTGCTCATTCATCATCTTGTTCATCATTTTCTAGAACATGGCATACATTTGTGGATCTATGCCATCATCCTCTTGCTGTTGATCTTGACTTTTGTCGGGTCTCAGGGAGCCCATCTCTTCTTCTAAAGCTGACGAGTATTGAGATGCCGTGGTTTTTCTGTCTGATCTTGTCCGAACCATCAAATGTTGAGGATGCTCTCTGCATGATAAAGCCTTGATCAGACTCTGAGGAAGTTTTGGATCGGGAGGAAAATGACATGGTAGACAATTGGAAGAATATTCCATTACTAGGGATGGAGTCACCGCTGAAATCACGACAATTATGTTGTTATTCTTTGTAAGAGAAATAAATAACGGAAAATGTGCCTTGTTACCTAGGCGGGGTCGTCAACCACGAGGAAAAAATACCATTTTTGAAGGAAGGAGATATCTCTTGGAAAAACAATCCGCAAACGGATTTAGAATAAGGAGAAGGCAAGTGAGTAAACAATTTCCACCGCAATAATCAAGGTATGCACGAGGAAAATAAGGTGAAGAATTTTGCAAATAGACAAAAGGATTGAAAATCCAATGAGAGAAAACATATGATTTTTGAAATTGCAGGCAGGATAAAAATGCAGCTGGAAATTCGAGATCCAGTAGAACGGAAGAATGAAAAATCACCTGGAGTTTTGAAAGAAATAGGATATTTTAAAAAAAAATCATCTAGGGTTTGAGAAAATAAGGGGAAAATGAGAGAAATATGGATATTTGAAAATATTTTTGTGAAAATGTAAGAAAATAGAGGTAATATACGAACAATCACATCCTGCATAAATATTTATGCACATACAGCACTCCCTAAAAGGCTGACTCTAGATGCATCATTTTGAAAACAGCTGTAGGACCCAAGTCCTAACTCTAGGTTCAGATCATCTTTGTCCAATCCATTTAAGCCGATATACCCGAATCGAAATCCGAGGTATGTGGCATACATTCTCAACTCCGGTTCTAAGGTAAGGTTTTCCAACATCCTTGAGCGCCTACCGATATACTTCGGACTGTGGCCCACGGTACGTGGTAGGGGGGAGTTAACCCAAATAATTGGCCCAGTTGTGAGGCTCTGTCCCGAACTAGGGTTCTGGAAGAAAGCCCAGCAACGTGAAGACCGGGTAATGATAGGTAAGGGAGGTTTGAAAAATGATCACATGCAAGAAATAGAGGGCTCTAAAACCTAGAGAGATAGATTTTGAAAACTTTTGAAGGAGCATACATTGTTTGCATTCAGATCCTAAATTGAGGAGAGTTGTATTTAGACCTAAGTCTATGTGTGCATGAAAATTTCTCCTCAATCTGGTCCTACCAAACCATGACTGGTCTATATGCAGTCAATGTCAGCTAGGTCAGAATCTAGGCTCCTCGGCTCACATGATATTGAAAGTAAAAGCTGACATTTTGTGAACACAGTTTTGATAATTGAACTAAATCAAGCACAATTTTGACCAGACAAGGACAGGTCCCATCAAAGTTGCCAAATCTGTTATCGTCGCAAAAATTTTCCCGTTTTCCCTTCCTTGCGGAAGAGAGAGTAAAACGATTCTGCGAGTCAAACTTGACCGGATTTCGGAAATTTGTTTTGAAATACTCGCCTTCGTTTTGAAAATCGCGGGAAAATCCATGGGATGGGGCTTGACCGGTCCGTACGAGGTTCGACCGTTCCTGCCGCCTTTAACAAAAGTAATCGAACCAAGGACCAAAATTGTGCTTGACTTAGTAAAATTATCAAAATCGTGTTCTATCCTAAATGCACAGAGAATTCAGGCATGTGCTATGAGATTTTGGAAAATGGAAGTAGGAAAAACATGATGTATGCTTGGAAAATATTTGGAGTTGAAAGATATTTCTCAAGGAAAAGGTGAAAGTCAATTTCTTAGGAAACTCCGATGAAAGGGGTTTTGAAATCACGAGAAAGTTCATAAAGGTGTGGGGAAATCATGAATGGATGAAAATCCTGAGAAAATTCAAAGAATTCTTGAGAAAAAGGTAAACATTTGAACGGAAAATGCTTGTCAGGAAAAGCTTCAAGTTTTTTTAAAGCTTTCTTTGGAAAATGGTTGAGATTCATTGGAAAATTCTTTGGAGAGGGAGAATTGAAACTCGGGAAACTGAAATCCTGAGAATCTTAGCCTTGAAACACTTGAAAATCGATTTTAATCTTTGAGAAAGGTGAGAGACTTCTTTTGAAAATCTTGAAAAAATAACCTTTTCCGTGAAAAACTATGGAAAAACTTAACTTGGAAAAACCGATTTTGAAAAATTCTCAGAGTTTCTTGAGAAATCGATTTCTTGAGAATGAAATTTTCTTAAGAAAATCATGAGAAAACCAATGATTTCATGATGCAAATGATATGAGTGAATGAATGCACTTTGAAAGATTTTCTAAGAAATTTGTTGGAAAAATGTGTATTAAGTTAAAATAAATCCTTCACATATTCTGACTGTGGCCATGAACATGTTCAGAGTTTAATTAATTTAATGCACAATATTTTGCAAGCTTGGAAATATGACATGCATTTTAAGATAGCCTAAGAGTGTAGGCTCAATGTGACTGGTAGAAAGATGATGGATCTGGGTCTCGTCCATATTCCGACTAGGGTCATAAATATGGACTCCACCAAGTTCATCAACTCCCTAAGAGTTGGTGCACGTGCCATTCGTATACATCTATAGTGCTTTTGAAATAAAATTCATGAATCACATAAACAGGATATTGCAGGAATTTAAACTATATGATATGCATCCTAGTCTAAGCAGAAAATTAAATCTCTTGTTCCAAAATTTACATTATTACATCACTAAATAAATGAAAGAAAGGGAAATTGCAGACTTCAGTTCCTTCTTTTGAATGTCCCTGCCAAACTTGAAATGGGGTTAGCTCAAATATGTGGGGTTTTTCAAGATTTTCCAATAATATTCTGAAATTATTGGACTTAGTTGGATATAAACCCTATTTTCATGCTTTCTTGATATTTGAAATGATGTAAATGCAAGAAATTCAGTAGAAAATAGTTTGAAATTTGAAATTATGGTCAAAATGACCAAAATACCCCTAATATTGAAGTTACATCTTTAAAATCAGGGTTTTTGAAGGTAAAATTGAGATTTTAAAATTCGAATCAAACCAAATGATGATAAAATGCAGTATGAGGCATGATGACATGTTGCTAAACACATTGGGACTGTAAAATCAGAATTTTGACATGCTACCATTCATCAAAATTAACGAATTTCGCTTGTTTTTCGCTTGGATCAGGGTCCCGCAGGGCCCTCTTTTGATGATATGGCTAAACTGAGCCTCAAATGAATTCCAAATGCTGTCAAATTCGGTATGGATCATCTACCTATTCTGATAAACAGCCTAGAATGTTAAAACTCATGAAATGACATGGTTTAGATACTAAAATTCAAAGAAAATCCTAAAAAGGGCAGATTTCGCTTGCGGATCCGAACCAAATGTAACACTTAATGCAGTAATACGAGAATTCCACCATAGAAACATCTGAGATTTTGCAGACATCTAAATGACATAAAAATAAGCAATTTTGTATTTTACAGCCCCTGGATTTGAACTACGGTGAGTTCGGTAACGAGAATTTGGTTCTGACGGAGGCAAAATCAACCTGATCTGATGTAACATTGCATAAAAAAATAGCATCCGACTATAAAAATTTCTGATATTTAACTGAGGAACTAACGACACACACAGGAACAACTTTTATTTTTATGATTGAGGCATTTGATCAACAGGAACATAGATAAAAATATGACTTTTCATGCCTAAATCAACAGAGCAGATAAATATCACAAAACAGGAGACTGACAAGACAAATCTGAAACAGATATCAAAACTGTTTTAAAAATCATAAGCTCTCAGATTCAAACAAAGGACATCTCGAAAATGACATTCACATTTTACAGATTCGGATTTAGAATAATATACAAAGAGAACCCATCGACTTAAGTCAATCCAAAGTCTCAGAGGCCCAAATCAGGCTCTGACATGTGTCCCAAACTTTCGGATTTTTGTCAGACACAAAAAACATCATAAAAAACTGATAAAACCAGATTAAAGACTAAACATCATCCCAAGTTCAGGACATTTTTTGGATCAAAAATCGGACCTCATATGAGAGAGATCTCGATTTTACAAGTCGGAGCTAACTTTTCAAAACGTATCCCGGGTAACAAAACCTGACCTACCATTTTGAACTTTTACCGCAGTAAACAGATCAAAATCATTCTGAATTTTTAGCAGCTTGTTAAGGACACCGAAGGGCGCATACTATGATTTTATCATAATTTTTAATGAAAAATAAATGCATGAAATGATGTGTGGACTGACTGACAAAAATAGAGAGTTACCTAAATGAAGCTGAATGCATGAAATATTAAATAAATTCATGGAACGTGCTATTTAAATGAAATAAAACATAAATCTAACCTATTTTAATGCATGAACATGATGAAATGCAGAAATTTAATCAAGAAAGCATGAAAGACATCCTTTGATATGTGTCATTTTATGAGAATAGCTCGATCCATCACTCGGATGAGCTCTTTCTTCAAAATGACAATACGAATCGAGCAATGATATTATAATATTGAAATCAATAGGAATATAATTGCACCTTGTGTTCTCCTACAGCTTTGGAACTGCCGAAATGAACGGCTACCTTGATCATGGGCTCCAGAGGGGCGTGAATCCAGGGGAAACCAAAAAAATGGAATTTTGAAGTTCAATTCTCAAACCAGGGCCCCTCTGTACTGGGCGTGGGCTAGGGTATTTGTAGCAATTCTGGAGAATTTTGAATTTCAAACATGCTTAATCTAAGCCCTCCATGTGGCGCCATCTCATGGCATGCCACTTGGAATTTGAGAAAATAAAAACGTGAATTTTGTGGGTGAGACACCTCAGCAGGGGATTTTGAAAATTTTCAAAATGTAGCTTGATTTTCTCTGCAGAAGTCTCCCAAATGGTGCCACCTCAGGAGGGTTTGAATTCTACTTTTTCTGATGAAAGGAAATCTGGACATGTGGCAGTCCAGGATGGTTCCATACCTGACAAGTGTCAGCTTGCAGGAGGAGGTTCTTCAGATGGCGCCACCTCAGATAAGAAATTTGAAATTCAAATGAGGTTGGCTCTGAAAGAAGGGAGGGTGGCCATGTGGCACCACCTCAGGGTGGCTCCTACAATGCCATGTGGCAGGAGGGAGGAACAAGGAACATGTGGCGCCATCTCAGACCAGATGGAAAAAGTAAAGTTCAGGATTTGCGTCACCTAGGCCTTGTTTGAATTTTTTTGAATGGTTGCTTTTTCTGAAGAAGGCCAGGGGTGACACGTGTCCTCAGCTTTTTCTGAAGGAAGATAGAAATGACATGTGTCACCTACTTTTCTGAGAAAAGTAGGGAGAGACATGTGTCAGTCTGCTTTTTCTGAAGAAGGCAGAAAATGACATGTGTCATTTGCTTTTTCTGAGAAAAACAGAGAATGACATGTGTCATTTGCTTTTTCTGAGAAGAGCAGAGAATGACATGTGTCATTTGCTTTTTCTGAGAAAGGAGAGAGTGACACTTGTCACTTGCATGAGGAGTACTTCAAATGGTGCCACCTCAGAGGAGACAAGCTCTACTTTTTCTAGACAGGGCAGCACATGACAGGTGGCGTCCTCAGAGCGACATCAGAATGACACTTGGCAAGGGGTGAAGGTGGTGGACACTGACACGTGGCATGGAAAGAAGAGGATGTCTAATGACATGTGGCGGCATCTTAAGGTGGCCCCACACTGACACGCGTCGAAGGATGGAAGGAGAGAGAAAATGACATGTGGCGCCACCCCTAGGTGAACCCCACACTAACACATGGCAGGGCAATGGAAGGAGAGAGAAAATGGTCCAGTGGCGCCATTCTAGGGACAAGGCTCCTATATTTTTTGGGTTTTTCAAAACTCCGGTTTTTTAAAAGAAAAGCCTATGTGACACCACCTCAGTGTGGGTCCCATATTGCTTCTTTATTGAAATAAAGACAAGACAACAAAACCTCTTTTTGGAATTTTCATAAAAATCTAGACTAATTGGTAAAAACAAAAATTTTGAAAAGAGTTGGCCCCTGTGGGGGTGAGAATGATATTAGAAATTGCTGACAGAAGGGCAAAAGCTGAGATAAAGTGGTTGAAATCCATATTGAAAACTATCCAGATCGTTTTCCTGAGGAAATATTTTGAAATTCAGAGTTCTGGGGGTAAAACGGGAAGAATTGATAATTTTGAAGACCTAGGGTTTTGTAATTAATTTTGAAAAGAGTTGAAATTCGAATCTGGATTGAAGGTTTTGAAATAGAGAGTCCTGGACCTCGAAATGACATGTTGTGCAGTGCAGTGATATGAAATGTTCATGCGATGCTATGCAATGACATGTCTTGTGAAATGTAATCTTAAATCGAGATTTGGAGATTCCTGTCTCCTGTCAGGGATAGGATTTTGAACATCTGAGCTAAAATAGAGAAATTTTGAGAGTTGCAGATGCAATTTGGACTTTTGCAAGGTCTGGGCTCAAAAATTGACCATTTTGCCCTCCAGTGCTCTCAAAGGATGAATGATGATGCTGGGTGAAAATGTCATGGAGGTGAGTGAAAATCTGGGGTGTTTATAGATGCCCCTCTTTGCTACTAAGCCGGCTTGTGGCCGAGCTTAGTGGCAAAGAAAAACACACCAAATTTGGGCTATATAAAATGCCTCAGTTAGAAGGATCTGACTGGGTGTGGAGAAATTAGCCCGGTGATCAGGGTAGATATGAAATGGAGAATGAAGAGGAAAGATTCACTCTGTGAGAGTGAAATTCAGGTTTTTGCCCTTAACCTAGATGGGACTGAAATACCTAGCATAGAACGAAGCTCAGGTTTGACCCTTATCCTTATTGGGGAATCAAATATCTCATAAATTGAGTTTCAGGTTTGTACCCTTATCCTAATCGGGCGAAAAATGAAATACCTTATCAAATGAGGCTCAGGTTTGTACCCTTATCCTGATTGGGCGGAAAATGAAATACCTCTTTGAATGAGGCTCAGGTTTGTACCATTGTCCTGATTGGGCGGAAAATGAATACCTCTTTGAATGAGGCTCAGGTTTGTACCCTTATCCTAATTGGGTAGGAAAATGGAATATTGGAAGGTGACTAAGACAACTTTTCTTGAAGAGGAACGAGGCGATGGAAATGGAATTGTAAGAGGCAATCTTGGAAGATGATCAAGATGATTCGGTGAATTTGTCATCAGTGTGAAATATGAATATGGTAAGGAGTAAGATGACTCTTTCGACAACGTGAAAGATGGATATGGCAATCTTTTGATAAGGTAACTCTTTCGGCAACGAGAAAGACAGACAAGGCAAACTCTTTCAGAGAAGAGTAAGGCAACTCTTTTGACAACGTAAAAGATGAATAAGACAAACTCTTTCAGAGAAGAGTAAGGCAACTCTTTTCACAACGCAAAAGATGAATAAGGCGATTTTTCCAACGAAGAATAAGGCAACTCTTTCGACAACGCGAAAGACAGACGCGAGCGATCCAAAGGAGTAAGGCGATTCTTTCGACAATGCAAAAGAAGATAAGGTGATCCAAAGGAACAAGGCGATTCTTTTGATAACGTGTGAAAGATGTCAAAGGCAATCCAAAGGAGCAAGGCGATTTTTTTTTTCGATAACGCGAAAGATGACGAAGGCAATCCAAAGGAGCAAGGCGATTCTTTCGACAACGCGAAAGATGATGAAGGCAATCCAAAGGAGCTAGGCGATTCTTTCGACAACGCGAAAGATGATGAAGGCAATCCAAAGGTGCAAGGCGATTCTTTCGACAACGCGAAAGATGACGAAGGCAATCCAAATGGACAAGGCGATTCTCTGGACAACGCGAAAGATGTCAAAGGCAATCCAAAGGAGCAAGGCGATTCTTTCGACAATGCGAAAGATGACAAAAGGCAATCCAAAGGAACAAGGCGATTCTTTCGACAACGTGAAAGATGTCAAAGGGAATCCAAAGGAATAAAGTGATTCTTTCGAAAACGCGAAAGATGATAAAGGCAATCCAAAGGAATAATGCGATTCTTTCGACACCGCGAAAGATGACAAAGGTAATCCAAAGGAATAAGGCGATTCTTTCGACAACGCGAAAGATGACAAAGGCAATCCCTTCGGAGATAAAGCTAATCTTTCAACAATGTGAAAGACGATAAAGGAAAATCTCTCGAAGGGGTCAAGATGCATCAATATGGACATCAAACTCTCACGTAAAGTCAGAATAGCTAAAAGATATTGTCAAAATGTTAAAAATTTATTGTTGATTCAAAGTAATTGAAAATGATGCTCATTGTTGTGAAAATATTCCTCCTTTTCTACCTGAAGTATTAGCTCCAAACAGGATTGACTTCATAGAATCAAGATTTGGAATCCAAATTGCTTGCGATTGACCTTCTTCAAAGAAGTTATCAATTTCCTTGATATGAACAGGAAAGTGAGAATTTAATATTATGAAAGCAATTGATGAAAGAATATTGATAATAGAATTTCACAAATTTAAAAAAGATTCTTGATAAATGAGGCAGTTTGATATCCTAGGAGCTTCTCTTATTATAATCTTTTTGCACTCTTTTGGGCTTCGGGAGAGTTTATTACATCATCCTTTATTTAGTAGATGTCCTGACTTTTCTCTCTTTCTTTTTCCTCTCTTGCTCTCTTTTGGGAAGGGTACATTACAAACTCCTTCAACTTGGAGATGTTTTGATTCTTCTTGGACGATATTGGCTCATGGGTTAGAGATCTTTGGATGATAGTGGAAATTAAATATCTTTTAGGGATTGTCGGGAGGTTCATCGCATCTGCCTTCATCTCGACAGTGCTTTGGACTTTCCCTGGAAGGATCCATCACAAACTCCGTCATCTTGGAGACGTTTCAAATCTTCTTTGGCCCCGGGGGTCTACTCGCTTAATTCGCCTTCATCTTGACGACAAGTGAGAGATCCCTTTTGCGGATGTTTAATTGCAGCTTAGGTGATTTTAAGGAGACAGGGCTTGGATGAATTCTCTCTTTTTCTAGCGCTCAGGATATTTTCACTGACTCATTTTCACAAGAATGGTCTTTAAAAATGTGTCATTGACTACGATCAATATCAATCATATATGGCTTTGCAAAAACATTGAATTTCCTTAGCTGGCCATATCGAGGATTTATCTTTCATCCTTTTGGTTGGCCAATAGAAAGAATTCGGATTTTGAACCCTTCTTCACAAAAGCTTTGCTTTTTTGGAAGTAATTCTGAAGGTAAACTGAGGTAAAAATAAAATTCTGAAATCAACAGGTAATTGATTGACAAGTTGACAAAGTGTTCTTGAAATCCTTAGTAAAAGAGATCGCTTGACATCCGAGTTGACACATCCCTGAGATGGTACTCAATTTTGAAGGTAAATCCAATACGAAGTTGGAATTTTGAAGGTAAGTCCTAGCATAATGCTGGATTTTGAAGGTAAGCCTAACTCAAAAGCTGGTTTTGAAAGACCATCCGAATCAGGACTCAGGTTTTACAAGGAAAGCTGGAAGATTCTAGTCGAAACTCGAGCCTTTGAAGGAAATCTAGGAAGTTTGGTTTCTAAGGAGATAAAGTTCGGGTCGAAACCCAAATCTTCAAACGGAAAACAAGGCCAATTCAGATTTTTGAGTCGAAACTCAAATATTCATAGGAAAGTTGGAAAGTTTGAGTCAGGGCTCGAATCTCAAAAGGAAACTGGAAAGTTTAGATCTTGAAGGAAAGAAAACTCGAGTTAAAACTCAAATCTTCAAAGGAAAGCTGGAAAGTTCGAGTCAAGGCTCGAATATCAAAAGGAAACTGGAAAGTTTAGATTTTGAAGGAAAGAAGACTTGAGTTAAAACTCAAATCTTCAAATGAAAGCTGGAAAGTTCGAGTCAGGGCTCGAATCTTAAAGGAAAATCTTTAATCAGAAGATTGAATTTTTGAAAATCGATAGTGCGAGAGCTAGGATTGAAAGTTTTGAGAATGGCCAGTTCGAGGACTAGATTATTTGACTTGCAATGAAAAAGACCATCATATTTAGATGTATGTGGTCTGATTTTCAGGATTAACCCCTTATCCTGAACGGGGATATGAATAGAAATTGGAAAATCATGAAAAATGATTCAGGTTTATCCCTTAACCTGAAGGGGAAGAAAATGGATGCAGAATTGATGCAAAATGAAATGCAAATGCACATGAAATGTAAATGAATGCAAAATTAATGCAAGTGGGTGCATATACATGCAAAATGAGAGATTGGTTTATCCTGCCTGCATACAGGATGTTTTGAGGTAAAGATAGATTTTTCAAAAAAAATGCCACAGTGTAACTAGGGAGGAAAATTTTGAATACAAAGAAGGATAATCGAGGAATAAGGTGACAGGCTTCTTGATTGAGAGACGTCTTCAAGGTCATTTCTCACAAGAGACATATTGTGAAAAGGAAAGAGACGCAAATAAAATGGTGCCAAACTATTGGCAAATTTAATAATTTTATTGATGCTTAAAAATCGATAAAAGGAAACAGAATTATATTATCCCTTTGAAATGATAAAAAGCAAAATGAGAAGTGAGAAAGTGTTTGCACATGGGATCTTTAAAGTAAAAGGAGAATGTTATTTTGAAAGTGAGAAATTATTTTGGGAAGAAAATCAACTGCGAGGTTGATTTTGAGGAATGATCAGCGTGAGAGCTGATCTTTGAAAGGGGTATCAACACGAGGGTTGATTTTGAAGAGAGATCATCATGAGGGTTGATTTTGAAAATGAATTGGTTTAACACTAATTTTGGAAAAGAAAATCAACACCAGGGTTGATTTTAAAGATAATGGTTCGAAACCAATTTAAGAAAAAAAAATCACCGCGATGGTTGATTTTTGAAAAAGATTGGACCGAAATATTAAACTTTTGGGTGATCATAACGAAAAGTTTTCAAAAATTTCACGATTTTTGAAAAACCCTCATAGGCAATTTCATTTCTCTCATGAATGATGTTGGGATTGCCCCTACGAGGTGACTGGCAAAATGAAAGGAAGAAAGCAGGAAACTTTGGCATCATCAATTTTCTGAATGATCTCGGAAGGGCTTGGTTAGGATGGCCATCTCGTCTTCTTCTTCATCTTCAGCAAGGAGGCTCTTGTCAATGCAATCCCGAACAATATTTTTGAAAACAAAACCATGATTGATGTCATGCCCCACTGCCCGATGGAATTTGCAACATTGATTCTTGAACTTTCCCATGATGGTGGGAGGAGTTGTGGCCTTTGGGAGCTTCACTAATCCCTTAGTCAGCATGAATTCAAGGGCTTCTTCGAGTGTTTGTTCGAGAGGAGTGAATACACGATCATTACTCCAACCTTCACGCTTTATCTTTTCTTTTTGTGGAAAGTTGGGTTGAGATAGTTTGCCATTCTGTCTTTCCTCTCGATCTGCATGGTTGCCCTTCTTACTTTTGTTATCATTGCGGCTGATGTTGGCGGAGGAGGTGAAATTTGCCTTTTTTCTTTGGATCTAGATTGTTCTTGACGAGGGTGATACCATCGTAGATACCGTTTTTCAACCCCATCTCGAGCCACTTGACTCGTTCAGTAAGCTCTATGAAAGACTTGGAAGGCGAGGTGGAGATAAGACTTCTCAAAGGTTATGAGAAGTTGTTCAGGATCAGCAATAAGGCATGCCTCTCTGATATAGGATCCCTCATTTTGTTGCAGGTCTCTCTCCATCTGCGAATGAAGTCCTTGGCTTTTTCACTATCTCCCTGCTTCAGATTACAGAGGTGATTTAACGTTGGTAGCGCTTCAGTATTGAACAGAAATTGCTCGATGAATAGATTGATCACCTTATCAAATTCTCGTAGCTCGATTGGATTGATATGCTCGGATTACCACTTGGCGGCAGTGCCTTCTAAGCTACGAGGAAAACGGAGAAATAGGGCCCTATTGTCTCTCTTGAATTTGGAGTATTCAGCGAAGAACATGTCGAGATGGGCTTTTGGGTCGCCAGAACCATCGAACTTGATGAATTTACGGGGTAGATTCTCTAGATCTTCATCACCTTCTAAGCCATCATAAAAGTCCTCGCTAGTGAAGACTTTCTTGCCCTTGTCGCGGGCTTGGAGATCTTTAACCACTCTGGCCATTTCTCTGAATTGTGACTGCAGGGGTTCTTCTGCAACTTGACCTTTTGATTTGCAACTCCTCCTTTGTTCTTGGCCCCATTTCTGAAATGTCGGAGGCACCTCATACTCTTCATCGGTGTTTTCAGTTGAGTCTGATTCATCTGAAATTTCTTCTAGCTGGACTTGCTTCTTGAAAGCCTTCTTATCTTTGTGCCCGTGGAACTTCTTTCTGAATGGATTCTTCTCTGCACTCGTCCCGGGCTGCTCATTCATCTTCTTGTTCATCATTTTCTAGAACATGGCATACATTTGTGCATCTATGCCATCATCCTCTTGCTGCTGATCTTGACTTCTGTCGGGTCTCGGGGAGCCCATCTCTTCTTCTAAAGCTGACGAGTATTGAGATGCCATGGTTTTTCTGTCTAATCTTGTCCGAACCATCAAATGTTGAGGATGCTCTCTGCATGATAAAGCCTTGATCAGACTCTGAGGAAGTTTTGGATCGGGAGGAAAATGATATGGTAGACAATTGGAAGAATATCCCATTACTAGGGATGGAGTCGCCGCTGAAATCACGACAATTATGTTGTTATTCTTTGTAAGAGAAATAAACAACGGAAAATGTGCCTTGTTACCTAGGCGAGGTCGTCAACCACGAGGAAAAAATACCATTTTTGAAGGAAGGAGATATCTCTTGGAAAAACAATCCGCAAACGGATTTAGAATAAGGAGAAGGCAAGTGAGTAAACAATTTCCACCGCAATAATCAAGGTATGCACGAGGAAAATAAGGTGAAGAATTTTGCAAATGGACAAAAGGATTGAAAATCCAATGAGAGAAAACATATGATTTTTGAAATTGCAGGCACGATAAAAATGCAGCTGGAAATTCGAGATCCAGTAGAACGGAAGAATGAAAAATCACTTGGAGTTTTGAAAGAAATAGGATATTTTAAAAAAAATCATTCAGGGTTTGAGAAAATAAGGGAAAAATGTGAAGACCGGGTAATGATAGGTAAGGGAGGTTTGAAAAATTATCACATGCAAGAAATAGAGGGCTCTAAATCCTAGAGAGATAGATTTTGAAAACTTTTGAAGGAGCATACATTGTTTGCATTCAGATCATAAATTGAGGAGAGTTATATTTAGACCTAAGTCTATGTGTGGATGAAAATTTCTCCTCAATCTGGTCCTACCAAACCATTCCTGGTCTATATGCAGTCAATATCAGCTAGGTCAGAATCTAGGCTCCTAGGCTCACATGATATTGAAAGTAAAAGCTGACATTTTGTGAACACAGTTTCGATAATTGAACTAAATCAAGCACAATTTTGACCAGACAAGGACAGGTCCCATCACGGTCGCCAAACCTGTTATCATCGCAAAATTTTTCCCGTCTTCCCTTCCTTGCGGAAGAGAGAGTAAAACGATTCCGCGAGTCAAACTTGACCGGATTTTGGAAATTTGTTTTGAAATACTCACCTCCGTTTTGAAAATCGCGGGAAAATCCATGGGATGGGGGCTCGACGTGTCGGTACGAGGTTCGATCGTTCCTGTCGCCTTTAAAAGGAGTAATCGAACCAAGGACCAAAATTGTGCTTGACTTAGTAAAATTATCAAAATCGTGTTCTATCCTAAATGCACAGAGAATTCACGCATGTGCTATGAGATTTTGGAAAATGGAAGTAGGAAAAACATGATGTATGCTTTGAAAATATTTGGAGTTGAAAGATATTTCTCAGGGAAAAGGTGAAATTCAATTTCTCAGGAAACTCAGATGAAAGGGGTTTTGAAATCACATAAAAGTTCATAAAGGTGTGGGAAAATCATTAATGGATGAAAATCCTGAGAAAATGGAAAGAATTCTACTTTGGAAAATGGTTGAGATTCATTGGAAAATTCTTTGGAGAGGGAGAATTGAAACTCGGGAAACTGAAATCCTGAGAATCTTAGCCTTGAAACACTTGGAAATCGATTTTGATCTTTGAGAAAGGTGAGAGACTTCTTTTGAAAATCTTGAGAAAATAACCTTTTCCGTGGAAAACTGTGGAAAAACTTAACTTGGGAAAACCGATTTTGAAAAATTCTCCGAGTTTCTTGAGAAATCCA
Source organism: Nuphar pumila (assembly GCF_984573655.1). Lineage (NCBI taxonomy): Eukaryota > Viridiplantae > Streptophyta > Magnoliopsida > Nymphaeales > Nymphaeaceae > Nuphar > Nuphar pumila. Next base: position 122,327,489 of record NC_143249.1, read on the forward strand.
TTTCTTGAGAATGAAATTTTCTTAAGAAAATCATGAGAAAACCAATGATTTCATGATGCAAATGATATGAGTGAATGAATGCACTTTGAAAGATTTTTTAAGAAATTTGTTGGAAAAATGTGTATTAAGTTAAAATAAATCCTTCACATATTCTGATTGTGGCCATGAACATGTTCAGAGTTTAATTGATTTAATGCACAATATTTTGCAAGCTTGGAAATATGATGTGCATTTTAAGATAGCCTAAGAGTGCAGGCTCAATGTGACTGGTAGAAAGATGATGAATCTGGGTCTCGTCCATATTCTGACTAGGGTCGTAAATATGGACTCCACCAAGTTCATCAACTCCTTAAGAGTTGGTGCACATTTCATTTGTGTACATCTATAGTGCTTTTGAAATAAAATGCATGAATCACATAAATAGGATATTGCAGAAATTTAAACTATATGATATGCATCATAGTCTAAGCAGAAAATTAAATCTCTTATTCCAAAATTTACCTTATTACATCACTAAATAAATGAAAGAAAGGGAAATTGCAGACTTCAGTTCCTTTTTTTGAATGTCCCTGCCAAACTTGAAATGGGGTTAGCTCAAATATGTGGATTTTTCCAAGATTTTCCAATAATATTCTGAAATTATTGGACTTAGTTGGATATAAACCCTATTTTCATGCTTTCTTGATATTTGAAATGATATAAATGCAAGAAATTCAGTAGAAAATAGTTTGAAATTCGAAATTGTGGTCAAAAAGACCAAAATACCCCTAATATTGAAGTTACATCTTTAAAACCAAGGTTTTTTAAGGTAAAATTGAGATTTTAAAATTCGAATCAAACCAAATGATGATGAAATGCAGTATGAGTCATGATGACATGCTGCTAAACACATTAGAACTGTAAAATCAGAATTTTGACATGCTGCCATTCGTCAAAAATAACGAATTTCGCTTGTTTTTCGCTTGGATCAGGGTCTCACGAGGCCCTGTTTTGATGATATGGCTAAACTGAGCCTCAAATGAATTACAAATGCTGTCAAATTTAGTATGGAGCATCTACCTATTCTGATAAACATCCTAGAATGTTAAAACTCACGAAATGACATGGTTTAGATACTAAAATTTAAAGAAAATCCTAAAAAAAACGGATTTCGCCTGCGGACCCGAACCAAATGTAACACTTAATGCAGTAATACGAGAATTCCAGCATAGAAACATCTGAGATTTTTCAGACTGCTAAATGACATGAAAATAAGCAATTTTGTATTTTACAGCTCCTGGATTTGAACTACGGTGAGTTCGGTAACGAGAATTTGGTTCTGACGGAGGCAAAATCAACCTGATCTGATGTAACATTGCATAAACAAATAGCATCCGACCATAGAAATTTCTGATATTTAACTGAAAAACTAATGACACACACAGGAACAACTTTTATTTTTATGATTTTGGCATTTGATCAACATAAACATAGATAAAAATACGAATTTTCATGCCTAAATCAACAGAGCAGATAAATATCACAAAACAGGAGACTGACAAGAAAAATCCGAAACAGATATCAAAACTATTCTACAACTCATAAGCTTTCAGATTCAAACAGAGGACATCCCGAACATGACATTCACTTTTTACATATTTGGATTTAAAATAATATACAAAGAGAACCCATCGACTTAAGTTGATCCAAAGTCTCAGAGGCCCAAATCAGGCTCTGACACGTGTCCCGAACTCTCAGATTTTTGTCAGACACAAAAAAATTCATAAAACTCTGAAAAAATCAGATTAAATACTAGAAATCATCCCGAGTTCAGGACATTTTTTGGATTGAAAATCAGACCTCATATAACAGAGATCTCGATTTTACAAGTCACAACAAACTTTTCAAAACGTATCCCAGGTAACAAAACCCGACCTACCATTTTGAACTTTTACAATAGTAAACAGATCCAAATCATTCCGAATTTTTGGCAGATTGTTAGGGACACTTAAGGGCAAATACTATGATTTTCTCATAATTTTTAACGAAAAATAAATGCATTAAATGACATGTGGACTGACTGACAAAAATAGAGAGTTACCTAAATGAAGCTGAATGCATGAAATATTAAATAAATTCATGGAACGTGCTATTTAAATGAAATAAAACGTAAATCTAACCTATTTTAATGCATGAACATGATGAAATGCAGAAATTTAATCAAGAAAGCATGAAAGACATCCTTTGATATGTGTCATTTTATGAGAATAGCTTGATCCATCACTCAGATGAGCTCTTTCTTCATAATGACAATACGAATCGAGCAATGATATTGTAATATCGAAATCAATAGGAATATAATTGCACCTTGTATTCTTCTGCAGCTTTGGAACTCCCGAAATGAACGGCTACCTTGATAATGGGCTCCAGAGGGGCGTGAATCTAGGGGAAACCAAAAAATGGAAATTTGAAGTTCAATTCTCAAACCAGGGCCCCTTTGTATTGGGCGTGGGCTAGGGTATTTGTAGCAATTCTGGAGAATTTTGAATTTCAAATAGGCTCAATCTGAGCCCTCCATGTGGTGCCATCTCAGGGCATGCCACTTGGAATTTAAGAAAATAAAAATGTGAATTTTGTGGGTGAGACACCTCGGCAGGGGATTTTGAAAATTTTCAAAATGTAGCTTGATTTTCTCTGCAGGAGTCTCCCAAATGGCACCACCTCAGGGTGGTTTGAATTCTACTTTTTCTGATGAAAGGAAATCTAGACATGTGGCAGTTCAGGATGGTTCCATACCTGACAAGTGTCAGCTTGCTGGAGGAGGTTCTTCAGATGGCGCCACTTCATAGAAGAAATTAGAAATTCAAATGAGGTTGGCTCTGGAAGAATGGAGGGTGGCCATGTGGCACCACCTCAGGGGGGCTCCTACAATGCCATGTGGCAGGAGGGAGGAACAAGGAACATGTGGCGCCATCTCAGACCAGATGGAAAAAGTAAAGTTCAGGATTTGCGCCACCTAGGCCTTGTTTGAATTTTTTTGAATGGTTGCTTTTTCTGAAGAAGGCCAGGGGTGACACGTGTCCTCAGCTTTTTTTGAAGGAAGATAGAAATGACATGTGTCACCTACTTTTCTGAGAAAAGTAGGGAGAGACATGTGTCAGTCTGCTTTTTCTGAAAAAGGCAGAAAATGACATGTGTCATTTGCTTTTTCTGAGAAAAGCAGACAATGACATGTGTCATTTGCTTTTTCTGAGAAAGGAGAGAGTGACACGTGTCACTTGCAGAAGGAGTACTTCAAATGGTGCCACCTCAGGGGAGACAAGCTCTACTTTTTCTAGACAGGGCAGCACATGACACGTGGCGTCCTCAGAGCGACATCAGAATGACACTTGGCAAGGGGTGAAGGTGGTGGACACTGGGACGTGGCATGGAATGAAGAGGATGTCTAATGACATGTGGCGGCATCTTAAGGTGGCCCCACACTGACACATGTCGGAGGATGGAAGGAGAGAGAAAATGACATGTGGCGCCACCCCTAGGTGAACCCCACGCTGACACATGGCAGGGCAATGGAAGGAGAGAGAAAATGGTCCAGTGGCGCCATTCCAGGGACAAGGCTCCTATATTTTTGGGTTTTTCAAAACTCAGGTTTTTTAAAAGAAAAACCTACGTGACACCACCTCAGTGTGGATCCCATATTGCTTCTTTATTGAAATAAAGACAAGACAACAAAACCTTTTTTTGGAATTTTCATAAAAATCTGGACTAATTGGTAAAAACAAAAATTTTGAAAAGGGTTGGCCCCTGTGGGGGTGAGAATGATATTGGAAATTGCTGACAGAAGGGCAAAATCGGAGATAAAGTGGCTGAAATCCATATTGAAAACTATCCAGATCGTTTTTCTGAGGAAATATTTTGAAATTCAGAGTTCTAGGGGTAAAACGGGAAGAATTGATAATTTTGAAGACCCAGGGTTTTGTAATTAATTTTGAAAAGAGTTGAAATTTGAATCTGGATTGAAGGTTTTGAAATAGAGAGTCCTGGACCTCGAAATGACATGTTGTGCAGTGCAGTGATATGAAATGTTCATGCGATACTATGCAATGACATGTCTTGTGAAATATAATCTTAAATCAAGATTTGGAGATTTCTGTCTCCGGTCAGGGATAGGATTTTGAATATTTGAGCTAAAATAGAGAAATTTTGAGAGTTGCAGATGCAATTTGGACTTTTGCAAGGTCTGGGCTCAAAAATTGACCATTTTGCCCTCCAGTGATCTCAAAGAATGAATGATGATGCTGGGTGGAAATGTCGGGGAGGTGAGTGAAAATTTGGGGTGTTTACACCCCACACCAAGGAACCTCTTGAAATTAAAAAGAAACCAAGGGTATAGTGTTAAAGGGGATTACTTGGGAGGGCAAGTAATATTTTCTATAAATAGAGGTGTACCCCCCTTTAGAAAAATCGTCCTACCCTTTCTAGCCTTCTCTCTCTGTCTCTCCTCTTTCCTAAACCCTCCCCTACCTAGCCCACTTGGTCTGAGTCTGCCTGCCTGGCTTGAGCCTGCCTGATCTGGACGTAGCCTGCTTGACCTGGTCTGAACCCACTTGACCTGGTCCAAACTCAGTTGACTTGACTTATACCTGGTTTGGTTTGAAGTCAAAGTCAAGGTCCTTTTTTGTCTAGATTCTGGTTTGGTTTTCTGAACCCAGACCTAGCCTACTTGGGTTGAGTTCGAACCTGCTGAACTCAGTTGACTTGGACCGAACCCAGTTTGGTTCAAACCCCTTGGGTTGAGCAACTTGACCTGCTTTACCTCTTTCTCAACTAGGTAGACCTCATCTGACCTCTTAAAGGAAGGTTCGAAGTAGAAGACGTAGTTTAGAGCCGTTCTTCGCAAATCAATAAGTAAGTTCGCTCCGTTGATCCATCTCTTTCAAGTATTTGCTTGTTTGTATATAGCATATACTTTCTGAAATAGTATCTGATCCTTGTTCTTGGTTGAGCCATTTGGGACACTTCGATGTTCAATCGCTCAGCTCGTAACTATCGTCGGATATATATATGTTGAATACGCAGTATATGCGTTCATAAAAATGGTATCTTACCCTAATTCTTGTTTGAGCCCTTCGGAACACTTCGGTGTTCACCCGCTCGCCTCGTAACTCTCGTTAGATGCCAAACTTCGTGTATATCGCCTGGTGGCTGCTGTCGCGTCTTATATCGCCAAGGCTTTATAATTTACCTTTGTCGTCGCGTCGTATGATGCCAAGGCTCTCTGTTTTCCGCAATTTCCAATTATGCACTTTCGATTATGCATTTACTTACGTCGTCGCATCGTATGATGCCAAGGCTCCCTGCTTTCTGTAATTTTTTATTATGCACTTTCGATTATGCATTTACTTACGCCGTCCCGTTGAATGACGCAAAGGCTCCTTCTTTCTGCAAATATATATGTAGAATATTTTGTTCGGTTAAACACCCTGAACACTATTATATGCATTTCATTTACGCCACTGTCATATAAAGCATAGACTTCTACTTATATCACATATATAACGCATAAATGAGCGTTCAAATGGAGATCAACTTCAAATCGCCAATGTCATTCTCTTACCGCTCCTCGTTCAAGATTCTGCTTGACAAATGAAGCCCCTATTGGAAAGACCGCTTTTCAGCAAAATGCTCTTTTCGTAAATACTAAGTCATTTACGTATGGCATGGCTATGGCCCAAGGTTCCAAACAACCTTGATGGATGCAAGGTACGTATAATGGTGTGCATCCATTTTCTGAGTTAAGCGTAGCGATTTCCTGCCAAAGAGGTGAGATGTCGCTGAAATGGATAAAAGAAACACACGCTTTCTCCGTCAAAGAGATGAAGCACTGCAGAAATTTTTAAAGAAGCTAAAAATAACTTGGAAAGAACGTAGCAGGATACTCCGTCATATAGCGGAGTGCTACCCAGTTCATGACACTTTCTACAACGTAGAAAGGATCGTCACACCCCTGTCGTTGGAGCAGGGGAGGTGCTGACGAAATAGTTGGCAGAAGAGCTGCTAGAACCGGTTAAATGGCGCAATGATGCCATTGTTGGAATGATGCTAGATTTGCTCGTCTCATTGATACTTGCAAGGGCACCTTGCTGGTAAGGGCCGCTGCGCCAGAGTAGTAGTTGCGCCATGACTAGGTTGTGAGCTCGTTGCGTAAAAATACGCCGAGCAACCGATCTATTATGATCGTGTCATATGCATGCTCATGGAAAGACTGATACACAACTAGACTCGTAAGGGCCGCAGAGCCAGAGTACGTTGTCCACTCAGAAGAGGTGTGATGCTGGTGATGTTCGCAGTGCCGAGAGCAGAGTTAAGCATGCATATGAATAAAATGAAAAGACCCCGTGGTAGATGACCATATTAGGGGCATACTGAACAGGGTCGGGTACATACTCCTCAACGGCTGCCCTATAGGCATGCATTAAGTAGCTTGTCAGACCGGCAGACCCCTTCAGAATTTCTCACCGAGGAAGACGGTGATGGTGCAGCCTTGAGTGACTTATATTACCTTTGAACCTGATAGAGTTCATGATGGTCTCTATCACTCAGAAGTATGGAGGTCATGGTTATCCAAAGGATTGAACACAACTACTATAGTAGCAGAATGCATTCGAATATCTAGTAGGGACTTCTTCCGGTATGATTGTACCGTCCTACTAGAGGGATGGGGTCAACAGGCCTCTGGGGTGTCTAAAAATACATAGAATAATCAACCCCCAGATCGCTGCGTTGGTGCTCAGATATATCTCTCTGAAGTCCAGGGGGAGAGGTTAATTATCGAAACAAAGTATTAGCTTAGGTTCAGCGATGCTTGAATGAATGAGTGGATGAACATTGTTGAGTCAGTCCTGCATAACCTTTGCGAAGGTGTCATAATCGGTATACGACTGGGCAAAGACCCTTGTTGTATCCGCACGACTAAGCAAAGTTTGAGGAGTTGTCCTTAGATGTGTGGGATACGAATGTGCCAAGTATGAAGACTTGAGCACAATATTCGACCCTGAAGAGGTCAAGGCTAAGTCGTGGAGACTTGAGGGGTTATTCAAATCACAGCCCTGAAGAGGCTTGCACTAAGTCATAAAGACTTGAGCAGATGTTCAACTCATAGCACTGAGGAGGCTCTTTTGATATACACTAAGTCTTGGAGGCTTGAGCATCGTTATTGCGAACTGCGACCATGAGTGGTCATCGTATGTACTTGAGTTGAATGGATGTGTGATTGCTTGCTTACCAGACCATCAGTGGTTCTGACCCCATTTTATGAGGATTTCAGGTGTTGAACCTGCGTTGCGATATGCGGAGCAAGGCGGCATCGAGTTCCAGAGTTTCTCTAGGCAGACTTGTACTGCTTCCTTTTATTGAACCTATACTGCTTTTCCAAGCAGTGATGTTGTAATAAACATGTGGTTTTCGATAAAATGGAACGCTTTGGTGGTCAATGAGTTGCTTGGCCACATATCTGTAATGTGCACGGGGATTTCTAAAACTGAAGACTCATTATCGTCTGATTCCGCAGCTAAAAGCTTTTGTCAGTTCTACTGCAAAGAAAAAAAAAAAAAATTTTGAAAATTTTAACTTAGCTTTGTTTTGGAAATCCGGGGGGGCGTTACAGTTCGGTTTCAAATACAGGAAAAAATAGAAAACCTCATAAAAAATTCTAAAATTTTAGCAGTGAATAGAAGAAAAGCAGATAAACAATTTACCTTTTTACATATTGTTGATCGGATCTCCGGTTAGGGAGATACGATCAACACAAGTTGACTTAGTGCTTGAATAAAGCATAACGAGTTCTAAGAAATAGATCTTACTTTCTAACAGAGGAAAAATATAAGAAAATTACAGTAAATTATAGACATTAATATGAAGCTACTGCAATTTACGAATCCTAAATCAGATCTTCGATGACAGAAATATCGCAATTGTAAGCTATACCTAAATATCAATAGCGATTTTAAGTAACATGAATCACGGTTCAACTTTTTATTTTTCTGACAAGGTTTCTGAACCCAAAACCTTCTGATTTTTTTACAAGGTGTTACTGAAAAATCCATGGACTAAACCTAAAAAAATCAAAATTTTCTACCAAAGATTTGAACATGAAATAGCATGATTTTTATAAACCTAGAATCAAAACGCACAAATATCTCATAAAACACTAAAAAGAGATAATCTAAACATGGAAGTTAATAAAAAAAATACATGAACAGCATAACGAAATTCAATTTGATGCTATAATATATAGAATAAACACTAATATGACAAGAAAATAAAAAAAATACAGGGAATCCATAGTTGAATTTGATTTACCCTTTGAAAAGATGGATTTAGCCCATTTAACGAGCAAATCTCATATTTCATCGGTTAAGAACATAAAAAATGTATTTATAAACAATTCTAACGGATTAGAATCCTAGAAAACACCATTAAATAGTGTTAGATCATCTTCTTGGCTCTGCTTTAGGGTTCTTGAACGAAATCCATGAACTAGGAAGCGCCCATGGTGGAATCCATGGTAAAACATGAAAAAAAATAAGAAAAACATAAAAAAAGTTATAAAACCTTACCTTGGATAGTTGCAGCTTCAAGGAGGAAGAAGAGGGTGCTGGGAGGAGAGAGAAGCTCCAAGAAAACTAGAGAGAGAGCAATAGGGGTCGACCCCCCTTTTGCCCCTTTAAATAGATTTTCAAAGTTCAATTTAGGAAATATTTTAGTTGGCTAAAACTTTCCTAAAAAGGTTCCATAAGGGGGCTGGTTTTTCTAGAGGGAATTTAGCCTAGCCAAACCCTAATTACTAACCTAACTAAAACCCTAGAAATAGCCAAATGTGGCGCCACCTAGTGTGGGCCTCATTTGGGTTTTTTAAAAACCCTAATTTTTTAAAACTTTAAAATCAAGGTTAAATTCAAAAAGCAAAAATAAAAGTTTTTTTTTAAAACAAATTTTGACTCACCTAGACCTCTAATCTAAGTAGGACACTAACTAATCCTAAACTAACCCTGACTCTCCCAAATATGGCACCACACAGAGTGAGCCCCACTTGGTTTTCTCAAAAACGATTTTAAAACCTGAAAAACAAAGGTTTTCAAAATATGGTTAAAAATCAAATTAAAGTTGAATGTTTTTAAACCAAATAGAGTTCTGACTGGATCAAAACTCCTCCAGATGTGGCACCAACTGAGTGGGCCCGAGATCAAAGTTTTGAAAAAGTTGAAATATAGACTGAAAATGCTTTTGAAAATGAGTTAAAATCAACAAATGAAATACAAAGGTTGTGAAAATAGAGTTATAAGCGAACTGAAACTCTAGACCTGAGTATTGAACCAATTAGGACTCTGCGATTTTAGATTTTTGAAAGCCAAATGAAGAAGTTTTTGAAATATTTTCTCAAAACTGGTGAAAATAAGTTGAAAAATACAGTCAGGGTTAGAGTCCTAACCCGACTGAAACTCTGAAATAGAGTCCTGAATCAACCGAAACTCTGCAAAATGACCTAATTCTTTTGAAAATAAGTTAAGAAGATGAAAATGGAGGTTAAACAAGATTCAGAATAGAGTCTTGATCAGATTAGGACTCTGAGACAGAGTCTTGATCAGACTGAAACTCTAGATTTTGAGTCTTTTCTGAAAAACAGATAAAAAAAATTGTGAAAACCAATGAAAATGACAACAAGTAATGAAATCAGAATAGAGTTCTGGTCCAACTGGGACTATAGGGATAGAGTCCTAATTTGACTAGGACTCTTAAATTTTAGATTTTCTCAGAAAACAAATGAGAGGATTTTGGAAAACAGGTGAAAATGAGGTAGAAATTGAAGTCAGGTTAGAGTCCTGATTCGATCAAGACTCTGAGGAAGAGTTCTAATTCGATTAGAGCTCTGAGATTTTTTGGTTTTCTATAAAGCAAATAATGAGATTTTTAAAAAGAACTTTTGAAAATCAGTGAAAATGAAGCGAGAAAATCAACTTAAGATAGAGTTCTGATTCGATCAAAACTATGGGACAAAATCTCAGAATTTTGAAATTCTATGATCAACGTGTAACAATTTTGGTTTCTGAAAAGATAAATTGAGAGATTTTTTAAAGATTCTCTCAAAATTGAAGTCAGAGTCAGAGTCCTAATCCAATTAAAACTCTGAAGAAAGAGTCCTGATTTGACTAAAACTATGAGTTTTTTACTTCTTTTGAAAGATTTTGAAAGATTTTATTGAAAACCAGTAAAAAAACAGCAACAAAAGATAGAGTCTTGATCCAACTGAAACTCTGAGAAAGAGTCTCAATCTCACCAAAACTTTGGAGTTTTGGGGGGAAAATGAAGGATTTTGACAAATTTTGTTGAAAACAAGTAAAAATAGAGATGGGAAGCAAAGTCCTAGTCTGACTGAGACTCTGAGATTCTGGCTCTTTTGAAAATCAGATGAGAAGGTTTTGAAAACAAGTGAAGAACAGGAGTAAAGGATGAAATCGGGACAGAGTCCTGATTCGATTAGTACTATGGGAAAGAGTTCTAATTTGACTCAAACTCTAGAATTTTATCCAAAGCAAAGGATTTTCAAAGATTTTCTCAAAATAGGTAAAAAATGGTAGTAAAAGGTAGAGCCCTGATCTGACTAGGACTCTGGAAAAAGATTCCTGATCTGATTAGGACTCTGGAAAAAGAGTTCTGATCAGACTAGGATTCTGAGATTTTGGCCAAAAATGACAAAAATAGGCAAAAGATATGACTACATCAAAATGGAATTTTGAAAAGGTTTAAAAAGCTGAAAATACAGAGTCCTGATCCAACTAGGACTCTAAAATTTTGAAAATTTTGATAAATAAAGGAATTTAGAAGCGACACCACCTAGGTGGGTCTCACTTAAGAATTGAAATAAGTTGAAATTGAGTTTAAAACGAATCAAGATCATTTTCTGAGAAAATATTTTGAAATATAAGATCCTGGGGGTGACAAATGGCAGAACATCAATTTAAAACCCAAGTATTTGAAATTGCTTTTGAAAGAAAAGCTTTAAAGCTCGAATCTGGACTGAAAGGTTTTTAAAAACAGGAGTGTTGGATCTCAAAAATGAGATGCAATGACATGCAATGCCCTGAAATGCTATAAAATGATATGCCAAATGCATGTAATGATATGCAGTGACATATTAAATGTAAGCCCTGAATGAGGGACTTGAAATTCTGGACCCCTGGCAGAGACAAAGAATTTGGAGATTCTCATTTGAGGATGAAGACTGATAATTGAGATCGAGCCAAAATGGAGATTGTCTTTTGGAATATTTGATTTTGAGGCAAAAATTTGGGCTCTCAATGGCTCTGGCTCAGATATCAACCAACTGGTTCCCTAAAGGCTACAGAGAGTGGGTTCCAGTGGCAGGAGGCAGGTGTTTGTGAATGGGGGTGAAAATTTGGGGTGTTTACAAGACAACAAAGGGGAAGATTTTTCTCAAAAATTTTATCAACTACTCAGTGCACAATATTTTTTTCCATGTCATCAACGTACCACCTACATACAATCTCTTACTCGGAGGAACATGGATTTACAATGCGAATATCGTTTCATCAACACTGCACCAAGCATTAAGTGGTCTAAAGGGGGGATGATCACCACAGTTTTAGAAGGAGATCCAGAAGAAAGGTTGTCACAACCCATTATTCCCCGTCCTACCTTTACTGCAGGCATCCCTAGCATCAGGGAAAGCAATGAAGTTATTCTCAGTAAAAGCTTAAAATTGATGAAGCTGGAGGAAGCCCAACCTACAGAGAATATGGCAGCAATGGTCCAATGGCAAGGACCACATTTCTTCAAGCTTGGAGGGTGTCTGATTTGCACCTCCTTCAAAGATCACCCCATGTTTCTTTAATTTTCCAAAGCAAAGAAAGGATTTGACCTTTTGATGAAACATGGCTACCAGCCTTTCAGAGGCTTGGGCAAGAATGAAGATGACAGGCTAGAACCCGTCATCCCTATCCACCATCCAGAGAAAACAGGACTGAGATTCATAGGCAAGGAGTTACAGAAAGGAACAGTTTTTGTTAAGAAGACAGACTAAGAGCAACAATGCCAATGTTTTTCTCATCTTTTTTTCTTACCTTCTTTTTTCTTGTAAAGACAATACAATCTCAATTTCCTTCTCTTTAGTCAGTTATCTGCTTATAAATATTCAATCATTAATAGAATATCAAATTTGTCCTTATCTTTGTGTCGTCTTTCTTTGCAATTTACTGTTATCTTTTTGTTATTTTACTAGCAATATGTCTTTTATGACAGGCAATTTTTCCTAAAAATCTCTTTTCCTTTCAAAGCCTTTCAGAATGCCTCACAAAATGATGAGGAAGCTCATCGCCAATCCAAATCTTCCCTCGGTTGTTTCAAGAACAGCAAGGATTCACCAAATAAAAGCAAAAATAGAGGTCAACAAAATGGCAGAATAGTCAGTGGAATCCATAGAATTTGACCCAACCATTCAAGAGTTACCAGAATTCACCCATATTCAGAAGTAAGATGAACCATCCTCTTTGGTCCATGATTCAACAAAAGATATCAATATTGTTTTAGAAGATGATCCAAAAATCCTCAAGATCGACACCAACCTGAATGCAGATGAAAAGAGAAGGCTCATCCTTTTCCTTAAGCAGCATCAAGAAGTCTTTGCCTAGACTTATGAAAATATGCCAGGCTTAGATCCTAAATTGGTCGAACATTGACTTATTTTGAAGTCAGATTTCAAGCCAGTCAAGCAAAAATTAAGGAAAATGGATCCCTAGGTGGCACTATAAGTTAAAGGACTTGAAGATTTGTTGAAAGCAGGATTCATCTGAGTCATTGACTATCATGACTGGCTGGCAAACATTGTTGCAGTTCCTAAAAAAATGCTAAAGTTTGTATATGCATCGATTTCAGAGATCTCAACAAGGCCACCCCAAAGGATGATTATCCACTCCCCAACATTGACCTTCTGATCGACAGCACAGCAGGTCATGCCATGTTTTCTTTTATGGATGGATATTCTGGTTACAATCAGATCAGCTAGCCGCTCGTGATCAAGCAAAGTCTGCTTTTATTATGCCATGGGGCACTTTTTGTTACACAGTGATGCCATTTAGGCTCAAGAATGCTGGAGCAACTTATCAAAAGATGATGACGGCCATCTTTCATGACCAAATGCACAGAATCATGGATGCCTATGTTGATGACATCCTGATTAAGTCCAAAGAAAAAGAGGATCATATTGATGCTCTTGGTCAAGTTTTTGAATGACTTATCCTCTACAAGTTAAGACTCAATCCTCAAAAATGTGTTTTTGGAGTAAAGTCAAGCAAGCTGCTCGGTTTTATAATCAACAAAAAGGGAATAGAAGTGGATCCTGCCAAGGCAAAAGTCATTATTGATATGCCATCTTCCACCAATCTCAAGGAATTACGCAGCCTCCAAGGACGCATTCAGTCTATTCATCAGTTCATTTCCAATTTAGCAATGAGATGTGAACCATTCAATCATTTACTGAGGAAATGAGTGAAATTTGAATGAGGGCCAGAATGTCAACAGTCATTCAAGCGCATCAAGCAATATCTTCTTAATCTGCATGTTTTGAAGCCGCCAGAACTTGGAAAACCACTTATGTTGTACATCTCTGTCAATCAAAATGCCTGCGGTAGATTTTTGACACAGTACAAAGAAGGCAGACTGATAGAACATGTCATCTACTATGTGTGCAAAACCTTTGTGGACTATAAAAAGAAATACTTTCGGATGGAGAAAACATGTCTAGCCCTAGTATGGATGCGCCAAAAATTAAGACATTATTTGCTGGCATCTGAAGTTAAATTTTTATCAAAACTTAATCCTCTCAAGTATATCCTGGAAAACCGTTTCTCAGTGGATGGATCGCCAAATGGTAAGTTCTTTTAATGCAGTATGACTTAGAGTATGTTTCTCAAAAGTCAATTAAAGGTCAGGTCATCGCAGATCAATTGGCAGACTTTCCTCTAGCAGAAGATGTCAAAGTAGAGGATGATTTTCTCAATGAGAACATCTATAATATCCAACAATCTCTAGTTTGGAACTTGTTCTTCGACGGCTCTAAGAATATGGCAGGCATAGGGATTGGGATCTTATTAATCACACCCGAGAAGGAAATGATCCTTTTTTCCCTCAAACTGGGTTTTTAATATACTCACAATATGGCCAGGTACGAGGCCCTGATACAAGGCCTATAAACTTTGCAAAGCTTTAATGTCAAAAGAGTGTATGCCTTAGGCGACTCATTGCTCATCGTCAGTCAGGTCAAGGCTGAATGGCAGGTGAAAGATCATAAAGTAATCCCTTATCAAAAGATCATTCTGGATCTCATAGACAACTTCGAGGAATTTTAACTCAGTCATATCAGAAGAGAGTACGACCAAATAGCCGACAGCTTGGCTAGCCTGGGCTCTATCATGTCTTTTAAAAATTATGAATCTTGTCATTCTTTCGAAATCAGCAGACTTGATCAACCTGCCTTCATTCCAGCCCTGCAGACAAACCAGGTCGAGCAAAGAAAGAAGCCTTGGTATCAAGACATCAAAAATTTTATTAAAACTGGTGAATTTCCACCAGGCATGCCAAAAAGGGAGAGACAAGTCATCCAGCGCATGTCCGCTCGATATTTCGTCCTCACCAATGTCCTTTACCCTCGTGGGTTCAATAATGAGTACGCCAGATGCTTAGACAAAAATGAAGCCAGGGAAATTGTTCAAGAGGCACATGAAGGCATTTGTAGTGGCCATGTTCCGAGCAGGGTATTATTGAAAAACCATGCAACAAGACTGTTACCGATTTATAAAGAAGTGTGTCAAATGTCAGATGCATTCACCTTCCATTCATGCGTCAGTCGCATATTTGAAATTCGTTGTTTCGTTGTGACCATTTTCTATGTGGGCTTTCGATGTCGTGGGCCCAATCACTCCTTCTGCTTCCAATGGCAACAAATATTTTCTTGTAGCTATAGAATATTTCACCAAATGGGTTGAAGTTGTTACTCTGCGGACAATGGAAGGTCGACATGTGGCCTCATTCATCCACAAGAATATCCTTTGCCGCTTTGACATACCACATGACATTGTTTCTGACAACGACAGTCATTTCAAGAATGAAAAGATGAAGATCTTTTGTTCAAAGTTCAGGATTTATCACCATCTTTTAGCTCTCTATTATCCTCAAGGGAGTGGTCAGGCAGAAGCCACCAACAAAATTCTGATCCGTATTTTGTAAAGAATAGTGGAAACGGGCTGTGATTGGCACAAGAAAATCCACTATGCACTTTGGGCATACCGTACCACCATTCGGACTCCAACCAATGCTACTCCTGTAGAGCTTGTTTATGGGACCGATGTGGTATTACATCTTCATGTTCAAAAGCCTGCATTCAAATTTGCCTCACTTATCGAGCTATCACTTGATCAATATCAGCAACAGAGGTTGGTACAGCTTGATCTACTAGACGAACGAAGGCTTAAGGCAGTCGAGCATGCTCAAGCTTATTGTCAAAGGATAACCCAACATTATGCCAAGTTTGTCATTGAGAGAAGATTTCGACTTCATGATCTGGTCCTCAGATCAATAACTCATCTCAAGCACCGTCTGCGTGGCAAATGGTCACCAAATTGGGAAGGTTTCTATGTGGTCAAAGAAGCACTACCACACAATTCATATTGCCTGATCAATGCAAATGGGATGGAGTTGTTCGATCCTATCAATGCTCTGCACCTGAAGAAATTTTACACCTGAATTGCCTATTCTATCCTTTTGTACTTTTCAAAGGAGCGTCCTTCAATAATAATGAGCAATTATTCCTTCATCCAATATTTTCTTTCCTTATTACACTGGGGCATCTTTTATTATAAAAACTGGTCTTCACTTCAAACATCCAATATGCAAGCAAGATCAAACATGCTCTATCTTCATCAATCATTATCAATTCTCATTAATCTTTATCAATTCTCATTAATCTTTATCAGTTTTCATCAATCTCCCCATTCAAGGTAAGCGATAATCCTGAACAATGCAACTCTGTTCGAATCTATCTTGAGTCAAGAATTTTCATCTTAATCATCATAGAGTCTTCAAAAAATTGATAATCTTCAGATTCAGTTTGCAATTTTTATCGATCATTCCCAAAATTCAATCTCAGATCAAATCTTTTTTAAAAATACAGTGCTCATACTGGTCATAGTCAAAATTTTCAATCGAATCATTTTCTAAACCCAGTCCTTGCACTGGTCATTTTAAATCCAATTTTCAAGTTATCCAAATTCTAAGTTGGAATAGTTTGCCTTTGAAAAACTGAGTTTTAACCCAGACTTCTTTTACTTTTTAACTTTCGAGTTGGACTAATTTTTCTGTCAAAATCGAGTTTTCAACTCAGACTTTCTTTTAAAAATGTGTTTCGACTCGAACTTTCTCTTAAAACCGAGTTTCAACTCAAACTTTCTTTCAAAAATGAGTTTTGACTCAGACTTTCTTTTAAAACTGAGTTCCAACTTAGGCATTCTTTCAAAAATGAGTTTCGACTCGGACTTTCTTTAAAAAATGAGTTTTGACTGGGACTTTCTCTCAAAATCGAGTTCCAACATGGACTTTTTTTCGAAAATGAAGTTTGACTCTGACTTTCTCCCAAACCCAAGTTCTGATTTGGATTTTCTTTCAAAATTCAACTGCCGAGTTAGACTTTCTTCAAAACCCAGCCTTCGAGCAGGTCAAACTTCAAAAATCAACTTTGTGCTTAATGTCATGTTTTTACAATCAGACCTTTGGGTCAACCAATTCTAATAAATTCAATCATTTTCCAACCTTCGGGTTATAATTTTATCAATTTCAATCATTTCCCAACCTTCGGGTTGTATTTCTACCAATGATGGTCTTTCAACATTTCAAGTTGAACCCATCTTCAAGTTGGCCCAATATCTCAATCAATCATTTTGCTTGCAAATAACTCTATTTTCAGAGAGAGTTTGAGGGAGCTTGTATCTTTTGCAAGCAACCCATTCTTGTTCGCAAGAACCCTTTTCCAGGGAGAGTTTGAAGGGACTTATTTCTTCACAAATTGTTTGTAAAACCACAATCATTTTTTTACACAAGGAACCCTTTTTCCAGAGAGAGTTTCGAAGGAAGCTCATTTTCCTTTGTGGCCCCCAATTTCTCATTTTGGCTTCTCTGTCGCAGATGACCTTTGTTTTTAGGGAGTGTGATGGACTCGCTCCTTTGTGATATTTATCGACCTTACCCACTGTAAACACCCTAAATTTTCCAAGTTCATTACAGACACCCTCATTTCACAGATGTTAGTCCCCTACAGGACGATATAGAGTCCCACCCTCCTAGGTTTACCCTAGTCTAGAGGTCAGTTGTACCCAGTTTAGTCAATAAAATTACCATTTTACCCTAAGTCACCCTTGGATCTTTCGTTAGTTAGGTTTTAACCGAACTCATCTTAAGTTCAGAAAAGTTAGAATGATTGTCATTCCTAGCTCCTCTGAGCTCACGATGAGCGAATCCTGACCATTTCTGACCATTTCAGCTAAATTAGCTCATTTAAGGCAAAATGAGCTTATTTGAGCTCGAATCTTAGCCAAACTATCCCTGAGTCAACCAAATTCAGTAGATCCTATCCCCAAGAGTCTGACATAAGCGCACCAAGAGTTTGAATGGTCTAGTTCTAGTTCAAAATCACTTTTTACATATTTGGACATTCATTTCAGCTCATTCGAGCTTAATTCAGTCTAAATTGAGCTAGCCCTGACTGATTGAGCTAGTGTTTTAGCTCCAAATTTAGTTCACCTGAGTATAATTGGCTTCGAATTCAGTTCATTACAATCCAGTCAAGTTCAAATTAGTTCAGACCAGTCTAGTACAGTATTTCTACCCTTGCAGGGCGAAGACCAAAAAAATAAAAATTATCCGGGAAATTATTTCCAATAATTTTTTAACTAGGACCGACTCCAAATTCGGACTCACATCAATTCCTTCATCTAATATCTTATCAATATTCGAGATTCGATCCATTTTAATTTGGATATTGGATCTAATGTTGGATCTGGTGTCTAATTTCTTCCCGGACCTGGATTTTTCATCTGATTCGTTCAGAAATCCATGTCCAGAGTCCAATTCATTTTTTTGAACCTAGAATATCCCATCAGATATCCAGGATCCAATTAAACCATTTCGGATACATTTCAGTCTTGATCCACATTCTAATTCGATCAGAAGTTTAATCAAATCAATTTCTGAACTCTGATTCGTCTAACATCTGAGATTCAATATTCATTTTTGGGATTTTGATCTAGATCCAAGATCCAATTTTATTCTCTAAACTGGATCCAAGATCCAAAATCAAAATCCCAATTTTCATTATGAAATTGGGCTTTTCCAGTGTCAATTCTTCATAAACTCATATTCAAGATACGAATCCCATTTTTGAACGAATTTTCCTTCAAATCGATATCCAAATCCAATCTTTTCAAAACTTTGGATCCAAATCCTTTTCAAAATTCAATTTTATCCTAATTTCAAAATCAATCTTTGGATTTTAAATTAAAATCCATCATTTTGAAAAAATCCTTTGAAAAATATCTTGGATCCAGTTCAAAATTCAGTTTGGATTTTAAAATATCAAAATGGATCCAGATCCAATTTCAAAACCCAATTTTTATTCAAAATCAATTTGGGCATTTCAAATTCAGAATCAAAATCTAATTTTTATCCCCAAATTCAAAGATAATATTTGAATTTCAAAAATCTTTCGAAAAATACCTTGGATCCAGTTCAAAATTCAGTTCTGATTTCGAAAATGTTAAGATGGATCCAGATCTCATTTCAAAATCCATTTTTTTTTCAAAATCAGTTTGGGGATTTCAAATTCAAAATCAAAATTCATTTTTTATCCCCAATTTCAAAATAATCTTTTGAATTTCAAAATCCAAAATCAATATTTTTGCAAAATCTCTCAAAAATTCAATCTGGATCCGATTTTTGCTCAAATTTGGATTTCATAAATCAAAATTGGATTTTTTTCTAGTTATTTCCAAAATTCCTCTGTTCATTTTCTCATATTTCATTTTCCCTTTTATCTCAATTTCAAAATCAAAAATCAAAAATATTATTTTTAAAGAGGGGCACCACTTGGCATTTTTGAAATTCAAAATCAAATTTGTTTTTAACAAAACTTTAAAAACCCTCTTGCCTTTAAAAATCCATATGAGCATCACTCATAAGGTGATGCCATGTGTCAAATTTTCAAAAGAAGGACCACTTTGCCCATCTATAAAATTAAAAATTGACTCACATGGGCACCCTCTTGCAAGAGGGTGCCATGTGTCAAATTTTTGATAAAAGGGCATTTTTGCCCATGAAACAAAGAAGTATTTGTGATCATTGCAAAAAAAAATCCTTTTGTTCCTTTTTAGGGGAAGAAAGAGAAAAACTCTCGCAAGGTCTCACTTGACCTTTTGAAAAATAGATTTTGAAATAACTCGCCTCCTTTTTAAAAAAATTGCGGAAAAATGGAGAGACGGGATTCGCTAGTCGGTACGAGGTTCAACCGTTCCTGACGCCTTTAACAGAGGTAATTGAACCAAGAATCGAATTTATGCCTTTGACTTACCAAAATTTGTCTAAGAAATTATTCTAAGTCCTAAATGCACATTGAATCAGGCTTGTGCTATGATTTTGAATTTGAGAATGTGTATGCTTTTAAAAAAAAATCAGAAGTCTGGAACTTTCAAGTGATTTTGAAATGGATTTGAAAATATCATTTAAGAGATGACTTTGAAGTTCAGAAATCGATTTAAATTTAGGAAAATGAAATGAATCTGAAAGTTTGAATTTTGAAGATTTTGAAACTGATTTCTAAGTTAAGAAATTTGAAGTCTGAATTGATTAAAAATGAATTTGGAGTTGGATTTTGAATTGAGAATTGAACTTAGAAATCGAACTTTGAAATTGAATTCGGAATTTAAATTGAAAGTCAGAAGTTAAAATTGAAATTAAAAATTAAACTTTGTACTTAAATTTGAAGAATTGAAATTTGAAATTATAAATGTACTTGAATTTGAAATTGAAAAAAAAAAGGAATTGGAATTTAGGATTCATATGAAATTCAAAATTCAATTTTAGAATTAAAATTAAGGATTAAACTTTGAGATTTAAAATTGAAATTCGAATTTAAGATGGAATTTTGAAGTAGAAAAAAGATGGGAAATTGAAATTTTGAAAATGAAATTAAAATTAGAACTAAAAAAAATGGAAAAATAAGAATTGGTATTTAAATTTGAAATGAAATTTTGAAATTTAGAATTTGAAAAGAATTATAAATTCGATATTTGAAATTAAAATGAAATTCAAAATTGAAATTTTGGAATTTGAAAAATGGAAAGTTGGAAATGAAATAAAAAATTGGAAATTGAAAATAAATATTTGAAATAGGATTAAAAGTGAATAAAATTGAAAGGGATTTGAATTTGTGAATGGAAATTGAAAAAGAATTTTGAACTTATAAATGGAAATTATTTTTGAAAATTATTTCAAAAATTACTTTGAGATTTGAAAATGACTTGAAATAATTAGAAAAAAAATGATGCAATTCAATCTTAAAGGATGAATGCATTAAAATAATTTATTTGAAATTGAATTTAAAAAGCAAATTTCTTTCTTTAATAGAGTTAAGACAAGATTAAATTTTAATATATTAATGACTATGGCCACAAATATATTTCAATTTAATCTTTATTTAAATTCTAATAAAGAATGAAAGTAATTTTGTGTCTTTATAGAATTAAAACAAGATTAATTTTTCATATATTTATGACTATGGCCACGAATATACTCTGAATTAATCCTTATTTTAGATTCTAATAAAGGAAGAAAATATATTTGAAATATGATGATTTTTTAAAATGAATTATATTTTAATAAAGAATAAAAATTTTAAGTATTATTCATATTCCGACTACATCCGTAAATACGAACTTTACTTAGTTTTATTTATCCTTTATTAAATGGTGCATGTGCCATTCATGTTTTTTTATAGTGAACTAAAAATAAAATAAAAATAAATACAACAATTAATTATGAGAAATTAAAACTAATATATATGCTCATTCATTCTAAACTAAGCATAAAGTAAATTTTTCATTAATTGAATCATTACAACACTTAAATTGAATTACAATAATTGAAAAAAGAAAATAAAAGAGAAAATATGGAAAAATGAGCAAACATGTTAGAAATAAATATAGGATTTTATGGATTTCCTTCAATTATTGAAAAATTGAATAAAATCCAAGATTTAGCCTTTTATGCCTTAAAAAATAAAGGAAAAATCCAAAAAATGTTAGAAATTCATAAAATTCGATATGAAGGTTCCTAATAACCTTAAAAGTATCCTAGAATAAAAAAATGCAAGAAAACGTTTGGAGGAAAACCCGAATTTGGGTTTTTTTATCCAAATAAAGCAAGATATTTCAAAATTGAGATATGTAAATCGACCCTATCAGAGTATTTTGATTGAATGAAAGCCTAAAACAACTTTGATTGAGCTGAAAATTGATTCCATGGATTCTTAACTTTTTTAGGAAGCATCTCCTATTTCCAAATCTCGAAAAGCATTTTTAAAACTCGAGATATGATTAAAAGATTAATAAATAAATTTTGAAATCAGGAAATTGAGTTTTGACAGATAAGTTCCTGTAATTTTTGAGTTTTAGGGGCTAAACTGATTCAATTTCTCCCAAATTTGTAGGAAAAGTTGCTCAGTTCAAATATAAAATATTTTAAATTTACATATCTAAAAAATGATCTCCCATTAGGGAGATTCCATCTGATCAAGTTGATCAAAAATCCGAAAAAGCCTGTGAATGAAAATTCAATAGGTTTTGGATTGTTTATTAGAATAATGAATGAAAACTTAATGAAAATTTTTAAACATTGTCATGCATAAACTAGACATTCTAAGGACAACACTCATTTTTACAGATCTAAAAAATGATCTTCCATTAGGGAGATACGAATGCAACAAGTTGGTTTTAAGTCAAAATAATGCCTATAATTACAAATAGACAAGGTTTCAACTTAAAATGCAAAATAAATAGCAATATTCCATATAAATGGATGAACATTTACATGAAGAAACTAGACATGCATATATATAAGATCCTTTTTACATATCTCAAAAATGATCTTCCATTAAGGAGATGTGACTTTAACAAAATAGGTTAAAAACCAAACCCCAAAAGTGACATAGTATAATAGGGTTTTGGTTTTTTTCCAAAATCAGATATCAAAATGCCATAGAAATTGATGAAAATTCTTATGAAAAAATTATGTTCAATGCTGAAGAGTTCCCTTTTTACAGATTTGAAAGATCATCTCTGGTTAGGGAGAAATCACTCCAACACGTTAGTCTAATTTCAGAGAAAATCCGGACGAGACCAAATGGTAGGGTCCAAATCTTGATTTTTTTTTAGGAACCAACCAACTCAAGTTGATCTGATTTTTGGTGTGGATTCTGAAAACATACTAATAAAGATGTGATAAAAAAATAATATCAAAATAAGACCTAATTATATGCAAAATGACGAAGCAAAAAATGGACCAGAATTAAAAATATGATCTCAACACAATTGAATAGAATAAAACCTCAAATTGAATTGATCCAATGATCAAAATGTGAGATCTATCATTCTAGATCATTGATGATAATAAAAATAATATAAAAACACAAGTGAAAGTATATAAAATAAAATCAAAGCATTAGGGCATAAACTGAAATTGATTTGGCCCATAGAATGTAGAATTTGATTTATTGAAGATCAAATCTTAATTCTAAATGGCTAAAATGAAAATACACAATGTAAATAACAATTTGAATGGATCAAAACATAGGAAATAGAAATTTATACGGAATTAAACTAGATTTATATTGCTATTACACAAAATTGAAAGAAAATGCAAGAAAGAAGAGAAGAAAGGGGGTGCGATTTTTTGTGAAATTAAAGAAAATAGAAAAAAAGAAAAAAAATCAAAAGAAAGGGAGAGAGATGGCCTACCTTGGGCTTCTTCTTCCTTGCTCCAGCCACCACTCCAAGTTTGAGCCACCAATGCAAAGGAAGAGAGTTTTCTTCTTTGGAAAACTCGTCCACTCCTAAGTGAGAAACGGAGGAGAGAGAGGAGGAGGGAAAAGAAAGAGAGAACTTTTTTTTTGTTCTCTCAATTTCTCAAACTCCAACTTAATAAGAAGAGAGACCCCCAAGGGGTCTATTTATAGTTTGATAATGGGGTTGGCTTTTGCAAAACTTTAGATATGGGACTAAAAATCTCAAGAAGGAAAAGCTAAGCCCATGTGGGCATTTTTCTTTTTTGTAAATGGGCATAAATGCCTTTTTAGAAAAGCTTGGACACATGACACCCATCTTGCACATGGGTGCCCATGTGGCAAAGAGGAGCTCACATGGGGTTGGCGCCAACCCCATGTCGGTCTTTTCCAACTTTGTAAATGGGCAAAATTGCCCTTTATTAAATCGTTTGACACATGGCACCCACTTGCAAGGGGGTGCCCATGTGTGTCTTTTTTTATATAATAGATAGGCAAAATAGGATTTTCTTGAAAAATTTGACACATGGCATCACCTTGTGGGTGATGCTCATGTGGGTTTTTAAAGGCAAGAGGGTTTTTAAAGTTTTGCAAAAATTAGTTTTTATTTTGAATTTCAAAAATGCCAAATGGTGTCCCTCTTTGAAGGTATTTTTTTTGTTTTTTTGAAAAATAAGGAAAAGGGGAATGAAATATGCAAGTGAAAAGAGGAATTTTTGGAAATAATTGAACTTTAAAATTCAATTTTTGATTTCTAAAATCCAAATTTGGCAAAACCGGATACGAATTAAAATTTTGAGAATTTTTGCAAAACATTGATTTTGATTTCTAAAATTTCAAGGATTATTTTGAAATTGGGGATAAAAATTGAATTTTGAATTTGAATTTGAAATCCCTAAATTGATTTTGAATAAAAATTGGATTTTGAAATTGGATCTGGATCCATTTTAACATTTTGATATCCAAACTGAATTTTGAAATGAATCTAGGGTATTTTTCAAAAGGATTTTAAAATTCAAAGGTTTGTTTTTGGATTGGGGGATAAAAATTGGATTTTGATTTTAAATATGAAATCCCCAAGATGACTTTTGAATAAAAATTAGATTTTGAAATTAGATCTGAATACATTTTAACATTTCGAAATCCAAACAGAATTTTGAACTGGATCCAAGGTATTTTTCAAAGGAATTTTGAAATTCAAAGGTTTGTTTTTGGATTTGGGGATAAAAAATGGATTTTGATTTTAAATATGAAATCCCCAAATTGATTTTGAATAAAAATTGAATTTTGAAACTAGATCTAGATCCATTTTGACATTTCAAAATCCAAACTCAATTTTGAACTAGATCTAGGGGTATTTTTCAAAAGATTTTTATAAAATGGTGGATTTGAATTTAAAAATCCAAAGATTGATTTTGAAATTAGAATAAAAAATTGAGTTTTGAAAAGGATCTTGAACCAAAGTTTTGAAAAAGATTGGATCTGGATCTGAAGGAAATTTGGTTCGAAATGGGAATTAAACCCTGAATTATGGATTTCTGAAGAATTGAAAATGAAAAAAGCCCCAAATTCATAATAAAATTTGAGTTTTGGATCTGGATCCAATTCAAAGAATGAAGTTGGATTGAGATTTGAATTAGAATCCTAAAAGTGAAATTGAATCTCAGATGTTAGATTAATTTGAATTCAGAATTTGATTGAACTGAACTTTTGAATGGAGCAGAAGGTGGATCCAGACTGAAATGGATTAATTGAATCTTGAATATCTGATGAGATATTCCAGGTTAAATGAATAATTTGGACTCTAGATATGGATCTCTGAACAAATCAGATAAAAAATTCAGGTCTGGGAAGAAATTAGACACCATATCCAGCATTAGATACAAAATCCGAATTGAAATGGAGCGAATCTTGGATATTGATAAAACATTGGACGAAGGCATTAATCCAAGTTTGAATTTGGGTCTGTTGTAAACACCCCAAATTTTTCAAAATTTTATAAATATTCCCTTTTTGCCCTTGGCCTCCATTTTTTTAGCATAATCGAGTCATTTTCACTCAAAATTCCAGTTTATTGCTCGAATTTACTGAAATCAAATCAATTTTCTACATCTAACTCAATTTCGGATCCGGATCCAATATCAGAATCCAAATCTGAGCCGCGTTGTTCAGTTTTCAAATTAAAATTACAAAAATACCAAAAATAGTTTTTGAATGGCTTAGACAGTCTATCTGGCATCCGTTTGGATTCACCGCTCTATATTTCTCGATTCGAGGTTCAAAACTCAAAAATTTCCTTAAATTTTGGATCCAAACCCACTTTCTGAAGAATTTTTGAGAGAATAGCCTTGAATTCTCAAAAAAAACTTCTTTTGTAAATTGATGTCTTCTTTTAAATCATTGTAATTTTGAAAAGATTTTTATATGAAAAACATGTGAAAACCAGACATCAAATAATAAAAACCGGTTCTCACTAGTGGATGAGACCGGGTCGAACTCAGGGAACGGGAATATATCGTATTCGTACACAAATCTAAACTACTCTTTATTGCCGAATTATTTGAAATGTAAAATGTTCAAGTAAAAACAACTAACTATTACAACAAATGAATACCCTTCGCAGAGGGCGTAAAGTGCAATATTTACAAACCCAATCAAAGTCCTAATTCTAAACTAAAAAGTAAAACGAAGCTTTATTCTTCGTACTTCGTGTCACGTAATCACTTCCACTCCAGTCTGTGCTATCCTGCACAATTCAAATGAACACGAGCAGTACACGAGATAAAAGTAAAAATTATACTAAACAAAGTACACTAAAAAATTCTAAAAGATATCATGAAAGGAAGCTAATGACAATTAACTAATTAATTCTAAGACTAAAAATAGTATAAAAAACTAACATCATATTTCTTTACTAAGTAAACTAATTACTAATTAGCTAAGTATTCTAATTACAAAGCAATTACCATTGCTAATTATTTCAAATCAACTAATTAAACCTAAATTCAAAACAACTAAGTAAATGTAGTTACTAATTAGTTAGTAACATATAATCAACAGTAATGGTCATGCAGCAAACAGATAGTAAGCTGGAAATCAGACTGAGATCAGCATTCAAATATTGCTCAGTAATCCGGTGTTCAAACAATAATCTGAACAGTCATTCAGTCAAGAGATTAGTAGTTTAGAAATAGTTCAGAAATCAATGCTCAGAAAGAAAATTATTCATTTGATCAACTTTTCTTACAAAGAAACTAACAGCTTTAGAAATTAGGCCTTCAGAAATTAACTCTGATAGTTCAAAATTCTCAAACCTCCGATTGATATTCAGATTAGCTAATTCTCAGAACTCAATAGTTTGATCGATAACAAACATCCGATTGGTGACACAGATCAACCAATCAGCTGTCAAACAATTTTCACCAGAGATTAATGAAACCACACTTACCGGAGATCCATAAGCCGCCGATTCAAATTCAGATGCTCCGATCAAAACGCAGATATTCCGATCATTGGCTTTCAATCGATTGATATTCCACTGATCTTCAGTTAGATCATTGCTTCAACAACATTTTAACAAACTGGAATTGATCTAATCGTTCAGTCGATCAACATCAGGCAGTCGATCAATTAATCCATCGGATTCTCATATTCAGTCGCCGAAAAACAGCAAATAGTTGATAATCCCCGGCAACGGCTCATACAAACCACGCTTCAATCATCGGGAGTCAAATGACATTCGATCAGATGATCGATTAAGAATTAGCCGATTCAATTCAATTAAATCAAAACTCTACAGGATTTTGATCAATTAATCAATCGGATTCTTATATTCAGTCGCCGGAAAAATTGAGAATCGATCCAGATGATCGATCAAGCTTCTGTAGAAATATTGAACTCCGGCGGTAGATTTCAGATTAGTTCTTGTAGAAATGTTGAAATCACCGATTGCTGAAACAATTTTTTTGTTTTTAATGTTTTAGATCTGAGGTTTTATCAAGACTTCAAATCTAAGAAAACCGGAAAAGCTACAGAAGTTCTGAGTTCCATCGGCAATTTTTTTTTCTTTTTTTTTTATTTATTTATTTATGCAGAACCGATTCATGTAACTACGAATTAAAAATTTTATGAAACAAAAACTGTAAATCAAAACATATTTCTTTTAATATGAGCTATGAATGCTTAACAGAAATCAAAATGAAAATTCATAAAGAAGAAGAAGAAGAAGAAGAAGAACTTACCGAATTGGAATGGTTAGAAGAGAGGTTGGAATCCTCTCTTTTGCATCAGCCGTTGTCGGAATTCTCCACCGGAAAGAGGATGAGAAAAAGAGGGGAAAATAGGGAGAAGAAGAAGAAGAGGTAAGAAGAGGTGGAGAGGAAGGGGAAGAAGAGAGGGCTTGGGCAAAAGAGAGAAGACAAGCCTCTCTTCCCCCTACGTATGATATTTATAATTTTAAACTTTTCTCCATAAGTCCCTCTTCTTTATAAAATTGCATTTCAAAAGCGTCTCTTCAAAAAGTTATTTACAAAACAGCTCAAAATGACTATGTTTTAGAAAATACAAAACTAAGTCTATTTTAACTTTAATTTTTTTATGATTTTCAAAAACTAAACTACTACACTTATGTCAAACACTAAAATAGGCATTAAAATGTAAAATAAAACTATTTTTCATGCATTTTCTATTTTTAAATCATTTTAGCACATTTACTCGAAACTAACATAAAATTGGGTTTTTAAATCATTTTCTCATGAAATCATGCATATTTTTATATGAAAAATCCCTAAAATATATGCATGATCAATTACCTTCATGCTTATGTTTTGCTAGTCCTCGAGCAAACTAGAAAAATGCAAGAAATCAAACTATCACCTAACTCACTTTCGTAGGAATCACGGTTGCATTTAGCTCATGCAACAAGCCCTTTCAACCCCTGGTTTACCCCAGTGGACGAGTAAGGTCTCGTGAGGGTTTGCAGTGATGCTACCCACAAACATCTCTGTCATGTATGCATAATATTACACATCCTCACAAGTAGTAGATAATCAAAGACTTTGTTTTCACAAATATTTTCTGTCATTTCTAAATCAAAACATAATTAGTCTTTTATATACCACCACAGAAAAAGAATTTCTTCCACTTTTCTAAAAATCACAATTATTTATGTTTTATTCTTAGAAAATCCAATAAAAACATATTATTATTTACTTATCCTCACTCATATGTTTTTTGCACAGGTTTTCTCAATCACACTTCTCAGCACTGAACTTTTCTCTCTTTTTCAGCTCTTTTCTCGATTTTTTTTTCACGCTTTTTCTATTTGCGTATTCATTCTTCTCTTATAGCTTGCGTGTGGTCTGCTTTTATGCCTTGTGCAATGTCAATATCTTCTATACTTTTTCAATGCATACCAAAAGATATCAACTAAGACATAAAAGTGACTTCCTTCATTCACCTTTATAACATGAGAATCAAACATTTCAACTTGTATCTGTTCTCAGTTACTTAGGATCACGAAGTTTTCCACTCTCCTTTTCGAAAATGGAATTAAAAGTTTCAACTTACATCTAAGTTCCATCTACTAAGGATTGTGGAATTATCCAAACAACCTAACGCATGCTATTTTTTTCTTTTGAGCTCATTTTTTACGCTTTTGTTCATTTGCTTAGTTTTTCAAAAATAGAACTGTGCATATTCATATTTATGATTCAAAATAAATTCTAACATGTATCTATCATCATTTCTTTGAAATCCGCATAAATAACCATAATTTTTAGATCTATGTCAGAAAAAAATTTCGTGGGGCTTAAAAATCCTCTAAAAACATCAGATTTGAAATAACATTCATATAAGTTCAAACTCTTTCTTTAAAAATCTACTTTTCATGAGATATGTGTAAACATGTGCAAGAACGTAAACAGAAATATCAAGGTGTGCAAACTACACCCTCCCCCATGCTTCAATGACATTGTCCCAGTGGCACTCCCCCATGCTTATATGAAACTAAGTGAATGCACATGAGAGAAATAAATGAGGGAAAAGAGTAGAATTGTAAGACCCGCAATTTTTCAGAAAATATCTGAATAAAATTCATGAGGCATTTACCGCTAAAAATGGCATTTTTCAGAATGCGAAACGAATCAATTCCTGCGAGCCAGTTACACTTAGGATATTCGTCGAAACGTGAATATATGCTCAAACACTCTAGAAGCCATAACTTCCTACCTGAACGAAATCAAAGGATTTCTGCGAGCCAACTTTCTTAGTTACGTCAATACGAAGGGAATGGCGTACTCAGAATTTTTCGGAAAAAAATCGCCGAAAACCCGAAATTCTTGTGGGACCCACAGAAATATGGGTGGGACCCACAGAAATATTTCTCAGAAAATATTCTAGAAGATTCTAGAATATTCCAGCACCTTCCAGCACCTTCCAGGACCTTCCAGGACCTTCCAGCTCCTTCCAGCACCTTCCATGGAAGGGATTTCTGAAAAGCCAAGGGGTATAAGGGTAAAAGTGAAACTTGGGGCCCAAGTTTCACTTCCTATAAATAGAGGAGCCCCCCTCTCTCTAAAAATCGCCAACCCCTCTCTCTCTCTCCTCCTTTTTCCAAACCTCCCCTACCTAGCCTAGCCCATCTGAGCCTACTTGGCTTGGTCTGAGCCTGCCTGACTTAGCCTGAGTCTGCCTGACCTGGTCCTAACCCACCTGACCTAGGTCTGAACCCACCTGACCTAGCTCAAACCCAATTGACTTGACTTGAACCTAGTTGGGTTTGAAGTCAAAGTCAAAGTCCTTTTTGGTCCAGCTTTTGGTTTGGATTTCTGAACCCAGACTTAGCCTACTTGGGTTGAGTTCGAACCTGCTGAACCCAGTTGACTTGGACCGAACCCTGTTTGGTTCAAACCACTTAGGTTGAGTAGCTTGACCTACTCTACCTCTTTCTCAACTAAGTCAGCTTCATCTGACTTAGTCTGACCTCTCGAAGGAAGGCTCAAAGCCAACGAAGCAACCCGGAGCCGTTTCTTCCACGATTTGAAGTAAGTTCGCTTCATTAAACCATCTCTCTCAAGTATTTGATTGTTTGTATATAGCATATACTTTCTGAAGTAGTATCTTGCTTTAGTTCTTGGTTGAGCCCTCTAGGACGCTTCGGTGTTCACGCGCTCACCTCGTAACTATCGTCGGATATATATGTTCGAATACGCAGTATATGCGTTTTTCAAAATAGCATCTCACCCTAGTTCTTGGTTGAGCCCTCTAGGACACTTCGGTGTTCACTCGCTCGCCTCGTAACTATCGTTGGATACAGATCTAGGTGTATATCTGCTGATACTGCCGACGCGCCTTATATCGCACAGGCCATGTAATTTACCTTTGCCGTCGCGTCGTATGATGCCAAGGCTCCCTGCTTTCTGTACTTCCGATTATGCATTTACTTACGCCGTCGCGTCGAACGATGCCAAGGCTCCTGCTTTCTGCAATGTATTTACTTACGCCGTCGCGTCGAACGATGCCAAGGCTCCTGTTTTGTTATATATGTAGAATATTTCGTTCAGTTACACACCCTGAACAATAGTATATGCATTTCCTTTACGCCGCCGCTGTATAAAGCACAGGCTTCTGCTTATATTACATATATGGCGCGTAAGTGAGCGTTCAAATGGAGATCAACTCCAAAATCGCCCATGCGATTCCCTTATCGCTCCTCGTGCAAGATTCTGCTTGACGAATGAAGCCCCTATTGGAAAGGCTTCGCCTTTTGGCAAAATGCTCTTTCGTAAAGACTAAATCAATTACGTATGGCCTGGCTATGGCCCAAGGTTTCTGCAACCTTGATGGATGCAAAGTACGTACAACGGTGCGCATCCATTTCCTGAGTTAAGCGTAGCGATTTCCTACCAAAGAGGGGAGATGCCGCTGAAATGGATAAAAGAAAACGCACGCTTTCTCCGTTAAAGAGAGGAAGTGCTGCTGAAATTCCTGAAGGAGCTAAGAATGGCTCAGAAAGAACGTAGCAGAAGTGCTACCCAGTTATGAAACGCCTTCTACGATGTAGAAAGGTTCGTCGCACCACTGCCGGTAGAGCAGAGAAGGTGTTGACAGAATGGTTGGCAGAAGAGCTGCCAGAACCAGTTAAGTGGCACAATGATGTCCTTTGTTGGAACGATATCAGAATGACTCGTCTCCCTGGCACCTGCAAGGGCACCATACTTGTAAGAGCCGTTGCGCCAAAGTAGTGGTAGCACCTTGACGAGGTCCTGAGCTCGTTGCGTAAAAATACGCCGAGTAGCCGATCCGTAGAGATCGAGTCATGTGCATGCTTATCAAGAATTATCAGACAACCAGACTCGTAAGGGCTGCTGAGCCGGAGTGTGTTGTTTCCACCGAAAGAGGTGAAGTGTTCGTCAAGGCCGAGGTGCCGAGAGCAGAGTTAAGCATGCATATGAATAAAACCTTTGTTCCACGGTAAAAACTGTGTGGTTGATTGGGGTCGGGTACATACTTTTCAAAGGCTGCCCTATAGGCATGCAATGTTCGTCAAGTAATTGTAAGACCGGCAGGCCCCTTTCAGAATTTCTCACCGAGGAAGACGGTGATGGCGCAGCCTTGAGTGACATATATTTCACCCAAACCTGATAGAGTTCATTGATGGCCTTCGTCACTTAGAGGTATGGAGGTCGTGGTTATCCTTAAATATCTAAGGATTGAACCCAACTACTGCAGTAGCAGAATGCATTCGGATACCTAGTAAGGATCTCTTCCGGTATGATGTACCGTCCTACTAGGGGGATGGGGTCAACAAGCCTCTGGGGTATCTAAAATACATAGAATAATCAACCCCCAGATCGTCGCGTTGTCGCCCAGATATGAGTCCCCTAAGCCCAGGGGGAGGTGCAATTATCGAAACAAAGCATTAGCTTAGGTACAGCGATACTTTGAATGTATGCGTGTATGGACGTTGTTGAGTCAGTCCTGCATAACCTTTGTGAAGGTGTCATGATCGGTATACTACTGGACCGATTGGGAAAAAACCCCATTGATATCCATACGACTAAAAGAAGCTTGGAGAGTTGTCCTTGGATGTGCCAAGCATAAAGGCTTGAGCTAGACATCCATTCGTGACTCTGAGGAAGTCAAGGCTAAGTCGTAGAGACTTAAGCGGTTATTCTAACTCACAGCCCTGAAGAGGCTTATGCGAAGTCATGAAGACTTGCGTGGATGTTCAACTCATAGCCCTGATGAGGCTTTTGCGATATACGCTAAGTCATGGAGGCTTGAGCGTCGTATTACGAACTGCGACCCTGAGTGGTCTATGCATTTACTTGAGTTGAATAGATAGGGTTTGCCTACTTACCAGACCATCAGTGGTTCTGACCCCGTTTAATGGGGATTTCAGGTGTTGAACCTGCGTGGCGATATGCGGAGCAAGGCGGCTTCGAGTTCCAGGGTTTCTCTAGACAGAGTTGTACTGCTTCCTTTTTATTGAACCTTCACTGCTTTTCTAAGCAGTAGTGTTGTAATAAACATGTGCTTTCGATAAAATGGAACACTTTGGTGGTCAATGAGTTGCTTAGCCACATACCTGCAACGTGCTCGGAGTTTTCTAAAACCGACGACTCATTATCGTCTTATTCCGCTGCTAAAAGCTTTTCTAAGTTCCGCTGCAAAGAAAAAAAAAAGAAATTCATGAAAATTTTAACTTAGCTTTGTTTTGGAAATCCGGGGCGTTACAAGAATGACCTGACATGAATTAAAAATACACGTTCTATGAATGTAATGAATGCAATGTACACATGAAAAAACATAAAACTCATGATTGAAACAAAAAGAACATGAAAAACTCATGAAAAAGTAAAAACAAAATAAAATCTATAAATTCTAAGCAAATCTAATAATATACAAGATATGGGTTGCCACCCATAAAGCGCTAAGTTTCACGTCCCCAGCCAGACGGATCCCTGAAAAAACCTTCATCGTCCATGAGATCAATGGACATGAAGTCAGGCTCAACCGGGCTCTATGTAGAAAAGAGTGTCATCTGTGACACTACGCACTGTGTTTCCATCCCTTCTACCTCTAACTGTAGTATCAAAACTCTCTCGATGTGAAGAACAGAGATTAGTCTCATCTGAGAGACTGGTCAAGAATCGAGAGTTTAGGACCGACCGAGTATCAATGAATGCTACTTCAGACAAGTGGTGAATATGATTAGGCTTGACTTGATCAAGCATCTTCTGCATCTGTACCTCTTGCTTACTCAAAACAATTGGTGATCCTAAAGGCTGAGAAAATGGGGCTTTATATGATGAAAATTTATGCTGTGAGTAAAGCCCCTTCTGTTGAGGTATCATAGAGATCGACTCGTCAGTAGAAATGATATGAGGTTCATGAGTCGATTCCTGAGTAGAGTGGCACGCCTTCCCATACTGAAGGGATGTAACAAATTTGACTGGCTCATGATGTGAAGTAGGTTGCAAGTCAAATGACATGGAATCCTCTCCCTTGGATATGACAATAGACTGACTAGATGGGTTCCCCTCTCTTTGCCTAATGAAGGTCTCAACCAATTGTCCCATTTGAGTCTCTAGCTTGGCTATTGACTGCGTATGGGAGCTCAAAATTTGTAATATCCTATCTTGGAAGGATTGACTAAATGAAGGCTCATGAGGATGGGGTTGAGTATAAGCATGTTGAGCTGGGGGATGAACCTATGGAAAAATGGGGTGCGAGTAACCTTGTGAAGGGTTACTGGGTCTATACTGTGTCTGGGAGGGCTGATGGGATGAGGAAATAAACTGGTTTTGCCAACCTGGGTTATATGAGGATATAAATGAATCAGGCATGGGTTTAACGAAACCTTGGGCAGCATTCACCTGCTCCTGAACGAATTCAGGATATAATGACGCTGCCGGACAATCCGCAACATAGTGTGTAGGGCTAGCACATAGCTCGCACACTCTTTCTACTTGATTTCTCGAAGAATTGGCTTGGAATTGATCTAACTTCCTAGTCAACTGGTCAACCTTGGTACGCAATTCTAACTCGGACCTAACTTCGGAAATCCCAACTTTCCTAGGACCACTAGACAGAGATGTAGTCCTATCGATCCGTGAAGACAAGTTATGATGCATCGTGTTTTCACTCAAGGTCTCGAATAGAGACCACGCCTCGTCCTTACTTTTGAGCATAAAAGTGCCCCCACAAGATGAATCAACCATTTGACGATGCTTTTCAGAAAGCCCGTCATAAAAATACTGCACCAACTGCCAACGAGGCACCTGGTGATGGGGACACTTGCGGAGAAGATCTTTCAATCTCTCCCAAGACTCGTGAAATTGTTCTCCCTCAATTTGAGAAAAACTGGTTATAGCTTTACGAAACTGATTCGTTTTACCAATTGGGAAGTATTTTTTTAAAAATTCTCTTTGCATTCCTTCCCAAGTAGTAATACGAACTGTCTCAAGAGATTTTAACCAGTGCTTGGCTTTATCTTTGAGAGAGAACAGAAACAAAGTTAACCGCATAGCATCTTCTCCAAAATTATTGATTCGCACAGTCGAGCAAATCTCAAGGAATTCGTCGAGATGACGATATGGGTCCTCATTGCTAAGGCCATAAAACGAAGGTAACATTTGAATCACACTGGCCTTAATCTCAAAATGGCTCGCTCCTACATCAGGTCTCGTGATACAGGAGGCGGGAGTATACGTATTTGGCATGAAGTACTCCCTCAAAGGATGGATCAAATGATGATCGTCAGCCATTGCGTACACCTTAGAGTAGACCGGTGTAGCACATGTCCTAACTCTGGGTTTTCTACCTAACTAACGCACTAAGCGGCCAAACCACGCAAACCACAAAGCGAGTAAACTAAAAACAACAAAAACTAAACAAACACCACGTAGTTACACATAACAGAGATTATGCATAAGAAATATAAAATCTATGTGTACGGTACCAATCGTACACAGTCACCTCTAAGGGAATCCTAATAGGTGGGCTGTGCAGAAAAGTAAGCTCGTCTCTAAGATATGCACATACGTGGTTCTAAACCTAAATGCAACACAAACACTAGGCAATAAAGTGAATACTAATATTACGCCGTTCCCCGACAACGGCGCCAAAAATTTGATGTCTTCTTTTAAATCGTTGTAATTTTGAAAAGATTTTTATATGAAAAACATGTGAAAACCAGACATCAAATAATAAAAACCGGTTCTCACTAGTGGATGAGACCGGGTCGAACTCAGGGAACGGGAATATATCGTATTCGTACACAAATCTAAACTACTCTTTATTGCCGAATTATTTGAAATGTAAAATGTTCAAGTAAAAACAACTAACTATTACAACAAATGAATACCCTTCGCAGAGGGCGTAAAGTGCAATATTTACAAACCCAATCAAAGTCCTAATTCTAAACTAAAAAGTAAAACGAAGCTTTATTCTTCGTACTTCGTGTCACGTAATCACATCCACTCCAGTCTGTGCTATCCTGCACAATTCAAATGAACACGAGCAGTACACGAGATAAAAGTAAAAATTATACTAAACAAAGTACACTAAAAAATTCTAAAAGATATCATGAAAGGAAGCTAATGACAATTAACTAATTAATTCTAAGACTAAAAATAGTATCAAAAACTAACATCATATTTCTTTACTAAGTAAACTAATTACTAATTAGCTAAGTATTCTAATTACAAAGCAATTACCATTGCTAATTATTTCAAATCAACTAATTAAACCTAAATTCAAAACAACTAAGTAAATGTAGTTACTAATTAGTTAGTAACATATAATCAACAGTAATGGTCATGCAGCAAACAGATAGTAAGCTGGAAATCAGACTGAGATCGGCATTCAAATATTGCTCAGTAATCCGATGTTCAAACAATAATCCGAGCAGTCATTTTGTCAAGAGATTAGTAGTTTAGAAATAGTTCAGAAATCAATGCTCAGAAAGAAAATTATTCATTTGATCAACTTTTCTTACAAAGAAACTAACAGCTTTAGAAATTAGGCCTTCAGAAATTAACTCTGATAGTTCAAAATTCTCAAACCTCCGATTGATATTCAGATTAGCTAATTCTCAGAACTCAATAGTTTGATCGATAACAAACATCTGATTGGTGACACAGATCAACCAATCAGCTGTCAAACAATTTTCACCAGAGATTAATGAAACCACACTTACCGGAGATCCATAAGCCGCCGATTCAAATTCAGATGCTCCGATCAAAACGCAGATATTCCGATCATTGGCTTTCAATCGATTGATATTCCACTGATCTTCAATTAGATCATTGCTTCAACAACATTTTAACAAACTGGAATTGATCTAATCGTTCAGTCGATCAACATCAGGCAGTCGATCAATTAATCCATCGGATTCTCATATTCAGTCGCCGAAAAACAGCAAATAGTTGATAATCCCCGGCAACGGCTCATACAAACCACGCTTCAATCATCGGGAGTCAAATGACATTCGATCGAATGATCGATTAAGAATTAGCCGATTCAATTCAATTAAATCAAAACTCTACAGAATTTTGATCAATTAATCAATCGGATTCTTATATTCAGTCGCCGGAAAAATTGAGAATCGATCCAGATGATCGATCAAGCTTCTGTAGAAATATTGAATTCCGGCGGTAGATTTCAGATTAGTTCTTGTAGAAATGTTGAAATCACCGATTGCTGAAACAATTTTTTTGTTTTTAATGTTTTAGATCTGAGGTTTTATCAAGACTTCAAATCTAAGAAAACCGGAAAAGCTACAGAAGTTCTGAGTTCCATCGGCAATTTTTTTTTCTTCTTTTTTTTTATTTATTTATTTATGCAGAACCGATTCATGTAACTACGAATTAAAAATTTTATGAAACAAAAACTGTAAATCAAAACATATTTCTTTTAATATGAGCTATGAATGCTTAACAGAAATCAAAATGAAAATTCATAAAGAAGAAGAAGAAGAAGAAGAAGAAGAAGAGGAGAAGAAGGAGAAGAAGAAGAAGAAGAAGAAGAACTTACCGAATTGGAATAGTTAGAAGAGAGGTTGGAATCCTCTCTCTTGCTTCAGCCGTTGTCGGAATTCTCCACCGGAAAGAGGATGAGAAAAAGAGGGGAAAATAGGGAGAAGAAGAAGAAGAGGTAAGAAGAGGTGGAGAGGAAGGGGAAGAAGAGAGGGCTTGGGCAAAAGAGAGAAGACAAGCCTCTCTTCCCCCTACGTATGATATTTATAATTTTAAACTTTTCTCCATAAGTCTCTCTTCTTTATAAAATTGCATTTCAAAAACCTCTCTTCAAAATCTTATTTACAAAACAGCTCAAAATGACTATGTTTTAGAAAATACAAAACTAAGTCTATTTTAACTCTATTTTTTTTATGATTTTCAAAAACTAAACTACTACACTTATGTCAAACACTAAAATTGGCATTAAAATGTAAAATAAAACTATTTTTCATGCATTTTCTATTTTTAAATCATTTTAGCACATTTACTCGAAACTAACATAAAATTGGGTTTTTAAATCATTTTCTCATGAAATCATGCATATTTTTATATGAAAAATCCCTAAAATATATGCATGATCATAAATATTTTCAAATTTTACAAAAATATGTCAAAAATCCTTTGTTTTCTCAAAAATTTTAGAGTTTTATTTCAAAAATACAGAAAATACCAAGAAAACGAACAGAAAATTCAAAATACAAAGGAAATTATAAAAACCTCTTTTAGAGAAAGTTTTAGAACCTTGTTTTAAAAAAATCGGAATGATGATTATCCACTCCTTAACATTGATCTTTTGATCGATAGCACGGCAGGTCATGCCATGTTTTCTTTTATGGGTGGATATTCAGGTTACAATCAAATCAAGCTGGCCACTCGTGATCAGTCAAAAACTTATTTCAGCACACTGTGCAGAACCTTCTGCTACACAGTCATGCCATTTGAGTTCAAAAATGCTGAGGCAACCTATCAGAGAGCAATGACCATTATTTTTCATGATCAAATATATAAAAACATGGATGCCTATGTAGATGGCATTCCGGTCAAATCTAAAGAAGAAGAGGATCATCTTGATGCACTTGGTCAAGTCTTTGAAAGGCTTATTTTCTACAAATTAAGGCTCAACCCTTAGAAATGTGTATTTGGAGTAGAGTCAGGTCAACTACTCGACTTCATAATCAGCAAGAAGAGAATAGAGCTAGATCCTGCTAAAGCAAAAGTCATCATTGATGTGCTGCCCCCAACTAATGTTAAGGAATTGCGAAGCCTCAAAGGGCGCATCCAATCCATCTGTCGGTTCATCTCCAATTTGGCAATGAGATGCAAATCTTTCAATCATTTGCTCAGAAAAAGAGTAAAATTCGAATAGAGACCTGAATGTCAGCAGTCATTTGAGCGCATCAAGACAAATCTTCTTAATCCATCAGTTCTGAAGCCACCAAAATTGGGAAAGTCGCTCCTATTATACATTTCTGTCAATCAAAATGCATGTGGTGGATTTCTGGCACAATATAAAGAAGGTAGCCTGATAGAGTGCGCCATCTATTATGTGAGCAAAACCTTCATTGATTATGAAAAGAAATACTCTCAAATGGAGAAAATATATCTAGCTCTGGTATGGATGTGCCAGAAACTAAAACATTACCTGTTGGTATCTGAAGTCAATCTTCTATCTAAACTCAATCCCCTCAAGTACATTCTTGAACAACCATTTCTCAATAGGCGAATTGCTAAGTGGCAAGTTCTTCTGGTGCAATACGACTTAGAGTATGTTTCTTAGAAGTCGATCACAAGTCAAGCCATAGCTGACCAACTGACAGATTTTCCCCTAACAGAAGAAATTAAAGCAGAAGATGATTTTTCTGATGAGCGCATCTACAATGTCCAACAATCTCTAGTTTGAAATTTATTTTTTGATGGCTCTAAAAACATGGCTGACATAGGGATTGGAATCTTACTAGTCACACCTGAGAACGAAATGATCTCTTATTCTCTGAAGCTCAACTTTCAATGTACTCACAACATGGTCAAGTATGGAGCTCTAATACAAGGCCTAAGAAATCTGCAAATTTTCAACATAAAAAAAGTGCATGCTTTTGGCGATTCATTGCTCATCGTCAGTGAGGTCAAGGTCGAGTGGCAAGTAAAAGATCAGAAGTTAATTCCCTATCAGAAAATTGCTTCAACTCTCATCGATATCTTTGAGGAATTTCAACTCAATCATATCAAAAGGGAATACAACCAAATAGTTGATGGCTTGGCCAGCCTGGGCTCCATCATGTCCTTCAAAGGAAGCAAATCCTATCGTTATTTTGAGGTCGACAGACTTGATCAACCTGTCTTCATTTCCATCATTCAAATAAACCAAGCCGAGCAAAGGAAGAAACCTTGGTATCAAAACATCAAAGATTTTATTTAAATTGGTGTCTTTTCATAAAAAATGCCAAAAAGGGAGAGACAGGCAATCCAGCGCATGTCCACTTGATATTTCATCCTTGCTGATGTCCTTTACCGCCGTGGATTCAATGTTGAGTACGTCAGATGCTTAGACAATGATGAAGCCATGAAAATTATTCAAGAAGCACATGAAGGTATTTGCGGTGGCCATGTTGGTTACCAAACTCTTGTCAAACAAATCATTTGAGTAGGGTATTATTGGAAAACCATGTAGCAAGACTGCTATCAATTTGTGAAGAAGTGCATCAAATGCCAAATGCATGCACCTTTCATTCATGCGTCGGTCGCATATTTGCAATTAGTTGTATCTCCTTGGCCATTCTCTATGTGGGCTTTCAATGTAGTGGGCCTAATTACTCCTTCCACATCCAATGGCCATAAATATTTTTTGCCACCGCCGAATATTTTATCAAATGTGTCGAAGCTGTCACGCTGTGTACAGTAGAAGGCCGCCATGTGGTCTCTTTGATTCACAAGAATATTTTTTGTCGTTTCATCATACCACATGACATTGTTTCAGACAATGGCAGCCATTTTAAGAATGAAATGATGAAGATTTTCTGTTCAAAATTCAGGATTCATCATCACTTTTCAGCTCCCTATTATCCTCAAGAGAATGGTCAGGCAGAAGCCACCAACAAGATTCTGATTATTATT
The DNA here is from genome assembly GCF_984573655.1 of Nuphar pumila. Lineage (NCBI taxonomy): Eukaryota > Viridiplantae > Streptophyta > Magnoliopsida > Nymphaeales > Nymphaeaceae > Nuphar > Nuphar pumila. The sequence goes on from NC_143249.1 coordinate 122,367,776, forward strand.
TTGGAAAGAGCCATGAAAACAGGCTGTGATTGGCACGAAAAAATCCATGATGCACTTTCGGCATACCGAACTACCATTCAGACTCCAACCAATGTCACTCCTTCAGAGCTTGTTTACAGGACTAAGGTGGTTCTGCCTCTCCACATTCAAAAACATGCTCTCAAATTTGCTTCACTTAAAGAATTGCCACTTGATCAACATCGGCAACCAAGATTGGTACAACTCGATCTACTGGATGAAAGGAGACTCAAGGCAGTCGAACATGCTCAAGCTTATCGTCAGAGAATAGCCTGATATTATGATAAATCTGTCATTGAGAGATGATTATGAGTTAATGAACTGGTACTCAGATCAACAGCTCATCTCAAGCATCGCCCACGTGGCAAATGGTCGCCCAATTGGGAAGGTCCCTATGTGGTCAAAGAAGCGCTACCACACATTTCATATCGCCTGATCAATACAGATGGGGTAGAGTTGTAAGATCCTATCAATGCTTTGCACCTGAAGAAATTTTACACCTAAATTGCCTATTGTATCTTTGTTGTATTCTTCAAGGAGCTTCCTTCAATAACAATGATCAATTATTCCTTCACTCAAGATTTTCTCCCTTTGGTATACTGGGGCATCTTTTATTACAAAGACTTATTTTTTCTTCTAATATCCTACATGCAGGCAAGATCGAACAAGCTCTATCTTCATCAATCTGTATCAATTTTCATCAATTTTAACAATCTTCATTAATTTTTTTCAAATGTTTATCAATTTCCCATTCAGGGTAAGGGATAATCCTGAACATTATAACTCTGTCCAAATCTATCTTGGGTCAAGAATTCCCATCTTAATGGAATCTTCAAAAAATTGCCAATCTTCAAATTGAGTTTGCAAATTTTACCAATCTTTCCCAAGATTCGGTCTCAGATCAAATCCCTTTTTAAAATACAACGCTCATACTGGTCATGTTCAAAAATTTCAATTGAATCATTTTCTAAACCCAGTCCTCACGTTGTTCATCTTTTTTTAAGTTATCCAGCTTCTGAGTTGGACTAATTCTCCTTTTGAAGATCTGAGTTCTGGCTCAGACTTTCTTTCAAGTTAATCTAATTCTTTTTTGAAGATCCGAGTTCTGACTCAAACCTTCTTCCAAGTTAATATACTTCTCCTCTAAAGATCTGAGTTCTGACTTGGACCTTCTTTCAAGTTAACCAAATTCTTGTTTGAAGATCCGAGTTTCGACTCAAACTTTCTTTCAAGTTAAATCTAATTTTTCTTTAAAGATTTGAGTTCTAACTCGGACCTTCTTTCGAGTTGAATCAATTTTGCTTCAAAAATGAGTTTTGACTCGCATAATTCTTTTTTAAACAAGTTTCAACAAAGATGATTTCTCAAAAATGAGTTCCGACTCAGACAATTTCTCAAAAATTGAGTTCTAACTCGGATGATCTCTTTCAAAAATGAGTTTCCAACTTGGATGATTTCTCAAAACGAGTTCCGACTCAGACAATCTCTTTCAAAAAAATGTGTTTCGACTTGGACAATCTCTTCCAAAAATGAGTTATGACTCAGATTTTCTCTCAAAATCGAGTTCCGACTCAGACTTTCTTTCAAAAATCTAACTTTCAAGTTGGACTTTCATCAAAACTTAGCCTTCGAGCGGGTCAAACTTTCAAATTCAATTTTGTGCTCAGACCTTTGGGTCAACCAAACTTATCAAGTCCAATCATTTTCTAACCTTCGGGTTGCAATTCTATTAATTTCAATCATTTTTCAACCTTCGGGTTGCAATTCAATCATTTTTCAATCTTTAAGTTGAAATTTTATCAATCTCAATCATTTTCCAACCTTCGGGTTGTAATTTCCTCCAATCAAGGGTTTCGAGGTTTGACCCTCATATCGAACTTGCTTCCAATTGGCTAAACATTTAAAAAACCAAATCAGTTTTCTCTTGCGAAGGATCCTTTTTCTAGGGAGAGTTCAAGGGAGCTCGTTCCTTTTGCATGCAATCATTTTCTGTTCGCAAGAACTTTTTTTTCAGGGAGAGTTTGAAGGGACTCGTTTCTTCGCGGACTGTTTGCAAAACAAAAATTTATTTTTACACAAGGAAACACTTTTTCTAGGGAGAGTTTTGACGGAAGATCATTTTCTTTTGTGACCCCCAATTTCTCATTTTGGCCTCCCTGTCGTAGAGGACAACTTTTTCCAGGGAGAATATGATAGACTCACTCCTCTGTGATATTCATCAACCTTACCCACCGACCACCTTTCTATAAGAGAAGCCTAAGATTAGAGAGTTTCGACGAAAACTTAATTTCTCTTCGAAAGTTCCATTTTGCAAATACCTTTGCTTTAGGGAAGAGAGGAGTATTCAATACCCGTTCAGGTCAAGGGTCAAGCCTGAGCCTCTCTTTTGGAGAAAAAAGAGGAGAATTTAGTCACAGATATGTTAATTCGATGTCAAGCAATCTCTTTCACCAAGAATTTCAAGAATATTTTGATAATTTGTTATCAAGACCAGTGTTGATATCAAAAAATTTTACTACACAAAATTTCACCTCAAGCTACCTTCAATATTCCCTCTAAAAAGGTGAAACTTTTGTGAAGAAAATAACTGAATTTAAAAACTCTTTTTGTTGGTCGATCAAAAGGATGAAGAAAAATCCTCGATGTGACCAGTAAAGAAAAATTCAATGATGTTGAAAAGCTATATGTAAATTGATATTGATCATATCTATGGCACATCTTTAAAGATGATTCTTCTGGCAATAAGGCAGCAGAACTATCCTGGGTGATAAAAAGAACCCACTCAATCTCAGTATCTCTTCAATCATTCAAGCTGCAATTAACTATCTGCAAAAGGTATCTCTCAACTATCGTCAAGTTGAAGACTGATGGATGTGTTAGACCCTCGGGGCCAAAGGAGACTCGGATCATCTCCATGTTGAAGGAGTATGAGGCGTGTCCTTCTAAGGAAAGTTCAAATCATTGTCAAGATAAAGGTTGATGCGATGAACCTTATGCCAATCCCTAAAAAATATTTGATCACTATACTCAGATCTTCTTCAAGTTGAAGAAGTATGAGACGTGTCCTTTCAGGGAAAATCAGAACATAGCCAAGATGAAGGCTGATGTGATGAAATTCTCGCCAAACCCCAATAAAGCTCATTCTGTCTCAAAAGAGCACAAAAGGATCATCAAGGGTAAAACCCATATATCAAGCGGCCAAAACTGTCAAGAATCATCTTTATCTATGTGAAATCCTTTTATCAATATCATTTCATTCACTTGCTTTTATGAAACTAAGAATATTTCCTTTATTTTCATATCAAGGAAACATACAACCTTTTTGAAGAAATTCAACAGCAACAGATTTGAATTTGATTCACAATTCTACAAAGTTAGCTCAATTAGAGTTAATACTCTAGGTAGAAAAAGGACTATTTTTGCACAAATGTACATGTTTCAATCATTTTGAATCAACTACAATTTTCATCTCATTTACACTATTTTTTTGTTATCCCAACATGAAGCATGAACTTGATGTCCATTTTGATATATTCTGGCGTTGTTTTATCCCTCATTAGGACTTGATAATACGAGTTTTTAAGGTCCTTCCCTTCGGTTTGGTTTGAGCGCCTGGGCTCTCAGATCTGCACATTTCCCTGTTGTCCCCACTGTCCCACCATAGACAGTGCATTTTTAGGCCAAGGGTTGAGCCTATTTTTCTCGCAAAAGGTTATTTTCAAAAGCTATTCAGTCTCAGTCATGAGACACCCCAATCAACTCCTTTTTTCAAAGCTTTAGGAACCCCCATTTTTCTTACCTTTTGCAACCCCTTTTGGATTCTTTGTGCGAAATCCGGAACTCCCATCATGGTCTCGTCATTCTAGGATTCCATATTTTTTATATCCATTCAGGTTAAGGATTGTCCCTGAGCCTCACCTCGTGAGGTATTTCTCATATCCGTTCAGGTCAAGGATTGTCCTTGAGCCTCACCTCGTGAGGTATTTTTTATATCCATTCAGGTCAAGGATTGTCCCTGAGCCTCACCTAATGAGGTATTTCTCATATCCGTTTAGGATAAGGATTATACGTGAGCCTCACCTCGTGAGGTATTTTTCATCCCCGTTTAGGTAAGGGTCAAACTTGAAACTCGTTCCATGAGGTATTTTGTCCCATCCAGGTCAAGGGCTAAAACCTAAATCTTTTCAAAAGGCTTATCTTGTGTCATCCATGAGACCTCCTTTTCACATCTTGGGGCCTTCATCCAAAAGTCTCATCATAGTTTCCTCTCTTTTTATGAAAATCCCTTCATCCTCAAAGATTTTGTCCTGTTCAAAAACCCTTCAGGATAAGGGATTAAGCCTGAACCTCATTTTTATGAGGGTCATTTAAAATTAATTCTTTCATGCCCAGTTAGATTTTCCTAACTAGGGTATTTTATTTTTGAAATTTGGTGTTTTTTTTTACTACTATGCTCGGCTTTCAACCGGCTTAGCAGTAAAGAGGAGCATCTGTAAACACCTCAAAATTTTCAAGTCCATTTCAGACATTCTCATTTTACAAATGCCAGACCTCTGCAAGGCGATATAGAGTCCCCCTAAGTCTACCCCAGTCTAGAGGTTAGTTTTACCTCATCCAACTAATAAAATTACCAATTTACCCTTAGGTCACCCTTAGACCTTTCGTCATCTAGATTCAACCAAACTCATCTCAAAGTTCAGAGAAGTTAGAATGTTTATCATTTCTAGCTCTCCTGAGCTCGTAATGAGCGAACCTGGACTATTTCTGACCATTTTTAGCTAATTTAGCTTGTTCAAGGCAAAATAAGCTCATTTTAGCTCGAATCTTAACCAAACTATGCCCGAGTTAGTCAAATCCATTAGATCGTATCCTAGTGAGTCTAATATAAGTTCACCAAGAGTTTGAATGGTCTAGTTTCAGTTTAAAGTCACTCTTTCACACCCGGACCTTCGTTTTAACTCATTTCAGCTCATTTTAGATCAATTCAGTCCAAATTGAGCTAGCCCCAGCTAGTTGAGCTAGTGTTTTAGCTCTAAATTTAGTTCATCTGAGTATAAATGGCTTTAGATTAAGTTTATTCCAATCCAATCCAGTTCAAATTAGTTCAGACCAGTCTAGTACTGTGTTTCTACCCCTGCAGAGTGAAGACCTTAAAAAAATAAAATTATCTTGGACATTGTTTTTAATAATTTTTGAACTGGGACAAATGTGATCATCACAAAATTTTTCCTCTTGGTTTCTCTCTCTTCCTTTTCTTTTCCTTTCTAACCTCCATTTCCCTTTTTGAAGGGGAAATAAAAGACAGAAAAGAAGAGAGAAAAGGAAAGAAAGAAAAAGAGAGAGGAGCGCTTTTGCGAAGGTCTCATCTGACCAAAATCTTGAAAATGTTTTGAAATTACTCGCCTCTGTTTTAAAATTTTGCGGGAAAATGGAGAGACGGGATTCACTCGTCGGTATGAGGTTCAACTGTTCCTGGCGCCTTTACCAGGGGTAATCGAACCAAGGATCAAATTTATGCCTTTTTGCTTTGCTAAAATATTATCTAAGAATTTATTCTAAGTCTAAGTGCATAAAGAATCATGCTTGTGCAATGCAAATGTAGAAATGTATGCTTTTGAACAAAATATTTTAGAAATTTAAAGATTTTTCAAGTGATTCTGAGATAAATTTGATAATGGAGTGAAGAAATGATTCAAAGGTTTGAATTTGATTTGAAAAAGTTAGATTTTGAGTCTAACTCAGAATTTGAAATAGATCTGGAAGAAGAGACTTGAAATCCTCAAGTCTCGGAAATGATCAAAATTTGGAAAGATAAGTCTTCAGATAAGAAAAGGAAACTTAGAATTGAAATTTTGAAATAAGAATGAATTTTCAAAGTCAAAATGGACTTTGAATTTGGATCGATTTTCAAGAATCGATTTTGAAGAAGGAAATTTTGAATTTAGAACCTTAAACAGAAATTGAATTTGAGTTTAGATTTGAGAAATAGATTTGAAATTGGCTTTGGAAATGAGAATTGGAAATAGAACTGGATTATAAATCTGGAATAAAATTTTGATCTGAAATCTAGAATCCTAGATGAGTTTGAATCTGAAATATGAATCCTAAACAAAATTGAGTTCGAAGTCTAGAACCCAAAATGGAGTTGAATCCGAAATCTGAAATCCTAAATGGATTTGGATTCGAAGTCTGGAATCCAAAAATGGAGTTGAATCCAAAATCTGGAATCCTAAATGGAATTAGATCCGAAGTCTGGAATCCAAAAATGGAATTGGATCCGAAATCTGGAACCCTAAATGGAATTGGATCCGAAATTTGGAATCCTAAATGGAATTGAATCCGAAGTCTGGAATCCAAATTTTGAACTGGGTTCTAAATCCAAAATCCAAGATGGAATTGAATTTTGGAAAATCCAAATGGGATTTTGAAGATGGATCTGGATTTTGGAAATCCAGATTTGAATTTAAAAGTGGGATTTAAACTTTAGGGAAAATCGGATTTTGAGACTCAGAATCAATCTCAAAACCTTGATTTTGAATTGAGAATCAAGACTCAATATTGGGATAGAACTTTGGAGATTTTGAAAAAAATAAAGAATAAACTTGATTTTAAACTTGAGTATTGAAATCAGGAGAAATCTAGGATTTTCAAAGTTAAATTGAACTTTAAAATTTTGATCCGAGATGTTAAATTAAATTTGAAAATGAATTTGGAATTTCGAAGTTGATTTGAACTTTGAAATTTGATTTGAATTGGACATTGAATTTCGAATATAAGAATGAATTTGAAATCTCAAAATCAAATTGGACTTTGAAATTGAAGTTCGTATCTTTGAAATAAGATAAAATGATGAATTTGAATAAGATTTAAAGATTGATTTGAGAAATGAAGAAGATATTTGAGGATTTATCAAAATCACTTGGATCTTTGAAGAAGAATTTTTTTTTTTGAAAATATGATGTAATTCTATCCTAAATGATGAAATGAATTAAAGAATTTGGAACTTGGTTTTGAAAAGCATGTTTCATTCTTTAAGTGAAATGAAATAAGCAATTTAGGATATCTACAATGCCCATACATTCTATACTAATGCATAAATATAAAGTTTCTCATTATCCTCTAGTTATTACAATACTGAAATTGGAGCTGAAACATCAAAGTCCTAATCTAGGAAGGCAATATGATTTTTCCATGATTTTCTTGCAAAAAGGGTTAGCGCAAGGCAAAAGACTATACATAGAAGAGGATGAAAGTTCATATGACTATATCCATCTTAATGTGAAACACAGGTATGAAGTATTATGCTAAAGTGAACTGTATGTATGTATATACCTAGATATAATGCCTATATTAGGAAGACAATACATATATATTTATAACAATGTATTATACAAATGCCCCTTGTAGGAGGTATGCTATTTTATAGATGACAGGGAAATGCAAAGGCCGATGGAAGGAATCAGGTAGCCACAGTAGTTGCAGCAAAATACATGGTAAGTATGCTATGAGAAGGTGGACATCATCTAAATGTCGTTGTGTAGCAACAGGTATGGAAGATGGGCAACATACTGGAGATGTGGGTTGAAAAATGCAACAAAGGATGGCCTTGTCACAATGGGTTAGAATATTGTTGTAGGTATGTGTGCACTGGTACAGTGTACAAGTGCAGAGGAAGAGGGTGCAGATGTTGTGCATTTGAAATATTAGTGGAAAATATGAGGTGTTGCATGATGGCAGTTGTGAAGGTGGATATATAATGTGTACACAGGAGAAAATGGAATGTTACTATGTAAGAAACATAATGCTATGAATGAATGAAGGGTGCAAACGTATAGACTGCAGTGGAAATATAAGTGAGCAATGGAGTGACAATCACACAACTATTTAATGCAAATACTGATAAATAAGCATCAATTATTGTCAAAACACATGGGTAAATTAACCAGTTAACTTCAGCAGGTGGGCAACTTGATTTACCGAACTGATCCATCCCAGTATAACCTCTTGGTGGGTTACACTCAACAGCAAATAATTGATCGGCAATATGGTTCAGCAGATGAATTCCCAAATGAATTAAACCAATTAGTTTCAGCAAAACTTCAGTAGGTTGAACTTCCAGCGATATTTCCGACTTATAGCCCGTTTCCCAGGTATGGCATGGTTGATATAAGATTTAATGATGAAATGGCAGATAATGCATATGCAAAGAGAGAAAAAAAATTGCTGAGAAGGAGAATGTGACTGTTGCTACAGGGCATAGGTATATAAAATTGACAAATAAAAAAAAATATTTGAGGTAATGGTCCTAGAATGAAATTCTAGCAATATATAGGTCATATCTTTTGTGATGAACAAAACCAATTTATTAGGAAATGTGTCTCTCACCCTCTGTTACTAGTTTATATATATATATATTCAAAGAACCTCCCTTGAGAGAGCAAACATTGCATCAGGAGTTGGAGACTTAACTTATATATCAAAAGCATGGCAAAGAATGTTAAATACAGAGATTCCTACTTAATATTTCTCACCATATGACAGATCCATAGAAAGGCATATAACTTTTTGATCGTTTTTTTAGCAGCCCTCATTACATGGACTCTGCTTTGATTGCACGGATAAAAAAAAACCAAATGTATCACCATACTGCTGCAAAATCCCATCCTTGACCATCATTCTCACCTTTTATTTTCAACATACCAACTCTGATGATCTTCCAAGAACCACACCCCCTTTTGGAAGGAAAGCAAAGGCAACAAACCATCAAAGAAAGAAGAAAAGAAAAGAAAAATAACAGAGTGAACCCAATCATGAAGAACTCATCAGTACCCACTTCACAAACTGAATCAAAGCACTTGGGTGATAGAGAGGGAGTGATAGGGTGCAAATGGTGTTAATGATGGAATGTATTGCGAGGTGAATTTGAGCAAACAGTGAGATGAATGTTATGCAAGGAAAAAGAAAATGTTGCTGACAGAATATGCAGGTGTATATATAAAAAAAAAGTGGAACAATGATGTGAAATGCCATATGAACATAGTGATTAACGTGTGTGGGTGATGGGTGTAGATGTTGGAACAGACGACTGGAGCCATTTCTAAGAGCATTCACCAACAACTTGGGGGGTGGGTGATCCCAACAAGGTACAGTTACTGTAAAAACAGTAAATTGAATGTGATGGGTATAGCTTCAATTCTCCATATGGAAATCTTGATATTTCTGCAAATCCTGAGAATTTCTTGTTCTCCCTTCCAGACTTGGCCATTTGATGATCCAAGTCGGGACTAATGCCATTGTATGAGATATTTGAAGCTGTTGTTACTAAACCAACTATAGATAGTTGAAGACCGATGGCCTCCTGCATCTCTTGTAACTCGAATTTCCTTATAGTGATAAGCAACAAAGTCAAACCCGGAAATGCAGACATCAAGCAGTATATTGTCCAAAGCAATCATTACTTGTGCTGTCAAGAATTTGATTAAAGACTTTATGAAATTCTTTTTTTTTTGTTGCAGAAGGATTGGCCTTTAGACACAGGGCAAAAGGGACCGAAAATCTTCAGTTGTTCATTATACATAACGATGCTATGTTTGAGAATGGAACAAACGATAGCTCCCACTAAAGACTACACAGATGAAATCTTCTGATCCAACATATTCATTTCTTAATCACATTCTCCAAATTGCTTGATATTGATTTAGGCATACTCAGAGACATTCTTTGTCGAATCAACTTATGGCTCTGCAATTCTGGTTTCTTATTCTCAATTCACTGGTGAATACAGATTTTTCGTGGCATTACTTCAGCCATCGTAAATTGTTTCATGCTAAATACGCTAAGATGCAACCAATGGATCAATGAACAGAAGCAACACAACCGAATCTGATGCAGAGGTGATCATGCTTATGAAAAGAAAATGCAAATGACGGAAGACGATGTGAATTGATATGCAAAAATGCAACACAGAAAATGCACTTGAATGAGAAATGTTTTGATAGCATCTAAATCTATTATTGATATGCAAAGAGGAATAGGATAAGGATGGAAAGTAGGGGAATATACACTGATAGGTTATTCAACATAGATTCAAAATCAATGGATTATACCATTGCAAACGAATAGACGATATTCCAATTATCAGTACTGTTGCAAATGAACAAAGGATAGGGGAATCCCGATCGAATGGAGTGATGTCTTCTTTTAATCGTTGTAATTTTTGAAAAGATTTTTATATGAAAAACATGTGAAAACCAGACATCAAATAATAAAAAATGGTTCTCACTAGTGGATGAGACCGGGTCGAACTCAGGGAACGGGAATATGTTGTATTCAAACACACAATTCTAAACTATTCTTTATTACCGAATTATTGAAATGTAAAATATTCAAGAAAAGTAAAGACAACTAACTATTACGACAAATGAATACCCTTCGCAGAGGGCGTAAAGTGCAATATTTACAAACCCAATTAAAATTCCTAATTCTAAAAATAAAAGAAAAGAAAAAAAAAACATCTTCTACTCTTCGTACTTCGTGTCACGTAATCGCTTTAGCTCCACTCCTGTGCGATCCTGCACAAATCAAATGAACACAAGCAGTACAAAAGATAGAAGGATAGAACTATACTAAAAGAATTATAAAATCTAAATGACACCTCTAATTAAAAAATGATGATATTTACTGGATTTAAGCACTATTATCATTCACTGATATTTCAAACATCCACCAAAGTTTTCAATTCACTCACAACACTCTTTAATCAATATATTTGAAAGTCAGCAACTTTGTAGCAATTTATTCAGCAAATTTAATCATTCAATCTGATCCATAGAACTGGATTGTATCAACCAATTAATACAACTATTTGTATTCAAATATCAACAGAAAATGACAGCAAAGATCAGATACAGCCTTCAAATGATAATTAGAGAACAGCCCCCTTGAAGGAATTCAATGAAACTATAATACTCAGGGTTTATTACTGTTACCATAAAACAGTAGCAGTGCTCCAAAACTCAGTGGCTCTCCACATTCACATCGGATTCAGCCATCCGATTGAATTTTTTTTTTTAAAAGTAATCACTGAGAATTCAATTATCAGAAATGTTCACCGGATGATACGGTGATTAGTAATTCCAGAACTTAGCTTTTACCAGAAAATGTAGCGATTGATCCATATGATCGATCAACTTTCAGTAAACATTTTAAAATCTTGTGAATGCACAAATGAATAATTGCTGGAATTTCAAATAACAGAAGATAACCACCAGAATTTCAAACAGTCACCGGATATCAGGACAGAGGATTCATGAAGTCACAGCTCATGCAAGGGATTCTTAGCCAGAAACAGAATTCCACAAGATTTCAATCGGCTAGAATTAGCCGATTATCAAATTCAATTGGTTTGGAATACAAGCACCACCGGATTATCATTCATGAATGATAATTTGAATTTTTATGGAAGAAAATAAATCCAAAACACTGAATAACACCAGAACTCAGTAGATCAGGTGAATGTACTGATTCTTCACACATACAAACACTAATCCGATACTCAAATTATCGGATTCTCAGTCACGATGCTTCATATCATCGCCGGAGGCTCAGTCACGATGCTTCAGATCCAATTATTCATCTGAACCATAAATCGACCTCTGTTATTTCAAATGATGCAATTGATTGCTAAAAGAAAGAATGAATAATCGATCAGATGCTTCAGATGCAATTGATTGCTAAAAGTTGATCGATGTTAAAAATCAGTTTCAAATATCTTTGAAAACAGTGATTGCCGAAAAAATTGAGAATCGATCCAGATGATCGATCCTCTTTATATTTTTTTTTTTCATTTTTAACTAAACAGAAACATTTTCTAACTTCATTGATCGAATTCAGCAACAGAAAATAAATGTGAAGAAAAGAATAAGAAAAAGAAGAAGAAGAAGAAGAAGACTCAGCACTCACCGTGAACCTGAGGGGTTTGGGGAAAGAAGCTGGCCTCCACTGTCAACGCCATCGCCGTTGAAGAAGCACCTCCACAGGAAACAGGGAAGAAGAGAAAATCAAGGGAGAAGGAGAAGAAGGAGGTAAGAAAACAAGGTGGAGGAAAAAGAGGGGTTAGGGGAGAGAGCTCTGGCGCAAAAGATGAAGACGGGGAAAATTTTCCCTCCGTTGGGTTTTTAACATCAAGCAAACCGGTTTGCTGCTGTTTGTTTTTTCAATTTAAAAAAACTCCAAACCGGTTCAACCGGTTTGCAACAGATTTTTTCAAAACACTCAAACCGTGTAACCCAGTTTGTTTTATTATTCTCAAAAAAAAAAAAATCTAAAAACTGTTTTACAGAATTTTATTTGCTAAAAACCTCAAAACTCAACTAAACTAAAGACTACTTTTTAAAAATATTTATACTAAACCTCATTTCAATTTATTTTATAATTTTTTTTTTTAAAAACTAACTAACTATATTCTCAACTCTAATTTTTATTTTATTATATATTTTTTTTAGGAACTCACAATGACAAACATTAAAATATTCATTAAATTGCAAAATAACACTAATTTTCAAGCATTTTCTTTTTTTAATTCATTTTAGCTTATTCACTCAAAACCAGCATGAAATTGGGTTTTAAATCAATTTTTTATGAAATCATGCATATTTTTTATATGAAATAACCCTAAAATATATGCATGATCAAATACCCCCATGCTTATGTTTTGCTAGTCCTCGAGCAAACTAAAAAAAAATGCAAGAAATCAAACTATCACCTAACTCACTTTCGTAGGAATCATGGTTGCATTTAGCTCATGCAACAAGCCCTTTCAACCCTTGGGTTACCCCAGTGGACGAGTAAGGTCTCGTGAGGGTTTGCAGTGACGCTACCCACAAACATCTTTGTCATGTATGCATAATATTACACATCCTCACAAGCAGTAAGTAATTAAAGACTTTGTTTTCACAAATATTTCCTATTATTTCAAAATCGAAATATATTTAGAGTCTTTTATGCACTACCACAGAAAAAGAATTTCTTTCACTTTTCTAAAAATCACAATTATTTATGTTTTATTCTTAGAAAATCCAATAAAAACATATTATTATTTACTTATCCTCACTCATATGTTTTCTACACAGGTTTTCTCAATCATACTTCTAAGCATTGAACTTTTCTTTCTTTTTAAGCTCTTTCCTCTCTTTTTTTCTTTTCACGCTTTTTCTTTTTGCGCACTTATTTTTCTCCTATAGCTTGCGTGTGGTCTGCTTTTATGCCTTGTGCAATGTCAATATCTTCTATACTTTTTTCAATACATATCAAAAGATATCAACTAAGACATAAAAGTGACTTCCTTCATTCACCCTTATAACATGAGAGTCAAACATTTCAACTTGTATCTGTTCTCAGTTACTTAGGATCACGAAGTTTTCCACTCTCCTTTTCGAAATGGAATTAAAAGTTTCAACTTACATCTAAGTTCCATCTACTAAGACTTGTGGAATTATCTTAACAACCTAACGCATGCTTTTCTCACTTTTTGAGCTCATTTTTATGCTTTTGTTCATTTGCTTAGTTTTTCAAAAATAAAACTGTGCATATTCATATTTATGATTCAAAATAAACTCTAACATGTATCTATCATCATTTCCTCAAAATCCACATAAACAACCATAATTTTTAGATCTATGTCAGAAAAAATTCTCGTGGGGCTTAAAAATCCTCTAAAAACATCAGATTTGAAATAACATTCATATAAGTTCAAACTCTTTCTTTAAAAATCTACTTTTCATGAGAAATGTGTAAACATGTGCAAGAACGTAAACAGAAATATCAAGGTGTGCATTCTACACCCTCCCCCATGCTTGAATGACACTGTCCCAGTGGCACTCCCCCATGCTTGAATGAAACTAAGTGAATGCACATGAGAGAAATAAATGAGGGAAAAGAGTAGAATGACCTAACATGAATTAAAAATGCACGTTCTATGAATGTAATGAATGTAATGTATACATGACAAAACCTGAAACTCATGAAAAAATAGAAAACTGAAAATAAAACCAAATAAAATCTACAAATCCTAACAAATGTAAAACTGTACAGAATATGGGTTGCCTCCCATAAAGCGCTAAGTTTCACGTCCCCAGCCAGACGGATCCCTAGAAAAATCCTTCATTGTCCATGAGATCAATGGACATGAAGTCAGACTCAACCGAGCTCTATGTAGAAAAGAGTGTCATCTGTGACACTACACACTGTGTTTCCATCCCTTCTACCTCCAAATGTATCACCATGACTCTCTTGACATGAAGAACGGAGATTAGTCTCATCTGAGAGACTGGTCAAGAATCGAGAGTCTAAGACCGACCGAGTACCAATGAATGCAACTTCAGACAAGTGGTGAATATGATCTGGCTTGACTTGGTCAAGCACCTTCTACATCTGTACCTCTTGCTTACTAAAAATTGGTGATCCTAAAGGCTGAGAAAATGGGGCTTTATATGATGAAAATGTATGCTGTGAGTAAGGCCCCTTCTGTTGAGGTATCATGGAGATCGACTCGTCAGTAGAAATGATATGAGGTTCATGAGTCGATTCCTGAGTGGAGTGACACGCCTTCCCATACTGGAGGGATGTAACAGATTTGACTGGCTCATGATGTGAAGTAGGTTGCAAGTCAAATAACATGGAATCCTCTCCCTTGGATGTGACAACAGACTGACTATGAAGGTTCCCCTGATTTTGTCTACTCAATGTCTGAGCTAACTGTCCCATTTGAGTCTCTAGCTTGGCTATTGACTGCGTATGGGAACACAAAGTGGCCTTGATATCAGAAAAAGCTTCTAACATCTTCTCTTGAAATGATGAACTTGGAATGGGCTCCTGAGGAGAAGGTAGACAATACTGGGGATGAACCTGTGGAAATATAGGATGCGAGTAACCTTGTGAAGGGTTACTGGGTCTATACTGTGTCTGGGAGGGCTGATGGGATGGGGAAATAAACTGGTTTCGCCAACCTGAGTTATATGAGGATGTAAATGAATCGGGCATGGGTTTAGCGAAACCTTGGGCAGCATTCACCTGCTCCTGAACGAATTCAGGATATAATGGTGCTGTCGGACAATCCGCAACACAGTGTGCAGGGCTAATACATAGCTCGCACACTCTTTCCACTGGATTTCTCGAAGAATTGGCTAGGAATTGATCTAACTTCCTAGTCAATTGGTCAACCTTGGTACGCAATTCTAATTCGGACCCAACTTCGGAAATCCCAACCTTCCTAGGACCACTAGACAGAGATGTAGTCCTATCAAGCCGTGAAGACAAGTTATGATGCATCGTGTTTTCACTCAAGGTCTCGAATAGAGACCACGCCTCGTCCTCACTTTTGAGCATAAAAGTGCCCCCACAAGATGAATAAACCATTTGACGATGCTTTTCAGTAAGCCCGTCATAAAAATACTGCACCAACTGCCAACGAGGCACCTGGTGATGGGGACACTTGCGGAGAAGATCTTTCAATCTCTCCCAAGACTCGTGAAATTGTTCTCCCTCAATTTGAGAAAAACTGGTTATATCTTTATGAAACTGATTCGTTTTACAAATTGGGAAATATTTTTTTAAAAATTCTTTTTGCATTCCTTCCCAAGTAGTAATATGAACCGTCTCAAGAGATTTTAACCAGTGCTTGGCTTTATCTTTGAGAGAGAATGGAAACAAAGTTAACCTCATAGCGTCATCTCCAAAATTATTAATTCGCACAGTCGAGCAAATCTCAAGGAATTCGTCGAGATGACGATATGGGTCTTCATTGCTAAGGCCATAAAACGAAGGTAACATTTGAATCACACTGGCCTTAATCTCAAAATGGCTCGCTCCTACATCAGGTCTCGTGATGCAGGAGGTGGGAGTGTACGTATTTGGCATGAAGTACTCCCTCAAAGGACGGATCAATTGATGATCGTCAGCCATTGCATACACCTTGGAGTAGATCGGTGTAGCACACGTCCTAACTTTGGGTTTTCTACCTAACTAACGCACTAAGCGGCCAAACCACGCAAACCACAAAGCGAGTGAACTAAAAAAAACAAAAACTAAACAAACACCACGCAGTTACACATAAAAGAGATTATGCACAGAAATATAAAATCTATGTGTACGGTACCAATCGTACACAGTCACCTCTAAGGGGATCCTAATAGGTGGGCTGTGCAGAAAAGTAAGCTCGTCTCTAAGATATGCACATACGTGGTTCTAAACCTAAATGCACACAAACACTAGGCAATAAAGTGAATACTAATATTACGCCGTTCCCCGGCAACGACGCCAAAAATTTGATGTCTTCTTTTAATCATTGTAATTTTTGAAAAGATTTTTATATGAAAAACATGTGAAAACTAGACATCAAATAATAAAAACCGGTTCTCACTAGTGGATGAGACCGGGTCGAACTCAGGGAACGGGAATATGTTGTATTCAAACACACAATTCTAAACTATTCTTTATTGCCGAATTATTGAAATGTAAAATATTCAAGAAAAGTAAAGACAACTAACTATTACAACAAATGAATACCCTTCGCAGAGGGCGTAAAGTGCAATATTTACAAACCCAATTAAAATTCCTAATTCTAAAAATAAAAGAAAAGAAAAAAAAACATCTTCTACTCTTCGTACTTCGTGTCACGTAATCACTTTAGCTCCACTCCTGTGCGATCCTGCACAAATCAAATGAACACAAGCAGTACAAAAGATAGAAGGATAGAACTATACTAAAAGAATTATAAAATCTAAATGACACCTCTAATTAAAAAATGATGATATTTACTGGATTTAAGCACTATTATCATTCACTGATATTTCAAACATCCACCAAAGTTTTCAATTCACTCACAACACTCTTCAATCAATATATTTGAAAGTCAGCAACTTTGTAGCAATTTATTCAGCAAATTTAATCATTCAATCTGATCCATAGAACTGGATTGTATCAACCAATTAATACAACTATTTGTATTCAAATATTAACAGAAAATGACAGCAAAGATCAGATACAGCCTTCAAATGATAATCAGAGAACAGCCCCCTTGAAGGAATTCAATGAAACTATAATACTCAGGGTTTATTACTGTTACCATAAAACAGTAGCAGTGCTCCAAAACTCAGTGGCTCTCCACATTCACATCGGATTCAGCCATCCGATTGAATTTTTTTTTTTTAAAAGTAATCACTGAGAATTCAATTATCAGAAATGTTCACCGGATGATACGGTGATTAGTAATTCCAGAACTTAGCTTTTACCAGAAAATGTAGCGATTGATCCATATGATCGATCAACTTTCAGTAAACATTCTAAAATCTTGTGAATGCACAAATGAATAATCGCTGGAATTTCAAATAACAGAAGATAACCACCAGAATTTCAAACAGTCACCGGATATCAGGACAAAGGATTCATGAAGTCACAGCTCATGCAAGGGATTCTTAGCCAGAAACAGAATTCCACAAGATTTCAATCGGCTAGAATTAGTCGATTATCAAATTCAATTGGTTTGGAATACAAGCACCACCGGATTATCATTCATGAATGATAATTTGAATTTTTATGGAAGAAAATAAATCCAAAACACTGAATAACACCAGAACTCAGTAGATCAGGTGAATGTACTGATTCTTCACACATACAAACACTAATCCGATACTCAAATTATCGGATTCTTAGTCACGATGCTTCATATCATCGTCGGAGGCTCAGTCACGATGCTTCAGATCCAATTATTCATCCGAACCATAAATCGACCTCTGTTATTTCAAATAATGCAATTGATTGCTAAAAGAAAGAATGAATAATCGATCAGATGCTTCAGATGCAATTGATTGCTAAAAGTTGATCGATGTTAAAAATCAGTTTCAAATATCTTTGAAAACAGTGATTGCCGAAAAAATTGAGAATCGATCCAGATGATCGATCCTCTTTATATTTTTTTTTTCATTTTTAACTAAACAGAAACATTTTCTAACTTCATTGATCGAATTCAGCAACAGAAAATAAATGTGAAGAAAAGAATAAGAAAAAGAAGAAGAAGAAGAAGAAGAAGACTCAGCACTCACCGTGAACCTGAGGGGTTTGGGGAAAGAAGCTGGCCTCCACCGTCAACGCCATCGCCGTTGAAGAAGCACCTCCACCGGAAACAGGGAAGAAGAGAAAATCAAGGGAGAAGGAGAAGAAGGAGGTAAGAAAACAAGGTGGAGGGAAAAGAGGGGTTAGGGGAGAGAGCTCTGACACAAAAGATGAAGACGGGGAAAATTTTCCCTCCGTTGGGTTTTTAACATCAAGCAAACCGGTTTGAACCGGTTTGCTGCTGTTTGTTTTTTCAATTTAAAAAAACTCCAAACCGGTTCAACCGGTTTGCAACAGATTTTTTCAAAACACTCAAACCGTGTAACCCAGTTTGTTTTATTATTCTCAAAAAAAAAAAAATCTAAAAACTGTTTTACAGAATTTTATTTGCTAAAAACCTCAAAACTCAACTAAACTAAAGACTACTTCTTAAAAATATTTATACTAAACCTCATTTCAATTTATTTTATAAATTTTTTTTTTAAAAACTAACTAACTATATTCTCAACTCTAATTTTTATTTTATTATATATTTTTTTAGGAACTCACAATGACAAACATTAAAATATTCATTAAATTGCAAAATAACACTAATTTTCAAGCATTTTCTCTTTTTAATTCATTTTAGCTTATTCACTCAAAACCAGCATGAAATTGGGTTTTAAATCAATTTTTTATGAAATCATGCATATTTTTTATATGAAATAACCCTAAAATATATGCATGATCATGGAGATAGTAAAATAAAAAATAAAAAATTAGAAGAACTGGACGCCGTGAATCAGCCAAATGCTAAGGGATAAAAAAAAATGCAGTTTAATTATATATTGGACAAAATGAACAAGATGCAGTCAATTAACAAAACTGAGGATGGAGTGTAAGCAAAATAATCTGATGCAAACGTGGAAATCAAAGTTAAAATAAGAAGAGAACCAAGATACAACTACAGGGGAGGGGACATCAAACGAATCATCATTCAGATTCAATAAAAAAAAGTTGAATGCTAATTCAATGCAGATCTAAAATTAGAGAGTTTGTAGATCTACTGCCTAATCCAACCATAATAATGGATACTGGGAAAGAAAGGCAAAATTAAATAAAAAAAATGACAAGATAAACCGCAAAAAGAATGTTAGATCTAACACCAACTGACATTCACACTTGCATAAGCCAAAGGAATTTGATGAAACAAATTGTAGAATCGAAAAGAAACAAGATGTTGGAACCACCCGTTCCGTTGATATCGCACAGCGGTAGACTGATTTGCTATAGGCAAATCAATGTTACCAAGGATGCTTCAATGGGGTAAGAACAAAAAAAAACAGGGAAATTTAACAGAGAAAAGGAGAAAGGGGATCACTTACCGTAGATTGGCAAAAGCTGAGATGAGAGAGGCTCCCTCTCTAGATATTGCTATCGCAGGATCGGATTTCTTTGCACAGTAGAAGGGGACAACAGAGAAATGGAAAAAAGGAGAAGAATGCGAGCGAATAGTGGATGAAGGCGTTAATGGATCTTCAAACACTTCTTTTGTGCTTCCTTTTATAAAGGAAGAGGAAGATTTGGGAAGGAAATGGGTTCGTTGGGGATCAATGGTTGAAGAACGAGGATGGTGATCGGAGGGTGAAGAAGGCGATTCCAGCGGGAGAGCGTGCGAGAGGAGAAGGAGGCAGAGATCGTTGGTGATCAAGGGTGGAGATGAAGGAAGATGCACATGGGAGCATGAGAGAGAGAGAAGATGGTTCTGGAAGGGATTCTGTTGGAGATCGATGGTGGAGAGGAAGACAAAGGTGGATGGGCGATGGAGGCTTCCAGAGGGAGGGCCTGCGAGAGGGAGAAAGAGAAACGAGAGCGAGAGCGAGAGCGAGATAGTGAAATTTCTTGATTTTCAAAATCTGGCTTCTAAACAAGGCGATGTTTGACCAATTTGGGATCTAAGCCTGGCATACCTTCATAAGTCCAGGCAAAGACTTCTTGATGTTGCCTGAGGAAATTGGTGAGTCTTTCCTTATCCTCTGCATCCAGACTGGTGCAGATCTTGAGGATTTTTTGATCATTTTTGGAACCAATATTGATATCCTCTGTTGGATCTTGAACCAAAGACGAGGGTTCATCACCATCTTGGGTTATAAATCTACGAGAAGGGGTTATTGGCAGGCCTAGCAAAATCTTGTGTCACTTGAACTTGTTCCTGGACAAATTCAGGGTACTGTGGCGTCGCGTGACAACCCATATTTTGGTGTATTGGGCCAGCACACAATGCACACACCTCCTGAGCTGGGGAAGATTTAGAAAGAAGTTGATCCAATTTTTTGGTCAGCATATCAACCTTATGATGCAGTTCTAGAGAGGCCCCTACCTCGTATATCTCCCCTTTCTTGGGTCCCTCGATTACAGATGTTGCCTGATCTGCTCTTGAGGCCACAACATGGTGCATCAAATTTTTACTCAATGTCTCAAACATGGCCCATGCCTCATTCTCGCTCTTGAGCATAAATATGCCCCCATACAAGGAATCAACCATTTGCTTGTCTTTTTCAGTCAGGCCATCATAGAAATACTTCACCACCTACCATTTGGGCACTTGGTGATCAGGACACTTCCTAAGTAGGTCTTTGAGCGTATCCCAGGTCTCTTGAAAATTTTCTCCCTCGATTTGACTAAAACAGGTAATAGCCTTTCAATACTGGTTCATCTTGCCAATGAAAAAATACTTTTTCAATTTTTTTTTTGTATTTGATCCCATATAGCAATCTTTACCATATCTAAAGACTTTAGACAGTGCTTGGCTTTGTTTTTAAGAGAGAACGAAAAGAGGGTCAACCTAAGTGCATCATATCCAAAGTTATTGATCCACACAGTGAAGCAGATCTCCAAGAATTTATCGAGATAATGATAAGGGTCCTCATTGCTAAGTCTGTAAAATAAATGTAGCATCTAAATAACACTAGCCTTAATCTTATACTGGTTCGCTCCTACATTAGGTCTCATGATGCAGGAGGTGAGAGTATATTTAGTAGGGATAAAATACTACCTAAGAGGATGGATAATCTGTTGATCTTCAACCATGTGGCCTAAGGATGGACTATGGGTCTTCTAAAGGTTCAATAAGCTTGGGGTCTTGTGAGCATCGCCCTTGCATACACCTTGTGTAGAGACTAGTGTAGCAACAGTCGTAAGAGGTGATTTACATATCTATCATAACGTACAACTGTGTAAATCACACCACGCAAGTAAGTGAAAGCAAATAAATAAACAAACAAGCACACATTTGCAACCAAACAGTTATCTTGCAGAATTCAAGCTAGATACACAGTCACCTGTGAAATGGATACCCTATTAGGTGTGCCGAGTAAAAAAAGTAAAATAACTCTAAAGATATCAAACAGCGCGGTCTTAACAATCCTAAATAAATTGCAAAAACAAACTAAACAGTCCTAGATAAAATAGCAAGGAAATAACTAAATAATCCTAAACAAGTACAGAAAATCAAACTAGCAATCATAAAATCACGTGAACAAACACTAAGCAATAAAGTGAATACTTATTTCTTGAGCGCCGTTCCACGACAACGGTGCCAAAAAATTGGTGTAAGTTTTATACATGATAATTTTAAAAGGATATTTTCAATAAAACTTTTATGCAAACAAAACACCAAATATTAAAAACTCGTTCACACTAATGGTGAGATCCAAGTCGAACTCAAAGAACAAGAACGAAATCTAAGTATTTCACACAATTTCATACCTTTTTTGCCTTAAAATAAAAAATAAAATATAGCACACAAGCACAAAAACCTATTACAAGATGTTTAAGTAGAAAAAAAATTAATACAACCCAATTAAAAGTGGCCTAAGGCCCTACTTAACTAAAGAAAAGAAAAAGAAAAGCATAAAGGAAAATACCTCTGCTCGCGAACAATGATCCTTATAGGCGGGTGTCAGGAATCTTGGTGCGTCCACCGCAACACCAACCACCTAACCTTGCTTCTCGCTCATGGCCGCCACATGTACAAACAAAACAATACGCAAACGAAACAAAGACTACACATGACTATGTTAGTGAAAATGCAGAGATGAGAGCATTAACATAAAATAAAAAAACAAAAATTTAAACACAGATCCCAACATGATTTTGTTGGTTTCTAAACTAAAACAGAGTGTCCTCTATTCTAGAACATGACACTAATGAAAAAATTCATAATGCGGCACTTGGAAACTGCAAAAATGACACTTTTGTCCTACGTGATTAGAGAATTGCCTATTCTAGATAGATTCTCGTAAAACAAAAAAACAAACAGGTAAACAATGCCATATGCTAATAAAAATTTGCAAGAATGTTCCTGACACGCTCAGAAATCTAACGCAATTTACATAATTGAAAAACTTCATAGAAAGTTATATAAAATCATGACTACAACCTAAAAAACACAAAATCGATAAGCATGAGATTTCTGGACAGAATTTGGAAAAACAATGAGACAATCATTGAAATGGATACATATCCTAACAAAAAAATTCAAAAATAAACTAGACACATTCAGCGACCTAACCCAATTAACGGATTTGAAAAATACTTCTGAAATCTCCAAATATAGACAAAATAATATAAAAAAACAAATAAAAATCAGAAACTCAAAACTAACGATTTTGATACAACTCGACAAATGTGCTCACAAATTGTTTTTTTAAAAAATAAATTCTAACTAATGAAATTAAAAGAAAATGAATGAATTAATATCCTAAGGTCAGAGAAAATAAGAATAAAAAAAGATAAAATATAGAAAATAAAAGAAAGCTACATAGATCTACTCGATGGCTTAGGTTGGACGATGGCCAACTCTAGCTATTGGTTTTTTTTTTAAATGAATTAAAATCAGAAAAAGTGCTAAAAAATGCAGATCAATCAAACCTAATATAATACTAAAAACAAAATAGAAAAATAAAAGAATATAAAATTCTTAAATCGAAAGATAGGAAAAAAGAGGAAGAAGGTACCAAAATGGCCGATCCGACGCTTTCTGACGGATTGGGTTGAGGAGATGGTGAGTGTTGTTCTCGTGAAGTGTGCAGACGCCCTCTGAAGTTATTTCTCACGTTGATCCTGCAAAAAAGAAAATAGAGAAGAAGATTGAAGAGAGAAGAAGAAGAAAACATTGAATAGAAGAATAAGAGAAGAAGGGTCACGTGAGGAAGAAAGAGGGGGAAAAGAAGATAAGGGTGGGCTGTAGAGAGGGCCAAGTTCATCTCACGCCCCTCTCTTGCTATTATTTATAATATCTAGCTAGGTTAAAAATTATAAAATTACTAAAACCAAACCTAAGTTAAAATTATTTCAAAATACTACCTAAATCTATCCTAATTTACACAAACAAGGGTGGTGCCTATTGTGAGAGATATTTTAAAAATTTTCACAATGGATTTGGGTTGAATGATTGTTGAACATGTGTGGATCAGATCCAAGATCCACATGATGGTGTTTTGGGTTGGATCTGGAACCGATTCTCTTTGAAATTTGATAAAAGAACGTAAAATGGATATAACTTTATGATTTTAGCTCCAATTTGGACAAAATTCGAACCATGACACCTTAAACAACATAAACATGCACATCAAAACAATAATAGACACATAAATGCATGAATTTAATAGTAAGTATGAATGCATTTTCATGCATTATCAAGCAAGTTTATTTTTTAATAAATGAAATAAATGATTGTATGATTCAGTTTATTTTTTAATGAATTGGATGAATTTATATATGAGCATGTTCTTTTTTTAATGAATGAAATGAATTTATATATAAGTAAGTTTGTTTTTGAATAAATAAAATAACTGATTCTATAAGCAGATTTATTTTTTTTATAAATGAAATGAATGATTGTATGAGTATGTTTATTTTTTAATGAATGGAATGAATGATTGTATGAGTATGCTCATTTTTTAATGAATGGAATGAATGATTGTATGAGTATGCTCATTTTTTAATGAATGGAATGAATGATTGTATGCACAAGTTTATTTTTAATCAATAGAATGAATGATTGTATGAACAAGTTCATTTTTTCATGAATGAAATGAATTATACTATGAGCATGTTCATTTTTTAATGAATGAAATGAATGATTGTATGATCAACTTTATTTTTTGAATGAATAAAATGAATGATTATATGAGCAACTTCATTTTTTTAATGAATGAAATGAATGATTATACGAGGAGATTTATTTTTTAATGAATGAAATGAATTTACATATGAGTATGAGCATGTTCATTTTTTCACAAATGAAATAAATTTATATATGAGCAAGTTCATTTTTGAATGAATGAAATGAATTTATATATGAGCAGTTCATTTTTGAATAAATGGATGATTGCATGAGCAAGCCATATTTGTTTTATATAAGTTTTATACTATTTTGGTATTTGGATACAATTCGAGATCCATGTTTAGGAAAAAAATCTATGATATTTGACATAAATTCATAATTTGAGCCAATATGATACCAATTATAATAAATGCATATCAAAAAATATGGTTTGCATATTTGTTTTACATAAGTTTTATATATTTTTTATTCAGATCTGATTCAAGATCTATATTTGAAGTTAAAATCCATAATAAACATGTCAAAACATAGATAATGGTGGGGAAGATCATATCGTACTATCCAAAACAAAGTTATCCGACCCATTATTCATGTCTATTCAAGTTGTCCTCATAGCATACACCAAACAATGGACATAAGGAATATGATTCCTATGAACAAGCCACCATGTTTACATAACAAAACATGTGTTCTGTATGTTTTGGTTGTTCGTTCTGTCCAATTTTAGACAAACCACCAAACAAGCCCATAAGAACAATGCCTTCGAGACATTGCCAACACTGACCATCTAAACTTTGTTATGCTTCTTAAATTCTTTACGCTTCACGTATTTATCTGTGATCTTTTCTTAGAAAATGTGTATAGTGAGGACATAATTTCATTTGTGCAAGCAGGCGCACGGCCCATTCCAAAAGGGATCCACCAGGCCATAAGATCATCGGCTGTCAAAATCTGAAGATCTCCCTTTCAAATTTAAAATTCGAGGTTATTAAAACACTCTTAAGGGTGCGTACAATCCCATGCGGGAACACTGTGGTCTTCACGGGGATGTTGTCACACCCTTGCGTCAAAAACATTCGTTACTCAGAACAGCCGAGCACCCCAACAATTGTTCTGCCAGCACTAAGTCTTAAACTCAACCAATGTTATGTTAAAATTGATAGATACATAAGATACATGGACTACCTACACATAAAGTAGAAATCCACATGATTTGGTGTATCAACAAACATAATTCATTTACAAGAAACAAAAGAACGAGCGACTTCTAATCAATGCATTGGTATCGGACTTGGATCTAGATTCATGTCAGATCCAAACCATTTTTTAACAAAACTGAAAAACGTGACATCGCTTATTGTTTGTCATTTGAAAATAAACAGTTTTTTTTGCCTATTTTCATCAGATCTAGTATCACGCAGGTTCGTATATCTACTGGCTCTGCAACTTCAGTGTGTGGTCAAATCAAGCCTAGATCCAAAGTCAGACCCACTCTTCAAAACGAATCCAATGCTGGATCAAGCATAACCCGACCCATATTTTACTGGGCTGCAAACCCAAGTCGAGGCGTTTTGTTTTGCAACAAACTTTTTCTTGGTCCGACACCACATGGGAATAAGATTTACCTCCTCAAGTTTAGCTTGGATTGAGGTCCATAGAGTTGAATCCTCTGATACAAAAGGTGAATTTGGGTTCTGATGCACTCCAACCCCAACCTGATTCTAACAATTCCCAATCCATCCTGTGACGAGCCTGCCAGTTCTGTTACTGCTCAAACCTAATCTGATCCAGATACGGTCCATATTTTCTGGATCTAACTCGGGCCGATCCATTATTTGGACTTGAATACGACTCGTCTCTCAACCCCGTCCAATTTAAATGAGGTAAGAAGAGCGCGAGAAATTGCTTTTGTTTTCGAAATTCACACTGAGAGAGAGAGAGAGAGAGAGAGAGAGAGAGAGAGAGGGTTGAGTCCCGACTCCCGATGGATCGGAAGCTCCGTTCTTCGCTCGTCCGTTCGCCGGGGGAGTTCCTCTCCCTCGCAGGGAACCTCCGTACCAAGCCGGAGAAATCCTCCCTCAGAACCCTAATCTTTAGCTTGGCATCC
Organism: Nuphar pumila; assembly: GCF_984573655.1. Classification (NCBI taxonomy): domain Eukaryota; kingdom Viridiplantae; phylum Streptophyta; class Magnoliopsida; order Nymphaeales; family Nymphaeaceae; genus Nuphar; species Nuphar pumila. The sequence continues at coordinate 122,394,118 of NC_143249.1, forward strand.
AGTTCCGCCTCCGCGGCCTCTCTCCCCACCGCCCTCCTCATCGCCATCCGACAGTCCGTCGACACCTTCGAGAACAGTCGGTCGCCGAAATCTGCCAAACAGCCAGCCACACAGCAGCCTGACAAGACGCCGCCTCCACCCCAGACGAAGCGGCTCTGCCGATCCTCTCGGAATCGCCAGCCGGCCGACAGTCATGACTCCGAGAGCGAGGATCCTCTCCAGAGCTTGCAGATATATGCTTCGATCATCCGGTTCTGTATATCTCACCCAAAGGGGATCTTCTCGCCGGACGATCTCTTGCCTTGTGTTCAGGCTCTGCATGATCGCCTCGTCCTCTTCGAGTCTGATCCTGCATTGCAGGGCGTGATCGCTTCTTTGTGCGAGGATTGGTGGAAATTAGGGTTTTCTGGGAAAGAAACTCTTATTTCCCAATCGCTTCCATTCCTTCTTGCGAGGTCTTTGTGTGTCGGGAAGAAGGCGGGCTTGCGGAGGGTGTACTCTCTCAGGGACGCCTTTAATCTGTTTGATTTTTTGGACGATAGCATTGAGGATCTAAAGCTTCTGCTGCTCCGGTGCGTCGTTACGCCTATTTATCTAAGGACTGAAGAAGGGAGGAAGTTCTTGTCCTTCTTGTTCAGATTGAATGTGCAATTGGTGAAGGAGGTTTTGGCCATGATTCGCTCGCAGATTCCCTTTGGGCGTAAGTCGATCTTGGAGTCATACGGAGAGGTGGTTTTTGGGGCATGGAAGGCCGTGGAAGGACCGGCAAAGGACGAGATTGAGGATGGTTTTCTTCAGGTTTTGATCGAGGGTGCCATCCATGCGTCCTCTAGATCGTTTGCTGCATCAGTGAGGAGGGTTATTGGAGGGTTTATCAGTCAACGGATGGTAGAGGGGGTTGAGAAGCTTCTCTTTCGCCTTTCAGAGCCAATATTATTTCGGTCACTGCAGGTACATTTTCATATCTTTGTCCAATACATTGGTCTTCTATCTTTCTTCTGTTCTTTCCAATTCATTTCACATGCATTGTGTAATATGTGTGATGAGTGATATATATGAGTAAGGACTCTTACAAAACCGTGCGATGCATAATTAACTTTTGTAGGCAAGAAATTCAAAATTTAACCCCAAAATCAAAATTTACTGATGGACAAGGATAATATCTGAAGCGCTTGTAAATTGTGGATGGGCATAGAAGGTTATTTTGGCTCTATCCAAGTAAACTTATCAATTATTACAAAATTGATTTACTTTAATTAGGGCTGTCAGCGGTTCATATCAGTGTTGGGTTAGGGTCAACCCTGATCCACCCATATAAGTGACAGCCTGTTCAAGGTTCGGGTTTGGGTTCGGGTAGGTGTCGGGTCAGACATTGAAGAAACCATATCTGAGCAGATAACCTTTTCACATTCTCTAACAGGAACCTGGTTGGCTTATTATTGGGTCGGATTAGTGTGGGATCAGGTTAACCCTATGTTTCAAACAGCTCGAATGCATTTATTTTTCTGTTTTTTTTCAATGAAAGGTGTTGTGGTGTACTGGTTAGCAGGATCTTTTTAAGAATATACATGTACATATTCAGGGATACCCGATTGACTATTGCTTTCATCGGATTGGGTATCCGATCCAGTACTTTCACAGTAGAACCTATCTGGACACTAACCTGGTAACATTTAATACAGTTTTTATATTTTTTTTCCAAATCTAGTAATACAGAATGGGCCGGGTCGAGTATCTGATAACTAAAATTTTGTCTCTAGCAAAGCAATTCTCAATAACAAATGTATGAATGAAAGGCTAAAATTTCCAAAATGTCATTCAAAAAGGGCCTAATATTTACAATTGAGGGTGACATGCTCTAATCTTAGTAGGCTATCAATTATTTGAACTTGAATATAGGATATAAGCTAGCCATTGCCCATTGCCACAGATATGGTAAATAATTCTTTTTCCTCCTCTCTTAAGCATGGAGTAGTGCTAGGGGTGGCAAAGGCCCCTAGAATACCTCAAATATACTGAAAATGGAGACTAGAAATCTCTTTAGGGTGAGAAGTAAAACCGTTCCCCTTTAACATTTAGACATGATGAAACACCTTAAATTTTGTATCCCGAAAATCGTGATTTTTTTTGAAATACTTTTATAAAATTGCAGTGAAAATTCAAACGGGGTGAAAACTTGACGCATTACTTCTCGATCACATCCATTTTCATACATGCATTTAATTTAAAAAATTAAACATTCATGAATCAAATAAATGTCCATTACATCTCCAAATTTAATATTAATAGTCTATTTCAAAATTTAAATGTGAATCAAAGTCTTGAGCATGACAAAATGCTCGCAGTCCAAAAACACTCGAAGGTTGGAAAAGGCTTGGCTTGGCTCGGTCCTCGTCGCAACCTCCTGCCATTGCATATGATTTCACTCGCTACCTGAAAACATTTAAAAATCAATAGGGTCAGACAAACAATGTCTCAATAGGGTAGAACTATTCAAAACACATAAATTAGAAGTAAGCAGGAATCATTTCGATCTTTCATACATTCAAATAAAACTCATTACATTAAAAGTTACGTTAATGCATATCTAACAAGTCATTCAAGCAAACATTCACAAAACTATTTTCCTTCAATTATTTACTTAAATATGAATAATTAAAAATCCTATGATATGATCTTAGCAAACACTTTGTTTAGGAGAAGGGAGTCTCACCTAGTAACTTTTAAAAGTGGGGTTAATACGAGTCAGATAAATTTTTTCCTACTTGGAAAGAGAGATAGGGGTAGTTGCATTGATTGTAAGGTTATACCGGGAGAAAGTGTAGCTACACAACATAGAGTCTTAATTTTAGATCTTAGAATTAGACAATGCCGCAAAAGGGATAGACATAGGATAGATCCTAGAATTAAGTGCTGGGCACTGAAAGGAGCTAAACAAGGAATGTTTGTAGAGCGGGTAGTTAAGGAAGTTGATTGGTGTCTCGAGGAGGATTCAAAATCAATGTGGAATAAGATAGCGGGTGGCATGAAAAAGGTGGCTAATGAGGTATTGGGTGAGTCTAAAGGCAGTGCACCGCTAGGTAAGGATACATCGTGGTGGAACGAGGATGTCAAATTAGCTATTAAGGTTAAAAGAGAGTGTTATAGAAATCTAAGTAAGAGTCATGATAATGAGAATTTGGAGAAGTATATGATAGCAAAGAAAGAAGCTAAAAAAGTAGTTCAGCACGCGAGTGATAAGGTATATAAGGAGGTTTATGACAAGTTGGATACCAAAGAGGGTGAGAAGGATATTTATAGTCTTGCAAAGATGAAAGATAAAAAATCGAGGGATCTGGGTATGGTTAGATGTATCAAAGATGAAACACAAAGGGTTTTAGTCAAAGATGAGGAGATTAAGGAGAGATGAAAATATTATTTTGATAAGCTATTTAATGAAAGTCATGCTCAGGATCTGGGAGACTTCTCCATTCCTTTTCATAAGATGAATCGTGACTTCATGCACAAGATTCAAAAGAAAGAAATTGCAGAGGCTTTGAAGAAAATGAAATCAAGAAGTGCAGTTGGCCCAGATGGTATTCCTATCGAGGCTTGGAAGTGCTTGGGAGAGAAAGGTTTAGAATGGTTGACAAATCTTTTTAACAAGATTTGGCAGACAAATAAGATGCCTAATGAGTGAAGGAAGAGTACTTTGGTGCCTCTCTATAAGAATAAGGGTGATATACAAGATTGCACAAACTATCGTGGTATAAGACTCATGAGTCATACTATGAAACTTTGGGAGAGGGTGATTGAGTCTAGGTTGATGAAGGTTGTCATGATATCGGAGAATCAATTTGGTTTTATGCCTGGAAGATCAACTATGGAAGCTATACATCTTCTTAGACAACTTATTGAGAGAAATAGAGAGAGGAACAAAGATTTGCATATGGTTTTTATTGATTTGGAGAAGCCATACGATAGAGTACTCACCTAGGGACGTTCTCTGGTGGACAATGATGAAGAAAAGGTGTTTCTCTCAAGTACATTAGTATAATTAAAGATATGTATGAATGAGTAGTAACCAATGTCCGCACTTGTGGAGGGGTGACAACCAATTTTCCTATAACGGTTGGGTTACATCAAGGATCTGCTTTAAGCCCTTTCCTATTTGCTATAGTGATGGATGAGCTTACGAGACCAATTCAAGAAAATGTGCCTTGGTGTATGTTGTTTGCTGATGATATTGTTTTGATTGATGAGTCTAGAGCTGGGGTTAATGCTAAGTTAGAATTATGGAGACAGACATTGGAAGCAAGAGGTTTTAAGTTGAGTAAGAGTAAGACATAATACATGGAATGCCGATTTAGTAAGCAACGAAGTAGTGATGGGAGTGTAGTGAAGCTTGGTGAGCAAGAAATACTGGTGGATGATTGTTTCAAATATTTGGGATTTATCATTCAAAAGTATCGAGAAATGGATGGAGATGTAAATCATAGGATAAAGGTTGGGTGGATGAAATGGAAGAGTGCAACTGGAGTGTTGTGCGATCGTAGAATGCCATTGCGGTTGAAGAAAAAGTTTTATAGGACGACTATTAGGCCCGCTTTACTTTATGGTGCGGAATGTTGGGCTGCCAAGAGACATCATATTCAAAAAATGAGTGTAGCTGAGATGCGTATGCTGAGATGGATGTGTGGAAATACAATAAAAGATAAGATTCGGAATAAGGAGATACGTAAGAAGGTAGGCGTTGCACCCATTGAAAATAAGATGAGAGAGAATCGTTTACGGTGGTTTGGACATATTCGGCGAAGGCCTAATGATGCTCCACTTAGAAGGTTGGAGAAATGAGAAAATATATTAGTTAAAAGAGGTCGGGGTAGGCCTAGGAAGATATGGATGGAGGTGATAAGAAAGGATATGATTGCTTTGAACCTCACCGAGGACATGGCATTGGATAAAAATGATTGGAGGAGAAGGATTCATGTGGAAAACCCAGAATGATTTTCTTTTTTGGTTCATATCGCCGACCCCAATTGTTTTGGGATGAAGGCGTAGTTGTTGTTGTATGAATAATTAAAAATGCATGAAAAATAAAAAAATCATGCACTTACCATTGCAAAATTTGACTTTATGCATGAACCAATTATTATCTTTAATTAAATTTTTTTTCTTATATAATGCATGCTATGCCTATTTAATGCACAATCAAATTAAGTTACAATTTTTATCCCTGTGGGTACAAACATAGGCACTAGTCTTGGATCAGGGCCAACTTTACTCATGAGATTTTGTATCTCCACGTTGCAATCTAATGTAGAGGGTTCTCCTATCTTCGTGGCTGGGGAGGAGTAACCTTCCGTGCTTAATTTAATATCCATGAAGCTAGAATATTACCACCTACCTTCTCTTAATAAGTATCGATCATTTAATGTTGCATGTTTAAACTTTTAAATTATTTTTTTTACATGCAACATTCACATAAAAGTCCCCCTTAAGGGGTTCAACCACTTTGGGGTCTATGGATGCATATTTGAAACATTGAGTTCGGTCTCATTGAACATGTTTCTTTCTTTTCAATTTTAAACATGTAAACATAATTAAAACAATTAATTTTTTGTTACACTAAATGCATCCACTCAATCACCTCATCATCATCATGTACATAACAGTCAAATGAAAGCAGATTACAACATATGCAGTCCTTTAACATTCATATTGAATTTGCAAGATGGACACTTCAGTCCAATCATGAGCGAGAGGCCACAAAGACACACTAATCAGTTCGTGCCTTATAATTGGGCACTTAATGCCCTGTAGAAAATCTAGTTTTAACAGTCCATCAACAATACAACATTCATTCGCATGGGCTCACATGAAGAGGCATAGAATTCACAAGCATTTGATAACCGGGACTTAAACCGGTTTAAAACTTATAAAAACTCAATTTTGTTCGACTGTTACAAATTTTTTTGCAATCGTTGGACAAAGCTGAGATTTTTATAGTTTCCTGAGAATTTTGTCAGCTTTCTGATGCCACAAACCATTTGTAAAAATTCTTTCGGACGAAGGAGATACAAACGATTTAGTGTAGACCTGTACTTTTCTGTTCCTACTGTAACAATTCGGTGCTCAGTCCATGAACATAGCCCAAAATTTTATAGAAGCTGTGAAATTTTGTTAGCTCTCCAACGCAACAAACCGTTCATAAAAACTCCTCCGAACAAGGGAGATACGAACGATTTACCAGTCGGGTGTCAGGCTGAAAATACGTATTTACGGAAAATATGTGTTAATAGAATAATTTATTGTTGATGGGTGGTTATGTATAATTTTCTATTTTGGTTACATATCTTTTATAACTTCTTAAGTATGGGGTCCCTATTTGATATTTTGGCTAATCCCTATTTAAAGAAGGGGATTAGACCTAATGAGACTTAACTTTTCTCCCTTCTATCGTTCCTCTCCCTCTCTCTATTCTTCACGCTGCTACATGGTATCGGAGTTAGGCATATCTCTGGGCATTTGAAGATCATCAAGGGTGGCGTCTCGAGATCATCAAAGCTGCAACCAACCTTTGATGCAGTTCTTGAAAAAAAAGGAAAGTGACCTGTCGCAGTCAACGTCGTGGACCTGATTCAGATCTGGCCTGTTGCAGATCTGAAAGCTGTTGATGTTGTGGACGTGATTCAGATCTAACAACTAATCTGAATCTTGCGGTTGAAGTTGAAATCGTGGATCAGATCTAGTTGCAGATCTGAGTGCAGTAGCCGTGAGCTATGTGGTCGTAAAAAGGACCCGTCGCAGATCTGAAAGTATAGAAGTGAATCAGATCTGGTCGCAGATCTCACTTTGTGATGGCGTGATTCACATATGTCATTGATATGAATGGGGCGTGCGTCTGATTGATCTGTAAGGCAGTTGTGGGCATAAGATCCACACAGATCTGTGTCAAGATATGGTCGGCAGGTTAGTATACTTATTGTTTTTTACATGGAGTCGATGGTGCCTGAGTTCAGAATGACAATGTATGGAGTAGACTGGTCTGATAGTAGCGATTCAGTCATAAAATCAGATTTGATTGCTATGACAGGGATCTGAGGGTGTTATTTATGTGAGAGTATCTTCAACAAGATACTATGATCAAGACTTCAATATTCTTGATAAAGAATAGCACACATGCACAATAAGAACACTTACAACACTTGCATAAAATCACAAAATCACAAACTTTCACAAATGCACCAAAGGCATAAAACTAAATATTCGAACTTTATTAGGAGCTTGGGCTTTGACTCAAACCATGAGAATACAAGGGGGTGAAGCCCCTATTTCTAACCATACAAAGGAGCCACATAGGGGGCTCCCAAGAGAGTCATTGGGAGCCCCCAATGACTCTTTGGGGATCCTCCCTATGTGGCACAAATTACAAAAAAGATAAAAAGAAAAGAAAGAAAAAGAAAAAATAAAAGAATTTAAAAAGTTACAATCATATTCCAAAATAGAATATGCGTAAAATAGGAATTTATAGAAATACCCTTTTCGGGTGAACAATGAGACAAAAAAGAAATATATAAATATATTTATATATAGATAGAGATACATATATACATAGTACATATGTATATGTATATGTATCTCTCTCTCTCTCTCTATATATATATATAAGAAAGTTAAATCGTGATGCACATAAGGCTTTAGTGAAAAAAAACCTGCTAACTAATATTCTGAAGTAACATAAGGTAGATCAATGACTCCTTTTAGATAGGCTTCACGAACACAGTGACAGTCCATTTCAATGTGCTTAGTCTACTCATGGAAAGCATGATTTTTGACAATGTAAATTGCACTCTTGTTATCACAACATAGCTTAGTGGGCCCTTCAATAGTGATCCCCATGTCTTCAAGCAGCTGATGGATCCTTACAATTTCCATGGTAGTAGTTGGCATGACACGATGTTCAACTTCAGTTGATGATAGTGACACTTTTTGTTGCTTTTTACATCTCCACGAAATCAGTGAGTCTCCTAAGAACACACAAAATCCAGTGGTGGAGTGACGGTTATTTGGGTCACCTCCCCAATCAGAGTCAGTATAAGCAATTAATTTTAAATCAGAAGAAGTGGACAAAAAAACTTCCTTATTTAGAGTACCCTTTATGTATCTTACGACTCGCAAGATGACACTCATGTGGACAGAAGTTGGTGCATGCTGAAACTGGCTTGCAGTATGGATTGCATGAGAGATATCTGGTCTGATGATACTCAGATACATCAATGATCCAACAAGCTGTCTGTAGGGAGTAGGGTCCGAAAGGGGAACACCATCATCAATCTTCATTTTGGCTCCTACTATAACAGGAGTTTCACAAACCTTTTCATCTGTAATACCTGATCTGTCAATGATCTCAGAATCAAGCTTAGTTTGAGATAAGAAATACCCTCTATGAGAGTATGCAACTTCAATACCCAAAAAATAAGTCAGAAAACCCAGGTCAGACATTTCAAACTTATCTTTCAAGATTGATTTTATGCTCTTAACCCCTTTAAAATCACTACCAGTTATGAGCATGTCATCCACACATAACAGTAAGATGACAATTCCGTCTTGGCTCTTCTCAGAGCTACAAGTTCATTATCCATGCGGCTATCCATTCAGGACATTTTCGTGCTTTCTCGAAGTTTCTAGGTTCTATGAAAGAATGAATGACGCTTAGACAAACTCTATGTTTAGGTGAGAAAGATTCATATGAGATGAACCTAGAAGGAGTTTTTCTATGTCTTTCGGTCCTACGAAGGTTCTCCTCACCTTGAGGAGCAGTCCTACTAGCATCATCATATCTTTCAAGGGCACTTATGAAGGTGTTTCTATCTCTCTGAGTATAAATGATGGGATCCCTATGAGGTTCCTTATCCTCATGTTGAGGAAATGAAGATGACACATGGCTGGTTTCCCTGGTTTCATTATCACTTGAGTCATTCTGATTTGACTCATCATCACTAGTATCATCACTTTCAGTTAACAGATCAAATAGAAAAAAATAATCTACGTTTTCGTCATTAAATTCAAGGTTTTCGAAACCACTAAGATTTTTCAAAAAACTTACATTTTTGGAAACACATAATTTGTCATTTTTAACATCATAACATCAAAACATCAAAAACCCTTTTGGGTTTCAGAATAACCAAGAAAGGCGCAAGGAATGGCCTTTGGGAAAAGTTTGTCGTTTTTATCAGTAAGAACAAAACATTTACATCCAAAAGCCCTTAACCTGCTATAATCAGGTTCTTTCTCATACAAATTTTCAAATGGTGAAATCTTGTTCAAATTTTTTGATGGAAGTCTATTTATGAGATAGACCGATACAAGAACTGCCTCAGCCCAGAGTTTCTTTGGAACATTTTGCAAAATGAGCAAGGTTCTAGTTGTTTCAATGATATGCCTATCCTTCGTTTAACTAACCCATTTTGTTGTGGGGTTTTAGGACATGATTTTTGATGGAGGATACCATAACTTTCAAGATAACTCTTGAATTCGTTTGAAAGGTATTTGCCACAAGAGTCGGATCTAAGAATTTTAAACTTCCATTGAATTGATTTAAAACCATCATATGAAAAGTTTTAAATGTTGAAAACACTTCATGTTTATGTTTAAAAAAAATATCCAACAAAATCTAGTGTAATCGTCCACAAAAATCACATAGTACAAGAAACCTCCTTTAGATATCACAGGAGCCAGATCCCATACATCAGAATGAACAATTTCAAAGGGTTTCGTCGTAAACATGGATCTTTGTGAAAAAGATATACTTTTCATTTTCCCAAGAGTACATTCATTACATAAAAAATCCTCTTTACAAAGATGTTTAATAAAAGGCAAATAAGAGATTTTAACAATGTTGAGATGTCCCAGTATCTTATGCCATATATGAATATCTTTGTTTTGAGCAACATTACAAAATTGATTGTTGGGAACTTGAAGAAAATCAACATAGTAGAGGTCTCCTCTCCTGGAGCCTTCCCCAATCAACCTCCCGGACCGACGATCTTATATCCAACATTTGTTAGAAGAAAATTTTATATCGCAACCATGGTTCGAGAGTTAAGAGACTGAAAGTAAATTTAAATTTAGTTTTGGTACAAGGCGAATTTTTGGAATAAAGAAATCTTGTTTTTCAAAATTCTCTATTCCTTTAATTTCAAGAGGTGTTCCATCCGCTGTTGAAACAAAAGATGGAAGAAATTTTTTGTAAAACTCGGAAAGAGAACAAGCACTTGGAGTCATATGAAAAGATGCACCGGAATCTAGAAGCCAATATGTCTTACCGGGAGGTGAGGAAGAAGACATAGCGGCTCCGGAAATGCGCCCCATGAGAAGAGGTTGTAAAGCTTCTACGATTTTTTGAAGAGAAAAAGACCCATTTAACGATGATGGCCGTTCCTCCGGTTGAGATATCATAGCCGTTGCAAGAAATTTCTTCCATTTTGGGCAAATAGGTTTAATGTACCCTGGCTCTTTACAAAAGTGACATGTAAGCTTGCTATAGTCCCTCTTTGCTCCTTGACCACTTGAGTTTTGGTTCTTGAAGTGAGGGGGCTTGTAGGTCCTTAAATTGCTCCCCGATCTTGAGACGGCATTAACACCTTCATTTTCTTCATTGTTGGATGGTGTAGCTAGAACACTTGGGTTGTTCTTGCTTATACCCATCCGAATCTCTTCCCCACTAAGTTTAGTAATTATATCTTCAAGCGGGGGAAGTGAAGGCGGATAAAAGGGAAGGTCAGATTTGTTCAAATTCGGGCCTAAGCCCATTCAAAAAGTTGAAAAATCTATCTTCTTCCAATTGTTTATGGCGAAGCTCTATGGTTCCTCCACTCCACTTAGGTTCGAGCATAGCAAGCTCGTCTCAAATAGAACATAGCTCGTCAAAGTACTCTCTTATAGTCATTTCCCCTTGTTGAAGCATTAACGCCCTTTTTTGGAGATAGTACTTATGAGACAAGTCCCTAGAGGTGTACATCTTCTCAAGATATTCTCATGCTTGAGAAGCCTTTTTGAACTTGATGATATTTGCATTAATTCTCGTTTCTACGGATGAAAAAAATCAAGAGTGGATTTTAAAATTCCTCATTTTCCATTCTTCATGCTTTTTCGTATATTCTTCAAGAGCCTTGGTTCTTTCATCACCTTCAAGAATTTTTATCTCTCCTTTTTCTAGCAAGTTATCTTGGGGTTCGGTTCGGGAATCGAGCCTTGGACGTAGCCCCCAAAACCCTTTTCCTTTGATGTGAGCTTCTATGTTTCCGGCCCAAACATGATAGTTGGACCCATTGAGTTTGAACCTATGAGAAAAATGAGTCTTTTTCACCCATTAGAGAGGAGAGATGATGAAAAATAATACGTACCTTAAGGGTTTTTCAAGTCTTTCTTGATAAAGGAGGCTTCTAAAATATTGCCCGAAGAGGATGATCCACTCCAAAAATCAAATAGCTTGAAGGCATGTTTTTCGAGGTACTAAAAAATGAAGAAACGCACGATCCTTCTTCTTCAAGCTCTGATACCATGTGAAATTATCTTCAACAAGATACTATGATCAAGACTTCAATATTCTTGATAAAGAATAGCACACATGCACAATAAGAATACTTACAACACTTGTGCATAAAAGCACAAAATCACAAACTCTCACAAATGCACCAAAGGCATAAAAATAAATATTCGAACTTTATTAGGAGCTTGGGCTTTGATTTAAAGCCATGAGAATACAAGGGGGTGAAGCCCCTATTTATAACCATACAAAGGAGCCACATAAGGGGCTCCCAAAAGAGTCGTTGGGAGCCCCCAACGGTCATATATGTGACAGTTGGAGGCTCCCCAACGACTCTTTGGGGAGCCTCCCTATGTGGCACAAATTACAAAAAAGGTAAAAAGAAAAGAAAGAAAAAGAAAAAATAAAAGAATTAAAAAAGTTACAATCATATTCCAAAATGGAATATGCGTAAAATAAGAATTTACAGAAATACCCTTTTCGGGTGAACAATGAGACAAAAAAGAAATATATAAATATATTTATATATATAGATAGAGATACATATACATATATACATAGTACATATGTATATGTCTCTCTCTCTCTCTCTATATATATATATATATGAGATTACAATGTTGATACATAATTTAACAATTTCATGTCGTGATTATTTGTTGTGGCAGTTTGATAATTATGTGGAAGTGTCTGATCTGATTGTTGGTCCATTTGTATCTATTTTGTTCACTGCTGGAAATTGTTTATAAACCAGCAAGTGTTTGTTCAGATCATACGAGAAACTTATATATATTCTGCAGTCTAGAGGTCAAGCTGGTGCTAGGTATTGTGTGTTTTATTTATTTATTTGCCTGACATCTGTCGAGAGATTGTAAATAATGGCTGATTACCAAATTCTGAATAAGGATCTCAAGCCTGAAGGACTTGAAGAATATACAGCTTTTGCGAACCCCTTTTCTTATGGGTCATCAATTAAATTAGATGACACCAATTATGCACGATGGTCTCACACTTTTATGATGTCAGTTTCAGGTCATCGAAAAAAACATATTTTGCTGGAACTTGAGCCATCAGAAAAATCAAGAAAATATGCAACATGGGAAGAGGATAATGACATTGTTATGTCTTGGATTATGAATAGGGTGCAACCTTATATTGCAGATGGACTTATTTATTATACAACAACCAAGTAGATGTGGGACAACCTTCGAGACACGTATTCGCATGAAACAAATGTAAGTCAAATTCTTCAAATTGAACAAGAAATCTATCAATTACAACAAGGAGATCAGACTATAGCACAATACTATGCATCAATAAAGTTAGCTTTTGAGAGATTGAATGCTCACAGGCCGTTGTGCTGTACCAAGCAGAGAAGTCATCAAGATCAAACTATGATAGCGAGGTTTCTTACAGGTCTGGTTTCTGAATATTCTGTGGCCAAGGTTCAAATGCTAACTGGTTTAGATGTTCCTACTTTGGCTGAAGCTTATAATCGTTTGAGTAGATTGGCCATTACTCTACCTCAGTCACAACCCGAATCACAATCTTCTGCCCTAGCAGTCACTATAGGTCACGGTCGTGGTATACCTGTAAACACAAGAGGAAGAGGTCACAGACGAGGGGCAAGAGGTAGAGGTAGGTTTCAGTGCACCTATTGTGGAAAATCAGGGCATCTAGAGGACAGATGTTGGGACAAGAATGGTCACCCCCTACTCTTTTTCCAAAGCCAAATGTGCCTAAAGCTCAGGTTGCAAAATCAGAAATGGAGATGACACCTGGTTCCATCAACGACTCGATTACTCTTAGTCGTACAAAGTATGATGAATTACTGGCTCATCGTCCTTCAAGCTCGAGTACCCCCTCTCTTGCGACAGATGTTGCGTGTTCTGCAGGTGGTAGCTTCTCTTCTCCAAGTAGTAGATGGATTATTGATTCAGGAGCTTCTAGACACTTATGTGGGCAATCTAACAAATTTTCTAAGTTGGATTCTATCTCTAAACATCGTAATGTCATGCTTGATGATGGAAGTCTCTCACCTGTAGTAGGTCAGGGAGATCCTGTTAAAACATATGTAATAATACCATAATACCCGATAGGGGTATTATGGTCATTTCACAAAGTACCCCATAGGGGTACTTATTTTGTTTCTCGTATTTCACTATTTTTTATTTTTCTTTTTATTTTTATTTTTGTATTTTTTGGATACCGAAAAGGGGCCCCACAATGGAGTCGTTGGGGCCCCCAACGGTCACATATGTGACCGTTGGGGACTCCCAACGACTCTATTGGGAGCCCCTTTGGTCTCCTCTTCTTATAAATAGGGGGAACCCCCCATGTATGTTGTATTGCTCTTGAGAGCTCCTCTTCAATAATAGTGATATTATTTTTCATGTGTGTAGCCTTTTTATAAGGCCCTTTGTATATCCCTTAGTGGATTTTCTCTCTTGTGCTTGTTGCATTTGTCCGTGTGGGACATAGTGAATGCTTTAGCATTCTTGGTTTCTTCCGCTTATTTCATTACATGGTATCAAAGCCATAAGATCTTCTAAAGGTAAAATCTTGTCTCTCTCTACTTCCTTTCTTTCTCACATCTTCCTTGTGTAGCAATGGAAGTCAAGATCGATCTATCATTCAAACTCAATGGAAAAAATTACATGATGTGGGCATCCGCAATGGAGAATAATCTCAAAGGCAAGAAGCTTTGGGGTTATGTAATGGGAACCGTTCCGGAACCCCAACTTAAGCTCACAAAGATGGAAGGAGATCAAGAGAAAGCACTTGAAGGCGATGCTCGTCTCAAGGCCATTGAAGATTATAATCATCAAATGGAAGATTGGGAGAGCAACCATGCAAAAATCCTTGCATGGTTTATGAATAATGTCGAACTTAAGGTATGTGCAAATATTGCAAAATTCCGCCGGGCAAATGAAGCTTGGTTTTTTATGAAGGGTATGTTTACCCAAAAGGATCTTGCAAGAGCTTATTTCTTGCAAGAAAAAGTAAGAACCACAAAACAAGGCGACATGAGCATACAAGATTACTATAGTGCTCTAAATCCTTTGTGGGATGAATTGGCTCTTTTAGAGCCTAAATGGGTATCTATGGAGGATGTGGTTCTAAGACAAAAACAAATGGAACAAGATAGATTGTTTCAATTTTTATTTGGGCTTCGTCCCGAATTTGAACAAGTGAGATCCTCACTTCTCCATAGATCCACGTTTCCTCCCTTAGAAGAAGCTATTGCCGAGATTACTCAAGAAGAGACTAGGCATAGCATGGGTAAAAGCATAGAGGAAGTTCTTGCCGTATCTAAACCCGGCAATCATGTTAAAACATACAAACCACCTCATTTTGGTAAGCAAGGGAGTGGTGGAAGAAAAATGATTATATGTCACCATTGTTATGAGCCGGGACATATTAAACCCGTTTGCCCAAAGCTAAATGGGGCATTCAAGCCAAAGGTGGCTTCCGTTGAAGAATCCACCACCAAAGAAGATGACGGCAAGAACGGGGATCTCAAAGACACTCTTGGACAAATCTCCTTGGCTCTTCAACAAATCTTAAAGGTCACTTCTTCCACCTCCGGTGCCGCCATTGCCTCATCATCACCTCCCGGTACGTACTCTTGGATTTTAGATTCCGGAGCTTCTTTTCACATGACCCCTCATGAAAATGCATTAACCAATGTGCACACCAATTCAAAAATGTCTTGTGTCTCTACGGCCGATGGAACTTTTCTCAAAATAAATGGTGTTGGAACTCTTGATTCTAAAAATGTTCAAAATTTCCTTGTTCCAAAAGTTAGAATAGTTCCAAAACTAAATCTTAACCTCTTTTCCGTTTCTCAAATAGCCGACCATGGATGTGAAATATCTTTCTCATCCCAAGGGTGCTTTGTGCAGGATCTCCGGTCCGGGAAGCGGATTGGGCAAGGCCATAGGAAGGGAGACCTTTATTTTATGGATAATTTAATGCTTCCAAATACCTCATTTTGTACTTATGTCCAAGACAAAAATATTGAAACTTGGCATAAAAGGCTTGGACATCCAAGTTACTCTAAAATGTATCTTTTTCCTTTTGGACACAAGTTTTGTAAAGAAAAAGATATCAATTGCAAAGATTGCATTTTTGGCAAAATGAAGTCTACTCCTTTTCCTATTAGATCCTTTGTGACAACAAGACCTTTTGAATTGGTGCATTCCGATGTTTGGGGGCCATCTCCGGTTCTATCTAAAGGTGGTTATTCATATTATGTTACTTTTATTGATGATTATACTAGATATGTATGGATTTATTTTCTTAACTTTAAATCGGAAGTTTTTAACTTCTTTAAAGAATTCCATGCAAAAATTCAAAATCAATTTCAAAGTCAAATATCCATTCTTAGATCCGATTCGGGTGGAGAATACTTATCAAATGATTTTCAAGCATATCTAAAACAACATGGCATTTGTCATCAAAAATCTTGCCCAAGAACTCCTCAACAAAATGGTCTAGCGGAAAGAAAACATAGGCATATTTTGGAAACCACTAGATCCTTACTCATTTCTAAAAATATTCCTAAAAATTTTTGGGCCGAAGCCGTGTTAACCTCCACCTATTTAATCAATAGGATGCCATCTTCAAAATTGAATAATATCTCCCCTTATGAAAAACTTTTTAATATGACACCCGACTACAATCGTCTTCGGATTTTTGGGTGTAAATGCTTTGTTCTTTTACATAAAAGAGATAAATTGTCACCTAAAGCAATAGAATGTGTATTTTTAGGATATGGTGAAAATCAAAAAGGCTATAGATGCTTTGATCATAAAAACAATAAGTTATTTGTCTCCAAAGATGTAACCTTTCTAGAAGATGAAAATGGATTTGACATATTGGAAAAATCAAATGAAATTGATTATATGTTTATCAATGATCTTTTAGAAGATTCAAATGATGACTCTTTGAGTCATCCGGAAATTTTAGAAAATACTCATGATTCTCATGATGATGATGTATCACCAACTAATGGTGACAATCTCCAAGTATACACTCGGCGTGAGGAAGCCCAACCTATTAGTGCTTTAGAAAAATTCTTGCGGCTTAATGAACCCCTAGAAGAAACCTCCCTTAGGCGTTCTTCTAGAGAATCAATTCCACCTAATAGGTTTGTCTCATATGAAACTCTTTCACCTAAATATAGAGCTTGTCTAATAGCCTTGCATTCTTACTATGAACCCTCCCATTATAATCAAGCAAAAAGTATACCTCATTGGGTTGAAGCAATGAAAGTTGAACTAGATGCTTTAAATAAAGCTAAAACTTGGGAAATAGTTCACCTTCCTCCAAATAAGAAAGCTATAGGATGTCGATGGGTCTACAAAGTCAAAACAAAAAGTGATGGTTCCCTAGAGCGCTATAAAGCTAGATTAGTTGCTAAGGGATACTCACAAGAATATGGCATCAATTATGAGGAGACTTTTGCTCCCGTGGCTCGCATGACAAGCGTTAGAACTTTAATTGCGGTAGCATCATCTAAGAAATGACCTATATTCCAATTAGATGTTAAAAATGCCTTTCTTAATGGTCAGTTGAATGGAGAAGTATATATGGATCCTCCGCCAGGAATCAGTGTTAACCAAGGTCAAACCCTTCGGTTATTAAAAGCCTTATATGGTCTTAAACAAGCCCCTAAGGCTTGGTATGATAGATTTAGTGCTATCATGTTACAATTGGGATTTCGCTCATGTTATACTGACACTGCTCTTTTTGTTAAAAATGCAGGTAATAGTATCATCATCCTTCTGCTTTATGTTGATGATATGATCATCACTGGCAATGATGAAAGCGGTATTCTTAAAGTTAAAAATATGTTAAAACATAATTTTGATATGTCTGATCTGGGTTTTCTCAGGTACTTTCTTGGCATAGAAGTTGCATACTCTCCTCGAGGGTATATACTGTCACAGATGAAGCTTGCTGCAGACATATGCTCCAAATCTGGGATTTCAGATGATAAAAAGGTGGAGACTCCCGAGGTTATCAATGCTAAACTACGACTGGAGGATGGAGTTCTGCTGGACGATCCTACGCCCTACAGGCAACTCATAGGCTCCCTCACCTATCTGACTATCACCAGGCCCGATATTGCTCATGTTGTGCACTCTGCAAGCCAATTTCAGCATGCTCCTACATCTGTGCATATGAGTGCTGTGTTCCGGATCATTCGATATATTAAAAATACTTTGACTAAAGGGCTATTCCTATCCTCAATCTCTTCCTTAGATTTACTAGCTTATACTGATGCTGACTGGGGAGGAAACCCAAATGATCGAATCTCAACTACTGGCTTTTGTGTATTCCTAGGAGATTCGCTAATTGCTTGGAGGTGCAAGAAACAGCAGAAAGTCTCATTGTCTTCTACTGAAGCAGAATACAGGGCTATGACAACCACTACAATGGAGCTGGTGTGGCTTCGAAGTCTTCTTCAAGATATGGGAGTCGAAATTACCGGGGCTTCGAAGCTTTGTTGCGACAACAAAAGTGCTATCTACATTGCCAGCAACCACACTTTCCATGAGAGGACGAAACATATTGAAATGGATTGTCATTATGTACGTGATGAATATCTTCGTGGGACAGTAACACTGCCATATGTCACTTCAGAATATCAACTTGCTGATTTCTTCACCAAAGCCCTGCCTGCTCCTCGCTTCTTGTTCCTCCTTGGCAAACTTTCGGTCATTCCCCCGTAAAGTTTGAGGGGGGGTGTTAAAACATATGTAATAATACCATAATACCCGATAGGGGTATTATGGTCATTTCACAAAGTACCCCATAGGGGTACTTATTTTGTTTCTCGTATTTCACTATTTTTTATTTTTATTTTTCTTTTTATTTTTATTTTTGTATTTTTTGGATATCGAAAAGGGGCCCCACAATGGAGTCGTTGGGGCCCCCAACGGTCACATATGTGACCGTTGGGGGCTCCCAACGACTCTATTGGGAGCCCCTTTGGTCTCCTCTTCTTATAAATAGGGGGAACCCCCCATGTATGTTGTATTGCTCTTGAGAGCTCCTCTTCAATAATAGTGATATTATTTTTCATGTGTGTAGCCTTTTTATAAGGCCCTTTGTATATCCCTTAGTGGATTTTCTCTCTTGTGCTTGTTGCATTTGTCCGTGTGGGACATAGTGAATGCTTTAGCATTCTTGGTTTCTTCCACTTATTTCATTACAGATCCATCTTGCTAAGGAGCTGAATTATAGGGTGATATTTGATCCAGTTTGTTGCTCTTTTTAGGATTTGCTGATGGGAAAGAGGATTGGTGGATACTATGAGGAAGGTGGCCTCTACTACCTACACTAGCCAGTGGGATCTGTTCACTCTGTTGTCGATTCTCCTATTAGTCCTCTACAGTGGCATCTTCGTCTTAGACATCTTCCTTTGCCAAAGCTTCGTCGAGTCATTCTTCAGATTACTTTGTCTGTTTTCATCCAGTGTGAAGCTTGTCAGTTGGGCAAACATCACAGGAGTTCTTTTCCATCTAGTCAGAGTCCGTCTAGTTTGAGTTTGTTTGAACTTCTTCATGCTGATGTATGGGGTCCTAGTAGGATTCTAAGTAGGTTAATGAATCAATATTATTTGGTCGTAATTGATGACTTCTCAAGATTGTCATGGGTATTCTTAATAAAAGAAAGGTTTGAAGTTCCAAATATTCTTATGTCATTGATTATTGAAATAAAAACTCAGTTTGATTCTCATGTCAAGATAGTCCGCACTGATAATGCTCTTGAATTCAAAATTAAGGGATTATTACAATTTTATTGTGATCGTGGTATTAAACCTCAAACTACCTATGCCCATACTTCCCAACAGAATGGGGTGGTTGAGAGAAAGCATAGGGAACTTCTTAACATAGCCCGTACCCTCATGATACAATCTAATGTACCTGCTTTATATTGGGGGGAAGAAATTCTAACCGCTTGTTATTTAATCAACCAAATGCCTACTTTCTCGTTGGGAAAACAAATAACGTTATAAATCCTATATCCTAATATCCCTTTGTTCTTTATCTTTCCCAAAGTCTTTGGGTGTGTTTGCTTTGTGCCAAAACTTGGACCTGACCGTGACAAACTTGGTGCCCAAGCTACAAAATGTATGTTCATTGGATATCCCAGAAACCAAAAGGGGTACCGGTGTTATGATCCTCTATCCCGTAGAGAGTATATCAGTGCGAATGTATCATTCTTTGAGTCGGTTCCTTATTTTTCAAGTACTACTCCCCGATTACAAGTTGACCAAGGTGACACCTTTCCTCTCCCTATTCCTCCTTTTCCTTTAGAGTCTATTCCTTTGCCATCTTCTGATCAAGGTGGTCCTGTTTCTCGATTCCATAATCCTCCTTTGGTTTATACTTGTAGACCAACTCCTGATTCAGAGCCTTCCATATCATCTTCTCCAGAGGTAAGTCATCCTTATACCCTTGAGCTTCCTGGTATTTATGATGACAGACCGATTGCCCTACGAAAGGGAAGAAGATAGTGCGCCATGCATCCCATTTCTCAATTTGTTATAGAGGCGCGACTTGGTAATCATGTGAGACAATTTGTTTATGCATTATCGACTATACCCATTCCTCTTACCCGTCAACAGGTCCTCTTAGATATCAAGTGGAAGCAAGCGATGCAGGAGGAAATGAACGCATTAATCTCCAGGCACACGTGGGATTTGGTTGATCCTCCTACAGATGTCGTTGGTTGCAAGTGGGTGTATACTATTCAATACAAGTTCGATGGCTCAGTTGAAAGGTTCAAAGCAAAGCTTGTGGCTAAAGGCTACACATAGACGTATGGTGTTGATTTCTTTGAGACGTTTTCTCCAATTGCACGCCTTGGGACTATACGGCTTGTTATATCTGTTGCAGTGCATTATGGGTGGACTCTATCTCAACTTGATGTGAAGAATGCTTTCCTATACGGGGATCTATCTGAGACTGTCTAAGTGCAGCAACCCCCAGGGTTTGAGGTTCAGGGGGAGTGTAGCAAGGTGTGTAAACTCAACAAGGCCATATATGGCCTCAAGAAGAGTCCACGTGCATGGTTTCAAAAGTTGTATGATGTTATGTCTGCATTTGGCTTTAAAAGGTCAGCTTCTGATCATTCGCTTTTCATTAAAACGACTAGTTCTGGTATTGTAGTTACAGTGGTGTATGTAGATGATATCATACTCACAGGGAGTAGTATGAAAGATATCTCTGATACCAAGGCACACCTGCAAAAGTATTTTGTTACAAAAGATCTTAGTCTTCTCAGATACTTCTTGGGCATAAAAATAGCAAGAAGCAAAGAAGGGCTGATTCTGTTACAACGGAAGTATGTATTCGATTTACTAAAAGAAACAGGAATGTTAGGGGCCAAACCAACACATATTCCTATGGATCCTAAAGTTCACTTACATGATGAGAAATTAGACTTAGTGGATACCTATGTCACACAAACTCGGCTAGGGAGGTGCCGCACCGAGTCGACACGCCCCGACACGGGTGCGGACACAGACTCGGCCCAGACTCGATCAACGCCGAGTCAGACTCGGTCAACGAGTCAAGGTCGAGTCCATCCTTTTTTGGACTCGATCAACATTGATCGAGTCCAAAAATTGTCCATTTTAAGGTAAAAAACAATAAAAAAATCATTTCTGGGGCTTCTGAGTCACCGCTTATTCCAGTTGAACTGGGTTTTCTTAAGCTACTCTCATTTTGTGTTAAATGTTGCTAGAATAACTGGAGTCTCTGTTGGTCCTTTTAGTAGTTCTGTTAAATTAAGGACTTTGTGTTAAGATTTTGTTATGGTGGGATTTCTGGAATTGAAAGTCTTCATTATGTGATTCCTTGTCCTGTCAAATTGGGTGCGAGATCCCTGCCCATGCATGTCAAGGATGGTTCACTACAAATAACCATCATAATTATGTGCAGACAAATTTTTTGAGAAATTTTGACATTTCTATCTTTTCCTTTTCTTGGCAGTATGTAAATTTTTTGCAACGAAGCCTCAAACATAAGCCCCAGGAAAAATTTTTTTGGGGGGCGCTGCCCCCCCGCCAGGGGTGGCCCCCCTTGACCCGCGCCGGGGGGAGCCCTCGGACCCCCTTTCTACAAAGGCAAAAGTACAATTTGCAAAGTTTATAAAAACACTCATGCTGGTGCCAAACTTTAGCGGACAATATCCATATATATCCACACAGGATATATTATTATATATATATATAGCCGAGTCCCCGTGTCCAAAATTTTTAAAATTGCGCCGCACCCGCACCCATGTGACATAGGCGGATACTAAGAGCTTTCAGTATCTAGTGGGAAAATTATTGTATGTCACAGTTACGAGACCATATATTTTCTTAGCGGTGAACAAAGTAAGTCAATTTATGGATAAACCTACAAAAGTACACTGGTAGGCAACAATGATGATTCTCAGATATTTAAAGTTATCTCCTGGTAAAGGCCTTCTCTTCACGAGAAGCTCTATACTTGATGTTGTTGCCTATTGACTATGTAGGACCAATTGATGACAAAAAGTCTACTATTGGGTTTTGTGTTTTTGTGGAAAGTAACTTGGCTTCTTGGAGGAGTAAGAAACATACAGTGGTAGCCAGATCGAGTGCTGAATCCGAATATCGAGCTATGGCCCAGATTGCAGTCGAGATGATGTGGGTTCGATCCATACTGTATGACCTACAAGTGAAGATTCATCTCCTATGTCGATGATGTGTGACAATAAAGCTGCAACTTATATAGCTAATAATATTGTTTTTCATGAGAGGACAAAACACATTGAAGTGGATTCTCACTACATACATGACATGGTACAGAATGGGTATATTACTACATATCATGTGTTATCTGCAGATTATGTTTTCACCAAGCCTTTCACAAGCTCTGGATTCAACAAATGCTGCACCATGCTGAGCATGATTGATATCCATGCTCCTGCTTGAGTGGGAGTGTTAAGAGAATTATTTATTGTTGATGGGTGGTTATGTGTAATTTTCTATTTTGGTTACATATCTTTTATAATTTCTTAATTACGTGGTCCCCATTTGATATTTTGGCTAATCCCTATTTAAAGAAGGGGATTAGACCTAATGAGACATAACTTTTCTCCCTTCTATCGTTCTTCTCTCTCTCTCTCTCTATATATATATATATATATTCTTCTTGCTGCAACAATATGCATTCGGGTGGGCCAAAATAGGCCACCCAAATTGTAACGCCCCAAATTTCAAACTTGCGAACCTTTTCAGAAAAACAGGCAAGAGACTAGAAATATCTCTTTCCTTCAGAGTTTGTTTATGAAATCAGCGGAAGATTTTTCTTTGATAAATCATAAGGCAAGCTGACAACTTTGGGCACGTTAGCTAAAAGAACCAAAACTGACAAGATTCAGATATCTCAAGGAAAATCCGATACAAACCCATAGCGTCTACAACGCGAGCTAAGAGCAGGAAGAAGTCTTGAAGCCATCTTGCAATCGCGTCATCGCCCGTAGAGTACCTAATCATCACCTGTACCCATAGAATGAGTTAGTTTCGCGAAAAACTAGTAGGTGCACAAGAGAGACTAACAAGAAACTGAATTAAGTACAGTTAATTCAGTAGGCTACGCAGTTTAAAGCAGATAGGCAGTTAAACAGGTAAGCAATGCAAGCAAGTGAATAGTACAAACGCGTAACTAATACAAGCGAATAAGTAGTGCAAGCGAGTAAGGCGTGCAAACGAGTCAGCAGTTCAAAGCAAGTAAGCAGTTCAAAGCAAGTAAGCAGTGCAACTGATAAACACAGCATACGATCCATTTGATCGTAAGCTGTGAACTACTACGCAACAAGCTTGTCCTCGTTCCTAGAACGAGGTCTCTGCATCTAATCACCACCAGGACATAGCTTGTCACTCGCTACTTCTAACCAACGCTTTATCCTGAACGACCTTAATCTATCATCATCTCTCAAAGTCTTACGCGGCTAACCGTCACCGATTTTGACGCACTAAGCCGTCATACCTTCTCAGAAAAGCTCACCCTTCCGTAGAAGGTCCAAAACATGATCACTAACTCAAATCGCTAACGATCTGATTCTCACACCTGAGTCAAGCATGTAATCATGCTAAAACAGAAAGCCGAAACTATGAATTCATAGTTGGCTATCACAAACAATCTCAGAAGATCGTCACAGCTCACCATAACTTTCTGTGGTAAGCAAAAACACAAGATCCACATCGGATCGCTCGGTCCGGGAGATATACGACCTGACAAGGAATTACCGCCCTAGAGGGTATACTCGGTCTTGGACCATACACTTCCTCACAGGAGTTCACCGTCTTTGCGGCTACCCGTTCGTGGATAATGTATATCCTCACAAAGATTTTAACGCTCTAGCTGGGTCACCTGATCTTGATCATACATACCCCCACAACGAACCCTTTGGGAAGCGGGTCCCCAACAAATGCCATATCCAATGAAATTCATTGCGATACACGCATCAACACAAATGATCGCTCTCAGGGTCGATAACCACTAATACAAACAACAAGATCAACGTCGGATCACCTGGTCTGGGAAATGTATAACCTCACAAGGAATTCCGCCCTAGATGGTATACCTGGTCTTGGACCATACACTTCCTCACAGGAGTTCACCGTCTTCGCGGCTACCCGTTCGTGGACAGTGTACATCCTCACTGAGAATCTACCACTCTAGCCGAGTACCTGGTCTTGATCATACACGCCCCCGCAGATAATCCTTTGGAGATCAGGTGCTTGACAAACACCCTACTCGGTGATACACGCATCTATACAATCGACTGCTCCGAACAGTTGACTGCTCTCAATGTCAGTAGCCACAATATGGGCACAAGCATGTATATCAACAATATGCATCGAATCACTACATGCAGAAGCATATAATCCTACATATCGTATGATTGGCACAAGGAATATTGCAATCCTCAAATAGGCCCTCAAAGCATGTGTAAACGACACATGAGAACGCGCAGATATGGCAATTCAGTTGATTCTATGGGCGAAGGGTAACTAACTCTACCCGTCAGCCAAACAAAACAACTGAATAAGACAAGCACTCATAACAATGCTCGTAAACATATAATTACCATAAAATAGCTCAGTCCATCGACAAGTAATTAAATTAATTGTAAGGCATAAACCATTACATCACAAGCCATTCATAAGCAATCATACGGCGACAGTTATATCACAATATATAAGCAACTTATAAGACAAGCGACCACATCAATCCTAGTTGCCACCAATTCGTAGATTACGAGTTGTATGCAATCACATCAATCATAAGAGATGCAAGCCAACAAGTGCTACGCTACAATAGGCACCAAACACTTCGACCAAGGGATAAAGCGAGTCACATGCTAATATGTAGCAACTGGTATAATGCTATTATTATAAGCATTTAACTAGTATGAGGAACTCCTTATTACTCCGCAAAGAACTGCGTAAGCAGTTTAACCAACTAGAGTAACGCCAGGCGTGCACAGTTCAACGAGTAGTAAACTGAACTATCGAGCAAGCAAGCGAATTAGTAGTGCAAGCGAATCAGTAGTGCAAGCGAATCTCACGACCCACGACCAGTGTGAACAGACTTTATGTTTCGATAATTACTGGCCTGCGAGTACGCGCAGGCAAAACATAGAAACAACTGAGACTAGTTCGGGCGTCTGTTATTCTATGTATTTTCAATAACCCGAATAGCTAGTTGAGTCCGCTCTAAAGGGGACGACATTAGCCGAGAGAGGATTCCCCAGAGGCTGAAAAGCAGTGCCACGGATGCATCCAACTTCTGCAGAAGTGTTGAGCTAACTTGTGTAGCCCCTATCCCCTAACTCCAATGACTGGGGAAGCCGGATCTTTGCCCGTGGGGTGGTTGTTAACAACCTGTCCATTGGAGTTTTTGTACCGATCTGTCCTCTCCCTTGACAGACAACCAGAAGCGAACGAGTGCGTTAGGGGTTGCTTAACTAACGACCCATTCTATGTTGTGGTCTTTAAACCACTCGAGCATCTTGCTTGTGAAGGCGAATGTGAGGCCATTTATGTGATTACAACATTTTGCATTTAGCGCTGTTCGAGGTCGCACGACCGTCTCATCCGATCATCGCAGTACTAGACGTGTCGTGCACGACTACAAGTACTCTAGGATGAAGGGGGGTATAGCTCCTCAATAGAAGCCTTAACATGAGTGTTTCACAAAGATGTAAAGTTTATCAACTTTACTCTATCTTTTGAAACAACAGTACCTTGTGCCAACATTATACATGTGATTATCTCGAATCACATCCGCTATCGGGGTATCTACATGCCTCGCATGACTCGATACCGACCTCGATAGACGGGATACAGGTTTCTCAGCAGGACACCCGCTAAGAAGTTCGCTCGAACCCCCAATTCGGGATCACCCGAGATATGCCAAAAAGGGCGAGCAGAACCGGCCAGTCACATCTTTCCAAATGCTTCGATTTGGAGCAGTCTTTGATGCCTTTGCGCAGCTCCCTAAAATCTCAAGTCGACTCTGCAGGACTGCGCACACGAGGAGTCAGGATCCTTGCGAGGTATCCCTCTCCTTAGACGAGGATGTGTCGCTCGCTCCCGACTAAACTCTTGTCGCAAGAGGGAGAGTGGTAAATGCCCCTTGCATCCTCCATGAGGATGCCTTTAAGGCATACGCAAAGAACAAGAACATGCACGTCATCTGCAATAACAAGGCAATACCAACACATATGCAAAAGCAAGAGCCTAGGCGCAAAGCGCGATGACAAAGTAAAGGCGGTAAACAAAAGTGCAACGCAAACCCTCAGCACAACGCACAACAACAAGTAAAGACTGTAAACAGAAGTGCAACGCCAAACCTTTACGCGATGCGTAACGGCAAAGTAAAGATCGTAAGCAGGAGTGCAACACAGAACCTTTGCGCGATGCACGACGACAAAATAAAGGAACTGTAAGCAGAAGTGCAACGCAGAACCTTTGTGCGATGCACGACGGCAAAGTAAAGGACAAGGATCGCGAAACCGCGTCCTTGAGTTAATTGCGTACTCGTATAAATATATATGATATATATATGCATATATATTTATTTAATTATCCTTTTTAGTTAATTGAACTCAATTCAATTGTCCAAGTCTTCTGTGCAATCTTCCCCTACCTTTGGGAGTTGCAAGCTTGCTGGCGTCCGCGGATGTACGCGATTGGTGGCTTGGGTCGCGGAGCGCGAGCAGGGTCCGTCGTACGAGCTACAAAAGTAACTATCTTAGCAAGCTAATACCAAAATAGAAAGTCAGGGGCAATATCGCCGTCCTGACGTAAGGGAAGCAGAGGCAGGGGCATCGTGCACACGCACACCCGCTATAAGCACAAGGAGCAGGGGCAAGGCCACGAGCCCCTGCTGACATGCTGTCAGCAAACAACGGGGAGGCAGGGGATCGCACCCTTGCCCGAAGAAGACAACGAGGGAGGCTTCGCCATGCCACCAAGAGAGCAAGGAAGCGAGGCCCTTCCCTGCAAGCCACTAAGGGGGAAGCAGGAGGCCGCACCTTGCCTTTCAACAACGAACAGAGGCCCGCCTGATGCCAGGGAAAAGCGAGGCGAGGGGCTTGCCTCGGCCTGCCGAAAAACAACGAAGGAAGGGGCGATGCCCCTGCCTAACGAGAAAAGAGGCACAGGGAGGGCTCAGCCCCCTCCCCTGCCATAACAAAGAGCAGGGATGGGCTCAACCCCCTCCCCCGTCAAAACAAAGAGCAGGGAGGGGGCTCAGCCCCTCCCCTGCCATAACAGAGAGCAAGGAGGGGGGCTCAGCCCCTCCCCTGCCTAATAGGGAGCAGAGAGGAGGGGGCCGAGCCCCTCCTCTGCCGTAACAGGAGGCAGGGAGGAGGGGCTCGGCCCCTCCCCTGCCGTGACAGGAGGCAGGGAGGAGGGCTCGCCCCTCCCCTGCCTTGACAAAGGGCACAGAGAGGAGGGGAGGAGAGCCCCTCCTCTGTCGTAACAGGAGGCAGGGAGGAGGGCTCGGCCCCTCCCCTGCCTTGACAGAGGGCACAAAGAGGAGGGGAGGCGAGCCCCTCCTCTGCCGTAACAGGAGGCAGGGAGGAGGGCTCGGCCCCTCCCCTGCCTTGACAGAGGGCACATAGAGGAGGGGAGGCGAGCCCCTCCTCTGCTGAAACAGGAGCAGGGAGGTGGTTCAACCCTCCCCTCCCTGCGTAACGGAGAAACGAGGGGGAAAGAGGGAGAGAGAGAAAGACGAACGAAAGAGGGGGAGGCGCGTACCTGTTGGTCATCGACGGCGGCGGCAACAGCGGCGTCGGAAGGAGGTCGCAGGTGGCGGCAGGTTGACCGGGGTCTCCAGCGAGAGAGAGGGTGCAGAGACGAGTCGGGGGGAGAAGGGAAGAGAGATGGTGAGGGGGGTTTCGCAGAGACTGAGAGTCGAGAGGGTCGGTCGGGGGAAAGAGAGACCGAGAGACGAGAGGGGGAAGGAGGTTTCCAGACCCTCCCACCCCTTCGTCGCTGCGTGCTTTTAAAAGCACGCAGCCGACCTACTTACCCGGGTCGGATCCGGGTCTGGATTCGGGTCTTGATCCGGCCCAGATCCAATTTTTTTCAGTTTATTACACAAATTCGTATTTTCAAAACATTTTCACAAGAACATGTTAAGAAAAATTATAAAATCAACACTACCCTACTTTAGACTAATCCACCATGGATAAATCTCGTTTTTGCAGTTGTTATGTCGAAAAACAGACACGTCTCCCCGAACCCTATTTTCTCAGAAATAGTTTTAGTAATTTTTGCAACAAGACACACAAAAACACATATCTTTCTATGACAAAAATAAGGAAAATCATGTTAATCACTATAATAGATTCACATGAATATTGATTATAATTTCTAAGTAAAATTTGCAGAAAAATAATTAGATATATGTATTTTTCAAAAATTACAGTTTTTATTTCTAACAAAATCGGTAGCATACATACATAGTTTGCTTTTTAATTTTAATTCGAAAATTCGTCCAGTAGAGGTGTGAATCGATTTTTTCTAGGGGAAATCAAAATTGGGAAATCAAAATTAACCTCATTGAATCCCCTTTTTAATGATAGTTCGAATCAGTTTCAAAAATTGAATTTTACAAGAAACGATTTTGAGAGGGTTTTGCTTTCGAAAACCCTCTTTGTTAATTTTTTCGACAAACCCCACGCCAATCCCATATATGGGAGGCGTGGTATAAGGTTTGTCCTTATAAAAAAATCAGAAGAACTCGTGCTTATGAGTTCCGATTTATGTGTAGAGAATAGAATCCCCACCTCTTTTGCAAAATTGTCTCCTACGCTTGCAAAATCGAACTTCGAACACGAACCAGCCGCCCAACACGTACGATGACCCTGCCAACAAACTCCTTATGCTCAAGCAATTCACGTGGGTGTCCTCCTTGTTGGGCCAAGAGAGGAAGCACAAGGGATACATAGGGTGAAAGAGAGGAGAAAGAAGGCGAATCAACGGAATAAGGGGGAAAAGAGAGAGAACAATAGGGAAAAACTCAAAATAGCAAATAGGGGGGGGGAGCCCCTCCCATGTTTGTATAGAGGTTAGGGGTTGAGGTCAAGGGTTGAGTTAATCTCAGCTCTTGATCTCAATCAAGGGTCACTTTCGTAAAATTTTCTACCTTTCCTTTTCCCTTTTATTTTTTATAAATCTTTTGCTTAGCTTAGGTTAGGGTATATGGTTTATATCATAATATATATATATATATATATATATATGTATATGTGTGTATATATATATAATATTATGTCTAATGTGGGGCCACATGGTCTGGTCGACCCCATGGGGTTGGACCCTTTTCCAAGTTTGAATTTTCAAACTTGCTCGGCAAGCAAGTTTGACTAGTATATTTTTATTATTAATTTTTTTCTTTCTTTTCTTTCTTTCCTTTTTCTATTGTCTTTCCTATTTTTATTTTTATTCTAGCCATCCCCATCCTAGAACCATCTAGGAGGGGGTCTCTTCTTGGGAGGCTAAGTTTTTAAAAATGTAAGTTTTGACTTTTCAAAACTTGTTTTGGTTTTTGGTAAGTTTCAAAATAGCTTGATTTTAAAGCTAATTTTTATTTTCATATTTTAAAGTTGAAATGGAGTGCCACATAGGATAGGATGACCCATCTATGGACTCCTCCTACACATTTATAAAATTTAGTTTAGTTATAATTTCCATTCTACTTAAATAAATTTCTAATTAATTAAATTGGTAATTTGGAATTCAATTCTTTTAAAACTAGAATTTTGGTTTAAGTGAAATGACACTGTATACAACCTAAATTAGATTCAAATATAGGTAATTGTCTCTACTAAAAGTTTCAGGTATATCCATTAATTATTTATTATATAATTTTCTTTTCTAGAAAATCTCGAATTCCTCTGAAATAATTTTTTGAAATAGAGGATTTCACTAGGGTCGATAGGACCCTTGGGTGTGTGAGTGTATTTTATACATTTAAAACTTTTTCTATGTCCTCCGTACCCTATAACATAACACTTAGTTCAAATTATTATTTTTTATTTATCACACATAAAAGAAATTGCGAAAATTTACAAAAATTCCTCAAAAACTCGTGGGTATAGGGTACCAAATAGGTGTGGATGTTTCGCTCTCATCTCCGCTTCCAGCTCCCATGTACACTCTTTGAGTCCATGGCGCTGCCATTGAACCTTCACTAATGGAATTGTCTTATGTCATAGCCCCTGTTCTCGTTGATCTTCTACCTCAATCTAGCGTTCCTCGAACGTGAGATCCTTTTCCATCTCTACCTCGTCACACTGAATAATGTGTCGGGTCTAGCACATATCTCCTCAATATCGACACGTGGAAAACATCATGAATGTTTGAGAATTGAAGCAGAAGTGCTAGTCTATAAGTTGTGCCTCCGATCTTCTCGAGGATGAGGAAAGGTCCTACATACCTCAGACTCAACTTCCCCTTCTTGCCGAACCAAAAAACACTATTGGTTGACGATACTTTAACGAATACATGGCCTCTCATTTCAAATGCGACTTCCCAGTGCTTCAGATTTGCGTAGTTTTTTTGACGATTCTAAGCTGTCAGAAGTCTCTTCCGAATCAATTGCACCTGATCCGTATAGTGCTGCAAAATGAATGGTGACTCAATAACTTGATCACCAACCTCACTCCAATAAATCAGAGATCTACAGGGTTGTTCGTACATTGCCTCATATGGAGCCATGCCGATACTCGAGTGATAACTGTTTTTGTAGGCGAATTCGGTTAGCTTAAGTGTCTACTCCAGTCGCCCTTTCACTCTAAAGCACAAGATCACAACATATCCTATAGAGTCTGGATAGTCCTCTCCGACTGTTGGTCCGTTTGAGGGTGAAACACCGTACTAAACTTAAGCTTTGTTCCCAAAGCTTTCTGAAGTTGCTCCCAGAACTTCAACGTAAACCTCATATCTCTGTCTGAAATAATCGAAACAGGTACTCCATGGAGCCTGACGATCTCATCAACATACAAATTCGCCAAACTCTTAAGTGTCTAATTCGCCTTGGATGGTAGGACGCGTGCTGACTTCGTAAGACGATCCACGATAACCCAAATGGTGTCGTACTAGTATCGTGTCTTGGGCAGACCTATTATGAAGTCTATGATAATGTCTTTCCACTTCCACTGCGGGATCTCTATTGTTTGTAAAGTGCCACTAGGTCTCTGATGCTCTATCTTGACTTGCTGGCAAACCAAGCATCTTGATATGTACTCGACAATGTCCCTCTTCATGCCGTTCCACTGAAGGTCTTTATATAACTTAGTGCTACTTGGATGTATAGTGAACCTGGTCCGATGCTCCTCGTCTAGAGCTATTTCCTTAACTGTTGGTCCTCTGGTATCCAAAGCCTCTGATTCTACCTTATGTTTCCATCTTCTTCCAGATGTAGGACTGTCTCTTCCTATTGTAACCATCTTTGTGAAGCCTGAGTCATCCTTCTGCTGAACCATGATCCGATCCATAAGCTCAATCCTCACAACTAAGCTAACAATCTGGATGCGACCTGAGTCTGTGTCAAATGGTCTACAGTCGATCAGGTCCTCAAGTAGTCTCCACTTGTTCCTCATCAAGCTTGCCAACTTCCTGTTTTTTTGCTCAATGCATCTGCCACTACATTGGCTTTTCTTGGATGGTAGGATATACAGAAGTCATAGTCCTTTAAGAACTCTAACCACCGCCTCTGCCTCATGTTAAGGTCCTTCTGCTAGAAGATATATTTGATGCTCTTATGGTCAAAGAAAATCTCAAACTCCTCCCCGTACAAGTGGTGCCGTCAAACTTTAAGTGTAAAGACCACTGCTGCTAGCTTTAGGTCGTATGTGGGATAATTTTTCTCATGCACTTTCAGTTGGTGCGAAACATATGCGATGACCTTACCGTGCTGCATCAACATGCATCCCAGTCTGGTACCCGATGCGTTGTTGTAGACTACAAATTCTTCTTGTCCTGAACGCAAGCTAAGTACTGGGGCTGTAGTGAGCCTTTTCTTCAGCTCCTAGAAGCTTTCTTCGCATTACTGTGTCCACACGAACTTTATTCTTTTGCGAAGTAGCTTCGTTATCGGTGTCGCGATTTTCGAGAAGTCCTCAATAAACCTCTTGTAGTATCCTGTAAGTCCACGAAAACTACGAATGTCCGATACGCTCTTAGGCTGTTTCCAGTCTAAGACTGATTCCACTTAATACAATTCCAACACACAAGATTAAAAAAGATTAAGATGAAGATCCAAGAATCTTTTCCTCAAGACATAATCATCGAGGTGAGTTACCGTAGCAGGGTCCACTGAAACCCATCTTTGGAGATCACATGTTTCAAAAACATGACCTGCTCCAACCAAATTTCGCACTTTGAGAACTTCGCATACAACTGATGTTGTCTAAGTGTCTCGAGGACAATCTTCAAGTGCTCTCTGTAATCTTCTTCGCTTTCTGAATAGATTAATATGTCACTGATGTACAAGATCACGAACAAATTTAGATATAGCCGAAAGATCAGGTTCATCAGATCCATGAATGCCGTCAGAGCATTGGTTAGCCCGAAGGGCATCACCAAGAACTTGTAATGCCTATACCGCGTCCTGAAAGCTGTCTTATGCACATTTGACTCCTTGATCTTCAATTGGTGATAACCCGATCGGAGATCTATCTTAGAGAATACATTAACATCCCGAAGTTGATCGAACAAGTCATCGATCTGTGGAAGATGATGCTTGTTCTTGATCGTCAGCTGGTTCAACATGCGATAGTCAATACACAAACGCATTGACCCATCCTTCTTCTTGACGAATAACACTGAAGCACCCCACGGTAAAACGCTCGGCCGAATAAAACCTTTGTCCATCAGTTCTTGCAGTTGCTTCTTAAGTTCCTCCAACTCCGGATATTGAGGCCGTTCCAAGCACCAACTCTAGCGAAGTCAAACTCTCTTGTAGGCGGTATGCTTGGCAAGTCATTTGGGAAGACATCTATGAAGTTCCGAACCACATCCAAGTCCTTCATCGGGGTCATGCTGGGGTCTATCAGAGACACACTTGCCAAGAAGGCCTTACAACCCTTCTCCATGCATCGTTGCACTTTCATCGCTGAGATCAACCTTCTCTTGCTTTTCTTCCTACTCGCCTTATACTCAAGTACGTGCTGATCAGGGCGAGTAAATCGTATACGTCGCTAACGACATATCATACAAGCATAGTGCTTGTACATTTAGTCTATGCTGAGAATTACATGATAGCCCATCATGTCCAAAAAGATCAGATTGGCAGAGAGGTTCTGCTCTGAGATGATCACTTCTACATCGGGTAAATAGGTACGAGCGATGAATCTACTACTCGATGGTATGATAATTTCCAGAATATAGCCCAACGTGATCGGAGTTATATCAAGTAACTTTGCAAACCGTGTAGATACAAAAGAGTGGCGGTCGTATCAAATAAAACCTTGGCATCAAATTTTGCAATGGAGATAGTACCTTCGATGATGTTCACATCTTCTTGTAACTCCTCTGAAGAAGTCACGTAAACTCGATCGGTCGCTCTCTTCTGTCCCTAAGCCACGGACATTGCTACGGTTGCTGCTGTTGCTGCGCTCGAGGTGCGACATTTGCTAATTCTTTCACTAGTCGCTTGGGACAGTTTCAAATAATGTGTCCCATCTCTCCACAATGTAGGCAAGCTCCTGTGAGTCTGTAGCAGACTCCCACATGCGCCTTCTTGCAGACAGGGCACACAGTA
The DNA here is from genome assembly GCF_984573655.1 of Nuphar pumila. Lineage (NCBI taxonomy): Eukaryota > Viridiplantae > Streptophyta > Magnoliopsida > Nymphaeales > Nymphaeaceae > Nuphar > Nuphar pumila. The sequence goes on from NC_143249.1 coordinate 122,427,982, forward strand.
GCAGTCTGCTATGGTCGGCTGGTACCACCCTGCTGTAACTTAGCCTTCTTCGCAGGCGGTGCTATGCTGGAGTCAGCTGCGAGTCTAGGGGCTTTGTTTCCATTGCCCTTCGACTTGTCCAACCTTTTAGGCTGCTGAGTCTTCCTAGAAGACTCCCAATCGTCCTGTGACACGAGAATCGTTGTTACTATTTGTTGGGGGTTAAGTTTAGGTCATAACAATAATTTTATTTCATTTTTCCACCTGAAGCACAGTGGCCATCTCGATGGCTTAGTTGTGGTTCTAGGGTCGGCTAGTGAGCACTCGGGACCTCAACCTGTCTCGCAACCCATGCACATACTTTTTTGCTCACGCCTTGTCAGTCATGTATGTATTCAGACAATACTTCTCAAGGTGTCAGAACCGTGTAGTGTACTCCGCCACCTTCATGCTACCTTGCTGAAGATCCAAGAACTCCTTCTTTCGATCCAGAGCGTACTCGGGGAAGTAGGTATCGAGAAACACCTTAGAAAACTGCGCCCCCATCAGCAACGCCCGCTGCTCCTTTGGTGACTATCGCATATCTCGTAGTCTCCCACTAACTCTTTGCGTCTTGTTGGAGTCAATAAGTGGCGAAGACACCCTGCCTTTCAGCAGGAACCTCGAGGATGTTGAAGATCTCGCCAATGGCGTGAACCCACTCTTCAGTTGCATTTAGATCCTCCTTCCCAGTGAAGGCTGGGGGACTCGGTTCTATGAAGCGTTTGTAGGACGCTCCTGTTAAATTATGTACCGAAATCTTGTAATCGTATATATTTTATATATATAAAGGATGATACATATACTGTAATAACCTTAATTTTTAAGTTTTTATTTAAATATATTATGATATATGTTTCATAACAATGTGATTTGGGCTCGGGATCCAAGTCGCGGATCCGGGATCCATAAAGGGGTCTTTATATATATATTTATCTCGTAAAACATATATGTAATTACATAAGTGCAAAAATTTTCAATTTGGCGAATTATTTAAGAAATAACTGCGTATATAATGTATGTATGGGCTTGGGATCCACATTTCGGATCCGATACCCAGATAGGATCCATATAGATATAGGTAAAATACCCTATATATTCGTATATGGGATTAAATATATATAAGAATATATAATATATGAGTATTTTTAGGGGATCCACGATTGGATCCATTTGGATCCAATCCATGGATCCATACCTAGTGGAATGCAAGGGTTCGGTCGGGTTTGGACCTTGAGCCGCAGGTCGCAGACCCGGACCCGGCCCTCCCGTTAAAAGAAAAGAATAAATAAGATTTAATTTAAAGGGAGGAAAGCTTTTGGACCCGGGTCGGACCCGACCCGGATCCATAACCGATAGGGTTTTTAAAACCCTATATCGGGCTGCAGCCTTTTTAAAAATTGGGGAAGAGCAAGAATCGTGCCTAGGGCACGATTCTGCTGTTTCTAAAGAGGAAGGAAGGAAGGGGGGGTCGGCTGGCGTAACCGATCCCCACCAATCTCGGCATGGAAAGGGGGGGATCAGCCGATAAAAGGGAAGGGAGAGGGGGTCTCTCCCTCGTCTCCCTCGTTTCTCTCTTCCCGCGTCTCTCTCTTTCTCTCTTCCCTCTTCCCTCGTCCCTCTCTCTTTCGGACTGTGTGGGCACGTTTTGGGGAGGTGGAGGTCGCCGGAAAACAACACCCACCGCAGCCACGGTGGGTACCCCTGTCACAGCAGCCGCAAGGGACGCGCCTACAGTTTCCGATCGCCGGTAAAATCGCCGGAAAACCAGCGAAAAAGGTACGGGTTTTCTTTTGGGTTAAATGAGGAAAACGAACATGGATTCGATTTCCATGAAGTATTTTAGTGTAGAACTATGTGGGTGAGTAAATCTAAGCATTTACTCTACAATCCATTGATGAAATCCATGTGTTTCATGGTCTTTTGTTTTAGGTTATTTGAAACAACGTACATATGAATGCATTCTTATAGTAAAACAGAATTTTTATCTGTGCAAAATTGGGATTGTCATGTGTGTGCCCATGGTGATGTTAATTTTCTTTGAAGAACCCATGTTGTGGATTAGTAAGACATGTAAATCTGGAAATAAGGCCAAAAAAAAACTTTGGTGAACGTATGTTTATGACTGATATTTTATTTCATGACATGGCTATGAACTTTGTAAATATGTGTATACTTGAGTTATGTGAGCATACATGCTGTTCTGAAACTATTTAGGAAATTTGGTATCCTGTCAAAAAAAGAAAAAAAAACATATTTTAATGTGGGCTGTTGGCCGCAGTAGGGTGCCTGGCAGCCCAACCGAGCTGGGCTCGGTTGGGGCAGCTGTCGGCCCTGCCAGGCCAACCAAGGGCAGGCCTATTGCAGGTCTAACAGGCATGCCAGGCCAGCCAATCGGCTGGTACGCTTGGCAGCCTTTGGCAGACATTTTACACAAGGCATTTTCTAGGCACATTTGAGTCTGTTTCAGTTTATGCATAAAATTTTCAAATATGAATGAGACTCACCATCCACTTAGTGAAAAAAATTAACTGCATGAGTATTATCTATCTTGACATATGGGCAATATTTCTTTTTAGGATTTGAGATACAGTATGTTTATGTGCTTTCAGTTGAGAACATTGGTGTTGAGTGGTATGTTTATCCCCTTTGGAGTACTTGTAGAAAAAGTCTGGATGCAAAGGCCTATGCAAGCCTGTGGGGCTATGAAGTGTACCCACAACAGTTGTCATAGTTTCGTGTCAGGTGTGCATGATTGGTCATGGTGAATGTCATTGGAGCACCTCGTTTTACATAACATATTAAAAAGTAGCAGTTTTGGAAACAAATGGGTTGATCTATTGTTGAGGACTGACCTGGCACTGATACTTATTTCCCATCGGTTTTATAGTGCATATTCCCAGTTTATGTTATTCATAATCTTTTATTTTGTTTGAGTCAGGAATTTATCTCTACATGTTTATTTTATTCGATTGGCATGGTTAATTCCTGTTTTATCTGGTTGTCTCATATGTTTCTAATTTGTTTCTTGAATTTGTTTTGTACATTAATGTCAAAGGCTAAGTTGCATTATTTCTCTAGACATATAGCATTTTTTTTCTGTATGGTTCATACTTATTCGTTGTTAACTTAAATCCTTCCTTGAACATCATAGGATGGATGCTGGTCAGGCTGAACCAGACCCATCTTCGTACCAGCTGGACACCTGGCAGCCCAGCCGAGTGGGTCGGTTGGGGCATGCCAGGCCCTGTCAGGCCTAGTCCAGCCCGGGTGGACTGGTGCAAGCTGGGCAGCATTCTGCCAGGCCTTAGCAGGGTGCTCACTGGCCCAGCTGGGCGTGTATGGTGACTGCCAAGCTCAGCCGACCGAGTCGGCTGGGCTGGAGCCGAGTCCCAGCCGATTGTTTGTCAGCTGGGTGCTGGAGCAGTCTCCCTTTTAAAAACATATATATATATATACATCTATGTATATATATATATATATAAAATATATATGTAGTTTGGTATTGGACAGACCCAAATTCTCTGTTTATGAAAAATGAATTGGTTAGGCTATGCCTGCAAATATTTCAGATTATGTTAAGTGTATTGAGCTTAATCATATGCACACAAAAGGGGTGCTTTTCCTTATGTGAATGAACTTGTTGTGTGATACTTATTTAAAATTGTTGTTGCAAGCAGGCTTACTTGTGCAGGTACATATACGAAATTTAGGTGCTTTTGCAAGATCAAAATAGCATGAGTGTTTGTATGTTTTAACTGAAATAATTCATTAATGAAATTATGCATTTGGCAGGGATTGTGCAATGAATGAAAGTATGCATTGCATTGTTGGTGTGGAAACTCGTGCTCATGTATTAAAATATTATTGATTTTGGTCGCAGAAGAATGTGCATTGAAAAGTGTGTGATAAGAATGCATAAGTGACATACTCTTGATGATTTTTGCTTATGAAGGCATTGATGGTCAATTGGATCATAAGGGGCTGGGTGAGCCTCGAGAACCAGTTGTTCTCTATTTTAGTTATTTTTGGTGCATTGCAACAAATCAAATGTGATATTATTTTACTGCACTGTTCTATGTTGTCACGGGTTGTGGTCCCGTGAAAAGCTTAGCATGCTGATGTGCAAGCTTATATTATTAATTCTGCATGTAAATTTGCAAATGTAAAAGGAAATAAATTAATAACCAGATAAAAGCAAATAAAGAACAGTGTAATTCACTTTCTCCTTGATGTCCCTGCTTTAGCGTGGGAATCTTGGATATTGCGGTTTAGGGGAAACCGTGAGGATACAAAAACTCCGTGTGCGTTTTGTTGCCCCTCAACCCGATATTGAGGTTCTTCTCCTGGCCACGGTTTTAGGGAGAATCCGCCACTTTACCCGGGAGTGGTGTGTTGGTCACAGCTGTGAGTTTGTTTTGGTATACCAAGAAAGTGGCGCCAGTGGATGCTGTTTTCCCTGGTGTCCCCGACTTTGGATGCTGTTTTCCAAGGTTCCGATGGATGGTGCTGTTTCCTGATATCGGTCGAGGGCTAAGTTGGAACCCGGTAACAAAATACAAATTGTGTGTGAAGCTACCCCGGGAACCCTACTTAACCTCGGGGATTGTACCCGTTTGGTGTATCCGCGGGCCACTGTAACTAACAAGAGGAACTTAAGAATGTGTGCATTTAATAGGACATGCATATGGAAAGAGGAAAAACTTAAATGGAAGATAATAAATGGTTCATGCATTGCACATAAATCATGCATATTCTTGCTATGCATTAGTTCATGCATGTTTACCTGTTCACTTGGTTGTTTATGTTGATCATTGTATGATGTTGAGCTTTTTTTTGCATTTAATTACCTTATTGATTTAGTTGTGATCAATGTTATATATTTCGTGTTCTCTCCTGTTAAATGTTTAATTATGCATGGATGGTTAATTGACTTAGGATTTGAGTATAATCGTATTCCTCAAAATATTACATGGATCTTATTTATGCTCTTTTTCTTATTTGATTCATTAGGGAAACCTGTACGCAGAATTCTTCGGATTTCTGACCCTCTTATTTTATTGGTTTTTCCCAGGCACAGGTGATCAGTGAAGTCGACTAGCTTCTGAGAGATACGAGGGTCACATTTGTTTCAGACGACTTCACTTACGGACAGAGTGGCTCTACTGTTATTTTCTTTTAATTCTTCTGATTTCCTGCAGTTTGATATTTCATTTTTGACATGGAACATATTACTCTTATTGATTCATTAATAAAAGAATTCGGTGGATTGGTTATGATTGATAAATGTAAGTTGTTTTGTGGTGTGTGGTTATCCAACTGAAATTGGAACTGTAGGGACCCCAGGTCTCTGAGAAGTTTTCCGCGACTCTTTTAAAAAAAAAAATATTCCGCATTTTTCAAAGGTAGGAGTTGGGGTCGTTACATATACATATATGATATATATGTATATGTATCTATCCACTTATATATAAAATATATATTTCCTTATTTTAGTCATAGGGGTAGTTTAGTCATTTTTACACTTTTCCGCACATTCATTTTCTTGAATGTGATTGCAATTTGATTTTTCTTTTTTGTATTTTCCCAAAAGATACCTTGGGGGGCCCACTCAAATAGACGTTGGGGCCCCTTCAACGGTCACAAATGTGACCGTTGGAGGGGCCCAACGTCTATGAGTGGAGCCCCTCCAAGGCTTTCTTTTGGATTTTATAAATAGGGGTTCTCCTCTTGTAATTCTTCATGGCTTTAGGCTAAAGCCCAATTGATTAATACAATTTTCCTATTCTTTTATGCATTTGAGCATTTGTGAGATTTAGTGGGTTGTGCTTTTGTGCACAAGTATTCTAAAAGTTCTTATTGTGCATGAGTGCATGCGTTTTTATCATGGTTGCCAGTCGAGGAAGCAGGAGCGGGAAGCGAGGCACTTTTAAAAATTTAAGAAGCGGGAAGCGTGGGACTACCTAGAAGCGAGTCACGAACCGTCTCAGAAGCGACCTAGGAATCGAGGGGAAGCTAAAAAAGAAAAAAAAGATAAAATAAAATGGAAAAAAGAGGGAAGCGAGCTTCCCATAAATGGGAAGCGTGTTTCCCATAAAAGGGAAACACACTTCCATAAAAGGGAAACACACTTCCATAAAAGGAAAGCACTCTTCCCAAAAAAAGGGACGCTTCCCCACGCGTTTCGGAAGCGCGACGTTTCGCACTTCCGAAGCGCGTATCGGGGAAGCGCGCTTCCCCTACTATAGGGGCGCTTCCGGTAACTCTGGTTTTTATCATCAAGAATATTAAGGTCTTGATCATGGTATCTTATTGAAGATACTTTCACATGATATCAAAGCAAGGTTCGAGAAAGAAAGATCACGTGGATTCTCCCTTTTTTCGGTGCATCAAAAAGCGTGCTCTCAATTTTTTGGAGATTGGAGTGGATCCTCTTGTTCATCCAATATTTTGGAAGATTCTTCTATCAAGAAAGATTTAAAAATCCTTTGTGGTAGATATTCTTTTTCATTATCTCTTCTCTCTTATGGATGTAAAAGACTCCCATTTCTCTCTTGGCTTCAAACTTAATGGGTCCAACTATCACGTTTGGGTCGGAAATGTGGAGGCTCATATTAAAAGAAAATGACTTTGGGGCTATGTCTAAGGCTCGATTCTCGAACCAGAGCCAAAGATAACTTTGATGGAGAAAGGAGAAATAAAAATCCTTGAAGGCGAAGAAAGAGTTAAGGCTCTTGAAGACTACACACAAAGCATCAAGAATGGCAGATGAGGAATTTCAAAATCTTCTCATGGATTTTCTCATCCGTAGAAACAAAAATTAACGCCAATATTATCAAGTTTAAGAAGGTTTTTCAAGCGTGAGAGCACCTTGAGAAGATGTACACCTCTAGGGACTTGTCCCATAAGTATTACCTCCAAAAGAGGGCTCTTACTCTTCATCAAGGGGAGATGACAATAAGGGAGTATTTTGCCAAACTCTATTCTATTTGGGATGAGCTTGCTATGCTCGAACCCAAGTGGAGTGGAGAAGCCATAGAACTTCGTCATAAACAATTGGAAGAAGATAGATTTTTCAATTTTTTGAATGGGCTTAGGCCCGAATTCGAACAAATCCGGTCTTCTCTTTTATCCACCTTCACTTCCCCCTCTCTTGAAGATGTAATTACTAAGCTAAGTGGGGAAAAAACTCGTATGTGTATAGGCAAAAACAACCAAAGTGTTCTAGCTACACCTTCCAATAATGAAGAAAATGAAGGTGTTAATGCCGTCTCAAGACCGGGGAGTAACTTAAGGACCTACAAGCCTCCTCACTTCAAGAATCAAAACTCAAATGGTCAAGGAGGGAAGAGGGATTATAGCAAGCTTTTATGCCACTTTTGTAAGAAACCGGAACACATTAAGCCTATTTGCCCAAAGTGAAAAAAGTTACTTGCCATGGCTACTACATCGCAACCTCAAAAAAGGAAGAGTGCTCATCTTCAAATGGAGATCTCTCATTGCAACAAATCGTGGATGCACTTCAACCTCTTCTAAAAGGGGCTATTTTCGGAGTCGCCATGTCAAACTCCTCTTCTCCCGGTAAGACCTCTTGGCTTTTAGATTCGGTTGCTTGTTTTTACATGACCCCAAGTTTTAATTCTTTTTTCGAATATTCAAAAAATTCCTCTCGTTCCTTTGTTTCAACAGTGAATGAAACATCTCTTGATGTAAAAGGAATAAGAAATTTTGAAAAATATGGGTTCCTTATTCCAAAAATTAGATTTATACCCAAATTAAACTTAAATTTGCTTTTCGTTTCTCAACTCTTGGATCATGAGTGTGATATAAAGTTTTCATCTAACAAATGTTGGATACAAGATCACCGGTTCTGGAGGTTGATTGGGGAAGGCTCTAGGAAGGGCGATCTATACTATGTCGATTCCCTTCAAATTCCCAAAAACCCGTTTTGTAATATTGTCCAACAAAAGGATATTAATGTGTGGCACAAGAGACTTGGACACCCAAACATTGTAAAAATTTTTCATTTACCTTTTGTTAAAAGTCCATGTAAAAGTGATTTCACTTGTAACGACTGTATACTTGGAAAAATAAAAAAATTATCTTTTTGTCAAAGATTTATGTTTACAACAAGACCTTTTGAAATTGTCTATTCGGATGTACGGGGACTGACACCCGTTCTATCAAAAGGAGGCTTCACATATTATGTCATTTTTGTTGACGACTACATGGGATATTCTTGGATTTATTTTCTTAAACACAAATATGAAATTTTCTCGATTTTTAAAACCTTTCATATGATGATTAAAAATCAATTTAATGAGAATCTAAATTTTTTTAGAACTGACTGTGGTGGAGAATATCTTTCAAGTGAATTCAAGAATTATCTTGAAAGTCATGTTATTCTTCACCAAAGATCTTGTTCGAAAACCCCTCAACACAACGGATTAGCCGAAAGGAAGCATAAACATATAATAGAGACAACTCGAACATTACTTGTTTCTCAAAATATCCCAAAAGGTTTTTGGGCTGAAACGACTTTAGCATCTGTCCATTTGATAAATCGGCTAGTTTTTAAAAACTTGAACAATATCTCGCCTTTTGAAAAATTATATACCAAAGAACCCGACTATAGTCGATTGAGAATTTTCGGCTATAAATGCTTCGTTCTTACTGACGAGCCATTGCCTGTGCCTTTCTTGGATATTTCAAAACTCAAAAAGGGTTTCGTTGTTATGATGTTAAGAATGATAAGCTATATGTTTTTAGAAATGTGAGTTTTCTGAAAAATGTTAATGGTTTTGAAAGAAGTGAACCCTTTGAAGAAACCATGGATTACTCTTTTTTATTTGAAATGTTAGCACACTATCATGATAGTGATGACGATTTCATTCATAATGAAGTCAGTGATAAAGAAGATGGTTCTTCCCATCTTCCTATCTCCCAACTGTGAAAATGTCTACAAAGAGACAATACACATACAAGCACAAATACTTTGGAAAAGATGTGCACAAATGTACTCACACAACGCTTGAACAAATACACACAAAAGCATAAAAATAAGCAAACATGCACAAAGGCATGTATCTATTGAAAGAGGGTAATGCTTGATACTTTCAAGCTTAGGAAATACAATGGGGAAACACCCCTATTTATACAAGTGCTAAAGGGGCCACCTTGGGGCTCCCAAAGGAGTCGATGGGAGCCCCCAACGACTCTATTGGGAGCCCCCTAAGGTGATGACAATGACATAAAAAAAATAAAAATGAAATCAAAAAATAAAAATAAAAAATGAAATACAAGCATATTCCAAGTGGAATATGTGTAAAATTGGAAATTATAGAAATACCCTTTTCAGGCATTATGATAAAAGTATATATATATATACAATGGGATCTTTGGGTTTACATTTTAACACCAACATAGTAATGAAGGAGCATTGAGAGATCCTATAACATATACCCATAGAGAAAAACAATTTTAGGAGTGCAATTGAAAAATATGGTGAACCAAGTAGTTCCAACATAACAAATGATGAAAACCTACGAAGGACTCAGAGAAGTAGAAAGATGCCTTCTAGGTTCATTTCATATGACTCCTTTACTCCTAAACATAGAGCTTGCCTTAGCGCCATTCATTCCTATATAGAACCCAGAAACTTCGAAGAAGCCAAAAAGAATGATGAATGGCTGAAAGCAATGAAATGTGAGCTTTCAACTCTCAACAGGGCAAAGACTTGGGAGTTCCAAGATCTCCCTAAGGTTAAGAAACCAATAGGACGTAGATGTGTATTTAAGGTAAAAACTAAGAGCGATGGATCTCTTGAGAGATATATGGCTCGATTAGTAGCAAAGGGTTATAGTCAAGAATACGTGATTGACTATGAAGAAACTTTTTCCTCTGTGGCCCGAATGGTCACTGTTCGATGTCTCATCACCGTTGCCTCAATCAATAAATGGAACATCTATCAAATGGATGTTAAAAACGCCTTCCTAAATGATGATCTAAATGAAGAGGTATATATGGATGCTCCACCAGGAATGGAGACTCCCAAAGGGAAAGTGCTTAGGCTTGGTATGATAGGTTTAACTCTGTAATGTTAGAAAATGTTTTTTCATCCTGTTTCACTAACACTGCTTTATTTGTTAGAAAAACCAATGCATGGGTTGTCATTCTGCTTTTATATGTGTATGATATGCTTATAACCGGAAGTGATTCTAAGAGAGTTTAGAGCATAAAAACAATTTTGAAGGATAGATTTGAAATGTCTGATTTGGGATTTCTAACTTATTTTTTGGGTATTGAAGTAACATACTTTCATAGAGGGTATTTTTTATCTCAAACTAAGCTTGCCTCTGAAATTATTGACACGTCAGGTATTACAGATGATAAGGTTTGTGAAACTCCTGCTACAGTAGGAGCCAAAATGAAGATTGATGATGGTATTCCTCTCTCGATCCCACGCCCTACAAACAACTTGTGGCATCATTAATGTATCTGAGTATTACTAGACTAGATATCTCTCATGCAATTCATTCTGTAAGTCAGTTTCAACATGCACCGACATCAGTCAACATGAGTGCCATCTTGCGGGTCGTAAGATACATAAAAGGGTACTCTAAACAAGGGAGTGTTCTTATCTTCTTCTTCTGAATTAAAATTAATTGCTTATACTGACTCTGATTTGGGAGGTGACCCAAATAACCGTCACTCCACTAATGGTTTTTGTGTTTTTAGGAGACTCGCTGATCTCATGGAGATGTAAGAAGCAATAAAAAGTGTCTCTATCCTCGATCGAAGCTGAATATCGTGCCATGACGACAACTACAATGAAAATTGTATGTCTTCATCAGCTATTTGAAGACATGGTGATCACAATAGAAGGACCCACCAAGTTATGCTGTGATAACAAGAGTGCAATATATATTACCAAAAATCATACTTTTCATGAGCGGACTAAACACATTGAGATGAACTGTCACTATGTTCGGGAAGCGTATATGAAAGGAGTTATAGATCTTCTATATGTAACTTCAGAATATCAGTTGGCAGATTTCTTCACCAAAGCTGCTCCGCGGTACAATTTCCTCCTTGGCAAACTTTCGGTCATCTTACCCTAAGTTTGAGGGGGGGTGTTAAATTATGTACCAAAATCTTTTAATCGTATATATTTTATATATATAAAGGATGATACATATACATATATGATATATATGTAGATGTATCTATCCACTTATATATATATATATATATTTCCTTATTTTACTCATAGGGTAGTTTAGTCATTTTCACACTTTTACGCACATTCATTTTCTTGAATGTGATTGTAATTTGCTTTTTCTTTTTTTTTTCTTTTTGTATTTTCCCAAAAGATACCTTGGGGGCCCCACTCAAATAGACGTTGGGGCACTTTCAACGGTCACAAATGTGACCGTTGGAGGGGCCCATCGTCTATGAGTGGAGCCCCTCCAAGGCTTCTTTTTGGGTTTTATAAATAGGGGTTCTCCCCTTGTAATTCTTCATGGCTTTGGGCTAAAGCCCAGTTGATTAATACAGTTTTCCTATTCTTTTATGCATTTGAGCATTTGTGAGATTTAGTGGGTTGTGCTTTTGTGCACAAGTGTTCTAGGAGTTCTTATTGTGCATGAGTGCACATGCTTTTATCATCATGAATATTACGGTCTTGATCATAGTATCTTATTGAAGATACTTTCATAGCTCCATGGTTCACAACAGTCGGCACCGCATTGCTATCAAGCTGATGGCTGTTCCCATTGCCATTACCTCCGTTATTGGTGAGGTTCTGACAAGTGACAATAAGCGTGGCGAGGGCTTCCAAGAGGAAGTCCCTCTGAGCAGTCCATCCAGAGGGCTGTCGTGTGGCCATCTACGATAAAATTAATTCGAATTAAACTTCTAAATTTTGCATAAATACAATATTTGTTCTGATGTACCTACTAGGCATCTACGTTCTGATTTTGTACAATTTATACAATGTAAGCAATTAAGAACATATATTTCATAACAACGCCTAAAACAATGAAAAATGAAACATACTCACAATGATGTCAGTTAGTTGGACAAGTTTTGAGTCCGTCTTTCCCTTTTGCTTTGATACCAACATGTAACACCTTAAATTTTGTATCCTGAAAATCGTGATTTTTTTGAAATACTTTTATAAAATTGCATCGAAAATTCAAACAGGGCGAAAACTTGGCGCGTTACTTCTCGATCACATCCATTTTCATACATGCATTTAATTTAGAGAATTAAACATTCATAAATCAAATAAATGTCCATTACATCTCCAAATTTAATAATAATAATAATCTATTTGAAAATTTAAATATGAATCAAAGTCTTGAGCATGACAAAATGCTCGCAGTTAAAAAACACTCGAAGGTTGGGAAAGGCTTGGCTCGGTCCTCATCGCAACCTCTCGCCATTGCATGTGATTTCACTCGCTACCTGAAAACATTTAAAAATCAATAGGGTCAGACAAACAATGTCTCAGTAAGTAGAGCTATTCAAAACTTATAAATTAGAACAATTAAGCAAGAATCATTTCGATCTTTCATATATTCAAATAAAATTCATTACATTAAAAGTTACATGTATGCATATCTAACAAGTCATTCAAGCAGGCATTCACGAAACTACTTTCATTCAATCATTTACTTAAATATGAATAATTAAAATACATGAACAGTTAAAACTGCATGCACTTACCATTGCAAAAGTCGACTTTATGCATGAGCCAATTATTATCCTTAATTAAATTTTTTTCTTATATGATGGATGCCATGCCTATCTAATGTACAATCAAATTAAGTTACAATTTTTATCCCTGTGGGTACAAACATAGGCAGTAGTCCTGGGTCAGGGCTATGGTGCAGGCAGTGTTTTCAATCAAAGGGTGGCTTTGGCCTGTTCAGACACCATTCACCAGTGTCGGGTGAGGAACGCCAAAAGCTAGAGAAGTTCCCACACTACCATCTTGATATATAAGACTTTATTCATGAGATTTTGTATCTTCACGCTGCAGTCTAATGTGGTGGGTTCCCCTATCTTCGTGGCCGGGGAGGAGCAACCTTTCGTGCTCAATTCAATATCTACGAAACTAGACTAGTACTACTTACCTTCTCTTAATAAGTATCGATCATTTAATTTACATGTTTAAACTTTTAAATTATTTGTTTTGCATGCAACATTCACATAACAATCTCCCTTAAGGGATTCAGTTACTTCGGGGCCTGTAGATGCATATTTGAAACATTGAGTTCAGTCTCATTGAACATGTTTCTTTCTTTTCAATTTTAAACATGTAAAAACAATTAAAGAAGTTAATTTTCTGTTACACTAGATGCATCCACTCAATCACGTCATCATCATCATGTATATGGCAGTCAAATGAAAACAAATTACAGCATGTGCAGTCCTTTAACATTCGTATTGAATTCGCAAGATGGACACTTCAGTCCAATCATGAGCGAGAGGCCACGAAGGCACACTTGTGCATTCACACACTAATCAGTTCGTGCCTTATAATTGGCCACTTAATTCCCTGCAGAAAATCTAGTTTTAACAGTCCATCAACAATATAACATTTATTCGCATGGGCACACATGAAGAGGCATAGAATTCACAAGCATTTGATAATCGAGACTTAAACCGGTTTCAAACTTGTAAAAACTCAGTTCTGTCCGATTGTTACAAAGGTTACACAAAATTTTACAGTCGTCGGACAGAGCTGAGATTTTTATAGTTTGCAGAGAATTTTGTCAACTTTCTGATGCCACAAACCATTTGTAAAAATTCTTTCGGACGAAGGAGATACGAACGATTTAGTGCATACCTGTACTTTTCTGTTTCGACTGTCACAGTTCAGTGCTCAATCCATGAACATAGCCCAAAATTTCACAAAAGCTATGAAATTTTGTTAGCTTTCTAACGCAACAAACCGTTTATAAAAACTTCTCCGAACGACGGAGATACGAACAATTTACTGGTTGGGTGTCATGCTAGAAATATGTATTTACGGGAAATATGCATTCGGGTGAGCCAAAACAGGCCACTCGAATTCGTATTTTCAAAATATTTTCACAAGAACATGTTAAGAAAAATTATAAAATCAAAATTACCATACTTTAAACTAATCTACCATGGATAAATCTCGTTTTCACAGCTGTTAGGTCGGAAAACAGACCCGTCTCTCCGAACCCTATTTTCTCGGAAATAGTTTCGATAATTTTTGCAACAAGATACAAAAACACATATCTTTCTATGACAAAAATAAGGAAAATCATGCTAGTCACTACACTAGATTCACATGAATATTGACTACAATTTCTAAGTAAAATTTACAAAAAAAACAATTGGATATTACATGTATTTTTAAAAAATTACAGATTTTATTTCTAACAAAATCAGTAGCATGCATACGTAGTTTTCTTTTAATTCGGAAATTCGTCCAGTAGAGGGGTGAATCTATTTCTTCTAGGGGAAATAGAAATTAACCCCATTTTATTAAGTCCAACATAAATTCTTACATGAATCCCCCTTTTAATGATAGTTTGAATCGGTTTCAAAAATTGATTTTTACAAGAAACAATTTTTAGAGGGGTTTCTTCCCAAAACCCTCTCTCTTAAATTTTCGACAAACCCCATGTATAAGGGGTGTAGTATAGGGTCTGTCCTTATGAAAAATTTGGAAGAACTCGTGCCTACGAGTTTCAGTTTGCGTGTAGAGAATAAATCCCTCTACCTCTTTTGCAAAATCGTCTTCTACGCTTGCGAAATTGAACTTCGGACACGAATCAACCGTCCAACACTTACGGTGACCGTGCCAACGAACTCCTTACGCTCCAGCAATTCAAGTGAGTGTCTTCCTTGTTGGGCCAAGAAGGGAAGCACAAGGGATACGTAGGGAGCTATGTCACAGGGACTCGGCAAACTGGGTGCCGCACCCGCGTCGACGTGATGCGGGTGCGGCACCCAGTGCGATCAACCCGACCCTGGGTGCGTTGACCGCACCCAGGACCCACGCCGGGGGGACCCCCCTTTCTGCAAAGGCAAAAACTCTAAATCAGGCTCCACAACTCATCAGCTCGACCCCTCCTCTGCACAAATTATATATATATATATATATATATATATATATATATATATATATATATATATATATATTTGCCGCACCCCCGCACCCAAGTTTTTTGAAAGTGCCGCACCCTCACACCCACACCCATGTGACACAGGCAGGGAGGAAGAGAGGAGAATCAAAGGAGAAAAGGGGGAAAAGAGAGAGAGCAATAGGGAAAATCTCAAAGAAGCAAATGGGGGTGGGGGGGCGTGAGCCCCTCCCATGTTTATATAGAGGTTAGGGTTTGAGGTCAAGGGCTGAGTTAATCTTAGCCCTTGATCTCAATCAAGGGTCATTTTTCTTTTTCTTAAAATTTTCTACCTTTCTTTTCCCTTTTTTATTTATTTTTATAAATCTTTTCCTTATTTTAGGTTAGGGTATATATGTTATGTCTAATGTGGGGCCACATGGGCGGGTCGACCCCCATGGGGTTGGACCCTTTTCCATGTTTGAATTTTCAAACTTGCTTGCTTGGCAAGCAAGTTTGACTAGTATATTTTTATTTTAATTTTTTTTCTTTCCTTTTTCCATTGTCTTTCCTATTTTTACTTTTATTCCAGCCATCCCCATCCTAGAACCATCTAGGAGGGGGTCTCTTCTTAGGAGGCTATGTTTTTAAAAAGGTAAGTTTTGACTTTTCAAAACTTGTTTTGGTTTTTGGTAATTTTCAAAATAACTTGATTTTAAGGGTATTTTTATTTTAACATTTTAAAGTTGAAATGGAGTGCCACATAGGATGTGATGGCCCACCTATGGACTCCTACACATTTATAAAATTTAGTTTAGTTACAATTTTTATTCCACTTGAATAAATTTCTAATTAATTAAATTGGTAATTTGGAATTCAATTCTTTCAAGACTAGATTTTTCGTTTAAGTGAAATGACACTATATGCAACTTAAATTAGATTCAAATATAGGTAATTGTCTCTACTAAATTTTTTGGATATATATATATATTAATTATTTATTATATAATTTTCTTTTCTAGAAAATCTCAAATTTCTCAGAAATAATTTTTTGAAACAGAGAATTTTACCAGGGTCGATAGGACCCTTGGGCGTGTGAGTGTATTTTATACATTTAATTTTTTTTCTAAGTTCTCCATACCCTATAGCATAACACTTAGTTCAAATTATTATTTTTTTATTTATCACACATAAAGGAAATTGCGATTTTTTTTGAAATTTTTTTGAAGACGGTGATTATATAATTTTTTGATGCCGTAATATCTTGTTCACTATTATGTAGTTTATGATTACTGAACTGTACACTCATGAAACCTAATTTGCTTTTCGTTGGGTATGTAATAGTACATGTTGGTCTTTAATATAATCCCTTTAGTCTGTGCCTAATAGTGTCTTTGCATCCATGAATGTGTGCCTACACACACATGTTCATGTGTGTGTTGCGCCTGCATGCAATGGCTCCACAATTTGCTTGCAGTAAGGAAGAATTACTCTTGATAAAATAAGCAGTCACAAATTTATTTGCAAAGATTTGTGATGTTCTTTAGGCAGGTAGGTAAGTTGATTTCGTGGATTGGTTTTGGCATTCTTCCCGAATTCATGGTCACATTTGCAGCTTTGCAATTGGCTGGTGGCAACTAAAATAATCAGTTATTGAAGTATATGTTGGTTTGGGTTCCCATTCAGGGCATGTGATGGCAGATTTGCTATTTCAGTGAAGCATATTCTCTTCATTTGCTATTGATCCATATACTGCTAATTGCTAAAGAGGCAAGAGTTCAGTGCTGCAGAATATATTTTGTTTCACTGGGTACCTATAGTTGTGGAAGAGGATGATTGTCTGCTTCATTTGTTCATTTTCTTTTCTTACTTCTGCCAAATATAGGAAATAATTTAGATGAGTATTTTTCTTGTATTGGAACTGTTTTATTTTTGTAGAACATGGGAATGATAAACAATGCTATTGATATCCTTCTATAAGCATGCAATTAGATTGAATTGTTAACAATGTACTGGTAGATGGCTATACAGTACACATGCAGATGTACACAGACATTCATATAGCTATCAGGATTTTAGTTTCTGCTTTGCTCTGACTGATAACAACTATTTTTTTGGAAATGTTACCATTGCATTTTCATGGAAATATTTACTTAGTTTTGTTTGCCTTATGTTGGTTAGAATTGGTTCATCTAGAATGAAAAAATTTATTTGTAATATGCAAGAACGTAAGAAAATTTTTCGTTCTCAATTTTCAGGCTGCAAACTCAAATGTTCGCCAAAATGCACTTGTTTTACTTGTGGATTTATTCCCTCTTGAAGATCCAGATGCTACTAAAGAAGTCAAAGATAATTTACTTGATAGGCAATTCTTTTTGATGGAGAAGTTGCTTTTTGATGACTGCCCTGATGTGAGGGCTTCTGCTGTTGAGGGCTCTTGCCGTGTACTTTGTCTATATTGGGAAATTATTCCTTCTTCAACAACTACAAAGCTGTTAACAAAATTTTTTGATGATATATCACATGATATATGCAGTAATGTCAGGCTTTCATTATTGAACGGTATTTTGTACCTGCTCAGCAATCCACAGAGTCATGAAGTTTTAAAAGTATTGCTTCCAAAATTAGGTCAGATGTTGCAAGATCCTGTTCTTTTCATAAGAGTTGCTGTATGTGATCTCCTCTTGGCTATAAGAGATGTCACATCTCTTAAGTTACGCAAGGTGAGCAGTTCTTTTGCAAAAGAACAATTTTTAAATCTCCTCGTGAAACTTGTTGGTTTGGATGTGAAAGGGCATATATCATTCATCTAATACAAATTACTGTTGATTTTGTTCTAAGAAATATCCATGTAAATTTTATTTCCTAATTATTAAGTATTGCTTTTTCCAGGTTGTCGGTATGGATGCATTATTTAATTCTCTTGCCAATGATCATGCCCTTGTTGCTCAAAAGATTACAAGGTTGCTCATTCCATCTTACTTCCCTTCACAAGTTCCTATGAAACAGGCATGCGACCATTGTGCATCGCTTGTTAAAAGGTCCCCTTCTGCAGGGGCAAGGTTTTGTGAATACGCCTTCTCAGAAGGATTATGTTCGGAGTCCCTACTGGAACTTGTCAGGTTCTTTTTTACTTCAGTACTGTCATCAGGTGATACTGGTTCCGATGAGAGACAAGTTTTAATTATTTCTGCTTCCAAGCTCTGCATCAGTCTATCAAATGATTCATCTTTTAAGACAGCCTCTAATGAATTGTTTTCGGGTAGAAAGCTTAAGGATCTTCTTAAGGCTGCAGCCACTCCATGTGCTCGAACATCTGTCCTAAATATTGCCTCCATCTTTTCTCCAGCTGATGTAGCTGATGCTCTTAAACATTGTGTCTCTCTAGTGATGGAGGCTGGTGATATATCTGAAAATTCAGAGAAGCAAGCAGAAGTAAGGGCTGCTCATCAGTTAATTTTTTCTTGTGGATTGTTTGATGAAATGTTTGGGGCTCTGATAGATCAGCTGCAGCTGTCTATTGGAACCAATCTTTCAAATTTTGACTCAAGAGGGACCAAAAAGTATGCTACATATATGAAGAGAAAGAAAACAAAATCACCTGCAAAAGTCCCGTTCAGTTGGAATTCTGTTAAGGTGAAAGCGCCGAAAAAATCTAGCCAGTTTACTGAAGTTACTGTTATTGCAGCAGGTGCAGCTTGGCAGATAAAGGACCTGCTTTCTTCTAAAGATATCCGGGATGCTTTACTTGATTCTCCTCTGCTGTATTTGGCATACTCTGCTCTGAAGATTACTTCTCAAATGGCTATTGAGAGAGGCCTTCATTCTGAGCTCTTGGAGATATCAAATGTTGAAGCATACATGGCTCTCACTCTGCATATGGCTCTTGAAGATGTTAATATAACAGATGACAATGAACATAACCAGGATCATAATGGTGACTCAGATCCAACGTTGACATCCTTGGAAAAGGTAAGTGACTTGACTAATTTGCACTTCCCTCTAGCCAGGAACATGTATCTTTCAGGTGCCAGATGCTGGATCTGTTGTAGGATAATGAGTTTCTAATTAGTTAATGATCTGTTTGTAAAATGCATACCTATTCTAATTTTTTGTCAAAATATTGCACAAACTGCAATCAACATCAGTAGATAGGTTCTATGTTTTTACATCCTGGATTGATCTTTAGGCACCTGCAGCAAAGAATGAAAATATGATGAAGAAGAGAGGAAAAGAAGGTACAAGTGTTGATCATGTACACTTTCATTATAATAGGGGATTACAATATTTGGGCCCCTTACAAGCTAAAATGCATAACAGTTTACATACTAGAGCAGGTTATATCAATGTCAAACTTAGCCATATACATGCACTAGCTCATCATCGCATTCCAGCCATGTTCAGAGTGCTTAGTATTTGAAGAAGAATCCATGTAAAAGTCTCTTGTATGAAAATCGTCATCATTGCAATACAGATAGATGCACTACCTCATAGAATGACAGGAGATTGACTTCCATGTTTTGTGTCGTTGTTGGAGTCAATCACATATCATAGAGTCAAGAAAAAAAGCATTACATCTAGATTAAGTGTCAAGTCAGAATATAAAGTTATGGCACTTGGCACACCTGATGTATTAGTACTCATGTCGATTCTAAGTGAATTGGGAATCAAAGTCTCTTCCCATGATGGTTAATGTGAATCAACCATACACATTGCTAAAATCCCATTCTTTATGAACACACTAAACACATTGATACAGATAGTCACTTAATCCGAGAAAAAGATTGAGAAAGAAACTTTCAAAATGCTCTATGTGCAAATGCAAAATCAATTGGCTGATGTATTCACTAAGGCAATGAATAGAACTAGACCTGATGAACTTCTAAACAAGGTGAAAATGATTGACATTTCCATCCCAACTTGAGGGGAATCATTTGTTAAAATGTATTGTATATATACATATTCAATATATACATATTGTTAATATATATATATATATATATATATATATATATATTTCTCTATGTAAACTGAAATACCCATCAAGGGTATTTCAGTCATTTCATCATTGTAAAAAGGTGTCAGTCCACTAGGAACTGACGGCTTCCATTTTTACTTTTTTACTTTTTTTTTTATTTTTGCTTTTGTTGCTATTGTAAAAATAGCTGTTCAGCAATGGCTATAAATCTAGCCATTGGGGCTGGTCCAACAGCTAGTTGGGCCAGCCTCTTGTGTATTGGAGTGCCTATTTAAAGGCGCTCCCTCCCTTGTATTTGTCCATACTTGCTGCAAGCATATTTGAATAAGAGATTATATTTTTTACTTGTTCTTGCTCTCTTTTGAGAGATTTATGTGTTAGCCCTTAGTGGCTCATTGTATTTGGCCCATAAGTGGCTTCTGTATTTGTGGATGTGCACACTTGTAGCCCTTTTGTGGCATTGTGTTTGTGCACTTGGTATTTCATTAAAGCATTGTGAGGTTATCTTTGTCCAAATCTAGTAATGGTGAGTGAGATAGATGAGTTTTGTTGAGAATAGGTGGTTTTAAGTTTAAGCCTTCTTAGATTAGAGGTTATTTGAAATTTTAATTTAATTATGGACTTAGATGTAATTTATTCTTTTTGGCCTCTCTCTATTTAACATAGAGAGTAGCTGCCCTAATTACGTTTAACGAGTTTTCTTCTTGTGCAGCCGTCTCTCTCTCTCTTCCTTCTCTCTCTCTCTCTCTTTCTACCTAGGGTTCGATGCATCTCATCTATCCTTCAACATGGTATCAGAGCAGTCGATCGTGGGAGCGTGATCGATCGTGATCAATCTACGATTGATCTACACCAACGAAAAAAATATATTCAAATCAGGTCAGTTGTTTTTTTTCTGTGTAAGATCTGATAACAGATCTGGGATTTGACCAAGGTCATGACCCAGATCTAAGGGAGCAGATGTTTTGTTCCTGCCGTGATTTTCTGTTGCCGAGTTTTCCTGCCGTGATTTTCTGTTGCCGAGTTTTCCTGCCGTGACTTCCTGGATTTCCTGCCGTGATTTTCTGTTGCCGAGTTTTCCTGCTGTTTGGGAGAAGCAACAATCTCATTTGTCGTGATTTCCTGCCGTGAGTTCTTGCTGTTTGGGAGAAGCAACAATCTCACTTGTTGTGCTGTTGCTTGTGATTGATAAATGACTGATTTGGTTTACCGTGCCCTGAAGAACTTATATTTGTGTTGGCTGTCGAGCTATATATGTCTGGGAGCAGCAACTGTCGTGATTCATTTTCTGCGTCTGCATATTATCGTTTGTCGTGATTCCCTGGAATTTAGTTGGGTGTTTTATTTCAGTTGGTAGTTTATTTCAGAATATGGAAACAGCAAGCGTGATTCCCTGCTGTGCGAAAAAAAATTAAAATTATCATTCATGTTCGTGGGCTGCTGTTCATTACTGTCGTGGAAACTGCAGGCTTGATTCCCTGATGTGCTGAAAAAAAATTATTCTTGTTGTGGGCTGCTGGTCATTACTGTCGTGGTTTTTTTTGTGAACAACTGCTGGTTGTTGTATCAGTTGATGTGTGAGTGTAACACACTCTATTCCCTGTGTTGCTTGAAGCCTGTCCAGATTTTATCTCTGCTGAAATAGAATTATATCTTCAGTATGGCTGAAACTTCGAAATGTGATTCCAAAATGGAACATATTGGGGAGTATAAGGCATTTGCCAATCCCTTTTCGTACGGCTCTTCTGTAAGGTTGAATGAAACTAACTATGCCAGGTGGTTCAGAACTTTTATGATGTCGGTATCTAGACATCGTAGAAAACATATCTTGTTGGAAGACGAACCCACTGAAAAAGTGGGAAAATATGTTACTTGGGATGAAGATAATGACATAGTTATGTCGTGGATCATGAATAGTGTTGAACCCCCTATTGCAGATGGTTTAATTTACTATAATACAACCAAACAGATGTGGGACAATCTTCGAGATACGTACTCGGCCCCAAAATTTAAAACCCGAAATTTTACCAAAAAATTAAAAAATTTTTCTTTTTAAATATTGGCAGCGAAAAATGATTAAATATTGAGCTTGGTTTTGAAAATTTCGAGCGAGCCACAGAGGTGAAATAAGACAAAGCTATTATCAGAGTGAACCAAAATATTATTTACATCGTTTTTTGACAAAATGTACAAATTGATCAAAACTTGGGAATACAAAATATTATGAACAAAAGTCCCAAGCTGGTCCTTGGATCCTCCAGAGAGTACTAGTTCTTCGATGCTGCTCTTGCCCTGCATTCACTGACCTGTACCTGAACAAAAACCCATTAAAGGGTCAGACTTTTGACGGTCTGGTAAGTCTATACCAATTTCGGTCATTTAGAATATTAAACATATTCTGTCAATTCAGATAAAACATTTTTACTGAAAAGAAAGACATAATACAAAACATAATTGTTTGCATAATTAGGGTATATTTTCATTTCAAACTGTGATTAAAAAAAAGGTCTTTGTTTCGATAATTAACCATCAACCCTGGTACGTGGGGGAAGACCATCGCAAACAGTCGAGGCATTCCGGAGGTGTATTATTCTCAGATGTTTTGATCCTGGGTACCTGGCTGTAACAGAACCAAAGCGGGCGGTCCGTGATCGGGAGAATCACTTTTAAGGAAGAACATAAAGTAGGATGCATCGTGGGCTACTGCAATAGTTAGGGATCTAGCACTTAGGATACATGGATAGCCCCTGACCTTCGTAGACCTATGGGTGAGTGGAGACCACTAAGACGCCTCACTCCCAAAAATCAGAATAGAATCACTCGAGGTTGTATTTGTAATGAAACAAGGTACAATGAAACAATAGTGAAACAAACACAATGCCAATAAAGGGCTTTAATAAACTCACTTAAGGTTGGTCACTAATGGACCAAATACAATCTCAAAAGAGATAAAAATATCAAACACCACAAGAGGCATACAAGCCTATAAGATGGGAAAAAACTCTAGAGAAAACCCTCAAATGCTTCTAAGAGCATTCAGGAATAACAAGGGAGTGAGGCTTTATTTATAGAGCCTCACTCTAGCACATGGGAGGCAGTCCAACTCTTTAGACTGCCTTCCAACAATCATTATTATCACTCTTGGGCGGCAGTCCAACGCATATTTTGACTGTTGTGCCTTCCAACAATCATATTTTGACTGTTGTGCCTAATAATCATAATATGACTGTTGGGCAGGTTATTTATTATAATGCTAAATTACATTTTAGTCCTTAGTGGACTGTACTGTAACGAGATATTGCGGAAAGTAAGAATACACAAGGGGGTCACCCCTATTTATACAAGAGGAAGAGGAGGAAAAAGGAGGGCCAAAGGGCCTCAAAAGGAGAGCCAAAAGGGGGCTCCCATAGAGTCGTTGGGAGCCCCCAACGGTCACATTTGTGACCGTTGGGGGCTCCAACGACTTCTATGTTGGAGCCCCTTTAGGTCCTCAAAAAGAATAAAAAAAGAATTGAAAAAAATAAAAATAAAAATTACATTTATTCAAAAAGAAAAATAGTTGTTTTCTAAAACAACTATGTGAAATTACAAAAATACCCCTATCGGGTATTGATGTAATATACAGAATTTATATATATATATATATAATAGGTACATTTTAACACCCCCCTCAAACTTTATGGGGGAATGACGGAAAGTTTGCCGAGAAGACATGAAGCGAGGAGCCGGAAGAGCTTTAGTGAAGAAGTCTGCCAACTGATATTCTGAAGTGACATATGGCAGCGCAATAGTTCCTCGTAAAAATTCGTCACGAACATAGTGGCAATCCATTTCGATATGTTTCGTACGTTCATGAAAAGTATGATTGCTCGCAATATAGATGGCACTCTTATTGTCGCAACACAGCTTTGAGGCTTCAGTAATATCAACTCCCATATCTTTAAGCAAACTGCGAAGCCATACAAGTTCCATTGTTGTGGTTGCCATCGCCCGGTACTCAGCTTCAGTGGATGATAGTGAAACTTTCTGTTGCTTCTTGCATCGCCAGACAATCAATGAGTCCCCTAAAAAGACACAAAAACCAGTAGTTGAGACTCGATCATTGGGATTACCTCCCCAATCTGCATCAGTATAAGCAAGAAGATTCAAAGGGGAAGAGGAGGATAGAAATAGCCCTTTATTGATGGTATTCTGAATGTAGCAGATGATTCGGAGAACCGCACTCATATGCACGGTTGTAGGAGCATGCTGAAATTGACTGACTGAGTGAACCGCATGAGTGATATCTGGTCTGGTGATGGTCAAATATGTAAGAGACCCAATGAGTTGTCTGTACGGTGTAGGATCTTCCAGAAGAACCCCATCCTCTAACCGCAATTTGGCATTAATAACCTCGGGAGTCTCTACCTTTTTATCATCAGAAATCCCAGACTTAGAACATATATCTGCAGCAAGCTTCATCTGTGACAAAATATATCCTCTAGGAGAATATGCAACCTCAATTCCAAGAAAATATCTGAGAAAACCTAAATCAGACATATCAAAATTATCTTTCAACATATTTTTAACATTAATAATACTACTTTGATCATTTCCAGTGATAATCATATCATCAACATAAAGCAACAAAATTACGATACTAGAACCTGCATTTTTAACAAAAGGAGCAGTGTCAGTATAACAAGAATGAAATCCTAATTTTATCATGATATCACTAAAACGATCATACCAAGCCTTAGGGGCTTGTTTAAGACCATATAATGCCTTTAAAAGCCGAAGTGTTTGACCTTGCTTAATATTTATTCCGGGTGGTGGATCCATATAAACTTCTTCACTTAAACTTCCATTTAAAAAAGAATTTTTTACGTCAAGTTGATAAATAGGCCATTTTTTGGTTGATGCGACAGCTATTAAGGTTCTGACACTAGTCATACGAGCTACGGGGGCGAATGTTTCTTCATAATCAATACCATATTCTTGTGAGTATCCCTTAGCAACCAATCTGGCTTTATATCGTTCTAAAGAGCCATCGCTTTTAGTTTTAACTTTGAAGACCCAACGACAACCAATAGGTTTTTTGTGTGAGGGTAGATCAACTACTTCCCAGGTATTGGCCTTTTTTAAAGCATTTAGTTCAACTTGCATTGCGTCAACCCAATGAGGTATAGATTTAGCTTGATTATAGTGAGCCGGTCCAAAATAAGAATGTAGAGTTATCAAGCATGCCCGATAGTTGGGAGTTAAAGAATCATAGGATACAAACCTATTTGGGGGTATTGATATTCTAGAAGAATGCCTAACTTGTGGTTCCTCAATGGATTCGGAAATTTGAGAGTATTTTTCGAGGGCACTAATAGGTTTTTCTTGATTTCTTCTTGAGTAAACATTTATATTGGCATCACTATCATGAACATTTGTATTTGAATTACTATCATTTGAGAGTGTTATGTCAAGAGGGGATACCTCGTGAGTGTCATCTATGTTTTCAAGAGAATCTTCTTGTATGTCATCAATAAGATCATATAAGAAGATATAATCGATTTCATTTGTCTCTTCTATTTTATCAAAACCGTTTTCTTCTTCGAGAAATGTTACATCTTTTGAAACATATAGTTTATCATTCTTAAAATCATAACATCTATACCCTTTTTGATTTTCACCATATCCAAAAAATACACATTCAATTGCTTTTGGAGATAACTTATCCCTTTTATGTAGTAGGACAAAACATTTGCAACCAAAAATACGAAGTCGATTAAAATCGGGTGAAAACTTAAAGAGTTTCTCATAGGGAGAAGCATTTTTTAACATAGAAGAGGGCATTCTATTGATTAGATATGTTGAGGTAAGAACGGCTTCCGCCCAAAATTTTTTTGGAATATTTCTAGACACAAGTAATGTTCTAGCGGTTTCTATAATGTGCCTATGGTTCCTTTCCGCTAGGCCATTTTGTTGAGGAGTCCTAGGACATGACTTTTGATGACAAATGCCATTTTGGTTTAAATAGTTTTGGAATTCGTGAGATAAGTATTCACCACCGGAATCGGATCTTAAAATAGATATGTTACTTTGAAATTGATTTTGAACCTTTTTATGAAAATCTTTAAAGAAAGTAAATACTTCAGACTTATGACTAAGGAAATAAATCCAAACATACCGAGTAAAGTCATCAATAAACGTAACATAATATGAATAGCCCCCTTTAGACATAACCGGAGAAGGACCCTAAACATCCGAATGCACCAATTCAAAAGGCCTTGATGAAAAAAAAGATCTAGTTGGAAAAGGAATAGACTTCATTTTTCCAAAAATGCAATCTTTGCAATTAATTTCTTTTTCCTTACAAAATTTGTTTCCAAAAGGAAAGAGATACATTTTGGAATAACTTGGATGACCAAGTCTTTTATGCCAAGTTTCCATATTTTTTTCTTGGACATAAGAAACAAAAAAGTTTGTAGGGAGATCAAGATGGTCCATATAATAGAGGTCTCCCTTTCTATGGCCTTGCCCAATCCGCTTCCCGGACCGAAGATCCTGCACAAAGCAACCATTAGATGAGAAAGATATTTCACATCCATGGTCGGCAATTTGAGAAACCGAAAAAAGGTTTAAATTTAATTTGGGAACAACTTACTTTTGGAACACGAAAGTTTTGTGAATCTTTAAAAGAGCCTATACTTGAAATTTTCAAAAAGGTTCCATCGGCCGTTGAGACACAAGAGTCCTTTGAATTGATGCAAACATCACTAAGTGCATTTTCATGAGGGGTCATATGAAAAGAAGCTCCTAAATCAAGGATCCAAGAATACGTACCGGGTGATGATGTTGAAGCAATGGCCGCACACGATGTGGAGGAAGAAACTTTTAGCATTTGTTGGAGAGCCATAGATATTTGTCCAAGAGTTTCTTTAATGTCATTGTTTTTGCCTTCATCTTCTTTGGTGGTGGTTTCTTCAAGAGAGGCTACTTTAGGCTTTAAGGTTCCCATAAGCTTTGGACAAGCGGGTCTAATGTGACCCGGCTCATTGCAATAATGACAAACAATCATTTTTCTTCCTCCATTGTAGTTCCCTTGTTTCCCAAAATGAGGAGGCTTATAGGTTCTAACATTGTTACCCGGTTTGGATACGGCAAGGACTTCATCAACATGCTTACTCATGCCAAGCCTTGTCTCCTCTTGAGTGATTTCGACAATAGCATCCTCAATAGGAGGAAAAATAGATCTATGGAGAAATGAGGATCTCACTTGCTCAAATTCGGGATGTAGCCCAAAAAGAAATTGAAACAATCGCTTTTGTTCCATTTGTTTTTGTCTTAAATCAACATCTTCCATAGAAACCCATTTTGGCTCTAAGAGAGCCAATTCATCCCATAGTGGGTTTAGAGCACTATAGTAGTCTTGAATGCTAGAATCACCTTGCTTGGTGGTTCTAACCTTTTCTTGCAAGAAGTATGCTCTTGCAAGATCATTTTGGGTATACATACCCCTCATAAAGGACCAAGCCTCATTGGCTCTACGAAATTTAGCTATATTAGCACATACCTTAAGCTCCACATTGTTAGTAAACCACGCAAGGATTTTTGCATGATTGCTTTCCCAATCTTCCACTTCCTTTTGATGATTTTCAATGGCCTTGAGACGAGCATCTCCTTCAAGAGCTTTTTCTTGATCTTCTTCCATCTTCGTGAGCATAAGCTTAGGTTCCGGAACGGTCCCCATGACATAACCCCAAAGCTTCTTACCTTTGAGATTATTCTCCATTGCCGATGCCCACATCATATAGTTCTTTCTATTGAGCTTGAAAGAAAGATCAATCTTTGTCTCCATGATGTTGCCAAGAAGTGAGAAGATGTTCACTAAAATAAGAGATACACGAACCACACCTTTCCTTCAAGAATCGAGTGGCTCTGATACCATGTAACGAGATATTGCGGAAATATAAAGAGTGCATACAAGCACATACAACAATGAATAAAAGAGAAAATATCACAAGTCCATGAAGGGACAATACAAGCACAAGCCTTTAAGAAGACAACAATATACAAAGCCTCTTATTGAAAAGAGAGAGAAGCTCTCCAAAGTAAGAATACACAAGGGGGTCACCCCTATTTATACAAGAGGAAGAGGAGGAAAAAGGAGGGCCAAAGGGCCTCAAAAGGAGAGCCAAAAGGGGGCTCCCATAGAGTCGTTGGGAGCCCCCAACGGTCACATTTGTGACCGTTGGGGGCTCCAACGACTTCTATGTCGGAGCCCCTTTAGGTCCTCAAAAAGAATAAAAAAAGAATTGAAAAAAAAAAAATTACATTTATTCAAAAAGAAAAATAGTTGTTTTCTAAAATTACTATGAGAAATTACAAAAATACCCTTATCGGGTATTGATGTAATATACAGAATATATATATATATATATATATATATATAATAGGTACATTTTAACATATACTATATAATAAAAGACAGAAATACCCTTATCAGGTATTTGAATACAATTTTATTTTTAACACTCCTCAAACTTATGGGGAAATCACCGAAAGTTTGCTAAGAAGATACAAAAATTGAGGCAGTGGAAGAGCTTTGGTGAAGAAGTATGCAATATGAAATTCAGACTGGACATATGGCAATGTAATAGTCCCCTTCAAATATTCTTCGCGAACATAGTGACAATCCATCTAATGTGTTTTGTTCGCTCGTGAAATGTGTGATTGTTGGCTATATAGATGACACTTTTATTATCACAACATAGCTTTGAAGGTTCTGAGACATCAACACCCATATCGGAAAGTAATGCTCTCATCCACACAACTTCAGTGGTTGTGGTAGCCATTGCCCTATACTTAGCTTCCGTAGAGGATAAATACACTTTCTGCTGTTTTTTGCATCGCCAAGAAATAAGAGAATCACCTAAAAACACAAAATCCAATAATTGAGTGACAATTATTGGGATCTCCTCCACAGTCAGAATCAATGTAAGAAATAAGACTTAAAGATGAGGAAGATAATAAGAATAGTCCTTTAGATATAGTTTTCTTGATGTATCGAACTATTCTTAATACTGCACTCATGTGGACGGTTGTGGGCGCATGTTGAAATTGACTTGCAGAATGTACAACATGCGCAATATCTAGCCTTGTAATGAACATGTACATTAACGATCTAATAAGTTGTCGATAAGGGGTTGAATCATCTAATAATACTCCACCTTCAGCTCACATTTTTGCATTTATTACTTCAGGAGTATCAACATATTTTGTGTCAGTGATTCCTGAACGCTCAACAATATCAGCTTCAAACTTGATTTGAGATAAAATATATCCTCTTGGTGAGTAGGCTACTTCAAATCCTAAAAAGTATCTCAAAAAACCAAGACCAATCATCTCAAAGGATTTTTTAAGCAAAATTTTAATATCTTCAATTTTCTTTTGATGATTCCCTGTGATGATCATATTGTCAACATACAAAAGAAGAATGATCAATGAGGTACCTGTAGATCTCACAAAAAGCGCAGTCTTAGTGTAACAAGATTTAAATCCAAGTTTTAATATCGTACCACTGAACCGATCATACCATGCTTTAGGGGTTTGTTTAAGCCCGTATAGGGCCTTTTGAAGATGAAGGACTATGCCTTTTTCAATAGACAGACTAGGGAGATGATCTATGTTAAAATGTAAAACTGTACATATATGTATATATAATAATATTATATTATTATATATATATATAAATACATTTTTCATTTCTTTCTTTTCTGTAATTTTTTTCCTTTATTTTTATTTTTTGTCTTTATGTCATCTAGTTCAGTTTGAACTAGAATGACTGTTGCTAGTCAAGTCCTGTCCAGACTTGACTAGCAATAGAGCTGTTGGACTGACACAGTCCAACAACTCTCAATAGAGCTGTTGGACTGACACATTCCAACAACTCTAAATAGAGTTGTTGGACTGTGCCCAACAGCTCTATTGAGTCCTCTTTCAGCTGTGTATATAAAGGGGTGCAGCCCCTCTTGTATTTTACTCCAATGCTTCTTAAGCAATTGGTTTTTCATATCAATAAAGAATACATTTTTATTTTTTATTTTGTTTCCAGTTATACCCTTTTTAAGGGTTATGCTTTAGTGTCATTCTTGACACTTGCTCTTGTTAATCTAAGCTCGTGTTTTGAAGATACCCATTTCATTTCATGGTATCAAAGCCGCGGAAGTACTAAATCTTGAGGAAAAGCTGCCTCGGTTTTCGTGCCCGTTTGCAAAAGTGTTCGCCACTTGAAGAGAAGTGTTTTATCACTTCATTGGAGAAGATTTCACATCTTGTTGTATTGTTTTTTTTTTTCTTTTTCATTTTCCTTCTTGTTTCTCTTTTATCCCTATTCTTTCTCTCCTTGTAATCGATGGATGACAATGATAAAGTCACCATCATGCCTATGAAACTAAGCGATACGAACTATGTAACATGGGCTTCAATCATGAAGCACCATATATGGGGAAAAGGCTTATGGGGGATTGTGGATGGTTCCGATTCGGAACCTAAGCTATCTCTTACTAAAAAGGAGGGAGATAAAGAGGTCCCTCTATCAGAAGAAGAGAAAATCAAGGCTATTGCCTCATACGAGAAGAAATGGAAAAAATGGAGAATATCTCATGCGAAGATAATGTCATGGCTTATCAATAACGTTGACATTAAAAAATGCTCAAGTCTTGCCAAATTTGATCATGCCGATAAGGCATGGGAATACCTTAAGAATATGTATTCCCTTAAAGATATTGCACACGTGTGCAACCTCCAAGAAAAAGTTCGAATGATGACACGAGACAAAACTATTCGTGAATATTACAATGGGTTGTCCGAACTTTGGGAAGAACTTTTCCTTTTAGAACCAAAGTGACATTGTGCCGAAGACATCGAGCTTCGTCAGAAACAACTCGATGCTGAACATTTTTACCAGTTTATCACTGGATTAAGGCCAGAATTTTAAACCACTAAATCGGCCCTACTTCACCGGGGAAAAATTCCTTCTATTGTTGAAACTATTGAAGAGTTAACAATGGAAGAAAATCGTCTCCAGAAAGGTTCTTTAAAAATTGAAGATGATTCCGTTTTAGCCGTGTCTAGACCAGGGAATCATGTTCGATCATATAGGCCTCCTCACTTTAACCGACAAAATGGTGACTATGATAAGAAGAAAGTTATTTGTCATCACTGTCATGAACCGGGACACTACAGGCCACAATGTCCCAAACTTAAGGAGCTGAGAGAAAAAAGAGCTGCAATTGCTGGATCGGAGCCTAAAGATCAGGATGCACCAGTTTCCCTGGCCCAACTAATGGAGATTCTTCAGCCTCTCATCAAAGGTGCCTCTTCCTCATCTGAAGCTTCAACCGGCGCAGCAACCTCATCTTTTTCTGATCTAGGTAAAATTTCTTGGCTTCTTGACTCTGGTGCATCTTTTCATATGACCCCAAATAATCAAAGTCTATCCAAATGTGTTAAAAATAAAACAAGTGTATCAAAGGTCTTTACTGCTTATGGGACTTCTCTTGAAATAGAAGGAATAGGAAATTTTGAAAAAATTTATAAAACAAAAATTTTTTTATTCCAGAAATTAGACATGTTCCCAAATTAAATTTAAATCTTTTATCTGTATCTCAAATTTCTGATTATGGGTGTAATATTTCTTTTTCTTCTCATGGTTGTTGGGTACAGGATCGCCAGTCAGGCAAGCTGATTGGGGAAGGCCATAGAGAAGGACTCTATTACATGGATTTTTTGGAAATGCCGAAGAAAGCTTTTTGTTATAATATTAAAAAAATAGAGTTGGAACTGTGGCATAAGAGACTTGGTCACCCACATATAGCCAAAATCCAACATTTTCCAAATCTAGGGAAATTTTGTAACTCTGAATCATTTGATTGTAAAGATTGTATTCTCGGCAAAATGAAAAGATTACCATTTCAGAACAGAACCTTTTTCTCTTCAAGACCACTTGAATTAATACACTCGGACGTTTGGGGTCCTGCACCAGTAATTTCTAAAGAAGGATTTGTTTACTATGTTATTTTTGTCGATGATTTCTCCCGACATACGTGGATGTACTTTCTCAAACATAAGTCTGAAGTATTTTCATACTTTCAAACTTTTCATAATATGGTTAAAAACAAGTTTCAAAATGATATTACTATTTTTCGCACAGATTCAGGGGGAGAGTTTTTATCCACAGATTTTCAAAATTATCTGAAATTGCATAGCATCACACATCGAAGATCTTGTCCTTATACACCTCAACAAAATAGATTGGCAGAACAAAAACATCGTCATATTATAGAAACCACTAGGACTTTATTAATAGCAAATCAAGTCCCAAAAGACTTTTGGGCAGAAGCTGCCTTAACTGCCACCTATCTTATTAATAGGATGCCATCTTCTTCGTTACAAAATATCACTCCCATTGAAAAACTTATGAACATTTCTCCAGACTACTCTAGACTAAGAATATTTGGTTGCAAATGTTTCATATTTACTGACAAAAATGATAAACTTTCCCCTCGTGCGATTCCCTGTGCCTTTTTAGGATATGCTGAAAACCAGAAAGGTTATAGATGTTTTGACTTAAAAAATAATAAACTATATGTGTCTAGAAATGTTTCCTTTCTTGAAAAGGAGAGCTTCTTTGATTTTAGAAAATTAAACGACGTCACTGAGTACTCCTTTTTGCTAGATCTAACATCAACATCTGATGAATATGACCTCGACTGTAACTTTGGTGATGATCAAAGAATTATTGATCTTAATGTTGAAAATGAAGTTCATAGAGATACTAGTATTCAATATTCCAGGCGACAAGAGTCTAATCCTCCATGTGCACTTCAGAAATATTCTAACATTTCAACTAGACAATCATCCCGAATCTTGAGGCCTCCAGGAAAGTTTGTATCATACGAGTCTTTCTCACCCACATATAGGGCAATTATTGCATTAATTCACTCATATGAAGAACCATCCACATATTTTCAAGCAAAAAATGATATCAAATGGATAGAAGCCATGAAAGCTGAATTAGATGCACTTGAAAAGGCTTCTACATGGAATATTCAAGATCTTCCTCCAGGGAAGAAAACTATAGGATGTCGATGGGTTATAAAATTAAAACCAAGAGTGATGGTACTCTTGAAAGATATAAAGCCCGTTTAGTAGCCAAAGGTTATGCCCAAGAATATGGTATTGATTATGAAGAAACCTTTGCTCCGGTGGCTCGTATGACTACTGTCCGAACCTTAATTGCCTTAGCTTCTATAAAAAATGGTCTATTTTTCAAATGGATGTCAAAAATGCTTTTTTAAATGGAAAGCTAGTTGAAGAAGTATATATGGAACCCCCTCCTGGTCTAAGTATTCCTAAGGGTAAAGTCCTTCGCTTAGAAAAAAGCTCTTTATGGACTTAAACAAGCACCAAAAGCTTGGTATGATAGGTTTAGTCGTGTTATGATTGATATTGGTTTTCAATTCTGTTTAACTGACACTGTTTTGTTTATTAAGAATTCTGATGCAGGGATCATTGTGCTTCTTCTCTATGTGGATGATATGATCATCACCGGAAGCGATAAACAGGGAGTTGAAACAATCAAAACACTTCTTAAATCTCATTTTGAAATGATTGATTTGGGATTGTTGAGATATTTTTTAGGCATTGAAGTTGCTTATTCTCCTAGAGGATATTTGTTATCTCAGACTAAATTTGCTTTTGATATTGTTTTCAGGTCTGGTATTACTGATGATAAGAAAGGTGACACTCCAGAAGTTGTTAATGTTAAAATGAAGATTGATGATGGAGAACTTCTTGCAGACCCTACTCCTTACAGACAGCTTGTCGGGGCACTTTCCTATCTATCAATTACCAGACCAGATATAGCACATGCTGTTCATACAGCAAGTCAATTTCAACATGCTCCTACTTCTGTTTATATGGGAGCAGTCATGCGTATTATCAGATACATCAAGTCCTCTCTTTCACAAGGACTTTTCTTATCTTCCTCCTCTTCTCTTGATTTAATTGCATATACTGATGCTGATTGGGGAGGTGATCCCAATAACAGACACTCAACCACTGGCTTTTGTGTCTTTTTAGGGGAATCATTAATCTCGTGGAGGTGTAAAAAGCAGCAGAAGGTATCTCTCTCATCCACCGAAGCTGAATACAGAGCCATGGCAACCACGACCATGGAAGTAGTTTGGCTCCGACGACTGCTTGCTGACATGGGAGTTGAAGCAACAAAGGCTTCACAAATGTGTTGTGTTGTAGTTTGCTGCTAGGGTTTTCAAGTAAACAAGAGGAAGAGAGAGAGAGAGAGAGAGAGAGAGAGAGAGAGAGAGAGAGAGAGAGAGAGAGAGAGAGAGAGAAGAATAGAAGTCGTATTTCAATTAGGGCTAATCTCTATATTAAATAGAGAGAGTCCAAAGAACAAAATTACACCCAGGTCCCTCATTAAAGAATAAGATTCAAATAACCTCTAGTTTAGAAAAACTTATTTACTAAAAACATTTTACTTAAAACATCTTAGTCTCAACATTCCCCCTCAAGCTGGAGCATAGATATCAATCATGCTCAGCTTGTCACAACACTTTGAGAAATTTGGTCTCGCCAGGGCTTTGGTAAAAACATCAGCTACTTGATCTTCAGAAGATACATGATCTGTACAGATATACCCAGCCTGAACCAAGTCACGAACATAGTGACAGTCAACTTCAATATGTTTAGTCCTTTCATGAAACACTGGATTTGTTGGCAATATATGTAGCAGCCCTATTGTCACACATCATCAATATAGGTAGGGATACTTTCTCCTGAAGCTCGGTCAAGACTGACTTTACCCACATAATCTCAGCTGCAGTTTGGGCCATTGCTCGGTATTCAGATTCAGCACTCGACCTGGCTACAACGGTTTGTTTCTTACTCCTCCAGGTAACAAGATTTCCTCCCACAAACACACAGAATCCAGATGTTGACTTCCTATCTTCAACAGATCCTACATAATCCGCGTCAGTGTAAGCAACAACGTCCAAAGATGGATTTCGTTTAAACAACAGACCTTTACCAGGAGATGCCTTTAAGTACCGAATAACCATCATAGCTGCATCCCAGTGAACTTTTGTAGGTTTGTCCATGAACTGACTGATTTTACTCACAGCTAATGAAATGTCAGGTCTAGTAACAGTCACATATAGTAACTTACCCACCAATGATCTAAAGCTGACACTATCTACATACTCAGACTTCTCATCCAACATGTGAGTTTTGGGATCCATTGGAATATTAGCTGGCTTGGCTCCTAGCATTCCAGTCTCTTTTAATAAGTCCAACACATACTTTCTTTGAGACAACACTAAGCCCTCTTTGTTTCTTGCAACTTCAATACCCAAAAAATATCGAAGGTGACCAAGATCTTTAGTAACAAAGTGTTTCTGAAGATGTTCTTTTGTGGCAGAAATATCTTGGGCACTGCTCCCTGTTAATATGATGTCATCGACATATACCACCATAACAACAATTCCAGCACTGGTTTTCTTGATGAACAAGGAGTGATCTGAAGCTGACCTGACAAAGCCAAAACTAGACATTACCTCAAATAATTTGTGAAACCATGCCCTTGGACTCTGCTTCAGGCCATAAATAGCCTTCTTCAACTTGCACACCTTCTTACACTCCCCCTGAACCTCGAAGCCTGGGGGTTGTAGCATGTAGACAGTTTCATGCAAATCCCCATACAAGAAGGCATTCTTGACATCCAACTGAAACAAGGGCCATCCATGGTGCACAGCAACAGAAAGAACAAGACGAATCGTGCCAAGTCGAGCAACTGGGGAGAAAGTTTCAAAAAAGTCAACACCATAAGTCTGAGTATACCCTTTTGCAACCAACCGTGCTTTGTACCGTTCAATTGACCCATCCGAGTTATATTTAATAGTATATACCCATTTGCAGCCGACAATATCTACATCAGTTGGAGGATCCACCAAATCCCAAGTGTCCCTGGAACATAGGGCATCCATCTCATCCTTCATGGCCTGCATCCATTTGGGGTCGAATAGAGCCTGACTGTGATGAAGCGGAACAGAGGAGGCAGACAAAGCCGAGATAAACTTCTTCATAGAAGCCCCAAGATTAACTTCAGAAACAAATTGAGAAATGGGATGAAGGGTGCACTGTCTTTTCCCTTTTCGCAGAGCAATAGGAAGATCCTCATCAATAGCAGAAACTTCAGTATGCTCAGTGATACTTGCCTCAGGAGAAGAAGATAGTGGGGGCATGGAGGTAGGTGGTAACCTGTGAGTATACACTATAGGAGGGTTTCTGTAACGAGACTCCCCAGAGGATGGAGCCACAGGCTTTGGAGTGAACGACTCTAAAGGAAAAGGGGGAATTGGCAGAGGAAAAACATCACCCTGACTCTCTTGTATCCTTGGAGTAATACTCGAAAAATAAGGACTAGACTCAAAGAAGGTAACGTCCGCACTGACATACTCTTTATGAGATATAGGGTCATAGCAACGATATCCTTTTTGGTTTTTAGGATACCCAAGGAAAACACATTTAATAGACTGCGCAGCAAGTTTATCTCGATCAGGACCCAGCTTATGCACAAAACACACACATCCAAAAACTTTAGGGGGGATAGGAAAGAGAGGAGCCTCTGGATGGAGGATTTGAATTGGGATCTGATCTTCTACAGAACTGGACGACATGCGATTTATAAGAAACCCGGCTGTCAAAACCGCATCGCCCCAGTATGTAGCAGGCATATTGGATTGAATCATAAGGCACCGAGCAACATTAAGGATTTGTCTATGTTTCCTCTCAGCCACCCCATTTTGTTGAGAGGTATGGGGACATGTAAATTGAGGTTGAATCCCATTACCAGAGTAAAAATTAAGTAAGTCTTTGGATTTGAACTCGAGCATTATCGGTGCGAACAATTTTAACACACATGTCAAATTGAGTTTTTATCTCTGCAATTAAAGATTTAAGAATGACAGGACCTTGAGACCGATCTTTTAACAGGAACACCCACGATAGTCTCGAGAAGTCATCAACAATAACTAGATAATAATGACATTGAGACCTATTAGGAATCCTACTCGGACCCCACACATCTACATGAAGAAGATTAAACAATCCTTGACTTGATGGATTCTGACTGGAGGGAAAAGAGCTTCGACAATGTTTCCCCAATTGACATGTTTCACACTGAAAAGAAACTGAGGGAGATATATGAGGAATGACACGACGAAGTTTTGTCACTGGAAGGTGACCCAAACGATGGTGCCACAATAGAGGACTTGAGGATGATGTAACAGCAGAGTGGGCCGAAAGCTCTGGTTGGTGAAGGTAATACAGACCACCTTCCTCATAGCCACCACCAATCCTTCTCCCCGTCAGCAAGTCCTGAAAGGTGCATCCCATAGGATCAAAAATCACTCTGCAATTCAACTCTTTTGTCATTCGACTGACTGATAATAAATTCTGTGGAAACGAAGGAGCATGAAGAACATGTGACAATTGAAGAGTAGGGGTAATAGACATGTTTCCCTGCCCTACAATTGGGGAAGAGCTACCATCAGCAAGACGTACCCCTTTCTGACCTGTCACAAGTTTTAAACTCAAAAAATTACTCTAGTTTCCGCACAAGTGACCAGAGGCTCCAGAATCAATGACCCACCTACCACCTTGAGCAGATAGGCCATCACCTGCCGAGCACACAACCTCCGCAACAGAAGACTTTGAATTGGATGATAGTAAAGCAATGAGCTCGTCATATTCAGCCCTGCTAAGAGTTACACAATCATTGGAGGAATCTGCATCTGATTTAATCACTTGAGCCATAATATAAACTAATGGGCTTGATTCACAAAATGCAGGGGCAACCACACGCGCATACCCACAATCAACAACACGCCTGACTGTATCAAGATTTGACTTCACCAATGAAATCTGAGAAACACGACCTTCGACTGTTCAGATCCAAACTCCAAATATAATTTTAAAGAAACTTGACTAAAACCTTTCACCTCAATCAATGATGACTATAGGCTGTAAATCAAGATCATACATCCAACAGGACTTAGAGTGTGTTACCACAGTGCCCAACACAGAATCCCACTTCAAAAGGCACGGTTCCCACACACAAATTTTTTTTTTTCGCACATCAGGGAATCACGCGACATCTACTCCCAGCCATATACCTCATGACAGCCAAAAACAAATCAATTTCACGACTTCTGCACAACACTTGT
Source organism: Nuphar pumila (assembly GCF_984573655.1). Lineage (NCBI taxonomy): Eukaryota > Viridiplantae > Streptophyta > Magnoliopsida > Nymphaeales > Nymphaeaceae > Nuphar > Nuphar pumila. The sequence continues at coordinate 122,466,363 of NC_143249.1, forward strand.
ACTTATCAAAGGTATTCACGGCAGCTGCGTATTTATCAACCAGCCAAAAGGAATCCACGACGAAAACTCCCAGCAATATAAATCACGACAGCCACACACAATCTGCTGCAACAACTATATATCTGACCAACACCGAGATGCAATTATAACACCAATAAATTTGATCAAATTTAAGAGACGCTGATCAGTTCTGGTTTTCCACACCGATCAGCAGCTTCAACACTCATAGGTCTGATTAGCTTTAAGAGGTGCTGATCAGATCTGATTTTCCACACAATAGACAACTTCCATTGTCTTATTTAAAACACCCCCCACAAACACTTCCATCGACTTAACAGATCTGATTTAGATCACAAAGAGAAAGGCTGCGACACACAGCATGAAACCCACAACCACGACAAGAAGTTTATAATCACCCAAAACTGAACACAGACTTGAATAATAAAAAAAACTGTGTCATTCACCCTCAGATCGATACCCAGATCTGAACACACACAATTAAACTGTATCATACCTCACCAGATCGACTCCAAGCAGCAACTGTAATCTTGGTTTACATACCCGATAACTACGACGCAGAGATCACATGCTTGCATTCATCGACTGGCCTCCACTCCGATGTCGACAGAAAATCTATCCTCTACGACACACCAAGAACAAAGATGACGCCCAGATCTGCAATCCCTCTGATGCGTAAACCTATTTGAGGAGGAACTTGATCAGATCACACGCCCAGATCTGCAACCTGCTTTGATACCATGTTGTAGTTTGCTGCTAGGGTTTTCAAGTAAACAAGAGGAAGAGAGAGAGAGAAAGAGAGAGAGAGAGAAGAATAGAAGTCGTATTTCAATTAGGGCTAATCTCTATATTAAATAGAGAGAGTCCAAAGAACAAAATTACACCTAGGTCCCTCATTAAAGAATAAGATTCAAATAACCTCTAGTTTAGAAAAACTTATTTACTAAAAACATTTTACTAAAAACATCTTAGTCTCAACATGTTGTGACAACAAAAGTGCGATCTACATTGCCAGTAACAGAACATTCCACGAACGCACCAAACACATCGAAATGGATTGTCACTACGTCAGAGAGGAATATCTACACGGGATAATTGATCTGCCATATGTCACTTCAGAATATCAGTTAGCAGACTTATTTACAAAGCCTCTCGCTGCTCCTCGATTTCACTTTCTCTTAGACAAACTTTCGCTCATTGTACCGTAAGTTTGAGGGGGAGTGTTAAAATGTAAAACTGTACATATATGTATATATAATAATATTATATTATTATATATATATAAATACATTTTTCATTTCTTTCTTTTCTGTAATTTTTTTCCTTTATTTTTATTTTTTGTCTTTATGTCATCTAGTTCAGTTTGAACTAGAATGACTGTTGCTAGTCAAGTCCTGTTTAGACTTAACTAGCAATAGAGCTGTTGGACTGACACAGTCCAACAGCTCTTAATAGAGCTGTTGGACTGACACATTCCAACAACTCTAAATAGAGCTGTTGGACTGTGCCCAACAGCTCTATTGAGTCCTCTTTCAGCTGTGTATATAAAGGGGTGCATCCCCTCTTGTATTTTACTCCAATGCTTCTTAAGCAATTGGTTTTTCATATCAATAAAGAATACATTTTATTTTTTATTTTGTTTCCAGTTATACCCTTTTTAAGGGTTATGCTTTAGTGTCATTCTTGACACTTGCTCTTGTTAATCTAAGCTCGTGTTTCGAAGATCCCCATTTCATTTCAATCCATGTATACTTATTCATTTAAGTTTCCATTCAATAATGCATTTTTAATATCTAACTGATATATCGGCAATTTTCAAATTAATGTTATAGCAACTAGAGTTCTAACTGTAGACATACGAGCTATTGGGGCAAAGGTGTCTTCATAATCTATACCATATTCTTGATAATATCCTTTTGCAACAAGTCTTGCTTTATATCTCTCAAGAGACCCAACACTTTTTGTTTTAATGTTAAACACCCATCTACACCCTATTGTCTTCTTTCCGATAGGAAGATGTTGAATTGCCCAAGTGTGAGCTTTGTGTAATGCATCTAATTCAATTTTCATGGCTTCAACCGATTCGTTTGTATTTTTGGCCTCGTTATAGTTGGATGATTTATGATAGGAATGAATGGCTAGAAGACATGCCTTGTAGTTTGGTAAGAAGGATTCATGTGAGACAAACCTACTTGGAGGCCTATATGTTCGTTCTGACCTTTTAACACTAGTTTCTTCAGTATTTGTTAGTTGATTATATCTGTCAAGGGCACATGGATGTTCCCTAGTATTTCGTCTAGAGTATTGAAGAAGATCTTCAGATGGTTCGCTACTTGAGTCATTAATAGACTCGAATGTTTCAATATCAGTACTAATACCTTTATTGGGTAACAAATCAAATAAGAAAGCATACTCGGATTCTTCCTTAGGAACTTCAAAATCAAATCCATTGTCGTTTTTTAGAAAGGTAACATTTCTAGAAACATAGAGTTTATCATTTGTTTTATCATAACATCGATATCCTTTTTTATTATCAGCATAACCAAGAAAGACATATTTTATGGCTTTAGAAGAGAGTTTGCTATATTTTTCAAGAAGCACAAAGCATTACAACCAAATACCCTTAGCCTTTTTAAATCAGGAGAAATTTTAAAGAGTTTTTCAATAGGAGACTTGTTTTTCAAAGTTTGATAAGGCATTCTATTTATTAGATAGACAACGGTTAGGGCAGCTTTAGACCAAAATTGGCTTGGAATTTCTTTTGAAATAAGTAGGGTTCTAGTAGTTTCAATGATGTGACGATTTTTGATGCACAATTCCATGATTTTTTAGATATAATTGAAATTTACTTGAAAGAAACGCTCCCCCAGAGTCGGAGCAGAATGCTTTAATATTTGTTTTAAATTGATTTTTAACTAGATTATGAAAGTTTTTAAAACATGAAAAAACTTTGGATTTGAGTTTTAGAAAGTAAATCCAAGTATGTCTACTAAAATCATCTATAAATATAACATAGTACGAATAACCACCTTTTGACATAACAAGAGCGGTACCCCACACATCTGAATGCACTAATTCAAAAATTTTATGTCACATAGGTTCTAGACCCAAAAGGTATCATTTGCATTTTTCCAAGTATACGGTCTTCACATACAAAATTTATATCTTTACAAAATTTTTCCAAAAATGGAAAAAGAGATAATTTGGCTATACTTGGGTGTCCTAATCTTTTATGCCAAAGATCTATATTAATGTCTTTGACATGATTACAAAACAAGTATTTTGGTAAAGACAAGAAATTCATGTAGTAAAGGTCTCATCGTTTATGGCCTTGCCCAATTAGCTTCCCTGACTGGAGATCTTGCACCCAACACGCCTTAGATGAGAAGAATACTTTACAACCATAGTCAGCAATTTGAGAGACCGAAAACAGATTTAAATCCAGTTTGGGAATGACTCTCACTTTTGGAACAAAGATTTTTTTTGAAATATCATCAGGGTTTCCTAAGCTTTTGACTTTTAAAGAGGTACCAACGGCAATTGACAGACATGAGAAATATCATTTAGTGCAATCGAATAATAGAGACTCATTATGAGTCATGTGGAAGGAAGCATCCGAGTCTAGAATTCAAGAGGTCTTACATGGAGGAGACGAGGAAGAGATGACAACCCCGTATGTAGAAGGTGTAGCCTTCAGAAGTTGTGAGACAACTTCTGCTATTTGAGCAAGATTTAATTCATTGAAGTTGCCCCCTTTTCTTGATTCTTGAGGTTCTTCACTTAAGGCGACCACTTTTTTAAATTTGGGACATTCCGGTCTTATATGTTCGGGTTCCTTACAATGATGACAAATAATTTTACCTTTGTATCCTCTCTTGTACCCTCCTCCATTGTTATCAGAAGTCACGCACCTTTGGTTCGTCAAGTATCTCGCACGAGTCTTTCATAAGCTGCAGAGGGGAAGAAGAGACCTCAATGGCTGGCTTGATTCTCTTATAAGATATCATGCCCTATATTTAGAGTTATATAAGGTACAAACTGGATCGGGTCTGTCGACCCAGATCCGATAACATCAACCTGTAAATATCATATAAAGAAAACATTTGGGTCTAGAACTAGACCCGCTAGACTTCATTCTCAATACTCTCCCTCAAGTTGTGTATGGTTTTATTCCATGGATAACTTGTTCTTCAAGAACCAAAAACGCATACTGGTAAGACCCTTAGTGAACAAATTTGCCACTTGATCAACCGTAGGAACATAAGCAGGATCAACTTCTCTATCTTCTATCTTTTGTCGAATGAAATATTGATCAATCTCTATATGCTTTGTGCGGCTATGGTGAATAGGATTAAAGGCAATTTGTATGGCACTCTGATTATCACATAAGAGAGTAGTGGGTAGAATAGATTCTCCGGCTTCAGTCAAAAGATGTCTCAGCCATGTGGCCTCTGCTGTAGCAGCCGCCATAGATCGATACTCAGCTTCAGTACTAGATCATGCAAATGCACGTTGCTTCTTGCTATTCCACGCTATCAAGTTCCCATCAAGAAACGCACAATATCCAGAAACTGATCGCCTGTCATCTGGATCTCCAGCCCAATCTGCATCTGTGTATACATCCAGTCGATGTTCCCCTTTGGACTTGGACTGATGATAAATTAGACCATCTCTAAGAGTTCTTTTTAAATATCGAAGGATTCTCTTGACAACATTCATATGCTTTGATCGTGGGTCATGCATAAATTGAGAGACTTGATTCACTGCATATACAATATCGGGTCTAGTAAAGGTGAGATATTGAAGCATACTCAAAAGACTCCGATATTGCTTGGAATCTTCATATACTTCCCTATCCTGAGAACCGAGTTTATGACTGAGGACACTAGGAGTGGATAGTGGTTTACAATCTTTCATGCCTGCCTTGTCTAATAGGTCTAAAGCAAGGTTGCCAAACTAGGAAGCAGAAGCGGGAAATGATACGGGAAGCGGAAGCGAGAAGCGATGCATTTTAAAATGTATAGGAAGCGGGAAGCGAAGAATAAAAACAAATATAATAATTGAATGTGAATCATAATGAAACACAAATAAAAACTAAAATGAAAGTGACTAATATTAAATTTCATGATTTTTTAGTGTAAGAATTAAATTTTTAACAAAATCTAAAAATGATGATTACCAATTTAGAGAAAGCACATGGAAGTGAGTGAGAAGAGTGAGAGAAAACACATAAAAAATATAAAAAGTTGAGTAAGAGAACATATAAGATGAATAAGTGAAGTGTGTGCAAAGCATAGGAGATGTATGGGGGAATCGAGGTTCTCATCAAGTTTTGGAAGCGAGGAGTATCGCGCTTCCGAAGCGAGTTTCCGGGAAGCGAGCTTCCCACCTATCTAAGAAGCTTCCGGTAACTCTGGTCTAAAGTATATTTGTGTTGGGTTAGTGACATGGCTTCATCCTGTCTATCCACCTCAACCCCCAAGAAATAACGCAAAACCCCCAAATCTTTTATTTTAAACTGGCGACTTAGCAAAATCTTGGTAGCTTCATTGTGTTCATCAGAGTTCCCGGTAAGAATAATATCGTCCACATATATAAGAATCAAGGCGCGTAGCTGACGATCTCGAAAAGTAAAGAGCGAATGATCAAGATGAGATCGAACAAACCCATGTCTCTGAACTTCAACAAAGAAACTATCAAACTATGAGCGTGAGGCCTGTTTTAGCCCATAAATAGCTCTTCGTAGCTTGCAAACATGTGTGTTGGGGCTATGTTCTGTATAACTAGAGGGTTGCTCCATATACACCTCTTCTTTGAGACTGCCATGCAAAAATGCATTTTGACATCAAGTTGGCTTAAAGTCCATCCATACTGAACTAATAAGGACAAAACTAATCGAATGGTTCTCATCTTAATCACAGGACTGAAAGTTTCATCATAATCTTGCCCGTATTCTTGAGTGAATCCTTTCGCTACTAGCCTTGCCTTATAGTGTTCAATGGATCCATCGAGTTTATACTTGATTTTATAGACCCATTTAGATCCTACAACATTCTTGTTTGATGGTCTAGGAACAATCTCCCAAGTTCCACACTCATGTAAAACTTTCATTTTCTCATTCATGGCCTCAACCCATTTGATTGACATGGATGCTTGTGAGAAACTGATAGGTTCATCATGCTTTTCAACCTGAGAAATGAACAGTTGTAAGTCTGTAGAGAAGTTGTTATAACTTACCCATCTTTCAATAGGATGGCGAATCCTCTCTGGCCTCCTAGGTTGCACAATCGGTCGCTGAACATTGTCTTTGTTGCGCTGCACATAAGTAATCCCTTGAAACTTTGTAACATCTGAAACGATTGGCATAGTAATATCTTGTGTGTTTGCCGACCTTTCCTTTTCTGGGTATACATTTGTACTATGACGTTCTACAGATAGAGTGTGACATGAGGGTATGTCATGCATTACCATTTGATCAAACACCTCAGCAATAAGCCATGGTTGATAACTTTTCGGCATCCTTACGTGCCCCTCTGTACTTCCTAAATCAACAGTATGAGTCTCGTCAAACACGACATTCCGTGAAACTCTAATGCGACTGGTAGTGGGGTCATAGCACCGATATCCTCTATACTGATCAACATATCCAACAAACTTGCACCTGCATGCCTTGTTCTCAAACTTATGACGTTAAGAACTGTCAATGTGAACATAGCATATACAGCCAAACACACAGAACTCATTATAGTCAGGATGAATCCCAAAGAGTATAAAATAAGGGGATTGGTCTGCTAGCAATTTCATTGGCATTCGATTTATGACATAGACAACTGAATGAAAAGCTTCCGTCCACAAATTTAAAGGAATATGAGTGTCATGAGTGTCATGTAACATACTCAGTGCACTTTCTACAATGTGCCAGTGTTTTCTTTCCGCCATACCATTTTGTTGTGATGTGTGTGGATAAGATAATCGACGACCTATTCCATTATCTTGGAGGAATTCAGTAAATTCCTTCGATAAGTACTTTCCTCCTCCGTCACAATGAAAATATTGAATTTTAGTTGAAAATTGATTACCAACTAAAGCATAGAACGAGCAGAAAAGTTTGAAAACTTTAGATTTATGTTTCATAAAATAAATCCAAGTGTACCTGGAGTAACTGTCAATGAAGGTAACATAATAACAACTGCCCAATAAAGAAAGCTGCGGGGCATGTCCTCAGACATTAGAATAAACAATTTCAAAAGGCACAAAAGCTCTTTGATTTATTGAATGACATGAAAGAACATGACTCTTACATAATTGACAACTGGAACAAAGGTGAAAATCAGCCTCAACATTCAAACTAGACTTCAGAACAAGACCTCTAGACACAAGCTTCTCAATAAATGAATTATTGCAATGACCAAGACGACGATGCCAAATCTCTGGCTTATTACATTGAGATAGACTAAAACAATTTTTGAATGACACTGGACGAACTGGCTGTGAATTGAGTGATGCATCACGAACTGGAAGAGACTTCTTGAAGGCATACATGTTTCCCTGTCGTTCTCCTTCAACGAGCGTCTTCTTCGTGAGAAGATCCTTGACACATACAGCATGAGTAAATTCGACCGAAGAATTAGTATCATCAACAAATTTAGAAACAGAAACAATGTTTTTAACAATCGTAGGAGAATAATAAACATCAGATAAAGGTAATGAGGAGTCGAGGAGTGGAAGGGAAATATTTCCAACATGAGAGATAGGGTGAAGAGCACCATCTCCAATTTTAATACTAAATTTACCATGATAAGGTATGGGTTTCAAAATCTTACCAACATCACCTCTCACATGTGCAGCAACCCCTGAGTCAATATACCAAGTCCCCTGCTCAGTTTGTTTGAAGCTCAACTCTGAAAGAGCAGAAATCAGGAGATTCTTCACATTTTCCTTGTCATCACCTTTAGGGCCGTCCCCTGCTTGTCCTCTAGTAGAGGGCCCATCACCACTAAATTTGCCGTTGCTTTGCGGATTATGCCAGCAATTTGCTTTAATATGCCCCCTTTTATTACATTGAAAACATGTCGGTATATTTCTAGAATATTGGTTCCCTGGATACGAGTTAGGTGACATGTTGGGTGTGGTAAGTAACCCACGACCTCCTTGGTTACCTCTTCCGACCACGTCCGCCTCGAAAACTTATGCGTCCTTGCTCTGACGCTATTCCTGTGACAAGTATCTCATGATTGTTGGAATTCAGGGCCATCTCCTCACCTCTAATGGTAACTTCATATTGCAGTAGCTTAGCCCGTAGGTCTTCAAAACTAGGTAATGAAGGAAGGCATAGAAGAGAGGTGACTAACATGTGGTAGTCAGATCCTAGACCATTTAGTGCCCGTTGAACTTTTTCTTTGTCAGGAATTACGCAACCCACCATGGCTAGTTGATCTGTGATACTCTTGATTTTGTTCATGCACTCTGTAATTGATAAACTCTCTTTCTTCACGAGCTGAAATTCTCGCTTTAAATGCAAAATCTTGGCTTCTGAAATCTGTGAATAAGTCTGAGCCAATATCTGCCACAACTCTCTGGCTGAACACTCATCTGAGATGGCCACTAATACCTCTTGGGAAAGCGTAGAGGTAATGTAAGCCACAACTGCCTGATCTTTTCTTCTCCATGTTGCAAACTCTGAATTACAAACAAATTTATTTGAAACCTCCCCTTTATCATCTCGCTCTTCCTGCAGGACGAATTCTGGTGGTGCATGAATCGTTCTATCAAGATATCTAGAGAGATTCAAACTCTTAATAAAAGGCAAAATTTAGCGCTTCCAGGTCAGGTAGTTTGAATTGTTTAATTTTTCAGATATGAGCTGTCCAAGGAAACTGGAAGGAAGGGAAGGAGAATCCATATGGAACGACAGGAAGAGAATACTTTGACCAACATTTTGATTTTCCAACAATGTAAATGTGTTTTCCTTTTTTTTTTATCTGAAATATTATATTGCTGCAAATAGTCAGAAGTAATTAGTAGAACAATGCAGGATAATGATCTGAAATTTTCGTTGGATCGAAACTTTGATTAGTTTTTTTTTTAAAGTATCAAACGTGAAGATGAGAAACAAAATTTGACGTTAGGACAAATAAACAGATTAGGTCAAATTTCAGCTTGAGGGGTTGAAATCTTATTAAGATCTCATTCAACGATCTGAACAAGAAGGAATAATAAAAAAAAATGAAGAACACGAAAAGATTTGAAAGACGAGAAATTTTAGATTTAGAAGGACACGCAAATCTGGTCTGATACGATCAGATTCGATGTAACCCAGCTGAAGAGAGAAATCAAACTGTTATAACCTGATTTAATTTAATCAGACTTGAAGCAAAGCACTAGATTTGGAACGAATCTGATCCAGCGTTAGGGAAGAAACTAAGAACCGAGTTTTAGTTTTTTTTTAAATAGATCTAGGTTGATGTGGCCAGACTGTTTGGCGTGACCAGAATCAATGTTGAGAGGCCGAGTCGTGAGAAGGAAGGAAGATGCCTAAGGATTTAAGAACTTTTTTTAGGCTAATACGATGAAATCGATTTCAGAATATACGAAGAAGAGGAAGACGAAGAAGTGGAAGACGAAGAAGAGGAAGACGCAGAAGACTAAGAAGAGGAAGAAGGGAATATCGACCTGGTACTTACTGAAAAGAAGTCATCACTGTGTATATGTCTGACCCGATCCATTTATATATTGGATCGGGTCCAGACCCAATTGGTGTATATGTAAATTAACATGTTCAAAGGGGTATTTTTGTACCCTAGTTTTACTTTACTTAATACATTTAATAAAATGATAGGGTCAACCGATCATTGACTGAACCCCTTTCTCTGAAATCTCTCTCTTCTCCCTCTCTCTCTCTCCCCTCTCTCTTTTTCTCTGTGACAGGCAAACGTGGAGATCGAAGGCTCCTTTCTTTCATGGTATCAGAGTAACGTGACGACTGTGCGTGAAGAGCTGCCTTCGTTTCACGGTGGCTCGATTTCACGGTAAAAGACAGATCCTTTTCACGGTGACTGTTTCACGGTGACAGTCGATCCTTTTTGAAAGTTTTTCACGGTGAGTTCGTGATTCTAAATCGACCCTTTTTGGAAGTATTCACGGTGAGTTCGTGATTCTGAAACTGCTGTTTCGTGGGTTCTGGAAATCGACCCTTTCTGGAAGTATTCACGGTGAGTTCGTGATTCTGAAAAATATATTTCTGAGTTCGTGATTCTGAAAATGCTGTTTCGTGGGTTCTGGAAGTATTTCTGCTGTGTGAAAAATATTTCTGAGTTCGTGATTCTGAAACTGCTGTTTTCGTGGGTTCTGGAACTGCTGTGCGTGATTCTAAAAGTGCTGTTTTCGTGGGTTCTGGAACTGTTGTATCTCCCATCTCTGCTGATCTATACCTAAGTGTCAGCCGAGTGCCCTGTCAGTCGATGTATCGACTGTGATATACCTAAAACCCTGTTAGCCGAGTCCTCTGCTATGATATACCTAGGTGTCAGTCCTGGTTTTCTCAAAAAAAATGGATTCCTCTTATGGACAGTCATGTCTGTCCTCAAGCTTTCTCGGTCAACTAGTCTCTGAAAAATTGAATAACTCCAATTTCTTAACCTGGAAAAGACAGATCATTCCATTTATAAAGAGTTAGGACCTCTCTGGTCATCTGGATGGATCTGTTCCACCGCCTCCAGAATTCCTCTCACAGGAAAAGGCGGACGATAAAGGAGAACAATCTGTTGTTCTTCTTAAGAACCCATAATATGTTACTTGGATGAAGAGGGATCAATCGTTAGTGGCCTACATCACTTCAACTCTCTCACAGGAAGTCCTTATTGCTCTTCCTGATGATTGTTCGGCCAAGGAACTGTGGGATGAGTTAATTCAGACGTATTCACAAATTTCTGAGGCAAGAATTATGTATCTTAAGCGAGAGTTTCAAATGCTGAAGAAAGATTCCATGTCTGTTATGGAATACTTGAACAAAATGAAAGGCATCACGGACCAACTGGCTGTTGTTGGGTGTCTTGTCAGTGAAAAGGATAAAGTACAACAAACCTTGAGTGGATTGGGATCAGACTATCATGTTATGACGACTACCTTATTATGTTTACCAGAACTTCCAAAGTTTGAAGATCTTCGTGCGAAATTATTGCAATATGAGATGACTCTGAAAAGATCTTCTGAAGATTCTCATGGGAATTCAGGAACACAAGATGTGCTGTCTATGGGAATGAATTATGGCCGAGGACGAGGAAGTTCTTTTCGAGGAAAAGGAGGCCAAGGGAGAAACACTTATGGAGGTCGTGGCATACTTCCGACACCCAATATACAAGGACAAAGACCCATTCCCACTTGTTTTCTATGCAACAAGAAAGGACACATTAAAGCAAATTGTTGGTTTAATCCTCAAAACAAAGGGAAAGCTCCACAAGCAGAGGCTAGGAAGGATGGAGAAGTAAAGGAGTTGCTGTTGGCAGTCTTGGCAGGATTGAATATGAAGCAAAATGATAAAGGAATTTGGTATGTCGACTCTGGAGCAGCTACTCATGTCACAGGTGATGCGGGTAAACTCTTGACTCTTACTCCTTATGTTGGTAAGAATAGCATAGTCACAGGAGATGGATCTCATCACTCAATCTCACATACTGGAAATGCCATTATACCAATGTCAAAGTCCTCTCTTAAACTTCAAAGTGTCATCCATGCACCTAATATTCAAAAGAACATTGTTTCTGTCTCAAAACTTGTTGATGATGCCAATGCTTCAGTTGAATTTACTCCCTCTTCTGTTTATGTCAAGTATCTTTGCACGAGGAAGACAGTCGCTGAAGGAAAACGATGGGGCAACATGTATATCTTTCAAGAAGATCCTTCCTCCATTCATTCCGACTATTCATCCTTGAAGCCTCACCAACATCAATTTTTTGATTCTGATTTTATATTTAATATTTCTGAATGTAATAAGCCAAGACTTTGGCATAGTCGTCTTGGCCATTGTGGTCGTCATTTTATTGAAAAACTTGTCTTGAATAATTTTATTCCTAAGTCCAGTCTGAGTTCAGAGGTCGTTGATACAAAGTGTTCTAGTTGTCTTTTATGTAAGAGTCATGTCTTACCATTTGCTTCCATCAATAAAAGAGCTTCAAGGCCATTTGAGGTCATTTGTTCAGATGTCTGGGGTCCTGCCCCAATTACTTCTCTTTCTGGCAGTAAATTCTATCTTATTTTTATTGATAGTTACTCGCGTTATACTTGGATATTTTTTATGAAGCACAAATCAGAAGTTTTTGGATTGTTCCAAAGATTTCATTCTTTTGTTCAAAATCATTTCTCTACCAACATTCTCAATTTCCAGTGTGATGGAGGAGGTGAATTCTCCTCGAATGACTTTGTTGGTTTCCTTCAACATAATGGGATAAAGAGAAGAGTGTCTTGCCCGCATACACCTCAACAAAATGGGATTGCTGAGAGGAAGCATCGACATATTATAGAGATTGCAATGATCATGATGCACGAGAGCAATCTTCCTGTATCATTATGGACTGAGGCCTTTCACTCCACAGTCCATGTGATAAATCGATTGCCCATGAGTATCTTAGAAAATAAGTCACTATATTTCTCTCTTTTTGGCATACAACCTGATTACCGTGCATTACGTGTGTTTGGGTCTGTTTGCTATGTTCACATTGACAGCTCACTCAGACACAAGTTCCAAGATAAAGCCTTAAAATGCAGGTTTATAGGATATGCAGAAGACTACAAAGGGTACTGGTGCTATGATTCTCTGAGTAAGCGTGTCAAGATATCAAGGAATGTAATTTTCGATGAGATGAACTTTGATGCTCAGGATGCTAATTCAACCCTTCATGCTGATAACTCAAGCCCCAACATTGAGGTATACTACCCATGGTCAAATTCAGAACTTTTTTCAAATGGTAAAGTAGACTGTCCAGAAAATTGCAGTCAGAAGGAGACACATGAGGAATCAGCAAATGGAACTCAAACGGAAGAAACTGTTCCACATGTCTTGGAACCAACAAGGTATAAAGGTATTGTGTACACCCGGCGAGAGAAAGAGCCCTCATTCGTCTCTGTACGAGTACAGATCCATCTTCACAGACAATGGATATTAGAAGATCCTCACAGATTCGACATCCACTTGACAGGTGGATAAGTTATAAAATTTTTTCATTGGATTTTCAGTTGTTCTTGACATCCATAAGTAAAGAGGAAGAGCCCCTCATGTTCTATCAAGCTGCGAGCTCTAGAAGATGGGTAGAAGCAATGAATGAAGAAATGGATGCTCTACATGAATGTGGAACATGGGAGATTGTACCTAGTCCACAAAACAAAAATGTTGTTGGGTCAAAATGGGTGTACAAGATAAAGTATAAACCAGACGGGAGCATTGAAAGATATAAGGCTAGACTTGTAGCCAAGGCATTTACACAAGAGGAAGGCCAAGACTTTGATGAAACTTTCAGTCCTGTAGTTAAAATGGGTACCATTCACATTGTGTTGGGTCTAGCCATTAAATATGGATGGACATTGAGCCAACTGGATGTAAAAAATGCTTTTCTGCACGGGGATTTAAAAGCGGAAGTTTACATGGAACAACCCACTGGATATGCAGAACAAGAAGCCAAAGAATATGTATGCAAGTTAAAGAGAGCAATCTATGGTTTGAAACAAGCCTCTCGTTCCTGGTTCGACAGTTTTTCTCTAGAGATACAACGACATGGATTCTCTCGGTTCCTTCTGGATCACTCATTATTTATTCACAATGAACAAGGAGTCACTACTTTCCTATTAATATATGTAGATGACATCATCATCACAGGGAACTGTAAAAGTCACATTAAGCAGGTGAAGAAGTTATTAAATCAAAGATTTAAGATGAAAGATTTGGGAGAGCTGCGATATTTTCTTAGGGTAGAAGTTGATAAAAGAAATGATACACTCACCCTTACTCAGCACAAATACATGTTGGACATTCTCAACAGAGCAGGCATGACAGATTGTAAGCCGTTGACAACTCCAAGTGTCATTCATCAGAAACTGAGTTCAAAAGAAGGGGACATATATGAAGATCCCACTAAGTATCGGAACTTAGTTGGCATGTTGCAATATCTGACTTTTACTAGACCTGATATAGTATATTCGGTTAATCAGGTATCCCAGTTTATGCACAAACCTCGTATGTCACATATGGAGGCAGTCAAACGTATACTTTGTTACCTGAAGGGTACAATTGGTGATGGGCTGGTATACAAGAAAATGGAATTAGATCCAGGAGGGGGCCATAAGGGCCATGAGATCGTCACTTATGCTGATGCTGATTGGGCGGGTGATCTAGACGAACGACGATCATTATCCGGTTATTGCAGCTTCATTGGGCTAAACTTGATATCCTGGAGCAGTAGAAAACAAAAGGCGGTTGCTAGATCGAGCACTGAGGCTGAATACAGATCCATGGCCACTTCCACGGCCGAGGCTACATGGATAAGACATCTCCTGACAGAAATGGGAGAACCGATTGCTCGGTCACTGTTGCTGTGTGACAATCAAAGTGCCATCAACATGTCCTTCAATCCCATCCACCATAGTCGAGCAAAGCACATTGAAATAGATCAACATTTTATTAGAAAAAAGGTTGAAGATAAAGAAATTGAGCCTATGTATGTGCCAACTGAAAAATAAGTTGCTGACATTCTCACTAAAGGGTTGACGAAGGACAAATTTTGGTTTCTGAAAAGCAAGTTGTACATGGTTCAACACCATGCACAACTTGAGGGAGGCTGAAAAGAAGTCATCACCATGTATATGTCTGACCCGATCCATTTATATATTGGGTTGGGTCCAGACCCAATTGGTGTATATGTAAATTAACATGTTCAAAGGGGTATTTTTGTACCCTAGTTTTACTTTACTTAATACATTTAATAGAATGATAAGGTCAACCGATCATTGACTGAACCCCTTTCACTGAAATCTCTCTCTCTCTTCTCCCTCTCTCTCTCGCCCCTCTCTCTTTTTCTCTGTGACAGGCAAACGTGGAGATCGAAGGCTCCTTTCTTTCACTTACCTCTCGACCTGCTTTGATACCATATCAGAAGTCACGCACCTTTTGTAACGCCCCAAATTTTCGATTTGTGATTTCGAAAACATTATCGAAAAACCTTTCAAAGATTTAAAGTTTTTACTTTTAAAAACGACAGCGGAAGACCTTTAGAAAGGAGCACAAGTTAACAATCCTGGGTACGTTATCTGAAAAACCATCATTCACATTAACAACAACTTAAAGGAATTGAGGAAATAAGGCAATAGATTAAAAATCTGGAGTTTATTACAAAATGAGCATTTCCGCCAAAGTTCAATAATCTAAAGAAAAAAACTCAAAACGACTCAGAGCCAAGCCGCCTGCAGAAAGAAGATAAATCTTGAGTCATCTTGCACCATGCCATCGGCCGTCTCTTAAGTCCTACTCCTCACCTGCCCATGAAATGTGTCAGTTTCATAACAAACCAGTAGGTGCACGAATAGATAAGTAGAATGAAAATAAAGTAGGACATTCATGAGATAAGCAATTGTTATATTAAAACAATCAATACAGTTGTAATCTATTCTAACAAGTGTAATATGTGCAAAGAACTATTGTTCGAAGCAGTTCAAGCAGTGTAAGTCTCAATCAACTACAACTATTCAAAAAGATATTCTTTAAATTCTGATATTAACTGGCCTGTGGGTACGCACAGACGCGAAACATAGAAACAACCGAGACCGATCCAGGGGTTTATTATGTCAGGTGTTTTCATTAACCCGGATGGCTGACTGAGTCCGCTCCTAAGGGGACGGTCAGTGACCAAGAGAGTAAATCCTCAAAGGCATTCGTGGCCCATGGATGCATCCAACTTCTGCAGAAGTACCTGAAAGTTACCACCTAGGATAATTTATGGTAATCCCAATTCCCCTAACTCCGATGACTGGGGAAGCCGAGTCTTTTGCCCGTGGGGTGGTTGTTAACAACATGTCCGTCGGAGTTTTTGTACCATCCATCCTCTTCCTTGATGAACTGTGAAGGTCGAATGGGTACGACAGGGGTTTCTTAACTGCCGCACCATTCTACATGCGCTGGTCTAATAGACCTACTCGAGCATCTTGCCTGTGAGGGCGAGTTATCACCATTTATGTGATCTCAGCATTGTGCTAAATACTCGCATCGAGGTTGCTACAACCTCATCATCCAACCATCGTAACACACATGGAATGTACTTGTCCAAAAAGTATGATCGTACCTTCCTAGAGGTACGACTACGATGAGAGGGCAACAATAATGTCTTGTGATTCTTTTGGTTCATACATGACATGTATTGCTCTAAGAGCAATTGGCCTGTGGAGGCCGGTATTATCTCATTGATATCAATAAAGTGTTGATGGTTCCCTTTGAGGTACTCAATGACCTCCCGTACTATTTGTATCATACCTGTCTTAAGGTCTGATTACGATAGTAAGTTCGTGGGTTTCTCGATAGATAACCCATCACAGTGTGTCATAAAATCAGTATTATACTTGGTATGCTCGAATACTAAGAAGCAAGAAGTCTCATACAAGATTCATCAGGCAATAACCAGTAAGGCATCTACAGTAACTTACAACAGTGAGCAAGGCGGAAATACAGTAATAAGATCTTTCTAGCAACGAGTCTACTCGTAGAGCTCACAATAAGCATGTAATTTCAAAAGAATACGGATGCGGAAACACAACACAGACAATCACCAGTTAAGTAATCCTATAGGTAAGCATGTATGCCAAATAAACCATTCGATCATGAAATCCTTATATCTTATTTCATTCATACAAACTCTTCGTGCGACTTTCCCCTACCTCGGGATATCGTGCAGCTGTGTGCGTCTACGAGTGTAGATGATACGAGGGTCGGGCCGCGGAACGCGAAGGAGACCCGTTGCGTAAATCTGCAAGAGTGTGAAACATTTAATTATGCTAATCTAATTAATGGTGCGACGAGGGCATGGGTAGGATTAGGCGACAGGGACGAGTCACTGCCGAAAACAACAAGGCGGCAGGGGACCTCGGCCCCTTCCGACAAAACAATAAATAGCAGGGGCTTCGTTCCCTGCCTGCCAAAATAGCGAATGGCAGGGGCCTCGGCCCCTGCCTGACAAAGAAGCGAAGGGCTGAGGCCTCTGCCCCAGCCAAACAAGCTAACGTATGGCAGGGGCCTCGGCCCCTACCTAACAAAACAACCGACAGGGGCCTCAACCCCTGCCTCACAAAAGTGACAAGTGGCAGGGACCCCGGTCCCTGCGTGTCAACTCAGAATGGCAGGGGTCTCGGCCCCTGCCAGACAGAATAATGAAGGGCAGGGGCCTCAGCCCCTACCTCGTAGAATAGAAAACGGCAGGGGCATCGGCCCCTTGCCTGATGAACATGGAATGGCAGGGCCCGCCTGGCACAAAAATAAATGGCAAGGGCCTTGGCCCCTGCTTGACCAAAATAGGGAATGGCAGGGGCCCCAACCCCTGCCTGACGAAACAAGGGACGGCAGGGGCTTCGGCCCCTGCCTGAAGAACCGACAAATGGCAGGGGCCTCGACCCCTGCCTGACAAAGTCACGGAGCCGCAGGGGGTAACTGGCTCCCTGCCGGCTCTCCAACAATCGGGACTGGGGTGACAGGGGGCAACCGACCTCCCGTCGGTCGTCCTATCACCCACAGGGGAGAGGGGGATGTCGCAGGGGCCATTGGTCCCCTGCCGGTTCTCCGGCGAACCCCAGAGGGAGAAAGGAACAACAGGGGCCTCGTAGGCCACCTGTCGGGCCCCCGATGGGCACAGGGGAGGTGGGAGGCCGTGGCAGGGGCCGTGCGCCGCCTGCAGGCCTCCCGACGAGGTGACAGAGAGGGGCGAAGGTTAAGAGGGAGGAGAAGAGGGTGGAGACAACATACCTGGGAGGCGGTGGCCGGCGTCGGCGTGGGTCGCAGCGACGACGACGCTGGCGGTGTGCGCAGGGAAGGAGGAGAGGGCCGACGCAAGGGGGGCGAAGAGCTTCGAGAGGGAGGAGGAGAGGGTGGTGTGCCTCCCCTCGTCCTCCTATGCTGCTCTTAAAGGGCTCAGGGGGGGGGGGCGATGAAAGGGGAAACCCCGATGGGTTTCCCTTATCCTCCCGAAATCGCAGGTGGAGGGGGGGGGGTGTTGCGGCGCTCGGGAAGAGGATTTAAAATCCTCTTCCTGAGTCGTGTTATAAAACCCTATCGATGACGGGCCCAGGTCCAATAATTTTTTTTTTCGAAACGTGGGTTTTATACCTTTGGTTCGTCAAGTATCTCTGTAATAACCAGAAATTTTCATGAATTTTCATTTATAAAATAATGCGAAATGTGCGAATGGGCCTAAGGATCCGTATTTCGGATCCAGGACCCATAAGGGGGAATATATATATAGTTAATATCATATATGTAGATAAAAAGAAATAAAAAAATAAAAGGTTAGTGCAGGGATCCACAGTTGGATCCAACCTGTGGATCCACCTTTTCGAGTAAGTCATGGATCCAATTCACAGACCCAAATCGGCAAAGGTTCCATTGGCCCTGATAGTGATAGGATCTCGGGTCTCAGTCCCGGACCCGGGCCGCGCCTCCCCCTTAGCAGGTAAGTAACAAAAAAAAAGTGAACTCTTGGACCCGGGTCGGACCCGACCCGGATCCATAACCCGATAGGGTTTTTAAAACCCTATATCGAGCTGCAGCCTTTTAAAAAAAAATTTGGGGAAGAGCTGCTGCTTCTAAAGAGGAAGGAAGGAAGGGGGGGGGGTCGGCTGGCGTAACCGATCCCCACCAATCTCGGCAAGGAAAAGGGGGGGGGGGAATCAGCCGATAAAAGGGTAGGGAGAGGGGTCTCTCCCTCGTCTCCCTCGTTTCTCTCTTCCCTCTTCCCTCTCTCTTTCGATCTGTGTGCGTGCGCCGGAGGGTGGTAGATCACCGGAAGGCTGCAACCACCGCAGGTCACGGCAGCAACAAGGAGCAGCCCAGCCGACCGTGCCTCGAGTCTCCGATCGCCGGAAAGATTGCCGGAAAACCAGCGAAAAAGGTACGGGTTTTTCCTCTTGATTTCGAGTGGGAAAGAGGGTGCAAATTTTGTTTTCCATGGAATATTTTAGGAAAATCGTTAGAGGGGCAGATTTGGGGGTTTGAGTTGTCGGAACCCCAAATCGTCAGTTTTGTGAAATTTGAGGCTATGGGTTATACTGGTACCTTATTGGGTGGGTTGAGGATGCTATCGAAATTAGTTTTGTTTCTGATAGGTTTGTCTAGAAGAAGTTTTCTCCACGACCGATAGTCTAGTAATCTGATTTTCAGTTTTTTTTGAGGATTCGAGTTGCACATGTTGAGATTGTGTGGCTGGTTTGGTATTGTTTAGCATAAGTGGGGTCTATCGTGATTTTGTGGGGTATTTGTTCCAAGGATGTGTAAGGGTTTGCAATACACTCCCTATGAGTGGACTAAATCATTGCAAAACCTTAGTTCTGTGTGTATGCTGAATATCATAAAAGGTTTTTTCGTAGGTACTGATTTTAGGAATCCCAATTCTTTTAAGAGTTTGTCTATTCTATTGGAATGTATATGACCTTGTGTAGTATATAATTAGACATGTGCTTGCTGAAATCAAAAGTTGTCCAGATCTTTTATGGTTTTGGCTACATTCATTCATTTTTCAATAGACCAGCTCATTTAGATATGAAATGGGGATTAGAAATTCTGCTTTGTCTATACTAAAAAGGGGTGTGTTATTTTTATTATCCTGCATATATATATATATATATATATATATATATATATATATATATATATATTGTAATGATCTAAGTTATCTGGTCTTTTATTAATAATATCGATTACTTGATCTTTTTTTTATGGTCTTGCATATTCTGTTGTTTTGAGTAGGCTGCATTTCTGTGTTTTGTTTTAGCTGCTGTCAGTGAAGAGTTGAATAAAAATAACTTAGAAGTTATGATTATTATGCCTGCAAACTGAAAACCTTTTTGGTATGCTAATGCTCATTCTTATCAAATACTCTGATATGCTTGTTGGGTCTGGAAGTCTAAACCAGTCTGTTTTTGGGATGCTAGATTAGACCATGTAACCTGTACATTACATTCCACCCATCCAGTTAACATACATCATGTTATGTTATTTTCTTGTAAGTAGAAATACCCCTATTTAATTGTAAAGTGCATAATAGTCATTCTTTATATGAAGGCCAAACAAATTTTAATTGGGGGACCAGACTTAACATATGTCCAGATTGTCTGACTGCAACATATGCATACATGCTCGGTTGGTTATGTAGGGGGGCTGCATCTATCATTACCCCATTATTGTACACACACACACAACAGTTATACCGAGTTTATAGTGTTACCCTGGTTATATTTTATCTCATGACCAACATGTGTATAATGGTTTCTTGTTATATGCTACTTTATGTTTAACATATGTAAATGTTCTGGTTATACTTTATCTCGTGAACAATATATATATGAATGTGACTACCTTTGCAAAAATATGTTTCCAAGTTCAGTGTCCTAGAAAGATTGTACATGGTTTACTAAGATTGTGGTGTATGATTGGTGAATTGTTGACTCGTGTTTTGGGTGACTTTTCTACATAACTCTTTTTGGTCCAGTAACCAGTGCTAGAAGCTTCTGTTTGGTAAGCCAACATGGTCTTGGTCCAGGCCGCCCAGTGTTCACCAGTGCTACTTAGACCATATGCCTAATATTCATATTAATTGTCAACCTTCAAAATTCTTGGAGAAAGTTTTGGTGCAAGGGTTTGCATTTTTATCATAATAAAAAGAAATCTTAGGACACCAAATCTATCTTGATTTATGTTTATGTATTTTGTTCATGCCCATTTACATGGTGATCAAGATACGTAGGATAGCTTATGCTGCGTTACTAATGGTAACACTTGGCTGTTTTCTCATGCATGAGTCTACATGGAATTGAAGTATGTCTACATGCGAGTGGTTGTATGAGTGTGCACATAGCCGTTGTACGTGTGTATTGCAGGGAAAGCATGCATACAAATACTCAATGAAATCATGCCGTTGACATGAATATGCAAATCCGAGGGACACATGCAATAAATATGAGACTGCGAATTCATATGCATGCATATGCTTATCATTGTTTAGTGCGCATTTTTAATTGGCATGCATAAATGTACATTGTGAAACATTCAAAAGTGATGCTTTGTGGTATGCTATTCATGGTTTTTGCATGTGGTGCATCGATGATAAATTGGATCATCAGGGGCTGGGTGAGCCTCGAGAACTAGTTCTCCGTTTTAATTGTTTGTGATGCATTGCAACAAATCAAATGTGATATTGTTGTTTTACCGCACTGTTCTATGTTGTCACGGGCTGTGGTCCCGTGAAAAGCTTAGCATGCTGATGTGCAAGCGTATGTTATTAATTCTGCATGTAAAATTTGCAAATGTAAATGAAATGAATTAATAACTAGATAAAAGAAAGTAAAAAACAGTGTAATTCACTTTCTCCTTGATGTCCCTGCTCTAGCATGGGAGTCTTGGATATTGCGGTTTAGGGGAAACCGTGAGGATACAAAAACTCCGTGTGCATTTTGTTGCCCCTGAACCCGATATTGAGGTTCTTCTCCTGGCCATGGTTTTAGGGAGAGTCCGACACTTTACCCGGGAGTGGTGTGTTAGTCACAGCTGTGAGTTTGTTTTGGTATACCAAGAAAGTGGCGCCAGTGGATGTTGTTTTCCGTGGTGTCCCCGACTTTGGATGCTGTTTTCCAAGGTTCCGATGGATGGTGCTGTTTCCTGATATCGGTCGAGGGCTAAGTTTGGAACCCGGTAACAAAATACAAATTGTATGTGAAGCTACCCCGGAAACCCTACTTAACCTCGGGGATTGTACCGGTTTGGTGTATCCGCGGCCCACTGTAATTAAAAAGAGGAACTTAAAGATGTGTGCATTTAATAGGATATGCATATGGAAAGAGGAAAACTTAAATGGAAGATAATAAATGGTTCATGCATTGCACACAAATCATGCATATTCCTGCTATGCATTAGTTCATGCATATTTACCTGTTCACTTAGTTGTTTATGTTGATCATTGTATGATGTTGATCTATTTTACATTTAATTGCCTTATTGATTAAGTTATGATCAATGTTGCATATTTCGTGTTCCCTCCTGTTAACTGTTTAATTATGCATGAATGGTTAATTGACTTAAGAATTGAGTATAATTGTATTCCTCAAAATATTACATGGATCTTATTTATGCTCTTTTTCTTATTTGATTCATTAGGGAAACCTGTACGCAGAATTCTTCGGATTTCTGACCCTCTTATTTTATTGGTTTTTCCCAGGCACAGGTGATCAGTGAAGTCGACTAGCTTCTGAGAGATACGAGGGTCACATTTGTTTCAGACGACTTCACTTACGGACAGAGTGGCTCTACTGTTATTTTCTTTTAGTTCTTCTGATTTCCTGCAGTTTGATATTTCATTTTTGACATGAAACATATTACTCTTATTGATTCATTAATAAAAGAATTCAGTGGATTGGTTATGATTGATAAATGTAAGTTGCTTTGTGGTGTGTGGTTATCCAACTGAAATTGGAACTGTAGGGACCCCAGGTCTCTGGGAAGTTTTCCGCGACTCTTTTTAAAAAAAAAAATATTCCGCATTTTTCAAAGGTAGGAGTTGGGGTCGTTACAATCTCGCACAAGTCTTTCATAAGCTGCAGAGTGGAAGAAGAGACCTCAATGGCTGGCTCGATTCTCTTATAAAATATCGTGCCCTATATTTAGAGTTATATAATGTACAAACTGGATTGGGTATGTCGACCTAGATCTGATAACATCAACCTTTAAATATCATATAAAGAAAACATTTGGGTCTAGAACTAGACCCGTTAGACTTCATTCTCAATAATTGTGTCTTTCCCCATTTAACTTCTTCTCTGAGTGAGGTGGTTTATATGTTTTCACAAAATTTTTGGACAGTGTTGTGAAAAGCGTTGAGGCGTAGCGAGGCACTCCACCAAAATCTGAGGCGAGGCGTAAGCCTCGAGGCGCAAGCCTCGAGGCGCAAAGCGTAAGCCTCAAAAAAAAATTGAACTTAAAAAAGCAATAAAAATTAACTAAAATTATAAATAAATAAGAAATGCTTTATTGATGAAGCACCAACCAACACGAAATAAAAAATCTCAAATAAATACAGAAAAATTATGAGATTAACATGTAAAAGTAACTCATTTACTAACTCTTTTAGCACTAGCAGATCAGCCAATTTGGACAGGAGCCCAATCCCAAGTTGTGCCAAGATTTTCAACAATGAATTAAAAGAAGGGGGAAGAGAATGGACGGTATACAGGTGGATTGTCCTGAGCAGAATTATATAATGGTCTGACCTAGATCCAGATCCAACTGGATGAGTGCATCTGACTCATGTAGTTCGAATCTAGCCAGATGGGACCATATATCCCACTCAACTCATTCAGTAACAGGACAAGCCCCCATCTCCAGCTGATTTTGCTCATCATGAAACCCTTGACATATTAGAGAACATGTTGGTAGCTTGTGAAAGTCAAAAATCAAGAATGCCTCTCAATGAATTCACTGTGTAGCATTGAAAATTTCAAGCCAGTGGAAAACGAAGCAATTATAACCAAAACCATCTCTAATACAGACGTTGATTTGGTGGTAGAAGCATAACAGGAAACACAAACAAAGTAGAGATTAAATACCTGCAATAACTGCCTCACTACAGCAATATGCCTACTCACAATGAAAGGCGACGACAGGGGCTCCGCCCCCCTATCAGTCGACCAAGAGAGAAAAGTAGAGGGGGGAACCCCCTGCCGACGAGAGGCGACGACAAGGGGCACCGCCCCCTGTCGATCGACCCCAAAATAAAGGCAGAGGGTAACTTGAGAGGTTCCAGAAAAACCAGCTTAGAGCATTTCCTGAGGTATTGCGATCAACAATCAAAAAACAAAAAAATCACGGCAGCATCTCTTAACAGCATCACTTCGTCGGACTTTTCTGCATAAATTGATAACAGATCACTGCCTCCGAATCCGTACTCTTTCCGGAGTTTGATCTAATGCGCGACGACTTCATTCAGAGAATTGCTTCTCTTTCTAAAGATTTAACCGGCGGAGTATTTGCCACCAGCTTGCCGATAACACATACCGGTACGAAATAAACTCCATAACATCATCAATAGCTTTCACAAACGGCAACGTTGGGAATCCACTGGAAAGACAGTGAAGGCTTTCACTGAAAACAACAGTACAGGTGCTATCAAAAGCGAACCTGAGAAGCACATCTTGGAGATCGATGGTCGATCCCGAGAAGGCGGATCGCTGTAGGATTGGGATGAGCTGGGTCTCGATAATCTCTTGGGTAGTCTGGGCCACGAATTGCCGGAAAAGCTTGGAACATACGTGAGCATTTGCAATCTTCCTCTGCATCTTCCACGATTTTGCCGGCGTCACGGCTACTTCCGGCGAGAAGGAGGAGGCCGAGAAGGGAGAGGCGAGAGAGAGGGACTGCGAGAGAGAGAGACGAGAGAGAGGGGCTGTGAGAGAGAGAGAGAGGGAGAGACTGTGAGAGAGAGAGGGGCTGCAACAGCCAAATTAGCCCCCCCGACCCTTATTAGGGTCGGGGTAACATTTTAATGTTGGTCAAATGAGGGCTTTGACCCTCATTTGGTCAACAAAATGAGGCGTGTGCGCCTCACCGTGAGGCGCGCCTCGCCTCGCCTTGAGGCGTACGCCTCAAGGCGCATGAGGCGTACACCTCCATGCTTTTACGCTTTATACCTGCGCCTCAAGGCACAAAGGCCCTCGCCTTGAGGCGAGGCACGTTTTTTCCGCCTTGAGGCGCGTTTTTGATAACACTGTTTTTGGGTCTTGCCATGGCAAGGACCTCATCATTAGACTTGCGCATTCCAAGTCTTGTCTCTTCTTGGCAAATTTGAGCAAGGGCCTGTAAGAAAGTGAAAAAACACCACAAAGATATCTTTCAACAAGCTCTCACAAGTGCACCATAAGAACCACTAAGGTTCACAAAGAGAACTCTCAAATATAAACTACCCGAAAAGGGTATAAAAACATAAAATAAATGACTTTAATGAATAGGGATAAAATCCCATACAAGAAGAAGTATACAAGGGGGAATAGTGGGAATATATATAGGGAAGAAGAGAGGAGCCTCAAGGGAGTCATTGGACTCCCAACGGCTCCCTTTGGGGCAGCACCTTTTTGACTTGGTCAAAGAGACCTTTTTGACTAGTCAAAAAGGTGAAACCTATATGGGTCCAAAAAAGAGGATTTAAGTTAGTTCTAGTTGGGTTTAAACTAAAACTAATCAAACTAAAAACTAACTAGAAAAAAAGAAAAAACTATTACAAGGAAATACATGAGCTGCCTATGAGATTACATATGAGATATGAGATTTCATATTTTAACAGGGTCTCACTTATAAAAGGAGAAGTGGTCCTATGAAGTAAGGAAGATCTTACTTGCACAAATTCAAGTCGAAGGCCATAAAGAAAGAAGAAAATATTTTCTCTTTCGATTTAGGTTCTTCTCATATCAATAGCCGAACCTTCCCATTTTGGTTCCAACATGGCTAATTCATCTCCAAAAGGAGATAAAATACCGTAAAAATCTCTTACACTTTTATCTCATTGTTTTGAATTACGTACCTTGTCTTGGAGATAATAAAGTCTAGCCATATCCTTTTGGATAAAAGGTATTTCTTAGAAAGCTCCATGCATCACATGCCTTCTTGAATTTGATGGTATTGGTGGCGATCTTGAACTCCATGGTATTCATAAACCATGAGAGTATTTGTGCATTGCTTGCCTCCCAATCTTCCAATTTATTTTGGTATTCTTCCAAGGCTTTTTCTTTTTCTTTTTCGGAGAAGGCTTTGATTTGATCTCCTTCTCTTCTAGTCAATTTGAGTTGTGGTTCACTAGTAAAACCACTAACAAAACCCCACAAAATTTTTCCTTTGATATGATTTTCCATAACCGTCACCCACATCAAGTAGTTGTTTTCATTGAGTTTGTAGGTGATGACGGTGGCAAACTCTCTTTCTCTCATAATGAATACTTGAGTTTAGAATGAAAGAGATAGAGAATGATCAATGATCGAAAAACACTTCCTTCACGAGATTCTCCTTCTTTCAAGAGCCTAGCTCTGATACCATGTAATGAAACAATGTACAATGAAACAATAGTGAAACAAACACAATGCCAGGGCTTTAATAAACTCACTTAAGGTTGATCACTAATGGACAAAATACAATCTCAAAAGAGATAAAAATATCAAACAACACAAGAGACATAGCCTATAGGATGGGAAAAAACTCTAGAGAAAACCCTCAAATGCTTCTAAGAGCATTGATGAATAACAAGAGAGTCTAGAGCCTCACTCTAGCCCATGGGAGGCAGTCCAACTCTTTGGACTGCCTTCCAATAGTCATTATTATGATCAGTCATATTTTGACTGTTGTGCCCAACAGTCATAATATGACTGCTGGGCAGGTTATTTATTACAACACTAAATTACATTTCAGTCCCTAGTGGACTTATATAATAAAAGACAAAAATACCCTTATCGGGTATTTGAATATAATTTTATTTTTAGCAGTATCATCTACCTTTCAAAGGTAGAGATCCGAACATAATAGGTAAAAAGGGTTATCTTTATTAAATGGATTATTTTAAGTGCCTTACACTATGTAGGCCAGAATTGCGGTTTAGTAATCCAAGTACTCATTTTTCGACTAATAACTAGAATCCTGTATGTGTACCTGACCCAATCAATGCTTGCTCAAAATACACGAGCATTTCGCTAAATTGGCAGATCAATATCTTAAGTTTGTGTGTTGGCATGTTTTATTTATCTGATAGTGCTTTGTTTCGCACTTTGAGAGTTGATTTATTTAAGCTCGTACACGAGCTAATCCCAGAACGGAAGCATGCCCTACACACTACTTTGTACCGGAAAAGTCTCTCGAATCTTAGCCTCTTTTGGGCCGCACCTATTTTCTTTTCCCTTTTATTTGGAGTGGACTATTCCATTGTCAGTAGGGTTCTTTGAACCCAGATCTCTACTCTTGAGTTAAGCAGTGATGCATGTTGTTCTATGCATGCATTTAATATTTTATCTTCGCAAGGCAAAAAATAAGTGAAAAATATTATTTTATTCAAAATACATGCATGCATCTTTATAATACTTTATTTAAAAGTATGATGCATACCAAAAACTATTATTTTATTTGAAATATAATCCTTTTCTTCAAAGTATGGTACGTACAAAAACTATTATTTTATTTAAAGTATGATTATTTTATTTCAAGTAGGATACATATCAAAACTTGTCATTTTATTTGAAATACTTGTTTTATTCCAAATATTATACGAACCAAAAAATTACTTTAGTCAAAATCCTATATATATATTATAATGATTAAATATAATCGAATATATATGTCTCGAATATATATTTAAATATTCGGAAATCACACGCATTTGGCGGTAGAACTTACTTTGTAGGGTGCGGTGATAAAAAATGGAAAATTCCCAAAAATCTCAGGGGAATTTTCCTCCACGATAATCTTTGATGTGCGAAGGTGAAGTGAGTCGTGTTTCGGACTGATGATAGTGACTGAATTGGATAGCGCGAGGAACTCAAGTCAGTGACTTAGTCAAAACTGAACCGGGTTTGGTTGTCTAATTGGGTGCAGACCGGATGAGCTTATCAGGGTGGTTGGCTAATGGCTGAGTGGTGGTGGTAGATGGAGTGGCTGAGTTAGGTGACTGCAAAAGGGGAGGTTGTGGTGAGGATGGTCGCTGGATGCAGGCCTGTTGAAATGCAGCATGTTGCTAGGTTTGGTGGTGCAAAGTGCTATGTAGGTGGAGGGGCTGGGCAGATGGTGACGGTGGCTGAGCAGATGGTGGTGTGTGTGGAAGAGGGAACTTGGGTTGAGTGAAGAAAAATGGGAGGGAGGAGAGACCCTTTTGGTGTTGCCAAATGGCAACACCAAATGGGCCACGTGAGAGTGCTGCCCTTTACAAGTGTTGGGTAACACTCAACACTTGTAAAGGGAGTTCTATCAATGGGCTCAAATCAGTGAGCTTTAGAACCTGCGTACGGGGCTGATTTTGAAAACATAGGTCCAGATCTGGATCTTGGCTTAAGATCCAGATCTGGCCCAACAATTCCCAACCAGACCTTGGGTCTGGTTTGGTTGGGAGTCTTGGGATCTAGTTCCACTAGTTAGTGGAACTAGATCCTATACTTTACTATACCCCCCCCCCCCCCCCCCCCCCACATATATATATATATACCCTGGACTCTGGTCAACCCCAGTTTGGATGATTATGGCCCTTGGGTTATGCGGGTTCTCACAATTTTCTGAAATTACTATTTTGCCCTTCAAATTTGCTGAGCATGTTCCGAATGTATTTTAACTCCGATTTCGATGAAATCAAAACCATTCTTTTTGGTTTTTTGATACGAACGTAACCAAGTGATCAAAACTCATAAAATCGACCTTCAAAATTATGATTTTGCCCATACGATACAATACACATGTTAAATAATGTATCATAACTAGGATAACTAGGTTTTTTTACTTTTTAATTTTAGTTTAGTTTGTATAGGATTTTTACCTTTTTTTTTAGTTCAACTTTTGTTTGTATTGGACTAGTCAACATTTGACTAAGTCAAATACAAAGAGTCGTTGGACTCCCAACGGCTCTAAATAGAGCTGTTGGGAGCCCAACGACTCTCTCCTCTACACCCTATTTTGTGTATAAATATGGGGCATTGCCTCCTCTTGTAAAGTGTTTTTTTTGTGTGGATTACAATCAATAATACCTCTATTTTTTCCTCTTGTTGTTGAATATCCATATGGTGGGTATTTGTGTATGAACCATTCTTGGTTCCTGGGAGTGTTCATTTCAGTACTTTTGTTGGAACTCTTTGAGTATCCATTGTTGGTGATCTAGCAAACATCCTTGAAGGAGCTTATCTTCTTACATGGTATCAAATCTTGGTGATCAAGTTAAATATGTTTTTGGTACATCGGGAAACATGCGATTCAAAATTTAACAGAGTTGAAGCTCTTTTTGCAATTTCTATTCAAGCACTTATGAGATCATGATTGTGTTTCAAGTATAAGATTGGTGGTGCTTATTTGGTGGAGTGTACGAGCTCTTTTTCGATGGTGCTAGCTTGGTGGTGGAGTACTCGTGATCTTCACTTTGCTTTCTTCCTTTCTGTTTTCTCTTCTCCTTCTCCATTCTTCTTTTTTTCTTTATTTTCTTCTCAAACCTTGTAAAACCCATCAAGCTCAATGACTATGTAATATGGGCTTCAATTATGAAGCACTTTATATAAGGAAAAGGGTTGTGGAGATTAGTGGATGGGACTGAGCCGGAACCCAAAATAATCCTTACCAAAGTTGAAGGTTAGAAAACTCTTACGGTAAGGCCATAACCACTTACAAGAAAAAGCAGAAGGCATGGAGAATGGGATATGCCAAGATTGTTAAAAATAAAATTGTATTCAAATACCCGATAAGGGTATTTCTATCTTTTATCGTATAGTACAATCCACTAGGGACTGAAATGTACTTTAGCATTGTAATAAATAACCTTCCCAACAGTCAAAATATGACTGTTGGGAGGAAGTCCAACTATACGTTGGACTGCCACCCAACAGTCATAATAATGACTGTTGGAAGGCAGTCCAAAGAGCTGGATTGCCTCCCGTGTGCTAGAGTGAGGCTCTATAAATAGAGCCTCACTCCCTTGTTATTCCTCAATGCTCTTAGAAGCATTTGAGGGTTTTCTCTAGAGTTTTTCCCATCTTATAGGCTTGGATGCCTCTTGTATTGTTTGCTATTTTTATCTCTTTTGAGATTGTATTTGGTCCATTAGTGACCAACCTTAAGTGAGTTTATTAAAGCCTTTTGTTGGCATTGTGTTTGTTTCACTATTGTTTCATTGTACCTTATTTCATTACATGGTATCAAAGCTAGGCTCTTGAAAGAAGGAGAATCTCGTGAATGAAGTGTTTTTCGATAATTGATCATTCCCTATCTTCTCTATACTAAACTCAAGTATTCATTATGGGAGAAAGAGAGTCCGCCACCGTCATCACCTACAAACTCAATGAAAACAACTACTTGATGTGGGCAACGACTATGGGGAATCATATCAAAGAAAAAAAAATTGTGGGGTTTTGTTAGTGGTTCTACTAGTGAACCACAACTTAAATTGACTAGAAGAGGAGGAGATCAAGTCAAAGCCTTGTCCGAAGAAGAAAAAGAAAAAACCTTGGAAGAATACCAAAATAAATTGGAAGATTGGGAGGCAATGCACAAATACTCTCATGGTTTATGAATACCATAGAGTTCAAGATCGCCACCAATATCATCAAATTCAAGAAGGCATGTGACACATGGAGCTTTCTAAGAAGTACCTTTATCCAAAAGGATATGGCTAGACTTTATTATCTCCAAGACAAGGTACATAATTCAAAACAAAGAGATAAAAGTGTAAGAGATTTTTATGATATTTTATCTCCTATTTGGGATGAATTAGCCATGTTGGAACCAAAATGGAAAGGTTCGGCTATTGATATGAGAAGACCCAAATCGAAAGAGAAAATCTTTTCTCCTTTCTTTATGGCCTTCGACCTGAATTTGAGCAAGTAAGATCTTCCTTACTTCATAGGACCACTTCTCCTTCTATAAGTGAGGCCCTTGCTCAAATTTGTTAAGAAGCGACAAGACTTGGAATGCGAGTCTAATGATGAGGTCCTTGCCATGGCGAAACCCAGAAATTTTGTGAAAACATATAAACCACCTCACTTTGAGAAGAAGTTCAATGGGGAAGGACACAATGGAGGAGGATACAAAGGTAAAATTATTTGTCATCATTGTAAGAAACCTGAACATATAAGACTTGAATGTCTCAAATTTAAAAAGGTGGCCGCCTTAAGTGAAGAACCTTAAGAATCAAGAAAAAGGGGCAACTTCAATGAATTAAATCTTGCTCAAATAGCAGAAGCCGTCTCACAACTTCTGAAGGCTACACCTTGTACATCCGGGGCTGTCATCTCTTCCTTGTCTCCTCCATGTAAGACCTCTTAGATTCTAGACTCGGGTGCTTCCTTCCACATGACTCATAATGAGTCTCTATTATCCAATTGCACTAAATGATATTTCTCATGTCTGTCAATTGCTGATGGTACCTCTTTAAAAGTTAAAAGCTTAGGAAACCTTGATGATATTTCAAAAAAAATTCTTTGTTCCAAAAGTGAGTCATTCCCAAACTGGATTTAAATCTTTTTTCGGTCTCTCAAATTGTTGACTATGGTTGTAAAGTATTCTTTTCATCTAAGGCGTGTTGGGTACACGATCTCCAGTCAGGGAAGCTGATTGGGCAAGGCCATAAACGAGGAGACCTTTATTGAGACTGGACTGTACAGGTATATACGGGTCCAGATCTGGACCTGTATCTCTATTAATATTGGGTCTGGATTGTATCGAGTCTGGATTGAAGAGTCATAGACCCGACCCGATCTCGATGTTATAAACTTAAGTCAAGGAATAGGGTACGCGTTGGTTGAAGATCGTGTGCAAATGCTGCAGCCTCCTCTCTTCTCCCCTTTCAGCAACATCAACGAAGCCGATCAGAGAGTTAACAGGTATGTGCGTGATCTCTAATATGGTATCAAAGCAGGTCGAGGCCTAACGACCAGGTCGAGTTTCCCTTCTTCTCCCCTTGTCCTCCTTCTTCCCCTATTCTCTCTCTATTTGTTCCCTTCCCTCTCTGATCGAGTTTCCCTTCCTCTATTCTCTCCCACAACAGGTTGATATTCTCTCCTCTCGTTCAATTTTTTTTAATGATTTTGTATGATTCTTCCCTTTTCCCCTTATCCTCCTCCTATTCTCGTTCAAATTTCTCATTTTTTTTATCTCGTTAACCTTATCTCCTTCCGCTTCTTTGATTGACTGTCGGATCTGACCATTCAGACGAGATCCTAATATTTGAAAAGAGATTAAACAAAAAGTTCTAATTTGAATGCGTCAAATTCTATTTCCCTTCCAACATCAAAACTGATCTGAACATATCAAAGGCTGCTCTTTTCTCTTCTGCTCTCATTTCACATATGAATTTTCTTAAATAAAAGGTTGTTCCTTCCTTGCATAGATCGTTGATCAGCGATTTTCTTTTAAGTCACAACATATATCTCAAAGCACTGGTTAATATTTTTTCTTGTCTTCCTCTTTTGAATCATATTTGTAATTGTTCCAGATCATGATTTCTGCAAAGCATTTCTGATGGCTGTCCGCAAAAAAAAAAAAGCCAGACAAGTCTGGGTTGCTGGATCATTGCATTGCTGAGCAATTTTTCATACCTTCATCTTATTCAACTCGTGTTTTCTTATTCTTCTTCTTCACCAACTTGCCTCATTTTTTTTTCCATGGATTCCCCATCTCTTCCGTCAAGTTTTCTTGGCCAACTCATATCTGAGAAATTAAACAATTCCAATTACTTGAACTGGAAAAGGCAAATTCTGCCTTTTATTCGTAGTTTGGACCTCTCTGGTCACCTCGATGGAACAATTCATGCACCACCTGAGTTTATCCTGCAGGAAGAGCGGGATGATAAAGGAGAAGTCTCTAACAAACTAGATTGCAATCCCAAGTTTTCAACATGGAAAAGAAAAGATCAGGCTGTCGTGGCTTATATTACCTCTACTCTTTCACAAGAGGTATTAGTGGCTATTCCAGATGAATGTTCAACCAGAGAACTATGGCAGATACTTGCACAGACCTATTCACAGATTTCAGAGGCTAGGATTCTTCATTTAAAGAGAGAGTTTCAGCTCTTGAAGAAAGACAACTTATTGGTTACAAAATACATGAACAAAGTCAAGAGCATCACAGATCAATTAGCGATGGTGGGTTGTGTCATTCCTGACAAAGAGAAAGTTCAACAAGCGTTGAATGGCCTTGGATCCAACTATCACATGTTGGTCACTTCTCTTCTATGCCTTCCTTTATTGCCTAACTTTGATGATATGTGGGCGAAACTACTGCAGTATGAAGTTACCATTAGAGATGAGGAGCTGATTCAAAATAGCAATCATGAGGATCTGGTCACAGGCATGGTGGCAAGGAGAGGACGTGGAGGCTTTCGTGGTGGACGTGGACATGGAAGAGGTAATCAAGGAGGTCACGGGCTTCTTCCCACGCCTAACATGTCATCTAACCCACTCCCAGGGAACCAACCTTCTAGACATATACCAACATGTTTTCAGTGTAATAAAAGGGGCCACATTAAGGCAAATTGTTGGCATAATTCGCAAAACAAAGGTAGATTTAATGGTACTGGGGCTTTCACTAGAGGACAAGCGAGAGATGAAAAGGAGAATGTGAAGAATCTTTTGATTTTTGCTCTTTCCGAATTAAGTTTTAAGCAGACTGAGCAGAGAACTTGGTACATTGACTCTGGAGCTGCTGCACATGTGACAGGTGATGCTGGTAAGATTTCTCAACTCATTCCTTATCGTGGAAAATTCAGTGTTAAAACTAGAGATGGTGCCCTTCATCCTATCTCTCATGTTGGAAACATTTCTCTTCCACTCTCAAACTCTTCACTTCTTTTATCCAATGTTTATCACTCACCCAGTATTGTTAAAAATATTGTTTCTGTTTCTAAACTCGTTGATGATACTAACTCTTCTGTCAAATTTACTCCTTCTGTGTGTGTCAAGGATCTTCTCACGAAGAACACACTCGTTCAAGGAGAACGACAGGGAAATATGTATGTCTTCAAGGAATCTCGTATTGTTCGTGCTGCTCCAATAAAGTCACAACCAATTCAATCAGCGTCATTCAAGGATTGTCTTAGTCTGTCTCAGTGTAATAAGCCAGACATTTGGCATCGTCATTTGGGTTATTGTAATCGTTCATTCATTGAAAGACTTGTGTCTAGTGGGCTCGTTCCACAATCTAGTTTGAATAATGAGTCTGATATTTTTCTTTGTCCCAGTTGTCATTTATGTAAGAGTCATGTTCTCCCATTTCACTCAATTAATCAAAGAGCTTTTGTGCCTTTTGAAATTGTCTATTCTGATCTTTGGGGACCTTCCCCACAATCTTCTTTGTCAGGCAGCCGCTATTATGTCACTTTTATTGATAGTTATTTCAGGTATACTTGGATCTATTTTATGAAACACAAAAAGTTCTTTCGTGCATTTTGTGCCTTAATTAGTAATCAATTTGCATCTCAAATCCAACATTTCCAATATGATGGTGGGGGAGAGTATCTATCAAAGGAATTTACTGAATTCCTCCAGGATAATGGAATAAGTCGCCGAATATCTTGTCCACATACACCGCAACAAAATGGTGTGGTGGAAAGAAAACACTGGCATATCGTAGAAAGTGCCTTGAGCATGATACATGGTACTCATGTTCCTTTAAGCTTGTGGACGGAAGCTTTTCATTCTGCTATGTACGTCATAAATCGACTGCCTATGAAATTGCTTGCAAATCAATCTCCTTATTTTACCCTCTTTGGGACTCACCCTAATTATAATGAATTGCGAGTGTTTGGTTGTGTATGTTATGTTCATATTGACAGTTCCCAACGTGACAAGTTCCAGAACAAGGTAAGCAAGTGTAAGTTCGTTGGTTACGCTGATCAATACAGAGGTTATCGTTGCTATGATCCTACTACTCATCGAATCAGAGTCTCACGAAATGTTGTGTTTGATGAAACTCATGCCGAGAGCTCAGGAAGGGTAGAAGAACACAACATGGATGATGCCGGTTATCAGTCGTGGCTTGCTGCTGAGATATTCGATCAAATGGTCACACACATGCTTCCTCGTGTCCTTCCATCCAGGCTGAACATAATAAAATTGATGTGTGTTTACAAAGGGAAAAATCATTAAATACCCAGGACACTATGCCTACCGTCTCAGATGTTACCAAGTTTCAAAGAGCTGTCTATGCATGACAGAATAAAGATAATGCTCAGCGAACTTATGCGCAACCTAGAAGACCTGAGAGGATACGCCACCCTATTGAAAGATGGGTCAGTTATAATAATTTCTCTACGGACTTACAACTGTTCATCTCCCAGATTGAAAAACAAGATGAACCTACTAGCTTTGCTCAAGCATCTATGTCACTTAAATGGGTTGAAGCCATGAACGAGGAAATAAAAACCTTACATGAGTGTGGAACTTGGGAGATTGTTCCTCGTTTACAACAACTACGCCTTCATCCCAAAACAATTGGGGTCAACGATATGAACCAAAAAAGAAAATCATTCTGGGTCTTCCACATGAATCCTTCTCCTCCAATCATTTCTATCCAATGCCATGTCCTCAGTGAGGTTCAAAGCATTCATATCTTTTCCTATCATCTCCATCCAAGTCTTCCTAGGCCTACCCCGACCTCTTTTAACTAATATATTTTCCCATTTCTCCATCCTTCTAACTGGAGCATCATTAGGCCTTCGCCGAATATGTCCAAACCATCGTAAACGATTCTCTCTCATCTTATTTTCAATGGGTGTAACACCTACCTTCTTATGTATCTTCTCGTTCTGAATCTTATCTTTCATTGTATTTCCACACATCCATCTAAGCATATGCATCTCAGCTACACTCATTTTTTGAATATTATGTCTCTTGGCAGCCCAACATTCTGTACCATATAGTAAAGCGGGCCTAATAGTCGTCCTATAATACTTTTCCTTCAACTGCAATGGCATTCTATGATCGCACAATACTCCAGTTGCACTTTTCTATTTCATCCACCTAACCTTTATCCTATGATTTACATCTCCATCAATTTCTCCATACTTTTGAATGATAGATCCCAAATATTTGAAACAATCATCCACCGATATTTCTTGCTCACCAAGCTTCACTACACTCCCATCACTACTTCGTTGCTTACTAAACCGACATTCCATATATTCTGTCTTACTCTTACTCAACTTAAAACCTCTTGCTTCCAATGTCTGTCTCCATAATTCTAACTTAGCATTAACCCTAGCTCTAGACTCATCAATCAAAACAATATCATCAGCAAACAACATACACCACGACACATTTTCTTGAATTGATCTCGTAAGCTCATCCATCACTATAGCAAATAGGAAGGGGCTTAAAGCAGATCCTTGATGTAACCCAACCATTGTAGGAAAATTGGTTGTCACCCCTCCACAAGTGCGGACATTGGTTACTACTCCTTCATACATATCCTTAATTATACTAATGTACTTGAGAGAAACACCTTTCTTCATCATTATCCACCAGAGAACGTCCCTAGGTATTCTATCGTATGCCTTCTCCAAATCAATAAAAACCATATGCAAATCTTTGTTCCTCTCTCTATTTCTCTCAATAAGTTGTCTAAGAAGATGTATAGCTTTCATAGTTGATCTTCCAGGCATAAAACCAAATTGATTCTCCGATATCATGACAACCTTCCTCAACCTAGACTCAATCACCCTCTCCCAAAGTTTCATAGTATGACTCATGAGTTTTATACCACGATAGTTTGTGCAATCTTGTATATCACCCTTATTCTTATATAGAGGCACCAAAGTACTCTTCCTCCACTCATTAAACATCTTATTTGTCCGCATGTAAGATGCCTAATGAGTGGAGGAAGAGTACTTTGGTGCCTCTATATAAGAATAAGGGTGATATACAAGATTGCACAAACTATCGCTGTATAAAACTCATGAGTCATACTATGAAACTTTGGGAGAGGGTGATTGAGTCTAGGTTGAGGAAGGTTGTCATGATATCGGAGAATCAATTTGGTTTTATGCTTGGAAGATCAACTATGGAAGCTATACATCTTCTTAGACAACTTATTGAGATAAATAGAGAGAGGAACCTAATGGATCCATTGAGCGCTACAATGCAAGATTGGTGGCAAAAGGTTTCACGCAAGAATATGGACAAGATTATGATGAGACTTTTAGTCCTGTGGTCAAGATGGGAACTATTTAATTAATCTTGTCTTTGTTGGTCCAGTATGGATGGACTCTTAGTCAGCTTGATGTCAAAAATGCATTCTTGCATGGTAGTCTAAAAGAAGAGGTGTATATGGAACAACTCTCTGGTTATGCAGAATACAACCCCAGCACACATGTTTGCAAACTACGAAGAGCCATCTATGGGTTAAAGCAGGCTTCTCGTTCTTGGTTTGACAGTTTTTCTCTTGAAGTTCAACGATATGGTTTCATACATTCCCACCTCGATCATTCTTTGTTTATCTTCTGTGATCGTCAGGTACGTACCTTGATTCTTATATATGTGGAAGACATTATTATTACTGAAAATTCAGATGAACACATAAAAGCCACCAAGGACTTACTGAGTCGGCATTTTAAAATGAAAGATTTGGGAGTCTTGCGTTATTTCTTGGGAGTTGAAGTTGATAGACAGAATGGATCTCTTTCATTAACTCAACACAAATATACATTGGATCTAATGGAAAAGGCAGGCATGACAAATTGTAAACCACTCTCTACTCCTAGTGTATTGAATCACATGGTCAACTCTCAAAATGAGGAACCATATAAAGACTCCGGACAATATCGTAGCCTTGTTGGTATGCTTCAATACCTTACCTTCACTAGACCATACATTGTGTATGTAGTGAATCAAGTATCACAATTTATGCATGACCCACGAACAGAGCATATGAATGCTGTTAAGAGAATTCTTCGATATTTAAAAAGAACTCTTGGAGATGGTCTAGTTTATAATCGGTCCAAGATTAAAGGGGAGAGACATCAAGTGGATGTGCAGATTGGGCTGGAGATCCATATGACATGTGATCAATTTTTAGATATTGTGCTTTTCTTGACGGGAACTTGATAGCATGGAGTAACAGGAAACAACGTGCCGTTGCACGATCCAGCACAGAAGCTGAGTATCGATCTATGGCGGCTGCTACAACAGAAGCTACATGGCTAAGACATCTTTTGACTGAGATTGGAGAGTCTATTATGCCCACCAATCTCTTTTGTGATAATTAGAGTGCCATACAAATTGCCTTCAACCCTATTCATCACAGCCATACCAAACATATAGAGATTGATCAACACTTCGTTCGGCAAAGGATCGAAGATAGAGAAGTTGAACCAGCCTATGTTCCCACGGATGATCAAGTGACAAATTTGTTTACTAAGGGCCTCACTAGCATCCATTTTTGGTTTTTGAAGAACAAGTTGTCCATGTTACAAAACCATGCACAACTTGAGGGCGACTATTGAGACTTGACTGTACAGGTATATACGGGTCCAGATCTGGACCGGTATCTCTATTAATATTTGGTCTGCATTGTATCGGGTCTGGACTGAAGAGTCACAAACCCGACCCGATCTGGATGTTATAAACTTAAACTTAAGTCAAGGAATAGGGCACGCGTTGGTTCAAGATCGTGTGCAACTACTGCAGCCTCTTCTCTCCTCCCCTTTCAACCGCATCAATGAAGCTGATCATAGAGTTAACAGGTACGTGTGTGATCTCTAATAACCTTTACTACATAGATTTTCTGTGTTTACCAAAATATTCGTTTTGTAATCATGTCGAAGACATTAATATAGATCTTTGGCATAAAAGATTAGGACACCCAAGTATATCTAAATGATCTCTTTTTCTATTTTTGAAAAAAATTTGTAAGATAAAAATTTTGTATGTGAAGATTATATACTTGAAAGAATGCAAATGATACCTTTTGGGTCTAGAACCTCTGTGACACATAACATTTTTGAATTAGTGCATTCAGATGTGTGGGGTCTCGCTCCTGTTATGTCAAAAGGTGGTTATTCGTACTATGTTACATTTATAGATGATTTTAGTAGACATACTTGGATTTACTTTCTAAAACTCAAATCCAAAGTTTTTTCATGTTTTAAAAACTTTCATAATCTAGATAAAAATCAATTCCATATTTGGGTTGAAGCTGCCCTAACTGCAGTCTATCTAATAAATAAAATGCCTTCTCAAACTTTGGAAAACAAGTCTCCTATTGAATTTAAAATTTCTCTTGATTTAAAAAGGCTAAGGGTATTTGGCTGTAAATGGTTCATGCTTCTTGAAAAATATAGCAAACTCTCTCCTAAAGCCATAAAATGTGTCTTTCTTGGTTATGCTGATAATAAAAAAGTATATCGTTGATATGATAAAACAAATGATAAACTCTATATTTCTAGAAATGTTACCTTTCTAGAAAATGACAATGGATTTGATTTTGAAGTTCCTAAGGAAGAATCCGAGTATGATTTCTTATTTGATTTGTTGCCCAATAAAGGTATTAGTAATGATATTGAAACCTTCGAATCTATTAATGACTCAAGTAGCGAACCATCTCAAGATCTTCTTCAATACTCTAGACGAAATACTAGGGAGCATCCGTGTGCCCTTGACAGATATAATCAACTAACAAATACTGAAGAAACTAGTGTTAGAAGGTCAGAACGAACACATAGGCCTTCAAGTAGGTTTGTCTCCTATGTATCCTTCTTACCAAACTACATGGCATGTCTTCTACCCATTCATTCCTATCATGAACCATCCAACTATAACGAGGCCAAAAATATAAACGAATGGGTTGAAACCATGAAAATTGAATTAGATGCATTACACAAGGCTCACACTTGGGCAATTCAACCTTTTCCTATCGGAAAGTAGACAATAGGGTGTAGATGAGTGTTTAAAATTAAAAGAAAAAGTGACGGGTCTCTTTAGAGATATAAAGCACTTGTTGCAAAAAGATATTCTTAAGAATATGGTATAGATATTGAAGAGTCCTTTGCCCCAGTAGCTCGTATGACTACATTTAGAACTCTAGTTGCTATAACATTCATTCGAAAATGGCCGATATATCAGTTAGATGTTAAAAATGCATTCTTGAATGAAAACTTAAATGAAGAAGTATACAGGATCCTCCCCGTGGTCTGTCTATTGAAAAAGGCATAGTCCTTCATCTTCAAAAAGCCCTATACGAGCTTAAACAAGCCCCTAAAACATGGTATGATGGGTTCAGTGGTACGATATTAAAACTTGGATTTAAATATTGTTACACTGACATTGCTCTTTTTGTGAGATCTACAAATACCTTATTAATCATTCTTCTTTTGTATGTTGATGATATGATCATTACAGAGAATGATTAAAAGGAAATTGAAGATATTAAAATTTTGCTTAAAAAATCCTTTGAGATGACTAATCTTGGTTTTTTGAGATACTTTTTAGGAATTGAAGTAGCTTACTCACCATCTCAAATCAAGTTTGCAGTTGATATTGTTGAGCGTTCAGGAATCACTGACACAAAATATGCTGATACTCTTGAAGTAATAAATGCGAAAATGCGAGCTGAAGATGGAGTATTATTAGATGATCCAACCTCTTATCAACAACTTTTTGGATCTTTGATGTACCTATCCGTTACAAGGCCAGATATTGTGCATGCCGTACATTCTGCAAGTCAATTTATATGAGCCTACAACCGTCCACATGAGTGCAGTATTAAGAATAGTTCGATACATGAAGAAAACTATATCGAAAGGACTATTCTTATATTAAGTCTTATTTCTTACATTGATTCTGACTGGGGAGGAGATCTCAATAACTGTCACTCAATTACTGGATTTTGTGTTTTTAGGTGATTCTCTCATTTCTTGGCGATGCAAAAAACAACAGAACGTGTCTTTATCCTCTACGGAAACTGAGTACAGGGCCATGACTACCACAACCACCGAAGTTGTGTGGATGAGAGCATTACTTTTCAATATGGGTGTTGATGTCTCAGAACCTTCAAAGCTATGCTGTGATAATAAAAGTGTCATCTATATAGCCAGCAATCACACATTTCACGAGCGAACAAAACACATTGAGATGGATTGTCACTATATTCGCAAATAATATTTGAAGGGGATTATTACATTGCCATATGTCCAGTCCGAATTTCAGATTGCAGACTTCTTCACCAAAGCTCTTCCACTGCCTCAATTTTTGTATCTTCTTAGCAAACTTTCGGTGATTTTCCCGTAAGGCTAAGGAGTGTTAAAAATAAAATTGCATTCAAATACCTGATAAGGGTATTTCTGTCTTTTATCATACAGTACAGTCCACTAGGGGCTGAAATGTAATTTAACATTGTAATAAATAACTTGCCCTATAGTCATAATATGACTGTTGGGAGGCAGTCTAACTAGACGTTGGACTGCCACCCAACAGTCATAATAATGACTATTGGAAGGCAGTCCAAAGAGCTGGACTGCCTCCCATGTGCTGAAGCTCCCTTGTTATTCCTCAATGCTCTTAGAAGCATTTGAGGGTTTTCTCTAGAGTTTTTCCCATCTTATAGGCTTGTATGCCTCTTGTGTTGTTTGCTATTTTTATATCTTTTGAGATTGTATTTGGTCCATTAGTGACCAACCTTAAGTGAGTTTATTAAAGCCCTTTGTTGGCATTGTGTTTGTTTCACTATTGTTTTATTGTACCTTGTTTCATTACAAAGATTATGTCTTGGCTTTTTAGTAGGGTCGACATCAAAAAGTGTTCGAGTCTTACAAAATTTGAACATGCAAATAATGCATGAGATTATTTTAAGAGAATGTACTATCTTAAAGATATTGCACATGTGTGCAATTTACAAGATAAAGTACGAAATATGGTTCAAGAAGACAAAAGCATTAGAGAATATTATAATAGTTTGTGTAAATTATGGGAAGAGTTGGCTCTTATTGAACAAAAATGGCATTGTTTGGAAGACATAGAACTCCGTCAAAATCAAGTAGATATGGAGCATATTTTTTAATTTATTAATGGATTGAGATCATAATTTGAATCTACCAAATTCACTCTTCTTCGTAGAGGGAAAGTTCATTCGATAGAAGATACAATAGAAGAATTAAGTACGGAGGAGAATAGGCTTGAAAAGAGAATCTCAAACTGTGATG
The DNA here is from genome assembly GCF_984573655.1 of Nuphar pumila. Classification (NCBI taxonomy): domain Eukaryota; kingdom Viridiplantae; phylum Streptophyta; class Magnoliopsida; order Nymphaeales; family Nymphaeaceae; genus Nuphar; species Nuphar pumila. Next base: position 122,508,512 of record NC_143249.1, read on the forward strand.
ATGGCTCAGTCCTTATCGTATGTAGATCGAAAAACTATGTTCGTACATACAAACCCTCACATTATGGAAGGACAAATGATGATAAGCAAGGAAATGAGTAGTGCGAGCGAGTAAGTAGTGCAAGCGAGTCAGCAGTGCAAGTGCGTAAGTTGTGCAAACAGTAAGCAATTCAAAGCAAGTAAGCAGTGCAACTGACAAACGCAACATACGATTCAATTGATCGTAGGCTGTGAACCACCACGCAACTAGCTTGTTCTCGTTCCTAGAACATGGTCTTTATATTTAATCATTATCAGGACATCGTTTGTCGCACTATTATATCTAACAAACACTTTGTCCTGAACAACCTTAATCTATTCCCATCTCTCAAGGCCTTACGTGGCCAACTGTCACCGGTTATGACTCACTAAGGCGTCATACTTTCTCAGAAAAGCCCACCCTTTCGTAGAAGGTCCAAAACATAATCACTAACTCAAATCGCTATCGATCTGATCCTCACATCTGAGTCCTGCATGTAATCATGCTCAAACAAAAAGCCAAAGTTATAGATTCATAAGTGGCTATCTCAAACAATCTCAGAAGATCATCACAGCTCACCATAACTTTTTATGGTAAGCAAAAACACAAGATCCACGTCGGATCGCTCGGTCCGGGAGATATACGACCTGACAAGGACGTACCGTCCTAGAGGGTATACCTGATCTTGGACCATACACTTTCTCACATGAGTTCACCGTCTTTGCGGCTACCCATTCGTGGACAATGTACATCCTCACAGAAATTCTACCGCTCTAGCTGGATTACGCGATCTGGGAAATATACAACCTCACAAGGAATTACCGCCCTAGATGGTATACCTAGTCTTGGTCATACATACCCTCATAACGAGACCTTTGGAAAATCGGTCCCCAACAAACGCCATATCCAATGAAAGTCATTGGATACCCGCATCAACACAAATGACCGCTCTCAGGGTCGATAGCCACTATTACAATCAACAAGATGAACGCCGGATCACCTGGTCTGGGAAATGTATAACCTCACAAGGAATTCCGCCCTAGATGGTATACCTGGTCTTAGACCATACACTTCCTCACAGGAGTTCACCGTCTTTGCGGCTACTCGTTCGTGAACAATGTACGTCCTCAAAGAGATTCTACCGCTCTAGCCAGTTACCTGATCTTGATCTTACATGCCCTCGCAGATAATCCTTTGAAGATTCGATCCTCAACATGCACCATACTCAGTGATACATGCATCTATACAATCAACTGCTCTGAACGACTGACCGCTCTTGGGGTTAGTAGCCACAATATGGGCACAAGCATGTATATCAGCAATATGCATCGTATCATTTCACATAGTAAAACAAAACACACGAAAACATGCAGATATGACAATCCAGCTGATTCTATAGGCGAAGAGTAACTAACTCTATTCGTCAGCCAAACAAAACAACTGAATAAGACAAGCACTCATAACAATGCTCGTAAGACATACAATTACCATCAAATGACTCAGTTTATCAGCAAGTAATTAAATTATTCGTAAGGCATAAACCATTACATCACAAGCCATTCATAAACAATCATACGACAACAATTATATCACAATATGTAAGCAGCTTATAAGACAAGCGACCACATCAATCCTAGTTGCCACCAGTTCGTAGATTACGAGTTGTATGCAATCACATCAATCATAAGAGATGCAAGCCAACAAGTGCTACGCTACAATAAGTACCAAACAATTCGACCAAGGGGTAAAGCAAGTCACATGCTAATGTGTAGCAACTGGCATAATGCTATTATTATAAGCATTTAACTAGTATGAGAAGTTAGATGTTACTTAGCAAAGAACTGTGTAAGCAGTTTAAAAAACTAGAGTAACGCCTCGACAGGCGGGTACAGCTCAACGAGTAGCATACTGAACTACCCAGCAAGCAAGCAATCGACCAGTGTGAACAAACTTTATGTTTCGATATTACTGGGCTGCGGGTACGCGTAGGCAAAACGTAGAAACAACAAAGACTAGTTCGGGCGTCTGTTATTCTATGTATTTTCAATAATCCGAATAGCTAGTTGGGTCCGCTTCTAAAGGGCTGGTTTATCCGAGAGAGGATTCCCCAAAGGAGGCAGTGCCACGGATGCATCCAACTTCTGCAGAAGTGTCGAGCTAAGTAATGTAGCCCCTTTCTGCTTAACTCCAATGACTGGGGAGGCCGGGCCATTGCCCGTGGGGTGGTTGTTAACAACCTGTCCATTGGAGTTTTGTACCGCTCTGTCCTCTCCCTTGATAGAACAACCAGAAGTGAATGGGTGCGTTAGGGGTTGCTTAACTAACGACCCATCCTATGCTGTGGTCTTTAAACCACTCGAGCATCTTGCCTGTGAAGGCGAATGTGAGACCATTTATGTGATTACAGCATTTTGCATTTATCACTGTTCGAGGTCGCACAACCGTCTCATCTGATCATCGCATTACTAGACGTGTCGTGCACGACTACAAGTACTCTAGGATGAAGGGAGTATAGCTCCTCAATAGAAGCCTCAACAGGAATGTTTCACAAAGATGTAATGTTTATCTTTTGAAACAACAATACCTTGTGCCAACATTATACATGCAATTTTCTATAATCTCATCCGCTATCGGGGTATCTACATGCCTCACATGACTCGATACCGGCCTCGATAGACGGGATGCAGGTTTCTCAATAGAACACCCCCTAAGAAGTTCGCTCGAACCCCCAATTCGGGATCACTCGAGATATGTCGAAAAGGCGAACAGGACTAGCCAATCACATCCTTCCAAATGCTTCGATTTGGGGCAGTCTTTGATGCTTTTGCGCAGCTCTCTAAATCTCAAGTCTACTATGCAGGAACTGCGTACTCGAAGAGTCAGGATCCTTGCGAGGTATCCCTCTCCTTAGACGAGGATGTATCGCTCGCTCTCGACTGAACTCTTGTCGCAAGAGGGAGAGTGGTAGATGTCTCTTGCATCCTCCACGAGGATGCCTCAAACGCGTATTCAATGAGCGAAAACCTGAGCGTCATTTGTAATAACAAGGTAGTAACACATATGCAAAAGCAAGAGCCTGGGCGCAAAGCACGACAACAAAGTAAAGACTGTAGGCAGGAGTGCAACGCAGAGTCTTTGCGCGATGCGCAACGGCAAAGTAAAGAACTGTAAGCAGGAGTGCAGCGCAAAGCCTTTGCGCGATGCGCAATGACAAAGTAAAGGACAAGGATCGCGAAACCACGTCCTTGAGTTAAGTGCGTACTCGTATAAATATATATGATATATATATGCATATATATTTATTTAATTGTCCTTTTTAGTTAATTGAACTCAATTCAATTATCCAAGTCTTCTGTGCAATCTTCCTCTACCTTTGGGAGTTGCAAGCTTGCTGGCGTCTGCGAGTGTAAGCGATGGACGGCTCAGGTCGCAGAGCGCGAGCGGGATCCGTCGTACGAGCTGCAAAAGTAACAATCTTAGCAAGCTAATACCAAAATAGAAGGTCAGGGGCACTGTCGTCGTCCTGACGTAAGAGAAGCAGAGGCAGGAGTATCGTGCCCTTGCGCACCTGCTATAAGCGCAAAAAGTAGGGGCAGGGGTAGCGAGCCCTTGCTGTCAGCGGACTACGAGGAGGCAGGGGGTCGCACCCTTGCCCGAAGAAGACAACGAGGGAGGCTTCACCCTGCCTGCCAAGAGAGCAAGGAGGCGAGGCCCTTCCCTGCAAGCCACTAAGGGGAGGCAGGATGCCGCACCCTGTCTGCCGAATATGCAAAGAGGGCTAGGGGATTCGGTCCTCTGCCATCTCTGCAAAAAGGGCAGCGGCGGCGACCCTGTTCCGTCCTGCAAAAAGAAACAAGGATAGGGGATGAGCCCCTGTTTGCCAAGCAGAAACAGAACACATGGAGGGCTCGGCCCTCCCTTGAACAATAGAGGGAGGAAGGGGGGTCTCGGCCCCTTCCCAGCGAAACACGAAAACAGGGAGGGGGTTGACCCCTTCCCTGCGCAATAAACAAGCAGGGAGGGGCTCGACCCCTCCCCTAACATAAAGGGACCGAGGAGGGGGCTCGACCCCTCCTCCTACATATTACGAAAGCAGAGGGGGGTTGAACCCTCCCCTGCATAACACGTAGGCAGGGAGGGCTCGAACCCTTCCCCGCAACAAACAGAGGCAGGGAGGGTCGAACCCTCCCCTGCATGACAAAAAGGAGACAGGGAGGGCTCGACCCTCCCTGTGAAAAAGAAGGGACAGGGAGGGCTCGACCCTCCCTATGACCAAGAAGAGACAGGGAGGGGTCTCGACCCTCCCTGTGAACACAAAAGGGCAGGCAGGGGCCCCAAAACCCCTGCCAGAACCCTTCTCACAGGCGACAAGGGCTCGACCCCTGCCGACTTACCTGAACAAGAGGCAGGGCTTGCCACCGTGCCGTCCAAGGCACGAGCAGCCCCTCCCCTGAAGCCCTATGCCCAAGAGAAGAGGCGATGCAGGCGGCAGCCCTGCCGCTTGCCGAAAAGAAGAGGGGGAAAAATGAGGGACCTCCCTCCCTGGCAGACCCAGAGCCACCACGATTGGTGGCTCTGGTCCACCGACCCTTGAAGAGGAGGGTCGAGGGAGACGAAGAGAGGAGAAAAAGAAGCGTACCTGGGGGTTGCCGGCGTCGACGGCGGTAGCAACAGAGGGGGTCGCCGGCGAGCAGAGGGGGCTCCTACATCGGGGGCTCCTCTGCAAAACCGAAGAGGCACAAGGGTATGGGGGTCGGGTATGGAGGCGTCGCCGGCGAGAGAGAGTCGTGGAGAGAGGACGAGAGAGCAGGAGAGGGGAAGGTGGTGGACGACCGCTTCGGTCGTCTGTGACTGTCGACAGCTGCGGAAGACGAGAGGAGAGCGAGATGGTGACAGAGGGGGAAAGGATGCAGAGACAGAGAGACGAGAGGGGGAAGGAGGTTTCGAGAGCCTTCCCCCCTTCGTCGCTGCGTGCTTTTAAAAGCACGCAACCGACTTATCACCCGGGTCGGATCCGGCCCGGATCCAAACGATTTTTTTTTACTCCGGTTATTACAACTGTTCATATGGGAGTTGTTTTACGTTTTATTAGATATATTAAAATTTATATTTTTGGGGACTTTTCTTGTCTGCTTATTCTTCCTTAGATTTAATTGCTTATACTGATGCAGACTGAGGATGAGATCCAAGTAACTGACACTCAACTACTGGTTTCTATGTATTTTTAGGTGAATGATTAATTTCTTGAAGGTGTAAGAAGCAACAAAAAGTCTCTTTCTCATCAACTGAAGCAGAGTACAGAGTCATGGCTACAACCACTATGGAAGTGGCCTGGCTAAGGAGATTGCTGCATGACATGGGTGTTCAGAGTATAGGAGCATCACAACTATGTTGTGACAATAAAAGTTCTATTTACATTGCCAGCAACCGGACATTTCACAAACAAACCAAACACATTGAGATTAATTGTTACTATGTACGAGAGGAATTCCTACGTGGCACTATAGATCTTCCCTATGTTTCTTCAAAATATCAATTGACAAATTTCTTTACCAAAACTTTCGCAGTTCCTAGATTTTACTTTCTCTTGAACAAACTTTCGGCTATCCAATCGTAAGTTTTGGGGAGAGTGTTAAATAGTGTATCATAACTAGGATAACTAGTTTTTTTTACTTTTTCATTTTAGTTTAGTTTGTATAGGATTTTTACCTTTTTTTTTTTAGTTTAACTTTTGTTTGTATTGGACTAGTCAACAGTTGACTAAGTCAAATACAAAGAGTGGGCATTGCCCCCTCTTGTAAAGTGTATTCTTTGTGTGGATTACAATCAATAATACCTCTATTTTTTCCTCTTGTTGAATACCCATTTGGTGGGTATTTGTGTATGAACCATTCTTGGTTCCTGTGAGTGTTCATTTCGGTACTTTTGTTGGAACTCTTTGAGTATCCATTGTTGGTGATCTAGCAAACATCCTTTAAGGATCTCCTCTTCTTACAACACACTTGTATCGCGATACGAGTGTGTATCACACGATAAGGTACGATACAACACTTATACAAACACATGTTATGGCACTAATAAGAAAGGTTGATATCATGCAAGGGGCAAGAGTTAAAAAACATGGAAGACGATGAAAGACTTAGAAGGCGATAATAAAGGTGATATGAAGAATTGTAAGGTGATTGAAGTTGTAGCTCTAATTAGAAAGAAATGGAGAAACATAACTCAATTTAAGTCGACCTTATGTAGATGGGGTAAGATTTGATGATGATGATGATGATATTAATGATTATTCTGGATTCCTTCAATAAATCATTTGCAATATTTTTTTGAAATAACAAGATGCCTTTGGATGATCCAAGGACCTCAATTCCAAGAGAATTACCTTTATAGCCCCGTCTTTTGATATAAAAGGCTTTATGTAAATAACTCTTTAGATTTGAGATCACTTTTCTATTATCACCTATCACAAGTGCTCTGGACAGGGGTGGACATCAGGCTGAATACTTGATGGGCTTCTGAGTATCCAATGAGATGGACTGACTCAAGTTGCTTTTTGCAACTTGCGTTTAAAAAAGTGCGGTGTGACCCAACGTGGTTACTCAAACGAGCCTGACACAAGTCTAGCCTAATATGTTAATACATATGACATGGCAAGTCCTGACCCAAGCTCGATTATAACCAAATCAAACCCATGTCGAGGTTGGACTTGAGACGATTTTTTCGAGCCTTTATCAAACCCTATTTGGGCCAGCCTGGCTGGATGCACATCCTTACCTTTGGACCATAGGCACCTATACCGTTCAAGGTATTTTCTCAGCAAGGGTATTTCTCAGAGCGATTTTCAAAAGTTGCAAAATTTTTAAAGTTTTAAAAATAAAAAAATGTGAAAAGTAATAAGAAATATAGGAAAATAATAAGCGTTCTTGAAAAAATAGAACAAAATAACTTTAAAAATCTTTTAAAATACAAAAAGAAACCACAAAATATATAAATTAAGTTTTTTTTTTCAAAAATATCACTATAAGATATTTTTGTCCTTGGTGATATTTTGAAAATATCGTGAGATATTTCTTTAATATCGGCTACCTTGAAATAGTCGATATTAAAGCGATATTTTCAAAATATCACTGATATAGGTGACATTTCTTTGGAGATGCCTATAATCGATGATGGTTTTACTAATCATGCTCATAGGGACTGTTTGAATCCATGGGTGGATATCTTGAGTTTACATTCAACTCTCTTGTATATAAACGGGGATGAATCCCCTCTTGTAAAGGAATGATTCTAGCATTTTTGGGTTATTATTAAATAATTTTTTTTTATGTTTGTGAGCCTTCTTTGTGTATTCCCTTTGTGGGATTTGTGAGTGTGTCTATAGTGACCACTTTTGTGCTTGTCCATTTTGTTCTTTGGTGGACTTTTGTTTGCGATAGAAGGCTCTTTTGGTTCTTTACAAATTGCACCCTGAGAAGGCGTTTGATAGATCTAAATTATTTGTGGGGAACCTTTCACCCAAATACATAGATTTAACTCCCGAAATTAAAACTAACATTTTACTCATATTTCATGTGATCCACTTACTATTATTTTATGTTAAAGTGGACTTCAAGATGATGTTTCTGGCCCTTTTTAAGCCATCCATATTTGACAAATTATGAGCTGTTGATTTTTTGCCATCTTGAAAAGTGAATTTATGGTATATTACTAAAGTAGCAAATAAACCTTGTTATATATATATAAAGTTGGGATACTTTTGCACTATATTCCTTCTATGATGTCACATTTGTACATTCTTGGCAATGATTCTATTTGCTGATTGTTTACCTTACATCTCATTGAATTCATATTTCTCAGGAAATAGTAATTGACCATGCACTAAGTCACTTACTTGCCTGTTTGGAGAAAGTCTTTATGGACTTTCAGGATTCTGGCTATTCACATTCTAGAAATAGTGGAAAGAAAAAGAAAAGGGGGAGGCAGTCCTGCAAAATCAAGAGAAGAGAACCATTAGCTGATGTGTCAAATTCAGGTGAAACCTTATGTAAGCTTTCTGAAATTATTTGATTAATTTTATGCTTTCAATAATTGCTGAAATCACCTCTAGGTGCCAAAATGGAGTATCCATGTGACATTCTTTAGATGAGAATTTGGTCACAACACAAGAAAAAATTTCTTTTTGTTCTATTTTTAGGGAATTCTACATATAGGCACCTCCCTTATGAAAAAATTACATTTAGCTGCCTACTTATTAAAACTTTTCAAATAGGTGCCTGTATTTTCAAAAAATTGCTCAAATGACCACCTATGTTACTTTTCCTGCTAAAATCACTTATTGACCTTAACTGTGCGACAACTACACAAAGCAATACTTAGTCATTTAAAGAAAAGAATTGGTTAAGGTGCCATTTTAAAGAATCAGACTCTTGCTAAAGTTGCTTACTTGACCTTAACTGCATGACAACTACAAAAAGTAACATTAGGTCATTAAAGAAAATAAATGGCTAAAAATTTCATTTTAAGAGTCATCAGATTGAAGTGATTGAAAAAGTAGCTTAAGGCTGTTATATGAGCATTTATTTTTAAAACAGGCATCTATATGGAAAATTTGACAAAGTAGGGCCGCTAAATGTAATTTTGCATAAGTTACTAGGTGCCTATAGTCAAGCTAGGGGTTCCCTGTGCCTATAGTCAATCTATTAAGATGTTTCGACTCTAACCGATCCAACTGTCTTATTTGAGCCTTTAATAGCTAAGCTTGTGCCATCTAAATCCACTTTTGGCTCCATTTAAGACAGCCATGCTACCTTTTTGTATTTTGGTCTGCATTAAAATTGTCCAATTTGGACTATATGTTTTTTTGTCACAATTAAAGTAATTTGCTTAAGAGGAAAAATGAATTAATAGTAGAAAAGGTGAAAATGATGAGAAGTCATTCACCACATATAATTACAGAAAATTACATAATAAAGTAAATAATTGAATTCCACATCATAATTAAGCTATGAATCTTTTCCTTTTTTTTCAGGTACTGGAACCGATTCAATGCTCTCTGAAGATAAAGTCATATCAAATATAGCCAAATTGGGCACTGCAGTTCTCAAGTTCATTGTGGATGCAACTGCCTTGAATCTTGTCTCCAATATCCAAGGGAAGTGTTTACAGTTTGTGTTAGCCTTTATCCACTACTTAAATTCATCCCTCAGGAAGCATCCAGGCCAGAAAACTCAATTTAAAAATGATTACTGGAATGAGATCTTCCTCTATACCAGGTCCTCTTTCACATATGCTGCTAAATTACTCAATCTGCTACTCCCAAAGTCCAGTAACCTAGTTCTATCAAAGGCATCAACTATTGCAAACGAACTGCTGGATCTTATTGCAACAACTGAATCAAGTCTTAGCTCAAGCCATGCTGCACAGCTGGTCAGTCTAATCAAACAATGGTTGCCAGATCTGGTTCTGGCGTTGGTCTCAGACTATCACCTGTTGGATGATGCACAAAATGAGGGACCTTTGAAGACGTTTGCTAATAGTACCAAAGATGTTCGAGCGTGGCTTGAAGTCCTAGCAAAAGTTCAGCTCGGGGAACTTTGTGAAAATAAGCATGACGGGGATGTCTTAGCGAGTCTGGGCAATATTGATTCAGATTGTTTCTGTGCATTTAAGAAGCTAGTTTCTCTGCTGATTGTTCTCCTGAAGAAAGGGGATACAAAAATTTTGGAGGCATTTATTCTTATAGTTATATCTGGCTTGACAGTGGTGCTGAATAGGAAGGACTATGGCTTGACTTTGGGTTTGGTATATTTTATTTGTATAAAATTAGTGACATGTGAAGATGTGCTTAGGGAAGAACATAGATTGATATTGAGCTCCATCACGGAGTTGTATAAACAAGTAGAGATGGAGCTGGAGAACTTAAGCCCAAGCCAAGGTGCAGAACAAAAGCTACAGAAGGCTAAGGCATTTCTTGAGTCTACATGTGTGCATAATGCATGATAAGGGTTTGGATGCAAACTCCTATGTATGTGTAAATTCATTATCCAAATAATTTTATGGTTATATTTGGCTGTCACAATCAAACTCTGAGGATAATATATATTTGTCCAAACAGATGGCTGACCTGCTATTTTCTGCACACCAGATGTAATATGTTGCTGATGCTTCACTGTGAACATCACACAAGACTTCGTTGTTAATTGTGGTTGTAAATTCATTTAGAAAATTGATTTCAGGCAATTATCCTCCTTGGGGATTCTGCTTATTTAGGTTTCTGATTCTTATTGTAACAACCCCAAATTTTTACCCTTTGAAAATGCGGAATATTTTTTTTTTTCAATGCGGAAACCTTCTCAGAGATTCGGGATCCTCACAGTTTCAATTTTCATTGGATAACCCAATCACCACAAACGAAGTTGCAACCATCATCCATAAGAACCAAATCAATTCCTTTATTTATTAGTATGAGTAAATTTCAAAGATAAGGTTTTATTCAACTGAAAATAAAGCGATAACTGAAAAGAAGCAAGAAGAACTAAGACAAAAGAAAGATCCACTTTGTTCCCTACTGAAGCGGTTAAGCTCAAGTATGACTCACATCCATTCCCAGATGCATGTCCAACTTCACTGTTCACTATTTCCTGCGAAAAATCAACAAAGTAGGGTGTCAAAGAAACCAGGTAAGACAAATAACATGGATAAGATTTCATGCAATGATTTGAGTAAGTGCAGATATAACATTTGCAACATTCAAATATCCATACCTACCAACAATTACATATGCTCATCAGTCAAGAACAGTAAAGCAGTATCATATCTCAAGAACTAAATAACCAAACCTTGCAGCATTATTTCAAGAAGTAAATTATATCCTATCACCAAATCATGCCATGATATAGAGAATGATTCAAACATGCATGATTTAATGCATAACAGGAAAATGCATGATTATGTGCAATGCATGATTTCTTCTGTTATTTTTTATTTAAGTTCCATCTTTCCATATGCGTGCCCTATTAAATACACACAACTTTAAGTTCCTCTTTTTTTATTTACCATTGTTCGCAGATACACCAAACGGGTACAATCCCCGAGGTCAAGTAGGTTTCCAGGGTAGCTTAACACACAATTTGTATTTTATTACTAGGTTCCAACTTAGCCCTCGACGGAATCACCTTCGGAACATTAGACCTCCACATCTAATGTCGGAGACACAAGGGTTCAGGAGACCAAATTCCAGCACACGGAGTTTTTGTATCCTCATAGTCTCCCCAAGATCGGATCTCTAAGATTCTCATACTTCAGATGAAATATCCTAGAATGTATATTACACTGTTCTTATTCATTATATTTTTATTAAAGTTAATTCTTTAAGTTTGCAACACCATATGCAAAGGTAAAGTGAAAACCCGCATCCTTCCTTGCGGGGACCCTTACGGGACTTTGGCCCGTATAAACAACTAGAACAGGGTAGTAATGTGTCAAACCATCTTATGTGGTTTAAGTGATGCAGTTAAAACATATGTGAAAGAAACCAAACCCACAGCTCTCCAGGCCGGTGATGGTCCATTTAGGCCATCGATGCACCATATAATAAAACCAAATTAGTGTTTCATTCATAACACTAGACCAAAGTGCCAAAAGCATGTGTATTCATACAAACATAACCCAATCATATGCATGCCATTTCTCAATCATATGCATTTTCACTATGTGTGGTACCTACATCATATACGTGTATTAACCAATGCATATTTCTTTTTGAGCGTGTGAGTGTACACATGCAATACAGATTCTCATGAAGCGTACATGCTCACAAAACTATCAATAACCGATCAATGATCACATTCACGATTGAACGACCAGTAAAATGATATGCTAAGATAATACTTCACATATTCACCGGGCAGAAGTGTAAGTTTCTGCATATGCTAGAGAATTTGGTCGGGCTTACCAATCCCAGACTCGTCAACCTCCTAGCTAGAAACATAGTCAATTCAGTTCAGCCAGTAATACTCTCAATGCTACTTCATATTAAAAAGCATATAACCCCATCGGCTATTCATAAGATAACCAAATGAATATACCTTTGTCAAATCATAAGCGAAAGGAAAACAAGCCCACACAGATGCAATTTCATGATAGGATTATCATTTTCAGTTCAACATTGAAACAACTTTCACATATGCAGTTTTAAATAACGATCGAATTCCTTCTTGCATCGAAATGATTCTTTTATTTGAAATTTACACTTACACATTCTTAAATTTACGTTAGCAGCTAAAATTTATAAATCTAGCCTTGACAATAATAACCAAGACATTATTTATATATACATACATAGTCAGTTGGAACACTTACTGACTTTAATTCTAATTCAAAACATTGCATGGTGTTGCATCATCAAACACATCTATCCCTGGTTTCGGTATACACAACATCGTTCCATTTTGAGGATAGCAAGATTTCAAAAATAAAGGAAATCAATTAACAAAAAAATTGCCTATATGCAGATCATCGCACAATCCTTGTTTCTCCCCTTTCAAATTACAGGCATAGACATCCCCTTTGATATCACGATAACCAAATGCAAACCGAAAATGACTTCGAATTCTGGAAATCCAACATTCATTCCAAAATAAAATGCACCATTATGAGAATAGCAAGGCAAGAATTTTGCAGTAAATTTCTGAGGCCTAATTACCCCATTATCAACAGCAACTACAAGTCCCAACAATCTTTATGTACTCGGTTTTCAAGATTTCAAGTGCTCGGATTCAAATACCACATAATTCAGGTAAGTAACAGTATCAAGACCTAAATCCACATGCAAGATCAATTGGATTCATGATTTTAAATTATCATTTCAATGTTATATCTAAGAATATAATATTTGGCAGAGAAAACAGAGGAAAAAGTAACCCAAAGATCGGCTAACAACAAATTTCGACCTTCATGTTATGTTATACTATTCTACTACTAACAAGGTTAGAGAGAAGATGAAAAAGAAACATTCAAAAACCTTCTTAAACCTGTCATGGAACAAAATAAAAATATCGACAGAAAAAGAAAAAAAAGAAACTCAGGCCACCTGAATTGCTCGTTTCGTAACTGAGAAACCCCCAAGCATGGGGTAATCCCTATAAAATACTCAGGACCTACATGGTTGGTGTCATCCACTACCTCAGTCGACCCCCACAATGGGCCCGATTTGGGGATTTTTCGTATTAGGGTAAGACCCAAAGCTTTTCCCCAAATCAAATGCTACTACCACCTGAAACCCCTTCTTTTTTTTATTTTGAAAATAGGGAATACCTCCATCGACAGCCTTCCCTGGATGCTCCCCTCAAACCCCTCACACGAGATCGAACCCATGTTCGACCCCTCACCCAAAATCGTTAGAAGCACCGTACCTTTTTGAAGCTTTTTCGACGATCTTTCCAGCGATCGGAGGCTGGGGACGCGAAGACAGGGCCGCGGCTGACGCTCCTCACCAAGGTTGTTAAATGCGATGAGGCGAAGCGATGCGTTGAGCCTGCGCTTCACCTTTGAGGCGTACGCCTCTCACAACTGGTACGGAAGCAAAGTTGTGGGAGGGGAGGCAGTAGGAGAAGGACCACGCGCCCAGCTGGTACGGAAGCGAGGGGGGGGGGGGGGGGCGTCCGAAACCAGCTATGCCGGTCGTCCGATGGTCGGAGAAGACTGAGCAGCCAACGGCGAAGTTCGCCACCGGGGGCTTCCCCGGCAGCGACATCGTATCAGAGAGGAGGAGGCCGCCGCCGGAGCTGGACAGGAGGATGTACGAGGGGCAGGGAGCGGCGGAGGAGCAGTTAGCCGACACTTGAGGTTAGCACAGCCGACGAATCGGGTGGAGGAGGAAGACTTGGGGATGAAGGAGGGGATTCTGGAGGTTGATGAGGGGCAATTTGCGCATCACAGCTACATCTCAGTACCTTGAGCATGCGCCTCGTCTCTGAGGCGTACGCCTCTCACAACACTGCTCCTCACTGCTGTCGTGACAGGCTGCTTGCTGTGGCCTTCAATGGCAGCCGATAACCCCCCGTTATCCGGCGTAACGCACACCGTGAGAGAGAGAGAGATAGAGGGAGAGAGAGAGAGAGATCGAGTGAAGAGGGCAAGAACCCCCTCTCCACTCCCCTTTATCGGCTAACCTCCTCCTCTCTTGCCGAGAGGCACGGGGTCGGTTACGCCCTGCGTAACCCCCACCCCCCCCCCCCTTTTTTGATTTTGCTACTGATTTATCGGGGAACCCTTATCGGGTTGCCCCTTTCTTTTATAAGCTGTTACACAGGGTGTGGCTCGGGTCCGGACCCGAGACCCGTAACCCGACACCAAACGATATGGATCCGCAAGTTGGATCCAATTGGATCCAATTGTGGATCCTCAGATTAACTTTTAAAAATAAAAATTTTATTCAATTATTATTATTATTATTAGTTTTATTATAGATGTAGATATAAAGATCACTTTATGGGTCCAATCACGGATCCAACCCTAAATACGTAGTTTTTTTATACTAATTATTTTTCCCAAAAAAATAATTTTATTTATTTATGATTATACACACACATACACACACACATATATATATATATATATATTTAAATATATATAGGTATATGGATCCAGTATGTGGATCCCAGACCCATCTACGCACCCCTTTTAAATAATTATTCTTTGAATTATTTAATAAATTAAAAATTATTGTACTTATTCATACATATCAAATTTATGGGGTAAATTCATTCAAAAAATCCCTTTATGGGTCCTGGATCTAAAATTCGGATCCCAGACCCAAATCACTCTGGTATGAAATATATATTATAATATATTTAAATAAATGCCTAAAAAATATGGTTATTACATCCCTACCCCCTTAAAAGAATTTCGTCCACGAAATTTAAAACGTACTAAATGTGAGTAGTATCAAAATCAATTATCACACGAGTCTCATGATTGACAACTAAGAAAATACCTTAGACCAGATCAGTCTGATCGTCCTGTGTAGTGGTTGTAACGGCATAAACTCTCCCGTTAGTCCTCCGTTGACCCTGTTGTGGCTGAGGTATCTGTTGCTGCTGCTGCAGTGGTTGTTGTCCTCCCTGAGCCGCTGGCTTGTTCGGACAAAAAGGAGCAATGTGCCCTTGCTGCCGGCACTGATAGCAAATTCCCTTGAACAACGGGCAGAACCCTAGTGGATGGTTCTCGCCGCACTTACGACATGTTGGCGGGTTCTTTCCTTGTTGTTGCCCCCCATGGGTTCGCTGCTTCTTGCCACCCTGAGTCTTTCCGCCTGTAGGTGGGTCATTCCTTTTTCCGCCCGAAGCATCTCCTCCATTTGTGCCTCCCTTTTGTGATACATTCCTAGACCTCTCCCAGTCCTTGGTTAGAACGATGGCTGACTCGATAGCATCGGCCAAAGTGATAGGCCGACTTGTCAGGACACGAGTTCACAATCCATCCTTTACTCCGTGCACATACTTCGCCGCCCTTGCCTTCTCATTCTTGAAGAGGTTCGGGCAATACCTCTCGAGACTCCGAAACTTGGTAGTGTAATCTACCAGACTCATGGTTCCCTGAGTCAAATCAAGGAACTCTCGTTGCATCTGTTCCTCGGCGTCAGAAGGAAAGTATGCATCCAGAAACTCCTCCCTGACGGTCTCTCAGGGAATCTCAACCCAATCGGCGAACTTCACCCTTCACAGGGTGTCCCACCATTTCTTGGCATCACCTTTCAGACGATATGTGACAAAAGGTGTCTTTCTGTCCTCAGGGACAGATAGGACGTCGAACGCCTGCTCAATCTCCTCGACCCAGCTCTCTGCAGCCTCTGGGTTCGCTTTTTCTGAAAAAGTTAACGGATCCAACTTCAGGAACCTTTCAAAGGAAACGTCGCTCGTGTTTGAAACAACATTGACAGGAGGGTCACGCGCAGTTGCCTGCGCCGCCTGCGCTGCCTGAGCAACCAGTGCCGCCTGCAGAGCTTGAGCAGTTTGAGTTGCCTAGGCCGTTATAGTCTCGGTCAAGGTGTGAATGACCTCCATCATAAAGTCCCTCTGTTCCTGCCAGTTCGCGGGAGCAGCAGTAGAGGACGAATCACCTCTGCGAGTATAATGCGACATCTACAACGCACATCCTTTCCACAAATTAGACTCTTACTTATCGTACCCCCTTAGGATTGATCATGAACAATAATCGTCCACGTAATCACACCAAGACTTATTAAACTATAATTGCAATCAATCACACATAATTCACATACTTTAAGTAAAAGTATTAAATAGCCATACCAGTGAAGAAGACTGCTCTGGAGGACGAGTCACACTTGTCGACGCTTCAGGACAGGTCTCAGATACGAAAAAAAAATTAATACTTTAAAGATGACAAAATTGCAAGTCTTTGTGGTGGGCTCTCATACCAAACCTGTAACGACCCCAAATTTTTACCCTTTGAAAATGCAGAATATTTTTTTTTTCAATGCGGAAACCTAGCCAGAGAATCCGGGGTCCTCACAGTTCCAATTTCCTTTGGATAGCCCAATCACTACAAACGAAGTTGCAACCATCATCCATAAGAACCAAACCAATTCTTTTATTTATGAGTAAGAGTAAATTTCAAAGACAAGGTTTTATTCAACTAAAAATAAAAGGACAACTGAAAAGAAGCAAGAAGAACTAAGACAAAAGAAAGAGCCACTTTGTCCCCTGCTGAAGCGGTTAAGCTCAAGTATGACTCTCATCCATCCCCAAATGCATGTCCAACTTCACTGTTCACAATTTTCTGCGAAAAACCAACAAAGTAGGGTGTCAGAACCGAAATTCTGAGCACAACTACTTCTAAAGAAACCAGGTGAGACAAAGATCATGGATAGGATTTCATGCAATGATTTGAGTGAGTGCATATATAACATTTGCAACATTCAAATATCCATACCTACCAACAATTACATATGCTCACCAGTCAAGAACAATAAAGCAGTATCATATCTCAAGAACTAAATAACCAAACCTTGCAGCATGATCTCAAGAAGTAAATTATATGCTACCACCAAATCATGTCATGATATAGAGAATGATTCAAACATGCATGATCTAATGCAAAACAGGAAAATGCATGATTTCTTCTGTTATCTTTCATTTAAGTTCCATCTTTCTATATGCATGCCCTATTAAATGCACACAACTTTAAGTTCCCCTTTTTTAATTTATCGTTGCCCGCGGATACATCAAACGGGTACAATCCTCGAGGTCATGTAGGTTCCGAGGGTAGCTCAACACATAATTTGTATTTTATTACTGGGTTGCAACTTAGCCCTCGACTGAATCACCTTCGGAACATTAGACCTCCACATCTAATGTCGGGGACATAAGGGACACTCCACGCCTACATGTACCACTTTCTTGGTATCATAAACAACAGCTGTGTCAAACACACCACTCCCGGGTAAAGTGGCAGACTCTCTCTAAAACCGTGGCCAGGAGAAAGAAGCTCAATATCAGGTTCAGGGGACCAAATTACAGCACACGAAATTTTTGTATCCTCACAGTCTCCCAAGACCGGATCTCTAAGATTTTCATACTCTAGATGAGATATCCCAGAATGTATATTACACTGTTCTTATTCATTATATTTTTATTAAAGTTAATTCTTTAAGTTTGCAACACCATATATAAAGGTAAAGTGAAAACCCGCATCCTCCCTTGCGGGGACCCTTACGGGACTCCGGTCCGTATAAACAACTAGAACAGTGTAGTAATGTGCCAAACCATCTTATGTGGTTTAAGTGATGCAGTTAAAACATATGTGAAAGAAACCAAACCCACGACTCTCCAAGTCGGTGATGGTCCATTTAGGCCATCGATGCACTACATAATAAAACCAAATTAGTGTTTCATTCATAACACTAGACCAAAGTGTTATGAATGAAACACTAATTTGGTGTTGCATCATCAAACACATCTATCCTTGGTTTCGGTATACACAACATCGTTCCATTTTGAGGATAGCAAGATTTCAAAAATAAAGGAAATCAATTAACAAAAAAATTGCCTTTATGCAGATCATCGCACAATCCTTGTTTCTCCCCTTTCAAATTACAGACATAGACATCCCCTTTGATATCACGATAACCAAATGCAAACCGAAAATGACTTCGAATTCTGGAAATCCAACATTCATTCCAAAATAAAATGCACCATTATGAGAATAGCAAGGCAAGAATTTTGCAGTAAATTTCTGAGGCCTAATTACCCCATTATCAACAGCAACTACAAGTCCCAACAATCTTTATGTACTCGGTTTTCAAGATTTCAAGTGCTCGGATTCAAATACCACATAATTCAGGTAAGTAACAGTATCAAGACCTAAATCCACATGCAAGATCAATTGGATTCATGATTTTAAATTATCATTTCAATGTTATATCTAAGAATATAATATTTGGCAGAGAAAACAGAGGAAAAAGTAACCCAAAGATCGGCTAACAACAAATTTCGACCTTCATGGTATGTTATACTATTCTACTACTAACAAGGTTAGAGAGAAGACGAAAAAGTAACATTCAAAAACCTTCTTAAACCTGTCATGGAACGAAATAAAAATATCGACAGAAAAAGAAAAAAAAGAAACTCAGGCCACCTGAATTGCTCGTTTCGTAACTGAGAAACCCCCAAGCATGGGGTAATCCCTATAAAATACTCAGGACCTACATGGTTGGTGTCATCCACTACCTCAGTCGACCCCCACAATGGGCCCGATTTGGGGATTTTTCGTATTAGGGTAAGACCCAAAGCTTTTCCCCAAATCAAATGCTACTACCACCTGAAACCCCTTCTTTTTTTTATTTTGAAAATAGGGAATACCTCCATCGACAGCCTTCCCTGGATGCTCCCCTCAAACCCCTCACACGAGATCGAACCCATGTTCGACCCCTCACCCAAAATCGTTAGAAGCACTGTACCTTTTTGAAGCTTTTTTCGACGATCTTTCCAGCGATCGGAGGCTAGGGACGCGAAGACAGGGCCGCGGCTGACGCTCCTCACCAAGGTTGTTAAATGCGATGAGGCGAAGCGATGCGTTGAGCCTGCGCTTCACCTTTGAGGCGTACGCCTCTCACAACTGGTACGGAAGCAAAGTTGTGGGAGGGGAGGCAGTAGGAGAAGGACCACGCGCCCAGCTGGTATGGAAGCGAGGGGGGGGGGGGGGGGGCGTCCGAAACCAGCTATGCCGGTCGTCCGATGGTCGGAGAAGACTGAGCAGCCAACGGCGAAGTTCGCCACCGGGGGCTTCCCCGGCAGCGACATCGTATCAGAGAGGAGGAGGCCGCCGCCGGAGCTGGACAGGAGGATGTACGAGGGGCAGGGAGCGGCGGAGGAGCAGTTGGCCAACACTTGGGGTTAGCACAGCCGACGAATCGGGTGGAGGAGGAAGACTTGGGGATGAAGGAGGGGATTCTGGAGGTTGATGAGGGGCAATTTGCGCATCACAGCTACATCTCAGTACCTTGAGCATGCGCCTCGTCTATGAGGCGTACGCCTCTCACAACACTGCTCCTCACTGCTGTCGTGACAGGCTGCTTGTTGTGGCCTTCAATGGCATCCGATAACCCCCCGTTATCCGGCGTAACGCACACCGTGAGAGAGAGAGAGAGATAGAGGGAGAGAGAGAGAGATCGAGTGAAGAGGGCAAGAACCCCCTCTCCACTCCCCTTTATCGGCTAACCTCCTCCTCTCTTGCCGAGAGGCACGGGGTCGGTTACGCCCTGCGTAACCCCCCCCCCCCCCCCCCCCCCTTTTTTGATTTTGCTACTGATTTATCGGGGAACCCTTATCGGGTTGCCCCTTTCTTTTATAAGTTGTTACACAGGGTGTGGCTCGGGTCCGGACCCGAGACCCGTAACCCGACACCAAACGATATGGATCCGCAAGTTGGATCCAATTGGATCCAACTGTGGATCCTCAGATTAACTTTTAAAAATAAAAATTTTATTCAATTATTATTATTATTATTAGTTTTATTATAGATGTAGATATAAAGGTCACTTTATGGGTCCAATCACGGATCCAACCCTAAATACGTAGTTTTTTTATACTAATTATTTTTCCCAAAAAAATAATTTTATTTATTTATGATTATACACACACATACACACACACACATATATATATATATATTTAAATATATATAGGTATATGGATCCAGTATGTGGATCCCAGACCCATCTACGCACCCCTTTTAAATAATTATTCCCTGAATTATTTAATAAATTAAAAATTATTGTACTTATTCATACATATCAAATTTATGGGGTAAATTCATTCGAAAAATCCCTTTATGGGTCCTGGATCTAAAATTCGGATCCCAGACCCAAATCACTCTGCTATGAAATATATATTATAATATATTTAAATAAATGCCTAAAAAATATGGTTATTACATCCCTACCCCCTTAAAAGAATTTCGTCCACGAAATTTAAAACGTACTAAATGTGAGTAGTATCAAAATCAATTATCACACGAGTCTAATGATTGACAACTAAGAAAATACCTTAGACTAGATCAGTCTGATCGTCCTGTGTAGTGGTTGTAACGGCATAAACTCTCCCGTTAGTCCTCCGTTGACCCTGTTGTGGCTGAGGTATCTGTTGCTGCTGCTGCAGTGGTTGTTGTCCTCCCTGAGCCGCTGGCTTGTTCGGACAAAAAGGAGCAATGTGCCCTTGCTGCCGGCACTGATAGCAAATTCTCTTGAACAACGGGCAGAACCCTAGTGGATGGTTCTCGCCGCACTTACGACATGTTGGTGGGTTCTTTCCTTGTTGTTGCCCCCCATGGGTTCGCTGCTTCTTGCCACCCTGAGTCTTTCCGCCTGTAGGTGGGTCATTCCTTTTTCCGCCCGAAGCATCTCCTCCATTTGTGCCTCCCTTTTGTGATACATTCCTAGACCTCTCCCAGTCCTTGGTTAGAACGGTGGCTGACTCGATAGCATCGGCCAAAGTGATAGGCCGACTTGTCAGGACACGAGTTCACAATCCATCCTTTACTCCGTGCACATACTTCGCCGCCCTTGCCTTCTCATTCTTGAAGAGGTTCGGGCAATACCTCTCGAGACTCCGAAACTTGGTAGTGTAATCTACCAGACTCATGGTTCCCTGAGTCAAATCAAGGAACTTCCGTTGCATCTGTTCCTCGGCGTCAGAAGGAAAGTATGCATCCAGAAACTCCTCCCTGACGGTCTCTCAGGGAATCTCATCCCAATCGGCGAACTTCACCCTTCACAGGGTGTCCCACCACTTCTTGGCATCACCTTTCAGACGATATGTGACAAAAGGTGTCTTTCTGTCCTCAGGGACAGATAGGACGTCGAACGCCTGCTCAATCTCCTCGACCCAGCTCTCTGCAGCCTCTGGGTTCGCTTTTTCTGAAAAAGTTAACGGATCCAACTTCAGGAACCTTTCAAAGGAAACGTCGCCCGTGTTTGAAACAACATTGACAGGAGGGTCACGGGCAGTTGCCTGCGCCGCCTGCGCTGCCTGAGCAACCAGTGCCGCCTACATAGCTTGTGCAGCCTGCAGAGCTTGAGCAGTTTGAGTTGCCTAGGCCGTTATAGTCTCGGTCAAGGTGTGAATGACCTCCATCATAAAGTCCCTCTGTTCCTGCCAGTTCGCGGGAGCAGCAGTAGAGGACGAATCACCTCTGCGAGTATAATGCGACATCTACAACGCACATCCTTTCCACAAATTAGACTCTTACTTATCGTACCCCCTTAGGATTGATCATGAACAATAATCGTCCACGTAATCACACCAAGACTTATTAAACTATAATTGCAATCAATCACACATAATTCACATACTTTAAGTAAAAGTATTAAATAGCCATACCAGTGAAGAAGACTGCTCTGGAGGACGAGTCACACTTGTCGACGCTTCAGGACAGGTCTCAGATACGAAAAAAAAAATTAATACTTTAAAGATGACAAAATTGCAAGTCTTTGTGGTGGGCTCTCATACCAAACCTGTAACGACCCCAAATTTTTACCCTTTGAAAATGCAGAATATTTTTTTTTTCAATGCGGAAACCTAGCCAGAGAATCCGGGGTCCTCACAGTTCCAATTTCCTTTGGATAGCCCAATCACTACAAACGAAGTTGCAACCATCATCCATAAGAACCAAACCAATTCTTTTATTTATGAGTAAGAGTAAATTTCAAAGACAAGGTTTTATTCAACTAAAAATAAAAGGAGAACTGAAAAGAAGCAAGAAGAACTAAGACAAAAGAAAGAGTCACTTTGTCCCCTGCTGAAGCGGTTAAGCTCAAGTATGACTCTCATCTATCCCCAAATGCATGTCCAACTTCACTGTTCACAATTTTCTGCGAAAAACCAACAAAGTAGGGTGTCAGAACCGAAATTCTGAGCACAACTACTTCTAAAGAAACCAGGTGAGACAAAGATCATGGATAGGATTTCATGCAATGATTTGAGTGAGTGCATATATAACATTTGCAACATTCAAATATCCATACCTACCAACGATTACATATGCTCACCAGTCAAGAACAATAAAACAGTATCATATCTCAAGAACTAAATAACCAAACCTTGCAGCATGATCTCAAGAAGTAAATTATATGCTACCACCAAATCATGTCATGATATAGAGAATGATTCAAACATGCATGATCTAATGCAAAACAGGAAAATGCATGATTTCTTCTGTTATCTTTCATTTAAGTTTCATCTTTCTATATGCATGCCCTATTAAATGCACACAACTTTAAGTTCCCCTTTTTTAATTTACCGTTGCCCGCGGATACATCAAACGGGTACAATCCTCGAGGTCATGTAGGTTCCGAGGGTAGCTTAACACATAATTTGTATTTTATTACTGGGTTGCAACTTAGCCCTCGACTGAATCACCTTCGGAACATTAGACCTCCACATCTAATGTCGGGGACATAAGGGACACTCCACGCCTACATATACCACTTTCTTGGTATCATAAACAACAGCTGTGTCAAACACACCACTCCCGGGTAAAGTGGCAGACTCTCTCTAAAACCGTGGCCAGGAGAAAGAAGCTCAATATCAGGTTCAGGGGACCAAATTACAGCACACGAAATTTTTGTATCCTCACAGTCTCCCAAGACCGGATCTCTAAGATTTTCATACTCTAGATGAGATATCCCAGAATGTATATTACACTGTTCTTATTCATTATATTTTTATTAAAGTTAATTCTTTAAGTTTGCAACACCATATACAAAGGTAAAGTGAAAACCCGCATCCTCCCTTGCGGGGACCCTTACGGGACTCCGGTCCGTATAAACAACTAGAACAGTGTAGTAATGTGCCAAACCATCTTATGTGGTTTAAGTGATGCAGTTAAAACATATGTGAAAGAAACCAAACCCACGACTCTCCAAGTCGGTGATGGTCCATTTAGGCCATCGATGCACTACATAATAAAACCAAATTAGTGTTTCATTCATAACACTAGACCAAAGTGTTATGAATGAAACACTAATTTGGTGTTGCATCATCAAACACATCTATCCCTGGTTTCGGTATACACAACATCGTTCCATTTTGAGGATAGCAAGATTTCAAAAATAAAGGAAATCAATTAACAAAAAAATTGCCTATATGCAGATCATCGCACAATCCTTGTTTCTCCCCTTTCAAATTACAGGCATAGACATCCCCTTTGATATCACGATAACCAAATGCAAACCGAAAATGACTTCGAATTCTGGAAATCCAACATTCATTCCAAAATAAAATGCACCATTATGAGAATAGCAAGGCAAGAATTTTGCAGTAAATTTCTGAGGCCTAATTACCCCATTATCAACAGCAACTACAAGTCCCAACAATCTTTATGTACTCGGTTTTCAAGATTTCAAGTGCTCGGATTCAAATACCACATAATTCAGGTAAGTAACAGTATCAAGACCTAAATCCACACGCAAGATCAATTGGATTCATGATTTTAAATTATCATTTCAATGTTATATCTAAGAATATAATATTTGGCAGAGAAAACAGAGGAAAAAGTAACCCAAAGATCGGCTAACAACAAATTTCGACCTTCATGTTATGTTATACTATTCTACTACTAACAAGGTTAGAGAGAAGACGAAAAAGAAACATTCAAAAACCTTCTTAAACCTGTCATGGAACGAAATAAAAATATCGACAGAAAAAGAAAAAAAAGAAACTCAGGCCACCTGAATTGCTCGTTTCGTAACTGAGAAACCCCCAAGCATGGGATAATCCCTATAAAATACTCAGGACCTACATGGTTGGTGTCATCCACTACCTCAGTCGACCCCCATAATGGGCCCGATTTGGGGATTTTTCGTATTAGGGTAAGACCCAAAGCTTTTCCCCAAATCAAATGCTACTACCACCTGAAACCCCTTCTTTTTTTTCTTTTGAAAATAGGGAATACCTCCATCGACAGCCTTCCCTGGATGCTCCCCTCAAACCCCTCACACGAGATCGAACCCATGTTCGACCCATCACCCAAAATCGTTAGAAGCACCGTACCTTTTTGAAGCTTTTTCGACGATCGGAGGCCGGGGACGCGAAGACAGGGCCTTGGCTGACGCGCCTCACCAAGGTTGTTAAATGCGATGAGGCGAAGCGAAGCATTGTGCCCGCGCTTCGCCTCTGAGGCGTACGCCTCTCACAACTGGTACAGAAGCGAAGCGGTGGGAGGGGAGGCAGTAGGAGAAGGACCACGCGCCCAGCTGGTACGAAAGCGAGGGGGGGCCGCGTCCGAAACCAACTATGTCGGTCGTCCGGTGGTCGTAGAAGACTGAGCAGCCAACAACGAAGTTCGCCACCAGGGGCTTCCCCGGCAGCGACATCGTATCAGAGAGGAAGAGGCCGCCGCCGGTGATGCCGGAGCTAGACAGGAGGATGTACGGGGGACAGGGAGCGGCGGAGGAGCAGTTGGTCGGCACTTGGGGTTAGCACAACCGACAAATCGGGCGGAGGAGGAAGACTTGGGGATGAAGGAGGGGATTCCAGAGGTTGATGAGGGGCAATTTGCGCATCACAGCAACGCCTCAATACCTTGAGTGTGCGCCTCGCCTCTGAGGCATACACTTCAGGTACTGAGGCGTATGCCTCTCACAACACTGCTCCTCACTGCTGTCGTGACAGGCTGCTTGCTGTGGCCTTCAATGGCAGCCGGTAGCCCCTCGTTATCCGGCGTAACGCACACCGTGATAGAGAGATATAGAGGGAGAGAGAGAGAGAAATCGAGTGAAGAGGGCAAGAACCCCCTCTCCACTCCCCTTAATCGGCTAACCTCCTCCCCTCTTGCCGAGAGGCACGGGGTCGGATACGCCCTGCGTAACCCCCCGCCCCGCCCCTTTCTTGATTTTGCTACTGATTTATCGGGCAACCCTTATCGGGTTGCCCCTTTCTTTTATAAGCTGTTACATAGGGTGCAGCTCGGGTCTGGACCCGAGACCCGTAAGCTGACTCCAAACAATATGGATCTGCAAGTTGGATCCAAATGGATCCAGCTGTGGATCCTCGGATTAACTTTTAAAAATTAAAATTTTATTCAATTATTATTATTATTATTATTATTAGTTTTATTATAAATGTGGATATAAAGACCACTTTATGGGTCTTTGATCCACATGTTGGATCCATTTGGGTCCAATCACGGATCCAACCCTAAATACGTAGTTTTTTTTATACTAATTATTTTTCCCAAAAAAATAAATTTATTTATTTATGATTATACACATATATATATTTTAAAATATATATATATATATATATATATATATATATATATATATATATATATATATATATATATATATATATATATATATATATATATATATATATATATATATAGGTATATGGAACCGTTATGTGGATCCCAGACCCATCTACGCACCCCTTTTAAATAATTATTCCCCGAATTATTTAATAAATTAAAAATTATTGTACTTATTCATACATATCAAATTTATGAGGTAAATTCATTCAAAAAATCCCTTTATAGGTCCTGGATCTAAAATTTGGATCCCATGCCCAAATCACTCTGCTATGAAATATATATTATAATATATTTAAATAAATGCCTAAAAATTATGGTTATTACATCCCTACCCCCTTAAAAGAATTTCGTCCACGAAATTTAAAAATACTAAATGTGAGTAGTATCAAAATCAATTATCACACGAGTCTAATGATTGACAACTAAGAAAATACCTTAGACCAGATCAGTCTGATCGTCCTGTGTAGTGGTTGTAACGGCATAAACTCTCCCGTTAGTCCTTCGTTGACCCTGTTGTGGCTGAGGTATCTGTTGCTGCTGCTGCAGTGGTTGTTGTCCTCCCTGAGCCACTGGCTTGTTTAGACAAAAAGGAGCAATGTGCCCTGGCTGCCCGCACTGATAGCAAATTCCCTTGAACAACGGGCAGAACCCTAGTGGATGGTTCTCGCCGCACTTACGACATGTTGGCGGGTTCTTTCCTTGTTGTTGCCCCCCATGGGTTCGCTGCTTCTTGCCACCCTGAGTCTTTCCGCCTGTAGGTGGGTCATTCCTTTTTCCGCCCGAAGCATCTCCTCCATTTGTGCCTCCCTTTTGTGATACATTCCTAGACCTCTCCCAGTCCTTGGTTAGAACGGTGGCTGACTCGATAGCATCGGCCAAAGTGATATGCCGACTTGTCAGGACACGAGTTCGCAATCCATCCTTTAGTCCGTGCACATACTTCGCCGCCCTTGCCTTCTCATTCTTGAAGAGATTCGGGCAATACCTCTCAAGACTCCGAAACTTGGTAGTGTTATCTACCAGACTCATGGTTCCCTGAGTCAAATCAAGGAACTCCTGTTGCATCTGTTCCTCGGCGTAAGAAGGAAAGTATGCATCTAGAAACTCCTCCCTGAAGGTCTCCCAGGGAATCTCATCCCAATCGGCGAACTTCACCCTTCGCAGGGTGTCCCACCACTTCTTGGCATCGCCTTTCAGACGGTATGTGCCAAAAGGTGTCTTTCTGTCCTCAGGGACAGATAGGACGTCGAACACCCACTCAATCTCCTCGACCCAGCTCTCTGCAGCCTCTGGGTCCGCTTTTCCTGAAAAAGTTAGCGAATCCAACTTCAGGAACCTTTCAAAGGAAACGTCGCACGTGTTTGAAACAACATTAACAGGAGGGTCACGCGCAGCTGCCTGCGCCGCCTGCGCTGCTTGTGCTGCCTGAGCAACCTGTGCCACCTGCATAGCTTGTGCAGCCTGCAGAGCCTGAGCAGTTTGAGTTGCCGGGGCCGTCATAGTCTCGATCAAGGTGTGAATGACCTCCATCATAAAGTCCCTCTGTTCCTGCCAGTTCGCGGGAGCAACAGTAGAGGACAAAGCACCTCTGCGGGTATAATGCGACATCTACAACGCACATCCTTTCCACAAATTAGACTCTTACTTATCCTACCCCCTTAGGATTGATCACGAACAATAATCATCCACGTAATCACACCAAGACTTATTAAACTATAATTGCAATCAATCACACATAATTCACATACTTTAAGTAAAAGTATTAAATAGCCATACCAGTGAAGAAGACTGCTCTGAAGGACGAGTCACACTTGTCGACGCTTCAGGACAGGGCTCAGATACAAAAAAAAAAATTAATACTCAAAAGATGACAAAATTGCAAGTCTTTGTGGTGGGCTCTGGTACCAAACCTGTAACGACCCCAAATTTTTAGCCTTTGAAAATGCAGAATATTTTTTTTTTCAATGCAGAAACCTAGCCAGAGAATCCGGGGTCCTCACAGTTCCAATTTTCATTGGATAGCCCAATCACTACAAATGAAGTTGCAACCATCATCCATAAGAACCAAACCAATTCCTTTATTTATGAGTAAAAGTAAATTTCAAAGACAAGGTTTTATTCAACTGAAAATAAAAGGACAACTGAAAAGAAGCAAGAAGAACTAAGACAAAAGAAAGAGCCACTTGGTCCCCTGCTGAAGCGGTTAAGCTCAAGTATGACTCTCATCCATCCCCAGATGCATGTCCAACTTCACTGTTCACCATTTCCTGCGAAAAACCAATAAAGTAGGGTGTCAGAACCGAAATTCTGAGCACAGCTACTTCTAAAGAAACCAGGTGAGACAAAGATCATGGATAAGATTTCATGCAATGATTTGAGTGAGTGCAGATATAACATTTGCAACATTCAAATATCCTTACCTACCAACAATTACATATGCTCACCAGTCAAGAACAGTAAAGTAGTACCATATCTCAAGAACTAAATAACAAAACCTTGCAGCATGATTTCAAGAAGTAAATTATATGCTACCACCAAATCATGTCATGATACAGAGAATGATTCAAACATGCATGATCTAATGCAGAACAGGAAAATGCATGATTATGTGCAATGCATGATTTCTTCTGTTATTTTTCATTTAAGTTCTATCTTTCTATATGCATGCCCTATTAAATGCACACAACTTTAAGTTCCTTTTTTTTTATTTATCGTTGCCCGCGGATACACCAAACGGGTACAATTCTTGAGGTCAAGTAGGTTCTCAGGGTAGGTTAACACATAATTTGTATTTTATTATTGGGTTCCGACTTAGCCCTCGACCGAATCACCTTCGGAACATTAGACCTCCATATCTAATGTCGGGGACATAAGAGACACCCCACGCCCACATGTGCCACTTCCTTGGTACCATAAACAACAGCTATGTCAAACACACCACTCCCGGGTAAAGTGACAGACTCTCCTTAAAACCGTGGCCAGGAGAAAGAACCTCAATATCGGGTTCAGGCGACCAAATTACAGCACAGAGAGTTTTTGTATCCTCACAGTCTCCCCAAGACCGGATCTCTAAGATTCTCATACTCTAAATGAGATATCCCAGAATGTATATTACATTGTTCTTATTCATTATATTTTTATTAAAGTTAATTCTTTAAGTTTGCAACACCATAGGCAAAGGTAAAGTGAAAACTCGTATCCTCTCTTGCGAGGACCCTTACGGGACTCCGGCCCGTATAAACAACTAGAACAGTGTAGTAATGTGCCAAACCATCTTATGTGGTTTAAGTGATGCAGTTAAAACATATGTGAAAGAAACCAAACCCACGGCTCTCTAGGCCGGTGATGGTTCATTTAGGCCATCGATGCACCACATAATAAAACCAAATTAGTGTTTCATTCATAACACTAGACCAAAGTGCCAAAAGCATATGTATTCATGCAAACATAACTCAATCATATGCATGTCATTTCTCAATCATATGCATATTCACTATGTGTGGTACCTACATCATATACGTGTATTAACCAATGCATATTTCTTTTTGAGCGTGTGAGTGTACACATGCAATACAAATTCTCATCAAGCGTACATGCTCACAAAACTATCAATAACCGATCCATGATCACATTCACGATTGAACAACCAGTAAAATGATATGCTAAGATAATACTTCACATATTCACCGGGCAGAAGTGTAAGTTTCTGCTTATGCTAGAGATTTTGGTCGGACTTACCAATCCCAGACTGGTCAACCTCCTAGCTAGAAACACAGTCAATTCAGTCCAGCCAGTAATACTCTCAATACCACTTCATATTAAAAAGCATATAACCCTATCGGCTATTCATATGATAACCAAATGAATATACGTTAGTCAAATCATAAGCGAAAGGAAAACAAGCCCACACATGCAGTTTCATGATAGGATTATCATTTTCAGTTCAACACTAAAACAACCCTCACATATGCAGTTTTAAATAACGATCGAATTCCTTCTTGCATCGAAATGATTCTTTTATATGAAATTTACACTTACACATTCTGAAATTTACGTTAACAGCTAAAATTTATAAATCTAGCCATGACAATAATAACCAAGACATTATTTATATATACATACATAGTCAGTTGGAACACATATTGACTTTAATTCTAATTCAAAACATTGCATGGTGATGCATCATCAAACACATCTATCCCTGGTTTCGGTATACACAACAATGTTCCATTTTGAGGATAACAAGATTTCAAAAATAAAGGAAATCAATTAACAAAAAAATTGCCTTTATGCAGATCATCGCACAATCCTTGTTTCTCCCCTTTCAAATTACAGACATAGACATCCCCTTTGATATCATGATAACCAAATGCAAACAAAAAATGACTTCAAATTCTGGAAATCCAACATTCAGTCCAGAATAAAATGCACCATTATGAGAATAGCAAGGCAAGAATTTTGCAGTAAATTTCTGAGGCCTAATTACTCCATTATCAACAACAACTACAAGTCCCAACAATCTTTATGTAGTCGGTTTTCAAGATTTCAAGTGCTCGGATTCAAATACCACATAATTCAGGTAAGTAACAGTATCAAGACCTAAATCCACACGCAAGATCAATTGGATTCATGATTTTAAATTATCATTTCAATGTTATATCTAAGAATATAATATTTGGCAGAGAAAACAGAGGAAAAAGTAACCCAAAGATCGGCTAACAACAAATTTTGACCTTCATGTTATGTTAATACTATTCTACTACTAACAAGGTTAGAGAGAAGACGAAAAAGAAACATTCAAAAACCTTCTTAAACCTGTCATGGAACGAAATAAAAATATCGACAGAAAAAGAAAAAAAAGAAACTCAGGCCACCTGAATTGCTCGTTTCGTAACTGAGAAACCCCCAAGCATGGGGTAATCCCTATAAAATACTCAGGACCTACATGGTTGGTGTCATCCACTACCTCAGTCGACCCCCACAATGGGCCCGATTTGGGGATTTTTCGTATTAGGGTAAGACCCAAAGCTTTTCCCCAAATCAAATGCTACTACCACCTGAAACCCCTTCTTTTTTTTATTTTGAAAATAGGGAATACCTCCATCGACAGCCTTCCCTAGATGCTCCCCTCAAACCCCTCACACGAGATCGAACCCATGTTCGACCCATCACCCAAAATCGTTAGAAGCACCGTACATTTTTTAAGCTTTTTCGACGATCGGAGGCCGGGGACGCAAAGACAGGGCCTTGGCTGACGCGCCTCACCAAGGTTGTTAAATGCGATGAGGCGAAGCGAGGCATTGTGCCCGCGCTTCGCCTCTGAGGCGTACGCCTCTCACAACTGGTACAGAAGCGAATCGGTGGGAGGGGAGGCAGTAGGAGAAGGACCACGCGCCCAGCTGGTACGAAAGCGAGGGGGGGCCGCGTCCGAAACCAACTATGTCGGTCGTCCGGTGGTCGTAGAAGACTGAGCAGCCAACAACGAAGTTCGCCACCAGGGGCTTCCCCGACAGCGACATCGTATCAGAGAGGAGGAGGCCGCCGCCGGTGATGCCGGAGCTAGACAGGAGGATGTACGGGGGACAGGGAGCGGCGAAGGAGCAGTTGGCCGGCACTTGGGGTTAGCACAACCGACAAATCGGGCGGAGGAGGAAGACTTGGGGATGAAGGAGGGGATTCCAGAGGTTGATGAGGGGCAATTTGCGCATCACAGCAACGCCTCAATACCTTGAGTGTGCGCCTCGCCTCTGAGGCATACACTTCAGGTACTGAGGCGTATGCCTCTCACAACACTGCTCCTCACTGCTGTCGTGACAGGCTGCTTGCTGTGGCCTTCAATGGCAGCCAGTAGCCCCTCGTTATCCGGCGTAACGCACACCGTGATAGAGAGATATAGAGGGAGAGAGAGAGAAATCGAGTGAAGAGGGCAAGAACCCCCTCTCCACTCCCCTTTATCGGCTAACCTCCTCCCCTCTTGCCGAGAGGCACGGGGTCGGATACGCCCTGCGTAACCCCCCGCCCCGCCCCTTTCTTGATTTTGCTACTGATTTATCGCGCAACCCTTATCGGGTTGCCCCTTTCTTTTATAAGCTGTTACATAGGGTGCAGCTCGGGTCCGGACCCGAGACCCGTAAGCTGACTCCAAACAATATGGATCCGCAAGTTGGATCCAAATGGATCCAACTGTGGATCCTCGGATTAACTTTTAAAAATTAAAATTTTATTCAATTATTATTATTATTATTATTATTAGTTTTATTATAAATGTGGATATAAAGACCACTTTATGGGTCTTTGATCCACATGTTGGATCCATTTGGGTCCAATCACGGATCCAACCCTAAATACGTAGTTTTTTTTATACTAATTATTTTTCCCAAAAAAATAATTTTATTTATTTATGATTATACACATATATATATTTTAAAATATATATATATATATATATATATATATATATATATATATATATATATATATAGGTATATGGAACCGTTATGTGGATCCCAGACCCATCTACGCACCCCTTTTAAATAATTATTCCCCGAATTATTTAATAAATTAAAAATTATTGTACTTATTCATACATATCAAATTTATGAGGTAAATTCATTCAAAAAATCCCTTTATGGGTCCTGGATCTAAAATTTGGATCCCATGCCCAAATCACTCTGCTATAAAATATATATTATAATATATTTAAATAAATGCCTAAAAATTATGGTTATTACATCCCTACCCCCTTAAAAGAATTTCGTCCACGAAATTTAAAACATACTAAATGTGAGTAGTATCAAAATCAATTATCACACGAGTCTAATGATTGACAACTAAGAAAATACCTTAGACCAGATCAGTCTGATCGTCCTGTGTAGTGGTTGTAACGGCATAAACTCTCCCGTTAGTCCTCCGTTGACCCTGTTGTGGCTGAGGTATCTGTTGCTGCTGCTGCAGTGGTTGTTGTCCTCCCTGAGCCACTGGCTTGTTTAGACAAAAAGGAGCAATGTGCCCTGGCTGCCCGCACTGATAGCAAATTCCCTTGAACAACGGGCAGAACCCTAGTGGATGGTTCTCGCCGCACTTACGACATGTTGGCGGGTTCTTTCCTTGTTGTTGCCCCCCATGGGTTCGCTGCTTCTTGCCACCCTGAGTCTTTCCGCCTGTAGGTGGGTCATTCCTTTTTCCGCCCGAAGCATCTCCTCTATTTGTGCCTCCCTTTTGTGATACATTCCTAGACCTCTCCCAGTCCTTGGTTAGAACGGTGGCTGACTCGATAGCATCGACCAAAGTGATAGGCCGACTTGTCAGGACACGAGTTCGCAATCCATCCTTTAGTCCGTGCACATACTTCGCCGCCCTTGCCTTCTCATTCTTGAAGAGGTTCGGGCAATACCTCTCGAGACTCCGAAACTTGGTAGTGTAATCTACCAGACTCATGGCTCCCTGAGTCAAATCAAGGAACTCCTGTTGCATCTGTTCCTCGGCGTAAGAAGGAAAGTATGCATCTAGAAACTCCTCCCTGAAGGTCTCCCAAGGAATCTCATCCCAATCGGCGAACTTCACCCTTCGCAGGGTGTCCCACCACTTCTTGGCATCGCCTTTCAGACGGTATGTGCCAAAAGGTGTCTTTCTGTCCTCAGGGACAGATAGGACGTCGAACACCCACTCAATCTCCTCGACCCAGCTCTCTGCAGCCTCTGGGTCCGCTTTTCCTGAAAAAGTTAGCGGATCCAACTTCAGGAACCTTTCAAAGGAAACGTCGCACGTGTTTGAAACAACATTAACAGGAGGGTCACGCGCAGCTGCCTGCGCCGCCTGCGCTGCTTGTGCTGCCTGAGCAAC
This sequence comes from Nuphar pumila, assembly GCF_984573655.1. Taxonomy (NCBI): domain Eukaryota; kingdom Viridiplantae; phylum Streptophyta; class Magnoliopsida; order Nymphaeales; family Nymphaeaceae; genus Nuphar; species Nuphar pumila. The sequence continues at coordinate 122,542,205 of NC_143249.1, forward strand.
CTGTGCCACCTGCATAGCTTGTGCAGCCTGCAGAGCCTGAGCAGTTTGAGTTGTCGGGGCCGTCATAGTCTCGATCAAGGTGTGAATGACCTCCATCATAAAGTCCCTCTGTTCCTGCCAGTTCGCGGGAGCAACAGTAGAGGACAAAGCACCTCTGCGGGTATAATGCGACATCTACAACGCACATCCTTTCCACAAATTAGACTCTTACTTATCCTACCCCCTTAGGATTGATCACGAACAATAATCATCCACGTAATCACACCAAGACTTATTAAACTATAATTGCAATCAATCACACATAATTCACATACTTTAAGTAAAAGTATTAAATAGCCATACCAGTGAAGAAGACTGCTCTGAAGGACGAGTCACACTTGTCGACGCTTCAGGACAGGGCTCAGATACAAAAAAAAAAATTAATACTCAAAAGATGACAAAATTGCAAGTCTTTGTGGTGGGCTCTGGTACCAAACCTGTAACGACCCCAAATTGTTAGCCTTTGAAAATGCAGAATATTTTTTTTTCAATGCGGAAACCTAGCCAGAGAATCCGGGGTCCTCACAGTTCCAATTTTCATTGGATAGCCCAATCACTACAAATGAAGTTGCAACCATCATCCATAAGAACCAAACCAATTCCTTTATTTATGAGTAAAAGTAAATTTCAAAGACAAGGTTTTATTCAACTGAAAATAAAAGGACAACTGAAAAGAAGCAAGAAGAACTAAGACAAAAGAAAGAGCCACTTAGTCCCCTGCTGAAGCGGTTAAGCTCAAGTATGACTCTCATCCATCCCCAGATGCATGTCTAACTTCACTGTTCACCATTTCCTGCGAAAAACCAATAAAGTAGGGTGTCAGAACCGAAATTCTGAGCACAGCTACTTCTAAAGAAACCAGGTGAGACAAAGATCATGGATAAGATTTCATGCAATGATTTGAGTGAGTGCAGATATAACATTTGCAACATTCAAATATCCTTACCTACCAACAATTACATATGCTCACCAGTCAAGAACAGTAAAGTAGTACCATATCTCAAGAACTAAATAACAAAACCTTGCAGCATGATTTCAAGAAGTAAATTATATGCTACCACCAAATCATGTCATGATACAGAGAATGATTCAAACATGCATGATCTAATGCAGAACAGGAAAATGCATGATTATGTGCAATGCATGATTTCTTCTGTTATTTTTCATTTAAGTTCTATCTTTCTATATGCATGCCCTATTAAATGCACACAACTTTAAGTTCCTTTTTTTTTATTTATCGTTGCCCGCGGATACACCAAACGGGTACAATTCTTGAGGTCAAGTAGGTTCTCAGGGTAGGTTAACACATAATTTGTATTTTATTATTGGGTTCCGACTTAGCCCTCGACCGAATCACCTTCGGAACATTAGACCTCCATATCTAATGTCGGGGACATAAGAGACACCCCACGCCCACATGTGCCACTTCCTTGGTACCATAAACAACAGCTATGTCAAACACACCACTCCCGGGTAAAGTGACAGACTCTCCTTAAAACCGTGGCCAGGAGAAAGAACCTCAATATCGGGTTCAGGCGACCAAATTACAGCACAGAGAGTTTTTTTATCCTCACAGTCTCCCCAAGACCGGATCTCTAAGATTCTCATACTCTAAATGAGATATCCCAGAATGTATATTACATTGTTCTTATTCATTATATTTTTATTAAAGTTAATTCTTTAAGTTTGCAACACCATATGCAAAGGTAAAGTGAAAACTCGTATCCTCTCTTGCGAGGACCCTTACGGGACTCCGGCCCGTATAAACAACTAGAACAGTGTAGTAATGTGCCAAACCATCTTATGTGGTTTAAGTGATGCAGTTAAAACATATGTGAAAGAAACCAAACCCACGGCTCTCTAGGCCGGTGATGGTTCATTTAGGCCATCGATGCACCACATAATAAAACCAAATTAGTGTTTCATTCATAACACTAGACCAAAGTGCCAAAAGCATATGTATTCATGCAAACATAACTCAATCATATGCATGTCATTTCTCAATCATATGCATATTCACTATGTGTGGTACCTACATCATATACGTGTATTAACCAATGCATATTTCTTTTTGAGCGTGTGAGTGTACACATGCAATACAGATTCTCATCAAGCGTACATGCTCACAAAACTATCAATAACCGATCCATGATCACATTCACGATTGAACAACCAGTAAAATGATATGCTAAGATAATACTTCACATATTCACCGGGCAGAAGTGTAAGTTTCTGCTTATGCTAGAGATTTTGGTCGGACTTACCAATCCCAGACTGGTCAACCTCCTAGCTAGAAACATAGTCAATTCAGTCCAGCCAGTAATACTCTCAATACCACTTCATATTAAAAAGCATATAACCCCATCGGCTATTCATATGATAACCAAATGAATATACGTTAGTCAAATCATAAGCGAAAGGAAAACAAGCCCACACATGCAGTTTCATGATAGGATTATCATTTTCAGTTCAACACTAAAACAACCCTCACATATGCAGTTTTAAATAACGATCGAATTCCTTCTTGCATCGAAATGATTCTTTTATATGAAATTTACACTTACACATTCTGAAATTTACATTAACAGCTAAAATTTATAAATCTAGCCATGACAATAATAACCAAGACATTATTTATATATACATACATAGTCAGTTGGAACACATATTGACTTTAATTCTAATTCAAAACATTGCATGGTGCTGCATCATCAAACACATCTATCCCTGGTTTCGGTATACACAACAATGTTCCATTTTGAGGATAACAAGATTTCAAAAATAAAGGAAATCAATTAACAAAAAAATTGCCTTTATGCAGATCATCGCACAATCCTTGTTTCTCCCCTTTCAAATTACAGACATAGACATCCCCTTTGATATCACGATAACCAAATGCAAACCAAAAATGACTTCAAATTCTGGAAATCCAACATTCAGTCCAGAATAAAATGCACCATTATGAGAATAGCAAGGCAAGAATTTTGCAGTAAATTTCTGAGGCCTAATTACTCCATTATCAACAACAACTACAAGTCCCAACAATCTTTATGTAGTCGGTTTTCAAGATTTCAAGTGCTCGGATTCAAATACCACATAATTCAGGTAAGTAACAGTATCAAGACCTAAATCCACACGCAAGATCAATTAGAAGCACCGTACCTTTTTGAACCCATGTTCGACCCCTCACCCAAAATCGTTAGAAGCACCGTACCTTTTTGAAGCTTTTCGGCGATCGGAGGCTGGGGACGCGAAGAAAGGGCAACGGCTGACACTCCTCACTACTGTCGTGACAGGCTGCTTGTTGTGGCCTTCAATGACAGCCGATGGCCCCCCGTTATCCAGCGTAACGCACACCGTGAGAGAGAGATAGAGGGAGAGAGAGAGATTGAGTGAAGAGGGCAAGAACCTCCTCTCCACTCACCTTTATCGGCTAACCTCCTCCCCTCTTGCCGAGAGGCACGGGGTTGGTTACGCCCTGCGTACCCCCCCCCCCCCCTGCCCCTTTCTTGATTTTGCTACTGATTTATCGAGCAACCCTTATCGGGTTGCCCCTTTCTTTTATAAGTTGTTATACAGGGTGCGGCTCGGGTCCGAACCCGAGACGTGTAACCCGACTCCAAACAATATGGATCCGCAAGTTGGATCCAAATGGATCCAACTGTGGATCCTCGAATTAACTTTTTAAAATTAAAATTTTATTCAATTATTATTATTAGTTTTATTATAGATGTGGATATAAAGACCACTTTATGGGTCCTTGATCCACATGTTGGATCCATTTGGGTCCAATCACGGATCCAACCCTAAATACGTAGTTTTTTTTATACTAATTATTTTTCCCAAAAAAATAATTTTATTTATTTATGATTATACATATATATATATATATTAAAAAATATATATAGGTATATGGATCCCAGACCCATCTACACACCCCTTTTAAATAATTATTCCCTGAATTATTTAATAAATTAAAAATTATTGCACTTATTTATACATATCAAATTTACGAGGTAAATTCATTCGAAAAATCCCTTTATGGGTCCTAGATCTAAAATTTGGATCCCAGGACCAAATCACTCTGCTATGAAATATATATTATAATATATTTAAATAAATGCCTAAAAATTATGGTTATTACACTTATTTACAGGAGTCGCCTAATAGAGTAATCCACATTATTTTAGTATTATCAAAACCAAGGTGCCAGGAAGGAAAATGGAAACAGGAAATGAGACTTTCAAAATTCATGTGAAATAGGAACCATGATATATGTATATATATATATATATATATATATATATATATATATATATGTGTGTGTGTGTGTGTGTGTGTGTGTGTGTGTGTGTGTGTGTAGAGCAAAAATGCAGATATTGACAACATGCATAAAGAATATAAGTTTACACGAACTTTACTTTATTAAATGTTATGATATGATAGATAGTAAGAATTGATATATTTTATTTATTTTTATAAAACATATGATTACATTGACTACAACTATAAAACATTTATAAAGTCGGTCATATTTATATTAACAAATGCATGGCCAACTTACTTTTAATAAAGTAATAAATATCATAAATAAAATATTTAAATGCTATATAGATTTAAATAGAATTAAGAAATAAAAAAATGCAATTGCATTAAAATATTAAATTTCTCAATTTCATCTAAACATTACATTTTTTTAATATTAAAAATGTATATAATTTGTTCTTTTCATAAGTAATTAAAATTTTGAACAACACAACTCAATTTTTTATTGAAAACATAAAATTTTTATTGAAGGGAAACATGCAATAAATATATGGAAAACACGTTGTCTTTCCAAAATCTAGTGTTGGAGCAATCACCAACGCTAATGTAAATTGCATCCAGAAAATCAGTAAATAGTTTCGCCCAACCCTTCAGTATGCCTGAACCCCGAACCCATTTAGCACAACCTATCCAGCCCAAAACCATCTCTTCAAGCAATACTTTTGTTTGAAAACCGTCACCCACGGCTTGTCTTGACTAATGACCAGCCATAGCCATTTCATGAACAAGTTATTCCATCTCCCCATCTCAGGAATTCCAATCCACCCTCTTCCTTACAAGAAGTGAAGGTTTCCCACGAGATTAAATATATCTTTTCTTTTTGGTTCTTTCCTGACCAGATGAAGTTTTCAGATGCTCTATTGATCTGTTTTTTTTGGTCTTGCATGGGATTTGAAAATTTTGCAAGAAACGCAAGCGAAAGGTCACGAGAACATGCTTCACTAAGGTTGCCCCACTTGTAAGAGCAAGGTTGAAACCGACCCAGTTTTCATTTTTGCAAGCACTTTTTCCTCCACATCCTTCCAAAACCGATCTCTTGTGACCCCAAGAAATTAATGACTGGACTAGAAGAATCAATAGTTTTGTGAAACAATTCCAATGCATTTAATGTAGTGATATAAGCTATTGCATCCATCTGAACAAGGATAAAGTCATAAGCCTTATTATGACCATAAGGGTCATAAGGCTTATGCAAACACCACCTGTCCGTAGTATCAATAGTAATGCGGAATCATGGTTGTTATGGAAAGTGGTACCTATCTACTGTTTTTTACACAAGTCTGCATGCTGATTGTGCAGTTGGTAATGTTGAAAATGTTCGGTAAGAAAAGAGACGTCTACAACAGTTTGGTGAAAATTATCTCAACTTGTTTTACACTTGCAATGAATCCTATATCCTTGTACTTATTTTTTCTTAAAAAAAAACTGAATATTTAATGCTTAGTATAGATCGAAGACAGTTGACACTAATATATGTGGCCCTAACAAATTCAAATCGTAGAACATGTGTGTGAAAGAGAAAGATCAGCGTTCACATAGCAATGCCTTGTACTTAAGAGCAACACCCACAACTGGATGCCTTGTACTTGGATCAATAGCAGGGCATGATTTTGTTCGCTAATTATGTGGTGTCCATGGTATACATCATTTGTGATCACGTGGTCAGCCAGCCAGATCTGTACTGGAATAATTGCTTTGTAAGATGTCACAAATTCTTTCACCATAACCATACATGCATAATGCAGGAACCAGCAAGAGAACTTCCGCCGGTAATGAAAGATTGAAATACTCTCCAGAAGGCTACCTGCCCTTCATGTATATCAAGTTTCCTAATCAAGATTAAAAGTTTTGTTTTCTTCCCTTTTACTCATAGTATGGGGAAGTGGAACCTAGGGGTGCTACCAATTGGTTGTAATTGAATGGACTAATTGGCTTGTATCAATTGTAAGACAAAAACTAGTGGACTCTAAGGGTACTAATAATTGGTTGTAAATGAATGGACTAATTGGCTTGAATCAATTGTAAGAGAAAAAACTAGGCTGTTTTGGAGTAAGCATATCTACTATCTTCATAATGTTTGCTAGGCCCTTGAATTTTTTATCAATATATAGCAGAAGTATGGCTGTTCCAAATTAATTGCCCATCTCTAAGAGAACTTCCCTTTCCATTTATTATACAGAGAAACAGCACTTAGGATCATAGACCTGGCTGAACTGTTCTTAGCCTGCCGTTCATACAGTTACCATCCTAGTAGCATAAAACTCTGTGTGTGCCCCCCTCGACCCCCAAGGAGCCTCCTGCTTTAATCTCTAGGATAATTTTTACTGACAAAATGTGAACTGCTGCACCATCCAATGTTTCTAACATCTAACACCCCCTAACTTGATTCATAAAGCACAGGGGAGTAATGTTTAGTACGAGGCGTTCATGCGTCAGTATTGACACCTAATACACATTTTTTATGTGTCAAATGCTAGAAGAGCTCCAAAAAGGAAAAAAAAGTCTACATCAAATAACTAGTCCATTAGAAAAACTTACGTCACTTGAGTACTGCATGAACTCAAGCATTTTAGTAATAATTTTTGTAAATCACCTAAGAAAATCAATGGATCTTTATGTCCCTATGCTTCTTTTCTTTAGAAATAAGGATTAAGAGAAATATATTCACCCCTTCCAGGACGTTCCCATTATCATAAAACTTTTTGAGATGTGCATTGAATTCCATGTTACAACCTCTGACACATGTCACTTGAAGAAAACTATATTGAGGAAATTTTTGGGTCTCCTAAACCTCCTATTTTCAAGTTATGAGTTCTGATCACTGATACCCTAAACTCCAGTTACATGTGGGAAACTCATTTCTTGGGAAACTGTTTCTGAAACTAGAAGAAACCTAGCATTTCTGAAACTTCTGAGATACTTTTAAAAATGTATGAGAAACCTGTTTCACATCACATGGGAAATTCATTTCCCTTCGGTCCATTTAAATCCATTGGTCCAACATTTTCGTGCCAGGATTTTGGATATATCACTATGTTTCACATTTCACATGTATCCATTATCTTATGCCAAGGCAGCAACATTGAACATGTCTTAACCTAACAGAATAATAAAAGTCAACCAAAGTTCTTTTTTGTGCTTGCGTGGGAGGATATCTTCCTAACTCATTGTTCATTACATGGTGCCATGGTAGCATAATTTTCCCATCTAAACTGTTTTAATTCCTTATAATAATTCCATGTCCCCATCTAAACATTGACCCCTTGAAAATCTACTTCCATAGTATGCTGCAGGCTAATATAGATAGTGTGCTGTGAACAAGCAAATAACTTTCAATGGGTGATTATCCATATAGTTCAGTTGGTTCATTAGCCCAGATATGAGTGGTCTTAGATCAGCATCCAGAACCACAAATATTTATGCTATATCTTAAACCATTACAAAATTTTGATACTAAGCTTGGGTACAAACAAATATTGTGAGACTCGAAACATTTGGTCCCACAAACTTAGAGTATCTGACATCTTGATTGAATTTGTGAAAAAGGTTGGAGATCATATTCTTCAATTCCCCAAGAATGCACAATTTGGAATATAAGTGCCAACTTCGGTTTCTTATTATACCTCTGATGGTGGTAAATCCTTGCCTCTCTGAATTGATTTCTCAAGATTTTTTCTGTAATTGTAGACTCAGACTGGAATCAACTTAATTGCAGCAGCAATTGGCATACCAAGGAATCCAAAAAGGATGCACAAAATCCACTGGGGTAAAGTGAGTGGAGTGGTGCTTGCAAAAGTACCAAGGTACTCGACGATTATAACTTGGAATATAACTGTACATGATAGGACACCGACAAACACATTATTCTCCAGTATTCCCTCAAGTACGTTTATCTTTTCCATCTCTCTGGAGTTTATTTCATTGAAAACCTGCAAAATAGAAAGAAAATCTAGTCAAAATAATGCTTCCATTTACAAGGGAAAAAATTGTTGTGTACTGACACGGGCAGTACGACCTATTAAAAGATGCCTTGTTCTCAGTAGGTAAAAAAATGTCAGTAGGTGAATTAATTATGCAGTATAAAATGCCATATATCCAAGCACAACTTTCGAAACCATATGATACATAAAAGCTTGAAACAATAGCCACAAAAAAGAATCACTTTATGCAAAGGGTTTTACTAATTTTGTTTAGTCATGAAACTTGCATATCAGTAGAGCTCAAAATGCTTGGTCCCTCTTTAGGTAGTAAATATGCTTGAATATAGAAGTTATGGTATCTGAAAATACCTGGCAAAAGACAAAGGAATTGAAAATCAGTGTGTTCAATACAAGATCTTCATCTGCGCCATCAAGCTGAAAAATTTCCCTCCCATGTGTTTGGAGATACCATATTACGATAAATTGATAGACAGACTGCCCCAGAATATTTCTCCACATTACATTGCTGATGAAGTTTACTTTCCTTCCTACTGGTTGTCTTTTCATTAACTCATCATTTGGAGGTTCAGTGGCTAACGCAAGTGCTCCTAGTGTATCCATGATCATGTTGACCCAGAGAAGCTGAACAGCAGTGAGAGGGGCACTACCTGAAATGTGCATGGAAACAATAAGGAGCAGTAACACTATATGGGAAAGTAAACTGATTCAAAACATAGAGCTGCTAACAAAACACAAATACCTGTTAGGCATGCAGATGAAAAGTTAACAACAAGGGCAACTACATTAACTGTCAACTGAAACTGCACGAATTTTTGAATATTGATGTATACAGAGCGCCCCCACTTAGCAACAGTGACTATTGTGGAGAAGTTATCATCCAATATAATAACATCTGCACTCTCTTTTGCCACCTGGACCATATGAAGCTGAAATTAAGGTGTGCATGATCGAAGGCAAAAGTTTATTATAGACAATACTCATTTAAAAAGCATACACTAAGGAGCATCACATTGGCCTTGAAGCAGCTGCATGGTACTGCATTTCCTAGATGTGATTAGGTTATTCCCATCTGTCTCTATTTATTGGTGGGGCAGTATATGAAAGAGCGAATAAGTGGATTGAGGAATGAAAGGAGAACCGGGATTTACCAAAGAATTACTGCTGCTCTCCCACCTTTCTTATCATATCAAAAGTGTCTTTCATTTCCCTACCTTTTCTTTCCCTATTCTATCCTTAAGGGTCTAAGATATGGGTTTCTTATACAATAACATATGACATTGTAAGATGCAAAAAAAAAATCAAATAAAAATCTAAAAATTAAAAAGAAATCAGGTGAGATTTTGCTTGGGTATATATATATATATATATATATATATATATATATAATTTATTTATTTATTTTATTAGATTGGAAAAAAAACATAGATAAGCAGTAAAACCACTAACAAACCTAGCTATGAAAATAATAGAACATGAATGAATACATAACAAATAGCAAATAGTAAATAACATCAATAATAAAAGAACCACAAATGCGTACTATGAAAAGCACTTAACATGTACAAGAAAAGTCTAAGATCAAAAGCTTTTTAAAAGGAAGAAATATTAAATATAGTAATAAGTCACTCAATATAACATTGTAAATAAAGCATAAGATCAAGCGTATAATAATTTTGAACCACTTATGTAAGATCATAAGAAATACAATGAATAAAACAATAAGTCTTTTCCAATATTACCATTTTGTTTTCTTCATATTCAAGGACCTACATCTTCTTGATAATAAGTATATTTTTCTTTTGGTGTCAAAGGTGTTTGGTTGTTTATGTTTTGTCTTATTAGTTGACAGATGCATAGATAAGTTATCTCCTAAGGTTGTCAAGTGTTGCTTTCTTGGTTTCACCAATAGTCAAAAAGGGTACAAGTGCTATGATCCTGTTGGAAGGAAAGTGTGGATATCTCGACATGTTTTTCATGAGAATGTGCTATATTTTAGTCAGTATGGAGAAAAGACAGGAAATGAGACTGACTTGTTCTTTTTGGTTCCTTTTGAAGAAAAAGAAGGTGGGAGAGAGAGAATGGAGAGTCAAGGGGAGAAAGGAGAGCAAGTCTTGACTAGAGGAAGTAGGTTTAGTCAAACTTACTCAAGACGACATGAAGATGTGATTGAAATTTCATTTTTAGATCAAGTGAAAGAGCAGGGAAGTGAAGAGGCTAATCCTGATCTTATTCCTGCTTCAGCTGATCCAGGTCAACAAAACTTAGAGTTGCCATCTTTCTTTTTCACTTCTTCCCAGATACGTAAAAGTTCTAGACTCTTTGTGCTTCCATCTCACTTTGTATCCTATAAGTCATTTTATCCTCATCATCGTGCATTTTTAGCCTTAATTTATTCCTATGTAGAGGCAATAGGAAAGGATGAGTGGCAAAGAGCTATGGTTGACAAAATGAATGCACTTAAAAGAACGCAGACACGAGAATTAGTAAAACCTCCTCCAAAGAAAAATATTATTGGAAGCAAATGGGATACAATGTAAAGACAAAGACAGATGGGTCGATGGATAGGTATAAAGCCAATTTAGTAGCTAAGGGATATGTCAACTTTTTTGGAATTGATTTTGTTGAAACATTTTCTCTTGTGGCTCATATAATCACAATTCGTGCTTCCATATTAATGGATCCGACTACGGGAGGTTAGTCTCTCAAATACATGTACACGCCAAGTGTACAATGCGGAAGCAACTAAACCTAAATGGGAAAAATAATTTTGAAAACTATTTTTGTTATTTTTCAAAAATAAAACACTAAGACTATATATATAGCTATTTTCAGTTTCAAAACGCTCTCTTTCAATGTGATTTGGCTCTTGAGTATGACAGTCCGAATAATTCAAAAGAGTCAGCTTGACAGTGACACACACTTGCATAAATGGTGCACAGAGATAGTGATAGTGACAGGAAATATGCTTGCTCAAACGCTCTCACAGACCCATTAAAATTGAAACGATAATTCTGTTAAGTCCATGGTCTAAACTCTAAACAGGTTCTTTAGGAAACAACTATGGTTGTTGGAGCGGTGCCGGGTAATACCGATGCCAATTCTAAAGTGGTCCAGACCACATACTTGAAACAGGTAACATAAAATAACTTGATGCAGGACTGATTTAGCGAATGGACAGTAGTGACAATCTGAATTCAACACAGGTCCAATAAATTCAAAACTTCACAAACGTCGCGTGGGTGCAGACCATACAAATGGATGTCTTATCACAGATTCTAAGACATAAACTTCCCACATTAGGCTAACCCAGAAAACAACAAAGCGTTTAGGGATCAATTAATGATAATAAGAAAATTTCCAGATTGCAAATACACTTTCAAGGATAATTTCAGACTGCAACAGGAGATTTAATGAGTTGATAACTCAAACAAACAGAATGTGATTTTCTGTAAAGATAGAAATGTATTCAGGCATCCAATACAACCCATGCAATCAGGGTCGTGAAATGCACAAACAATGACAGCAAACAGTCAAAACGCCAAACTGATTTCCAATCAGAACTCAAACAGAGTTCTGGAAAATAGATTTTCAGACCTCGATTTCCACAAACACACTAAAATCCTAGCATGCAATAAGAACAAGTTTGGATATATATATATATATATATATATATATATATATATATATATATATATATATATATATATATATATATATATATATATTCAGTTAGGGAATGTATCTGAGAATGTTGCAGCCACACATGATTCTGAACAGTGTCAACTCGTTACCACCAGATGGAGACACACGCCTGGTTCAATGGTGCCCTGGTTCAACGCCCAGCCACAAGGTTCAAAGATACCACAGTTCGTCATCTTAGCTGGTTCGGTTCACACCCAGTCACCAGCTTGGTTCAACGTTGGTTGTTCCTCAAAACGTTCCAGCACAAGTCACAGCAACATACAAGGGAGGACGCCACACACGTCAGCTATGTCCTCCAACAGTTCATCAAATTGGGTTTCACAATATATATATATATATATATATATATATATATATATATATATATATATATATATATATATATATGAGAGAGAGAGAGAGACTTAGTTAGTGTTTTATTTTCAAAAAATAATAAAAATAGTTTTCAAAATTTATTTTTCCCATTTAGGTTTAGTTGCTTCCGCATCGTATGCTTGGCGTGTTATTTGAGAGACCGACCTTCCGTAGTCGGGTCGTATTTGTATCACATATAACAATGAGATCTTTGACAATTAGATGTTAAGAATGTTAAATTATGTAATCAAACTTGTAATTTCGTATATATATTTTATATATATAAGGTAATACATATACATATATATAATATATGTATATGTATTTACCAATTATATATATAAAATATATATAGTCATAGTAAGGGTAGTTTAGGAATTTTACACATATTCTTTTTCGAGAATATGTTTTTTGTATTTTCCTTTTTTCTTTTTCTTTATTTATTTTTGCTTTTGCATTTAATGCATTGTACATGCATTGGGAGGGGCCCAACCCACTAGTCGTTGGACCCCTCCAACGGTCACATTTGTGACCGTTGGAGGGGCTCCAACGACTATGTGGAGCCCCTCCCAAGGCCTCCTCCAAAGCCCTATATATATGGGCAGCTCCTCTTGTATTTCTTAAGGGATTTGGGATTATAGCCCAACCTCTTTAGTGTTTATGAAACTTATGGGTGCAAGTGCACATTTGTGATTCGGTGTGTTGTGTTTGTTGTGCACAAGTGTTCTTGAGTGTGTATGTTCACACATTTATTCTTAAGGTTGTTGCGTTATCGGCTAAAGTATCTTGTTGAAGATACTTTTACATGGTATCAGAGCCTCGTTGAAGAAGAAGAATTGTGATTCGCCTTCTTTTGCATTCCTCGGGAAGCGTGCCTTCAAGTTTTTTGAAATCAAAGAGGATCATCTTCTTCGAGCAATATTTTAGGAGCCTCTTTTGTCAAGAAAGACGCAAAAAGTAATTAAGGTATATACTATCTCTTGCATTCTTTCCTCTCTAATGGGCGAAAAAGACACCCATTTCTCTCTTGGGTTTAAGCTTAATGGCTCAAACTATCATGTTTGGGCCGGTAATATGGAAGCCCATATTAAAGGAAAGGGGCTTTGGGGTTACGTTCATGGATCCATACCGGAACCGGAACCCAAAATTACCATTGTTGAAGGAGGGGATATTAAGATCCTTGAAGGGGATGAAAGACAAAAGGCCCTTGAAGAGTATTCTAAGAAACATGATGATTGGGAAATGAAGAACTTCAAGATCTTATCTTGGATTTTCTCATCCGTTGAGACCAAGATAAATGCCAATATCATCAAATTTAAAAGGGCTTCCGAAGCTTGGGTATATCTTGAGAAAATGTACACCTCAAGAGATCTATCCCACAAGTACTTTCTCCAAAAGAGGGCTTTGACTCTCCAACAAAATGACATGACCATTCGGGAGTATTTTGCCGAATTATCCTCTATTTGGGACGAGCTCGCAATTCTTGAACCTAAATGGAGTGGTGAGGCAATCGAATTAAGGCACAAACAACTTGAAGAAGACCGGTTCTTCAATTTTTTAAATGGCCTTAGACCCGAATTTGAACAAGTTCGGTCCTCTCTTCTCTCCGCCTTCACATCCCCCTCACTCGAAGATGTTATCACCAAGCTAAGTGGTGAAGAAACCCGTATGGGGATTGGCAAAAATAATCCTAGCATTCTTGTTACTTCCTCTACTCAAGAAGATGGTGAAATGGCTAATGCCGTGTCAAGACCGGGAAATAACATGAGGACCTATAGACCTCCTCATTTCAAGAATCAAGGTCAAGGAGGAAATGATCGGTATGGCAAAAGAGATTATAGCAAAGTAACTTGCTATCATTGTAAAGAACCCGGACATATCAAACCCTTGTGTCCTAAATGAAAGAAATTGATTGCAACGGCTATGGCATCTCAAGTTGAAGAACGACCCTCTTTATCAAGTGAGTCTCTTTCTCTTCAACAAATCGTGGAAGCCCTACAACCTCTTCTCAAGGGAGGTACTTCCGGAGCCGCTATGTCATCCTCTTCCCCCGGTAAGACATCTTGGCTTTTAGATTCCGGGGCATCCTTTCACATGACCCCTAGTTATTGCACTCTTTCAAATTTTTCTAAAAATGCTTTTCCATCCTTTGTATCAACCGCGAACGGTACATCTCTTGAGATTAAAGGAATAGGTAATTTTGAAAAACAAGACTTCTTTGTTCCAAAAATTCGTTTTATCCCAAACCTTAACCTAAATCTTCTTTCCGTTTCCCAACTCTCGGACCATGGTTGCGATATAAAATTTTCTTCTAATAAATGTTGGATACAGGATCGCCAGTCCGGGAGATTGATTGGGGAAGGCTCTAGAAGAGGAGACCTCTACTACATAGATTTTCTTCAAGTTCCCAAGAGTCAATTTTGCAATGTCGTCCAAAACAAAGACATTCATGTATGGCATAAGAGATTGGGTCATCCCAATATTGTTAAAATCTCGTATTTGCCTTTTGTTAAACATCTTTGTAAAAGTGACTTTTTGTGTAATGAATGCATTCTTGGGAAAATGAAATGTTTGCCTTTTCCTCAAAGATCCATGTTTACGATAAAACCATTAGAAATTGTCCATTCCGATGTATGGGGACCGGCTCCGGTAATGTCAAAAGGAGGTTTTTCATATTATGTGATCTTTGTGGATGACTATACTAGGTTTTGTTGGATCTATTTCCTTAAACATAAACATGAAGTTTTTTCAACCTTTAAAAGTTTTCACATGATGATTTCAAATCAATTCAATGGATGTTTAAAAATCTTTAGGTCTGACTCTGGAGGAGAATACCTCTCAAATGAATTTAAGAGTTATCTTGAAAATTTTGGAATTTTTCACCAAAAATCATGTCCGAAAACCCCTCAACAAAATGGGTTAGCCGAACGAAAGCACAGGCACATCATTGAAACCACTAGGACTTTGCTCATTTCTCAAAACATTCCAAAAAATCTTTGGGCTGAAGCAGCCCTTACCTCTGTCTATCTCATAAACCGACTTCCATCGAAAAATTTAAACAAAATTTCTCCCTTTGAAAAACTGTATGATAAGGAACCTGATTATTACAGGTTAAGGGTCTTTGGGTGTAAGTGTTTTGTTCTTACTGATAAGAATGACAAACTTTCTCCAAAAGCCATTCCTTGTGCCTTTCTTGGCTATTCTGAAACCCAAAAGGGGTTTCGTTGTTATGATATCAAAAGTGATAAATTGTATGTTTCCAGAAACGTGAGTTTTTTGGAAAATGTTAGTGGATTTGAACGTTGTGACCCCCATAATGAAAATATGGATTATTCTTTTTTATTTGATTTATTGAATAAGGACGATGATACTAGTGATAATGAGTCAGATCAAAGTAACCCAAATGAACTTGAAACCGAGGAAAACATCTCCTTGTCTCCTTCGTCACATCAACCTATTGAATTACCTAGAGACCCTATCACCTATTCTCATAGAGATCAAAACAACTTTAGGAGTGCTCTTGACAGATATAATGATGCCAGTCCCAGTGCCTCTCAGAATGAAGTGATCCCTCGTAGAACTGAGAGAAGTAGAAGGCCTCCTTCTAGGTTCATTTCCTATTACTCTTTCTCACCAAGATATAGAGCCTGCCTTAGTGCCATCCACTCTTATATAGAACCTAGAAATTTTGAAGAAGCACGTAGATGCCCTGAATGGATTAATGCCATGGACAATGAACTTGAGGCTCTGAGAAGAGCCAAAACCTGGGAATTCCAAAATCTTCCTAAAGGCAAGAAAACAATAGGGTGCAGATGGGTTTTCAAAGTAAAAACTAAAAGTGATGGATCCCTTGAAAGGTATAAAGCTCGCTTGGTTGCAAAAGGATATAGTCAAGAATATGGTATTGACTATGAAGAAACTTTTGCTCATGTAGCTCGTATGGTCATTGTTCGATGTCTTATAACCGTTGCCTCTATCAACAAATGGAACATCTATCAAATGGATGTGAAAAATGCCTTTTTAAATGGTGATTTAAGCGAAGAAGTCTACATGGATGCTCCTCCTGGAATGGAGACTCCTAAGGGAAAGGTGCTTCATCTTCAGAAAGCACTCTATGGCCTAAAACAAGCTCCCAAGGCTTGGTATGATAGATTTAACTCTGTTATGATTGAGAATGGTTTTTCCTCTTGTTTTACTGACACTGCTCTATTTGTTAGAAAATCCAATGCAGGGATTGTAATTTTACTTCTGTATGTTGATGACATGCTCATCACTGGGAGTGATTCTAACGGGGTTAAAAGTATAAAATCTATCTTAAAAGATAAATTTGAAATGTCTGACTTGGGTTTTTTAACTTATTTTTTGGGAATTGAAGTGGCATACTCTCTTAGAGGATATTTCTTATCTCAAACTAAGCTTTCTTCTGAGATTATTGACAGGTCAGGTATTACAGATGAGAAGCTTTGTGAAACTCCTGCGGTTGTAGGAGCAAAGATGAAAATTGATGATGGAGTTCCCCTGTTGGATCCTACACCCTACAGACAGCTTGTAGGATCTTTGATGTATCTGAGTATTACCAGACCAGATATATCACATGCAGTCCATACTGCAAGTCAGTTTCAGCATGCGCCTACATCCGTTCACATGAGTGCCATCTTACGGGTCGTAAGATACATAAAGGGTACTCTAAATAAGGGAGTTTTTCTGTCCTCTTCCTCTAACTTAAAATTGATTGCTTATACTGACTCAGATTGGGGAGGTGACACAAATAACCGTCACTCCACCACTGGTTTTTGTGTGTTCTTAGGAGACTCACTAATTTCATGGAGATGCAAGAAGCAACAAAAGGTGTCGCTCTCCTCAACTGAAGCTGAATATCGTGCCATGGCCACTACTACCATGGAGATTGTTTGGATTCACCAACTGCTAGAAGACATGGGGATCAAAATTGAAGGACCCACCAAGCTATGCTGCGACAACAAAAGTGCAATCTACATTGCAAAGAACCACACCTTTCATGAGCGGACTAAACACATCGAAATGGACTGTCACTATGTTCGTGAAGCATATCTCCGAGGAGTTATCGATCTCCCTTATGTCACGTCCGAATATCAGTTGGCAGATTTCTTTACTAAAGCCTTGTGCGCTCCGCGGTTCAACTTCCTTCTTGGCAAACTATCGGTCATCTTGCCCTAAGTTTGAGGGGGGGTGTTAAATTATGTAATCAAACTTGTAATTTCGTATATATATTTTATATATATAAGGTAATACATATACATATATATAATATATGTATATGTATTTACCAATTATATATATAAAATATATATAGTCATAGTAAGGGTAGTTTAGGAATTTTACACATATTCTTTTTCGAGAATATGTTTTTTGTATTTTCCTTTTTTCTTTTTCTTTATTTATTTTTGCTTTTGCATTTAATGCATTGTACATGCATTGGGAGGGGCCCAACCCACTAGTCGTTGGACCCCTCCAACGGTCACATTTGTGACCGTTGGAGGGGCTCCAACGACTAGTGGGTTGGGCCCCTCCCAAGGCCTCCTCCAAAGCCCTATATATATGGGCAGCTCCTCTTGTATTTCTTAAGGGATTTGGGATTATAGCCCAACCTCTTTAGTGTTTATGAAACTTATGGGTGCAAGTGCACATTTGTGATTCGGTGTGTTGTGTTTGTTGTGCACAAGTGTTCTTGAGTGTGTATGTTCACACATTTATTCTTAAGGTTGTTGCGTTATCGGCTAAAGTATCTTGTTGAAGATACTTTTACAAAGAATGCATTCTTGAATGGAGATTTGCAAGAGGAAATGTATATGGAACTACCACAAGGATACTCAGATCCAGAATGTAGAGTTTGCGGACTTCACAGAGCACTATACGGACTCAAACAAGCACCTCGCGCTTGGTTTGAAAAGTTTAGTTCAACAATCCCATTTGGCTTTGAGAAGATTCACTATGATCATATTTTGTTTGTCTTCCTCTGCTCTTGGAAGATGTATATTGCTCTTTTATTTGGATGATATGATTCTCACTGGAGATGACATAAAGACAATTGAAGAGATAAAATTTGAAACTGACCAACACGTTTGAGATAGCTTACTCTCCAAGGGGATTGTACTTGTCTCAACATAAGTATGCTACAAATTTGGTTATGAATGCCAGATTAGTCGATGACTCAAAAAGAGTAAATTTTCTCATGGAGGCAAATTTGAAGATGAAGGCCACCGATGATATTGAGCTAGGGGATTTTGTAGTATATAGGCAATTAGTTGGGAACCTTATATGCTTGATTATATCCAGGCCAGATATAACCCATGTAGTTCACGTAGTTAGACAATTTATGAGTGCCCCTAGATCAGTTCACCTGGCTGATGGACTAAGAATCATCAGGTATGTAAGAGATTCTACGCACTAAGGTATGTTTTTCTCATCTTCATCTGACACAAAGTTTAGAGCCTTTTGTGATGCTGATTTTGGAGGATCCTCTAGAGATAGACTTTCCACTACAAGACTCTGCATTTTTCTTATAAGCTCTTTGATTTCGTGGAAGAGCAAGAAACAATAGAGGGTTGCTTTGTCTATTGCAGAAGCAGAATACAGAGCTATAGCTCAAGTCGTTGCTAAGATTATTTGGATACCATGGATATTAAATGAATTAAAAATTTTATGTGAAAAGAAAACTCAGTTATATTGTGCCAATATGAGTGCTATTCATATTGCCAAGAATCCAGAGTTTCATGAGAGCACCAAACGCATTATAATAGATTGCCATTATACAAGAAGGGCTTATGAAGATGAGATTATAGCTCTAGAGTATGTCAGCTCAAAGAATCAGATTATAGATGTGTTTACAAAAAGTCTTTCTCCCTTGCACTTTAGTAATTTCCTTTTTAAACTTGGAATGATTCCTTTATATCCTCCCAAGTTTGAAGGGGAGTATTGAAAACTATGTATCTATGTAATATAATGTTTTATATTTCTGTGTAATACATCTTGTATTAGGACTTATTGTACATTACCTAATACTAGGGGGTATATTTTAGTCTTTTCTGCCATTTTTTATTGTACGCTAAAGGGGGGCGAACCTTTTTATATAAAGAGGCAAGCCCTCTCACGATATGGGATATTGAAAGCAACTTTGTTTCCTCTCTCCTTTTTGGTGTTCTTGGAAACCCTAGTTGCTTCTCCCTCTCTATTCTCACAGAATTCAACAACTTCATCATTTTTCCATCTACACTATAGTGCCCAATCCTTGATGTGGTGTGCATGTCTTATTGGCCCACATAGCCTGGAAATTATTCAGTAGTGAAAGCAACCTTTCTACAAGTCATCCTGATGATTTTGCATGTCAATAAGAACTTCAGTCCTTTTAAATGAAGCACAGGAACCCCTCTAATGAAGTAGCAAGGCTGATCCTAGGTTATAGCCAAAAAAGTGACTTCAAAATCAGTTACTCCTTCAAAATTGGGCTTCCCCACTTTAATTGACATCTATTCATCTGCTTCTTGAACATACATGTGATGAAAAGTTTATCTTGAAGTCAGTGTCTAAAATAACTTTTCTATGTAGGTGCTCTTATGGCTAACAACCAAAACTGAAGCTCTAAAGGCACAAAATAACAGTAAGATGGTTCCTGTTTTCTGTTGACCTAATTGCATTGGATTAATGCAAGTAATTATACCTACTAACAAATGTAGGTTCTAGATGGGCTTGGAATTGTTATTTGTGCTTTTATGCATAATTACCTACATAGAAAAGCAACAGATTGGTTGATGAAAAGAAACAATTAAGCCGATCAGCAGGGATATCTTGACCACCTAAGCCTTTTAGAAAGTGTGATAATTGGTTGTTACAATGTAATGACATCTATGTTTTCTCCAATGACTTAAGCCATTAGAAATGGTAGAACAGATGAATTCAAGGGCTACCATACCTCAGTTCCTGCTATGCCCATTGCAAGTCCAATATCAGCCTCATGAAGAGCTGGCGCATCATTTGTCCCATCACCAGTCACAGCAACAACTTCATCAAACATAGAACGTAGGTGACTGACCAAGGTGTGCTTATCTAGAGGGGAGGACCTTGCCATCACCTGCAAACACAGAATGACTTAAATTTCATATCTTGAAACTGATTGAAAAGTAGAATAAAAACCATATTTAATTGTGTCAAATGATAAAGATGTTTGCCTTGCCTGAATCTTTGGAACTAGTTCAGTCATTTCGTCCAGACTCTTCTCCCGAAATTGTGGCCCTTCAATAGCAATTCCACCATCAGTTAGGATACCACATTCCCTGGCAATTGCCTTTGCAGTGGTTATGTTGTCTCCAGTAACCATTCGCACAGTAATACCAGCTGACCTGCATATCTCAACAGACTTCTTCACACCAGGACGCACAGGATCTTTGATACCCACAATACCAATGCATATATAACCCCTACTTGGAATTTGATTTTCCTGAGAGAAACCATCTTCGAGTTCAAGGTAAGCAAGACATAGTGTTCGTAAAGCCTCACCAGCAAATCTTTCAATTGTATCCTTGAGATGATTAACTGCTGCTTCATCAAGGGGGGAAACCTTACCAGTTGAATCTATATATTTGTCACAAGCATCCAGAATTATTTCAGATGCACCTTTGCAATGGGCACACAAACCTCCATCTGGAAGCTGCAGTACCACACCCATTCTCTTCTTAGCAGAATTGAAAGGCTCAACTTTGAGCAGTTTACATTCTTGGCGCACTAACTGGAAATCTCCACCCAGCAACAAACCAAATTCCAATAAAGCTGTCTCAGTTGGCGTTCCTAGAATCTCAACCCTTCCATTCTTGTCTCTTACCACATCACCACCAGTGTTGTTAAATATGGATTGTAAAAGGATTTTCAGCACAGGATCTGGAATTTCAGTTCGAATACTATCTGCCTCCTTTGAGTTGCTCACTTCCTTGATGTTACCACAAATGCAGGATTTCACAACAGTCATATGGTTGGTTGTCAGGGTTCCTGTCTTATCACTGCAAATGCATGTTGCAGAGCCCATAGTTTCACAAGCAGCAAGATTGCGAACAAGTGCTTTATCATTCATCATCTTCTTCATGGCAAAGGCAAGGCTCAGTGTCACAGCCAAAGGCAACCCCTCTGGGACTGCAACTACAACAATTGTTACTGCCACAGCAAAATATTCTAACAACTCCATAGCATCTTCCCAAGACCAGCTAAAATGAGTACCTTCCTGCAGTTTATGGCTAAAAAGGCTTTGCGCTAGCACCGCAAAGGTCAGTACAGCAAAGAACAACCCGATTTTCCCAATGATAGTGGCCACACCATTGAGTTTGACCTGCAAAGGTGTTTCATCATCCCCTCCTTCACTGAGAGTTGCCATCAATTTACCCCATTGGGTCCTCATTCCAACAGTTGTCACCAGCATTTTGCAGGATCCATCTTGGACCTTAGTTCCTGATAAAAGAAAAGGATAGTCTGCATTTACAGCTATGGGCTCACTCTCACCTGTTAAACTTGATTCATTTATTAGAAGAGAAAATCCAGAGACAAAAAGTCCATCTGCAGGAACTTGATCACCAATTGACAGGTGAACTAGATCACCAGGAAGCAAATCATATATTGACATTTTCTGCCTGTACCCATTCCTAGTTACATAAACTGAAATCTTCTTTTTCTCTTTGTCCAAATCCTTGAACTGTAAAGACTGGCGATAGTCACTTGTTGCAGTCACAAATACAACCAACCATATACTTGCAACAATTCCAAGCCCATCATGGGCACCTGCAGGCCATCCTTCCATGGTGATTCCAACGAGCAAAGACACAAGTGCACAGATGCCAAGGATAATAAGGGTCATGTCTTGAAGTGCTTCCCATACAAACAACCAGAATCCACGGGGTGGGCTCTCAGTAAATCTATTGATTCCATAAAGATCTTGCCTGATTTTTAACGCATCATTTGTTGCATTAATCCCATCAATGCATGATGTGCAAAGCTTGTTTGCTATGCCTTCCACACCACAATGGCCTTGCAACTTCTTTATATCTTGGCCTTCAACAATGTTACCCAACTCATCAGCACACATCCCAAAACCTGCATCTTTGACTTGATCAGGGACTGTATAATCACTTGAAGCACATCCTATACCTGCAAAATAAAAAGAAACTTGATGTTAAGTAACAATCATGATAGAGAAGTGGCTCTTTAAAACAAGACACTGATAAAGAAGAAACACTCACCATGGATAAACTGAAGTACAGCTTTTGAAACCAAAACAGCAACCCTTAACTTCTCCTGAAATGGTAGCAGAGCTAAGCATTTAATATAATAAGGTTTTTTTTAGAAATGTAAACGGCATCCGTTAGATTGCTGCAAGAATGTCTAAATGTAAACTTAAAACTGAGGCAGCAAATGAAAAACCGTCACATGGACAGTTCCACATGCTCTCAGTCATGTCCCCTTGTTTACTATTCTTAATAAAAATTTGCACAAAAATAGTATCTCTCTTGTCCTTTTAGCCATGTCCTTGTGACAGATGAAAAGGATGAGTTTTATGTGATCACAACTTTGACTGTTTACAGCCAAAATAAACGACTATCATGTCAACTTTGCCAACAAAAAGAACAGTATCACAGCATTCATAAATATCAAATTTAACTGCCAAAATTGCTCGAGATTGAAAGAAATAATAGTAAACATACAAGATAATGCAGTTAAAAGGAATGAAGCAATCAGAAAAGTGAAAAAAGCCACCATTATGAGCAGAGTTGTTTACTAGAAAAAAGTTCACACTTCAAAAGCTCTAAAGAACATATTAAAGAAATTCACATGTAGGACCTTTGGCTCCTGTAATTGAGCTGATCTAAAGCCAGAAATTTGACATACGACACTGATGTGGTGTGACCAGTTGACTGTTCTAGGAAACCTCCCAAAGTTAAGAAAAAAAATCTTGCTATCAACCACATCCACTATTTGGGACAATATCATTGACATTCTCATCCCATCGACCTTTTTGAGTTTTACAAATGATTTGAATTTGCTATATCTATGCAATATACTTAAGAATCAGCAGTTCAGCATCTAACCATCACCCAAAGGTTTAGAACTTTACAGCCATAATCATGATCTACCAAGATTCTCATAATTCCTGGTTCCCATCTAAATTCCTCCATAAAATAAGTGAACATATTTCAAGTCATGCTTTTTAAAATCTTAATAAAAAACATACTTTCTCATGTGAACGATGTCATGCTTCTTAAAATCTTAATAAAAAACATACTTTCTCATGTGAATGATTGGTTGCTCTTTATCTGTTTATAAATTTCTAAAACTAAGCATTTGTTACATTACACTCTACACCAAGGTTGCCAAACTAGGAAGCAAAAGCGGCAAACAATACGGGAAGTGAAAGCGAGAAGGAAGCAATATAGGAAGCAGAAAGCAAGGAATAATACAAGCAATATAAGAATTGAATGAGAATAGAAATGGAATACAAATAAAAACTGAAATAAAAGTGACTATTCTTAAATTTCATGTTTTTTAGTGTAAGAATTAATTTTTTAATAAAATCTAAAAATGATAATTGTCAATTTAGAAAAAGCACATGGAAGTGAGAAGCATGAGAGGAACACATAAAAAACATGAAAAGTAGAGTGAGAAAACATATAAGAATAATAGATGAAGTGTGTGGAAAGCCTATGAGAAGAGTGGGAGAATCAAGATTCCCATCAAGTTTTGGAAGCGAGGAGTATCACGCTTCCGAAGCGAGTTTCCGGGAAGCGGGCTTCCCACCTGTCTAAGAAGCTTTGGGTAACTGCTCCACACCCTTATTAATGAGACTACGGAACACTACCATAGCAATGTTTGGAAGCACTACTATAAAAGTTGTGTTTTGCCAACTTTTACGTTTGTAAGGTGAACATCAAAGTTGATCAAGTTTTTGGCTCTTCAATATTCTCACGAAATCGTTAAATTCTAGTAGAACATAGATCCCATAATGAAGTCAATAAATGCAAGTATGGCGTAATATTTGTCAGGAGAGAAAGATGTGCTACCCATCCTTTATTCACCATCATTTTGATTTACAAAAAAAGGTTTTTAAGCAAATTGGTGATAATCTTGAACTTTCAGATTTTCAAAATCTGATAATCCGAACCATGAGAGGAAGCGGCACATGCAATCATGACGTGTTTGAGAGAGAGAGAGAGAGAGACTTTTTTCTTTTTGAGAAAAACAACTAATAATTTTCACCAAACAGCCAATAGTGAGAGAATCTACCATGCCCAGAAATATGTAGTCCACCTCTATACAGAGTAGAAGAATTAAAAAACAAAAAAGGGTCACCTTCGCCAGTACTAGTGCATCAACAACTTCCTGTTCGAGTCGACCGACCCTAAATCATGAAACCAAACCTCAAAATCTAATGAAACCACAAGAAGAAATATAGAAAAGGAGGTTAGAGAGAGAGAGTCTTCTTAAGGATTTTCCTGATATCTGATGGAGGGAATTGAGCTATATCCATCCCAAATTCGCCATCACAGGATGCCTCCCTCCTCTCCTTCCTGTTCGTATTCTTCACCGGCGTCCTACGTTCGGGTTCCGGCAGTTTCAGGCAGGCACAAGGCCCGAAGTTGCATCCTATGAGCAAAAGTTTGGGATAAGGACATCGATGGGGAGTGTGATAAATGAGGTGAAGGTTGGATGATGGTTCTCGACCATCCCCTCAGAGGGACTACAGCAGCCATTACCAACGCCCGGCATTCATACTTCTACACTTGACAGTTCGATTTCCGGCCAAAACCGGCCGAAAATCGTCCTCAAACCAGCAATTCTGGACCTTAAAGGGAGAAAGATTGAATGGGAAGGAATTTAGAGAAAGTAAAGACTATAAAGTCAACCCCCAAAAGCTGAAACGATGCAGGCTAGAAGGATTTTCTTTTTAGAATACCGAATGCATGGAAGGTGTTTATCCAAAGAGAGGCAGGGAAAAAAGTCGACGTATGGATTTTTTTTCGAGAATATTGAAATTTATGTCCGTCTTAAGAGCATTAAAAACAGAAATTTAACATTAAATTCATACTTGCCAAAAATATCTGGCATCAAATAAAATATCTACAGATATTACCACAAAAAGACCAATAAGAGAGTGAAAAGCGATCACATCATCCGATATTTAATGAGATTCACCTTGCATCCAATGCTAATCATCGAACCAACGTCTAGGATTCCACAGATTTTGGATGTGGACTAAACCTAACCACCCAGATGCATCAGTCGGACCGCTAGGATCAACATAGGTTTTTGTCTATATGTCAGAGGATATTAGATATGTTTTTACTAACAATGACATTTCTGGCTGTTCAGCGTTATTCCTCTCCAAAAAAAAAGAAAACAAATTGCAGTGCCTTATAAACACAAAACATGCACCAATCAATATACACATGAGCCACGAGGTAACGTTATGAGAGCGGATTTTACCACTTCACATACGGAATATCACGAGAGGTGACAAACGTTAAAAACGGCAAAATCTCTTTTTTCAAAAACTTTGAGAGAATTTGAAATTTTTTCATAAATCTCGCATTTTTTGGCAAAATCTTGGCAATAAAAAAAATAAAAAATAAATATTTTTTATAAGAAAATATTAATAAAAATTATTTAAAAATAAAAATACACAGTTTTTTCCCATAAAAAGCTGTTTAAAACTTAAATATCGCATTTAAATCACACTATTTATGTTTTTTCATAAATCTCGCTATATTTTGAAAATCTCGCAAGAAATTGTCATTTTAAACTTCATGCAATTTCTCACGATATTATGGCGAGACTTTCATAAATCTGGCGGTATTTGTCACTATGGACGTAAGTAGACCTGTTACACGTATCATTATTTTGTACCACGGTAACATTTTTGAGTATCGAGAAATAGGTTTGTTTTGTACACTTTGATATACGAATAGTTTCAACAAAGTTCACCACCATTATCAATTCATCTTTTTGGTTCAAAACCCAACATGGAAAATTTTCTAATTTTCTTATGATAAATAATTTTCCAAGACCAACAAAAGTCCAAATGGACGAACAAACACCAATTACTAAACACAAACACATGAGATAGAGAGGAGGCCTAGAACAAAAGACTACCTGATTGGATCTTCGCATAGCCTGTGCCTCTGATCTCTTGGAGAGGTTCGCGGTGAACCGAAACCTTCGTTTCGGGTTCTTCACGACGCCACACACTTTCCTCCACCGTATCAATGCTTCATCAGACGAGTGCTTAGACAGCACCCCACCAAAGTTCTCGTTCAGATAGCTCTCCATTTTGCCTCCTTTCACAGACTCAAACCCTCAATCAAGAGACCTCCCAAACACAGCTTTAGACCAACCCATCATCCGATTTATTCATTCCCTCCCCAAGGAGAAAGAAAAAGAACACAAAAGAAAAGGAATAAAGACCAAGAAATAGCCTTCTTTTAGTGCAATGAAGCTACCAACAAAATTCTTTTCAGACACGAAGAAGCTTCACTAGAATTTCTAGTTTGGTTTTCTTTACTTGTGATGTTGAGATGGTTACTGAGATCCCAAAAAAAAATTGAGACCCCAAAGAGTATTTCAGCAGGAAAAAGAGGGAAATGGGGATTGGTTGTTCAGCATTATTTGATGCAACAGGCAGCGGGGGGAATGGCCACATCTTCCCGAGTGGTTACGGGGAAACCGGGTCAGCAACAATGGAGTTACTGGGGCCTCTCCTTGGCCACTGTTTTAGGCTGAATCAATCTTGACTCGTTTGGCCTGACAAGAATACCCTTTCCTTCCTGCGTTATATCAATGACATAAATTTAGTAGTAACCGTTGTTTTGGCTGAGGAAAAGTTTGTTTGTTTTTTCTTCGATATTTTACTCAAAGAAACGCGCAGGTTATATGTTCCCCCTCAAACTTTAGCTACAATGCCTGTTCAGGGGTCCCAATGAGGGCCACATATAGAAAGCTCGTGGGTCTGGTATTCCTGTGTGTGTCAGCATCACTTAGCATAGGAATTCGGCGGGGTTGCAAAGACTTAAGTACTCTTTCCTGCCATTCTTGCCATGAAACGACGATTCAAGAAAAGGATAAAAATATCCATTTAGAAAAGTAAAACGACAGTGCAAGATCCTCCATCTAAAAAAGCGAAACGCCGGTTTAAGCCATTCTTGCCATGAAACGACGGTTCAAGAAAAGGACCAAAATGTCCTTCATTCAAAAAAGGAAAACGACGGTTTGAGATCCTTCATCTAGAAAAGTGAAATGTCAGTTCGAGAATGATGTTAACTCTTCAAAGTTCAAACATTTCGTTTTTGCCCTAAGCAATAAACTTTTGCACCATCTGCTGTAACAGGAGCTTCATTTGGCGATGCACCCTTTATCGTAGTTTGCTGCCACCAGATCCTTCTTTGCTGTCGTCTGCTGTCGTCGGAGTATCTTTGGGCGTCGTCTGCGCTGGAGCACCCTTTGCCATCGTCTGCTGTCGTCGGAGCACCCTTTGCCATCGTTTGCTGTCGTCGAAGCACCCTTTGTCATCGTCTGCTATCGTCGTAACACCCTTTGTCATCGTCTGCTGCCATCAGAGCATCCTTTGTCATCGTCGGAGCATCCTTTGTCGTCGTCTGCGCAGTGACAACATCGTTGCCCCCATCAACTGTATCTACCTTCTGGGTGTTTCTCTTCCACTATTGGATTACCAAGGTTTCGTTATGTAAACAAATCAATTTGTAAATCTGGCAGCTAATTCTTACATCTGAGTGGCCATCTTCATGCTAAATAACACCTATTTTCATACTGAAATAAATCAATTTGTACCTATCCACCTTTTGGGCATCGAAAAATAGTTAACACGGTTTATTTTTATAAAGGCCAAACATTTCAATGATATGTACTTATAAAGGCTAAATTTCTACAATGATTTGTACGTTTAAAGCATGAATGATTTATACATTTAAATCAGTACCAATTTATATGTTCGATGCAACAACAATTTATACGTTTGAAGCAATAACAATTTAATGAAACAATCACGATTTATACTTAAGTTTGATAAATCGTACAACAATGTTTACGTATGAAGCCAAACGTTACAACGATATGTACTTATGAATGTTATGATTTATACAACAATTTGTAAGTTTGAAACATCAATGATTTATACATTTAAAGCAGTAGCGATGTATATTTCTTACAACGATTTTTACTTATGAAGCCAAATATTGCAACGATTTGTAATATTGGTGATTGTTTAACGAATGGGATAATTTGTATTATTATATACTTGGGGAGGCGATTGTAATATATAATGATGCGGTTAAATTTATGTGTTGTGCATGTTAGTAATGTCTAAAGCTCGTCAGACAAGAAATCATTCGCCGTTCTATGGGATGATTATTAGAGAAGTTATCCGTCAGTCCCATCTATATGAGCGTTATAAAAGGTACCAAAATATAATGAAGATTGAGAATGATAAAGACAGGGACAAAGCATTGGAATTGTATTATGTGAAAGATTATCCATCAGATATTAAGGATGAAGAGCAAAGAAAGAATAAGGAAGAACTAAAAATGAAGAAGAAGAAGGATGACCAAGAGAAGGAAAAGCAAAGAAAGAAGGAGGAGGAGAATAAAAAGCAAAAGCAAATGAAGGAGGAGGAGGAGGAGGAGAGAGAAAGGCAAAGGAAGAAGGCGGAGGAAAGAGAAAGGCAAAGGAAGAAGGAGCAGAATGAAAAGCAAAGAAAGAAAAGGCAAATGAAGAAGGAGGAGGAGGAGAGGGAAAGAGAAAAAAATAAAGAGGAGGAGGAGAGAGAAAGGAAATTAAAGAAGAAGAAGGAGGAGGAAAAGAATGAAAGGCAAATAATGAAGCAGAAATATTTTGAAAAGCAAATAAAGATAAGGCAAATGAAGGAGGAGGCGGAGGAGAGGCAAAGGCAAAAAAAGAATAAAGAGGAGAGGAAAAGGAAATTGAAGAAGAATGAGAAGGAAGAGAAGGAAAGGCAAATGATGAAGATGGAAGAGAAAAGGAAAAGAAAAAAACATCAGGATGAGGAAGAGAAGAAAAGATAAAGAAAAAAGATGGAGAAAGAGGACGAGGAAGAGAAGAAAAAGCAAAGGAAGGAGAAGGAGGACGAGAAAGATAAGGAAAGAGAAAGGAAGAAGCAAGGGGAGGAATAGAAGGAAATGGAAAGAAAAAAGCAGGAGGAGAAAGAGAAGAAAAGGGAAAGGAAGAAGCAGAAGGAGGGAGAGAAGAAAATAAAAAAGAATGAAGAAATTAAAAAGCAAAGGAGGGAGGCGAATGGGCGATGAAAGGAAGAAGTAGAAAAACAAAGGGAGGCGGCAGAACAATAAGAAAGACAGAGGATGGAGGAAGGGGATGAAGAGGAGTGATCAAGGTACATAAATCGATCATGTCTGTCACAATTTACTATGATAGGTATTACTGTGATAGTGATTACTATGTATAGCGATTAATGTGATAGCGATTACTGTGAACGATTTACTGTGATAGATATTATTATGAATAGCGATTACTGTGATAACGATTACTATGTATAACGATTACTATATATAACGATTACTGTGAACGATTTACTGTTATAGGTATGATTCTGTATAGCGATTACTGTGATAACAATCACTATTTATAGCGATTACTGTGATAGCGTGTATTCAACGATTATTATTTATAGCGATTACTGTGTACAACGACGTGTAGAAGTACAAATTGGACTAATTTACAATTGATACGAATAATATGCTATTTTGTGTTACAGGGAGGTCAAAAGAGAAGTAGAGCACCAAGTGAAAAGCTCAGAGAGCGATGTTAGTGGCATGTAGTTCTGTCGTGGTATGAACAACTGAGTGAATATCAGAAGGATTGATTATGAAATATGCACTTCGGTGGCCTTCTAGACCAACATTATTTTGAAACGTGTTGCAACACCATGACCCACCTAGTAAATAAGTGGAATCATAAGACGAACACATTCCAGTTTGATTCTTTTGAGATCACCATGACCCTAAAAGATGTGGCGCGAATTACGGGTCTTAAGTGCCATAGAAGTGCTGTCCTATTACGGGATTCAAACTATAATGCAAGGGACAAGTGCACGACCCTTCTAAGAATGTCGATGGAGGACTGAGGTCAATGTATTTATGGTGAAAGCAATTTCACATTGATGAAAGTTTCTTCTTTTCGTAATAAATGGAAAGGTCGGTCCGCTACATGTGCATCTAAAAAAGCTTACTAAGAGTTGCGTGACTTCCTTCTTTAATTTTTTGGACTTATTTTATTTTCAGATTTGTCTGGTTCAAGGTTAAGTTACCTGTGGCTGCAGTTCTTGGAAGACTTTGATGAAGTCGACAACTATGCATAGGGTGTTGCTATGCTCGCACACTTGTACAGTCAACTTTACCGTGCGAGTAAGGGTACAAAAATCATCACAGGGTTTTGGCCATTTGTCCAGGTAATTATTTATTACATATTTGGTAATTGTAGACTAAGATCATTGAAGGTTATAGTCTTACTAATATATTGATTTTATAGGCATGGGCGTGAGAGCATATTGTAGCATTGCATCTTTAGTGTGGCTTTGCGATTTGTGGTTTTCCAAAGATCGGTCGGTGGGCTAGAATAAATGTCAAGGAGGATAATGCTAAGTTCATTTTAGATGGTCTGCGATTAAATGACGTAAATGGTTTACAATTATTTCAACATTTATCATTCATTAGTATAAATTATTGAAATGTTTAGCATTCTTAAGTAATCATAGTTGCAGGATTTTATCTTCGTTAGTACAAATCGTTATTGATTTAGCATTTAACTTTCATTAGTATAAATCATTGTAATCATTTACATTCTTAAGTAATGATCATTGCAGGATTTTGTATTCCTTAGTATAAATCATTATCCTTTGAGCATTTAACTTTCGTTAGTGTAAGTCATTGTAATCGTTAGCATTCTTAGTAACAGTCGTTGTAATATATTTTGAAATTGAAATCAGTTTCCGACTATAGGATGAAACATAGAATGTATCAACTAAATCCAATATGAATCCTAACTCCAACACAATCTTGCAGGTCCCAACGTTCTTGACATGCAAACACATCCTATTTCCAGAAAAGATGCTTCTCTCATGCTTTGTTGGTTTCCTCTTGTTCAGAAATGCCTACAAAGAGTTGACAATGTTTATCGTAGCACTAGAATCAATCCACCAACTATGTAATGGAACATGAATTAAATTACACTCATGAGAAACAAATGACTTATTACATTTATTTTCGAGCTACTTCTTATACTTCAAACAGTCCACCTTTTTATGCCCCATCTTTTTGCAGAAGAAACACTTGATAGAAGAGCCTCCTGATTGTGATTTAACTTTCGCCTGAGAGTTTGAACTCTCCTCGATGACTTTCTTATGATTTTTCTTCTTGAAGGAGCTTTTCTTTGGCTTTGGCCTCAGCATCTGTTTATTCTTATGAGAGGCCATATATGCACTTAACACCCTCTCACCCTTTAATCTTTTCTCTTCTTCAACACACTTGGCCAAAAGGTCATTAAAAGACCACTCATCATTATGTGTGTTGTAGGAGATTTTGAAGGGTCCATACTAAATTGGTAATGAGGTTAAGATCAGATGGACCAAGAAGGAGTCAGAGATGGTGAACTTCATGTCATTCAATTGAGTCACAATATTTTTCATTTCTAAAATGTGTTGTCGGATATGACTGTCACCAACATATTTCATAGGCACTAATTTTGACATGAGCGTACTGGCCCTTGCCTTATTAGAAGTGACAAATTGAGCCTCAATGGATCCCAGAAATTCTTTTACTATCCTACAGTGAGGAATGACACCTCGAATATTTTTAGCCACCCGAGATTGCAAAAGCAACAGACTAAGTTTGTTCAAGCACTCCCACTTCTTAGAGGTAGCCTTCTAATCGGTTGTACTCTACTCTGTAAGAGGAGGAGGTTTGTCAATTCTAAAGGCTAGATCTAAATCCATATAGCCCAAAGTGAATAAGACGATTTCTATTGTTGGAGTCAGAATTCATATTGGATTTGGTCGATACATGCTAAGTTTATTTTAGATGGTCTGCAATTAAATGAGGTAAATGGTTTAGAATCGTTTACAATCGTTTCAACATTTATCATTCATTAGTATAAATCGTTGAAATGTCTAGCATTCGTAAGTAATCATCATTGCAGGATTTTGTCTTCATTAGTACAAATCGTTATCGCTTTAGCATTTAACTTTCATTAGTATAAATCGTTGTAATCATTTGCATTCTTAAGTAATGATCGTTGCAGAATTTTGTATTCCTTAGTATAAATCGTTATCCCTTGAGCATTTAACTTTCGTTAGTGTAAGTCATTGTAATCGTTAGCATTCTTAGTAACAGTCATTGTAATATATTTAGCACTCATTATTATAAATAATTTTAATATTTAGCATTCATTAGCATGAATAATTGTCTATACCTAAACCATAATCTGCAATGTATAGGTTATGTGGAGACCGTACGGAGATGGGGAGGACGAGGACCAAGAGGTTGTTGTTGAGGATGCGAGACTGTCTGACTGTGATATTTGGTTGTTTAGCAATTATGAAGCCGAGTTACAGCATGGTAGTCGAGTTCTCCTACAATCTGGCTTGGGACAGTCTACCCCAAAGAAGCATGTTAAAGTGAGAAAGAAGATGAATAGTGGTGAGGCTAGGAACGTGAATTGACACGAACGCTATAGAGAACAATTGGATAGCTGGAATAAAGGAGGTGTTCGTGCCATAGCGTATGATTATAAAGAATGACAATATGATCCCAACTATTTCCAAAAATATTGGAAACCCATGCGTCAAAAACTGGAGATTGAGAATATTGAGAACCCATGCCTCCCTCTCGTGCCCCATCATATCGCATCCCACCATAGAAAACACGTCCATCGTCTCCCTTCGGCTACAAAAACGATTACCTCAGTTGCAATACATGATAAAGAGAAAACACAGCTCACAAAAGAGAAGGTAGTCTCCGCCACAAGGTTAGAGATGTTGGAGAGGGAGAATAAGGACTTACAGAAGCAGGTGAGGAATTTAGGGAGACAAATGCAGTCACAATATGATACACTGGTAGAGATGATGGCCAATGTTTATAATAAGATCAAGGAAACCAAGAGGCCATTGAGGATAGAGAGTCAACCAAGAAAAAGAAAGAGACAATTTTTATGTCATAGTCTATCTGAGTCGTCAAGTGCCACTGAATGAACGATAGTGATTTTTTTTATCTCGATAATTATTTATTGTAATTCTATAATTTTTTCTTGTAATTCTATAATTCTTTTTTGTAACATGACATTCTTTAATTGTTTAATTCTTTTTTTAATAAGTGTAACACACAAGTGTCACTGAACAAATCATTGTAATGTTTGGCCTTCATAAATAAAAGTGATCGCGATTTGTTTTTTATAAGAGATCGCGATTGGCTTGCAACCAGTTGTATAAGAGATCATGATTTATTTTTTATAGAAGGTGTTCCATCACGATCTGTACATCCATCCCATCTAAACTCATCAAATAATCGAACCAAATCTTTTTGAATATCCTATTGCGATTTTTCTTTATGAGCTTTGTCCTAGTGAACGATATGTTCCATCATGATTTACACAATGACTGTAAAAACCAGTTAAAAAAAAAATTAAAAAAAGATCAGACCCGGGTCGGGTCCACACCCGACCCGGATCCAACCCGTGCCAACCCCTCGAAAACCCTTTTCGAGGGGACTGGCAGCCCACGGCAGGGGGCTTCTCCGGCGACACAGGGGGCGGGCCCTGTGTGCACCCCCTCCCTATTAAAAGACGAGAGGGGAGAGGGGAGGGCCTACGAGCCTCCCCCAACCCCAGACTCTCTCTCTCATCTCTCGTCTCTCTCCCCTCTGCTCTCTCTTCCCCCGACTCTATCTCTCTCTCTCTTTGCCGACGCCGGCCAACCCCCTTCACGGCGCCACCCTCTCCGGCGAACCCCCCTTCACGGCAGCCCAGGTAACCCCCTCCTCCCTCTCTATGTCTCCCTCTCGATAGCGGCAGGCAAGGGCCCCTGCGACTCCTCCCCCCCTCTGCTTACCTTTTCGGCAAGGGGCCTTCGGCCCCTGCCCCCCCCCCCCCCCCTCCTTTTGTTCACCTTCCGGCAGGGGCCATCGGCCCCTGCCCCTCTTTTTAGTCCCGCAGGGGCCAATGGCCCCTGCCCCCCCCCCCCTTTTGGTTTTCCCTTTCCACGTAGGGGCCGATGGCCCCTACCCTCTTCCTTAAGAGAGGAGGTAGGAGCCAAAGGCTCCTACCTCACCCCTCGGAAACAAAGCAGGGGCCATTTGGCCCCTGCCCCTCTTTTAATCGACAAGGGCCAGAGGCCCTTGTCTCTTTTTCTGGCGAGCCAGGGCTCGGCAGGGGCCTTTGGCCCCTGCACTCTTCCCCTATGCATTCCCTTGGCAGGGGCCTTCGGCCCCTGCCCCTGCCCCTTTCTTTTAAGAAGGCTGGCAGGAGCCGAAGGCTCCTGCCCCTCCTTTTAAAAACCCAGCAAGGGCCTCGAAGGCCCTTGTCCCTCCTTTTGAAGACTTAGCAGGGGCCAAAGGCCCCTGCCCCTCTTACTATTATCACGGCAGGGGCTGATGGCCCCTGCCCTCCTTTAGATATCCGGCAGGGGCCGATGGCCCCTGCACCCATCTCCTTTAAATGACATGGGTCATTGGACCCTACCCCGTTCTCTTTCGTAACGGTACGGGCCAATGACCCCTGCATTGAGTTGCGGAGAAACCGAGCTTTCTCCCTACCTATATTCATTTTATACATGCTAAACTACGTACTTTTGCAGTGTTACGCAACGGAGCCCGTTCGCGCCCCGCGAACTAAACCGACGATCACTTACGTTCGTAGACGGCTTCATTCTCGCAATACTCCAAGGTAGGAGAAATTGCACAAGGACTTAAATAATTAAATCAAGCTTAAATAATTGATGATCGAAAGGACTTAATGATATATTTATATACATATACGTATATAAGTACACTTTTAAATCAAGGACGCGGTTTCGCGATCCTTGTCCTTTGCTTTCGCATTGCCGTCGCGCTTTGCGCCCAGGCTTTTACTTTCGTATTTACTGCTTATTGTCTTTTAATTCAAGGACGCGGTTTCGCGGTCCTTGTCCTTTGCTTACGCACTTTCTGTTTCTGTTGCCGTCGCGCTTTGCACCCAGGCTTTTGCTTTCATAGTTACTACTTATTGTCTTTTAATTCAAGGACGCGGTTTCGCGATCCTTGTCCCTTGCTTTCGCAGTTCCTGTTTGCCGTCGCGCTTCGCGCCCAGGCACTTCCTTTTCGCATTATTGTCTTTTGTTTCTTTTCCTTGCCATAGACTCAGTGTATTCGGGAAGAATACCTATTCCTCTTTCCACCCGATATGTTTTGGGAAAACCCTTGATCTGGGGCAAGATCGAGTTATTGGGTGATAGGTTCCTTTGTGAAACCCATTTACCAAAACCAGTGTCGTGACTTACATAGCACCCAGACACTGCGTCATCGGATGTCAGATTCGAGAAAATCACATGCCTTATGTTGGCAAGATTGTGTGTCGTTTCGAAAGATTTGATATATTAAAATAGTTTTTAAAAAACATTATATCTTTGCGAAACACACTCCCGAGGCTCCTATTAAGGACCTGTATCCCTTTTCTCGTAAGTGTACTTCTTAAACATGCGAGACATGTTAGTACTACGACGATTGGATGAGAGAATCTTATGACCTCGATTAATGCTTAGTGCAAGTTGTTGAAAACACATATAAGAGTGGGATCGCCTTCATAGGCAAGATGCTCGTTTCGGTCTAATGGACCAGAGCATGAAGAATGAGGCAACGGCTAAGAAACCCCGTCGCGCTCAATTAAACCTTGCTTCGTCAAGAGAGAGGACGAAGGGTACCAACTCCGATAGACAGTCCATTTATGGCTTTCAGAAAGGGCAAAAGACCCATTTTTCCCCAGTCATCGGAGGATAGGGGATACATAAGTTAGCCTAACACTTCTGCAGAAGTTGGATGCATCCCTATCAGGCCTTGGGGACTTACTCTCTCGACCATCGGTCGTCTCCATAGGAATAGGATTCAGTCAGACAACCGAGGTATATTAAAATACTTAACATAATGAACACTCGGCTTGAACTCGACTGTTTCGACTCACGTGCCATGTATGTACCCGCATGGCCGATTATCAAGTAATAACTAAATTGAGCATGCACACCTTTTCAGTTTGTTGTACTTAGCTTATTCCTTCATTCTATCTGCTTAGTTTGCTCGTTACTACCTGCTGCATAAATTATCTATGCCTAATTTAGTTCTTCCTGTCTTTGTACTCTCCTGCTAGTTTTTCGCAAAACTAACCCATCTCATGGGTACAGGTGACGATTAGGTGCATCAGGCGATGGCGCGACTGCGAGATGATTTAAGGATCCACTGTTTCTGCTCGTAGTTCTTCTCCTGGACATTTTGGTTTTTGATACGGTTTTCTCTTGAGGAAACCCAAATTTTGTACAAACTTGATACTCTCTTTAAATAAAAGAAACAGTTTCCTAAGTATTATTGCAGATCGTCCATGGTAAATCTTTGTTTTCTCGCTAACGTGCCCAAGGTTGTCAAACCTTCCCTCTTTCTTTTAAAAGAAATCGTTTCTGCTGATTTTAGAAATAAACTCTGTAAAGAAAATGAATTTCCCAACTATTTCAAGAAAATTATAAGGTTCGAAATTTTGGGGTGTTACAACTTGGTATCAGAGCAAATCGAAAACAGTGATTCTTGGTCATCGAGCATCCGCATCACGCTGTAAGTAATTTATTTCTCTTTCTCTACTCTATTAGACTAGAGTATACCTTACATGAGTTTTTGGGTTTTTCCTTGATTCAAAGAAAATGAACCCTCCGGATGGTGAAAGATTGGGACGCAGAAAAGGCGCAAGAAGAACGCGCTGTTGTTCTGTAAGGGGCAGAAGTTTTGTGGTAGGAAGACTTGAGCGTTCGACTACCGGTTCAGATCATTGGACCAGCAGGCCGCCCCCTCCCACTTTTGCGGATTCATGGGGCTTTACACTTCCAGATGCCTACCAGGCACCGCTAGCCGCGACATGGGCAGCAGTGCACTTTCGGGAAGGAAGTCGTATACCGAACCATGTCCTAGTTAATCGGCACACTTCTCTGGAATCCTCTGAAGCAGAATCCCCCTGGCAAGCCCAAATAGGGTGCGAATTCTGTGGTGAAGAAAGACATACGATAGATAATTGTAAACTCGGGGAAGCATACAATAGAAGGGCGATTGCAACACAAGATCTGGAGGACACAGCATCCTCAGTCCAGGGTACTTATGACACACCATCGTGTGATGGACAAATATTACCCTTAGAGAGTGCTCAAGACGTCGCTCCACCCACTCATATGTCTTCCCCCAACTCACCAATATACACACCAACCCCAGACTCACCGCAGTACATACCGGATTCTTCGGTGTACACTCCGGCTTCGCCGCCCTATGCACCGGATGCCTCGCCACATTACTTCCCCACTACTCCTCTTCACGGGCAAGGAGTCCCAAATGAGGATTTGCATCATTTTCCCCCTCTGCGCGGGTTAAGGCGCACGGGTATCGCAAGAGAGTACTTGAGGAAGTACTCTCATCATCCCTAAAGGATATAAACTCGTTGGTCTTTGTACCCGTGGACAGTTTTTGTTTTAACTTTTTGTAAGTGCCCTCTTATACCAGCACTGCTGGGCTTTTGTAATCTCTATTACTCGGAAATACGATAAACTTTTTGATATCATTCTTCTCCTTCAAGTATTGACTTATGTATCATCTGGTTATTTTAAGGATGGTTCGAGGGTCGAACGAGGGTTCATCTGACGAATGGTCAGATCAGCGGGGATTCATCATGGATTCCTTAAGCGCATTGGCTAGCGCCATGCGAAATCAAGCACACAACCAAGTACCTACCCCAGAACCAAGCCACCCTGCGACAATATCATATGAAAAGTTCTTAAAGCTCGATCCTCCAACTTTCACAGGCAAGCCCGACCCCGATGCAGCTGAAAACTGGATTTTGGAAGTAGAGCGAGTTTTCCAAGTTTTGGTAGTCCCAGAAGACAAGAAGACTCTTTATGGTACTTTCAGACTTTTGGGTGCCGCCCGCCATTGGTGGGACACGACTCGGAACATACAGTTCCCGACAGACTCGTTTATTTCTTGGGAGGCTTTTAAGAAGGCTTTCTTGGAGAACTATTTTCCTTCTCATGCGAGGGAGAGGAAAAAGGTGGAGTTCTTAGAACTTTGCCAAGGCACGTCAAGTCTGGTAGACTACATCTCCAGGTTCTAGGAGTTGGAGCGTCATTGCCCCAACTTATTTGCTGATGATCGGGAGCGGGCAGGGAAATTCATCCGCGGATTAAAGGAAGGACTCCGACCAAGGGTCCTAAACAACATGCCATCAACTCTCTCTGCAGCTGTTGTTGCAGCCACTCTCCTGACCGAGGATTGGAAGCGCTCCAAGAGCACCCAAAGCAAGAAGCCACCCGTTGTGGGTAACGATCAAAAGAGATATCCCTCTGGCGGTCAAACCAAGCGACCACTCTTTTTCGTAAACAAGGAAGGTGGAAGAAAGTCATATCCTCCCTCCAAACGTCAGCGTCCTCAGGGCAACCCTCCCGCCCGGCAGCAGGCGGGCGATGTCTGCCCCAAATGCGGACGACCTCACCCCGGGCAAGCATGCCCTCTTCTTACAGGAGGATGCCTGTACTGTGGCAAGATGGGCCACTTTGCGCGCGAGTGCCGCAAGAAGGCGGCTGACGACCTCAGACGGAATAGTGGAGCACCTCTGCTCCCCCGACCACCGCCGCAACCGCAACAACAGCAACATTCTTATCAGGCGCAACAACCACAGTCCAACGGCCAAAAGAAAGCACCAGGATGCGTTTACACTGCCACGGTCGAACAGCTGACCAAGGGCGAGCTTGTGCAAGGTACCATCTTGATTGCTAACCAAACAGCTTTCGTACTCTTTGATTGCGGTGCCACTCATTCTTTTATTTCTGTAAAATTTGTTGAACTCTTGCACGTACCTGTAAGTTCGTTAGATAATGCTCTCAATGTCTATAACCCGATTGGGAAGAGCACTATTTGTGCGACCTACATGCCAGCTTTGGACGTAGTCTTGGCAGATCGACATTATCCGGCCTGCACTATCCTTCTAGATATGACCGAATTTGACGTCATCCTAGGCATGGATTGGCTGCACAAGTACCATGCCAAAATCTTTTGCCATGAAAGCATGATTGTGTTATCTCCACCAGGGATGCCTAAGGTGGAATTCAAGTTCGTGAAGTCAGTCCGTGCAAGCAAGATGATTTCTTCGCTAAAGGCACAACATTACCTGAGAAGGGGATGCACTGCCTTTTTAGTCAGTGTCGTCCAGTCCGAGCCGACGCTAGTTTCGATTAGTGATCTGGAGGTGGTTCGGGATTTTCCAGACGTCTTCCCATAGGAGCTGTCAGGACCTCCCCCACCACGAGAGGTTGAATTCAACATCGAATTGTTACCAGGTACTGCGCCAATTTCTAAAGCTCCATACCGTATGGCGCCAGCCGAGCTCGAGGAACTCAAGAAGCAGCTTCAGGAGTTGATGGATTTAGGATTCATTCGCCCTAGTGTCTTGCCTTGGGGAGCTCCTGTTTTATTCGTTAAAAAGAAGGATGGATCATTGCGGTTGTGCATCGACTATCGAATGCTCAACCAGGCCACGATAAAGAATAAGTATCCATTACCGCGTATCGAAGATTTGTTCGATCAACTGCGGAATGCCAAGATTTTCTCAAAGATCGACCTTAGGTCAGGATACCATCAACTCAAAATTAAGGGAGATGACATCTCCAAGACGGCTTTTCGAACCAGGTATTGGCATTTCGAGTTACTGTCATGCCTTTCAGACTCACCAACGCTCCTGCAGCCTTCATGGACCTCATGAACTGTGTGTTTAAACCCTTTTTAGACACCTTCGTCATCGTGTTCATTAATGACATCCTGGTGTACTCAGAGACCTGGGATCAGCATCACGAACACCTGATCATCATTTTGGAAACCTTGCGGAAGGAGCGTTTGTTCGCTAAATTCTCTAAAAACGAGTTTTGGCTCAAGGAGGTTATGTTTTTGGGACATGTTATATCCGAGAAAGGCGTATCCGTAGATCCTGCAAAGGTGGAGGCCGTACTAAGCTGGCAGCAACCGAGGAATGTTCGTGACATCAGAAGTTTCCTTGGATTAGCTGGATATTATCGAAGATTTATCCAAGACTTTTCCAAAATCTCTCTGCCTATGACAAAGCTGCTAAAGAAGGAGGCTAAGTTCGTGTGGGACGATTCGTGCGAAAACAGTTTTCAGTTGCTGAAGGAATGACTTACTACCGCTCCTATCTTGGCCTTGCCTTCAGGACAAGGCGGCTTTGTGATTTATACTGACGCTTCCGGGACAGGCTTGGGCTGCGTCCTTATGCAAAATGGTAAGGTAATCGCCTACGCATCGCGTCAACTTAAGATTCATGAGAAGAATTATCTGACTCATGACTTGGAATTAGCGGCTGTGGTGTTCGCATTAAAGATTTGGCGACACTACTTGTACGGGGAACAATTCGAGGCTTTTACGGATCATAAGAGCCTCAAGTATTTGTTTTCACAGAAGGAGCTTAATATGAGGCAACGACGATGGCTAGAATTTCTCAAGGATTACGATTTCACCCTTTCCTACCATCCAGGAAAGGCGAACGTGGTAGCTGATGCTCTCAGCCGTAAGGCTTCTAGCATTTCTGTCAACCTATTATACATTGGTTGAAAGTTGATTGAGGATTTGGTTTCATGGAAACCGTTTGCAGTCTCATCAAATTCTATCAGTCTTTCTAATCTGATAGCTCAACCTGAGCTATTAGCCAAGATCCTTGCTGGGCAAAGGACTGATGCACAGTACGAGAAGCTGAAGGCTCATACACAACAAACCGATACTCCTTTCCGACTTAAGGACGATGGAAGCGTTTGGCTCAAAAATCGTCTTTAGGTCCCAAATGATCCCGTTTTGAGAGACGAAATTCTCGTAGAGGCCCATAAATCCAAATATACAATTCACCCGGAAGGCACAAAGATGTTCAAAGACTTGCAACGCAGATATTGGTGGAGCGGAATGAAGCGAGACGTGGCCGAATACATCTCTAAGTGTTTGACTTGCCAGCAGATTAAGATCGAGCATCAACGATCTGGCGGAGTGATGCACCAAATGGACATCCCACAATGGAAGTGGGAAGACATCACTATGGACTTTATCGTCGGTTTGCCAAGGACACGAAGAAAGAACGATGCGATTTGGGTGATCGTTGATCGACTCACCAAATCGGCTCATTTCCTTCCTATCCGTATTAGTCAGTCCTTAGACAGTTTGGCGGATCTCTACATTCGTGAGATTGTGAGGTTGCACGGTGTTCCGGTATCTATCATCTCCGATCGTGATCCGAGGTTTACCTCGAGGTTTTGGGGACAACTTCAAATCGCGTTGGGTATGAATTTAAAGTTCAGTACCGCATTTCACCCTCAGACAGACGGACAGTCTGAACGCACAATTCAAACTTTGGAGGACATGCAGCGTGCGTGCATGATGGACTGGAAGGGAGAATGGGATTCTCATACCAGTCTGGCCGAATTCGCATACAATAACAGTTATCATGCTAGCATCGGGATGGCCCCTTACGAGGCCTTGTATGGAAAGCCCTGTCGTTCGCCTCTCTACTGGGATGAGGTTGGCGACCGAAGGATGGAATCTCCTGTAGTGCTACAACACTACAATCAGCAGGTGCAGATGATACGAGAGCGACTCCGTACTGCACAGAGTCGGCAGAAAAGTTACGCGGATCGTCGTCGTCGAGAGCTCACCTTCTCGATAGGAGATATGGTTTTTGTTAAGGTATCTCCCACAAAGAGCGTTTTTCGTTTTGGGAAAAAAGGGAAAGCTAAGCCCTAGATTTGTCGGACCGTTCGAGATCCTGGAACGGATTGGTGAAGCAGCGTATCGTGTGGCTTTACCTCCTCAGTACGCTCAGATCCATAATGTTTTTCACGTATCCATGCTTCGGAAATACGTTCACGACCCATCACACATCATCCATTATGATGATGTAGACATTCAGAAGGATTTGTCTTTCGAGGAAAGACCAGTCGAGATCGTTGATCGTCGAGAGCAAGTGCTTAGATCAAAGACGATATCTCTTGTAAAGGTGCGCTGGAAGCACCATGGGATAGAGGAATGTACTTGGGAGCCCGACTCTGATATTAGGGAGAAATACCCTGACTTGTACTTTGATCGTTAAGTTCAATTTAATTTCGAGGACGAAATTATTTTAAGGAGGGTTGGATGTAAAAACCAGTTAAAAAAAAAAAAAGATCGGACCCGGGTCGAGTCCAGACCCGACCCGGATCCAACCTGTGCCAGCCCCTTGAAAACCCTTTTCGAGGGGACTGGCAGCCCACGACAGGGGGCTTCTCCGACGACACAGGGGGCAGGCCCTGTGTGCGCCCCCTCCCTATTAAAAGATGAGAGGGGAGGGCCTACGAGCCTCCCCCGACCCCGACCCCCGACTCTCTCACTCTCATCTCTCATCTCTCTCCCCTCTGCTCTCTCTTCCCCCGACCCCTGACTCTCTCTCTCATCTCTCGTCTCTCTCCCCTCTGCTCTCTCTTCCCCCGACTCTATCTCTCTCTCTCTTTGCCGACGCCGACCAACCCCCTTCACGGCGCCACCCTCTCCGGCGAACCCCCCTTCACGGCAGCCCAGGTAACCCCCTCCTCCCTCTCTGTGTCTCCCTCTCGATAGCGGCAGGCAGGGGCCAAGGGCCCCTGCGACTCCTCCCCCCCTCTGCTTACCTTTTCGGCAAGGGGCCTTCGGCCCCTGCCCCCCACCCCACCCCTCCTTCTGTTCACCTTCCGGCAGGGGCCATCGGCCCCTGCCCCTCTTTTTAGTCCCACAGGGGCCAATGCCCCCCCCCCCTTTTGTTTTTCCCTTTCCACGTAGGGGCCGATGGCCCCTACCCTCTTCCTTAAGAGAGGAGGTAGGAGCCAAAGGCTCCTACCTCACCCCTCGGAAACAAAGCAGGGGCCATTTGGCCCCTGCCCCTCTTTTAACCGACAAGGGCCAGAGGCCCTTGTCTCTTTTTCTGGCGAGCAAGGGCTCGGCAGGGGCCTTTGGCCCTTGCACTCTCCCCCTATGCATTCCCATGGCAGGGGCTTTCGGCCCCTGCCCCTTTCTTTTAAGAAGGCTGGCAGGAGCCGAAGGCTCCTGCCCCTCCTTTTAAAAACCCAGCAAGGGCCTCGAAGGCCCTTGCCCCTCCTTTTGAAGAATTAGCAGGGGCCAAAGGCCCCTGCCCCTCTTACTATTATCACGG
This sequence comes from Nuphar pumila, assembly GCF_984573655.1. Classification (NCBI taxonomy): domain Eukaryota; kingdom Viridiplantae; phylum Streptophyta; class Magnoliopsida; order Nymphaeales; family Nymphaeaceae; genus Nuphar; species Nuphar pumila. Next base: position 122,586,091 of record NC_143249.1, read on the forward strand.
CAGGGGCCGATGGCCCCTGCCCTCCTTTAGATATCCGGCAGGGGCCGATGGCCCCTGCACCCATCTCCTTTAAATGGCATGGGTCATTGGACCCTACCCCGTTCTCTTTCGTAACGGTACGGGCCAATGACCCCTGCATTGAGTTTCGGAGAAACCGAGCTTTCTCCTTACCTATATTCATTTTATACATGCTAAACTACGTACTTTTGCAGTGTTACGCAACGGAGCCCGTTCGCGCCCCGTGATCTAAACCGACGATCACTTACGTTCGTAGATGGCTTCATTCTCGCAATACTCCAAGGTAGGAGAAATTGCACAAGGACTTAAATAATTAAATCAAGCTTAAATAATTGATGATCGAAAGGACTTAATGATATATTTATATACATATACGTATATAAGTACACTTTTAAATCAAGGACGCGGTTTCGCGATCCTTGTCCTTTGCTTTCGCATTGCCGTCGCGCTTTGCGCCCAGGCTTTTACTTTCGTATTTACTGCTTATTGTCTTTTAATTCAAGGACGCGGTTTCGTGGTCCTTGTCCTTTGCTTACGCACTTTCTGTTTCTGTTGCCGTCGCGCTTTGCGCCCAGGCTTTTGCTTTCATAGTTACTACTTATTGTCTTTTAATTCAAGGACGCGGTTTCGCGATCCTTGTCCCTTGCTTTCGCAGTTCCTGTTTGCCGTCGCGCTTCGCGCCCAGGCTCTTCCTTTTCACATTATTGTCTTTTGTTTCTTTTCCTTGCCATAGACTCAGTGTATTCGGGAGGAATACCTATTCCTCTTTCCACCCGATATGTTTTGGGAAAACCCTTGATCTGGGGCAAGATCGAGTTGTTGGGTGATAGGTTCCTTTGTGAAACCCATTTACCAAAACCAGTGTTGTGACTTACATAGCACCCAGACACTGCGTCATCGAATGTCAGATTCGAGAAAATCACATGCCTTATGTTGGCAAGATTGTGTGTCGTTTCGAAAGATTTGATATGTTAAAATAGTTTTTAAAAAACATTATATCTTTGCGAAACACACTCCTGAGGCTCCTATTAAGGACCTGTATCCCTTTTCTCGTAAGTGTACTTCTTAAACATGCAAGACATGTTAGTACTACGACGATTGGATGAGAGAATCTTATGACCTTGATTAATGCTTAGTGCAGGTTGTTGAAAACACATATAAGAGTGGGATCGCCTTCATAGGCAAGATGCTCGTTTCGATCTAATGGACCAGAGCATGAAGAATGAGGCAACGGCTAAGAAACCCCATCGCGCTTAATTCAACCTTGCTTCGTCAAGAGAGAGAACGAAGGGTACCAACTCCGATAGACAGTCCATTTATGGCTTTCAGAAAGGGCAAAAGACCCGTTTTTCCCCATTCATCGGAGGATAGGGGGAGGGATAGGGGATACATAAGTTAGCCTAACACTTCTGCAGAAGTTGGATGCATCCCTATCAGGCCTTGGGGACTTACTCTCTCGACCATCGGTCATCTCCATAGGAATAGGATTCAGTCAGACAACCGAGGTATATTAAAATACTTAACATAATGAACACTTGGCTTGGACTCGACTGTTTCGACTCACGTGCCATGTATGTACCCGCATGGCCGGTTATCAAGTAATAACTAAATTGAGCATGCACACCTTTTCAGTTTGTTGTACTTAGCTTATTCCTTCAGTCTATCTGCTTAGTTTGCTCGTTACTACCTGCTGCATAAATTATCTATGCCTAATTTAGTTCTTTCTGTCTTTGTACTCTCCTGCTAGTTTTTCGCAAAACTAACCCATCTCATGGGTACAGGTGACGATTAGGTGCAGCAGGCGATGGCGCGACTGCGAGATGATTTAAGGATCCACTGTTTCTGCTCGTAGTTCTTCTCCTGGACATTTTGGTTTTTGATACGGTTTTCCCTTGAGGAAACCCAAATTTTGTACAAACTTGATACTCTCTTTAAATAGAAGAAACGGTTTCTTAAGTATTATTGCAGATCGTCCATGGTAAATCTTTGTTTTCTCGCTAACGTGCCCAAGGTTGTCAAACCTGCTCTCTTTCTTTTAAAATAAATCGTTTCCGCTGATTTTAGAAATAAACTCTGTAAAAGAAATGAATTTCCCAACTATTTCAAGGAAATTATAAGGTTCGAAATTTTGGGGCGTTACAATGACATTCAAAAATGGCAGAAAAGAAAAATAAACAAATCGACACAGTGTTTAGACTTAGTAAAGAACAAATCAAATTAACTTCAACGATATAGACGTCATTGTGTAAATCGCTCTAAGACAATATCTAGTATCATGATTCAGATATTATATATGTACAACAATTTGTCTTATCGCCATTTACACAATGACTGATAAAAAGTAAAAAGTAGAAAGTAGAAAGAAAAAATAAATCGACACGATGTTTATTGGTGAAGTTCAAATCTAGGTAACTTGATAAATACAACTTGAGTTAACTTCAACGATACATTAGAACCACATTCATTTACATGAGTATTTAGTTACAATACATCATGACCAATGATTTGGCTTAGATACAATACATGACCATCATCATCAAAGAAAATAGACATCATCATGAACATCAACCCCACGTCCAAATAGTGATGTGCTTCGAAACAAACATCATCAACATCATCACCTTCAGTTTACTGAGTGGCCTTCGCTAGTCACTAGGAACGATAGAAGGCAAATCTATCTACCAATGGAGGTCCTTTAGTTTATTGAAATCCAACTTGCTAGTCTAGAAAACAGATAAAGGTATGGATCCCAACAGGCAGAGAAGATGCAGCCCGTACGACTAACATATCTGTCATGAAGTATACCAAAGATTAGGCAGATATGTTTCCAACTGCAAAGTATGGTTTGCGAACGATGGAGGGTCCGATAGTAGGAATAGATCAAATAGATGGTCATCAACATCCCCCTATCTATCATGCAGAATATTTGTGCTTGCTCCGGTATGACAGAAAAGATTAAGGATGATTATGGTCGTTATATTCTGCGTAAGCTTTGACATACTTCACGATAAATACGCCACAATCGTATGTGTCATGAATATATCGATGTATCCACAGAAGATAACCACTATAATTATCATCAAAGTTTATACAAATCTTTCCTCATGACATGAAACAACTACAATATCAGCATCAAACCTCATCCATCAAGCACAGATAGAAGGAACACAGAAGAACAAAGAAGACATAAAATTACAAGGAAGAAGAAGAAGAAAAAAGAAGAAGAAGATGAAGGCGCAAGAGAAAAAAGAAGAAGAAGTTGCGCTGCCGCAAAAAAGTGGAAGATAGGTTAAATAGATTAGGTTGTAAATCTATTTCACTGTAACGATAAATGCCAGCACGATTTTCTTGATACTTCCTATCGCGTTGACTAGTTTTGTAAAAGGCAAATGAAACAACGTTTTTTTATTTAATTAATGCACAATGCAGTTAATTTGCGTGCGGCTTTTGAAAATGGGCGGTAGGTGAAATGACATTTTCTTTATATATGAATGACATGTCGCATAAGTTCAGGAGGGTGTTGCTTCACTTTGCTTCGTGATTAAGGAACAGATGAACCAACATTTCTTTTATAAATGACATGTTTGTGAATCAAACACATAACCTACTTCATCGCAAAGGAGGTATAGATGTCGAGGAAGGAGACAACGACAACTACACAACCAATGATGGCGATGAAGGAGACAACGACAACTACACGACCAACGATGATGACGAAGGAGACAACCACAACTACACGACCAACGATGGTGATTCAGACATATATTGTCTAAACCTCATGACGAGTTTCTTCAACATTTGCCTATTTTATGGCGTATATTCAATTTATGTTGTGTATTGTAGAAAAGAATTTGAATGACATTTATTAAATATTCTGTTCATGTCAGTGAAACATCCATAAAAAAAGGTCCCCGAAAACTCTGCAAAGAGCTTTAAGAGAACATCAATTAGCTGCAAGATGAATTTACAGAAGGGAACACTATCAGTAATTTTGTATATATGAAACCACTATCAGTTATATATTTACGTATGCCATGGGTATGTATGTTAACAAGTTCATATTTATTGCAAATAGACTATATTTGATTTTGTCATGTATATTAAAAACAATGCAATAAGCAATACTAAATGCATCGTTACCCCTTATTTCATGGTATATTGGTTCTCTTATTTGTTTATTTTCTTTTTTGACTTAATCTTGTTGCTTCGTGTTCTAACCATACTATTATCACTGTTTTGTTCAACAGACTTACGTCCACCGAAAGCCATACTCCATTGGATTTCATAATGCACTACCATGTTGGGATAACAATGATCACCGTAGAGACTTTTGGTCAAGTAAAAAGGTAAGTGAAGAAACATCTTGTCCAAGGTTTAGGCCTAATATTCCTAACACGATTTGTACTATCAATTTGTAAGATATTATATCGATTTGCAGATATTGATTCCTACACTCTGGCAAACTGCTGAGCATTGGGTCTTATACGTGACGGATTTACGGAAAAAACAACTATGGTGCTACAACTCATTGGACTTTCACAATGGTGTACAACATGACATTATGTATTTGGTAAGTTTCTATCTATAAGTGTATTGTATCATGTATGGTGGCCTGAAATTTACTTGATTCTGCATTAACCACAGGAAGGATTCGTCAAAGACGTTTTGGGTGTCGACATTGACGAGTGGAGCTTGCGCTATGCATATGATGCTCCTTTACAAAATAATGACGTCAATTGTGGTGCATTTGTAATAAAGTATATTGAAGCAATATACAATGGATAAGAACCTGATTTCACCACTGTATGCTCTACACTTAAACATGTTTTATTATCCTATATTATTGGGGACTCAATTTATATATTAGTGTGACATTACCTTTTTGTTGCAGAATGATATACCTGGATTCCGCGAAGAACTATGCCAAAAATTGACTGAGTTTTTAATTGCGGAAGAGAAAAAAACTTAGCCGCCAAGAATACTTACAAGGCAACGAACGACGCGACCCTCTCAGGAGTAATATGATGTACCAAGATTTCTAATAGATTTATAGACTGTGTATACCAAATTTTGTATACAAAATTTTTAAGACTATATACAAATTATATAAATCTCTCTGGGTTGAAAATTTAAATTTTACTAAACACGTGAATAAGTTGGACTCTTATTTATAGCAAAGGCAAATCGTTGTCTCCGACATAGATGTTATTTTGCAAATAGTATTTGTCTTATAGTGATTTGCTTTTGCGAACTTTGTCTATGTGAACAAATCGTTGTAATGTTCTCCCTTGGTAAATGAAAATCGTAAAAGGGATTAGCGATGTGTACGGTGAACAAATCAGTGTAATGATCGCCCTTCATTAATGAAAATCGTAAAAGCGATTAGCGTTGTGTAAGGTTAACAAATCATTGTAATGATCACCCTTTGTAAATGAAAATCGTAATGTGATTAGCGTTGTGTACTGTGAACAAATCATTGAAATGTTCGCCCTTCGTAAATGAAAAGCGTAAAAGTGATTACCGTTGTGTACAGTGAATAAAGCGTTGTAATGTTTTCCCTTCGTAAATAAAAATTCTAAAAGGATTAGCATTGTGTACAGTGAACAAATCATTGTAATTTTCGCCCTCCGTAAATGAAAATCCTAAAAGCGATTAGCGTTTTGTCCAGTGAACAAATCATTGCAATGTTCGTGATTGCTTTTACGGTCTTCCTGTCGCGATTTGCACAAACATTATGTCATACCTTTTTTCTTATATTATGCATGTGTGCCTCTTCTTGTTTTTCTTATGTCATTTTGTTTTCTTATCCTACTTCTTTATTCTTCTTCTTATGTGCAAAATAATTTGTACCATTGCGATTTACATAATGATTGATAAAAGGCTGAAACAATTTGCATAAACATTGATAAAAAGCTGAAACACTTTTGTCCTATCGCGATTTGATTTTATGGGATTTGTCTATGTCAACGATATATTATATAGCGATTTACTCAATGACTGATAAAATACAAAAAAGAGGAAGAAAAATGAATCGACACGATGTTTATTGGTAAACTATAAATCCATTTACAACTTCATACCGGTTTAAGTAATAGTTGCAAATATGTTTCACTATAACGATTTGTACAACCACGAACATAAAGCGGAAAAGATTTTGGGTTTAGGGTTTAGGTTTTTGGGTTTAGGTTTTTGGGTTTAGGTTTTCGGGATTAGGGTATAGGGTTTAGGATTTAGGGTTTAGGGTTTAGGGTTTGAGGTTTGAGGTTTGAGGTTTCGGGTTTAGGGTTTAGGGTTTAGATAAAAATCGATTTGTATTTATTATAATATTTTTGGAAATGAATGTGGTTGTAAATAACGTTGATTTGTATTTAAGAAGCTACCGCAACAACGATATATCTTTGTTTGTCTTTGTGAACGATATTGATATATAATATCGCGATTGACGAGCTTTGTGTTTTAGGTTTATGGGTTTTTGGTTTTGAGATTGGGGTTTAAGGTGACGAGCTTTGTCTCTGTGAATGATATATCCTATCGTAATTTACACAATGACTGATTAATAAAAGGCAGAAAACTAAAATAATAAAAAAATTGAAATGATGTTTAGAATAGATAAAGTAAAAATCGAGGTTACTTTTTAAATACAAATCGATTTACAAATTGATACCGATTTAAGTCACAGTTGCAAATCGATTTTGCTGCAATGATTTGTCCTATCGCAATTTGCTTTGATGAACTTTGTCTAAGTTAACAAATTTCCTATCGCGAGATACACAATGACAAAAGACGAAAAAGAGGATGAAAAAACAAATTGACATGATACGTGCTATCGCGATTTGATTGATATAACCTATTGCGTTGACTAGTTTTGTAAAAGGCAGATGAAATGATATTTTTTTAATTTAATTAATGTGTAATACAATTTATTTGCTCACGCTTTTTAAAAACTGACGGTATTTTTTGAAAACTAGCAGTATGTGAAATGACGTTTCCTTTTTATATGAATAACACATCGCACAAGTTCAGGACGGTGTCGCTTCGCTTTGCTTCATAAACAAGGAACAAACAAACTGACAGTTCTTTTATAAATGATGTGTTCGTGAATCGAACATATAACCTGCTTCATCGTAAAGGGGGTATCGATGTCGAAGAAGGAGACGAGGAAGGAGAAGACGACAGCTGCATGACCAGCGATGGCGAATCATGCATATATTGTTTAACCTCGTGTAGATTTTCTTCAAAATTTATCTCTTTTATGGCATATATTCGATTTATGTTGTGTACTGTAGAACGGAATTTCAATATCGTTAACATCCACAAAAAGCGGTGTCCAAAAACTCAGCAAAGAGCTCCAATATAACATCAAACGACTGCAAAACAAATTTACAAAAGGAAATACTATCAGTAATTTTGTATGTATGAAACCATTATCAGTTATATATTACGTATGCCATGGGTATGTATGTTAACACGTGTATATTTGTTGCAAACAGACTATATCCGATTTCATCATGTATATTCAAAGCAATGCAACAACCAATACTAGACGCATCGTCACCCCTTATTTCATGGTATATCAGTTCTTTTATATGTTTATTTTCTTTTTTTATTTACTCTTATTGCTTCGTGTTTTAACCTTACTATTATCATTGTTTTCTTCAACAAAGTTTCATCTGCCGATTGCCATACTCCATTGTATTTCAAGATGGACTACCATACTGGGGTAACTATGATCATTACAGAGACATTTGGTCAAGTGAAAAGTTAAGTGAAGAAACCTCTTGTTTAAGGTTTAGGCATAACAGTCCTAACACAATTTGTACTATCGATTTGTAGATATTGATTCCTACACTCTGGCAAACTGCTCAACATTGGGTCTTATACATGATGGATTTAAAGAAAAAACTAATATGGTGCTACAACTCATTGAACTTACACACTGGTGTACATCATGACATTTTGCATTTGGTAAGTTTCCATCTATAAGGGTATCATATCATATACGATGGCCAGAAATTTACTTTCTTCTGCATTAATCACAAGTGAGATTCGTCAAAGACGTTTTGGGTGTCGACATTGGTGAGTGGAGGTTTCGCTCAGCACACGATGCTACTTTACAAAATAATGGCATCGATTATGGCATATTTGTAATGAAATATATTGAAGCAATATACAATGGATGAGAACCTGGTTTCGACGCTGTATGCTCTTTATTATCCTCTAATATTGGGGACTCAATTTATATATTAGTGTCACATTATATTTTTATTGCAGGATAATATACCTGGATTCCACACAAAACTATGAAAAAATTGACGAAGTTTCTAATTGTAGAAGAGAAAAAAACTCAACCGGCAAGAATACCTAGAAGGCAACAAACGACGTGACCTTCCCCAGGAGTAATATGATGTACATCGACTTCTAACAGATTTTATAAACTGTACAACCAAATTTTGTATAAAATTTTTGTAAGACTGTGTATACAAATTATGTAAATCTCTCTTGGTTGAAATAAATAAAATTTCAATTTTACTAAACACGTCAATAAGTTGGACTGTTATGTGTAGTAAAGGAAAATCGTTGTTATGTTCGCCCTTCGTAAATAAAAATCGTAAAAGCAATTAGCGTTGTGTACAGTGGAAACAAGCTATTTTCTTTAACGTGGCATTCTACAAGTGTATAAATTTATTTTAATCAGTGTAGCACACAAATATCATTGAACAAATTGTTGTAATGATCGACTTTCGTAAATTAAAATCAAACAAGCGTTTATATAAGGCTGAAACGATTTGCACAAACATTGATAAACGGTGATCACGATTTGCATAAACATTGACCATGCACTTTTACCATAATTTGTACTCATGCACAATGCGATTTTCATCCAGTTGTGGCCGACATAGACATCATTGTGTAAATCGTTATACCCTCATGATTTACATAACGACGTCTATCTTTTAGACAATGAGCTTTGTCTAAGTGAATGATACGTACCATCACGATTTACACAATGACGAATGAAGGCTATGTGCTATCGCGATTGCTTTTACGAGCTATGTCTATGTCAACGACATTTTCTAATCGCTTTTACAGGCGATTGGTGTTAAGGGTTTAAAGATTTTGGGATTTACTTCAATGATACAAAATGAGTTAACTTCTTAAATACAAATCGATTTCATTCACAAAGACAAATAAAGGCATATCGTTCTTGCCGTAACTTCGTAACTACAAATCAACATGATTTACATGATTTACAACCACATTCATATAAAAAAAATATTAGTATTTAGTTATAATATCTATGGGAGGACATTTTCGTCAAACATATATCTATCTTTTAGAGACTCCTATTTTTATAGAAGAGATCACAAAAACATCCATATCGTTCATCGTCGAGTTCATTTCCTACTGCAAAGCGATTCTATGTGCAACTTAGGATACATCATCTCCAAGAAAATGAGCTTATTAGTAATGGCAACCCACTATAACATTTTTTGGGGACTGAGGCTGATTCTTAGAGACTCTAGCATTGGTGCACTCTTGATAATATGCTTCACAACTTAAGCTCAGGCACTGTTCCATTGAAGAAGCTGAGGGGCTACATGATAAATCACTTTTACGTATTTGTCATAAACTATATCGAAGATTAAGCAGATATTTTTCCAACTGTGAAGTATGGTTTACAAATAATGGAGGGTTCGACAGTAGGAATAGATCAAATAGATGGACGTCAGCATCACCCTCTGTCTATCATGCAGATAACCACCATAATCATCATCGAAGATTATACAAATCTTTCCTCATGACGTGAAACAACTACATTATCAGCATCAAACCCCATCTATCAAGTATAGGTAGAAGGAACACAAAAGAACAAAGAAGAAAGAAAAAATACAAGGAAGAAGAAGAAGAAAGAGAAGAAGACAAAGGTGGAGGAGAAAAAAGAATAAGAAGAAGCTGCGCTGCTGCAGAAAAGAAAGAGGAAGAGAGGTTAAATAGATTAGGGTTTTAGACCTGGACAACGGGTCAGGTCGGGTCGGGTTTTATATATAGATCTATATTAGGGTTTTACATTTTGCAGGGTTTTACACACATGTACACAAATCGACACGATGTTTAGACTTAGTAAAGTATAAATCAATTTAAGTAATAATTGTAAAATGTTAGGAGTAAATCGTGATATTATATATCAATATCGTTCACATAGACAAACAAAGACATATCATTGTCACAATTACTTCATAAATACAATTAAACGTCCTGATAATTACCTTCTGGTGATGATATCTATTTTTTTGATGATGATGGTCATGTATTTTATCTAAGCCAAACCATTGTGGTCAGATAAAAAAGACTAGTTTTTTTTTTAAATGATTGTGGTTGTAAATCACATTGATTTGTCATTTTAAAGTTACCACAACAATGATATGTCTTTGTTAGTCTTTGTGAATGAAATCAATTTGTATTTATAAAGTTACTGTGACAATGATATGTCTTTGTGAACGAAATTGATTTGTATTTATAAAGTTACCTCGATTTGTATCGTTGAATTATTCTCGATTTGTTCTTTACTAAGTCTATACATCGTGTGGCTTTATTTATTATTATTTTTTCGGCCATTTTTTAATCAGCCATTTCAACCATTGGTCATGATGTATTGTAAATAGATACTAATATTTTTTGTAAATGAATGTGGTTGTAAATAACATCGATTTGAATTTAAGAAGCTACTGCGATAACGATATATCTTTGTTTATCTTTGTGAACGATATCGATATATAATATCACAATTTACTCATCGATTTGTAACTATTACTAAAATATTGTTTTTGTATAAAATGTAAATCAGTATCATGTGGTAAATCACTTCAAATTTACCTCGATTTTTTTTTGTTGAATTTTACGTCGATTTGTAGACAAGATAACGATTTGTCTGTGCACTTTTATCGCGATTTGTACTCATGCACATTGTGATTTTCATCTAGTTGTACAAATCGCTATACACATGGCAAAATATATTACAAATCGATATGAAAATGCAATATAATAATTTAAAAATCAATATTAACAAACAAAACAATATCTCATAATTCAATATTATGTTACTACAACAACGATTTTTGATACATTACATATATTGAGTGAATGGACAATACCGGATGGGGTAGAGGCCCTCCCATACAATGTGGACGCTAAAGTATATGTATAACGATTTGTATATGTGAAGGCTAGATGAGAAAACGATTCTCACTAATTGTATAAGCACTGAGAACCATCAATTTACCTATGGTATCAAAATTGTAGTTCTATAGGCAAGATGAGACAACAATTTATACATGTGAATGATACATATTACAACGATTTATATATATATAAAATACATTATTAAACAGAGTTCACACGCGATTCCTTTGTTCCATAGCTTTTTGGATGAAACCATTTTCATAAACGATGATCCATAAAAATATTAACAATTCTATTTTTGTGGCTCACGATTCATGAAAATGGCTTCATCCAAAAACTCTTTCTTAATAAGACCATCCAGTGTATAAGCACATTCTCCTCCTGTTTTGTTAAACTCTTAACAAATCCGACAATGTAAAAATTGGGTCATGCAAAGAGGCATAACAACTAACTTTATGGTAAGACTTAAACAGAATTCACATGCGATTTCTGTGTTCCATAGCTCACTTTTGAATTGATCTGAGTCTGTCATGAAACAAAACAATATAAAACACTACATTAAGTTTCACAAGAAATGCAAACATCCTCCCAACATTGATTACATACCAAAAGACTAGTAAAACTGAAGCTATCATTCCGAAAAAACTGGTGGGGAGGATTGAAGGTTACAACGTTGTAGTGCATGTCTATAGGGTATTGTTGCATGTTGAAAATTACACAAGTTAGATATTGATAAACTGCACGTAATGCAATTTACATGAGAAGCAATATAATATATTACATACTTGTTCATGAGAAGGCTTTGGTTTTTTTTTCTTAGAGGTTGGTTGTTTCTTAGACCTTTTCTTGCTAACCAATTCTAGTGCACCCTTTGTCTTTCGACGACTGCGATCAGAGGTAGGTTTTCGTTTGATACCCTTCGCTAAGTGATTTTTTTCATCATAATCTACAACGTTCACTCCTGACTTGTTGAATATGATGTTTACGCTTCGTCACAACTTCTCATGAGTGTCAAGAGAAGCATGATTTTTACCTCTGTTGTTCACTCTCATTTTCTTGGACTGGTCTTCATGAGCTGCAACAGACTGATGGTGAATTAATTGCACGTTTTCAAGTAACTCCCTTGACGCTTTTCTCATGCATACATAGGCTTCTTCACTTTTCGATGCCAAATCCACAATATGCATAAGTGATCTACATAATTATTGGTAACGAGAGTCTATGTGGCACTTCTCATCAACACCAGATTGGCTGACATTAAATGTATTCAACAGTTCAATCTTTGCTTGCCTTATCCATCTTCGCATTAAATATGACTCAGGTATTTCTTGTATCTTCTCTTGATTAAGTACCTTTAATGCATGACGACATAAAATACCTTTGAATTCATACTTTTTTTACATATATTCAATTGTTTCGTTGTCAGCATTGTTTGTAACATGTGTTTCTTACCTTTTTGGATGCTCTTTGCCCTCCCTTACAATATGGTATTTGTGCATATTCTCGATTTGCATGCATCCTTCTATATTGCAATTCATGACCTGTATAACCTCCTTCTTAATTCATTCAAATACAGTTAGTGTATACAGATCTGCATGATGCATCAATATTTTCATACCCAAAGTTGCAGGGCATGTATTGAAGCATTTTACATCTTGTTTAAGCTTATTCTGTCTAAGACCATCTATAAATAATTCATATTGTTCCATGAAGCGAAACATTATTAAACATGAATACAAGGTTTTCTTCAGTGTGGCATGCATAGATTCAATTCTTTGTGTGCTTATCATACGTGCACAAAAGTATTGTCTTCCATATGCCAATGCCCACTTCTCTTTTTCTGCATATAAATTTTATAACCACACAGTCTTCAACATCTAAATTATTTCATCCCAATCAGACACAAAGGTGACCTCGTCTACGCTCTCAAGTACACACCGTGTAAACTTTTTGTCAAACCCTGTCTTCTGATTAAATATGTGTCATATGTTCTTTGCTGTATTTTGAAAGATATGCCACAAACATAGGCAATGATGTGCATCTGGCCATACATGAGACACTGCAACCACAATTGCGTGATCACCATCTGTAAGTACAACTTCAGGTTGTTTCTCATTCATTGCCTGTGTAAATACTCTGAACAACCACTCAAAGCTTTCCTTGGTCTGGTCATAAAAAAAAGCGTCGCCTAATATACAACTCTGTGAGTGATGGTTCACGCCGACAAACTGCGCAAATGGCCATGTTCAATATTAATCTTCACTGTCGTATAAGAAACAAGCACATCATTGAAGCATTCATAATCAATTCTTGAATTTGAATCTGCCCAAAACATATTCACAACATATTAATCTTCATCCAGTTGCATTGCACTAAAGAAACCAGGGTCAATGTTTGATTTCTTCTGTAAGTAATCAACCAAAGAACATATTTTTTCATTCTTCATGTTATCGGTCATCTTCCTTCTCAAGTGGTTTCTTAGATCCATAGGTGTGAATGCACATTCTCGCGACCACCATCTATGTGTGCACACAAATTGTATGTCTTCCTTGATGCAGTGCCGACGCTATCAGCTATTTCAGCAATTACAACATACACTTCAGTTACTTTACGATGTGACCTTAACATAGGAGTCATAAATGAAGCTGCTAAATTCTGGTTATGATCGCTCATTAAAGTACGAACTACATATTTCCCATTCGAAAGTCTTCTTAACACCATTCTCGTTGGACATCCACATCTTGAATCTGGCTTGCTTCTTGTTGGATTTCCACTTGACTTCTTCCAACCTTCCTTAGAACAAACATATGTCTTTCTCACCACGACCCCCCGGTGCTTTTTTTGACCAAGAATACCTTCTAACACTGAAGCCAAGTTTTAAGGCATAATCATTGTAAAATTTATATGCAGCTTCCTCATTATTAAACTATGTTTCTTCTACGGGAACATAGTCAAGTGTACTAACATGTTCATTCCCAGTGCCTGCACGTTTATTAAGTGTACTGTCATGATCGTCTACTTTATTATCAAATTGCATTTCTTCTGCTGGAACATTCAAGTCAAGAGTGAATCCAATGCTTGCACCCTTCTTATCATATGCATCATTAGTGCACATGTTTACTTCTCCATAACTTTCCAATGATTGAGATAAATCTTCTTCATTGCAACCAAGTGATAAGCTCACCATTGTCATAAGAAAGATATCATTTTGCGTTAAATAGATATCGATAAGGTTAAGCAAGTCAAAGAAACGATTGAATGAATCGCAGTATAAAAGCAACAACGATTTCTTATTTGCTTATACTATGTATTAAGTTGTTACTTACCATGCCAATAAAAGAAATGATTTGTCGTATATGTGTTCATGATACCGATTTAATTATATCTACGATGCTGTAAAGCGATTTCAATAGAAATGGCTAAATGAGCAGCAATTTGAATATAAAAATCACCACCAAAAGAACACAACAATGTATATTTAATGCATACACACATTTTAAAATTCTTTCTACAAATATCTTACAAATCGATACTAAAAAACACATAATATCTTACAAATTGATATACATATCGCATAGTATATTATAATTCGATACGACAATTTAGCATAATAGCTTACAAATCGACACTAGAAAACACATAATATCTTAAAAATCGATTTATATATCACAAAATATATTATAAATCGATAAGGAATATCAACATAATAGCTTATAAATTGACACTACAAAAACACAATATCTTACAAATAAATATACACATTGCAAAATATATTTCAAATTGATACATAAATTCAGAATAATAGCTTACAAATCGATATTAATTAACAAAAAAATATCTCACAAATCGGTAGTATGTTACTAAAACTGCGATTTGCGATACATTGCATATACTAAGTAAATGGACGATACCGGATGGGGTAGAGGCCCTTCCTCACATCTGTAAACAAGCATTCTTGTCAACTGGTTCTAGCGTCTTACAAATATCGTTAATTTTCCAACCATCAAAAGGACAAGATCCACCTACAATAACAAAACAATGCTTTAATGGTACTCACGATGACATACGTTCTTCAACAATAGCATGATGACATGGAAAGGTACTCACGACGCCTTAATGACACTTATTGGAATGTTTGTGCGTCATTGCTTTCTTCCATACTGCCTAACAACAACAAAAAAGAAGAGAAGACTATAAAAAGAGATGGCCGACAAATGCCCCTATGACGCCCACCAATGATCAAACCAGTCGATCGCGAACCCAGGAATGTTTTATAACACAAGGCAAGAACGAGAAGGCGACAGTGTGTTGTAACACAAGCTAAAAGCCAAGGCGGGAACCTAGACTCAAGACGACGACAAAGGCTACTCCGGCGGCAACAAACGACGGTAAATGGTGTATCGTCAAAGGGAGCTCTATTTACAGCAGATGGTGCAAAAGTTTACTGCTTAGCGCGAAATCAGAACGTTTGGACTTTGAAGAGTTAACATCATCCACGAATTTTTGGATGGAGGATATTTTTGTCCTTTTCTTGAACCGTTGTTTCCCTTTTTTTGAATAGAAGACATTTTTGTCATTTTCTCGAACCGTCGTTTCATGGTGAGAATAGCAGAAAAGAGTACGTAAGTCTTTGCAACCGCACCAGACTTCGATGCTAAGTGATGTCGATAGACACAGGAATACGAGCCCCACATACTTATATATGTGGCGCTCATTCGAACCCCCGAACACGCCTTGTAACAAACAACGCATCTTCGGGGGAGAACATGCAACACAGTCTCAAAGAAACGGTCTCAGGCTCATAGACCTAGTCGTGCTGGCTCAACCTGCTGTACCTAAAAAGTTCTTAGTAACAGTTTGTGTCATTCGCACGAAGGGAAGAGTCTTTCGCAATAGCGGACCACAATTTCTGAAAAAGTCCTGTCACCTCAGCCATGAAAGGATTTACACATGAAATAGGGAAGGTGAAGGGAATATATATATATATATATATATATATATATATATATATATATATATATATATATATATATATATATATATATAGTAATGGGGATGTGCCTACAAAACTTTGGAAAGCTTATTGTTATTTTTTTAAAAATCCTAAATGCTTGATTTCATGAAAATCGACTTTTTGATCATCCGATTCCAACAAGCTAGGTTTTCATAAGATTAAAAAATCAATGGTCTACAATTTAAAAAAAGTATTCAATGCTTAAACAATCATTTTTTCTAACAAAACATGATCCAAGTGTAATTTTCTAGCAAATGGATCATGCAGTAGGCACAAAAAGCATCATACACCTATCTCTCTCTCTCTCTCTCTCTCTTTATATATATATATATATATATATATATATATATATATAGGGTAGGCGCCTGATGCTTTTTGTGCCTACCACGTGCCTAACAAGCTTTGGATAGGGGTTTTCAAGTTGGTTTTCAAAAATCTGACCCATGTGTTATGCATGATTTATTTGCTAGAAAATCACACTTTGATTATGTTTTTTGGGAAAAAATAATTTTTAAGCATTGAATACTTTTTAAAATTATAGACCATTGATTTTTGAATCTTATAAAAACCTAACTTGGTGTTGGAATGAGAGGATCTAAAAGTCTATTCCAACAAATTCAAGCATGTAGATCATATCTTAATGGTCATATTTCAGAAAAAACAGAAACAATCTTCCCAAAACTCGGTAGGCATGAGGTTGGCACAAAAAAATGTCAAGCACCTACCCATCACTCGTATGTGTGTATATATATATAGTGCCTACCAAGTTTTGAAAAGATTGTTTCTATTTTTCTGAAATCTGACCATACAAATATGATATACATGCTTGATTTTGTGGGAATTGACTTTTGGATCTTCAGATTCGAAAACCAAGTTAGGTTTTTATAAGATTAAAATAACAATTTTAAAAAATATGATTTTCTAGTAAATCGATCATGCATAACACATCTGTAGGGTTAGATTTTTAAAAACCAACATGAAAACCTTATCCAAGCTAGGTAGGCACAACAAGGGTCAGGCACCTACCCTTTTCTCTCTCTCTCTCTCTCTCTCTCTCTCTCTCTCTCTCTCTCTCTCTCTCTATATATATATATATATATATATATATATATATATATATATATATATATATACACACACACGAAAAGGTGTAGGTGCCTCACTACTTTTTGAGCTTAACCGAATAGATGCAACACACTCGTGTGATGGACGCTCAATGCACATCCAATGTCAAAAATGACTTTTAGCGACACTTTTAAAGTACCACTAAAGCTCATTTTTTCTACCTAGATCTTTAGTGACGCTTTTAAAAAAGCACCGTGAAAGGCCATTTTTTCAGCCAAACCTTTAGTGATGCTTTAAACAGATATCGATAAGGTTAAGCAAGTCAAAGAAACGGTTGAATGAATCGCAGTATAAAAGCAACAACGATTTCTTATTTGCTTATACTATGCATCAAGTTGTTACTTATCATACCAATAAAAGAAACAATTTGTCGTATATGTGTTGATGATAACAATTTAATTATATTTATGATGCTGTGAAGCGATTTCAATAGAAATCGCTAAATGAGCAGTGATTTGAATATAAAAATCACCACCATAAGCGCACAACAATGTATTTTTGCACACACGTTTTAAAATTCTTTCTACAAATATCTTACAAATCGATACTAGAAAATACATAATATCTTACAAATCAATATACATATCACATAATATATTACAAATCGATACGACAATTCATCATAATAGCTTACAAATTGACACTAGAAAACACATAATATCTTACAAATCGATATATATCGCAAAATATATTATAAATCGATAAGAAAATTCAGCATAATAGCTTATAAATCGACACTACAAAACACATAATATCTTACAAATCAATATACATATTGCAAAATATATTTTAAATTGATACAGAAATTCAGAATAATAGCTTACAAATTGATATTAATTAACAAAACAATATCTCACAAATCAGTAGTATGTTACTAAAACTGCGATTTGCGATACATTGCATATATTGAGTGAATGGACAATACCGGATGGGGTAGAGGCCCTTCCTCGCATCTGTAAACAAGCATTCTTGTCAACTGGTCCTAGGGTCTTACAAATATCGTTAAGTTTCCAACCATCGAAAGGACAAGATCGACCTACAATAACAAAACAACGCTTTAATGGCACTCATGATGACATACGTTCTTCAACAATAGCATGATGACATGGAAAGGTACTCACGACACCTTAATGACACTTATTAGAATGTTTGTGCGTCATTGCTTTCTTCTATACGGCCTAACAACAACAAAAAAGAAGAGAAGACTGTAAAAAGAGATGGCCGACAAATGCCCCTATGACGCCCACCAATGATCGAACCAGTCAATCGCGAACCCAGGAATGTTTTATAACATAAGGCAAGAACGAGAAGGCGACAATGTGTTGTAACACAAGCTAAAAGCCAAGGCGGGAACTTGGACTCGAGACGACAACAAAGGCTACTCCGGCGGCAACAAACGACGGTAAATGGTGTATCGTCAAAGGGATCTCTATCTACAACAGATGGTGCAAAAGTTTACTGTTTAGGGCAAAATCAGAATGTTTGGACTTTGAAGAGTTAACATCATCCATGACTTTTTGGATGGAGGATATTTTTGTCCTTTTCTTGAACCGTCGTTTCCCTTTTTTTTGAATGAAAGACATTTTTGTCATTTTCCTGAATCGTCGTTTCATGGCGAGAATAGCAGGAAAGGGTACTTAAGTCTTTGCAACTGCACCAGACTTTGATGCTAAGTGATGTCGATAGACACGGGAATACGAGCCCCACATGCTTATATATGTGGCGCGCATTCGTACCCCCGAACATGCATTGTAACAAACAACGCATCTTCGGGGGAGAACATGCAACACGGTCTCAAAGAAACGGTCTTAGGCTCATAGACTTAGTCGTGCTAGCTCAACCTGTCGTACCTAAAAAGTTCTTAGAAACCGTTTGTGTCATTCGCACGAAGAGAAGAATCTTTTGCAATAACAGACACACATTAAATAGGGAAGGTGAAGGAAATATATATATAGTAATGGGGATGTGCCTACCAAACGTTGGAAAGCTTATTTTTATTTTTTTTTAAATCCTAAATGATTGATTTCATGAAAATCAACTTTTTGATCATCCGATTCCAACAAGTTAGGTTTTCATAAGATTAAAAAATCAATGGTCTACAATTTAAAAAAAGTATTCAATGCTTAAACAATCATTTTTTCTAAAAGAACATGATCAAGGTGTAATTTTCTAGCAAATGGATCATGCGGTAGGCACAAAAAGCATCGTACACATCTCTCTCTCTTTATATATATATATATAGGGTAGGTGCCTGATGCTTTTTGTGCCTACCACGTGCCTAACAAGCTTTGGATAGGGGTTTTCAGGTTGGTTTTCAAAAATCTGACCCATGTGTTATGCATGATTTATTTGCTAGAAAATCACACTTTGATTATGTTTTTTGGGAAAAAATAATTTTTAATCATTGAATACTTTTTAAAATTATAGACCATTGATTTTTGAATCTTATAAAAACCTAACTTGGTGTTGGAATGAGACGATTTAAAAGTCTATTCCTACAAAATCAAGCATGTAGATCATATCTTAATGGTCATATTTCAAAAAAAATAGAAACAATCTTCTTAAAACTCGGTAGGCATGAGGTTGGCACAAAAAAATGTCAAGCACCTACCCATCACTCGTGTGTATATATATATATATATATATATATATATATATATATATATATATATATATATATATATATAGTGCCTATCAAGTTTTGAAAAAATTGTTTCTATTTTTCTGAAATCTGACCATACAAATATGATATACATGCTTGATTTTGTGGGAATTGACTTTTGGATCTTCCGATTCGAACACCAAGTTAGGTTTTTATAAGATTAAAATAACAATTTTAAAAAATAAACAGTCATTAAAAATTTATTTTTCTTCTTAAAAAGACATGATCCAAATGTGATTTTCTAGTAAATCGATCATGCATAACACATCTGTAGGGCTAGATTTTTAAAAAACAACATGAAAACCTTATCCAAGCTAGGTAGGCACAACAAGGGTCAGGCACCTACCCCTCTCTCTCTCTCTCTCTCTCTATATATATATATATATATATATATATATATATATAGAGAGAGAGAGAGAGAGAGAGAGAGAGAGAGACACGAAAAGGTGTAGGTACCTCACTACTTTTTGAGCTTGACCGAATAGATGCAACACACTCGTGTGATGGATGCTCAGTGCACATCCAATGTCAAAAATGACTTTTAGCGACACTTTTAAAGTACCACTAAAGCCCATTTTTTCTACCTAGACCTTCAGTGATGCTTAAAAAAAACACCATGAAAGGCCATTTTTCAGCCAAACCTTTAGTGATGCTTTAAAAGTGTCGTTAAAGGTCATTTTAATGTTGAATGCATGTCCATTCAGTCAAGCTCAAAAAGTGGTCACACACCTACCCTTACTATATATATATATATATATATATATATATAAACTGAAATATGTTTATCAACCAAATATGTTTGCTGATATGAATCGAGATTTTCATAGTTTTTTTTTTGCAAATCTAACCTCGTAGATGAATTCGGCATGGTCCATTTGCTAGGAATCGACTCTTGGATCATCATAATCGGATCAATAAATGTGATTTCTTATGCATGAATATTTATAAAAATTCTAAGCTGTTAATTTTCAACCATTAAAAGATCCTTGTTACACATCATAATCAGATGATCCAAGAGTCTGTTTCTGTAAAACCAAATGTCTACATCACATCCATACAGTGATTTTTTTCGAAAAAGTGAAAAAAAACTATAAAAATATTGGTTCATACCAATTAACATATTTGGTTGTTAAACATATTTTAGTTACTATATATATATATATATATATGTGTGTGTGTGTGTGTGTGTGTGTGTGTGTGTGTGTGTTTGAACATAACATACTAAGCCCTCTTTTCTCATTCTGCCCCATTAGGCCTCATAGTTTGAAGTGTTTTATGATAGGCCTGAACCATTAGATGTGTTTAGCATGCTCAATTTAGTGGGAATCGACTCTTGGAGCATGTTTTTTTGGCAAAAAAATATATTTTTGAGCCAAAAAAATTGATGGCTTCATGACCATTTTGGATCATCGAAAAAACATGTATATGGGTCATATTTTGGTGATCCAAAAGTAGGTTCACACTAAAAAAAACCTATATCTATGGTGTTAGATGTGAGAAAAAAATTTCAAAAACTATGATTTTTGAAGGGGCCGAATGGGGCATAAGGAGAAAACATGGAAGAAGGAGTGCATTACTCTCCCTCTCTCTCTCTCTCTCTCTCTCTCTCTCTCTCTCTCTCTCTATATATATATATATATATATATATATATATAGATATTACGACAAAGTTTCCGGCCAAATCAGGTAGTCTCCGGGACATTAAAGCCCTTATGAAGCCCATCAATGAAAGACACATGCACACCTTATGCAAGTCGAACCTAGGACGAACGAGTCAGCATATTCTCCCCAAGCCCACTACCACTCGGGCAACCCAAGTGGATGTAAGGTGAATGGAAAATTTTGAAGTCCAGTTATGCCAGCATAGCATTCCATCGTGATACTTCGATGCAGGGGTGTCAATGGGTCAGTTTTACCCGGACCCGACCCAGACCAAACCCTATAGGGTCTAGGTATGGTGACAAATAAGAAGATCCAATTAAAACCCAGGTCCGTACTCAAAGGTCCGATTAATACATGGATCCGGGTATAGTTTGTGAAATTTTATATCAGACGTGGGACTTCTGATTAAGACTTGCAAATTTTCAATGTAAAAATGCTAAAAAAAATTATTTTATCGGGTATGGTTCAGGTTTGGTTCATGTAGTTCTTAATGGGTCTGGGTATGGTTTCTCTTATAGTAGACCCGATTAGACCCGGGTTTGGACCTGATACCATACCTGAAAATCTGGTTGAAGTCTGGTTCTACCTGGGTCAGAACCAAACCCGACCCCTTGACACCCCTACTTGGATGTTTGTTTCGCCCATGGTGCCAAAGGGTGAGAAAGGGATGCCAACTTAATAAATTTTCATAAAAATTGCATGAAACAAATGAACCCTTAACTAAAACTAGCTAATTTTCTTGAATAATTGAAGTAAAACTGCCTTGCTCACCAATTTTTTTTGGTATAAAGCATTCGGATTATACTCCCTCTCCCTCCCCACACATAGCGTAGACAACTTGGCCTCATGACAAAAGATACAAACATGTGGGTATTGAACTCATGACATCTTGTTAACTTGGTGACTTTTATGAGCAACCCTACCAATGTGAAGCCTTTGAGAAAAAAACAGGCTAGTGTGATTAGGGTGTCAAAGGGTCGGGTATAACCTAATCCAGACCCGTACCAGATCTGGTAGGGTCAGGGTTTAGTAACAAAGGATGGGGTCCAATTAACTATTCAGGTCAGATTATTAAACCGGCCATGTATAGTTTGTGAAGTTTTATACCAAACCCATATCTGACCAGAGTTTGGATTATGTAAAAACTTAGGGTGTATTTGGATACCTTTGAGGAGAATTCTCATGAAAAGATGATTTCCCAATCCTAAGAAATGTCAAGAAAATGAATTCTCAATCTCTAATTTTCCCTTGTTTGGTTACTTAGTTGTGTTCATTGATTTTCTTGAGAACTCTCATGTTCATTTTTCGCTGTAGGATTTGGGTGAGAGTTCTTATTCTTCCGTTTATGTAACATTTAAGAATCGAAAAATGACATATTGTACAACAAATATAACATGTTTTCTCAAATGCCCTAAATTTTCGAAATTCGCCTGCTGCCTAAAACTGCAAATATAAACTTTGTAGGACTTTTTTACCTTTTGCACAAGCAAACCTCACGTTTCACTCATCGGCGAAACTTCACTTAAATTTTATATTCGTGTAAATTTTTTCATGAATTTCAAAAAGCACACAACAAATTTATGTTATTTACATGGTTTTTTCTGCTAATCATAAAATCACAAATATTATAAAAAATCACATATTTTATAACAAAATTACGAGAAACCGTGCAAACCTTCTTTATCATTTCTTTTACCGTCACTTAAATATATGTTTGCACATAATTTTTTGTGGTCTTCATGAAGTGCATAAAAACAACTCTTGTGAATCTTCTTATTAGGGTAACTTCGCAAGAACCTTAGTAAAACTGCATATTTTATACCAAAGTTGCTGAAGATTCAACTTTGGTCATGAGAGCCTATGGACATGGTGACTCAGGCTTAGCTTACATGCCAATTTGGATCATGTACTTAGAGTGGCATCTTAAGGAACTTGGTTAGGACTTTGAATAATTAATGCATGATCATGGTTAATAAGTTTTCCATGTCCACAGCTAAGACTGATAAGCGAACTGAGCAGCTCGTGAGCAGCTCGTGACTATGCGTGGTTCAGATCATCACAAACTCGCTCGGTTTGTATAATTAGCGAACTGAGTCATGAGCAGTACGTTTAACTTAATGAGTTGAGCGATTCAGCTTAGCTCGGGTATAGACAAAACATATATATTTTTTGTGTAATATATATTTTTAATATAATATATAAAAATTTCATATACAATATTTATATATAAATAAGGATGCATGGAAAATATGTTTAAAATTGAACTATTAAGTATAATATATAAGTGCAATATTTTATGTATAAACATGTAATATTTTATATGAGCAAGCTCGTGTTCGACTCCTCTTGTTTAGGCATGAGCAAAGAGCTTAGCTCGGCTAAATACGAGGACAAGCCGAATCACAACTCGGTTCGCTGGTAAAATGATCGAACCCAAACATGCCTCATTCCGTTCACTTGGCTTGTTTACCAGCCCTATCCACAGCCCAGTTACTAGGCCAACTTCTTAAGCACTCCAGCTAATTGAAACATGGTCTTTTTTTGTTGAAGGAACAACCAATTGAAACATGGTCAATCTGATGATGAATTTGGTATTCCAGAGTTTGTGAACCTTGCTCATGTTTCACAAGTTGCCGAAGTTAGAATGTGGAACCAATGAGGGGGCTCCGCTTGTCTAGCAGGAGCGGTTAGAGCACGTCACCTAGCGTTGGGACGTTGCAAGTTCGAACCCCAAATGGTATCCTTGTGTTACTGGTAGGGTGGGGGGCTGCCTAACCCCAGTTTCTGTCAGAAAAAAGGTTAGACTGTGAAAACGTACAGGTAATGATCTCCCTAATGTGTCAAGGTTAGGGAGAGTGTAGGTGGTACTACCTTCCATGTCATCAGCCCAAGTTTAAGAGATTTGAGCTTAAAAATTACAAAGAATTTACATCCGTACAATTACTTTCTAGGCTGTATGAAGGTAACCTTTCTCTTTGTCACTAGAACATGTCATTTTGGTGGTGTGAACACCATGGCACGAGGGGACACGTGGACACAAACAGATATGTACAACCAATATTTTAAATTTTTTAGTAATTTTAAGTATTATTTTCATAAAATTCATTTTTTAATATTAGAGTTTCAAACACAACAACAACAACAACAACAACTACGCCTTCATCCCAAAACAATTGGGGTCAGCGATATGAACCAAAAAATAAATTCATTTTGGGTCTTCCACATGAATCCTTTTCCTCCAATCATTTCTATCCAATGCCATGTCCTCGATGAGGTTCAAAGCATTCATATCCTTTCCTATCATCTCCATCTAAGTCTTCCTAGGCCTACCCGACCTCTTTTAACTAATATATTTTCCCATTTCTCCAACCTTCTAACTGGAGCATCATTAGGCCTTCGCCGAATATGTCCAAACCACCGTAAACGATTCTCTCGCATCTTATTTTCAATGGGTGCAACACCTACCTTCTTACGTATCTCCTCGTTCTGAATCTTATCTTTTATTGTATTTCCACACATCCATCTAAGCATCCGCATCTCAGCTACACTCATTTTTTGAATATGATGTCTCTTGGCAGCCCAACATTCCGTACCATATAGTAAAGCGGGCCTAATAGTCATCCCATAAAACTTTCCCTTCAACCGCAATGGCATTCTACGATCGCACAACACTCCAGTTGCACTCTTCCATTTCATCCACCCAACCTTTATCCTATGATTTTCATCTCCATCAATTTCTCCATACTTTTGAATGATGGATCCCAAATATTTGAAATAATCATTCACCGGTATTTCTTGCTCACCAAGATTCACTACACTCCCATCACTACTTCGTTGCTTACTAAACCGACAATCCATATATTCAGTCTTACTCTTACTCAACTTAAAACCTCTAGCTTCCAATGTTTGTCTCCATAATTCTAACTTAGCATTAACCCCAGCTCTAGACTCATCAATCAAAACAATATCATCAGCAAACAACATACACCACGGTACATTTTCTTGAATTGATCTCGTAAGTTCATCCATCACTATCGCAAATAGAAAAGGGCTTAAAGCAAATCCTTGATGTAACCGTTATCGGAAAATTGGTTGTCACCCCTCCACAAGTGCAGACATTGGTTACTACTCCTTCATACATATCTTTAATTATACTAATGTACTTGAGAGAAACACCTTTCTTCATCATTGTCCACCAGAGAACGTCCCTAGGTACTCTATCGTATGCCTTCTCTAAATCAGTAAAAACCATATGCAAATCTTTGTTCCTCTCTCTATATCTTTCAATAAGTTGTCTAAGAAGATATATAGCTTCCATAGTTGATCTTCCAGGCATAAAACCAAATTGATTCTCTGATTTCATGACAACCTTCCTCAACCTAGACTCAATCACCCTCTCCCAAAGTTTCATAGTATGACTCATGAGTTTTATACTACGATAGTTTGTGCAATCTTGTATATCACCCTTATTCTTATATAAAGGCACCAAAGTACTCTTCCTCCACTCATTAGGCATCTTATTTGTTCGCCAAATCAAGTTAAAAAGATTTGTCAGCCATTCTAAACCTTTCTCTCCCAAGCATTTCCAAGCCTCGATAGGTATACCATCTGGGCCAACTGCCCTTCTTGATTTCATTTTCTTCAAAGCCTCTGCAATTTCTTTCTTTTGAATCTTGCACATGAAGTCACGATTAATCTCATGAAAAAGAATGGAGAAGTCTCCAAGATCATGAGCATGACTATCATTAAATAGCTTATCAAAATAATCTTTCCATCTCTCATTAATCTCCTCATCTTTGACTAAAACCCTTTGCATTTCATCGTTGATACATCTAACCATACCCAAATCCCTCGATTTCCTATCTCTCATCTTTGCAAGCCTATAAATATCCTTCTCGCCTTCTTTGGTATCCAACTTGTCATAAACCTTCTTATATACCTTAGCCCTCGCATTTCGAACTACTTTTTTAGCTTCCTTCTTTGCTATCATATACTTCTCTAAATTCTCATTATCATGACTCTTACTTAGATTTCTATAACACTCTCTTTTAACCTTAATAGCTAATTTGACATCCTCGTTCCACCATGATGTATCCTTACCTAATGGTGCACCGCCTTTAGACTCACCCAATACCTCCTTAGCCACTTTTCTCATGCCACCCGCTATCTTATTCCACATTGATTCTGAATCCTCCTCGAGACACCAATCAACTTCCTTAACTACATGCTCTACAAACATTCCTTGTTTAGTATTAGAGTTTCAAAAAAACAGTTTTTAATTAATTAAAAAATAAAAAAACCTAATTTTTCAAAAAAAAAAAACAAAAACGAACTTGCCAGTTGAATCTGTTTCACACGTTCTTGTGTTGACGTGTGTTTGTGGCGTAGCTTTTTCTTTTTCTTCTTTTGTAATGGGAAAAACCATTGGTTTGCTTCAGACATCCAATGATAGGCTTAGAGCTGCAATGTTGACCTTGGCCCTGTTTTAGTGTTTGTTGCGTAAAACTCCAACTCTCTTTGCCCACTGGAGATTGTTTTCTGTTGGTTGACCTTAGAATCCTACTACAGTTAAAGAAATAGCCACTGATGCAAAGACCTTACTTATCCTTGTTTATGCACATTTCACCACTGGGAATAGTTTTCCCGTTGGCTTGACCTTGGAAGAAATAAAAACAAAGGCCAATCACTGCTCAGGAATGCAGTTAGGGTGCTTACTAGGCCTTCAAAACTAAGGTTGTCTTGGGTATCAGCCATCTAAGGCAACCATGGTAACAAGTATTGGTAATATTTAAAATATCTCTACATTTTTAAACACTTATATAATCCAAAAAAAAAGTAGTGACATTTTCAAAATGTTTCCTATTTTTGAAACTATTGCAATTTTCTCACAATTTTCATGTGATAACATTGTTTTTTGTTTTTTAGATGTTTATTTGTATATATTTTTGAATTTGTATAGTTTATGATATTTTCACAAGATTTCTCCAAAGTAACAAATTTTTTAATTTATCATGAAAATTTTGTAAGAGCTAGGAAGCGCTAGAGGGTGAACTCAACACAAACGAGTGAGCAGTTACACAAGCGAATATCTAGAGACGACTTTTAGTCACGGCCTTTGTACTCTTCTCTTCCTTTGAATGATTTCCACCATTCTATGCATGCATTCAAATAGAGACTAAAGAGGGAACATGATAGTTGACTCTCTTGAAGAAACGCCCCCTTCATCCAAAGGTTATAACTCTTTGACTTGTGAACATGCATGTGACTGTTGGTTAAGCATGTATATATCTTAATTAATTTAGTTTCTTATATTTTTTAGTTAAATTGTTCCATGCTTAAAATGAGATAACTGTTGGGTGGCCTTCCCACAAACGATATCCTTATGACCACCTTAACCCAACATCTCCCACTTGGCCATATAGTGTCAAAACTTTATTCTTTTGGGTTTAGCATTTGCACACTATATGAGATTGTATACTATTCACATATCGTGTCGACTTTATACAATCTCCATTTTATAAATTCATTCACTTGAATGATTTATTTTATCATATGTACTTGAGTCCCATTTGACTATATGGTTCACAATCTACCTTGATCATATTTTCCATAATCATATCATGCACATATTGATATTTAACCTCAATATGTTTACTTTTAGAGCTATCCACTCCGGTATGAGTTAAATGTATAGCAAACTTATTATCATAATAGATTTGAAATGTCTTTTAGAATATTCAATTTTAAATCATTAAAGAAGCAATTTATCCAAACTCTAAATTTTACTGTCATGTTATAGGTTATATATTCAGCTTCCTGAGTATGTTGTGCTACATATTCTTACTTCTTGCATGACCATGCAACTACTCTATCTCTTAAAATAAACACATAGCCAATGCTGAATTTTCTTTCATCTCTATCACTGACAAAATATGCATATAAATAACCCACAAGCTTTGCTTTTTACTTCTTCCCAATGAGGAAGATCAAGATTTGCTTCGGTATCTACTTACTAGACTTACTATAAAGCTTAAATCGGGTTTATTTACATGCATTAAACTTCTAATTGCTTGTGCATAGGAAATATGTAACTTTTTTTGTTCATCTTTTGGGGAATCATATTTGCTTAATCTCAATTATCTCATTACAAGAGTTGACTTTGCCTTAGTATTTTTCATTTTAATTTTTTTTTAGAATATGGTCAAAATATTTCTTTTGACTTAGACTCAATAATCTCAATTTTCTATCTCTTTGGATTTTAATTCCAAGGATATATGATGTCTCACCCATATCTTTTATTTTAAAATGAGAATCCAACCAAGACTTGGTTTAATTTATCATTTTATGTTATTTTATTAATGTCATCAACATAGAGAGACGCATTTATAAATTTACTTTTACTCTTCTTGGCATATACACAATGGTCTAACTTATTTGCTTTATAACCCAATTTGGTTATAGCCTTGTGAAATATCAAGTATCACTACCTAGATGACTGCTTAAGCTCTTACAAGGATTTATTTAATCTGTATATGTTATCTTCTTGATCATCAATTTCAAAGTCTTCTGGTTGTTGCATATATGGTCCATTTCAATTTGTCATTTAAGAAGGTTTTTTTCACATCCATTTGATATAAGTAAAAATCAAAATAAATCATTAATGCCAAAATTATACGAGTTAAGGCTAATTTAGCTATAGGAGAATATGTTTCTTCATAATATATTTTCTCATGTAGAAAATAGCATTTTGTGATCATTCTTGCCATGAACATATTAATAGTTTCATCAGCCTTATATTTCTTTTTAAGAACTCTCTTACTACCAATTATCTTGGGACCCTCAAGTAATGTAGTCAATTCTCAAACTTCATTCCTTTCTATAAAATCTAATTCATCTTTCATTGTCTCTATCCATTCTCTAGATTCATTTGAGGCATCAGAATTATGAAAACACAAATTATTCATAGTTTCATCTATGTTCACGAAATTACATAATACTTCACTTAAACACAACTAATAATCACCTAAATAAGATGGAGTTCTAGTTATTTTCTTACCAACTACAGGTTGTGGAGATTGCTTATTCGTTATTCACAACTGGATCATGATGCTCACTAAATAGATTGGGTTCTCAAATCAGTATCCATAAGTCATTATAAATATCAACAGGGGCATCATCTTCTTCAGGATCAAAACCACATTCTTTTTCTTCTAAAAATTTGACTTCTCTACTTTCTATAAATCATTTCTCAATATTATACAGTCTATAACCTTTTGATCATTTTGGGTACCCCATAAAAATGTATATGATAGTTTTACTATCTAACTAGGAATTTACACATGTGCTAGTGTCTCCCACTTTTGTAGATGGCTAGGATCTGGTTTCTTGTCAATCTATAATTCATATGTTGTAAGCTTTACTGGCTTAGATGAGACCCTATTAAGAATATACGCAGCATTGATTATATTTTGTATTCAAAATTTCTTATAAAGGTTTTTATGTGTCAATATGAATCTAGTCATATCTAGTAGGGTCCTATTTCTTTTATTTGCTACAGCATTTTGTTATGGTGTATAAGGTATAGTTATATGAGGAGTTATGTTGTTAGTATAAAAATATGACTTAAACTCTTTAGAGTTATATTCACCACTCCTATCAAATCGAATTATTTGAATCCTTCTTCTTAACAACCCTTTAATCTCATATTTATATGTCTTAAACCTTTTTAGAGTTTTTGACTTTTTAGAGATCAAGTAAATGCACCATACCTAGAGTAGTCATCTATAAATGTGATAAAATATATTATTTTATGTGTTTCTATTGTTAAGGGCCCATAAATATTAAAATGTACAATAGCCAATAATTCAAATGCCCTACTACCCTTAGAAAATGGGTTTTTAGTCATTTTACCAGAAACACATGGTTTATATTTATTAAAATTCATGTCCAATGAGGGTAAAAAACACATTTTCATATTTCTTTTCATTTTGTTAACATTAATATTGTAATATCCAACATTTTTTTGATAGTTTTCTCAATTTTTATAATATCTTAATAATAGATTTTTTAGGCCTATTTTATGAGTTTCATGTATACGGTTGCGTTTGTATCAAAATTTAAAAAAAAACAATCTTTATTTTGTCAAAATAAGAGTTAAAACGAGTTCGGAGTGTGCCTGACAAGTTTCAAGGGCATACTGGTTATTTGGGATAATTTCATGGGTAATTTGGTCATGAAGGACATTTGTTCAACTGAGGGTTGAGCAGTCCAGTCAACTGCGAGAAGGCACAATTTGACCTTTTTCTATTGACTGGATGGCATGTGATTATTTCCAAGTTAGACCAAGGGTTTAGATGGGTTTTAGAGGACCCATTTGAAGTTTTTTTGGTTTTGAGGGACATTTTGATCTTTTTAGGCAGTTTCAACTAGACAAGTGTGGGATGGGGCCCAACCAGATGGTTGGACTCATTGACTATGGGCCATGTCTCAATTTTTGAAACTGGGTTGGGAACTAGTTAGACAAACTAGGTTCTAACTTAAAGACTTAAGTGGGGTCTGGATCAGATTTGACCCGAATCTAACTCAAACCTGTTTTAACCCCTTTAAATAGGGAGGGTGTTGCGTGTTCTCCCCCGAAGATGAACTATTTTCTACAGTGCGTGTTCGGTGGTCTGAATGAGCACCACATATATAAGCACGTGGGACTCGTATTCCCGTGTGTGTCATCATCACTTAGCATCGAAGTCCGATGCAATTGTAAAGACTTAAGTACCCTTTCCTGCTATTCTCGCCATGAAATGACAGTTTGAGAAAAGGACAAAAATGTCCTCCATTCAAAAAAAGGGAAACAACGGTTCAAGAAAAGGGCAAAAATGTCCTCCATCCAGAAAGTCGATGATGATGTTAACTCTTCAAAGTCCAAATGTTCCATTTTTGCCCTAAGCAGTAAACTTTTGCACCATCTGCTGTAATAGAAGTTCCCTTTGACGATGCACCCTTTACCTTTGTCAACTGCAGCTAGAGTAACCTTTGTCGTCGTCTTGAGTCCAGGTTGTTGCCTTGGTTTTTAGCTAGTGTTACAACACATTACCGCCTTCTCGTTCCTGCCTTGTGTTATAAAACATTCCCGAGTTCATTTTTACCTCATGGAGATAACTATAAATCGATCGACTAGTTCAATCATTGGTGGGTGTCATAGGGGAATTTATCGACCATCGCTTTTTACAGTCTTATCTTCTTTTTCATTGTCGTTAGGCAGTATGGAAGAAAAAAATGATGTACAGACATTCCAACAAGTGACATTAAAGCATCGTGAGTACCTTTCCATGTCATCATGCTATTGTTGAAGAACATATGTCATCGTGAGTGCCATTAAGGCGTTGTTTTGTTATTGCAGGTGGATATTGTTCTTTCGACGGTTGGAAAATGAAAGATATTTTTAAGACGCTGAGACCTGTTGACAAGAATGCTTGTTTACAAATGCGAAGAAGGGCCTCTACCCCATTCGGTATCGTCCATTCACTCAGTATGCAATGTATCGCAAATTACAGTTGTAGTAACATACTACCAATTTGTGAGATATTGTTTTGTTTGTTAATATCAATTTGTAAGCTATTATACTGAATTTTCGTATCGATTTGAAATATATTTTACGATATGTATATCGATTTGTAAGATATTATGTGTTTTATAGTGTCGATTTGTAAGCTATTATGCTGAATTTTCGTATCGATTTATAATATATTTTGCGATATGTATATCGATTTGTAAGATATTATGTGTTTTGTAGTGTCTATTTGTAAGCTATTATGCTGAATTGCCATATCGATTTGTAATATATTATGCGATATGTATATCGATTTGTAAGATATTATGTATTTTCTAGTATCGATTTGTAAGATATTTGTAGAAAGAATTTTAAAACATGTGCGTGTGGAAGTACATTATTGCACGCTTGCGGTGACGATTTTTGTATTCAAATCGCTGCTCATTTAGCGATTTCTATTGAAATCGCTTTACAATATCGTAGATATAATTAAATTGCTGTCACGTGAATTGCTATCATCAACACACATATATGAAAAATCATTTCTTTTATTGGCATGGTAAGTAACAACTTGATGCATAGTACAAGCAAATAAGAAACCATTGTTGCTTTTATACTGTGATTCATTCAATCATTTCTTTGACTTGTTTAACCTTATCGGTATTCGTTTAACACAAAATGATATCTTGCTTATGACAGTGGTGAGCTTATCACCTGGTTACAGTGAAGATGATCTATCTCAATCATTGGAAAGCTATGGAGAAGTGAACATGTGCACTAATGATGCACATGATAAGAATGGTGCAGGCATTGGATTCACTCTTGACTTGAATGTTCCAACAAAAGAAATACAATTCGATAATGAGGTAGATGATCATGAAAATACACTTGATAAAGGTGCAGGCACTGGGAATATACATGATAGTACACTTAGCTTTGTTCCCGTAGAAGGAATATAGTTTAATACTGAGGAAGCTGCATATAAATTTTACAATGATTATGCCTTAAAACTTGGCTTCAGTATTAGAAGGTATTTTTGGTCAAAAAATGCATAGGGTGTCGTGGTGAGAAAGAGATATGTTTGTTCTAAGGAAGGTTAGAAGAAGTCAAGTGGAAATCCAACAAGGAGCAAGCCAAATTCAGGATGTGGATGTCCAACGAGAATAGTGTTAAGAAGACTTCCAAATGGAAAATATGTAGTTCATACTTTAATCAGTGATCATAACCAGGATTTAGCAACTTCATTTATGACTCCTATATTAAGGTCACATCGTAAAGTAACTGAAGCATATGCTGCAATTGCTGAAATAGCTGATAACACCGGCATTGCATCAAGGAAGACATATAATTTATGCGCACACATAGACAGTGGTCGCGGGAATATGCCATTCACACCTATGGATCTAAGAAACCACTTGAGAAGGAAGAGGACCGATAACATGAAGAATGAAGAAATATGTTCTTTGGTTGATTACTTACAAAAAAAATCAAGCATTGACCTTGGTTTCTTTAGTGCAATGCAACTGAATGAAGATGGATATGTTGTGAATATGTTTTGGGCAGATTCAAAGTCAAGAATTGATTATGAATGCTTCAATGATGTGCTTGTTTTTTATACGACAGTGAAGATTAATATTGAACAGTGACCATTTGCACAGTTTGTCGGAGTGAACCATCACTCACATAGTTGCATATTAGGCGACACTTTTTTTTATGACCAGACCAAGGAAAGCTTTGAGTGGTTGTTCAGAGTATTTACACAGGGAATGAATGAGAAACAACCTGAAGTTGTACTTACAGATGGTGATCATGCAATTGTGGCTGCACTGACTCATGTATGACCAAATGCACATCATTGCCTATGTTTGTGGCATATTTTTCAAAATACAGCAAAGAACATATAACACATATTTAATCAGAAGACAGGATTTGACAAAAAGTTTACACGGTGTGTACTTGAGAGCGTAAACGAGGTCACCTTTGTGTCTGATTGGGAGGAAATGATTTAGATGTACGAACTTGAAGACTGTGTGTGGTTACAAAATTTATATGCAGAAAAAGAGAAGTGGGCATTGGCATATGGAAGACAATACTTTTGTGCATGTATGATAAGCACATAAAGAGCTGAATCTATGCATGCCACACTGAAGAAAACCCTGTATTCATGTTTAACAATGTTTCACTTCATGGAATAATATGAATTATTTATAGCCGGTCTTAAACAGAATCAAATTGAACAAGATGTAAAATGCTTAAATACACGTCGTGTAATTTTGGGCATGAAAATATTGACGCGACCTACAGATCTGTATACACTAACTGTATTTGAATGAATTAAGGAGGTTATACAGGTCATGAATTGCAACATAGAAGAACACATGCAAACCGAGAATATGCACAAATACCATATTGCATGGGAAGACGAAGAGCATCTGAAAAGGCAAGAAGCATATGTTACGTACAATGTTGACAATGAAACAGTTGAATGTACGTGAAAAATGTATGAATTCAAAGGTATTTTATGTTGTCATGCATTAAAGGCACTTAATCAAGAAAAGATACAAGAAATACGTGAGTCATATTTAATGAGAAGATGGATGAGATAAGAAAAGATTAAATAGCTGGATACAGATAATGTCAGTCAATCTGGTGTTGATGAGAAGTGCCACATAGCCTCATGTTACTAACAACTATGTAGGACACTTATGTATGTTACAGATTTGGCATCAAAAAGTGAAGAAGCCTATGTATGCATAACAAAAGTGTCAAGGAAGTCACTTGAAAATGTGCAGTTAATTCACCATCAGTTCGTTGCAGCTCATGAAGACCAGTCCAAGAAAATGGGAGTGAACAACAAAGGTAAAAATTATGCTTTTTTTGATACACATAAGAAGTTGCGCCGAAGCATAAACATCATCTTCAACAAGTCAGGAGTGAACGTTGTAGATTATGATGAAAAAATTCACTTAGCGAAGGGTATAAAAAAAACCTACCTCTGATCGCAGTCGTCAGAGGACAAAGGGTGTACTAGAATTGGTTGGCAAGAAAAGGTCTAAGAAATAACCAACCTCTAAGCAAAAGCAACCAAGCCCTTTGCATGAACAAGTATGTAATACATTATATTGTTTCCTATATAAATTGCATTACGTGCAACTTATCAATATCTAACTTGTGTAATTTTCAACATGCAACAATACCCTACAAACGTGCACTACAATGTTGTAACCTTCAATCCTTCAGACCAGTTTTTCTGAAATGATAGATTCAGTTTTACAAGTCTTTTGGTATGTAATCAATGTTGGGAGGATGTTTGCATTTCTTGTGAAACTTAATATAATGTCTTATATTATTCTGTTTCATGACAAGCTCAGATCTATTCAAAAGTGAGATATGAAACACATGAATCGCGTGCGAATTTTGTTTAAGTCTTACCATAAAGTTAGTTGTTATGCCTCTTTGCATGACCCAATTTTCACATTGTCGGATTTGTTAAGAGTTTAACAAAATAGAAGTTAAATATGCTTATACACTGGATGATCTTATTAAGAAAGAGTTTTTTGATGAAGCCATTTTCATGAGTCATGAGCCACAAAAATAGAGTTGTTAATATTTTTGTGGATCACCATTCATGAAAATGGCTTCATCCAAAAAGCTATGGAACATAGGAATGATGTGCGAATTTTGTTTAATAATGTATCTTTCACATGTTTAAATCGTTGTAATATGTATCATTCATATGTATAAATCGTTGTCTCATCTAGCCTACAGAGCTATAATTTTGATACCGTAGGTAAATTGCCATTGCTCAGTGCTTATACAATTAGTGAAAATCGTTGTCTCATCTAACCTTCACATATACAAATGGTTATACATATACTGTAGTTGAATCATTGCGCAAAAACCATACTTCATAGTTAGAAAAATATTTACCTAATCTTCGATATACTTCATGACAAATATGCTACAATCATGCGACCTGTTGACAAGAATGCTTGTTTACAGATGTGAGAAAGGGCCTCTACCCCATCCGGTATCATCTATTCACTCAGTATATGCAATGTATCACAAATCACAATTGTAGTAACATACTACCGATTTGCAAGATATTGTTTTGTTTTTTAATATCGATTTATAAGTTATTATGCTGAATTTTTGTATCGATGTATAATATATTTTGCCATATGTATATCGATTTATAAGATATTATGTGTTTTGTAGTGTTGATTTGTAAGCTATTATGCTGAATTTTCGTATTGATTTGTAATATATTATGCGATATGTATATCGATTTGTAAGATATTATGTGTTTTCTAGTATCGATTTGTAAGATGTTATACCATCTAGTGTCCTATCACGATCTACACAATGACGTCTATGTCGGCCACAACTGGATGAAAATTGCAATGTGCATGAGTACAAATCACAATAAAAGTGCACAAACAAATCATTGTCTCATCTAGCCTTCAAATATACACATCGTTGTACAACCCAATCCAATCACTCCCCCACCTAAACCCATAAATATAAATCGATGTGAAATTCAACAAAAAAAATTAAGGTAAATTCAAAGTGATTTACAGTATGATACCGATTTACGTTTTATATAGAAACAATATTTTAGTAACAGTTGCAAATTGATGAGTAAATCATAATATTATTATCGCAATAGCTTCTTAAATACAAATTGACGTTATTTACAACCACATTCATTTACCAAAAATATTAGTATCTAGTTATAATACATCATGACCAATGACCAAAATGACTGATTAATAAATGGCCAAAAAGAAAAATAATAAACAAAGCCACACGATATATAGACTTAGTAAAGTACAAATCGAGAATAATTTAATAATACAAATCGAGGTAACTTTATAAATACAAATCAATTTCATTCACAAAGACTAACAAAGACATATCGTTGTTGTGGTAACTTCATAAATACAAATCAATTTCGTTCACAAGGACTAACAAAAATATATCGTTGTCGATTTATAACCGCAATCATTTATAAAAAAACCTAATCTTTTTTTACATGACCACAATGGTTTGACTTAGATAAAATACATGACCATCATCATAAAAAAAACAGATATCATCACTAGTAGGTAATTATCGGGACGTCTAATTGTATTTATGAAGTAATTGCGACAATGATATGTCTTTGTTTGTCTATATGAATGATATCAATATGTAATATCACAATTTATTCATAACGGTTTGCAACTGTTACTTAAATCGATTTGTACTTTACTAAGTCTAAACATCGTGTCGATTTGTGTACACATGCATAAAACCCTGCAAAATGTAAAATCCTAATATAAATCTATATATAAAACCCTACCTGACCCATTGTCTAGGTCTAAAACCCTAATCTATTTAACCTCTCTTCCTCTTTTCTGCGGCAACGCAACTTTTTTTTTTCTTCTTTTTTCTCCTCCGCCTTCGTCTTCTTCTTTTTCTACTTCTTCTTCTTCTTCCTTGTATTTTTCTTTCTTCTTTGTTCTTTTGTGTTCCTTCTACTTGTGCTTGATAGATGTAGTTTGATGCTGATAATATAGTTGTTTTATGCCATAAGAAAATATTTGTATAGTCTTCGATGATAATTATGGTGGTTATCTTCTGTGTATACATCAATATATTTATGACACATACGACTCTGATGTATTTGTCATGAAGTATATCGAAGCTTATGCAGAATATAATGACCATAATTGTCTTCAATCGTTGTTGCCATACCAAAGCAAGTACAAATATTCTGCATGATAGACAGGGGGTGATGTTGATGTCCATCTATTTGATCTATTCCTACTGTTGGACCCTCTATTCTTCGCAAACCATACTTCATAGTTGGAAAAATATCTGCCTAATCTTTGATATACTTCATGACAAATACGTAAAAGCGATTTATCATGTATCCCATCGGCTCCTTCAAGGAGACAACACCTGAGCTAAAGTTTGTGAAGCATATTCTCAAGAGTGCACCATTGTTAGAGTCTCTAAGAATCAGTCTCAGTCTGAGAAAAATGGTGCAGTGGGCTACCATTACTAATGAGATCATTTTCTTGAAGAGGATGTATCCTCAGCTACACATAGAATCAATTTGCAACAAGAAATGAACTCAACGATGAATGATATGGATGTTTTGGTGATGTCTTTTATAAAAATGGGAGTCTCTAAAAGATAGATATGCGTTTGACGAAAATATCCTCCCATAAATATCTTTCTACATTCCCGCACCCAGATTGCATTAGAAGCACATCACTATTTTGGACGTGGGTTTCATACTGGTGATTATATCTGTTTTTTATGATGATGGTCATGTATTGTATCTAAGCCAAACCATTGGTCATGATGTATTGTAACTAAATACTAATATTTTTTGTATATGAATATGGTTGTAAATCATGTGGATTTGTAGTTACGAAGTTACGGCGAGAATGATATGTCTTTGTGAACGAAATTGATTTGTATTTAAGAAGTTAACTCGATTTGTATCGTTGAAGTAAAACCCAAAATCCTAAACCCTAAACCCTAAACCTCAATCACCTATAAAAGCGATTAGGAAATATCATTGACATAGACATAGCCAGGAAAAGCAAATCGCGATAGCACATAGCCTTCATATGTATTATGTAAATTGCGATGGTACGTGTCGTTCACTTAGACAAAGCTCATTGTCTAAAAGACAAACGTCATTGTGTAAATCGCGATGGTATAATGATTTACACAATCGCGTCTATGTCGGCCACAACTGGATGAAAATCGCACTGTGCATGAGTAAAAATCATGGTAAAAGTGCACGGTCAATGTTTGTGCAAATTGTTTCAGTCGTTTATCAATGTTTGTGCAAATCATTTCAGCCTTATATAAACGCTTGTTCGATTTTAATTTATGAAGGCCGATCATTACAATGATTTGTTCAGTGGCATTTATGTGCTACACTGATTAAAATAGATTTTTACACTTATAGAATGTCATGTTACAGAAAAGAGCTCATTTCCACTGTAGATAATGCTAATCGCTTTTATAATTTTTATTTACGAAGGGTGAACATAATAATGATTTGCCTTTACTATAAATAACAGTCCAACTTATTGGCGTGTTTAGTAAAATTGAAATTTTATTTATTTCAACCTAAAGAGATTTACATAATTTGTATACACAGTCTTACAAAATTTGTATACAAAATTTGGTTGTACAGTCTATAAAATCTGTTAGAAGTCGATGTACATCATATTAATCCTTGGGGGGGGGGGGGTCACGGCGTTTGTTGCCTTTTAGGTATTCTTGCCGGATGAGTTTTTTTACTCTTTTGCAATTAGAAACTCCATTAATTTTTTGTATAGTTTTGTGCAAAAACCAGGTATATCATCCCGCAACAAAAATATAATGTGACACCAATATATAAAT
This sequence comes from Nuphar pumila, assembly GCF_984573655.1. Taxonomy (NCBI): domain Eukaryota; kingdom Viridiplantae; phylum Streptophyta; class Magnoliopsida; order Nymphaeales; family Nymphaeaceae; genus Nuphar; species Nuphar pumila. The sequence continues at coordinate 122,625,712 of NC_143249.1, forward strand.
TAAGTTTCCAATAATAGAGGATAATAAAGAGCATACAACATCGAAATCAGGTTTTTATCCATTGTATATTGCTTCAATATACTTCATTACAAATACGCCACAATTGATGTCATTATTTTGTAAATGAGCATCGTGTGTTGAGCAAAACCTCCACTCGCTAATGTCGACACCCAAAATGTCTTTGACGAATCCCACCTGTGGTTAATGCAGAAGCAAGTAAATTTTGGGCCACCGTACATGATACGATACCCTTATAGATGGAAACTTACAAAATGCAAAATGTCACGTTGTACACCAGTGTGCAAGTCCAATGAGTTGTAGAACCATATTTGTTTTTTCTCATAAATCCATCACGTATAAGACCCAATGCTGAGCAATTTGCCAGTGTAGGAATCAATATCTGCAAATTGATACAATATCTTACAAATCGATAGTATAAATCGTTTTATGACTGTTATGCCTAAACCTTTGACAAGAGGTTTTCTCACTTGCCTTTTCACTTGACTAAAAGTCTCTGCAGTGATCATCGTTATCCTAGTATGGTAGTCCATCTTGAAATCCAATGGAGTATGGTAATCGGTGTACGAAACTCTGTTGAACGAAACAGTGATAATAGTAAGGTTAAAACACGAAGCAACAAGAGTAAATAAAAAAAAATAAACATATAAGAGAACTGATATACCATGAAATAAGGGGTGACAATGCATCTAGTATTGGTTATTGCGTTGCTTTGAATATACACAACGAAATCGGATATAGTCTATTTGCAATAAATATGCACGTGTTAACATATATACCTATGGCATACATAATATATAACTCATAGTGGTTTCATACGTACAAAATTACTGATAGTGTTTCCTTCTGCAAATTCGTATTGCAGTCGGATGATGTTATCTTAGAGCTCTTTGTCGAGTTTTTGGGCATCGCTTTTTATGAAAGTTTCACTGATATTAGCAGAACATTCAATAAATGATATTAAAATTCCTTTCTACAGTACACAACACAAATCGAATATACGCCATAAAAGAGACAAATTTTAAAGAAATGATAAGTGATGATGCAGTAGATGAAACACAGTGAATGTTCAAATACAAGATATAAAGCACACAAATTCAAGAAACAAAATGGATGCTGCTACAAGGGAGTACTGAATGAACATATATTCAAATTACGTAAACCAAAGAAATTGCAAAAACAAAGAAAAAAATGTTGGAATATGATCATTCCAGTAATATTGCAACATGTAGACGATATTGCTATATGCAAATTGATACTACAAAGGATGCTTTAATGGAGCAAGAACAGAAAAAGCCAAAAAAACAAAATTCAAAAGAGAGAAGAAGAAGAGGATTCTTACCGTGGCCTTCTGTTGTAGGGCTGACTCCCTTCAGTCGAGCAGGATGAGGAAAACCAGAGGGAGAAAGAATAAGAAGAGAGATGCGAGATGAAGGATCAAAGGGGTGGAAGGGTGAGAAATGGATGCCTTCGATCCCTCCCTGTGCGCTGGTAGTTATAGGAGGAGGCCGTTAGGAATTTTTCAAAATGGGTCCCTTAGGTTTTCAAAATTTTCAAAAAGAGGGCTCTTTTACAAGTTTTTTCAAAAAAAAGCGGGGTAAAAGCTATTTTTCTGATTTTTTTTTCTTTTATATTTTTTGAAAGAACAACCTAAAACATGATGGAGAGGATCTAGATGAGGTTTTGTAAAATATTTTGCTTTAAAATTTGAGTTTTTTTACAAAATGAGAGTTTGTGAAATATATTTAAAATTTGAGTTTTCAGAATGGATCTTGATCCGAGAATTTGAGAAATCATTCAAGTTTGGATCTCAAATTGAGGAAAAAAGAAGAGTGGATCCAAATGGATACTGGATTTAGATGAAATGTCTGAGCCATTCTGTATTTTAATATTTTGAATTGAAAGCATGAGAATCGGGCTTAGAATTGGATTTTGGATATCTGATCTGGATCCGAAATTTGGTCAGATATGGAAGATGAAACTAGATTTCGAATCTTCAGCAAGTGAATCCAAGAAATGAACAAAAGTTTACACAATTTCCCTTCTGAATATCTTAGAAGGTGAGTGCCAGAGGCAAAAAGAGAATTTTTGAAATTTTTGAAAAATTTGGGGTGTTTACACTTTCGCTAGTCACTAGGAATGATAGAAGGCAAATCTATCTACCAATAGAGGTCCTTATCTATTTGCAAGTTTTTTTTTTGCAGCACATCTGTATCTCTTGATTATTCATAGACTTGTTCCCATGTGTTCCTCCTAACGTATAAGAGCTGCTTGACTTTTCCCATTCATAGACTTTTACCAAGATATGCAGCTGCCCTTTGACATCCACTTCTACCAAATATCTTAACATCAAAATCTAAATTACCATTATACTTGAACACCAAAAATTCCCCAAATTGCAAGGAATGACATGTGACAAATGCTGGCGAACCATTCTTGAGAAACATGGCACCATCTTTAGCGTGCACTTTCACACACCAAGGGTTGCATGTATGGATGTTTAAGGTGACATTAGCACATTTATCTAACTTGATACGGCTTGCAAAGGCTGGAGGAATGTACTATAAAAGCAATGGTCTTTCGAGTCATGCATTTATCACTAGCCAGAGGGAATTTAACACTCAATCAAATGATTCCAAAAGTTCTCAAATTCTCATCCCAGATAGAACCCCACATAGAACAATTGAAACAAATGAGTATTTAGTTACAATACATCATGGAAAGCTATTTATGGGAGGACATTTATGTCAAACGCATATCTATCTTTTAGAGACTCCCATTTTTGCGAAAGAGCTCACCAAAACATCCATATTGTTCATCGTCGAGTTCATTTCTTGTTGCAAAATGATTCTATGTGTAGTTGAGGACACATCCTCTCCAAGAAAATGAGTTCATTAGTAATGGCAGCTCATTGCACCATTTTGTAATAAAGTATATCGAAAATTAGTTAGATATTTTTCCAACTGCGAAGTATGGTTTGCAAACAATGGAGGGACCGACAGTAGAAATAGATCAAATAGATGGACATCAGCATCACCCCTGTCTATCATGCAGAATATATGTGCTTGCTTCGGTATGGCGGCAACGATTGAAGATGATTATGGTCGTTATATTCTATGTAAGCTTTGATATACTTTATAACAAATATGTCATAGTCGTATGTATCATAAATATATCAATGTATACATAGAAGATAATGACCATAATCATCATCGAAGATTATATAGATTTTTCTTTACGGCGTGAAATAACTACGTTATCAGTATCAAACCCCATCTATCAAGCACAGGTAGAAGAAATACAGAAGAACAAAGAAGAAAAAAAATACAAGGAAGAAGAAGAAGAAGACGCTGAAGGCGGAGGAGAAAAAAGAAGAAGAAGTTGCGTTGTCACAGAAAAGAGAAAGAGAGGTTAAATAAATTAGAGTTTTAGACGTGGACAACAGGTTGAGTCGGGTCAGGTAGGGATTTACATAGAATAGGGTTTTATATAGATCTATATTAGGGTTTTACATAGAATAGGGTTTTTACCCACGTGTACAAAAATCGACACGACGTTTAGACTTAGTAAAGTACAAATTGATTTACAACTTGATATAACTATTTAAGTAAAAGTTGCAAATCACTATCACTATTTTATAGAAGGTGTTCTATCATGATCTGTACAACAACGGACATAAAAAGAAAATGATTTGTCCTATCATGATTTGCATTTACGAGCTTTGTCTATGTGAACGATGTCCTATCATGATTTACACAATGCTATATTAGTAAGAACCCGTTATTATAAATCGTCATCTCACGTTTAACACTCATAAATAAAAATTACGATTTACACAATAATGTTATATTAGTAAGAATCGGGATTAGGGTTTTTTGTCCTATCGTGATTTGCTTTTACGAGCATTTTCTATGTGAACGATATGTTGTATCGCGATTTACACAATGACTGATTCATAAAAGTCAGAAAAGAAAAACAATAAACAAATCAACATGATGTTTAGACTTAATAAATTATAAATCAAGGTAACTTTATAAATACAAATCGACGTAACTTCATAAATACAAATCGACATTGTTCATAAAGACAAACAAAGACATATCGTTATCGTGGTAACTTCATAACTACAAATTGACATGATTTACAACCACATTCATTTATAAAATATATGAGTATTTAGTTACAATACATCATGACTAATGCTTTGCCTTAGATACAATACATGACCATCATCATCAAAGAAAACAGACATCATCATATGCCCAATCACGATTAGGGTTTAGGATTTAGGGTTTAGGATTTTAGGGGTTCAGGCTTTAGGGTTTAGGATTCTGGGTTTAGGGTTTGCGGTTTAGGGTTTAGGGTTTAGGTATTTAGGATTTAGGGTATAGGATTTAGGTTTTTGGGTTTTATGTTGTAGGGATTAGGGTTTAGGGTTTAGGGGTTTAGGGTTTAGGGTTTAGGTTTTAGGTTTTAGGGTTTTAGGGGTTCAGGATTTAGGGTTTAGGTTTTAGGATTTAGGTTTAGGGTTTTAAGGGTTTAAGGTTTAGGATTTAGGTTTTTGGGTTTTATGTTGTAGCGATTGGGGTTTAGGGTTTAGGGTGTAGGGTTTAGGGTTTTAGGGGTTTAGGTTTTAGGATTTAGTTTTAGGGTTTTAGGGTTTAGGGTTTAGGATTTAGGTTTTGGGGTTTTATGTTGTAGGGATTGGGGTTTAGGGTTTAGGGTTTATGATTTAGTTTTTGGGTTTTAGGGGTTTAGGGTTTAGGGTTTGGGGTTTAGGGATTAGGGTTTAGGGTTTAGGGTTTAGGGGTTTAGGATTTAGGGTTTTCGGGGTTTATGGGTTTAGGGTTTAGAATTTAGGTTTTGAGGTTTTATGTTATAGGGATTGGGGTTTAGGGTTTAGGGATTGGGGTTTAGGGTTTAGGGTTTAGGGTTTAGGGTTTTATGTTGTAGGGATTGGGGTTTAGGGTTTAGGGTATAGGGTTTAGGGGTTTGGGGTTTAGGGTGCAGGGTTTAGGATTTAGGTTTAGGGTTTAGGGTTTTATGTTGTAGGGATTGGGGTTTAGGGTTTAGGGTATAGGGTTTAGGGGTTTGGGGTTTAGGGTGCAGGGTTTAGGGTTTAGGTTTAAGGTTTTAGGGGTTTAGGGTGTAGGGTTTAGGGTTTAGGATTTAGGTTTTATGTTTTATATTTTAGGGATTGAGATTTAGGGTTTATGAGATTTGTCTATGTGAACAATATATCCTGTCATGATTTACACAATGATTGATTAATAAAAGGCAGAAAACTCAGACAATAAAAAAATTGCGATGATGTTTAGAATAGATAAAGTAAAAATCAAGGTTACTTCATAAATACAAATCGATTTACAACTTGATTCTGATTTAAGTCACAGTTGCAAATCGATTTCACTGTAATGATTTGTCCTATCATGATTTGCTTTGACGAGCTTTGTCTATGTTAACAATTTTCCTATCCTGATTTACACAATGACTTCTAAAAGATGAAAAAGAGGAAGAAAAAATAAATTGACATGATATTTATTGGTAATGTGAACGATTTGTCTTATCACAATTTGTTGTTACGAGATTTGTCAATGTGAACAATATGTCAAGAAAAACAAAAAATAAATCGACACGATGTTTAGACTTGGTAAACTATAAATTGAGACTTAGTTGCAAATCGATTTCACTGTAACGATATGTGCTATCACAATTTACTTGATACGTCCTATCACGTTGACTAGTTTTATAAAAGGCAGATGAAACGATGCGCAATGCAATTTATTTGCTCACACTTTTTGAAAACTGGAAGTATTTTTTGAAAATTAGCGGTACGTGAAACAATGCTTCCTTTATATATGAATGACATGTTGCACAAGTTCAGGAGGGTGTCACTTTGCTTTGCTTCATGATTAAGGAACAGATGAACCGATGTTTCTTTTATAAACGACGTGTTTATGAATCGAACATATAACCTGATTTGTCGCAAAGGAAGTATCGATGTCAAGGAAGGAGACAACGACAACTACACGACCATCAATGATGAGAAAGGAGACAATGATAGCTACATGACCAGCGATGGCTTATTAGGTGTATATTCTCTAAACCTTATGATGTCCCTTTTTGAAGGGGAATAAAAGATAGAAAAGAAGAGAGAAAAGAAAAAGAAAGAAGAGAGAGAAACTCTTTTGCAAAGGTCTCATTTGGCCTTAATTTCGAAAATATTTTGAAATTACTCACCTCCATTTTTGAAAATTCTGCAAGAAAAATGGAGAGACAGGATTCACTCGTCAGTACGAGGTTCGACCCTTCCTAGCGTCTTTACCTGGGGTAATCGAACCAAGGATCGAACTTATGCCTTTTGCTTTGCCTAAATATTATCTAAGAATTTATTCTAAGTCTAAGAATGCATAAAGAATCATGCTTGTGCGAATGCAAAGTTGTATGCTCTTTTTGTTTAGAAGAATGAATTTAAAACCTTTGGATTTATCCAAGTGATTTTTGAAAATTTGAAGAATAGGGTGAAGAAATGATTTTTTGAAAGTTGAAGATTGATTTGGAAAAGTTAGATTTTGAATCTAACTTAAGACTTAGAGGATTTGAAATTCTAAGCCTTGGAATAATCAGAGTTTGGAAAAATAAGTCTTGGAAAAGGAGAATTGGAATTTGAATTTAGAATTTTCAAATAAGAATGAAATTTCAAAGTTAAGATGAACTTTGAATTTGAGTTTGAATCTAGATTTCAAAATTGAGATGAAATTTTGAAATGGAATTGAACTCCGGATTTGAAAATCAATGTGAGATTTGTAAATGGAATTGAGTTTGGAATTGGAAATCAAATTGGGAAATGGGATTGGATTCGAAAATCTGAATCCAAGATGGAATCAGATTTAAAATCTGGAATCTTAGGTGGAATTGGATTTTGAAATCTGGAATTCTAGATGAGATTGGATCTGAAATATGAAATCCAAGATGGAATTGGGTTTTAAATCTAGAATCCTAAATGGAATTGGATTTGAAATCTGGAATCCTAGCTGAAATTGGATTTGAAATCTGGAATCCTAGATGGAATTTGGATTTGAAATCTAGAATCCTTGATGGGGTTGGATCCGAAATTTGGAATCCAAGGTAGAATTGGGTTTTAAATCTGAAATCCAAGATGGAATTGGATCTGAAATCCGGAATCCAAGATGGGTTTTGGATTTTGAAATCTGGAATCCTAAATGAAATTGGATGCGAGATCTAGAATCCAATATGAAATTAGAAGATGGATCTGGATTTTGGAAATCCAGATGGGATTTGAAGATAGATCTGGTTTTTGGAAATCTAGATAGAACTTGGAATTGGATTCAAGAAATCCAGATTGAATTTGGATTGGAATTGGATTTGAGAAATCCTAATTGAATTTGAAAAATGGACTTGAATTTAGCACTAATCTCAATCTCGAAAGTGATTTGAAGATTAAAACTCAGAAGTTTTCAAAAAAACTTTGGGGATTTGAGAACTTGAAGTGAAAAATAAAAAATAAACTTGGTTTAAAACTTGAATTTTTGAAATCAGATGATGAATCTAGGATTTCAAAGTTGAAATTTGAACTTTGAAATACGATCTAGGATATTGAATTGAATTTAAAATCGAAGCCTGAAAATGAAAATGAATTTTGAATTTTCAAAGTTGAATTGAACTTTAAAATTGGATTTGAATTGGAAATTGAATTTTGAATATAGAAGTGAATTCGAAATTTCAAAGTCAAATTGGACTTTGAAATTGAAGTTTGAATTTTGAAATGAGAAAGAATTGAGGATAAAAAAAAGATGAATTTGAAATAAGAATTTGAAGATTAATTTGAGAAATGAAGAAGATATTTGAAGGATTATCTCAAAATCACTTGGATTTTGAATTAATATAAAAAGAATTTTGAAAATATGATGTAATTCTATCCTACATAATGAAATGAGTTAAAGAATTTGAAAACAGGGTTAGTATAAGGCAATGCAAAACTAAGAAAGAAAGAGCAACATTTTCCAAGTATTCCTGCAAAACAGGGTTAGTATAAGGCAAAGATGAGAAGCAAATGGGAGGCATCATGCTAAAATCAAATGTACCTATGATCATGCTTATATTAATGAAGAGATGTTTGTAGGAATGCATGTGTTCATGGAGAGATAGAATATATATATATATATATATATATATATATATATATATATATATATATATAATATCCTAAGCTGAAGATGGGTATCAAAGCATATGAACGATGTTCTAAACCAATGAGTAAATGAATATTAAGCAATGTGTGTATTCAAAATGCTTATAGACATGCATATGCAGGGCTAACATTAGTGAGAAATGTCATATGAGAACACTTTAAGTGAATAATATGCTCATGGTAGGAATGGACTGGGTGAATATATCTAAAGTGCATATGAGAATGTAAATATAGTAACATGTAGATGCTGTGAAATTGTGACAACAGGTGTGAAGGACAAGTGTTAAGGTGTAGAAGATGGTGGTGTTGATGCTGTGTTTTCACCAATAGGGGACTGACTGTATAGGGTGGAATAGGGGTATTAGATACTAGTAACCTACAGGGAGGTGAATGAATACAGGTAGCTGGGCTGAAGTGACAAGTATGGTGGAGAGGTGGCTTTGATGAAGACTGGTTTAGCAGTGAACCGACTCCTGCTAATGGGAGATGGTGAGAATCGGTAAGTGGGGGGTAATTGGATGAGCTAATTAGTGATGAAGATGTGATACAACAAGGTAGTTGTAGATGCTGGAAGGTGGAATGTGAAGATAATTGGAAAAGTACAGGGGAGTGGTAATTGTGAGAAGGCATGGTGTGTTGTTGAAGGAGGGCTGGAGAGTAAGGAATGTAACATATATGCATTGCAATGAAATATGCAACAGTGAACAGTGCTATGAATGAGAAGTGAGGATGGCACTGGGATGATGGTGAAGTGTCATAGGGTGGCCTAAATGATATTGGTGTTGAGTGTGTTATGTAGTAAAATTGGAAGTTAAATGATGAAAATGGAAGGCGGTGGGTGTTTGCAAGTGCAATGACCGTGAAAGTGTTATTGTTGCAAGGAAATAGACGATGAAAGCATCACATATAGGTGCTAGAGCAATGATAACATCAAATCACAGTAAAAAAAAGTGAATATATAGGCTAGATGACATTTTTGTGTCAATTGGCAATATTTCCTGCACTTTCTTCTGCAAAGCATTGGTAAAAACTTGTTCTAGCAGCCCTAATGATACATCTTCTTCAGCATCGATCCACTGATCTTCGTTATCAGTTCTTGAACTTTGGAAAGAGCTTCCATTGGCCGTCCACCCTTTTCCTCCTAGATAAAAGCTTAACTTCAGCGCCTACTATTGATTTTAGAACCAACAAAAAATATCACTATAGACATTGGGAATTTTGCAGAAGAATGGATGCAACATAACCATGCAGACCTTGCGGGACTTTTGCCCAGCCTGTGAAAATATTCTCAATGAAACATGATACGTTATTGGAGGGAAGTGCTAAAGTAATTTTTCTAGAGTTTGAATGCTTCAGCTACACTATATCTCCTGTACTTGGGGAATTTAACAACAGTAGAGCCTTGATACAACGTTAGCCAATTTCCAATGTTGTTTTATCTGATCCATCTTGTATGAATCTTCAATTTAGCATCGGGTGTTCTATTGTTATCCATCGCCACCGATTTGCTCACAGATTATGCAGATGGGATCCTATCAGGAGGTTCTAACACAGAAACAATGAAGGTTTGATCTTTGTAATAACATCCAAAACATTAATAATCTGGAGATCTATCAATTTCAGATGGAATCCTGGGGCTTTCAAAGGCTCTGAGGACGGTTCAATTTATCTGGAATATCCAGGGCATAAACATCATACGAGAGTATTTAACAGTCTTGATGAGCTACACAGATTGAAGGCAAGATGATCTAACGAATGATACAGATAAGATGTAGAGCAGATGCAATAAACTGAATTTTATGATGCGGAAATAGTAAAATACAAGCAAATGAGAACTCCCACACCTGCAGCTATACAATTAATAACTAATGGTGGATTGCAACCTTGAGGATAGCAGGTCGAACTGAGGATGCTACAAACTACATGTAATACAGCAAAACCCGATGCTAAAAGATCTATAAAATGGATTGTATAGCAAACACAAGAATCAAATGAAACCAAATGATTTATAAAAAAAAAATGCAGAAATTTCAACAAAGTTAATACACAGTGAGAAGGAGAATTCAGTAAGATTTAATAAGGACCTAAAGTTGGAGGCTAAAATATATTAAACTAGAAAGTGGTGTTGGCTGACCCTGCACAATAGCTATTTCTACCTTATATTTTGATTAAAACGACAAACAATTTCTACGGTCCCAACTCAATTCCCACCTGGACGACCTATATAAAATTAACAGAGATTGCCACCCTTCCCTGCATATATTCCAAATGGAACATCCCTTTAGCGAGTCCAGACCAGGCTCTAGATTTTGTGACAACTCCAATATGGGTTTTCAGAGTAGCAGGTGGAATGGTAAATTAAGGACCCAGTCTTGCAAACCCATTACACAAATAAGAAATTCATTATACTCAGCAACACAAGGTTAATCAATGAATAAATTTCCTACAAAAATGGTCATTCATGAGTTGGCCCTGTATCACGCTTCCTGGTATTTTCACAACGATCCAAAGTTTGCATTAACAAATCAGGGGATTCCCTTCTCAGCATCAATGAAATAATAAGCGGATCATCAACAAAATGGCTTACGATGGGTGGCTATTTTCATGTTGCATTTGCAACCGAGTTCCCACATACCTCCATGAAATAAAACCCCATAATATCCATGTATTCACCCGTTCCAAGAGAGTGAGAACAGTAACCCAGACCACTCTCTCCATAGGTTCTACACCTTACCACTTGGATCGTTCTCCTTTAAGAATCATGGCAAGATGCATCTGTGATTCCACAGACTTTGTAAGCTACGAATAATAAAAAAAATGGAATGCTAGACGCTGAAGGAGGTAGTCTCAATAGCCTTAATTGCAGTATTGATCAGTGGCAAATAAAAGTTTGATTTGCAAAATGCAAATTATGGGATCTCAAACAGATCAGAACAAAACAAGAGACGATGCATGATGCTAGATGAACAAGAGTTCAATACTAGACTCAAGCAATGGAAAAACGACACCCGCGTATGTACTTATGAAGACACGAAGCACAGGGGATGTCATGTCCAGAAAATACAAAGAGGTAAAGAAAAATGCCCTTAACATGGAAAATATATTGAACGAAATGAACAATATGCAATCGGATGTCATCAAGATAGAAAATCATACTGCGAATAGACTGTCAGCTATAAACTATGGAAATCAAAATTAAAAGAAAATAAGAACATGAACAAGACGCGAATAACTAATTGAAGACAAAAAATAACATGAACATAGGAAATTGAATATTGCATGAGAGACCAAGAATATAAATAGAAAATCAAAACTAGGAAAGCGGTTGAACTACAAACAGGGAAATCGGAAATCAAGAAGGAAATTGCAGAAGAGAGGAAGAAATAATGTGGGAATTCAGAGGAATTCCATTATTGTTGCACAAAGGTGTGTTGGGATTGTTATAGGGAATCCAACACGTCCATGGTGCATTAACAGGGCAAACGAAAAAGGAAAATCAAGAAAAATGATGGAAAGAAGAGAAAAAAGGGGCTTATCAGACTACTTTGTGTTATAGGAGTAGGAACAATCTTCTTCCAATGGAGAGAGGGGTCGGACCGACGATGATGCTAATGGATGAGCAATGGCGATAGATGGATGATTCTGGATGTGTGAAAAGAGAATGGTGCAAAATCGATCCGACGTAATGGATGCCTGTTTATATAGGCAGGAGAAGGATCGAGAAGGGAGAGAAACGGTTGGGGATCGACGAATGAGGCAGATGAAGCGTGATCGAAGGGTGGAAGGTTTAGGGAAGGATCACGCATGGGGGAGGTTAGGGAAGGATCGAAAAGGGGGAGGCGGATGAAGCGTGATCACCCTTCGATCCCCGACGATGGTTTTTTCAAAGAAAGACCGTTGTGAATTTTGCAACAGGGGTCCTTCTAAAAGAATTTTTTTTAAAACGATGGTCATTTTCAAAAGATTTTTCTAAAAAGAGGTTTTTGGCAAAAGACAAAAAGCAGGGTTTCTAAAAATCACTCTTTCATGTTTTACTTTTTTTCATTTTTTCATTTTTTTTTGTTCTTTTTCTTTACATTTTTCTATTTTTTTGTGTTTTCGATATAAAAACTTTGAAAACTAAAGGGTTTTAAACTAATTTTGTGAAATTTAAACATATTTACAAAATAAGTGTTTTTATGAGAATTCGGGTTTTAAGCTTTGGAAATTTCTTCAGAAAATGGGTTTGGATCTGGATTTTTAGGAAATATTCGAGTTTTGGATCTCGAATCGAGCACTACAGAACAGTGGATCCAAATGCATACGGAATGGACTGTCTGAGCCATTCAAAAGTTATTTTTGGTATTTTTGTAATTTTAATTTAAAAATTGGATAATGAGGCTCAGGTTTGGATTTTGACACCGGATCTAGATCCAAAATTGAGTCAGATATAGAAAATGAATTTGATTTAGTAAAATCCGAGAAATAACTAGAATTTAGATTAAAATTGACTCGATTTATTCAAAAAATGGAGGCCAGAGATAGGAAGGGAATATTTACAAAATTTTAAAAAATTTAGGGTGTTCACAGGTATCATTGGAAAACCATGCAACAAGATTGCTATCGCTTCATGAAGAATGCATCAAATGTCAGATGCACGCACCTTTTATTTATGCACCGACCACTTATTTGCAATTTGTCGTCTCCCCATGGCCATTTTCTATGTGAGCTTTTGATGTTGTAGGTCCAATTACTTCTTCTGATTTCAATGGTCACAAGTATTTTCTTGTCACCATAGAATATTTTACTAAATGGGTTGAAGTTGTTACTTTGCGTACAGTGGAAGGCCGACATGTGGTTTCTTTTATTCACAAGAATATCATTTGTTGTTTTGGCATACCATATGACATTGTTTATGTAAACACCCCAATTTTTTCTCATCCATTCTCAGACACCCCTCCTCTCACATATGCGAACCCCTGTAGGTCAGTATAGGAGTCTAACCCTAAGTCTGTCCAGTTTAGATGTCATTTCCCCCATTTTGTTAGAAAATTTACCATTTTACCCCTAGGACACCTTAGATTTCAGTCAGTTAGAGTCAATTGAGCTCATTTTAAGTTTAAAACAGTTAGAATGTCAGTCATTTTCAGCTCATCTGAGCTCACAATGAGTGAATCCTGTTCATTTCTGACCATTTCAGCTAAAAGTGGTTTATTTCTTCAGAAATGAGCTCAATTCTAGCTCAAATGCCAGTCAATTGTTCCTGAGTCTGTCAATTCTAGTTAATCATGTTCCCCCGAGTCTAACTTGAGCTCACTAGGAGTTCAATTGGCCCAGTTTCAGTTCAATTCCATTTCCTGCAGTCTAGGAACCCATTTTAGCCCATTTTAGCTAAAATTGTGCTAGTTCCAATCAGTTGAGCTAGTGTTTGAGATCTAAAATTAGTTTACCTCAGTATTCTTGACCTTTGTTCTAGCTCAAACACAGTGCAGTCTCATCACCCATTTCACTTCAGTTTGTATTTCTCACTATTCCTTTGAGAATTGTACCATTTCTCGGTTAATCAGTCTAGGAGCTTGGTTGAGTTAGTGTTATTTCAGTTCCTCTGAGTTTAGAAACCCTAGAAACCAGTTTAAACCTCGTTTTCAGTGTCACTCCATGCCCTATAGGGGAAAAATCATTTCTCGATCATTTTATCTAAAACTTCATTTTTATCATTCCCCCAGCTGGTACAACTCCCAGTCTAGGCTTGGATCAATTCCTTTTCTAAAAACCTTAGTTATATTCGAGATCCATTTCACATTTGGATCGGATCCAATGTCGGATCTAAATCCAATTATCAATTTTCATCCTCGAATGAAAATGTTCAATTCTTTGTCTCTGCTAGGGGTTCGGGACTTCAAATCCCTCATCCAGGGTTTACATTTTGTAATCATTTCGTATAATTTCATATCATTTCTTGTCATTTCTTTGTATTTCATGTCATTGCATGTCATTTTCGAGATCTAGCACTCTTGTTTTTCAAAATATCAAATTCAGACTCGATTTTAAAACTTTTCTTTTGAAATCATTTTCAAAAACCTAGGTTTTAGATCGATATTGGCCATTTGCCATCCCCAAGATCTTATATTCCTTTATTTCAAAAAAAATTCCTTAGAAAGTGATCTGGATTCGTTTTAAATTCAATTTTTAATTGATCTTAATTCTCAGATGAGACCCATCTAGGTGGCGTCGCTTCTGGAACACTTTTTTTATTTCTCAAATTTTAGTTATCTCAGAGTTTTAGTTGATTTAGGACTCTATCTTTTTACCTTTTAAACCTTTTCAAACTTTCATTTTATTGGTTTTAAACCAGAGGTGGCCTTACCTCTTGCCTATTTCTTTCATTTGGCCTTTTTTTTAGAGTTTTAGTCGGATTAGGACTCTATCCCGGAGTTTCAGTCGGTTTAGAACTCTATCTTTCATTTCTACTTTTACCTGTTTTCAAGAAAAATTTTTAAAATCTTTCAAAACAAACCAAATTCTAGAGTTTTAGTTGGATTAGGACTCTGTTCCAGAGTTTTAGTTGGTTCAAGACTCTAACTCTGACTTTCTTTTTGAGAAAATCTTTTAAAAACCTCTTCATTGATCTTTCAAAAAACCAAATTTCAAAGTTTTAGGACTTTATCCTAGAGTTTCAGTCAGTTTAAGACTCTAGTCTGAAGTTTTAGTTAGTTTAGGACTCTGTTTAAACTTTTGATTTTTATCTGTTGATTTTAACCTTGTTTCAAAAACCCTTTTTAATCTTTATTTTGATCTTTTCAAAACTCGAATGTGGGGCCCACATAGGTGGCGCCACATTTGAGGGACTTTCAATTCATTTAGGACTCTAGTTGATTTAGAACTTTGGTTTTTATCTTTTGTTTCAAACTTCTTTTTGAAAACCTTATTTTTAATCCCTTTATTTCCAAGTTTTAAAATCATTTTCTGAAAAACCAAATGTCGGCTCACAGTAGGTGGCGCCACATTTGAGGATATTTAGGTCAGTTTAGGGTTTAGTTAGTGTTTTATTTAAATTAGAAGTTTGAAAAAGTCAAAATTGATTTTAAAACTCCATTTTCACCTTGGTATTTTAACTTTGGTTTTTTACTTTTAAATTAAGGTTTTAAAAACCAAATATGGGCCCACATTAGGTGGTGCCACATTTAAGAAGTTTTAAAGTTTGATTATGATTCAATTAGGTTAATTAGTTAGAGTTGTATTTAGGTTAGAACTTTAATTAGAAAAAGTCAAAAGTTAATTTCAATTAGGATTCTTCCATGGAAAATCACCCCCCTCTAGAATTAAATTTTTTTTTGAATTCTGACAAAACCAAAACCTTTTTTTTATAAATACTCACATGGGATGGACATCCATCCCAGGATCTCGTCTCTCTCCCTCTCCTCCAAGTCTCAACAATAACCCCAAATTGAGCTCCTTCTTTCTTTTGCTTTTATTTACCTTATTTCATTGTTTTTTTCCATTAAAGCACCATTGCTGCCCCCTTCAATGCATATTTTTCCTTCTTTTCATTCAAGAAACCATGCTCTATGATTCAAGATGATGATCCACTGATCATCCATGATTATTTTCACATTTTTTATCCATAAGAATCGTTGAAAAATCAATTATTATGCTACAAGTCCGAAAAAGATTGAGATTCGACCTTTTTATAGGTTGAATCCCTCTTTTATTGGCTAAATCAAATTTATAACAATGCTTCCCTAATTTTTTTTGTTTATTTCATCATATTCATGTTTATTTTAGTTTTTCAAGCATCAAATCATGATTCATTGCATTATTTACATGTTTTTTTATATTTTTAGCATAAATAATCCATGTTATTTCATCCTAGGGTTTTAGATTTGTTATTTACGATTTTAGCCATTTGTTAATGTATTTATTTTGCCAGTTTATATTTTTCAATAAAATCTGATTTTTATGGTGAAATTATGCATATGCTTACGGTTTTCAATAAAAAAATCAAGATTTTTAGAGGTCTGTAACCCTATTTTCAAAAATCAAAGTCGAAACCCGTTTTCTGAGTCGGGAAAATGCTATGAAAATTCAAGAGTACCTTTCTGAAGTCATATCTCTTTCGTTTGAGATCCGATCGACAATCATACAAAGGGTTGTTTCCGTCTAAATTTCTAGTTTGTTCTTTGAATTTTTTATAAATTTCTATTTTGGATTGATATTTTATTTCAGTTAAGAACTAAATCTATATTTCTGCAACTGTCAATCATTATTTAGAATTAAAGCCAACTTGTCGGAATGATTTCTGCCTAACCGACGATCGTATCAATGATCCTTAAAAAAGAGTGTCTTCACCATGATGTCTACTATCTTCTGTAAAATGTTCATAAATTTTGATTTTGTTTTGCTATATTTACCTACACCTGAAACCACATCTGTCTGTTTCACATCGTTATGCATAAGCCAGAATCAGGTATGTAATTCTGGAATCATATCTCCCTAACCAAAGATGTTTTTTTCAGATATATAAAAAAAGTTATTTTTGTTCATCTGTCTAGTTTCTTTCTATAAAAATTCATAAACTTTCATTAAAATTTGATATCTGATTCGAGCCTGACACTACGATAGGTACGTGATTATGGGCAAATCACATATTTTTATCTTTTTATTTAATTTTTACATCAAAATAATCCCAAAAATTATATTTTTTGATTGAATTTTAATTTTAGGGTTATTAGAAGTGTCCATGTCAATTTTTTTAAATTTTAAAATTCATTTGATGCATTATTTAGTTATTTCATAAAAATAGGATGCCCACAGAGTCTTGATTCAACTGAAATACAGACAAAAATTGATATTTTTCTAATATTTTAATTTTTTCATGAATAGTTTTAGATTTTTAGGGTTTGATCATGTTCATAATCATATTAGGGTGCCCTCCACCCGATTTGGTTTTGTTTTGAAGTCGTTTGATCCTCGGATTAAGCTTTTTACAAAAAATATTTTATGAGAAACCCTGTTTTTAACCTTATTTTGTAATAATGGTCAAATTTTAAGGGTAGTTTGGTCATTTTTCTCAAAATTCTAAATTTTAAAGTTATTTATTTTTATTATTTATTCAATTCTGTATCATCCTTTATTATATTTATTTCAGGGAAGCATAGAAAAGAGTTTATATCCGGATAAATCCCTCAATTTTAGATATTGTTGGATAAATCCTGAAAAGTTGACATATTTCCACTAACAAGTTTGATAATTTTGCAGAGAGATTCAAGATTAGATTTTTCTTTATTTCCCTTTTTTTTCAATTTATTATTGATGTAAATTAAATTGTAAACATTAGAATACGAATTTACTTTTTCTGCTTAGAATAGGGTTGCATTGCATATAATTTATTTTCAATAAATATTAATTGTATGATGAATGATGATTCATGCATATTCAAATTCATCATGGTCTACACGAATGACACATGTACTTGCTTCTAAGAAGTTAATAAACTCGATTGAGTTCATATTTGTCTCAGAATTTTCCCATATTTAAAAAATCAAGGCGAGTTATTTTCAAAACTTTTTCAAAAGGCCAGTTTGACCTGCAAAAATAAAATTTTGCAATGATAACAGGTTTGACGACCGTGATGGGACCTGTCTTCGCCTGATCAATCTAGTGTTTTGCTCTATTCAACTTGTCAAAATCGTGTTCTACAATGTCAGCTCTATTTCATGTGAACCTAGGAGCCTGGAATCAAACTCAGCTGACATGGACTGCATATAGACTTAGGCATGGTTTGGTAGGATCGATTGAGGAAGCATTATTCATGTTCACTTAGACTTAGGTCAAATACAATCCTCCTTAATCTAGAATCTGATTGAAAATAATGTTTGCTTCTCATAATTTTTCAAAAATCTACTTCTTTAGGTCATTAGAGCCTTTAATTTCCTTGCATGTTGATCATATTTCAAATACAACCCCACCTATTTTACTTGGACACCACGTTACACTACGTTGCTGGGCTTTCTTCTAGAACCATAGTTCGAGACAAAGCCTCACAACTGGGCCACCTATTTGGGTTGATTCTCCCCTGCCATGCACCAAGGGCCATAGTCCAAAGTATATCAGCAGGCTCTCAAGGATGTTGGAAAACATGAGCCTAGAATCAGAGAAAATATTTTTATGCCACGTACATCGAGCCTCGACTTGCGTATATCGGCATAACATGATTAGACACAGATGATCTGAGCCTTAGAGTTAGGATTAGGGTCCTACAACTATTTCTAAACTTTATGTATCTAGAGTCAACCTTTTAGGGAATGTTGTATGCGTATACTTGATTGTGCAGGATATGATTGAATGCATTTTTGGTTATTTTCCTTCATTCCTTTTGTTTTCTTATATTTTTTCATAAATTTTCTGGAAATCCTATATGATTTTCAAAACCCCTTATTTTCCATGTATTTTCCTACATTCTGTTTTTGTAATGATTTCATAAAACCCTAGATGATTTTTGTAAATCCTTTGTTTTCCCTCAAAACTTCAGAAGATTTTCATCTTTCCTTTCCTCTGGATCTCTAATTTCCAGCCTTGTTTTGATCATGCCTGCAATTTTTAAAAAAAAAATCATGTATACTTGTAAACACCCAAAATTTTCCAAAAAAAATCCAAAAATTTCCTTTTTGCCCCAGACCCACATCTTCTGAATAATCGGGTCAATTTTTAATCAAAAGTCCATTTATTTCTCAGATTCACTGGAATCCAGATTCAATTTTCATATCTGACTAAATCTCGGACCCAGATCGAATATCCGGATCCAATTCTGATTCCGGATCTTCTATTCTTTAAAAAGATCAAAAAAATCAATTCGTTGTATTTTCTTAGATATTTTATCCAAATTCATCCCAATTCGAGGTCCAAACTCGAATATTTACCAAAAACCTCGGATCCAGACCCGTTTTGAAACCCAATTTCCAAAATTAATCCTACTTTTCTCAAAAATCTCATTTTAGAAAATCTTTTAATTTTAAAACGAGTATTTTACAAGAACCTGTCAAAGACCTTATCTGGGTCCCACTTTCCTAAAAAAATCCCACGTATTTTTAGAATTTTTCTTAGAAACATGAGAAAGATTTCAGAAAGAAATAGCCTTTGCATTCTTTTAAAAAGCCTTAAAACATGGTCCTTTTTTGAAAATTTCAAAAAAAATGGGGGACCTCCCTTGAAAATAAGCCTAACGACTTTCTCCTATTTAACCAACCATCGAGGATCCTCTCCTTTACCGCTTCTTAACCCAAACACCCTTCTCCTTCTCGAATGATCTTTTCTTCACCCCTCCACCCTTCTTTTCTCATTTGATTTTTTTTTTCCTTTTTCTGGGTTTTCTCTTGGTCGACTGAAGAAGATTCAATTCCCCCTTTTGGACATATTGCTCTTTCTTCCCTGTTTACCTTCTACTTCTCTTTCCTCCTCCTGCTCCTTCTTCTTCTTATTTCCCTGATCTTCCTCCCAAGATGATCAAAGGGGATGAATACCACAATAGAGCCACAATAAGGATTTCTCTCACTTCCCTCCTTCGTATTTCATAAAGCTCTGAGTTACTATTTTTTTTTAAGCCTCTTTGTAATATCGATCTACGCATAGTAAAATTGGCTTACAAACGGCAACAACAACGAAATGACCTGGTTCCAACATTTTTTTTGTTTTCTTTTCTAAATTTTTTTTATGCTTAGACACTTTGAATGTTAAATCCGTTCGGTACCTCTCCTTTGTTTTCAAATCATGTTTCCCTTTTCTTATTTTGGATTTTCCATTTACTTTTGATGTTTATATTGGATTGCTTGTTTGGCATTTGATCATTAATTTTAGTAGCATTTGATGGTGTTTTGTTCATTCTGTTAAATGAATTTTTCAGTAGCATTTCATCTCTTAACACTTGACGATTCACGACATCTAATGCTACCTTCCAAGTCTAATTTGTTGTTCTAGTTGATTAGAATTCCCTATTCTCTCGATTGTTACTCTGCATCATTACATTATGATTCCTAATCGTTGTTATCCTCTTCTTTCATTGGATCATACTGTATGACCTGCATCTCATATTCAGTATAGCATAAGCATCTGTCTTCGTTTGATCTTACAATGTATTGCTTCATTGCACCTCATGCTCTTACGCGTATTTGTATATCTTCGCATCTTCTTTCATTTTGTATTTCTTCCATTTTTTTGACAATTCATGTGTCATATGTTGTATAGATTTGAATTGTATTTATCGCATAACATATTCATCATATCATTTTTTGTTTAGAATGACGATCATTCCTGTATAAGCTACTGTGTGCCGTAGGCTGTGTTGTAGCATGGTCTGTGTATGATATTGCGTAACATCCACCGAGCATCTGGATTGGCTGTGTCAATTTTATCTTCCAGCTCTAGCCTCCATGCCCATCTGTCATGGAAGACTCGCAGGTTCTAAAAATAACTGACAAGAGGAATTGAATGGTCCAAGGATATGATCGATATGGCGGAGAACCTGCAGAAGCGTGGGATGAAACCAGCAACCAACATTGTCAAAAGAAAAGGGAGTGGTGCAGGTTCAGAGGAATCAAGCCTATATCAAAGTAAAAGAAGCATGAGTCTAACAAGAGGATCAAAACTGACCGAGGCCCATCTCCTGGAACTCTCTAATTTTAACATTCCCAGTTCATAAGAATCACAGACATGAAGATCATCTCAATTATTGGGCGATTGTCAGAATTTTCTTTTACTGAGGTGATCTTACGTTTCATATTTTTATGAGCATTGGCATAGATTGTCCATCCTACTCTTGTTAGCATAAGGGTTTGATTCGTAGTCTATTGTTAATAACATTTTCCTTATTGTTTTACATTTTCTTTTGTTGAGATCCTTTTCACTCTTTAATATATAATTCAGCACATGGATCATTTACTGCCATGTCCTCTGAATTCTATTGGAAATTTGCCATCAGGTTACATTAATTTAACCAAGGCTGGAGAAGTTGAATGTGTCTTTGCCAATACAAAGCAAATCCTCAGTCAATTTCTCCGCAAGCCACAACTAAAGAAGAAGAATTCTTTGAAGCTACGGCCTTTCGAATCATTGGAAAATTTGGCTGATATTCGTGATCAAGTGGAAGGTCTTATATCTACCAGCAAATGTGAAGATGTTGTGCAAATCTTACACATATCTTCCTGATATGTTATCAAGAGGGATAAAGTTGCTGGTGGTTTGGAGAACAATAAAAAAAATAGGTATGCATGTGGAGGCCTTCTTATGGGGATCACATCTGTCCTCTTGATTTTGGAGAAAGCATCCATTCTTTATCAAGTTCATCTTGCAATGACAATTTTTTTTTATGGACACAAATTTTGCTGATATCCAATTTCTGAAAGCTGCATTGAATCATTTCATTTCGTAGAAATCTGATTTAATCATGAGGCTCTTTATTTATGGTTTACCATTAAAAGTTTAGATTCAGCTGTAGCACAGTATGTGCTTTTTTTCCATTTAGTTAATTGTAGCACTATGCATATACTACCTGCTAAATGCACTGTTCACCACACTTCCAACCATCATCCATTTGCATCTATACAATGCCTGTATAGCAGCACCTTTGTACCCTCTGCTACATACTCACTTGACACCAGTGTACTCTCTTCACACCTACTTCCAGCTCCACTAACACACTACAACCTATGTCTACCTTCCCTCTTATGTTCTTCTTCACTTGCACAACACATGTGTATCACCTCTTAACGTGCATTACACTTCCAATACGCCACCAACCACGTCACCTACGTGCTTTCACCATATCAGCCCACTATTGAAGGGCTCCATCCATTGCTTCCAATATAGCAACACACCCTGCATCACCAGCAGCCACTTGTTGCGGGTTCACCTATCACGACACTTCCCTTCAAAACACCCACTGCATTTCATCTACCATCTATACATGCACACCCTGCTAACAGTACATTCACCTTCAACACCCTTCATCTACAGCCCTGTGCACAGCACTTCACGCCTCCTTCACAACATCTAGCTTCCATCTCACTACCTATCACCTGTGATATACCATCCACATCTCACAAAAATATTGGTAGCTGTAGATTTCCAAGTGCATTGCTATCTTCAATACACAACACACCTATTTCATTGCTACCACTTCCTACAACAACATTCTAACTCATTTAACTTTCCATTCATACGCCCATCATACCTTCCCCTGTGCGCTGCTTATACACAGTCTCCACCCTCATTTGCAACATCACAATCACTAACAGCACATTCAGTACTTACCCCTACTGAACACCTTTCACAATAGCTTTATGCTACACTAATCACCTCTTCACCTACAACATAGCCATCGGTCAACCTATCCTTCATTCCCAACTTGCCAACACCATTACCATTAGTTGCTGCAAAATCAGCTCCAAACACTCCATCATCTACTGCACTAACCACCTATCTCTTGCATCTCTAGCACATACCTTGCCATTACCTAATTTACCTTCATTGTGTTCATCTCTACCTGCTGTCACCATTTCTCAACGCCATACCTACAACATCTTGTTGTAATTCACTACCCTTATCTATAACAATTCTTCATAGCACTTCCAACCCTTCACATCCCATCCCTGCAGCCACATGTTACATAGCACACTCGACCTGCTACAGCTCCACTTACTTACATGCCTTCACAAATGCATAGCCTTTCTACTACCCTTGCATTTTCAACCTCACATCCTTCCTTCATGGTTGCGCCATCATCATTTATACATACTTGTATATCATGTAATATCTTTTCATTTTCTCAATAGCCTATGCATCTAAACCTTCTCATTGAAATTTCTAACATTACTTCAGTTTTTATGTATATAGTTCTTGCATTTCATGTCCATAGTAGATCCATTTATTTATATATATATATCCCCATCTTACATCCATCCTCCATGAGCCCTATATTCTCATCCATATTTTTATCACTAGCCTAGACATATGATCACATGTGTTTGGTCTTTAGTATAGTTTATTTCATTTTCTCTGTATTTTCCATTATCTCTATCTTGTGCTAACTCTGTTTTTGCAGGAATGCATGGAAAATCCGGACTTCTTTTCCAAGATTAGAGACTTTGATATGTTCAAATTCAATTTCAATGATGTAATAGTTAGATATCAATGATAAACTTTACTTTTCAGTACTAGAATAGAATGTATGACCATATAAATATAATAAATTATCTGTTTTCATGTCATTCTTCTTCTATTTTAAAAAATCCACAATAGTGAAACACAAATGGCACGTGCTCCATTGTAATAAAAGGTAATTAATCCTAAGTAAATGATTCACATTGATGGCCATAGTCAAAATGTGGACAATGCTTACGATTTTTATCTTTTATGTAATAACATTGGATCCACACTTGGGTCTCTTTCAAAAATCACCATATTTTTCTAAAGTTTTCTTCCTTTATCAGAGTTTGACTTGTAAATTAACTTAAAAATATATATTCATCGCCATAGTCAGAATATATTGAAGGTTAATTTCATTTCAAACCCTATAAAAGGCACCAAAAAGATATCCTATTCTTTATCAGAATTTCAATATAGATTATATTATAATACATCTATGACCATAGTCATGAATGTATTATAATATTAATCTTATTTCACTTCTCCTAAAGAATGAGGTATTCCTTTTCAAATCCAACTTTTAAATTCTTTTCAGATCATGTATCAATTAGGATAAAATTGCATTTCTTTTCAAATTATTTTGAGTTATCTTCAAAAATATAAATGATTTTGAGATAAATCTTCAAATATTTTTCTCATTTCTCAAATCAATCTTCAATTCTTATTTATAAATTCAAATTCATCTTTTTATTCTTAGCTCTATCTTATTTCAAAATTCAACTTCAATATTCTAAATCAAATTTCAAAGTTCAATTCAACTTTAAAATTCTAAGTTCATCTCTAAATTCAAAATTCAATTTCCAAACCAAATAAAATCTCAAAGTTCAATTCAACTTTGAAACTTCAAATTCAAATTGAAATTCAGTTTTCAATTCTATTTCAAAGTCTAAATTCAATTTCAAATTCCAAATTCAATCTCAAATTCAAGATTCATTTCCAAACTCTGAATTCCAAGTCTATTTCCAAAGTCCATTTTCTTCAAAGATTTCAAATTCCTTCTTTGAAATTCAAATTCAATATTCATTTCCAATTTTTAAATTCAAAATAAAATTCAATATTCCAAGTTCCAAGTTCAAATCCAAACTTTGGAATTCCATTCTGCTTCAAAATTTACTTCTAAATCCAATTCCCAATGCTATTTCAAAGTTTGAATTTCAGCTTCAATATCAAATCCAAATTCTGTTCTCAAATTATATTTCAATTTTCATTTTCAATATTGAATCTTCCTTCTTCAAAACAAAGCCATTTCAAATTTTTGATCTCAGACATGGTTTTTAACTTCAGAATTTCGAGTTATCTTTCTCAAATCTCAAATTTCATTCTAAAACTGTGAGTTTATATCAAAAAATCCAACTTTTCTAAGTCAAGTCCAATTTTGTAAAACCATTTCTTTAAATGTTTTCAAACTTATTTCAAGATCATTAAGAAAATCCCAAAATTTCTAAATTATTCTTCTCAAAAGCATACATCTTTGCATTTGCATTGCACATGCACGATTCTTTGTGCATTTTTAGACTTAGAATAATTTCTTAGACATTATTTAGGCAAATAAAAAGGCATAAGTTCAATCCTTGGTTCAATTACCCCTGGTAAAGGCGCAAGGAACGGTTGAACCTCGTACCGACGAGTGAATCCCGTCTCTTCAAATTTTCTCGCAAATTTTCAAAAATGGAGCCGAGTAATTTCAAAATATTTTCAAATAAAGGTCAAGTGAGACCTTTGCAAAAGAGTTCCTCTCTTCTTTCTTTTTTTCTTTTCTCTTTTCTCTTCTTTTCTATCTTTTGTTTCCATTCAAAAAGGGAAAAGAGGCAGAAAGGAAAGAGAAGGAAGAGGAAAAGGAAAAAAGGGAAAATTTTGCAATGATGACAGAAGTGGCAACCGAGATGAGACTCGTCTCCGTTCGTTCGAATTTATGCCTTTTTGCTTTGCTTTGATTTTGTCTAATTCTTTATTCTTCAAATGTCAGCTTCATTTTCATGCAAACCTTAGGAGCCAAGACTCTATCCTAGCTCACATAATGCATATAGGATTTAAGTATGGTTTGGTAGGACCATATTAAGGAGATCTATCCATGCTCACTTAGACTTAGGTCTGAAATACAACTCTCCTCAATTCTAGGGATTGAATGCAAACAATGTATGCAAGTGTATGCTTCTTTTGATCTTTAAAACTTTGCATTAGAGCCATCTGATTTCTTGCATGTTGAACATGTTTTAAAAAACATCCCTACCTATATTGTCTCGGTCGTCACATTGCAGGGCTGTCTTACTGAAGCATAGTTCAGGAGAGAGCCTCACAATTTGACCACTTATTTGGGTTAACACCCCCCTACCACGTACTTAAGGGTCATAGTCTAAAGTATATCGGTAGGTGCTCAAGGATGTTGGAAAGACATTACCTTAGAATTACAGAAATATTTCTATGTCACGTACTTCAAGTTTCAGTCTAAGTATATCAATGTATCTTGATTGGAATAAGATGATCTGAACCATAGAGTTAGGATTAAGGTCCTACAAGCCATTTTAAATATTGCATTTAGAGTCAGCCTTTTAGGGAGTGTTGTTTGTGCATCCTTATTTGTATAGTTGTGATTATGTGAAGTTTGTTTATTCTTTATATATTTCCTTACATTTTAACTTTTCAAAAAAACCCTGGATATTTATTTCAAAATTTTCTCTATTTTTCAAGATCCAGGTTGTATATTTCTCCTTCTTTATTCTTTCATAATTTTCTTAAACCCTGAACATTTTTTTCAAGGTTTCCCTGTATTTCTCAAAATCTAGGTATATATTTTTTTTCCTTTATTCTTTCAGAATAAATTTTTAAACCCTAGATATTCCTTTTAAGATTTTCTTGTATTTTCACAAAATCTAGGTATATATTTCATCTTCTATATTTCTTTAGAATTGTTTTCTAAAAACCCTAGATATCTGTTTTGAAGATTTCTTCTATTTTTCAAAAAGTCCAGGTGTATTTTTCTTTTCTTCTTCTGATTTCTTCAACTCTTCCGATCCTGCCTGCAATTTTTTAGATTTCAAATCTTGCCATCTATTTTCAAAAACTTTTTTTCTTCTTCCTATCTTTCAGTGTATCTTCTAAATTCTATTCTTTGCCTGTTCACAATAAAATCTCTTTTGTCAAGTGATGTCCTTTTCAAAATAGCATTTGTTCATATTTTAATTGTTTATTCTATCTCACAAAGAAACAATGTGATTGTCACAATTTTCTATGATGACTCAATCTCTAGTAATGGGGTATCTTTTTGTCAACCTGATTCCTTCTTTTGTCAAAATTTCTTCAAAAATTCTTTTTTCTAAACATTTCATTTTTAAGTTCTCCTATTTTTCTCAAATAGCCTTCTTCAAACATTATTCTTCCTTCCCCGTTATACTGGGGCATTTATTTTTATTATTTTATGAAAATTCATTTTTTCAGAAAACCTGTTTGCAAGTAGGATCAAACAAACTCTTTTTTCTCAATTTTTATCAATTTTCATTAATCTTTTGTCAATCTTTTTTATCCTTTTTATTAATTTTGATCAATTTTTCATCAATTCTTTCAGTTTTGTCAATTCTTTTTATTCCAACCCCTCCTTCAGGTTAAGGGATAAACCTGAACCTTGTCCTTTGAGGTATCTTCTTTATTTTCCCGCTCAGGCTAAGGGATAAACTTGAATTTTTCTCTCAAGTTAAGGGATAAACCTGAACCTTGTTCGTCAAGGTATTTCTTATTTTCTCATTCAGGATAAGGGATAATCTTGAAATCTTTCATCATCTTCCAAGCGTCATCAATTTTCCACCAATTTTTACCAAACTTTTGTCAGTCTTTATCAATTTTTATTCTTTGTCAATTTTTATCAGTTTTATTGATTCTTCATCAACTTTTTATCAATTTTTATTCTTTGTCATTTTTTTTATCAATTTTATTGATTATTCATCAACTTTTTATCAATTTTTATCAATTTTTATTCTTTGTCAATTTTTATCAATTTTATTGATTCTTCATCAACCTTTTATCAATTTTGTCAATTTTTATTCATCCCTTTTTCAGGTTAAGGGATAAACCTAAACCTCGTTCTTTGCAATGCTAGCACGAGGTCAAAAGAAGTGTCATACAAGTCACTCCGCTACTTTTTTCTCACTCTTAGATTGCAACGATTGTATATATCTTCGAGGACAGCTAAACACATGAGATGACATGCAAATGAAGTTTGACATGATGAATACAAGAATACGCATCATGTTGACGCGGAAGCTTGGAAGCACTTTGATCATACTCATCAGACCTTCTTAATGGAAGTAAGAAATGTTAGGCTCAGTTTATGTATAGCTGAATTTAATCCATTTGGGGGTAGATCAACCCCATACTCGTGTTGGCCAGTATTTGTCACCCCATACAACCTTTCATCAAGCTTGTGTATAAAGCGCCATGTTTGATGTGACTATATGCATGCTTGCAACATCGACTACCTTGAGGTCCGCTGGGACTAAGGCTCCTGCCAATCATCTCATCAAATGGTGGCCTGAATCTGGTTCAGAACTGGGATTAATCTGATCGGATATTTACTCTTCCACTTGAAAAACAATGTATTTTACGCATTTTTTATATGTATCTGGTACCAATACCAAATTCGATTTTATCCGTTACCTGACCAAATTCGATTCCATTTAGTTGAATTTGGTAAGCCAAAACCACACGATCAGATGAGGATATGCTTTTGAATTTTTTATACCAAATCCAACATCAAAATTTGATGGATATCCGATTCTATTTTTTTTTCTTTTTGCATTTATAACTTGAAGAAACCGACCCGAAAACCTGGCCACGCTGGTTCAGCATGCCATATACTGAGGCTAGGATCCCTGCCCCCAGGCTTATGCTAGGCATTAGCTTGCACAGGGGCGATGCTCATGAGAATCGAACCTTGACTGTCTGTCTAGCAGCCAAGGCCCCACCCTACTTCACCAACCACCCTTAGGACGATATCTGAGTCTGTTTACATATAAAAACAAAAAAAACCGTATGGTAAGAGATTTTTACCAGCCGAATCCGTTTAGCCAACATCTGATTGGTAGAACACGGTATTGGTCACATCCGATCCAAATCCGAACCGTTACATCCCTAGTCTCATGCCATAAGCGGATCCCAAACTATTCTATGAGATACAAATTGGATACAAATCCAAGTTCGGTTTAATAACTAGATCCGGTATCGGGTTAAAATTGATCCGACCCATATCTGACCCAATGCCCTACATGTCTTCCTTTATTCGGAAAAGGTAGAAAAACCCTAGCCTCCTCTTCTGAGAGTGAAAAAAGAGAGGGAGGTGTATGTTCTCCCGCGAAGACAGTCGTTAGCTATATCTCGTGTTCGGGGGTCCCAATGAGCATCACGTATAAGAGCTCGTGGAGCTAGTATCCCCGTGTGTGTCGGCATCACTTAGCATCGAAATTTGGTGCAGTTGTAAAGACTTAAGTACCCTTTCATGCTATTCTCGCCATGAAACGACTGTTTGAGAAAATTACAAAAATATCCTTCATTCAAAAGAAAGGAAACAACGGTTCGAGAAAAGGACAAAAAAAGTTCATCTAGAAAGTATGATGTTAACTCTTCAAAGTCCAAACATTTTGTTTTCGCCCTAAGCAGTAAACTTTTGTGCCATCTGTTGTAACAGGAGCTCCATTTGACAATGCAAACTTTGTCGTCATCTCGAGTCGAGGTTCCCGCCTTATTTTTTAGCTTGTTTTACAATACACTGTCGCCTTCTCGTTCCTGCCTTGTGTTACAAAACATTTTCATGTTCACGATCGACTGATTCGATCATTGGTGGGCGTCATAGGCGAATTTGTCTGCCATCTCTTTTTACAGTCTTCTCTTCTTTCTTGTTATCGTTAGACATTATGGAAGAAAGCAATGACGCACAAACATTCCAACAAGTGTCATTAAGGCATCATGAGTACCTTTTCATGTCATCGTGCTATCGTTGAAGAATGTATGTTGTCTTGAGTGCCATTAAAGCGTTATTTTGTTATTGCAGGTGGATCTTATCCTTTTGATGGTTGGAAACTTATCGATATTTGTAAGATGCTGGGACCTGTTGACAAGAATGTTTGTTTACAAATGCGAGGAAGGGCCTCTACCCCATCTGGTATCCTCCATTCACTCAGTATATGCATTGTATCTCAAATCGCGATTTTAGTACCATACTACCGATTTGTGAGATATTGTTTTGTTTTTTAATATTGATTTGTTTGCTATTATGCTAAATTTCTGTATCGATTTGTAATATATTTTGCGTTATATTTATCAATTTGTAAGATATTATGTGTTTTATAGTGTCGATTTGTAATGTATTATGCTGAATTGTCGTATCGATTTGTAATATATTATGCCATATATATATCAATTTGTAAGATATTATGTATTGTGTAGTATATATTTATAAGATATTTGTAAACAGACTTTTAAAACATGTGCGTGTAGAAATACATTTTTATGCGCTTGCGGTGACGATTTTCGTATTCAAATCACTGCTCATTTAACGATTTCTATTGAACTCGCTTCACAGCATCATAGATATAATTAAAGCGTTATTGTCAACACACATGTATGACATGTTTCTTTTATTGGCATGGTAAGTAACAACTCGATGCATAGTATAAGCAAATAACAAACCATAGTTGCTTTTATACTGCGATTCATTAAATCGTTTCTTTGACTTGCTTAACATTATCGGTATCCGTTGTTATATGCACCTTGAATAAATCGTAATAAACATATGCGCTTGCTAACGCAAATTGATATCTTGCTTATAACAGTGGTGAGCTTATCATCTGATTGTAATGAATATGATCTATCTCAATCATTTGAAAGATATGGAGAAGGGAACATATATATTAATGACGCACCTGAAGAAGTAAACACGTGCACTAATGATGCACATGATAACAAGGGTGCAGGCATTGGATTCACTCTTGACTTGAATGTTCCAGCAGAAGAAATGCAATTCAATAATGAGGTAGACGATCCTGACAATACACTTGATAAAGGTGCAGACATTGGGAATATACATGATAGTACACCTGACTCTGTTCCCGTAGAAGGAATGCAGTTTAATACTGATAAATGTTACAATGATTATGCCTTAAAATTTAGCTTCAATGTTATAAGGTTTTC
The DNA here is from genome assembly GCF_984573655.1 of Nuphar pumila. Lineage (NCBI taxonomy): Eukaryota > Viridiplantae > Streptophyta > Magnoliopsida > Nymphaeales > Nymphaeaceae > Nuphar > Nuphar pumila. The sequence goes on from NC_143249.1 coordinate 122,656,295, forward strand.
TTGGTCAAAAAATGCACAGGGTGTCGTGGTAAGAAAGACATATGTTTGTTCTAAGGAAGGTTGGAAGAAATCAATTGGAAATCCAACAAGGAGCATGCCAGAATCAAGATGTGGATGTCCAGCGAGAATGGTGTTAAAAAGACTTTCGAATGACAAATATGTAGTTCATACTTTAATCAGTGATCATAATCATGATTTATTTTCTTCATTTATGACTCCTATGTTAAGGTCACATTATAAAGTAACTATAACGCATGCTGTAATGGCTGAAATAGATGATAGCGCCAACATTGCACCAAGGAAGACATACAATTTGTTTGCGCACATAGATCATGGTCGCGAGAATGTGTCATTCACACCTATAGATCTAAGGAACCACTTGAGAATGAAGAGGACATATAACATGAAGAATGGAGCAATATGTTCTTTGGTTGATTACTTACAAAAGAAATTAAGCATTGACCCTGGTTTCTTTAGTGTAATGCAACTGGATAAAGATGAATATGTTATGAATATGTTTTTGGCAGATTCAAAGTCAAGAGTAGATTATGAATGCTTCAATGATGTGCTTGTTTCTTATACGACAATGGAGATTAATACTGAACAGTGGTCATTTGCACAGTTTGTCAGAGTGAACCATCACTCACAAAGTTATATATTAGACGACACTTTTTTGTGTGACCAGACCAAGGAAAACTTTGAGTGGTTGTTCAGAGTATTTACACATGCAATGAATGGAAATCAACTTGAAGCTGTACTTACAGATGATGATCACACAATTGCGGCTGCAGTGTTTCATATGTGGCCAAATGCACATCATCGCCTATGTTTGTGGCATATCTTTCAAAATGCAGCAAAAAACATAGGACACATTTAATCAGAAGATAAGGTTTGACAAAAAGTTTACAAGGTGTGTACTTGAGAGCGTAGACGAGGTCACCTTTATGTCAGATTGAGAGGAAATGATTCAGGCATACGACCTTAAAGATTGTCTGTGGTTACAAATTTTATATGCAGAAAAAAATGAGTGGGCATTGGCATATAGAAGACAATACTTTTGTGTAGGTATGATAAGCACACAAAGAGCTAAATCTATGCATGCCACGCTGAAGAAAACCTAGTATTCATGTTTAACAATGTTTCACTTCATGAAACAATATGAATTATTTGTAGATGGTCTAAGATAAAATGAGCTTGAACAAGATGTGGAATGCTTCAATACACGCCTTGTAACTTTGGGCATGAAAATATTGATGCGACTTGTAGATCTGTACACACTAACTATATTTGAATGAATTAAGAAAGCGGTTATACATGTCATGAATTGCAACATAGAAGAACTCATGCAAATCGAGAATATGCACAAATACCATATTTTATGGGAGGGCGAAGAGCATCAGAAAAGGCAAGAAGCACATTCCATGTACAATATTGACAACAGAAAAGTTGAATGTACGTGCAAAATGTATGAATTCAAAGGTATTTTATGTCATCATGCATTAAAGACACTTAATCAAGAGAAGATACAAGAAATACCTGAGTCATATTTAATGCGAAGATAGAGGAGATAAGTAAAGATTAAACTACTGGATATGGATAATGTCAGTCAATCTGGTGTTGATAAGAAGTGTCATATAGCCTCCTGTTACCAATAATTGTGTAGGTCATTTATGTATGTTGCAGATTTGGCATCAAAAAGTGAAAAAGACATGTATGCATGAGAAAAGCATCAAGGGAGTTACTTGAAAACATGCAGTTAATTCACCATCAGTCCGTTGTAGCTCATGAATGCCAGTCCAAGATAATGAGATCGAACAGGGTAGGTGAAAATCATGTTTCCCTTGACACTCCTGAGAAATTGTGCCGAAGCGTAAACATCATATTCAACAAGTCAGGAGTGAACGTTGTTGATTATGATAAAAATATTCACCAAGTGAAGGGTATCAAAAGAAAACCTGTCTCTGATCACAGTCGTCGGAGGGCAAAGGGTGCAGTAGATTTTTTTGGCAAGAAAAAGTCTAAGAAACAACCAACCTCTAATCAAAAGCAACAAAGCCCTTTGTATGAACAGGTATATAAGACATTATACTGCTTCCCATGTAAATTGCATTACGTGAAGCTTATCAATATCTAACTTGTGTAATTTCCAACATGCAGCAATACCCTACAGACGTAATTTCCAACATTGTAACCTTCGATCCTCCCAACCAGATTTCCCGAAACGATAGCTTCAGTTTTACAAGTCTTTTGGTATGTAATCAATGTTGGGAGGATGTTTGCATTTCTTGTAAAACTTAATGCAATGTCTTATATTTTCTATTTCATGACAGACTCAGATCAATTTGAAAGCGAGCTATTGAACACATGAATCGCGTGAACTATTTTTAAGTATTACCATCAAGTTAGTTGTCATGCCTCTTTGTATGACCCAATTTCCACATTGTCTGATTTGTTAAGAGTTTAACAAAACAGCAAAGCTCGTTTACTGATAAATAAGGTACAGTGGGATGCCATTACTACTGAGCTCGTTTACTTGGAGAGGATGTATCCTCAGCTGCTCATAGACATTGTAACCAACAACTAATATTTTTTATATACGAATGTGGTTGTAAATCATGTAATTCATGTAAATCATGTGGATTTGTAGTTACAAAGTTACGGCAACAACGATATGTCTTTATTTTTATTTTTGAACGAAATTGTTTGTATTCAAGAATCTAACTCATTTTTTATCGTTGAAGCAAAACCCGAAATCCTTAAACCATCTTTCCCAATCACTCGTAAAAGCAATTAGGAAAAATCGATGACATTGACATTGCCCCTAATAACAAATCGCTACACCATGTAGCCTTCATAGGTCATTGTGTAAATTGCGATGGTACGTATCGTTCACTTAGACAAAGCTCGTTGTCTAAAAGACATACATCATCTTATAAATCGTGATGGTATAACGATTTAGGGATTGACGTCTATATTGGTTACAACTGGATGACAATCGCTTTGTTCATGAGCATAAATCATGGTAAAGGTGCACTGTCATTGCTTGTGCAAATTGATTTCACCGTTTATTAATATTTTTGTAATAAATGATATTGAAATTAGCAGAATATTAAATAAATGATATTGAAATTCCATTATACAGTACACACAAATCGCATAAATGGCATAAAAGAGACGAATTTTGAAGAAAATGGACATGGTGTTTAGACAATATATGCCTGAATCGCCATCGCTACTCGTGTAGTTGTCGTCGTCTCCTTTATCGATATTGATACCCCATTTACGATAAAGCAGGTTATATGTTTGATTCATGAACACGAGGTTTATAAAGGAACCGTCAGTTTGTCGGTTACTCATTCATGAAGCAGAGGATAATCATATAATCGAGTACTTGTGCGACGTGTCATTCATATATGAAAATGTCATTTTACAGACCGCCAGTATTCAAACAAATAACGCCAGTTACCAAAAAATGAGAGCATTGCATTGCGCAATAATAAAGTTAATAAATGTCATTTCATCTTCCTTATACAAAACTAATCAAAGTGATAGGATGAATCAGTCAAATCATGATAGCAAGTCCCGTTTGGAATTGTTTTTCATCATCTTTTGCGTCTTTTATATGTGATTGTGTAAATCATGATAGGAAAATCGTTAACTAGACAAAGCTCATCAACACAAATCACGATCAGACAAATCGTAACAGCGAAATCGATTTTCAACTATAACTTAAATTGGCATGAAATTGTAAATTATGATAGGCTATATCGTTCACATAGACAAAGATCGTGACCCTAAATCCAATTTCCTCCACCAAAAATCCATAAACCTAAAACACAAAGCTCGTCAATTGCAGTATTAAATATCGCTATCGTTAACAAAGACAAACAAAGATATATTGTTGTGTTGGTAGCTTCTTAAACCCTAAATACAAAACCCTAAACCCTAAACCGTAAGCCCTAAACCTTAAACACTAAACAGTAAACACTAAACACTAAACAAATACATGTCTTTGTTTGTCCATGTGAATGATATCAATATGTAATATAGCAATTTACTCATAACGTTTTGCAACTGTTAATTGAATTTGTACTTTACCAAGACTACACATCGTGTCGATGCCTGTACACGTGCCTAAAACCCTGCAAAATGTAAAACCCTAATATAGATCTATATATAAAACCCTACCCAACCCAACCCGACCCGACACGTTGTCTAGGTCTAAAACCCTAATCTATTTAACCTCTCTTCCTCTTTCTTTTCTATGGCAGTGCAACTTGTTCTTCTTCGTCTTTTTTCTCCTCCGCCTTTGTCTTCTTCTTCTTCTTCCTTATATTCTTCTTTCTTCTTTGTTCTTTTGTGTTCCTTTTACCTATGCTTGATAGAGAGAGGGGTGATGTAGATGTTCATCTATTTGATCTCTTCCAACTGCCAGACCCTACATTGTTCGCAAACCATACTTCACAGTTAAAAAAATACCTGCCTAATCATATATATACTTCATGATAAATACATAGGGTGAGCGATCTATCATGTAGCCCCTCGGCTCCTTCAATGGAATGGTTCCTGACCTTTGAAGCTTATTGTCAAGAGCGCACCAATGCTAGAGTCTCTAAGAATCAGCCTCAGTTTGAGGAAAATGGTGCAGTAGGTTGCCATTTTCCTCGAGCTCATTTGCTTGCAGAGGATGTATCCTCAGCATAGAAGGACACGACGATGAACAATACAAATGTTTTGGTGATCTCTTCTATAAAAATTTGAGTCTCTAAAAGATAGATATGTGTTCGACGAAATTGTCTTTCCATTGATATTGTAACTAAATACTAATATTTTCTCTATGAATATGGTTGTAAATCATGTGGATTTGTAGTTACGAAGTTACAGCGAGAACGATATGTCTTTGTTTGTATTTGCGAACGAAATTGATTTGTATTTAAGAATTTAACTCATTTTGTATCATTGAAGTAAAACCCAAAATCCTTAAACCCTACACCCTAATCACCCGTAAAAATGATTAGGAAATTGCGTTGACATAGACACTGCCCGTAAAAGCAAATCGCGATAGCACATAGCCTTTATACGTCATTGTGTAAATTGCGATGGTACTTATAGTTCACTTAGACAAAGCTCATTGTCTTAAAGACATACCTCATTGCAAATCGTGATCGCCGTTTATAAATATTTGTGTAAATCGTTTAAGCCTTATATAAACGCTTGTTCGATAATAATTTACGAAGGCCGATCATTACAACTATTTGTTTAGTGACATTTGTGTGCTACACTGATTAAAATAAATTTATACACTTATAGAAAGTTACGTTAAAGAAAATAGTTCATTTTTACTTTACACAACGCTAATTGCTTTTACGGTTTTCAATTACGAAGGTCGAACATAGCAATTATTTGCTTTTACTATATAATAGTCCAACTTATTTGTCGTGTTTAGTGAAATTAAAATTTTATTTACTTCAACCTAAAGATATTTATATGATTTGAATACATAGTCGTACAAAAATTTTTATACAAAATTTGGTTGTACAGTACATAAAATCTGTTAGAAGTCGATGTACATCATATTATTCTGGGGGGTCGCGTCGTTTGTTGTCTTGTAGGTATTCTTGCCGGCTGAGTTTTTTTCTCTTCCGCAATTAGATATTTCGTCAATTTTCTGCATAGTTCTGTGCGGAATCTAGGCATATCAACCTGCAACAAAAATGTAATGTGACACCAATTTATACATTGAGTCCCCAATAATTGAGGGTAATATTGCTAGAAATCAACATACAACGTCGAAATTAGGTTGTCGTCCATTGTATATTGCTTCAATATACTTCATTACAAATACGCCACAATCGACGCCATTATTTTGTAAAGGAGCATCTTCTGCTGAGCGAAAGATCCACTGGCCAATGTCAACACTGAAAATGTCTTCGACGAATCCCACATGTGGTTCATGCAGAAGAAAGTAAATTCCTGACCTCCGTACATGATACAATATCCTTATAGATGAAAACTTATGAAATGCAAAACGTCACGACGTACACCACTTGTAACTCCAATGAATTGTAGCACCATAGTTGTTTTTCTTTTAAATCCATCACGTAGAAGACCCAATGCGCTTCAATTTGCCAGAGTGTAGGAATCAATATCTGCAAATCGATCGTACAAATGGTGTTAGGACTGTTATGCCATAACCTTGCACAAGAGGTTTGTTCACTTACTTTTTCACTTAACCAAAAGTCTCTGCAATGATCATCGTTAACCCAGTATGGTAGTCCATCTTGAAATCCAATGGAGTATGGCAATCGACGTACGATACTCTGTTGACCGAAACAGTGATAATAGCAATGTTAAAACATGAAGCAATAAGAGTAAATCAAAAAACAAAATAAACATAAAATAGAACCGATATACCATGAAATAAGGGTTGACAATGTGTCTAGTATTGGTTGTTGCGTTGCTTTGAATATACTTGACGAAATCGGATATAGCCTGTTTACAACAAATATGAACTTGTTATCATGGCATATATAAATCTATTACTCATAGTGGTTTCATACGTACAAAATTACTGATAGTATTCCCTTATGTATATGCGTTTTGCATCTGGGTGGGTCTCTACTTGGATTTTGGTCAGATTCACGGATCTGATTCCTAACCGGGCTTAACCCGATATTTTCTGCATTTTCACCTAAAAATAAATAGTATTTTACACATTTTCGGTGCATCCAGTACCACAATGTCTCGTGTCATAACTAGATTGAAAGCCACACCATGAGATGCAAATCGGATGAATCCAAAATCTGGCTTAATCTTTTACTAGATCTAGTACCGGTTCAAAATTGAACCGACCCATATCAAGACCCGCTTTCTCCAAGTCCTTTTAATAGGTAAGGTGCAAAACCCTGGAAGCAGATCAGGTCATGCTGAACATGAGCGTTTTTGCTCATGCTGACATCGTGGCCGTCTGTTTCATTTTGGATGAATGACACGTGGTTTTGTTGACTTTTAAGCTTTTTAAAATGCAAATCGGATGGCCACGACGTCGGCATGAGCAAAAACGCTCATGTTCAGCATGACGTGATCTGCTTCCCAAAACCCTAGCCTCCCTTCGGAGAGAGAGAGAGAGAGAGAGAGAGTAGGGATGGCAGTGGGGCGGGGCGGGGCGGGGGACAAGGTTTCCACCCCCGCCCCGCCTCAAAATTTTATCCTCCACCCCCGCCCCGCCTCCGCGGCGGGGATGGATTTTATCCTCCACCCCCGCCTTCATCCCCGTTTCATGTCCTCCACCCCCGCCCCGTCCCCGTCCCCGCCCCGTCCCCGTCCCCGCCCCGCCCCCGCCCCGTCCCCGTCCCGACCCCGCCCCCGTCCCCGACCCCGCGGGATGAGCGTGCTCGTCACCGGCGCCGCTGGCTTTGTCGGCACCCACGTCTCGCTCGCCCTCCGGAAGCGCGGTGACGGTGTCGTCGGCCTCGACAACTTCAACGACTACTACGACCCCTCGCTCAAGAAGGCCCGCCGTCGAATCCTCGGCGACCACGGCGTCTTCGTCATCGCCGGCGACATCAACGACGCCCGGCTCCTGGCCAAGCTCTTCGACCTCGTCGCCTTCACCCACGTGATGCACCTCGCCGCCCAGGCCGGAGTCCGGTACGCTATCGAGAACCCGGCGTCCTACGTGCACAGTAACGTCGCCCGGCTCCAGGGTTAGGAAATTAGGGAAGGGAGTTAGGGTTAGTAAACAGTTCATCTGAGTTGGGGGCGGGGATGGGGCGGGGCCGGGACGGGGATGGGCCGGGGGCGGGGCGGGGATGGGCCGGGGCGGGGCCGGGGCGGGGGAACGTGCCAGTCCATCCCCGCCTCCACCCCCGGACGGGGATGGATTTTAACCTTCATCCCCGCCTCCATCCCCGTTTCATACCCTTCATCCCCGGTCCAAACGGGGCGAGGCGGGGCGGGGCCCCGCTTTCCCCCGGTCCACTGCCATCCCTAAGAGAGAGAGAGTGTCTGCCGAAGCAACCAGTGCGGCGGCAGCCAATGGTAACGGCGAGGGTGGTAAAGGATGTCTCCCCACACGACTTTGTGAAGGCCTACGCCTCCCACCTCAAACGCTCCGGCAAGGTATCATCTCTCTCTCTCTCTCTGAAGAAATATTGATTATGTCATGGAACATTCTGTTTAAAAGATTTGTTTTCTTTGTTCTTGAGATTGGAGTGGATCTAGTGGATTTCTTTTAAGGTTTTTCGTTGTTTGGATTCGACGTTTCTGATCAAAGCAAACTGCTCGATGTGCTTGGTTGCGATGCTAAAATGATTTTGTTTGATTGAAACTGGTTGTGATTCCTTTGTAGCTATTATTCATTCTTGGATTTTGATGGTGAGCTCATAGTTGTATTCCGTGGCACGTTTCCTTCTTGAGAAGTGGAATTTTCTTTTCCTTCGTTTTTCTTTAACATGCACAATTGTCTTTTTTCCTTTTGGCTTATTTTTGTTTGCTTACTCGCTTCGATGCTAAATTTAGTCGCATGGGTTGCGATTCATAGCTCCGTTTTTTATGTTGGTGCCAAGTTGTTTTGCTTAATGATCAATGGTGAATGGGAGACATGCACACAATTTCTCTGTAACAACGGCTGAGGTTTAATGTTTACTGGAAGAAACATGCAAAGATTCTGATGCAGACACACAAAGTTATTTAACATGAAGGTTGAGTTTTTTTGCGGTGTACCCTTTTGCTGAAGGACATCTGATGTAGATTTTTTTTAATTCATGTTTTATGTTTTTTGTCGCTCTCTAGTTGATTCTCTTGAAAGCTGTGGAATTTTATCGATTGCTATAATTGTTGGTGCAGATCAACGGCCCGTTCTCATGGACGGAGCAATAAAGAAGCGGTTGATCGTAGGATCCAAACCAAATTCAAAATATATATGATTTAAGAAAAAGAAAAAGGAAATAATGCCTATTATGTGCTCCTTATTGCATAGCATAAGAACCTCTACTTAGTCGTCATAACCAAAAGTGAGTAAGTGCTCCCTCTCTCTCTCTCTCAGACTTAAAAAACCTCCTCTTTACTAACGAAATCTCTATATAATAATAATAAACCTACTTTCTTCATTATGGATATGATCTTTTAGCAAATTGAATCCTGTGCTTATTAGTTATTGAAATTTGGTAATTTTTAAAATTATCCATTATTTTCTAATTTGGCCATTTTTTAAATAACTAATTTAGGCTAAAATCTCTCTCTCGCTCTCTTGTTGTAACTCTAAAATTATCTATAATTTGACTGTAGGTAACTTTGGTAATTCTGGATGGATTTTCCTACACCCTCTCTTTATAATAACGATGCGGCGCACCTACTCCCTTTTAATAGCCTTTGGATTTTTTGAGATCCAATGGCGGTGATGCATCTTAAATATGCATGCAGCTTAGTCTAGAAGCATCGTATTATTACTAATATATATGTATATAATATAGAGTAAGTGGTAGCTGCCTACCACTTTTCTAGCCTACTGCTTATGTCACACGGACACGCCATCTGACCCAACGTACCTGTGTTGACACGTCTGGACAGATGGATTTTCCTACCCCCTCCCCCCCCCCCCCCTGCATCTCTCTCTATAATAACGATACGGTGCTCCTGAAGCACCTACTCCCTTTTAATAGCCTTTGGATTTTTTGAGATCCAACGGTGGTGATGCATCTTAAATATGCATGCAGCTTACTCTAGGTGCATCATATCATTACTAATATATATATATATATATATATATATATATATATATATATATATATATATAGAGAGAGAGAGAGAGAGAGAGAGAGAGAGAGAGAGAGAGAGAGAGAGAGAGAGAGAGAGAGTAAGTGGTAGCTGCCCACCACTTTTCTAGCCTACTGTCTGTCACACGAGCACGCCATCTGACCCAACGTACCTGTGTCGACACTTCTGGACATGGGTACATTTTAGGTCTGTTCGAATCAGGTCCTTCTAAGACCCAAACCACATACCAAGTTTTTTTCAGTTTGATACTATGTAGGAAGGAAGAAGAGGAGATGAAGAGGAAGGAAAAGAAGTAGAAGAGAAGAAGAGCAGGAGAGTGAAAGAGAGAGCAGAGTTGCCAGTTGAGGAAGCGGGAGCGAGAAGCGATTCAGAAAGCCGAAGCGGGAAGCGCGGCACTTTCAAAATTTTAAGAAGCGGAAAGCGTGGGACAACTTAGAAGTGAACCAAGAATCGTCTCTAAAGCGACCTAGGAAGCGAGAGGGAATTGACAAAAGAAAAAGAAAAAGAAAATAAAAATAAAAATACAAAAAATGAAAAAAAAGGCAGAAGCGAGCTGCCCATTTTTTTGTATGTGCTTCCCAGGACGTTTCGGAAGCGCGATGCTTCGTTCTTCTGAAACACGTTTTGGAGAAGCGCACTTCCCCACTCTCTATGACGCCTTCGGCAACTATGAGAGAGAGAGATCTTCACCTTCTTCTCTTAGTGGAGAGACGGGATGGTGGGGGTTACCAAGAGAGAGAGGGAGAGGAAGGCGGTGTACTGGGGTTAACAAGTGAGAGAGAGGGGTGTGTATATATATATATATATATATATATATATATATATATAATCACTAGAATATGAGAACGGGAAATATGAGAACTAATGTGTGAACCATTATGTTCATGGATTTTTTGTTCTTTTCTCTTGAATCTAACCTTATGGATGTGATCTAGATGCTTCGATTTATAAGAACCCACTCTTTAATCATTTGATTTTAATGCATAAACTTGATTTTGTTAAGGTTTTAAAATCAATGGCTCATAATCTTCATAAATATTCAAGCATTCAAAAAATCACATTTTTTCATCAAAAATACATGATCCAGTGGTTGATTCCTAGCTAATTCACCATGCCAAGCACATCCACATGGTTGGATTTGCAAAAAAAAGTGTTGGAAATGCCCATATTTCTAGTTCCCATATTTTTGTTCTCTCTCTCTCTCTCTCTATATATATATATATAGTCACTAGAATGTGAGAACGGGAAATATGAGAACTAATGTGTGAACCATGATTTTCATGAATTTTTTGTTCTTTTCTCTTGAATATAACTTGACGGATGTGATCTACATGCTTGATTTTATGAGAATCTTCTCTTGAATCATCCGATTTTGATGCATAAACGAGTTTTTTTAAGGCTTTAAAATCAATGGCGCATAATCTTCATAAATATTCAAGCATTTAAAAATCTCATTTTTTCGTTGAAAATACACGATCCAATGGTTGATTCCTAGCAAATTCGCCATTTGGAGCACATCCACATGGTTGAATTTGCAAAAAAAGTGTTTGAAATGCCCATATTTCTAGTTCTCATATTCCAGTTCTCATATTCTAGTAACTATATATATATATACATGTCTTTTTTTCTAAATTACATTTTAATCCTTATATTCAAATATCGCATTCTTCTTTTCTATACATATATGTTCTCCCTTTAATTTAATTTGGTAACTTTGTTATGATTTTCCTAATCTATCTCTTTGGTAATATAAGACATCTTATAAATTTTCCTAATTTCTCTCTCTCTCTCTCTCTTGTGCATGATGAGAGAATTGTGAGAAAAAAAGTATGTTGAGAATTTTAAAAATCGCATTTGAATCCAACAAAACTTTCTATGTAATTTTGAAAAAGTATGTAAAGAAATTTGTCCATCTTTAAGAAATAGTAATATATATATATATGATAATTAAGTTAGAACCATATTTAGATTTGGAAATATGTTGGCATAATTAGGAAGCTTAAGCACGAAAATGGATCAAGATGTACCCCATGGAGCCAGTAACATCGCTCTAGTTCCACATAATTAACTCACTGGCCTACTGCCCCATTATCGCCCCTTTGTTTTACCCCACTCGTCTCACTACCATGTTTCAGACAACCCTGTGGCATAGGGATTGATGTTGGCCAAAGATCAACCATTGAGTCACCATCAATTAGACAAAAAACAATGCCCCAACCACCCATGGGGACTCCAATTTTTGGATAAGGGTGGTCATGGTTATCACAGCCTGAACCGACCACTTCCATCGTCACCACCATCCTAGATGAGAGTGAGTATGGATGAACTAATTTAGTTTAACCTTATTCTCTCTCAAATCGATGATATTCAGATCTAAAGAGCTATGTCACACATAATATTTTAACAGGGACACTTGAACACTGGTTCCTTTGTGTTAGGTGAAGTCAACCACATTGAGGTCCATTTCTATTCAAAAGTAGATTCAATTAACCTTAATCAAGTTCATTTTTATCTATGTTATATATATAAATACATAAATGCACACAAATACACGTAGTGTTAACTTAAAAGTGTTAAATTATATACATATATATATATATATATATCATCATCCCCGCACCCAAGTTTTTTTAAAGTGTTGCATCGCCGCATTCGCACCCTCACCTATGTGACATAGCTAAAGAGTCAATTTCCTTCTTGTTTCGCAAATTCTAGTTTTTTAAAACCCTTCATCCAAAACTTTCTACATGACCCAAATTGGCATGAAAATCCATTAAAACTTGTCCTTATGAACCCAAAGTCTATCCTTTCATCCAGCTATATCGTGGTTTGCGAGTCACCGCCAAGTCACCAACCATTGCAACTAAGCAACATAGTTTGCTGCAAGTTGCAACAAGAGCATTATGAAAGCTCACAACTTTAATATAGATAACCGCAAAAAACAAAAATATCTAACAATGACTGGAAATTTACAATCTATATCTTGAAAAACTGAGAAACTATGACACACAGACTCTTCTAACAGGGCACTGCACCCGCGTCGCACCCGCACGAGTGCGACACTTGGACACAACTTCCTTTATGTTAGGTGAAGTCAACCACACTGAGGTCCATTTCTATCCAAAAGTAGATTCAGTGAACCCTAATCAAGTCTATTTTTATCTATATTATATATATAAATACATAAATGCACACAAATACACAGTGTTAACTTAAAACTGTTAAAAATTATATATATATATATATACATATATATATATATATACATATATATATATATATACATATATATATATCCTTCCTGCACCTCTGCATCCAAGCTTTTTTAAAGTGCCGCACCGCCGCATCCGCACCCACACCTATGGTACATGGCTGAGAAATAACAACAAATAATCCCATTGAGAAAAAAAAATTATGATAGTTTCCTCCGCCTCTTATCTATTTATAGGCTAAAGGTTCTATTTGTTATTTGAGTCTTTCTTTTGAAGTTGGATATTGCATCATTGCGTCATATCTATATCATAGTGACAAAATTATCGAGTCTCGTGATAATATCGTGAGAAATTGTCTGAAAGTTTAAAACGGCAATTTCTCAAGGGATTTATAAAAAATATAAATACCGCAATTTAAATGTGATATTTACGTTTCAAACGGCTATTTATCATGAAAAAACATGTGTTTTATTTTAAAAAATATTAATAATTTCTTATAAAATATTTTTTTATTTTAAATTTATTTTTTTATTGTCTAGATTTTGCCAAAAAAATGTGAAATTTATGATTTTTTTTAAATTCTTTCAAGTATATGATTAATGTTTTCCTTCATACGAATACAATTTTCTTTAGATTTGTGTATATTGATTTCCAAGTATTTGACGTGTGTTTCAAACATCTTAGCAAGATCCTCTCTTGAGCTTCAAGAGATTATGATGACTAACGAACCGATGCTTCGATACGAATTTGATGCAAGAAAATCAATAAGGTCATTCTTGAAATCCTGCAGATTGATACCCAAGTGCAACTATGAAGCTAAATTATCTAGGATATCTAAATTATTTAAAAGAGCAGTAAATAATTCAAAATTAAGAGAAAATGAAAATGAAAACCATAACCTATTTCAAAACTGAATTTGCACTGCCATGGGTCTCTCATCTATTGATAAACGAGAATTATAATTTTAACATTATTCAACTTCCTAATTTGATAAACCTTCTAATCATAAGGTTGATTTATATGTCCTGGATAATGATAGTGAGGAAGGGAATGACAAGGGCTTGTTTGTTGTTGGATTGTTTTTGAATGGGGGTAAAGAGAGGGAAACAGAGATGTTCAGTTTGGTGTGAGCATACCACAGAAGCCCAACTGGTTGATGTCCTTGGGTGTCGCTGGTTTGGGATGTCTAGTAGGCAGGCACTAACTAGATTATGACAAACCAGAAGTGGTGCAGATGTGGTTATTGACAAAGTGGAAGAGGAATACCTTGAGGAGGAACGACATGTTCTGCGTGGCTATCAAAAAGTTTGGTCAATCGTTAGGTAGGCTTGAAGTCGATCTGACGAACCCATCGGCTACACCACCATCTTCGAGTGTGTGCTCCAAGACTAGAGAGCGTATCAGAATTAAGATGCCCCACCTATAAATAGTTGAGGGGTAGAGGGTATTAAAAGGGCATGCATATCATATCTAGTTTGTAGGACGATAATTTGGTGTTTTTCCATGTATGGGTTTTGTTTTTTTGTTTCTTTTCCTAAGGGTACCCTAACACTTTACATGTAATATATTGTTTAGAGAGAAGAGTGTAATCATTGATGATTGATCTCCTCTCTTGTGATGTCTTCTTCTTTTTTTGTTCTTTTATTACTTCCTTTTTTTTGCTCTCTTCTTCTAATTCTGTCTCCCCCCGGTTTTCAATGTCATAGAAATGTAGATTTATAGGTTTCAAGAGAGGAGGCTATGGTCTTTTTTTATGAAGCGCGTTATTATTGTGATTGTTGTCATTTGTTTTGTTTTTGTTTTTTTTTGCAGTTTTTTATGCAATAGATTCAGAATTTTCAGTTATTTCTGACATTTGAATTTTTGTGGTTGGGTTTTGGTCTCAGATTTGTGAACTTTAGGGATGCCTTTCCACAACCTGCATGAATTTGGTACTGGAGAAACAGGTTTGTTGCTCATCTCAATTTTTAAGATGTTGAATAATTTGTCAAATAACCCTATTAAGTTCAAGATTCAACAAATACACCATCATCTTGATAAGTTCTTGATTTTGATAAGCCTGTCATAAATTGCATTTTGGATCTACATATATGGATCTATTACCTTGGCCCATTTGGATTTTAGATTGCATCTTACTCTCAATTTGCATCTAAGATATCTTGAATTAATTAAAAGTATAGATTTCTCTGAGCCTAGTCTGAGATGCGCAGTCATACTAGTTTCAATTTGTTTTAGTTGTAATTTCGTCATGCTCCTATATATGTGATTAAAGTTATTTGTGACTATAGGTACTGGATGTTGTAGATCGCCTTACTTAGGTTCTCTCCTCCCTGCTACGGAAGCAGCCGAAAGACAGAGAAGATGGTCGGCCCTTTGCTGAAGAAGGCGGCCTTCGAGAAGCGACGTGCAAAGAAACCCAAGAATTCTCATAGAGATCGAAGCATCTCTGCCAAGGTGATCCCTCTCTCTCTCTCTCTCTCTCTCGAAACTAGGCTTAGGTCATATCCCCATATATCCCCAAATGGGTTATGTTGTTGTACCTTTTAATTATACATGACATCTAGGACTACATATGAATGTCACGGCTTTGATATTCTTTTCTTTAGCCTTTGTGAATGAGAAAAGAATCACCTGTGTTGGCTTACACGTTGTTTCCAACTGTGATGTTGCTTTGCATATTCCTTTCTATAACTGAAATCATGAACGACTCTTTTACATGATATGTGCTGGTTCCATGGCTTTGATTACCAAATTAAGTATAATGGTTGTTATTCCTATCAAGAAAGGATTGCATGTTGTTGAAGAAGGAAGAATACCAGAAAGGGAATCTTAAATTTAGGCAAGGCCTGGATAAGAAATTTGCAAAGGATGGTGATTCTTTCTTTGGATTAATGCCATAACAGTCTCGTGATATTTTTACCCCCTTCAGAACAATTTTTGAAAGGTTAACTTCGTTGTTAAAATTTTCTCCGAGGGCAACAAATGTTTGTATTGTTTATGGTATCTGTAATATGAAAAGCTCATTGTTGTTGTTATCGATATTTTTGTCCCCATAGTTTGAAATTTGTGGCTCATTTTGATTTGACCCCTTGCTCTAACTGATGATTCAAATATTTTGAAAAAGTCATTTGATTTACACTTTCTTATTGACTTGACTGGTTTTTAACAGATCTACATATAACTCTACTCAGGGAAGCTGTTTATGGTCAAATTTCATAGGTCGATAAACCCTAGCCTCCCTTGAGAGAGAGAGAGAGAGAGAGAGAGAGAGAGAGAGAGAGAGATGCTGGGATCGCCATGAGAATTCTTGGGTTTCTTTGTGCTTCACTTCTCGAAGTCCGCCTTCTTCAGCAAAGGGATGACCATCTTCTCTGTCTTTCGGCTGCTGCCGTAGCGGGAATGAGAGAACTACATAAACCCAAAACCCTACCCGCTTACTTTGTTTGGGCCGGTTTTTGATGTGTCAGCCCAACTTTGAATCAATAAGTAGACCCGATCTTGGTAACCGTAATGCCTTTTTTGAAAGTCGGAGAATAGAACTTGCAGGCGGAGTTGGGTACAAAAAGGATATCATGATATCTTAAATTTGTTGCTAGAAAACTTGATAATATGAAACGGATATCCCGATATTTTAAAATTGTCACTAGAAAACTTGATAAATATTTTAGCCGAGCATTTCCATTTTTAAACGTGGTATACTGAAATGTATTACTATGATTTAAGTTATCTCATTTCTATCATTTTTTTTCATCATAATAGGATGAAAATGCTGAACAAAATTTAGAATAATGAATGGTATGTTTGATCTAAAGTTTTTAGAAATCCGACCGACATTGGGACCAAAGTGAAAAACTCATATTAGTAATAGATTAAAGTTAAAACCCTGAAAAAAATGTGTATCATCTGGTACACATTGTTGTGCTCATCTTCCATTTTATATATGGACACCAGATTCGACTCCCACCAGGTGCTCTGATGTCTTTTACTGGTGGGCTTGCCAAGGGCTTGGGTGTAGGTTGCCCTACCGAGGGTTTACCTTGCCAAGGGCGAGTCCATAGGGATCTTAGCTCAAAGCTTGCAAAATCAGGCTCAAGCTCCGCTTGAGGCAAGCTTGGGCTTGATTTTTCCAGCTCATTTTGTAAATGAACGAGCTTGGGCTGAGATTCAAATATTATTGAAAAGAAAAGGTCAACAAATAATAGAAGTAGAGTGAAATGGTGAAGTATAAACTAGGAAATATCAGCAAACTAAAACATATACCGTTATTAGAAAAAAAATTATTTTAAACTATGTAATGCAGAGACTGCATTGTATATTTATATGCATAGACATGACTATATAACGTGACCCATTGGAATTTTACTCTATTCCTGTGATTTCTATATCTTAAGGGCTATGTCACATGGGTGCGGGTGCGGGGATTCGGCACTTCCAAAAAACCCGGGTGCGGGGGTGCGGCAGGGGCAAAAATGTAATAAGTAATATATATATATATATAAAGGGGGTTGGGGAATAGGCGGGGTTTTTTTTTAAACTTTGCAGCTGTCAGCTGCTGTCAGCAGCTGACAGGCAGCTGCTGACAGACAGCTGCTGCAGCTGTCAGCAGCTGTGCTGACAGCACAGCTGACAGCTGCTGTCAGCAGCTGTGTGTGAAAAACTTACTTTATGCTTGACAGACTAGCATAAAGTTTTTTTAAAAAAATTTCGAAGCCCATTTGGGCAATTTTTTTTTTTTTTAAAATGGACATTAATGATCCTGGGTGCGGTCAACGCACCCAGGATCGAGTTGACCGCACCCGGTGCGGCACCCGCACCCGCACCCGCGTCAAGTCGCGTCGACGCGGGTGCGGCACCCTCCTAGCCGAATCCCTGTGACATAGCTTAAGGGATTACTTCATTGAAACATACGATTAGATGAAAAAGTTACAATCATCTGATTTTTACCAATCTGCAGCTCAATTGCTACTATAAGAGCATACTGGTTGTTCATTAATATTATCCATTTTTAAGATCCAGTGGCAACAGGAATTTGCTGTAAGGTCCCATGTCTGATGCTGAGTTGACAATGCAGATATTTACAGTTCTTTTTTCCATTTACATGTTCTTTTTGAAAGCCGTTGAGTGGAATATTGCTGTCAAATAAAACTTGGCATTTGCCTTGTGGTTTTGCGGATAGATAATGAATCAAATTAATATTTAAATCTTGAAGAACTTGGTCTTATTGTTATAATTTCTGGTAGCGAGCAATGTAATGATGGGAAACATGCTCAGTGACCTTCGCCTTTAATTATTTTGTTGTAAAATTTTGTATTGCATGCTTATTAGTTTTCTCTCTTGGTGTCTGCCGAAAGTCACCAGCTTGGGAGGGTGAGGCCTGAAGAAAGGCAACTTATATTTGATGAAGATACTGACGATGACATCGATGAGGTTGATTTGAAGGAGTTCGTAGAAGAGAAAAGAGGAGTGGAACAAGACAGCTTGCCTTAAAAAAAAACAAATCATTCTATCGATACCCAGCATTTTTTTTAAAGGCAAGCTGATGTTAGGCAGACCCCTACCAGTCATACAACTATACCATTGGGTTTTGAACCTGCAACGTCCAAACACAAGGTGACATGCACTAGCTGCTCCTACCAGACAAACGGAGCCCTGTTCATTCCCGATATCCAGCTTTGATGCGAAGAGTAGGGACGTCCTTGTGAACAAGTGCCCTAGCTATCAGTAAATAAATCAAAGATTCAAATTGACGAAGCAAAGGCTATCCTATTGGGCAGCACCATTTAAGAGTTACATTGGTCATCCCACAAGGGCTCTCACGTACATCTGGCCAGGTAGATCGGTTAACATATTCAAGTTGGAAGCTGTCACAAGTTCGATACCAGGAGTGTCGATCCCTTGTCTCATGACTATAGTAGGAAGCTTCCTGTCAAGGGGTTTTAATTACTTGGGAGTGAGCCGTATGTTTGAACATTAGGCACTGGAGACGAGGGTTTTAACCTCAAAGTTTTACACCTTTGAGACGGCAGAGTGTAAGAATGGTAGGCTGAGCCAGTGGGACCAGGTCTTTGATCCACATATGTGGTTTCTTCGACTAATAAATATTAAAAAATGTGTTAGATGGCACCAAGAAATGCTAAATCATATCAAAGATGTGATGCACTTTATGACGGTTCAATTGATACATATGACTTCGAGGTTGGACTCAAATGATCAACCCTTTACGACTACTTTAAGGCAACAAAGAGTGAATGTGATGTTCACATTACAGGTGCACAACCAGCCGAGTAGCTCGGGCTTCGTTCAACTTGACTTGGTTAAATCTCATCTCAAACTCGTTCATTTACAAAATGAGCTGAAAAACTCAAGCCTAAGCTTGACTCAAGCAGAGCTTGAGCTAAGATCCCTATGGGCTTGCCCTTGGCGAGGTAAACCCTCGGTGGGGTCACCTACACCCAAGCCCTTATGGTGCCCACTAGTTAAAGACACCTGAGCACCTGGTGGGAGTTGAATCTGGGACAAAAAGGATCAGCACCACTGCCACTCAGGCGACCCGGGTGGGTATCTCCATGTCTTTATATAAAATGGAAGATGAGCATAACAATATATGTACTAGATGGTACACAATTTTTTTTTCAGGGTTTTAACTTTATTATATTACTAATATGAGTTTTTCACTTTGGTCCCAAGGTTAGTCGGACTTCTAAAAACTTCAGACTAAATATACAATTTATTATTCTAAATTTTGTTTAGCATTTTCATCCTGTTATAATGAAAAAAAATGACAAAAATGAGATAACTTAAGTCACGACAATACATTCCAGTATACCACGTTTAAAAATGAAATTGTTCGACTAAAATATTTATCAAGTTTTATGGTGATAATTTTAAAATATCTGGATATCTGTTTTGTATCATCAAGTTTTATAGCAACAAATTTAAGATATTATGACATCCTTTTGGTCACAACTACGCTTGCAAGTTTTATTCTCCGAATTCCAAAAAAGGTATTATGGTTACCAGGATCAGGTCTACTTGTTGATTGTGGATCGGGTTGACACATCAAAATCGGCCCAAACAAAGTTAGCGGTAGGGTTCTGGGTTTATGTTGTTCTCTCCTCCCTGCTACGACAGCAATCGAGAGAAGATGGCTGGCCCTTTGCTGAAGAAGGCGGCCTTCGAGAAGCGACGCACAAAGAAACCCAAGAATTCTTGTGCAGATCGAAGCATCTCTGCCAAGGTGATCTTTTTCTCTCTCTTGCTCGCTTTTGAAACTAGGCTTAGGTCATATCCCTGTATCCTCAAATGGGTTATGTTGTACCTTTTAATTATACATGACATCTAGGACTACATATGAATGTCACGACTTTGATATTCTTTTCTTTAGCCTTTGTGAATAAGAAACGAATCACTTGTGTTGGCTTATACGTTGTTTCCAACTGTGATGTTGCTTTGCATGTTCCTTTCTATAACTGAAATCATGAACGACTCTTTTACCTGATATGTGCTGGTTCCATGGCTTTGTTTACCAAATTACATATAATGGTTATTGTTGTTATTCCTATCAAGAAAGGATTGCTTGTTGTTGAAGAAGAATACTAGAAAGGGAATCTTAAATTTCGGCAAGGCCTGGATAAGAAATTTGCAAAGGAGGTGATTCTTTCTTTGGATTAATGCCTTAACAGGGTCGTGATATTTTTACCCTCTTCAGAACAAGTTTTGAAAGATTAACTCCTTCGTTGTTAAAATTTTCTCAGAGGGCAACAAATGTTTGTATTGTTTATGGTGTTTGTAATATGAAAAGCTCATTTTTGTACTTATAGTTTGAAATTTGTGGCTCATTTTGATTTGACCCCTTGCTCTAACTGATGATTCAAATATCTTGAAAAAGTCATTTGATTTACACTTTTCTGTTGACTTGGCTGGTTTTTAACAAATCTACTTATAACTCTAGTCAGAGGAGCTGTTTTATGGTCAAATTTCATAGGTCAATAGACCCTATCCGCCCTTTGGAGAGAGAGAGAGAGAGAGAGAGAGAGAGAGAGAGAGAGAGAGAGAGAGAGAGAGAGAGAGAGAGAGAGAGAGAGATGCTTCGATCACCACGAGAATTCTTGAGTTTCTTTGCGCGTTGCTACTCGAAGCCCCCCTTCTCCAGCAAAGAGCCGACCATCTTTTCAGCCTTTCGGCAGCTGCCGTAGCGGGGAGGAGAGAACTACATAAACCCAGAATCCTACCACTTACTTTGTTTGGGCGGGTTTTTGATGTGTCAACCTGACCCAGAGTCAACAAGTAGACCTAATCCTGGTAACCGTAATGTCAGAGAATAGAACTTGCAAGCGTAGTTGAGTACAAAAAAGATATCATGATATCTAAATTTGTTGTTAGAAAACTTGATAATACGAAACGGATATCCTGATATTTTAAAATTGTCATCAGAAAACTTAATAAATATTTTAGCCGAACATTTCTGTTTTTAAACGTGGTATACTGAAATGTATTACCATGATTGAAGTTATCTCATTTCTGTCATTCTTTTTTCATCATAATAGGATGAAAATTCTAAACAAAATTTAGAATAATGAATTGTATGTTTGGTCTAAAGCTTTTAGAAGTGTGACCAACCTTTGGACCAAAGTGAAAAACTCATATTAGTAATATAATAAAGTTAAAACCCTAAAAAAAATGTGTACCATCTAGTACATATTGTTGTGCCCATCTTCCATTTTATATATGGTCGCCTAAGTGGCAGTGGTACTCATCCTTTTGTCCTAGATTCGACTCTCACCAGGTGCTCAGGTGTCTTTAACTGGTGGGCTCCGTAAGGGCTTGGGTGTAGTTGACCCCACCCAGCGTTTACCTCGTCAAGGGCGAGCCCATAGGAATCTTAGCTCAAAGCTTGCAAAATCAGGCTCAAGCTCGGCTTGAGTTTTCCAGCTGATTTTGTAAATGAACGAGCTTGAGCTGAGATTCAAATATTATTTAAAAGAAAAGGTCAACAAATAATAGAAATAGAGTGAAAAGATGAAGTATAAACTAGGAAATATACGCAAACTAAAACGTATACAGTTATTAGAACAATTTTTATTTTAAACTATGTAATGCAGTGACTGCATTATATATTTATATGCATATACATGACTATATAACGTGACCCATTGGAATTTTACTCTATTCCTGTGATTTCTGTATCTTAAGGGACTACTTCACTGAAACATACGATTAGATGAAAAAGTTACAATCATCTGATTTTTACGAATCTGCAGCTCAATTGTTACTATAAGAGCATACTGGTTGTTCATTAATATTATCCATTTTTAAGATCCAGTGGCATCAGGAATTTGCTGTAAGGTCTCATGTCTGATGCTGAGTTGACAATGCAGATATTTACAGTTCTATTTTCCATTTACATGTTCTTTTTGAAATTTGTTTCACGTGTGAGTGGAATATTGCTGTCAAATAAAACTTGGCCTTTACTTTGTTGTGGTTTTGCAGATAGATAATGAATCAAATTAATATTTAAATCTTGAAGAACTTGGTCTGATTGTTAGATTTTCTGGTAGCGAGCAATGTAATGATGGGAAACATGCTCAGTGACCTTCTCTTTTAATTATTTCCTTGTAAAATTTTGTATTGCATGCTTATTAGTTTTCTCTCTTGGTGTCTGCCAAAATTCACCAGCTTGGGAGGGTGAGGCCTGAAGAAAGGCAACTCACATTTGTTGAAGAAGATACTGACGATGACATGAATGAGGTTGATTTGAAAGAGTTCGGAGAAGAGAAAAGAGGAGTGGAACAAGAAGAGGAAGCAGAAGAGGACGAGGATGATGATGACGAAGAAGATAGACTGACTGAACCTAGCAAGGATGCTGTGTACGATGCTGAAGGCCTTCGTGCTAAGCTTGCTGATATTTGCTGGCCTGAAAACGTAGACTGGATACACAAACTGTGGATTGATTTTGATCATGGACATGAGATAGATGTAAATGATGATCTGACATGGGAGCTAGCTTTCTACACGCAGGCATTGGAGGGGACAAGGCAAGCATTTGAAAGACTGCAATCAATGGGAGTCCCTTTCCTGAGGCCTCCTGATTACTATGCTGAGATGGTGAAGAGTGACACTCACATGGTTAAGGTGAAGGGCAAGCTCATTCTTGAAAAGAAGAAGTTGGAAGAAGCCGAAGAGAGAAGGAAAGCGAGGGAGGCGAAGCGAATAGCCAAAGAGGTCCAGGCCCAGAAGTTGAAGGAGAGAGCCCAGCAAAAGAAAGAGGAGATCGAGTCGGTGAAAAAGTGGAGGAAGCAGAGGCAGCGTAGTGGGTTTGCTGGAGGTACAGATGACATGAGTTTCGATGCTGAAGGTGAAAGAAAGCCGTTCGAGAGGTCGAAAAAGTTGAGGCCTGGGGTGGCTGCTGGTGATAGGCATGGAGGAAAAGGAAAGCAAAAACCTGGGAAAAACAGAGAGCGGAGGAACGGTAAGTTTGGGTATGGGGGAAAGAAAGGTGGTATGAAGAGGCAGAACACAGCAGAAACAACTAACGATCTTAGGGGTTTTAACCAAGGTGATAACAAGGGAAGTAAGAAAAGGAGAAGGGAAAGCTAGTTGGTTTTTGTTAGTTTATTGCCTTCATATACTGGGAGAGCAAGGATCGAGAACATATTATGTTTGATGTTTTATGTTCAGATGCAACTGTCTTTTCTTCTGTTCTGTTTATGCTGCATTTTCCTCAAGCTAATGGCATTCAGTGGCTACGTGTTTAACACATGCGGCCAATTGACAGCCCCACATATAAGTGGTGCACTTGATGAAAAAGATCTTAACTTGTTAAGGCATGTTTTTCCATCCATTATTAAGATGTCAGTATTAAGTGATATGCATGGTTGTTAAACAGATCTTATGTCCTGTTAAATCATGATTCCATTTGAGAGCCTTGAATGTGAGGCTCATTGCCATTTCCCAGCTGTTTGGAGAAGTGCACTGCGGTTTCCACAAAACTTGGTTATTTGGGAGCAATGGTGGGGTTGAAGTTGGCAACCTCAACACCAATATCTTAATATCATTCATGTATAATGCGGCCATATGTTTCATGCCCTGCTTTGCTATATGTTTCATGCCCTTTCCTATAAAAGAGACCAGATAACCTTGTAAATGTGATGCAAATATTGAGTTAGTCATGTAGAAATTGCATCCGTGCATCTCCCCAACCCCCACACTACACTACCTTCTACGCTGGAAAAAAAGAAAAGACTGCGAAAATTTTCACACAATTTGATAGTTTGATTTTTAACAGCGTATGGACAAAATGACCAAAATACCCATACAGAAAATATCAAACAAGGGCGCATTTTCCATTTAAAAAAAAGTCGTTTAAAAAAACAGAAAAAGAGGAAAAGGAAGGGACTTTCTTTCCGTGCTTCTCCCAACAAAACAAAGGAGTCAAACACATTCCGTATACGGTGTGGGAACACAAAAAGGAGAGAATGCTGTAGACGGGAAACTGTTTTCATGAAACAGAAAACCGCTCACGAGAACGCGTTACTGCTGAACACGACAAAGCTACCGTCGGCAACGTCCGAGTAGTCGGAGAGGCCACTGAAACCACAATTGTCCTTGGCCTCCTCCCGACCATAGTCGGCGTCGCATAATCGAAGCCCAGGGACTCCCATCGCCTTGAACTCATCGTTAAAATGCCAGTCGTCCGCCACCAGTTCGGCCGCGGGATCCAGGACAGCCGGGTTCCTCGAAGACTCGCGCCCACTCGAACCTGACGGAGGCAGGCCGAGCTCGTCATCAAACACGCCCAGGAGGTAGCCCAACAGAAACCCACTCGCCCAATGAAGAAGAAGAGGAGGAAGAGGAAGAAGAAGAATATGAAAGTCAAACAAGTGTTGAGGAAACATACTCGAGCTAGTGAAATACATTTTGTAATACATACCTTATGTTTGATGTGAATGATTTAAATGATTTGAATGTATTGCAATGATTTGAATGTATTGTAATGTTTGATGTGAATGATTTGAATATATTGCAATGTTTGATGTGAATGATTTGAATGATTTGCAATGTATTACAATGATTTGATGTAAATGATTTGAATGTATTGCAATGTTTGAATGTATTGCATGAAGTTATTTTCGATTTGATTATGTATCCATGAAGATATAGAGTTGTGTAACTGATCCAAATAAAAATTTTATTTGTTAGAATATGGTTCGTGGAGGTCACAGTGGTCGAGCACCCAGTGGTAGCCAGTCTCAGCCATCATCTTCACGGGCTGCTTCAATAGATATATCATTTAACTAATTGTATACTTAATTAGTTTAAATATACATTGTGTGAATTTCTAACTCAATTTTCTATATGTGATGTTTCGCCTGCACATGACCCACCTACACCATCTATTCATATACGTCACGAGACAACACCGGATGCAGGGTATTCTTAGTCTGACACACGACAACTCATTCAAATAGTGTATATCGATAGTCGGCCGTAAGTATTTCATTGTCACTTGTCCAATACTTATCTTATAAATAGTGTATATTGACAGTCGTTTGTTAATGTGTATCAATTCATGTGCAGCACGAGGTTTGAGCCATAAGAAGTAATACAAAAAATTAAGAAGTCGCTTGTGATCATGCAAAATTTTAATTTGGGGTGTTCGCATCACTACTGCAACATCTTTCAGGACCGGTCGCTCAATGAAAAGAGTACCCGAAGGAGGTGTTGGACAAATTATTGTTCTCATTCATGGTATGTAATTATTTATCATAACTAATGTGTTTTATATTTAATTTTTTGTTATAGTTATGTGTGTTAACTTTGTAAAAGTATTTGTAGGCTTCACATTGTTTCACGACTGTAAACGAAGAGAAGGACGCGAGGGTAGTGTGGCAAAAGGTGGCTGCCAATCGATTTGCCGACATGTTGCATAATATGAAGACTATAACAATAAAAGCATCTGGTGGGATAGATGATCCACTGTAGTGGAAGGTCCATGACCGTTCTACTACCAGGAGAGATTATTGGGAGGGAATGTATGACAAGTAGGCGAGCAATGAATTTTGAAACCGCTCAGCAAAGACTGCATAAAACTGAGTGAAGATGCCCGATGCCCATCGACACACAAGTGGATCTAGAACTTTTGGGGGCCAGCAGATGAAATGGTAACTCATCAATATATATATTGTCAAATTTATAAGTATTTTTGCATACTTTTTAATTGATTTTTTTATCATTTAACCTTGCAAGAAGCAGAAAAAATGAAGCATTATACCTTACAAGGATGTGTTTGTTTAAACACATAAACATAAGAGCACGAAAGAGTTTGTATCAGAGAAGGCGAGAACGACATCGATATGTATTTATTGTATTAATAAACATTGTAATATACAAGTTACTATGAATCACATTATCATAAATATTATAGTTTTTAATTATTAATTTATATTATAATCATTACTTTGTAGGAGTCATACGAGCAGCAGATGGTAGAGCGATATGGCAATGTCTCCACTCAGCATCCGCCTTTTGATCCTGCAGTATGGGTGACTGCAACCGGTGCACCCAAAAAGGGTCGTGTGTTCGGGTTTGGGAGTAACATAAATACCACACCAGTCGTTGCCTCCTGCAGCTAGGGCTCTCAGAGTTCTCCCACCAGCATCAACTCCCACCATCCGATTGATCCTGCTATGTCTTGTCAGCGTCTTGAGAACAAAATGCGTGACTTTTTACATGAAGTTATTCCCAACCTTCTCCATAATAAGTTGTGCACCTTTTTTGGGATAGGGGAACTTTGTCTGAATTCAACATGAGCTCCGGTGCCCGTCAGGTATAAAGATTCATGTAATTTGTTTCATATCGTTAGATTTCAAGCTAGTATATACATGATTGAACACATATAAGCATGATTTCATTACTATAATTTTTTTGACTGTCTTATAACACATATATGCATGATTGAATCACTATGAACGTTTTTTGCAACCTTAGAACACATACAAGCATTCTTTTATCACTATGACAACTTTAGAACACATATGAGCATGATATTAACATATATGAAAGTTTTTTTACTGCCTTATAACACATATATGCATGATTAAATCAATATGAAAGTTTTTTGACAACCTTAAAACACATATATGCATGATTGAATAACTATAAAAGTTTTTTTACTGTCTTAAAACACATATGAGCATGATTGAATCACTATGAAAGTTTTTTGACAACCTTAGAACACATATGAGCATGATATTAACATATATGAAAGTTTTTTTACTGTCTTATAACACATATATGCATGATTGAATCAATATGAAATTTTTTTGACAACCTTAGAACACATATATGCATGATTGAATCACTATGAAAGTTTTTGACAACCTTAGAACACATATAAGCATGATTTCATCATTATGAAATTGTTTTACCGCCTTAGAACACATATATGCATGATTGAATTACTATAATTTTTTTTACTGCCTTAGAACACATATATGCATGATTGAATCACTATGAAAGTTTTTTGACAACTTTAGAACACATATAAGCATGATTTCATCACTATAAAAGTTTTTTGACTGTCTTATAAAACATATATGCATGATTGTGATACATAACACATTTATTTGACAGCCTTATAAACATTATATGCATACGTGAATCACTATGATATTTTTTTGACAACCTTAGAACACATATCTGCATGATTGAATCACTATAATTTTTTTTTGTTAGTCTTAGAACACATATCTGAATTCTGTTATTGTTCTTCACTTTATTGCTAGTCTATGTGTCATTCAATCATTTACTTTGATTGCATTAGACTAGGTGCATTGCATATAATTTATTTCATTATATTTTGCTTATCAATATTAACATTTCGGTTCTTTTGTATGATGCTAGAGATGATCAGCATAGAGGAGGTGATGAAGGCATGGATGGAGGGGCATATCGAGACAATGAAGAGGATGATGTCCCGAATCTTGGCAAGGATTAGATTCATCTGTTTAATTTATTTCACGTACTTGTAACTAATTAGAACTTGACAAGGACTGTACTGTAACTTATAACTTGTGTTAAATTTGTTTCACCTGCTTTGTATATGTATTTTTTATGTGTACTTTATTTTTTATACACAGGTTATATAAATTGCATAACGAGAACATTTTCTCGATATTCATATTTCAAAAAAAAAATATTTTTTTTTTAAAATTTGTGACGGATATTATACGTCGCTAATATTCATCGTAAATTTAAGTCAGTCGATGTTTTACGATGAAATTTAATCTGTCGCTAATCCCTCACTTAATTGGCGACGGACATTAGCGATGGATACATATTCGTTGTTAAATTTTAGCGACGGATTAGCGATGGAATACATTTCTTCGCAAAACCAAACCCGTCTTTATTTAGCGACGGATTAATGACAGACATTATTCGTCTCTAATTCATTACTAATTAGCGACGAATTGACGACAAATAAATTCCGTCGTATTTTAGCGAACAGGATTATGCGATGGTTGATTTCCGTCGTTAATCCATCGCTAAACATGTTAGTGATGGATTAACGATGGATAGCGTCTGTCGCTAATTTGCATTTTTCTTGTAGTGTTAGCAACTGATTGACGACAGATAAATTCTGTCGCATTTTAACGACCAGGATTATGCGATGGATGCTTTCTGTCGCTAATCCATTGCTAAATACGTTAGTGATAGATGAGCGACGGAAAACGTCCGTCGCTAATCCACATTTTTCTTGTAGTGTTTCCTATAAAAAAGACCAGATAACCGTGTAAATGTGATGTTGCAAATATTGAGTTAGTAATGTAGAGATTGCGTCCCTATATGCAGCGATGGCTTGAATAATATATCCAGAGTGCGTTTGTTTCATTCTCTTTACTATAAAAGATAGGGACTATTTTGCCTATCAAAAAAAAAAAAGATAGAACTATTTAGTGAGCGAGCGACGACAGCAGCTAAGGACTGAAGGTCGCAAATGGATTAGACTTGGTTAAACCTTCAGCATGCATCTTATACATCTCTGTTTGGGAGCCGTGTTGGAGAGAAGATGAGAGGGGAAAATGAAAGATGAAGTTGAAGTTAAGTGTTAGGTGTAAGTAGGAAGGGAGAGAAAATTCAAAGAAGAAAAAGGGTTGTTTAAAGGAAGTGGTCTTGATGAGGTGGAATAGTCCTATATTACTTTTGCTTGAGTTTTCTGAGGGCTTTATAAGCAACTAGTGAACTCATACACTTGTTCCTGAGAACAAGGGAGTGGGATGACCACCACACACACGCGTGCGCGCGTCCGCCTGCCGTGTCGTGTCGTGCCGAGCCGGGCCGGGCTCGGGTTCGGGTTCGGGTAATTGGCCCTTTAGGGCCATATCCAATCAAGACAAAGTACCTTTTTACCCAAAGTTTCTTTGGTTATTTGGATTCGATAACGGGTTATGGGAATGGATAACGGGTCATGACTCCTCGTATTCCGTGCCCGTTATGGCCCTTCGGATTCCGTAACGGGTCTCGATCTTTCGAAGACCGTTAATGGATCACGTCTCCTCAGAATCCGTAACGGGTCCTTCCACGTTTCATAACCGTTCGTGGGTTATAAAAGCGTAGTGAGGACTGGGGTTACGCACAGGCTGAGACAAACGAATTTCTGGAGCTCTGCAATTTCCCATCTCCCCTGTTGCTCTCTCTCTCTCTCTCTTTCCTGAGTTATCCCGAAAGGGGTTGTTCTGCAACGTTGGTTCGAAGAGGTTGTTTTCGAAGGACGATCCGCCGGAGTGCACCGTTCGGTTCGTCGTGACTATTGTATCCTGGGGGAAGGACGCCAGACCCTGATTTGCACTGTATGTGGGGGCGAATCTTCTCTAAGGGGAGTACTTTCGTAAGCCTTAGCCTATTACATAATCTAAACATGATTCTATTGTTTTCTTTATGTTCTATGCTTCTGTTTGCTCTGATGCTGTCGTCTGGATTTTGGTCTGATGCGGAAAATGCCATGCTTGCTCCCTGTTTTTGTTTCGATTGTTTGTTGATCATGAATACACTGTTTATTTACTGGTTTCTATCGTGTATTATATCATGATGACGATTGTGAAACTGTGTGATCCAAAAAATGATCCAACATTAAGTACATCTTTGTGACAATGTAGCTGAAAATGGCCATCTCCACCCCCATCCCCCTTTTCACTCTCAACACCATTATGATCTCCCATAACAGGGTTCGCAAACACTTGTGAGAGTAGGTGATATTAACGAAACCCTAGTTAAATTCATTCTCCCCTCCTATATCGGGCTCCCCGATTTGGATTATAAAGCAAGATCTAAATGTTTATTAAGATTGGATTTAGACTTGTATGATCGGACTTTTTTTCTGGATTCAGATAGGTGACTTTGGGCAGATATGTGTTCGGATATGGATCTAATCTGATCCATTTGCATTGCTTAATGTAAAACTAATGTTACCAAACTTTTTTACCGGAACCAGTATTAGCATTTAAAATTTGGGCATGGCTTAGCTCTCTAAGTAGGAGTAATCTCAGACCCGAACTCAGATTCATGCTTGTTTTTTGAAAACTGAATCGGACTCAGGCTAACCATGACCCGTGTTCGATCCGTTTGCATCCGTAGCTGAAACCTTGTTTTGCGCAGGCCCACGGACCCTTACAGATCCAACCCGAACTCGGCCCTATAAAAGGGAATTTCCCGATGAATTCCTGGCGTTAGAGAGAGAGAGAATCGGCGGTGGAGGCAGAGGGAGGAAGAAATCGCCGTCTTTATCTCCACAGGAATCTAGCGCCTTCTTCGTCGATCCCGTTTTAGGGTTTCTCGTTCAGCGTGCTGTGCTCGCCCCATCGCATATGGGATAACGAAGAGAGGGTGAGATATTTAAGTGTGTACTATTACCTATGAATTAGCGGTAACAAAAAACTCGGCGTTATTGTTTTATCAATAGCAACAAGATTTTTTCTCGTTGAAAAAGAATTACCTTAATTGATCATCATCCTTGTAGTGACTTAACTATCCTTAGCGGGCAAGATAGAATATTTGTAAAGTTTTATAATATGAAAATTGAAATAGGGTCAGGGTTAAACATGGCACCTCTTGGACACTAATATGACGTTTGAACCATAATAGCGGTAACAAAAATTTCGATGTTATAGTCTTATCAATAGCGAAAGATTTTTTCTCGTTGGTGTATCTTCTTTTAAAAATAAATTTTAAAACAATATTTTCAATAAAAACTCATGTAAACCGTACACCAAATGATAAGAAACCAGCTTACACTAGTGGTACTACAAGAATTATGTGGATTACCGATGGACGCTATCCATCGCTAAGCCATCGCAAATCCGTCGCTAACCCTTTTAGCAATAGATTGGTGATGGTTTAGCGATGTATAGCATTCGTCATAATTTCTTGGTCGCTAATTAGCGACGAAACTCTATCGCTACTTTCGTCGCTAAGTCACGACAGATTAGTGAATGTTATGATCTGTCGCTAAATAAGGACTGATTTGGTTTTGTGATAGATACATATCTGTCGATAATCTGTCGCTAAAATTTAACGATGGGTATGTTTTTGTTGCTAAATTTTGTCACCAATTTATCAACGGATTACATTCTGGCACCAAACATCGGCTGATTCAGTTTTTGAGACAGATAAATATTCATCCCTAATCTGTCGCTAAATTCATGATGGATATTAGCGATGGATAATATCCATCGCTAATCTGTCATAAAATTTTCTTAAAAAAATAAAAAATATTTTTATTTGAAATATAAATATCAAGAAAAAAATTTGTTATACAATTTATATAACCTGTGTATAAAAAACAAAGTACACATAAAAAATACATATACAAAGTAGGTGAAACAAATTTAGCATAAGTTATAAGTGAAACAAATTTAACAACCCACTATAATCCTCTCCAAAGTTCTAATTAGT
Source organism: Nuphar pumila (assembly GCF_984573655.1). NCBI lineage: Eukaryota > Viridiplantae > Streptophyta > Magnoliopsida > Nymphaeales > Nymphaeaceae > Nuphar > Nuphar pumila. The sequence goes on from NC_143249.1 coordinate 122,688,232, forward strand.
TACAAGTGAACGTATACAAAGAGCTTCGTTTGAAACAACAAGTACGTGAAATAACATCAACACATGAATCTAATCATCGCCAAGATTTGGAGCATCATACTCTTTATTGTCTCGATCTGCCCCTTCATCCATGCCTCCATCAGCTCCTCTATGCTGATCATCTCCAGCATCCTACAAGAGAACCAAAATGTTAGTATTGATAAACAAAATATAATGAAATAAATTATATGCAATGCACCTAATCTATATCAATCAAAGTAACATGGCTGAATGACACATATACTAGCAACAAAGTGAAGGACATTAACAGAATTCAGATATGTGTTCTAAGGCTGACAAAAAAAATTCATAGTGATTCAATCATGCAGATATGTGTTCTAAGGTTGTCAAAAAAATATCATAGTGATTCAAGCATGCATATATGGTTTATAAGGTTGTCAAATAAATGTGTTATGTATCATAATCATGCATATATGTGTTATAAGGCAGTCAAAAAACTTTTATAGTGATGAAATCATGCTTATATGTGTTCTTAGATTGTCAAAAAACTTTCATAGTGATTCAATTATGCATATATGTGTTAGAAGGCAGTCAAAAAAATTCCACAGTGATGAAATATTACTTATATGTGTTCTAAGGTTGTCAAAAAACATTCATAGTAATTCAATCATGCATATATGTGTTATAATGCAGTAAAATTTTTTTTATAGTGACGACATCATGCTTATATGTATTCTAAGGTTGTCAAAAAACTTTCATAGTAATTCAATCATATATATATATGTGTTATAAGGCAGTCAAAAAACTTTCATAGTGATGAAATCATGTTTATATATGTTCTAAGGTTGTCAAAAAACTTGCATAGTGATTCAATCATGCATATATGTGTTATAAGGTAGTCAAAAAACTTTCATAGTGATAAAATCATGCTTATATGTGTTCTAAGGTTGTCAAAAAACTTTCATAGTAATTCAATCATGCATATATGTGTCATAAGGCAGTCAAAAAAACTTTCATAGTGATGAAATCATGCTTATATGTGTTCTAAGGTTGTCAAAAAACTTTCATAGTGATTCAATCATGCATATATATGTGTTATAAGGCAGTCAAAAAATTTCATAGTGATGAAATCATGCTTATATATGTTCTAAGGTCGTCAAAAAACTTTTATAGTAATTCCAACAAAGTGAAGGAACCCTTGTCTATTTGACACCACACCCGGGCGTCGGTGTGATGCATCGCTTCCGAGCGACGACCTAGCAACCCTTGCCCATTTATCACTGCCTCCAGGCCTATAGAGTACAATGCGTCGCTCAGTAGGGAATGCCCCAACGAAATTCTCATATTGGTTCATATTCATAAGGTATGACTAAGTTTTTATGCTGGCTGTCTATGGCATACCGTAACCCTCCTCCTTTATTCGGGCTTGGGACCGACAGTGTATAACTAAACAGTTATACATAGAAGGAGTTATAAAAATAATTACAAACAAATTCGAAAAATGAATATGTGTAAAAGGACTAAACTACCCCTATAGCTAACAATAGAAAAAAATATATTTTATATATATAATAAGTAGATACGTATATATATATATATAATATATGTATATGTATTACTTTATATATATAAAATATATATTGGGTTACATGAGATTGATTATATAATTTAACCCCCCCTCAAACTTAGAGCACGATGACTGAGAGTTTGCCAAGGAGGAAGTTGAATCGCGGAGCACACAAAGCTTTAGTGAAGAAATCTACCATCTGATACTCTGACGTGACATATGAAAGGTCAATGACACCTTTTAGATACGCCTCACCAACATAGTGACAATCCATCTCAATGTGTTTAGTCCGCTCATAAAAAGTGTGATTTTTAGCAATATAAATTGCACTTTTGTTGTCACAACATAGCTTGGCGGGCCCTTCTATTGTGATCCCCATGTCTTCTAGCAACTGATGGATCCATACAATTTCCATGGTAGTAGTTGCCATGGCACGATATTCAGCTTCAGTTGATGATAGAGACACTTTTTGTTGCTTCTTACATCTCCACAAAATCAGGGAGTCTCCTAAGAATACACAAAAACCAGTGGTGGAGTGACGGTTATTTGAGTCACCTCCCCAATCAGAGTCAGTATAAGCAATTAATTTTAAATCAGAAGATGACAGAAAAACTCCCTTATTTAGAGTACCCTTTATGTATCTTATGACTCGCAAGATGGCACTCATGTGGACTGATGTTGCTGCATGCTAAAACTAGATTGCAGTATGAACAACATGAGAGATATCTGGTCTAGTAATACTCAGATACATCAACGATCCTACAAGTTGTTTGTAGGGAGTAGGATATGAAAGAGGAACACCATCATCAATTTTCATTTTAGCTCTTACTATAACAGGAGTTTCACAAATCTTTTCATCTGTAATATCTGATCTGTCAATGATCTCAAAAGCAAGCTTAGTTTGAGATAAAAAATACCCTCTATGAAAATATGCGACTTCAATACCCAAAAAATAAGTTAGAAAACCCGAATCAGACATTTTAAATTTATCTTTCAACACTGATTTTATGCTCTTAACTCCATTAGAGTCACTTCCAGTGATGAGCATGTCATCCACATACAACAGCAAGATCACAATCCCTGCATTGAATTTTCTAACAAACAAAGCAATGTCAGTAAAATAGGATGAAAAATCATTTTCTAACATTACAGAATTAAACATGTCATACCAAGCCTTGGGAGCTTGTTTCAAACCATAAAGTGATTTCCGAAGGTGAAGTACTTTCCCTTTGGGGTCTCCATTTCAGGTGGAGCATCTATATAAACTTTTTCATTTAGATCGCCATTTAGAAAGACATTTTTAACATTCATTTGATAGATGTTCCACTTGTTGATTGAGACAACAATTATGAGACATCAGACAGTGACCATAAGAGCTACAGGAGCAAAGATTTCCTCATAGTCAATCCCATATTTTTGACTATACTCATTTGCAACTAATCGAGCCTTATATCTCTCAAGGGATCCATCACTCTTAGTTTTAACCTTAAAAACCCATCTACACCCTATTATTTTCTTACCCTTAGGAAAGTCTTGAAATTCCCACATATTGGCTATTTTCAGAGCTCCGAGTTCATTTTCCATCGCAACTACCCATTCAAAACTTTTTTGTGCTTCCTCAAAGTTTTTAAGTTCTACGTAAGAATGGATGACACTAAGGCAATTTCTATATTTGGGTGAAAAAGAGTCATACAATATGAACCTTGAGGGAGCTTTCCTAAGTCTTTCGGTCCTTCGTAGGTTCTCCTCACTTTGAGAAATAGTCTGACTATCATCATATTTTTCAAGAGCACTTCTGAAGGTATTTTTTATCTCTATGAGCATAGGTGGTGGGATCTCTAGATGGTCCCTCATTGATATGTTGATGAGGGGAGGAAAGCAGATGAATGATTTTCTCAATTTCATTATCACTTGAGTCATTCTGATTTGACTCATCATCTTTGGCTAACAGTTCAAATAAAAAAGAATAGTCAACATTCTCATTATGCGATTTTGGACTTTCAAAACCACTAAGATTTTCCAAAAAATTCACATTTCTGGAAATATACAATTTGTCATTTTTAATATCGCAACATCGAAAACCATTTTGTGTTTCTGAATAACCAAGAAAGGCACACGGAATGGCCTTTGGGGAAAGCTTATCATTTCTATCTGTAAGGACAAAACATTTGCATCCAAAAACCCTTAACCTGCTATAATCAGTTTTTTTTTTCGTATAACTTTTCAAAGGGAGAAATTTTATTTAAATTTTTTGATGAAAGTCTATTTATGAGATAGACTGAAGTAAGGGCGACCTCAGCCCAAAGTTTCTTTGGGATGTTTTGTGAAAGGAGCAAGGTTCTAATTGTTTCAATAATATGCTTATGCTTTTGTTTGGTTAACCCATTATGTTGTGGGGTTTTCAGACAAGATTTTTGATGGAGAATACCATTACTTTCAAGATAACTCTTGAATTCATTTGAAAGGTATTCACCTCCAGAGTCGGATCTAAGAATTTTTAAACTTCCATTAAATTGATTTAAAATCATCATATGGAACGTTTTAAATGTTGAAAAAACTTCATGTTTATGCTTAAGAAAGTATATCCAACAAAACCTAGTGTAATCATCCACGAAAATTACATAATATAAGAATCCTCCTTTAGATATTACAGGAGCAAGACCTCATACATCAGAATGAACAATTTCAAAGGGTTTTGTTGAAAACATGGATCTTTGAGAAAAATGGAGACTTTTCATCTTCCCAAGAATACATTCATTACATACAAAATCTTTTTTACAAATATGTTTAATAAAAGGCAAATAAGAGATTTTAACAATGTTGGGATGTCTCAGTCTCTTATGCCATACTTGAATATTTTTGTTTTGAAATCATTACAAAATTGATTCTTGAGAACTTGAAGAGAATCAACGTAGTAGAGGTCGCCTCTCCTATAACCTTCCCCAATCAATCTCCCGAATTGGCGATCCTGAATTCAACATTTATCATAAATGAATTTTATATCGCAACCGTGATCCAAGAGTTGAGAGACCGAAAGTAAATTTAAATTTAGTTTTGGTATAAGATGATTTTTTGGAATAAAAAAATCTTGTTTTTCAAAATTTCCTATTCCTTTAATTTCAGGAGGCGTTCCATCCGCCGTTGAGCCAAAAGATGGAAAAGAGTTTTTAGAAAATTCGAAAAGAGAAGAAACACTTGGGGTCATATGAAAAGATGCGTCGGAATCTAAAAGCCAAGATGTCTTATCGAGAGGTGAGGATGTAGACATAGCGGCTCTAGAAATGCCTCCCTTGAGAAGAGGTTGTAAAGCTTTTACGATTTGTTAAAGAGAAAGAGACACATTTGATGATGATGACTGTTCTTCCGGTTGAGATGTCATAGCCATTGCAAGTAATTTCTTTCATTTTGGACAAATAGGTTTAATGTGCCCCAGTTCTTTACAAAAGTGGCATGTAAGCTTGCTATAGACCCTCTTTGCTCCTTGACCACTTGAGTTTTGATTCTTGAAGTGAGGAGGCTTATAGGTCCTTAAGTTGCTCCCTAGTCTTGAGACAACATTAACACCTTCATTTTCTTCATTGTTGGAAGGTGTAGCTAGAACACTTGGGTTGTTCTTGCTTATACCCATTCGAGTATCTTCCTCACTAAGTTTAGTAATTACATCTTCAAGAGAGGGAAAAGTGAAGATGGATAAAAGGAAAGACCGGATTTGTTCAAATTTGGGCCTAAGCCTGTTCAAAAAATTAAAAAATCTATCTTCTTCCAATTGTTTATGGTGAAGCTCTATGGTTTCTCCACTCCACTTAGGTTCGAGCATAGCAAGCTCGTCCCAAATAGAAGAGAGCTTGGCAAAGTACTCTCTTATAGTTATCTCCTCTTGTTGAAGCGTTAGCGCCCTTTTTTGGAGATAGTACTTATGGGACAAGTTTTCCATAATTTCCTCAATTCCCATCAATTTTCCTTTTTATCTTTTTCTTTTTAAAATCCGAGTTCCGACTAAGGTTTCCCTTTTTATCTTTTCTTCTGAAGTTTCGAGTTCCGACTCAGACTTTCTTTTGGATCCAATGCTCGCATTGGACCAATCGTTGCTTTGAAAATTCGAGTTCCAAACTCGGGTTTTCCTCTTTTTATCTTTTTAAAATCTGAGTTTCGACTCAAGTTTCCTTTTTATCTTTTCTTCTGAAGTTTCAATGTAACGACCCCAATCCATACCCTTTAAAAATGCGGAATATTTTTTTTCTAAGAGTTGCGGAAACCTTCCGAGAGATCTGGGGTCCTCACAGTTCCACTTTCCATTGGATAGCCCAACCACCACAAACGAAGTTGCAATTATCATCCATATCAACCAACTAAAACTCTTTTATTAATGAGTAAGAAAAATTTCAAAGACAAGGTTTTCTTCAACTGAAAGTAAAGTAACAATTGCAGAAATTAAAAGAACTAAAAGACAAAAGAAAGAGCCACTAAGTCCTCTACTGAAGCTGACAAGCCCAAGTATAACTCATTCATCCCCAGATACATGTCCAACTCCACTGTTCGCCATTTCCTGTGAAAAACCAACAAAGTAGGGTGTCAGAACCGAAATTCTGACCACAACTACTTCTAAAGAAACCAGGTGAGAGAAAGAACATGAATAAGATTTCATGCAGTGATTTGAGTGAGTGCAGATATAAAATTTGCAATATTCAAATATCTATAACTACCAACAATTGCATGTGCTCACCAGTCAAGAATAGTAAAACAATACATATATCAGAAACTAAATAATTAAACCTTGCAGCATGATTTCAAGAAGTAAATCATATGCTAATACCAAATCATGTCATGATATCAAGAATGATTCAAACATGCATGATCTAATGCATAACAGAAAAATGCATGATTATGTGCAATGCATGATTTCTTCTGTTATCTTGTATTTAAGTTTCATCTTTCCATATGCATGCCCTATTAAATGCACATCTTTAAGTTCCTCTTTTTAATTACCGTGGCCCGCGGATACACCAAACGGGTACAAACCCCGAGGTCAAGTAGGTTCCCAGGGTAGCTTAACACACAATTTGTATTTTATTACTAGGTTCCAACTTAGCCCTCGACCGATATCAGGAAATAACACCATCCATCGGAACATTAGACCTCCAGATCTAATGTCAGGGACACAAGGGACATCCCACGCCCACAAGTGCCACTTCCTTGGTACCATAAACTCACAACTGTGACTAACACACCACTCCCGGGTAAAGTGGCGGGCTCTCCCTAAAACCGTGGCCAGGAGAAGAACCTTAATATCAGGTTCAGGGGCAACAACGTACACGAAGTTTTTGTATCCTCACAGTCCCCAAGACCGGATATCTAAGATTCTCATACTCCAGATGAGATATCCCAGAATGTATATTACACTGTTCTTATTCATTATATTTTTAATTAAGTCCATTTCTTTAAGTTTGCCACACATATGCAAAAGTAAAGTGAAAACCCTGCATCCTCCCTTGCAGGGACCCATTCGGGACTCCAGCCCGTATAAACCATTAGAACAGTGTAGTAATGTGCCAAACCATCTTATGTGGTTTAAGTGATGCAGTTAAAAACATATGTGAAAGAAAACCAAACCCACGGCTCTCCAGGCCGATGATGGTCCATCTAGGCCATCGATGCATCGTATGCAAAAATCATAACAACTTGCAATGTATGCAATAATACCAACATAATTCCAAATTCACATTTATTCATACCATTTTAACAATGTGCATGAGCTTCCACAGACCTATGCATGTGTGACCATTCATGAGTAAGTGCTTTTATGTAATCACTTAACACACATGCATTCATCCATAGTTTCATAAGTATATGAGAATATTTATGCATGATAATTAAACATGTCCCATCATGTAGATACATGAAACCTTTCATTCATAGCATGAGTTATCATGCACATAAACCGGACCTAGAAATTTATAATTAAGGGATGCACGCATTCATATCATGTATGCCCCTCCACCAACCAATTTTGCAATAACAGAATGATACATTCAAGAGAAGGTATCTTAAATATTCATAATTAGGGAAAAGTAAACGATCGGTGTAACCTAATACAAAAACCAATAGTCAGTATTACTTTAATCAATTGAAGTCAATCCCTACTGCTTCAAGAAAATAAGAGCTGTGAAAGAAAGTCATAAGGGTGAAATAAAAATCATTTTGACCCAGCCGACTACGAATCCACCGATCATACTGAAACCACACGGTCAATGTCATCAATGACTTCCCAAATGTTGCAGATCAGAGATACAAAGATGATCCCAACGACAATGGTGTTGGGGATAACACCACTACTTATAACCCTCAAGCTACAGGATATTAGATTGAGGTGAAACATTCTGTCAATGTGAAAATGAAAAGTACAGTGAAGAAATTCCAATTTCTATCAATAGAATGCCTGACAGAAATACAATACTAATGAACCCATTCACAATTCCATTAATGAATAACCTGAAATATCAGTGTGAATAACCAATACTTCTGTAAATGGATAACTTATAACACATTACTGAAACAGTCGAACTTTCAATAAGATCTTGCAACAAACAAAAATTCAGTGAACTAATGATAACAAATGTGCCTTGTTTACATGATATGCCGAGTATGGATGGGGGACTGTACAAAAGAGTGGAGGTCGGCTATGTGTATCTAATAATTCTGTTCTTCTATTTGGCGCATCACAGTATGACATGGCAAGACAAAAATTGAAATAGATTTCTGAGGCTTGATGACCCCAAATGGAAACAGCAAGAATAGAAGCCAATCAAATGTACAGATTTCAACATGAGCAAAATTAGGTTGGGCTCATTAACTTGCACAGAAAATTTCTTTCTTTCCAAAAGAATGGATCGGGCCATAGAGTTTTCATTTAAAGTCCCAATTAGCAAACAATCAGTTTTTTTTTCTCTTTTAAGCAGAGTAGCATAGTGACAAAATATGCAGTAAGGTCTTACTGCTATTCTGGGTTTGGGATTTCACCCAGAACGATATCCCCAAACAGAATTAACATGTATCATGCCTCAATTCCAAATCAAGAAAAGGAATCGTAGGTTCAAATATTGACATCCACCCAAATAAAATAACTATCTTGAATCTGAACTAAGTTTAGGAGATAACTTATATACAATCCAGCCAAAAACAAAGGAAAAACACCCCTCACCTGGAAAGATCCGAAACCCCCAAATCACCGATTTGGGGTTTTAGGTTTAGGGTTGATGTAAACCCCAAATACTACCCTCAAACCCCCACATGGAATCGAACCTATGTTCGATCCCTCACCCGAAATCCAAGAAGCACCGTACCTGTTTCGCTGGTTTTCCGGCGATCTTTCCGGCGATCGGAGGCTGGAGGCACGTATGCACAGTCGGCTGGGGCTGCTCCTTGCTGCTGCCGTGACGGGGAGCTCGCTGGAGGTCGGCAATGGCTGCTAGTTGCCGCAGCTCGCTGGCGACCTCTTCTTCTTCCGGCACACCGAACTCGATAGAGAGAGGGATAGAGGGAGAGAGAGATGAGGGAGCGAGATGGGGGACTGAGTGGAGAGAGAGAGACGAGTGGAGAGGGCTCCCTCTCCACTTCCTTTTATCGGCCAAGACCCCCCCCCCTTCTTCCATGCCGAGATAGGGGGAGGTCGGTTATGCCCTGCGTAACGCCCCCTTCCCCCCCTTTCCTTTCCTGTTAGGTTTTATCGGGCAACCCTTATCGGGTTGCCCTTTTTATTTAAAGGCTGTAACATGGGGCGCGGCTCAGGTCCGAACCCGGGACCCGTAACCCGTAACCCGGCCCCAAAAAATCAAAATGGATCCATTAAGTTGGATCCAAATGGATCCAACTGTGGATCCTCAGATAAATATTTAAAAACTTAAAAATTTAATTTATTTATTTATTAAATCGAGGTTTAAATCGATTAATCCTAATTACCCCCTTTATGGGTCCTAGATCCGAAATGTGGATCTAGGCCCAATTAGCATAATTTGAAATATTTTATAAAAAAAATCGGGTTTTACATTCAAGTTCTAACTCAGACTTCCTTTTGGATCCAATGCTCGCATTGGACCAATCGTTGCTTTGAAAATTTGAGTTCCAAACTCAGGTTTTCCTCTTTGTATCTTTTTAAAATCTGAGTTCCAACTCGGGTTTCCTTTTTATCTTTTCTTCTGAAGTTTCGAGTTTCGACTCAGACTTCCTTTTGGATCCAATGCTCGCATTGGACCAATCGTTGCTTTGAAAATTTGAGTTCCGAACTCGGGTTTTCCTCTTTTTATCTTTTTAAAATCTGAGTTTCGACTCAGGTTTCCTTTTTATCTTTTCTTCTGAAGTTTCGAGTTCCGACTCAGATTTCCTTTTGGATCCAATGCTCGCATTGGACCAATCGTTGCTTTGAAAATTTGAGTTCCAAACTCGGGTTTTCCTATTTTTATCTTTTTAAAATTTGAGTTGCGACTCGGGTTTCCTTTTTATCTTTTCTTCTGAAGTTCTGAGTTTCGACTAGGACTTTCTTTTAGATCCAATGTTCACATTGGACCAATCGTTGCTTTGAAAATTCGAGTTCCAAACTTGGGTTTTCCTCTTTTTATCTTTTTAAAATCTGAGTTCCGACTCGGGTTTCCTTTTTATTTTTTCTTCTGAAGTTCTGAGTTCTGACTCGAACTTCCTTTTGGATCCAATGCTTGCATTGGACCAATCGTTGCTTTGAAAATTCGAGTTCCAAACTCGGGTTTTCCTCTTTTTATCTTTTTAAAATCTGAGTTCCAACTCAGGTTTCCTTTTTATCTTTTCTTCTGAAGTTCTGAGTTTCGACTCGAACTTCCTTTTGGATCCAATGCTTGCATTGGACCAATCGTTGCTTTGAAAATTTGAGTTCCAAACTCGGGTTTTCCTCTTTTTATCTTTTTAAAATCTGAGTTCCAACTCGGGTTTCCTTTTTATCTTTTCTTCTGAAGTTTCGAGTTCTGACTTGGACTTCTTTTCGGATCCAATGCTCGTATTGAACCAATCGTTGCTTTGAAAATTTGAATTTCCAAAACTCGGGTTTCCCCTTTTTATCTTTCTAAAATCCGAGTTTCGACTCGGGTTTCCTTTTTATCTTTTCTTCTGAAGTTCCGAGTTTCGACTTAGACTTCCTTTTGGATCCAATGCTCACAATGGACCAATCGTTTCTTTGAAAATTCGAGTTTCAAACTCGGGTTTTCCCTTTTTTCCTGTTTTTTTAAAGTACTAGGTTCCGACTCGGACTCCCCTTTTAGATCCAATGCTCGAGTCAGACTATTTGTCTTTTGAAAATCTGGGTTCTGACTCAGGTTTTCATTCTCATTCAGGATAAGGGATAATCCCGAACCATTCATAGAAGCAGCGCAACCTTCTATAATGGTCCTTCGAATTCCAGTTTTTACACTGGTTCTTTAAATTCCAGTTTTTACACTGGTCCTTCAAATTCCAATTTTTACATTGGTCCTTCGAATTTCAATTTTTACATTGGTCCTTCAAAACTAGTCCTTCAAACTCCAGTTTTTACACTAGTCCTTCAAATTCTAATTGTTATATTGGTCCAAATTTCAGTTACACTGGTCCTTCAAATTCCAGTTTTTACACTGGTCCTTTAAATTCTAGTTTTACATTGGTCCTTTAAATTTCAGTCTTTACACTGGTCCTTCAAATTCTAATTTTTACATTGGTCCTTCAAATTCCAGTTCTTACACTGGTCCTTCAAATTAAAGTTTTTACACTGGTCCTTCAAAATTCCAGTTTTTACACTGGTCCTTCAAATTCCAATTTTTACATTGGTCCTTTAAAATTCAAGTTTTTACACTGGTCCTTCAAATTACAATTTTTACATTGGTCCTTCAAATTCTAGTTTTTACACTAGTCCTTTAAATTCCAATTTTACACTAGTCCTTCAAATTCCAATTTTCACATTGGTCCATCAAATTCCAATTTTTACACTGGTCCTTCAAATTCCAGTTTTTACATTGGTCCTTCAAGTTCCATTTTTTATATTGGTCCTTTAAATTCCAGTTTTTACACTGGTCCATCAAATTCCAGTTTTTACACTGGTCCTTCAAATTTCGATTTTTACATTGGTCCCTCAAAATTCTAGTTTTTACACTGGTCCTTCAAATTCCAGTTTTTACACTGGTCCTTCAAATTATAGTTTTTACACTGGTCCTTCAAATTCTAATTTTTACATTGGTCTTTCAAAATTCTAGTTTTTACACTGGTCCTTCAAATTCTAATTTCTCAAATTGGTCCTTCAAAATTCCAGTTTTTCAAATTGGTCCTTTCAAAAACCCAATTTCGCACTGGTCCTTCTAAATCCAGCTTTTGAGTTGGTCCTGCAAAATCCAAATTTTACACTGGTCCTTCAAATTCCAATTTCTCAAATTGGTCCTTCAAATTCCAGTTTTTACACTGGTCCTTCAAATTCCAATTTTTACATTGGCCCTTCAAATTCTAGTTTTTATACTGGTCCTTCGAATTCCAGTTTTTATACTGATCCTTCAAATTCCAGTTTTTACACTGGTCCTTCAAATTTCAATTTTTACATTGGTCCTTCAAATGCCAGTTTTTACATTGGTCCTTCAAATTCCAGTTTCTACACTGGTCCTTAAAAATTCCAATTTTTACACTGGTCCTTCAAATTCCAGTTTTTACATTGGTCCTTCAAAATTCCAGTTTTTACACTGGTCCTTCAAATTTCAATTTTTACATTGGTCCTTCAAAATTCCAGTTTCTACACTGGTCCTTAAAAATTCCAATTTTTACACTGGTCCTTCAAATTCCAGTTTTTACATTGGTCCTTCAAAATTCCAGTTTTTGCACTGGTCCTTCAAATTTCAATTTTTACATTGGTCCTTCAAAATTCCAATTTTTACATTGGTCATTCAAATTCCAATTTTTACATTGGTCCTTCAAATTCCAGTTTTTACATTGGTCCTTTAAATTCCAATTGCTCAAATTGGTCCTTCAAACTCCAGTTTAACACTGATCCTTTGCCAAAATTCTTTAACAAACCCAATTTTCAATTGGTCCTGCAAGATCCAGTTTTACTGGTCGAGATTTTCAAAAACAAAATGTTCAACCCAAGGTCCTATCAAAATCTATATTGAGTGATTATTTCACAAAGGATTCTTGAAAACTTTGCCAATTTGCTAAAAATATTTTTTGATTCCAACATTTTACTGCACAAGAGAATCACCTCAGATTACCTCTAGTATTCTTTCTAAAAGGGTGAAACTTTTTGCGAAAAGGGATAAAATTCAAATCTTTTCCCTGTTGATCAACCAAAAGGATGTAAGTAATGTCCTTGGTATGATTAGTGAAAAAAATATTCAATGATATTGAAAAGCCAGAAGCGAATCGATATTGATCATAGCTATGGCGCATGTTTAAAGACGACTTTCTGGCAAGCAGGCAGTAGAAATATCCTGAGCTATGAAAAGAATTCACTCAATCCATATATGCTCAGTCATTTATGCTGCAATTAAATATCTGCAAAAGGGATCTCTCAATCATCGTCAAGTTGAAGACTGGTGGATGAGTTAGACCCCCGGGGCGAAAGAAGGTTTGGATCATCTCCAAGATGAAGGAGTTTGTGACGAATCCTTCCAGGAAAAGTTCAGATCAACGCCAAGTTGAAGCCGAATGCGATGAACCTTCCGACAAACCCTAAAAGATATTTGATTTCTGCTATCATCAAGAGATTTTTGACCAATGAGCCAATATCATCAGTATAATTCCTAAGACAAAGAAGGATCGAAGTATCTCCAAGTTGAAGGAGTTTGTGACGTACCCTTCCCAGAAAAAAGAAAAGAAAAGTCAGGACATCTCCAAAATGAAGCATGATGCAATAAACTTCTCGCCAAAAACCCAAGAAAGCTCAATGCCTAAAAAAGAGTGTAAAAAGATCATCATGGAAAAACCCCAAGATATCAAACTGCCGAAATTGCCAGAAATCATCTTTTCTTATGCAAAATTCTTTTATCAATATCTTTTCACTGCTTGCTTTTATGAAATTGAGAATATTTCTTTTCTTTTCATATCAAGGAAATGGACAGCTTCCTTGAAGAAAATCATCAACGCTAAAATTCGAATTTGAATCTTGACTCCAGGGAGTTAACCTCATTTCGAAGGAATACTCTAGGTAAAAAGAGGAAATATCTTTTGCACATACGTGCACATTTTCAAGCATCTGAATCAACTACAATTTCACTTTATTGGCACATTTTTCTGGTTATCCAAATATGAATAAAGATTCAATATCTATTTTGATGCAACCTGGCGTTGTTTATCTTTTCAAAGGAGTTGCCTCATTCTACTGAGGTATTTCTTTCAGTCCCATCATGGTTTTCCCCATCAAGAAATCCATGCTTTGTATATCCATTTAAGTAAGGATTGCGTGAACCTCGTCTCATGAGGTATTCTTCAAAAATGTCCCATCGTGGTTTCCCCATTCAGGTAAAGGTTAAACCTGAAATTTATTTTGAAATATTTTCGTCCCCATTCAGGTAAGTGCTAAACCTGATATTCATTTTGAAATATCTTTATCCCAATCAGGTCAAGGGCTAAACCTGAGTCTTCTTCCAAAAAGTTCATTTTGTCTTAGCCATGAGACTTCTTCAAAATCTCTCCATTCTTTCGGGATCTTCATCCCAAAGTCCCATCACAATTTCCTTATTTTCTTTTGTCCAATTATTTCATTCTCAAGGATTTCATTTTCTTTCAAAAGCCATTCAGGATAAGGTGCTAAACCTGAGAATAATGTTTTACAAAACAATTCTTCCACACCCAGTTCAGATTTTCTAACTAGGGCATTTTTTTTTAAAAAATGGTGTGTTTTCTTTGCTACTAAGCTTGGCTTTCAACCGGCTTAGCAACAAAGAGGGGAATCTGTAAACACCCCAAATTTTTCAAAAAAAATCCAAAAATTACCTTTTTCCCCTGACCCACATCTTCTTAATAATCGAGTCAATTTTGAATCAAAATTTCATTTATTTCTCAAATTCGCTGGAATCTAGATTCAATTTTCATATCTGACCAAATCTCGGACCCAGATCGAATATCTGAATCCAATTCTGATCCAGAATCTTCTATTCTTCAAAAAGATCAAAAAAAACAATTCATTGTATTTTCTTAAATATTTTATCTGAATTCATCCCAATTCGAGGACCAAACTTGAATATTTACCAAAAACCTCAGATCCAGACCCGTTTTGAAGCCCAATTTTCAAAATTAACCCTACTTTTCTCAAAAATCTCATTTTAGAAGATCTTTTAATTTCAAAACGAGTATTTTACAAGAACCTGTCAAAGACCTTATATGAGTCCCACTTTCCTAAAAAAATCCCACGTATTTTTAGAAATTTTCTTAGAAACATGAAAAAGATTTCAGAAAGAAATAGCCTTTGCATTCTTTTGAAAAGCCTTAAAACATAGAGTCCTCTTTTGAAAATTTCAAAAAAAATGGGGGACCTCCCTTGAAAATAAGCATAACGGCTTTCTCCTATTTAACCAACCAACGAGGATCCTCTCCTCTACTGCTTCTTCACCCCAACACTCTTCTCCTTCTCGAACGATCGCTTCTTCACCCCTCCACCCTTCTTTTCTCGTCTGATTTTTTTTTCCCTTTTCTGGGTTTTCTCTTGGTCGACTAAAGAAGATTTGATTCCCCCTTTTGGACATATTGCACTTTCTTCCCTATTTGCCTTCTACTTCTCTTTCCTATTCTTATTTCCCTGATCTTCCTCCCAAGATGATCAAAGGAGACGAATCCCACAATAGAGTCGTGGTAAGGATTTCTTTCACTTCCCTCCTTCGTATTTCATAAAGCTCTGAGTTATTATTATTATTTTTCTAAGCCTCTTTGTAATATCGATCTACACATAGTAGAATCGGCTTACAAATGGCAACATCAACATAATGACCTGGTTTCAACAATTTTTTTGTTCTCTTTTCTAAAAATTCTTTATGCTTAGACACTTTGAATGTTAAATCCGTTCGGTACCTCCCCTTTGTTTTCAGATCATGTTTCCCTTTTCTTATTTTGGATTTTCCATTTACTTTTGATGTTTATATTGGATTGCTTGTTTGGCATTTGATCTTTAATTTCAGTAGCATTTGATGGCGTTTTGTTCATTCTGTTAAGTGAAATTTTCAGTAGCATTTCATCTCTTAACACTTGACGATTCACGACATCTAATGCTACCTTCCAAGTCTAGTTTGCTGTTCTAGTTGATTAGAATTCCCTATTCTCTCGATTGTTACTCTGCATCATTACATTATGATTCCTAATCGTTGTTATCCTCTTCTTTCATTGGATCGTATTGTATGACCTGCATCTCATATTCAGTATAGCATAAGCATCTGTCTTCGTTTGATCTTACAAAGTATTGCTTCATTGCACCTCATGCTCTTACGCGTATCTGTATATCTTCGCATCTTCTTTCATTTTGTATTTCTTCCATTTTTTTGACAATTCCTGTGTCATATGTTGTATAGATTTGAATTGTATTTATCGCATAGCATATTCATCATATCATTTTTTTTTAGAATGTTGATCATTCCTGTATAAGCTACTGTGTGCCGTAGGCTGTGTTGTAGCATGGTCTGTGTATGATATTGCGTAACATCCACCGAGCATCTGCATTGGCTGTGTCCATATTATCTTCCAGCTCTAGCCTCCATACCCATCTGTCATGGAAGACTCGCAGGTTCTCAAAACAACTGACAAGAGGAATTGAATGGTCCAAGGATATGATCGATATGGAGGAGAACCTGCAGAAGCGTGGGATGAAACCAGCAACCAACATTGTCAAAAGAAAAGGGAGTGGTGCAGGTTCAGAGGAATCAAGCCTATATCAAAGTAGAAGAAGCATGAGTCTAACAAGAGGATCAAAACTGACCGAGGCCCATCTCCTAGAACTCTCTAATTTTAACATTCCCAGTTCATAAGAATCAGAGGCATGAAGATCATCTCAATTATTGGGCGATTGTCAGAATTTTCTTTTACTAAGGTGATCTTACGTTTCATATTTTTATGAGCATTGGCATAGATTGTCCATCCTACTCTTGTTAGCATAAGGGTTTGATTCGTAGTCTATTGTTAATAACATTTTCCTTATTGTTTTACATTTTCTTTTGTTGAGATCCTTTTCACTCTTTAATATATAATTCAGCACATGGATCATTTACTGCCATGTCCTCTGAATTCTATTGGAAATTTGCCACCAGGTTACATTAATTTAACCAAGGCTGGAGAAGTTGAATATGTCTTTGCCAATACAAAGCAAATCCTCAGTCAATTTCTCCGCAAGCCACAACTAAAGAAGAAGAATTCTTTGAAGCTACGACCTTTTGAATCATTGAAAAATTTGGCTGATATTCGTGATTAAGTGGAAGGTCTTATATCTACCAGCAAATGTGAATATGTTGTGCAAATCTTACACATATCTTCCTGATACGTTATCAAGAGGGATAAAGTTGCTGGTGGTTTGGAGAACAATAAAAAAAACAGGTATGCATGTGGAGGCCTTCTTATGGGGATCACATCTGTCCTCTTGATTTTGGAGAAAGCATCCATTCTTTATCAAGTTCATCTTGCAATGACAAATTTTTTTTATGGACACAAATTTTGCTGATATCCAATTTCTGAAAGCTGCATTAAATCACTTCATTTCGTAGAAATCTGATTTAATCATGAGGCCCTTTATTCATGGTTTACCATTATAAGTTTAGATTCAGTTGTAGCACAAGTATGTGCTTTTTTTTCATTTAGTTAACTGTAGCACTATGCATATACTACCTGCTAAATGCACTGTTCACCACACTTCCAGCCATCACCCATTTGCATCTACACAATTCCTGTATAGTAGCACCTTTGTCCCCTCTGCTACATACTCACTTGACACCCATTCACTCCCTGTAACAGTGTACTCTCTTCACACCTACTTCCAGCTCCACTAACACACTACAACCTATGTCTACCTTCCCTCTCATGGTCTTCTTCACTTGCACTTGCACAACACATGTGTATCACCTCTTAACGTGCATTACACTTCCAGCACGCCACCAGCCATGTCACCTGCGTGCTTTCACCATATCAGCCCACTATTGATGGGCTCCACCCATTGCTGCCACTATAGCAACACACCCTGCCTCACCAATAGCCACTTGCTGCGGGGTCACCTATCACGACACTTCCCTTCAAAACACCCACTGCATTTCGTCTACCATCTATACCTGCACACTCTGCTAACAGTACATTCACCTTCAACACCCTTCATCTACAGCCCTGTGAACAACACTTCACGCCTCCTTCATAGCATCTAGCTTGCATCTCACTACCTATCACCTGTGATATACCATCCACACCTCACAGAAAATATTAGTAGCTGTAGATTTCCAAGTGCATTGATATCTTCAATACACAACACACCTATTTCATTGCTACCACTTCCTACAACAACATTCTAACTCATTTTACTTCCCATTCATATGCCCATCATACCTTCCTCTGTGCGCAGCTTATACATAGTCTCCACCCTCATTTGCAACATCATAATCACTAACAACACATTCAACACTTGCACCTGCTGAACCCCTTTCATAGTAGCTTTATGCTACACTAATCACCTCTTCACCTACAACATAGCCATCGGTCAGCCTATCCTTCATTCCCAACTTGCCAACACCATTACCATTAGTTGCTACAAAATCAGCTCCAAACACTTCGTCATCTACTGCACTAACCACCTATCTCTTGCATCTCCAACACATACCTTGCCATTACCTAATTTACCTTCATTGTGTTCATCTCTACCTGCTGTCACCATTTCCCAGCGCCATACCTACAGCATCTTGCTGTAATTCACTACCCTTATCTATAACAATTCTTCATAGCACTTCCAGCCCTTCACATCCTACCCCTGCAGCCACCTGTTACACAACACACTCGACATGCTACATCTCCACTTACTTACATGCCTTCACAAATGCATAGCCTTTCTACTACCCTTGCATTTTCAACCTCACAGCCTTCCTTCATGTCTGCACCATCATCATTTATACATACTTGTATATCATGCAATATCTTTTCATTTTCTCAATAGCCTATGCATCTAAACCTTCTCATTGAAATTTCTAACATTACTTCAGTTTTTATGTATATAGTTCTTGCATTTCATGTTCATAGTAGATCCATTTATATATATATCTCCATCTTACATACATCCTCCATGAGCCCTATATTCTCATCCACATTTTTATCACTAGCCTGGACATATGATCACACATGTTTGGTCTTTAGCATAGTTTATTTCATTTTCTCTGTACTTTTCATTATGTCTATCTTGTGCTAACTCTGTTTTTACAGAAATGCATGGAAAATCCAGACTTCTTTTCTCAGATTAGAGACTTTGATATGTTCAAAATCAATTTCAATGATGTAATAGTTAGATATCAATAAGAAACTTTACTTTTCAGTACTAGAATAGAATGTATGAGCATATAAATATCATAAATTATCTATTTTCATGTCATTCTTTTTCTATTTTCAAAAATCCACTATGGTGAAACACGAATGGCACGTGCACCATTGTAATAAAAGGTAATTAATCCTAAGCAAATGATTCACATTGATGGCCATAGTCAAAATGTGAACAATACTTAGGATTTTTATCTTTTATGGAATAACATTGGATCCACACATGAGTCTCTTTCAAAAATCACCATATTTTTCTAAAGTTTTCTTCATTTATCAGAGTTTGACTTGTAAATTAACTTAAAAATATATATTCGTGGCCATAGTCATGATATATTGAAGGTTAAATTCATTTCAAACCCTATAAAAGGCACCAAAAATCTATTCTTTATCAGAATTTTAATATAGATTATATTATAATACATTTGTGACCATAGTCATGAATGTATTATAATATTAATCTTATTTCAATTATGCTAAAGAATGAGGTATTCCTTTTCAAATCCAACATTTAAATTCTTATAAGATCATGCATCATTTAGGATAGAATTGCATTTCTTTTCAAATTATTTTGAGTTATCTTCAAAAATCCAAATGATTTTGAGATAAATTTTCAAATATTTTTCTTATTTCTCAAATCAATCTTCAATTCTTATTTATAAATTCAAATTCATCTTTTTATTCTTAGCTCTATCTTATTTCAAAATTCAAGCTTCAGTATTCCAAATCAAATTTCAAAGTTCAATTCAACTTTGAAATTTCAAGTTCATCTCTAAATTCAAAATTCAATTTTCAAACCAAATAAAATCTCAAAGTTCAATTCAACTTTGAAACTTCAAATTCAAATTCTATTTTCAATTCTATTTCAAAGTCTAAATTCAATCTCAAATTTTAAATTCAATCTCACATTCAAGATTCATTTCCAAACTCTGAATTCCAAGTCTATTTCCAAAGTCCATTTTCTTTGAAGATTTCAAATTCCTTCTTTGAAATTCAAATTCAATTTCAGATTTTAAATTCAATCTCAAATTCAAGATTCATTTCCAAATTTCAAATTCAAAATAAAATTCAATATTCCAAGTTCCAAGTTCAAATCCGAACTTTGGAATTCCATTCTGCTTCAAAATTTATTTCTAAATCCAATTCCCAATTCTATTTCAAAGTTTGAATTTCAGCTTCAATATCAAATCCAAATTCTATTCTCAAATTCTATTTCAATTTTCATTTTCAATATTGAATCTTCCTTCTTCAAAACAAAGCCATTTCAAATTTTTCATCTCAGACATGGTTTTTAACTTCAGAATTTCGAGTTATCTTTCTCAAATCTCAAATTTCATTCTAAAACTGTGAGTTTATATCAAAAAATCCAACTTTTTCAAGTCAAGTCCAATTT
Source organism: Nuphar pumila (assembly GCF_984573655.1). Classification (NCBI taxonomy): domain Eukaryota; kingdom Viridiplantae; phylum Streptophyta; class Magnoliopsida; order Nymphaeales; family Nymphaeaceae; genus Nuphar; species Nuphar pumila. The sequence continues at coordinate 122,708,700 of NC_143249.1, forward strand.
TGTAAAACCATTTCTTTAAATGTTTTCAAACTTATTTCAAGATCATTAAGAAAATCCCAAAATTTCTAAATTATTCTTCTCAAAAGCATACATCTTTGCATTTGCATTGCACATGCACGATTCTTTGTGCATTTTTAGACTTAGAATAATTTCTTAGACATTATTTAGGCAAAGCAAAAGGCATAAGTTCGATCCTTGGTTCAATTACCCCTGGTAAAGGCGCAAGGAACGGTTGAACCTCGTACCGACGAGCGAATCCCGTCTCTTCAAATTTTCTCGCAAATTTTCAAAAATGGAGGCGAGTAATTTCAAAATATTTTCAAATAAAGGTCAAGTGAGACCTTTGCAAAAGAGTTCCTCTCTTCTTTCTTTTTTTCTTTTCTCTTCTCTCTTCTTTTCTATCTTTTGTTCCCCTTCAAAAAGGGAAAAGACGCAGAAAGGAAAGAGAAGGAAGAGGAAAAGGAAAAGAGGGAAAATTTTGCAATGATCATAATACTTCTCAAGTCTTGTCCTTACTTTTTTATTTTTCAGTCTATCCTGATGGCATCCAGTCAGCTTGATTCAGTCTTTCCCGAGGGTCATCTCTTATGAGGTGCAACAAGGTCTCCCTGATCATCAAACTCTGAACACCGGACCCTTGCTTCCCTGCTGGTACTATTCTTGGCTCAAAAAGTTCTCTCATATGTTCTTGGACCATCTGAGCGACTACGGATTATAGCTGATTTCATCAGTGGGAAAGTAGGTCATCAATGACAATTTGAGTCAAGCACTGACAGAGAGGTGAAATCCGTGCACCTGTACCTTCTGGTTTCCGTGGAGAGAGATGACTCTACTACTGGATGAATTTTCAGAAATCATGGGTCTACCTGAGCCAGCTGGTCAGCTAGAAGATCCATTAGAGCAGTAGTTTTTTATCAATGTCAAGGGACTCGACCCCCAAGATGCTTTAGCCTGGATGACTAGACGCAAATCCTGGCCACTGATAGAAGCATATGAGAGTCAGTGCGTCGACTTGTTTGAGCTATACCGATAGTATGGAATATTTGAAGAAGTTGACTCCTTATCCCGAGCAACGTGAGAAAGGATAAAGCATGCAATGGTCTTGTGCACAGTAGGACTAACCTTCCTTCAGGATGGACATAACTACATTGATATCAGAATAGTGCAACTTTTGCGAAGATGGGGAACTTGGCAGACCAACCGTCTCTCGATTGCCATATCCACACATGCCTTCTTGTACAGTAGATTGACCTACTTTATGCTCAGAGAATCGATCTTAGTAGAATGGTGCATCTACGCACTGCAATCTTGGTTCTTCCGGCATATGCCAACTCGAGCAAGTTCATTCAGATATAATGGCAAGGAGCCACTACCTACTCCTCAGTATAGAGTCTTAATCGAGAACCTCCATGGAGAAGAAATCGTGTGAGACTACTTCGACCGTCGAGAGTCACCCCCTCAATACACTTATATGCATGGCAAGTGGCTCAAGTTACTCAAACCATTCTTCTCCATCTATTACCAGCTAGAGCAATGTGTCAGGCAGTTCTCGTAGAGACAGAAACGTATTGATGCCCGAATGTTATAAGGCATTGTGCTAGAATTTGATCTAAAGTCTACTTAGTAGTTCAGAACATACCATTCCACTAAATATAGCTGGGATTTTTTTATCGTCCTTACTATTTTTCCTGATCCTTGAGTGTCCTTTGATTATCTTGAGTGGTGGCAGATTGTTTGTCTACCTCTTCTTTGTCAAGTTTATTATCAATAAAATTATTTTCTTTCAACAATTCTTATCTTATCATGGTTCAATGACCTTGCCTAGGTAACAAGGCACATCTTAGTTGCTCACTTTTTCATTAAGAATAACAATGCAATTGTCGCAATTCCAGCGATGACCCAATCTCTAGTAATGAGATATCTTTCAAATTGTCGACACGATTCTCACCAAATACTCATTTTCATCCAAAATTGTCATCCTCAGATTCTAATCATCCGTCTTATTCTGCACTGAGCACTCATATTTTCACATGGTTCAGACAAGGTCCGACAAGAAAATCGCACCCGTCCAACATACCAATTATTCTTCTGAATCCAAGCAAGAAATGACCTCTTCGCGATCTGCCAGAGGACAGGGTCAGACAGACAGGGATGACATCAATCCCGTCATATATCAATTGTTCAAGAAAATGATAATTAAAATGATGTCTCAACATGCTGAAGACAGTCCCAGAAAGACTCCCATCAAGAAGAAGGCACCTGTCACCTTCTCCAGGAACGTCACTAGCAAGAGCAACAACATGGGAGGTTCCAAGCCCAATAGCAACAACAAGAAAGGCAAAAAGGGTGATGCCCTCCAGCATGATAACAAGCCTTCTGGCACCCCACAGAAATCAAACACTTGAGAGAAGATAAAGCATGACAGTTGGGGCTATAACCGCAAGTTCACTCCCCTGGATCAGCCGCGTGAGAAAGTTCTCAAATGCATATTGACTAAAGGATTGGCCAAGCTCCCAAGAGTCTCTGATCCTCTCACGGTCATGAGATGATTCAAAGATCAATTTTGCAAGTTTTATCGGGCAATGGGACATGACATCGACTACTATTTTGTCCTGAAGATCATCATCCAAGAATGCATCGACAAGAATCTCTTCGTTAAGGACAAAGAAGAAGGCCAGTCGACTGTCCTGGCCAAGCCTCAGTAAAAATCAAGAACTCAGCAAACGATACGACATGCAGGTTGGAGCCATAACCGCAAGTTTACTCCATTAGATTAAACACTTAAGAGTATTCTCGCAAAAGATATGGTTAGACTTCTGAAGGCCACTGATCCTTTTGTCACTCTGAGAAAATGGAAGGATCAATTCTGTAAGTACCATCGAGCATTAGGGCATGACATAGAACATTGCTTTGACTTTAAAAACATCATGCATGATTACATCAACAAAGGACTTTTTGCTTGAGGCAAATTAGAGAATCAATTAGCTATCCGGCCAGCACCCTTTCTGGATGCGAAGAGGAAGGATAATGTCAATACTCTCTCATTTCTTCCATTTTGCTTTTGTCATTCTGTAGGGACGATGGGGTCTCATGTCTTTCATCAATAAAATTATCAATCTTCTTCATAGTTTGACACCATCTTTTGTACTTCTCATTCTTTGCAAAAATTCCTGCTTGCGAGGAGTGACCTCTTTCAGAGTGCCTCTCAAATCAATCAAGAAGCACGTCACTCTTTCCCTTGTTATCTTCATAGAGCGTTCATCAAATATCAATTACTTATCCTTTTGTCAAACACCTTACTCCCCAGTTATATTGGGGGTATTTGTTTAAAAATTTATCTTTACTTCAAAACATCTTGTATGCAGGCAGGATCAAACAAAATCTTTCAACATTCATTTGCATCTATTTGCATTCATTTGCATCCATTTGCATTCATTCACATCCATTTGCATCATTTTATATTAATTCCTGAGACCCCGGTGGTTATCCAAGTCATCGTGAGGGTGGAGATTGAAAATCTCCCATCACAATCATTAAGTGCTTTCAAAGCACCAGTCCTTTTCAAATTTAACCTTCGGGTCGAGTCTCTTACCAAAGCCATTTTTGTCGGTCATGTCAAAATCAACCTTTGGGTTAAGCCTATTCTCTAAATCCAGTTTTACTAGTCGAACTCTCTAAATCCATTCTCACACTGGTCAAACTATTCCAAAATTCAGTCTTCGCACCGATCGAGCTTTCAAAATTCAGGTTTCAAGCCTATTTTCAAATCCAACTTCTGAGTTAGTCCAGTTTTCCTTCAACCATCCGAACCTCGTCTCGAATTTCTGTTCAAATCCAACTTCCTAATTCGGTTTAGTTTTTCCTTTAGGATTTGAGTTCTGACTCAAATTTTCTTTCCTTTAAATCCTAATTGGTTTAGTTTTTTCTTCGAGATTCGAGTTTCGACTTGAATTTTCTTTCCTTTAAATCCTAATTGGTTTAGTTTTTCCTTCAGGATTCAAGTTTTGACTCGAATTTTCTTTCTTTTAAATCCTAATTGATTTAGTTTTTTCATCGAGATTCGAGTTCCAACTTGATTTTTTTTTCTTTAAATCCGAATTGGTCTAATTTTCCTTTGGAATTCGAGTTCTGACTCGAATTTTCTTTCCTTTAAATCCTAATTGGTTTAGTTTTTCCTTCGGAATTTGAGTTTTGACTCGAATTTTCTTTCCTTAAAACCCAAATTGGTCTAGTTTTCGTTCGAAGATTTGAGTTCTGACTCAAATTTTCAAGTTTCCTTTGACAATTTGAGTTCCAACTCGATTTTTCTTTCAAATTCAAAATTCATTTTAGTCTTCCTTTAAAGATTCAAGTTTTGATTCGAACGTCTTTAAAATCCAAACTCCTGAGTTAGACTTTCTTTCCAAATCCAGTTTAGCACTGGTCCTGCCAAATCCAGTTCTAACACTGGTCCTTCAAAATCCAATTTTCGAATTGGTCCTGTTGTAAACACCCCAAATTTTCACTCACCTTCTTGACATCGCCTTCAATCATCATATTTCAATTTTTCAGATGTAATGAAGGGTAAAATGGTCATTTTCCAAGATCGAACCTTGCAGAAAGTCCTAAATTTCATTCTTAAGCCTCAAAATTTCTATATTTAGGTTCAAAGAGATCTTCAAATTGCAAAATTTCTTTCTGGACAAAAAAATTAGAATTTCCAAGTCTAAGCTCAGGGTGACATTTCACAGAACATGTCTTTGCATAGCATTGCATCATTTCACTGCATAGCATGTCAGCTTGAGATCCAGAACTCCTGATTTTCAAAATTATCAATCCAGATTTGATTTTTAAACTTTTGCAAATTGATTTTTAAAACCCTGGGTATTCAAAATTACCAAATTTTCCCATTTTACCCCCAGGACTTTGAATTACAATTTTTTTTTAAGAAAAACAATGGATATTTGGATATTGATTTTAAAGATTTTATCTCAAAACTTTTTGCAAAAAGGATTTTAAATCTCTTTACAAAATTTTTTACATATACTTTATCCATATTTTTGCCCTGAAAACCCAATTTTTTCCAAATTCTTGAAAACAAATAATGTTTTATCTCGTATTTTCAAATAAATGGAGTGGGACCCGCCTTTGAACTAGCATCATACTCAGGCTCCCAGGTAAATTTCTTATTCTCAAGCGGGACCCACCCGGAGATCGAACCCATTTGCAAATTCTTCTTAATGTTATTTTTTTATTATTTATTCTTTTAGTTAGTGGGCCCACACACATGTGGCACCCCAATTGAAAATAAAAGATTTTCCAAAGCAAAATAAAACTTTATTTTTCAAAAGGATTTTAAAAGTGGGTTGAGGTGGCATTTCCATAAAAGCCTCTCATTTATTTCAATATTCATTTTTTTTTTCATTCCTTTTTATTGCTTTGTTTAAGTAATTTTTTTTTTTTTTTAAGAAGGATGCAGCCCTTAAATGGTACAACCACCTTCATGAACGGATATATCCATATCCGTTCATGATCTCTATATCCTCTTTTGCACGCTTCATTATTGATATATAGAGAAGCTCCATACCCGATTTTACTGCAAAATATGTTATAATTTGGAAATTACAGCTTTGTGAAATCCCCTACAGAAACTGTATATACCTGTATTTTCTGATTTTACCCATTATATGGAATCTCTATCAATATGTATATTTTCTCATTACATGTATATATATATATATATATATATTCATGTATTTCTCCCTATATGTATACGTATATATGTATATATATGTATATATATATACATATATATATATATATATATATACTTATATATATATCACTTCATGTGCACTTGTTATCACATATATTTTTCTTTTCTTTTACCTTTTGTAAATATATCTTCATTACCATATATCATTTATCATAAATTCAAATATTTCTATATCTACATGTATATCTTCGTTGTACATAGTATATATACCCATTTTCTTGGTTATCTTCTACTAATTCTCATTTTGCAGGAAAATCTAGAAGATGCTGCTTCCTTGGCTCCATTTCATTTTTTTTACTTTATGTTAGCAATGTAACAATCAAATGTAAACCTTGGAATAATATTTACTTTTACTGCTTAGATTAGGCTGGATCTCATATAGTTTGATTTCAGTAATATCCTGATTCTATGATGCATATATCTCAATTTTTCAAAATTCACCATGGATGAACACGAATGGCACGTGCACCAACTCTTAGAGAGTTGATGAACTCGGTGGAGTCCATATTTATGGCTCTAGTCAGAATATAGACGAAAACCCAGATCCATCATCTTTGTACCAGTCACATTGGGCCTACACTCTTAGGCTATCTTGAAAATGCACCTCATATTTCCAATGTTTTCAAAATATTGTGAATTAACTCAAATAAACCCTAAATATATTCATGGCCACAATCAGAATATGTGAAGGATTTACTTTGACTTAGTCCACATTTTTTCCAACAAATTTTTCAGAAATCTTTTCAAACTGCATTCATTCATTCAAATCATCTGCATCATTTGTTTTCTCATGATTTTCTCAAGAAATTTTCACTTCATGGAATCGATTTCTCAAGAAACTATGATGATATTCGGAGTTGGATTTCCCAAATCAAAGTTTTCCCGTGATTTTCCTTAAAAAGTTATTTTCTTAAGATCCATTTTCAAAATGAATTTTCATCTTTCTCAAGAATAAAAAGCTGATTTTCAGATATTTCAAAGATAAAATTCTCAGGATTTCAATTTCCTAAAGTTCTAAATTTCCTTCTCCGATGAATTTTCTTATAAATTTTCTATCCTTTTCTTAAGAAAATTCTCAAAGTCCGAGTTTTCCCAACAAGTGCTTTCCTTTTCAAATGTTCATCTTTTCTCAAGAATTCCTTCCATTTTCCCGAGATTCTCATTTCTTCATGATTTTCCAAGTCTTTCTAAACTTTCTTAAAATTTTCCTGAGATTCTTATTTCCTCATGGTTTTCCAAGTCTTTCTAAGCTTTCTCAAAATTTTCCTGAGATTCTCATTTTTCTAAGTCTTTATAAACTTTCTCAAGATTTTCCCGAGATTCTCATTTAAACTTTCTCAAGATTTTCTTGAGATTCTCATTTCTGCTTGATTTTCCAAATCTTTATAAAATTTCCTGAGATTTTCAAACCTTCTTCGTCTAAGTTTTTCTGAGAGATTGATTTCCATCTTTTCCTGAGAAATGCTTTTCAATTCCAAATGTTTTCTAAGCATACATCATATTTTCCAATTTACATTTTTACCAAAATTCTCATAGCACATGCCTGAATTCTTTGTGCATTTAGGATAGAACACAATTTCAATGATTTTACTAAGTCAAGCATAATTTTGGTCCTTGGTTCGATTACCCCTGTTAAAGGCGGCAGGAACGGTCGAACCTCGTACCGAGAGGTCGAGCCCCATCCCATGGATTTTCCCGCAATTTTTAAAACGGAGGCGAGTATTTCAAAACAATTTCCAAAATCCGGTCAAGTTTGAATCGCGAAAGCATTTCCCTCTCTCTTCCGCAAGGAAGGGAAGACGGGAAAAATTTTGCGACGATAACAGTTTTGGCAACCGTGATGGGACCTGTCCTTGTCTGACCTAAATTATGCTTGACTTAGTTCAATTATCGAAATTATGTTAACAACATGTCAGCTCTTTACCTTTGCTATCATGCGAACCTAGGAGCCTAGATTCTGACCTAGCTGACATTGACTGCATATAGACTAGGCATGGTTTGGTAGGACCAGATTGAGGAGAAATTTTCATGCTCACATAGACTTAGGTCTAAACACAACTCTCCTCAATTTAGGATTTGAATGCAAACAATGTATGCTTCTTCAAAGATTTTCAAAATCTATCTCTCTAGGATTTAGAGCCCTCTATTTCTTGCATGTGATCATTTTTCAAAATCTCCATTACCTATTATTACCCGGTCTTCACGTTGCTGGGCCCTCTTCTAGAACCCTAGTTCGGAACAGAGCCTCACAACTAGGCCAATTATTTGGGTTGGCGCCCCCCTACCACGTACCGCGGGCCACAGTCCGAAGTATATCGGTAGGCGCTCAAGGATGTTGGAAAACCTTACCTTAGAACCGGAGTTGAAATTATATGCCACGTACCTCGAATTTCGGTTCGGGTATATCGGCATAACTGGATTGGACAAAGATGATCTGAACCTAGAGTTAGGATTAGGGTCCTACAGTTGTTTTCAAAATGATGCATCTATGGTCAGCCTTTTAGGGAATGCTGAATGTGCATAAATGTTTGTGCAGGATGTGATTGTTTGTATGATACCTCTATTTTCTTACATTTTCCCAAAATATTTTCAAATATCCATATTTCTCACCTTTTCCTTTATTTTCTCAAACCCTGGATGATTTTCCCAAATATCCAATTTCTTTCAAAACCCCAGGGGATTTTTCCATTCTCCCGTTCTACTGGATCTCAGATTTCCAGCCTTATTTCGATCCTGCCTGCAAATTTTTGAAATTTCAAATTTTGCTCATGTCTTCAAAAACTTCTTTTTCAGTATATCTTCCAAATTTTATCCAAAATTTTGTTTGTCATTTCCTTCCAAGATTGCCTTATCCCATCATTTGTTTTTCTCTCAAGATTGTTGCTTTCAAAATTCTTTTTTCCATCATGCTAAACATCCCATGTGGTTTTGCAGAGGGCATTGGCGTGGTTGTGTGATCCAGACGAGATCAAAGACCGCGCTACTTCAGCACAGTAGTTACAGACAGTGAGTGAGAAATGGATTCCATAAAGTCTGTCAAAGAGGGAGCTCAGACCATCAAGGAGGAGATTGATCCCGCTATATATCGGTTGTTCAAAAGAATGATGATTGAGATATTATCCGAGCAAGCTGAAGCCAATTTCAGAAAAGTTCCTATTAAAGAAGAGGCATCTATCACCATCACTATGAGCATCATTGGTGACCACAATAGCGCAAAAGGTTCTAAACCCAGCAACAACAAAAACGGAGGCAATCAAAGCAACAATTTGGAAGAACCTAAGGGTCGGAAGGGAAAGTATTCCAAAATCCAGGATAGACCTTTTCAATCCAGCCCTCAGCAAAAAGGAAAAAAATAAAGAAAAACCAAAGCGTGAAAACTGGAGCGGCGATCGAGATTTCACTCCTATAGACGAACCACTCGACGAAGTCCTTGAATACATGTTGATCAAGGGATTAGTCCGGCTCCCAAAAGCCACAGATCCTCCCACCATCATGGGAAGATTCTTGAACCAGTTTTGCAAATTCCATTGGGCAGTAGGGCATGACACTGATCATTGTTTTGTCCTCAAAAACATTGTGCAAGACTGTATTGATAAAAACCTCTTTGTTGAAGGCAGAGAAGAAAAACATCCAGTAGCCCTAACCAAGCAAGTTCAGTCTAGTTCCCAGAAAGAAGTCAAAGAAGTCAGCATTCAACAGAAATCAAGCAATCCGAAGAAGATAAAGCATGACGGTTGGAGTTATGATCGCGAGCTTACTCCTTTAGGTCAGCCAATCGAAGAAATTCTTGGATATCTGCTCGCGAAGAATATGATCAAACTTTCAAGGATTGTGGATCCTCCTGTCACCATGGGGAAATGGAAAGATTGTTTCTGCAAGTTCCATCGGGCAATGGGGTACGATACTCAATGTTGCTTCGTTCTCAAAAATATTATACAGGACTACATCGATAAAGAGCTTTTGGTGTCGGAAGAAAGAGAGGGACGAGTTGCAGTCCTGACCAAGCCTTTCCCAGATTACTCGGAAGAATGACAATGCCAATGCCTGCTCATTTTGTCATATTTATTTTTGTCAGGACGATATAGTCCTAGTTGTGTTTTTTTAAGTCGTCATCCCTTTTAGGGCATCAATAAAATCATCAACTTTTCTCATTTAATTATGACATTCTTCTTTTGGTTGTTCTATTTTTTTTAATATTATTCTCTCTTCCCCATTACACTGGGGCATCTTTTTGAAAATTTGTTTTCAAACATTCTGTACGCAGACAGGATCAAATAAAATCCCTCACCATTCATTTGCACTTCATTTGCATTTTCATGTGCATGTGCATTTCATTGGCACTAATTATGCAACCAATTCACTTCCCATTCAAGAGAAGGGATAAATCTTGAGGCCATGAATGATTTCTTATCCTAATCATCAATCTCTTACTCCAGTTTACCATCTCTGTTCTTCAGATAGCATCCTCTTTTTAAAAATCCAGTTTTCGCACTGACAATTTGCAAAATTTTGATCCCCTAACCAGGTTCTCCTCTAAAGATCTGAATTCCGATCCAAGCTTCTTTTTCTTTCAAACTCCAACTTTCAAGTTGGTCCATATTTTTCCTTTGTTGATCCGGGTTCCGACTCGAGATCTCTTTATCTTATTCGAGCTCTTCATTTTCCTTTGTTGATCCGGGTTCCGACTCGAGATATCTTTATCTTATTCGAGCTCTGATTCGAGCTCTTTATTTTCTCTCTTGATTCGAGTTCCGACTCGTGATCTCTTTACTCTACTCGAGTCCTGACTCGAGCTCTTCATTCTCCTTTGTTGATCCGAGTTCCGACTCGTGATCTCATTATCTTATTCGAGCTCTAACTCGTGCTCTTCATTTTCTTTTGTTGATTCGGGTTCCGACTCGTGATCTCATTACCTCATTCGAGCTCTGATTCGATCTCTTCATTTTCTTTTGTTGATCCAAGTTCCGACTCGTGATCTTATTACCTTATTCGAGCTCTAACTCGAGCTCTTCATTTTTCTTTTGTTGATCCGGGTTTCGACTCGAGATCTCTTTATTTACTCGAGCCCTGACTCGAGCTCTTTATTTTCTTTTGTTGATTTGGGTTCCGACTCGAGATCTCTCTACTTTATTCGAGCTCTGACTCGAGCTCTTCATTTTCTTTTGTTGATCCGGGTTCCGACTCGTGATCTCTTTACCTTACTCGAGCCCTGACTCGAGCTCTTCGTTTTCTTTTGTTGATCCGGGTTCCGACTCGAGATCTCTTTATCTTATCCAAACTCTAATTCAAGCACTTCATCTTCTTTTGTTGATCCGGGTTCCGACTCGAGATCTCTTTATTTACTCGAGTCCTGACTCGAGCTCTTCATTTTCTTTTGTTGATCCGGGTTCTGACTCGTGATCTCTATATTTTATTCGAGCTCTGACTCAAACTCATCATTCTCCTTTGTTGATTCAAGTCATTTCCAATCACCAGGGTCTGTCAATTGCTTAAATTTGATATTTTGCCCTCCAAATTCCAATTTAAATCTTCAAATCAGGCAATTCTCCAATCTTCGACCTTTGGGTTAATCAATTTCCAATTTTCGACCTTTGGGTCAATCAATTTCCAATCTTTGGCCTTCGGGTCACTCAATTCTCAATTTTGACCTTTAGGTCACTCAATTCTCAATTTTGACCTTCGGGTCACACAATTTCGACCTTTCGGTCAACCAATTCTCAATTTCGACCGTTAGGTCATCCTATTTCGACCTCTGGATCATTCAAATTTCCAATAATCAATTTTCTAATTTTCAATTTCGACCTTTGGGTCAATCAATCTCAATATCCAATTTCAATCATTTCTCTTGCGAGAGACCCTTTTTAGGGAGAGTTCGAGGGAGCTCGTTCTTTTCGCATGCTATCCTATTCGTTCACTTAGCCACTTTTCAGGGAGAGTTTGAAGGGACTTGCATCTTAGTGAACTGTTTGCAAAACAATTTTCAATTTCACACAAGGAACCCTTTTAAAGGGAGAGGCTCGACGGAGACTCGCTTTTCTTGTAACCCCCAATTTCATACTAGGCCATTTTCGTCATGGAGGACCCTCTTTAGGGAGAGTGTGATGGACTCGTTCCTTTCATGACCCAATTTTCAGACCTCACTATTATCGGCCCCCTTTTCATAAGAGAAACCTAATCTTAGGGAGCTTTGACGAAAGCTTAATTTCTCTTCGAAAGTTCATTTTGCAAACACCTCCTCTTCAGGGAAGAGAGGAGTATTTCCCATTTCCCATTCAGGTAAGGGCTAAGCCTGAGTCTCGCTTTTTGGGGAAAAAGAGAGGAGAATTTTCGTTACGAATGTATTGAGCCGGATTTCAAATGCTCTCTTTCACCCAGGACTTCAAGAAAATTTTGTCAATTTGTCACAGTATTTGTTGATTTCAGAATCTTTATTGCACAAATCTCTATCTCAATTTACCTTCAGCATTACTTCCAAAAGAGTGAAGCTTTTGCGAAAAGAGATTCAAAATTCAAACTCTTTTTATTGGCCAACCAAAAGGATGAAGGATAAATCCTCGATATGGCCAGAAAAGAAGATTCAATGTTATTGAAAAGTCATAAATGATTGATATTGATTACAGTCAATGGCACATCTTTAAAGATTATTCTTGTAAAATGAGGCAGTGGAAATATCCTGAGCGCTAGAAAAAGAAAACATTTACCCAAGCCCCGTCTCCTCAAGCTGTAATTAAATATCCGCAAAAGGGATCTCTCACTTGTCGTCAAGATGAAGGCGAATTAAGTGAGTAGACCTCCGGGGCCAAAAAAGATTTGAAACATCTCCAAGATGACGGAGTTTGTGACGGATCCTTCCAGGGAAAGTCCAAAGCACTGTCGAGATGAAGGCAGATGCGATGAGCCTCCTGACAATCCCCAAAATATATTTAATTTCAGCTATCATCCAAACATCTCCCACACCATGAGCCAATATCGTCAAAGAAGGATCGAAACATCTCCAAGTTGAAAAAGTTTGTGACGTACCCTTCCCAAAAGAGAGCAAGAGAGGAAAAAGAGAAAGAGAAAAGGTCAGAACATCTCCAAAATGAAGGAGAATGTAGCAAACACCCAAGAGAGCTAAAAAAGTGCAGCAAGATTATCATGAGAGAAGCTCTCAGGATATCAAACTGCCAAATTTATCAAGAATCCTCTTTAAATTTGTGAAATTCTATTATCAATATTCTTTCATCAACTGCTTTCATAATATCAAATTCTCTTTCCTGTTCATACCAAGGAAATTGATAGCTTCCTTGAAGAAGGTCAATTGCAGGCAATTTGGATTTCAAATCTCGATCCTACGAAGTCAATCTCGTTTGAAGGTAACGCTTCAGATAGAAAGAAAGGAATATCTTTGCAACAATGAGCATCATTTTCAAATACTTTGAATCAACAACAGAATTTCCAACATTTTGACAATATTTTCTAGCTATCCTGACGTGAAGTGAGAGCTTGATGTCCATCGTTGATACATCCAGACACCAATTTTCAATCCCTCCTAAGGACTTGATTCCTTCCCTTCTTTGAGAGTGTAATCTCTCAGATTCGCACACTTCCCTATGTCCCCACTCTCCCACTATAGACACTCCCATTTCGGTTCGAGGTCAAACCACCAATCATTTCTCGCAAAAGGCAATTTCAAAAGCCGATTTTAGTCTCAGCAAGGAGGCACAAAAAATCAATCCTTTTTCAAGCTTTAGGGACCCCATTTTCCTTTTGCAAAAACCCCTATCGGATTTATTGTGCAAAATCCGAAGGTTCCATCATGGTCTCTTCTTTTGAGGATTCCATTTCATCTTCCGCCCGATCAGGTTAAGGGTACAAACCTGAGCCTCAATCAAAGAGGTATTTCATTTTCCGCCCGATCAGGATAAGGGTACAAACCTGAGCCTCACTCAAAGAGGTATTTCATTTTTCGGCCCAATCAGGATAAGGGTACAAACCTGAGCCTCCTTTGATGAGGTATTTCATTCCCCAATCAGGTTACGAGCCAAACCTGAGCTTCATTCCATACGAGGTATTTCTGTCCCATCCAGGTTAAGGGCATAAACCTGAATTTCACTCCCACAGAGTGAGTCTTTTCTCTCCATTCTTTGCTTCATATCTAGCATTTTCCTCGGGCTAATTTCTTCAGACCCAGTCAGATCCTTCTAACTGGGGCATTTTTTTTATATATAGCTCAAATTTGGTGTGTTTTTCTTTTCCACTAAGCTCGGCCATGAGACGGCTTAGTAGCAAAGAGGGGCATCTGTAAACACCCCAAATTTTCACTCACCTTCTTGACATCGCCCTCAATCATCATATTTCAATTTTTCAGATGTAATGAAGGGTAAAATGGTCATTTTCCAAGATCGAACCTTGCAGAAAGTCCTAAATTTCATTCTTGAGCCTCAAAATTTATATATTTAGGTTCAGAGACATCTTCAAATTGCAAAATTTCAAAATCCTCTTTCTGGACAAAAAAATTAGAATTTCCAAGTCTAAGCTCAGGGTGACATTTCACAGAACATGTCTTTGCATAGCATTGCATCATTTCACTGCATAGCATGTCAGTTTGAGATCCAGAACTCCTGATTTTCAAAATTATCAATCCAGATTTGATTTTTAAACTTTTTCAAATTGATTTTTAAAACCCTGGGTATTCAAAATTACCAAATTTTCCCATTTTACCCCCAGGACTTTGAATTACAATTTTTTTTTTAAGAAAAACAATCTGGATATTTGGATATTGATTTTAAAGATTTTATCTCAAAACTTTTTGCAAAAAGGATTTTAAATCTCTTTACAAAGTTCTTTACATTTACTTTATCCATATTTTTGCCCTGAAAAACCAATTTTTTCCAAATTCTTGAAAATAAATAATGTTTTATCTCGTATTTTCAAATAAATGGAGCGGGACCCGCCTTTGAACTAGCATCATACTCAGGCTCCGAAGTAAATTTCTTATTCTCAAGCAGGACCCACCCGGAGATCGAACCCATTTGCAAATTCTTCTTAATGTTATTTTTTATTATTATTTATTCTTTTAGTTAGTGGGCCCACACACATGTGGCACCCCAATTGAAAATAAAAGATTTTCCAAAGCAAAATAAAACTTTATTTTCCAAAAGGATTTTAAAAGTGGTTTGAGGTGGCATTTCCATAAAAGCCTCTCATTATTTCAATATTCATTTTTTTTATTATTTCATTCCTTTTTATTGCTTTGTTTAAATAAATTTTTTTTTTAAGGATGCAGCCCTTAAATGGTACAACCACCTTCATGAACGGATATATCCATATCCGTTCATGATCTCTATATCCTCTTTTGCACGCTTCATTATTGATATATAGAGAAGCTCCATACCCAATTTTACTGCAAAATATGTTATAATTTGGAAATTACAGCTTTGTGAAATCCCCTACAGAAACTGTATATACCTGTATTTTCTGATTTTACCCATTATATGGAATCTCTATCAATATGTATATTTTCTCATTACATGTATATATATATATCTATATATATATGTATATTCATGTATATCTCCCTATATGTATATGTATATATGTATATATATGTATATATATATACATATATATATACTTATATATATATATCACTTCATGTGCACTTGTTATCACATATATTTTTCTTTTCTTTTACTTTTTGTAAATATATCTTCATTACCATATATCATTTATCATAAATTCAAATATTTCTATATCTACATGTATATCTTCGTTGTACATAGTATATATACCCATTTTCTTGGTTATCTTCTACTAATTCTCATTTTGCAGGAAAATCTAGAAGATGCTGATTCCTTGGCTCCATTTTATTTTTTTTACTTTATGTTAGCAATGTAACAATCAAATGTAAACCTTGGAATAATATTTACTTTTACTGCTTAGATTAGGCTGCATCTCATATAGTTTGATTTCAGTAATATCCTGATTCTATGATGCATATATCTCAATTTTTCAAAATTCACCATGGATGAACACGAATGGCACGTGCACCAACTCTTAGAGAGTTGATGAACTCGGTGGAGTCCATATTTATGGCCCTAGTCGGAATATGGACGAAAACCCAGATCCATCATCTTTCTACCAGTCACATTGGGCCTACACTCTTAGGCTATCTTGAAAATGCACCTCATATTTCCAATGTTTTCAAAATATTGTGAATTAACTCAAATAAACCCTAAATATATTCATGGCCACAGTCAGAATATGTGAAGGATTTACTTTGACTTAGTCCACATTTTTTTCAACAAATTTTTCAGAAATCTTTTCAAACTGCATTCATTCATTCAAATCATCTGCATCATTTGTTTTCTCATGATTTTCTTAAGAAATTTTCACTTCATGGAATCGATTTCTCAAGAAACTATGATGATATTTGGAGTTGGATTTCCCAAATCAAAGTTTTCCCGTGATTTTCCTTAAAAAGTTATTTTCTTAAGATCCATTTTCAAAAGGAATTTTCATCTTTCTCAAGAATAAAAAGCTGATTTTCAGATATTTCAAAGATAAAATTCTCAGGATTTCAATTTTCTAAAGTTCTAAATTTCCTTCTCCAATGATTTTTCTTATAAATTTTCTATCCTTTTCTTAAGAAAATTCTCAAAGTCCGAGTTTTCCCAACAAGTGCTTTCCTTTTCAAATGTTCATCTTTTCTCAAGAATTCCTTCCATTTTCCCGAGATTCTCATTTCTTCATGATTTTCCAAGTCTTTCTAAACTTTCTTAAAATTTTCCTGAGATTCTTATTTCCTCATGGTTTTCCAAGTCTTTCTAAGCTTTCTCAAAATTTTCCTGAGATTCTCATTTTTCTAAGTCTTTATAAACTTTCTCAAGATTTTCCCGAAATTCTCATTTAAACTTTCTCAAGATTTTCTTGAGATTCTCATTTCTGCCTGATTTTCCAAATCTTTATAAAATTTCCCGAGATTTTCAAACCTTCTTCGTCTGAGTTTTTCTGAGAGATTGATTTCCATCTTTTCCTGAGAAATGCTTTTCAATTCCAAATGTTTTCTAAGCATACATCATATTTTCCAATTTACATTTTTACCAAAATTCTCATAGCACATGCCTGAATTCTTTGTGCATTTAGGATAGAACACAATTTCAATGATTTTACTAAGTCAAGCATAATTTTGGTCCTTGGTTCGATTACCCCTGTTAAAGGCGGCAGGAACGGTCGAACCTCGTACCGACAGGTCGAGCCCATCCCATGGATTTTCCCGCAATTTTCAAAACGGAGGCGAGTATTTCAAAACAATTTCCAAAATCCGGTCAAGTTTGAATCGCGAAAGCATTTCCCTCTCTCTCCCGCAAGGAAGGGAGGACGGGAAAAATTTTGCGACGATAACACCTGTCAAATCCAGTTCTAACACTGGTCCTTCAAAATCCAATTTTCGAATTGGTCCTGTAAAATCTAGCTTCGTGTTGGTCCATTTACAAAATCCAGCTTTGTGTTGGTCCTTTTATAAAATCCAGCTTCGTGTTGGTCCTTTTATAAAATCCAGCGTCAGGTTGGTCCTTTTACAAAATCCATCTTCGTGTTAGTCCTTTTATAAAATCTAGCTTCGCGTTGGTCCTTTTACAAAATCCAGCTTCACATTGGTCCTTTTACAAAATCCAGCTTCGTGTTGGTTCTTTTATAAAATCCAACTTCGTGTTGGTCCTTTTATAAAATCCAGCTTCACGTTGGTCCTTTTACAAAATCTAGCTTTGTGTTGGTCCTTTTACAAAATCCAGCTTCACGTTGGTCCTTTTAGAAAATCCAGCTTTGTGTTGGTCCTTTTACAAAATCCAGCTTTGTGTTGGTCCTTTTATAAAATCCAGCTTTGCATTGGTCCTTTTACAAAATCCAACTTCGCCTTAGTCTTTTTACAAAATCCAACTTCACGTTGGTCATTTTACAAAATCTAGCTTCGTGTTGGTCCTTTTACAAAATCCAGCTTTGCATTGGTTCTTTTATAAAATCTACCTTTGCATTGGTCCTTTTACAAAATCTGACTTCACATTGGTTCTGTTACCAAATCCAGTATTTGTACTGGTTTCTCTTTCTGATCCAATCTTTATACTGATTTCACATCAGGATTCAGGCTCAATGTCAATTTTCAGACCTTCAGGTCAATCATTTTGTCAGGCAGACCTCTGAGTTGCCCATGTTTACCAATCTGACCTTTGGGTCACCAATTTTATCAATCAAACCTCTGGTCACTAATTTTATCAAGCAAGCCTTCGGGTTACCAATTCTATCAAAGTCAATCATTTTCTGACCTGCGGGTCACTTTTGCCAATCATGGTCTTTCAAGATTCGACCTTCGTGTCAAACTCGTATGCCAATTTGCTCAATATCAAATATCAATCATTTTTCTTACAAAGGACCCTTTTTTCAAGGAGAGTTCGAGGGAGCTTGTTCCTTTTGCATGCAATTATTTTTTGCTCGCTGAACCCCTTTTTAGGGAGAGTTTGTAGGGACTCGTATCTTTGCGAAAAGTTTGCAAAAACAATTTTTTGATTATCACACAAGAAACCCTGTTTCCAGGGAGAGCTTCGACGAAAGCTCGTTCTCCTTGTGGCCCCCAATATTTTTTATTAGGCCATCCTGTCACCGAGGACCCTTTTTTGGGGAGAGTATGATGGACTTGCTCCTTTATGACAATTCATCGACCTTATCCAATAGGCCACCTTTCCATAAAAGAAGCCTAAAGTTAGAGAGTTTTGATGAAAACCTCCTTTTCAGGGAAGAGAGGAGTATTTTTTTATTATCCGTTCAGGTAAGGGTCAAGCCTGAGTCTCTCTTTTGGGGAAAGGAGAGGAGAATTTAATCTTGGATATGTCAATCGGATGTCAAGTACTTTCTTTCACCAAGGATTTCAAGAATATTTTGCCAATTTGCTATAAAAAATACTTGTTGATCCCAAACTTTTATTGCATAAAATTTTACCTCATATTACCTTCAGTATTCCTTCTAAAAGGACAAAGCTTTTACGAAGAAAGAAGAAAATTCAAGCTTTTTCTTTTGGTCAACCAAAAAGAGGAAGAAAAATCCTTGATATGATCGGTAAAGAAAAATTCAATGATATTGAAAAGCCATAAGTGAATTGGTATTGATCATAGCTATGGCATATTTTTAAAGATCATTCTTCTGGTAATAAGACAGTGAAAATATCATGCGCTATAAAAAGAATTCACTCAATTTCAATATATCTCTTCAATCATTCAAGCTACAATTAATTATCTGCAAAAGGGATCTTTCAATCATCATCGAGTTGAAGACTGGTGAATAAGTTAGACCCCCATGGCCAAAGAGGACTCAGATCATATCCAAGTTAAAGGAGCATGTGACGTGTCTTTCCAAGAAAAGTTTAAATCATTGCCAAGTTGAAGGCTGATGCGATGAACCTCCCACCAATCCCTTAAAGATATTTGATTTATGATTTCCAACCAAAGAGACAATATAATCAACCCAACTCTTGGAACCAAAAAAGACTCAGAATATCTCCAAGTTGAAGAAGCATGTGACGTGTCCTTCCAAAAAAAAATAGAACATCACCGAGTTAAAGGTTGATGTGATGAAATTCTCGCCAAATCCCAAGAGAGCTCACTTGTCATGTCTCAAAAGAG
Source organism: Nuphar pumila (assembly GCF_984573655.1). NCBI lineage: Eukaryota > Viridiplantae > Streptophyta > Magnoliopsida > Nymphaeales > Nymphaeaceae > Nuphar > Nuphar pumila. The sequence continues at coordinate 122,728,107 of NC_143249.1, forward strand.
TGCAAAAGATCATCAAGAGATTTCAATTAAAGAGACAACATCCTTAATATAATTTCTGGGACCAAAGAAGATTCAAAACATCTCCAAGTTGAAGGAGCATGTGATGTGTCCTTCTAGAGAAAATCAGAACATCGCCACGTTGAAAGTTGATGTAATAAAATTCTCGCCAAATCCCAAAAGAGCTTAATTTTCATGTTTCAAAAGAGTGCAAAAAGATTATCATGGGTAAACCCCATATATCAAACTGTCAAATCTGCCAAGAATCTTCTTTATTTATGTGAATTTTTTTTATTAATAGCTTTTCATAAATCACTTTTATGTTATTGAGAGCAAGTTTTCTTTCTTTTCATATCAAGGAAATGGATAGCTTCCTTGAAGAAACTCAATAGCAATAAATTTGATTTTGATTCTTGATTCTATGGAGTTACCTTAGTTGGAGGTAATACTCTAGGTACAAGAGGGAATATATTTTTCGCATAAATATGCTTATTTTTAATCATTTTGAATCAACTGCAATTTTTATCTTATTGGCAATCTTTTCTAGCTATCTCGACATGAAGTGAGAGCTTGATGTCAATTTTTGATATATCCTAGCGTTGTTGCTATCCCTCTTTAGGACTTGATAACACGAGTTTTCAAGATCCTTCCCTTCTGTTTTTAATCTGAGCGCCCAGGCTCTTAGATTCGCACACTTCCTTGTGTTCCCCACTATCCCACCATAGACAGTTCATTTTTTTGTTTTCGGTTTGAGGTCGAGCCAAGATTTATTTTTCCAGCAAAAGGCCATTTCAAAAGCTATCCAATCTCAGCAATGAGTCACCTAAGATCAATCCCTTTTTCAAGCTTTAGGGAACCCCATTTTCTTCTTTTTGCAAACCCCTCTTGGATTTGTTTTTCAAAATCCAAAGGTTCCATCATGGTTTCTTCTTTTGAGGATTTTGTTCCCCCGTTTAGGTTAAGGGTCAAGCCTGAACCTCGTTCTTCTATGAGGTATTTTTCTTGTTCAGGTTAAGGGTCAAGCCTGAACCTCGTTCTTCCATAAGGTATTTTACCCCTTTCAGGATAAGGGTTAAATCTGAATCATTTTCGCAAAAAGGCCATCTATCAAAAGCTATTTAGTCTCAGTCATCAGGTGCCCAAGATCAACTCGCTTTTTCAAAGCTTTTAGGGAACCTCATTTTCATTGCCTCCTTTGCCGCCCCTCATTCTATGAGGTCTTTTTCATGGTTTTCTCAATCTTTTCTCTCGAGGATTCCACTCTAGCCTCCTCCATAAGGTATTTTCTCCCCATTCAGGTAAGAGCCAAGCCTGAGCCTCATTCCAATAAGGTGAATCTTCTTCTCTATTCTTTATTCCGTACCTACCATTTTTCCTAGAGCAAGTTCTTTCATACCCAGCCAGATTCTTCTAACTGGGGTATTTTTATAGCCCAAATTTGGTGTGTTTTTCTTTGCCTCTAAGCTTGTCTTTCAACCGACTTAGTAGCAAAGAGGGGCATCTGTCAACACCCTAAATTTTTCTCATCCATTCTCAGACACCCCTCCTCTCACAAATGCCAACCCCTATAGGTCATTATAAGAGTCTAACCCTAAATCTGTCCAGTTTAGGTATCATTTCCCCCATTTTGTCAGAAAATTTACCATTTTACCCCTAGGACACCTCAGATTTCAGTCAGCTAGAGTCAACTGAGCTTGTTTTAAGTTTAGAATTGTTAGAATGCCAGTCATTTCCAGCTCACTTGAGCTCACAATGAGTGAATCATGTTCATTTCTGACCATTTTAGTTAAAATTAGTTTATTTTCTAAAAAATGAGCTCAATTCTAGCTCGAATGCCAATCAATTATTCTCGAGTCTATCAATTCCAGTTAATCATGTTCCTCTGAGTCTAACTTGAGTTCATCAGAAGTTCAATTGGCCCATTTTTAGTTTAATTCTATTTCCCGCAGTCTAGGAACCCATTTTAGCCTATTTCAGCTCATTTCAGCTAAAATTGAGCTAAATCCAGTTAGTTGAGCTAGTGTTTAAGCTCTGAAATTAGTTCACCTTAGTATTTTTGAACTTCATTCTAGCTCAAACACAGTGCAGTCTCATCACCCATTTCACTCCAGTGTGCATTTCTCAATATTCCTTTGAGAATTATACCATTTCTTGGTTAATCAATCTAGGAATTTGGTTGAGTCAGTGTTATTTCAGTTCCTCTGAGTTTAGAAAAACTAGAAACCAGTTCAAACCTCATTTTCAGTGTCACTCCATGCCCTGCAGGGGCAAAATCATTTCTCGGTCATTTTGTCCGAAACTTCATCTTTATCATTCCCCTAGCTGGTAGAACTCCCAGTCTGGGCTCGAATCAATTCCTTTTCTAAAAACCTTAGTTATATCTGAGAACCATTTCACATTTGGATCAGATCCAATGTCGGATCTAAATCCAATTATCAATTTTCATCCTCGAACGGAAATATTTAATTCTTTGTCTCTACCAGGGGTCCGAGACTTCAAATCTCTCATCTAGGGTTTATATTTTGTAATCATTTTGTATCATTTCATATCATTTCATTGCATTTCATGTCATTGCATGTCATTTTCGAGATCCAGCACTCTTGTTTTTCAAAATATCAAATCTAGACTCGATTTTATAACTTCTTTCGAAATCAATTTCAAAAACCTGGGTTTTAGATCGATATTTGCCATTTGACAACCCTCAAGATCTTATATTCTTTTATTTCAAAAAAAAATTCCTTAGAAAGTGATCTGGATTCATTTTAAACTCAATTTTTAACTGATCTCAATTCTCAGATAAGACCCATCTAGGTGGTGTCGCTTTTGGATCACTTCTTTCATTTCTCAAATTTTAGTTATCTTAGAGTTTTAGTTGATTTAGGACTCTGTCTTTTTACCTTTTAAACATTTTCAAACTTTTATTTTATTTTTTTTAAACCAGAGGTGGTCTTACCCCTTGCCTAGTTCCTTCATTTGACCTTTTTTGTAGAGTTTTAGTTGAATTAAGACTCTATCCCAGATTTTCAGTCAGTTTAGAACTCTATCTTTGATTTCTACTTTTACCTGTTTTCAAGAAAACCTTTTAAAATCTTTCAAAAGAAACCAAAATTCTAGAGTTTTAGTCAGATTAAGACTTTGTTCCAGAGTTTCAGTTGGTTCAGGATTCTAACTCTGACTTTCTTTTTGAGAAAATCTTTTAAAAGCCTCTTCATTGATCTTTCAAAAACCAAATTTCAAAGTTTTAGGACTTTATTCTAGAGTTCCAGTCGGTTTAGGACTCTAGTTTGGAGTTTTAGTTAGTTTAGGACTCTGTTTAAACTTTTGATTTTTATTTGGTGATTTTAACCTTGTTTCAAAAACCCTTTTTAATCTTTATTTTGATCTTTTCAAAACCCGAATGTGGGGCCCACATAGGTGGCACCACATTTGAGGGACTTTCAATTTATTTAGAATTCTAGTTGATTTAGAACTTTGGTTTTTATCTTTTGTTTCAAACTCCTTTTTGAAAACCTTATTTTTAGTCCCTTTATTTTCAAGTTTTAAAATCATTTTCTGAAAAACCAAATGTGGGCCCACAGTAGGTGGTTCCACATTTGAGGATATTTAGGTCAGTTTAGGGTTTAGTTAGTGTTCTACTTAAATTAGAAGTTTGAAAAAGTCAAAATTGATTTTAAAACTCCATTTTCACCTTGGTATTTTAACTTTGTTTTTAACTTTTGAATTAAGGTTTTAAAAACCAAATGTGGGCCCACATTAGGTGGCGCCACATTTGAGAAGTTTTAAAGTTTGACTAGGATTCAATTAGGTTAATTAGTTAGAGTTGTATTTAGGTTAGAACTTTAATTAGGAAAAGTCAAAAGTTAATTTCAATTAAGATTCTTCCATGAAAAATCGCCCCCCTCTAGAATTATTTTTTTTTTGAATTTTGACAAAACCAAAACTCTCAAAACCAAGACCTAATTTTTTTTTATAAATACTCACATGGGCTGGACATCCATCCCATGCTCTCCTCTCTCTCCCTCTCCTCCAAGTCTCAACAACAGACCCAAGGTGAGCTCCTTCTTTCTTTTGCTTTTATTTACCTTATTTCATTATTTTTTTTCATTAAAGCACCATTGTCGCCCCCCTTCTATGCATATTTTTCCTTATTTTCGTTCAAGAAACCATGCTCCAGGATTCAAGATGATGATCCACTGATCATCCATGATTATTTTTACATTTTTAATCCATTGGAATCATTGAAAAATCAATTATTATGTTAAAGGCTCGAAAAAGATCGAGATTCAACCTTTTTATAGGTTAAATCCCTCTTTTAATGGCTAAATCAAAATTTTGACCGTGCTTCCCTAATTTTTTTTGTTTATTTCATCATATTCATGTTTATTTTAGTTGTTCAAGCATCAAATCATAATTCATTGCATTATTTACATGTTTTTTTATATTTTTAGCATAAATAATCCATGTTATTTCATTCTACGGTTTTAGATTTGTTATTTACAATTTTGGCCATCTGTTAATGTATTTATTTTGCCAGTTTATATTTGTCAATAAAATTTGAATTTTTTATGATGAAATCATGCATATACCTATGGGTTTCAATAAAAAATCAAGATTTTTGAAGGTCTATAACCTTATGTTCAAAAATCAAAGTCAGAACCTATTTTCCTAGTCGAGATTTCTCCCTAACCGGAGATTGTATTGATAATCCGTAAAAAGGAGTGTCTTCAGCATAATGTATACTATCGTATGTAAAATTTTCATAAATTGTAATTCTGTTTTGCTATATTTCTCTGCACTCAAAACTAGATCTGTATGTTTCACATCGTTATGCATAAGCCGAAATAAGGTACGTATTACCGAAATCATATCTCCCTAACCAAAGATGATTTTTCCAATCTGTAAAAAGAGTTATTTTTGTTCATCTGTCTAGTTTCTTCTTGTAAAAATTTATAAACTTTTATTGTTGTTTGATATCTGATTCAAGCCTGACACTGTGACAGGTATGTGACCGTAGGCAAATCGCATATTTTTATCTTTTTATTTAATTTTTACATCAAAATAATCCTAAAAATTATATTTTTCAGTTGATATTTGATTTTAGGGTTATTATAAGTGTCCATGTTAATTTTTATGAATTTTGGAATTCATTTGATGCATTATGTAGTTATGTCATAAAAACAAGATGCCCGCAGAGTCCTTATTCAACTGAAATACGGGCAAAAATTGATATTTTTCTAATATTTCAATTTTTTCATGAAAAGTTTTTATTTTTAGGGTTTGATCATGTTCATAATTATATTATCATGCCCTCCACCCGATTTGGTGTTGTTTTGAATTTGTTTGATCCCCGGATTAAGCTTTTTACAAAAATATTTTTTGAGAAACCCTGTTTTGTAATAAAGGTCAATTTTTAAGGGTAGTTTGGTCATTTTTCTTAAAATTCTAAATTTCAAAGTTGTTTATTTTTATTATTTATTCAATTCTGCATCATTCTTTATTATGTTTATTTCAGTAAAGCATATCCGGATAAATCCCTCAATTTTAGATAAATCCTGAAAAGCCAACATATTTCCACTAACAAGTTTGCTAATTTTGTAGGGAGGTTCAAGATTAGATTTTTATTTATTTTCCTTTTTTTTCTTTAATTTATTATTGATGTAAATTAAATTGTAAATTTTGAAATAAGAATTTACTTTTTTTGCTTAGAATAGGGTTGCATTGCATATAGTTTATTTTCAATAAATATTAATTCTGTGATGAATGATGATTCATGCATATTCAAATTTACCATGGTCTACATGAATGACATGTGCACTCGCTTCTAAGAAGTTAATAAACTCGATTGAGTTCATATTTGTGGTTATAGTGAGAATACGAACAATATCCAGATTTATCATTGTCTTTTAAGCCACAAACGGCCTACACTCTTAGGCTATTTTTAAAAATCATTGCATTTTCAAAAGTTTTCTAAGTATTTTTTCCTTTTAGAATTAAATGAATTATATTCAATACATATTCGTGGCCATAGTCAGGGATATGTGGCGAATCTATTTCATCTAAATTCTATAAGGCACAAAAATTCTTTTTATCAATGATTTTTCATCAATTCTTTAAAAAAATATTATCACAAACTGCATTCATGCATCATCTAGGTTAGATTGCATCATGAATAGTTTTTCACAGGGCCACACACCCATCTCTTTTGATATTTTTCAATCCAATCTCAGAAAATTATTTTCTCTAAGTCTTTTTCCTCAAAATCGATCTTTCCAGAAACCTCTTTGTTTTTCAAGAAACTTCCAAAGTTTTTCTAAGTTCAATTCTCGATTTTCCAAGTTTTCTTTTCTTCAGAAAATATTTTTCAAATATGATTCACGATTTTCAAAGTGTCCCATTTTCCAAGTATTTTCCAATATTCAAAGCATACATCATGTTTTCAATCTGCAATTTTCCAAAGTTCATAGCATATGCCTGATTATTTGTGTATTTAGAAAATAAAATATCGATTTAGACAGTTGAGTAAAGAAAAATATAAGATTGATCCTTGGTTTGATTACCCCTGGTTATGGCATCAGGAACGGTTGAACCTCGTACCGACAGGTGAGTCTCATTCCTCAAAATTTTCCTGCATTTTAAAAACGGAGGTGAGTTATTTTCAAAACTTTTTTAAAAGGCCAGTTTGACTTGCAAAAGTAAAATTTTGCAATGATAACAGTTTCTGACAACATTAGTCATTTCATGAATGAAAGGATGAAGACCTTTTGTTCAAAGTTCAGGATCCATCACCATTTTTTAGCTCCCTACTATCCTCAAGGAAATGGTGAGGCAGAGGCCACCAATAAGATCTTTATCCGCATCTTGGAAAGAACCGTGGAGACGGACCGTGATTGGCACGAGAAAATCCATAATGCACTTTGGGTATATCGAACTACCATTCAGACTCCAACCAACGATACTCCTGTAGAGCTTGTTTATGGGATCGAGGTGGTATTACCCTTTCATGTTCAAAAGCTCACTTTCAAATTTGCATCACTTATAGAGCTACCACTTGATCAGTATCAACAACAGAGGTTGATACAACTTGATTTACTAGACGAAAGAAGGCTCAAGGTGGTTCAGCACGCTCAAGCTTATCATCAAAGAATAGCTCGACATTATGCCAAGTCTATAATTAAGAAAAAATTTTGAGTTAACGATCTGGTCCTCAGGTCAACAACTTATCTCAAGCACCGTCGCATGGCAAATGGTCACCAAATTGGGAAGGTCCTTATATGGTAAAGGAAGCGCTACCTCATAATGCGTATCGTTTGATCAATACAGATAAGGTGGAGTTGCCAGATCCTATCAATGTTCTACACCTGAATAAATTTTATACCTAAATGTCTATTCTATCTTTTGTATTCTTCAAAGAGCTTCCTTAAATAACACTGATCATTTATCCTTCTTTCTTTTGTCCAAAATTCCTTCTCCTTGCTGAAAGTGTTGTAGGATCGAGGCAACAAGAACTAGAGGGAGGGTGAATAGTGCTTTTAAATATCGTCTTTGGAATTTTGAAGGATTTTTGAAATTTGCAAAGCAATCACACAAAGAACACAAAAATTTATCCTGGTTTGGTCTTCCAAACCTACATCCAGTCCCCAAGCAAAACCTACTTGAGATTTCCACTATCAACCTTGTGTAACCATAAGAACATACCGATCAAATCCGATCCCACTTTCAGTAACAACCCTACTAAAAGCAAACAACTCTTTTAAACCAAGGAATCATTTTTTTTACAGAAAAATATAAGTAAACAAACTTACAATCAACCTACGAGCCTTTCTTATAAATGCAGATGAAATGCAATTGGCTTCTTGTGATCATCAAAAAAATTTTCCTCTTGGTTTCTCTCTCTTTTCCTTTCTAGTCTCTATTTCCCTTTTTGAAGGGGAAATAAAAGACAGAAAAGAAGAGAGAAGAGAAAAGAAAGAAGAGATAAGAACTCTTTTGCAAAGGTCTCACTTGACCTTGATTTTTGAAATTTTACTAGCCTCCATTTTAAAAAATTTACGGGAAAAGGAGACGGCATTCGCTCATCGGTACGAGGTTCGATTGTTCCTGGCGCCTTTAACAGGGGTAATCGAACCAAGGATTGAATTTATGCCTTTTTGCTTTGCCTAAATATTATCTAAGAATTTATTCTAAGTCTAAGAATGCAAAAAGAATCATGTTTGTGAAATGCGAATGCAAAGATATATGCTTTTGAGGAAAAGAATTCAAAAACTTTGGAATTTTTCTAAGTAATTTTGAAATAAACTTGAGAATACGGTGAAAAAATGGTTTTTGAAAGTTGAAGTTGACTTGAAATGGATATAAACTCAAAATTTATAACCAACTTGAGTTTTGAGAAAGAGAACTTCAAAATTCTGAAGTTGGAATCATATCTGAGATAAAAAAGACTTGAAAATGACTTTAGGTTTGTTTTGGAAGAAGGAAGATTCAATATTGAAGATAAAAAATTGGAATAGAATTTTGAAGATGAGAATGGAATTTGAAATGGAGATTGAATCCAGAACTTTGGAATTAAATTTAGACTTTGAAATTTGAAAGCTGAAATTGGAAATCTAGATGAATTATGAAAATGGAACTGAATTCTGGATTTTAGGTGTTTAGATCAGAGAAATTTGGAAATAGAATGGATTTAAGAAGTCCAAAGGGATTTTGGAAATAGAATTTTGAATTTTAAGAAATCCAGATGAGATTTGAAGAGAAAATTGAATTGGATTTGAAATCCAGAATCTAAGATGGAATTGGATTTAAAATTTGGAATCCTAGATGGAATTGGATCCGAAATCAGGAATCCAAGATCGAATTGGATGATGGATCTAGATTTAGGAATCCAGATTGAATTTGATTTTGGAAGTGGATTTTAGAGATCCAAGTGAAATTAAAAAATGTGGAGTTGGATTTAAGAAATCCTGATTGAATTAAAAAAAAAAATGGAATTGAATTTAGCACTAATCTTAATCTCAAAGTGATTTGAAGATTGAAAACTCAGAAGATCCCAAAAGCACTTGGGGATTTGAGAACTTGAAGTGAAGAATAGAAAATAAAATTGGTTTTAAAACTTGAATTTTTGAAATTAGATGAATCTGGAATCTCAATGTTGAATTTAACTTTGAAATTCAATCTAGAATATTGAATTGCATTTGAAATTGAATCCTGAAAATGAATATGGAATTCCAAAATTGAATTGAACTTTGAATTGAATTGGAAATTGAATTTTTGAATCTAGAAATGAATTTGAAATTTTAAAGTCGAATTGGACTTTGAAATTGAAGCTTGAATTTGAAAATGAGATAGAATTTGAGGATATAAATACGAATTGGAATAGGAATTGAAGATTGATTTGAGAAATGAAGAAGATATTTGAAGAATTGTCTCAAAATCACTTGGATTTTTGAAGAAAAACTTGAAATACTTTGAAAAAATGATGTAATTCTATCCTAAATGATGAATGAATTAAAGAATTTTGAAAATTGGATATTGAAAAGCATATTTTATTCTTTAAGAGAATTAAAATAAGATTGAAGATATAATACATCTTTGACTATGGTCATAAAATGTATTATAAGATAATCTATATTTAAATTCAGATAAAGAATAAAACACATTTTAATGCCTTTATAGAGTTTAAAATGAAATCAGTTCTCAATATATCTTGACTATGGCCATTGATATATATTTTGAATTAATTTCAAGTTAAACTCTGATAAAGGAAAAAAATATTTAGAAAAATATGATGATTTTTTAAAAGAGATCCAGTGTGGACCCAATATTATTCTATAAAAGATGAAAATCATAAGTTTTGTTCACACCTTGACTATGGCCATTGATGCAAATCGTTAACTTAGGATTTAATCACCTTTTATTAGAATGGTGCACGTGCCATTTGTGTTCCCATTTGTGGGTTTTCAGAAATAAAAGAAGAATGATATGAAATAAGTAATTTTATGAAAAATACATGCTCATTTATTCTATTCTAATGCAGGAAAGTAAAGTTTCTCATTATATCTAGCCATTACAATTAAACTGGAATTGAAATGATAAAATCCTAATCTAAGAGAGGAAATCAACATTTTTCATATATTCCTGCAAAAAATAAAGTTAGTATATAGCAAAACACCAAGTATGAAGAGAATTTCAGAGGTTATATTACAACTAGAATGTACATAATGATGTCTGAGCGTTAATGAGGAAATATACATAAAAATGTATATGAAATGCATTATGATGATGAGAAAACATATATTTTGAAATATGTGTAATGTACCAAGCTACTAAGAAAATGAATGCTAGCACCTATACATGATATCCTAAACTGATGATAAGATGAGACATGAAAGATATATGGGTGATATGAGGATAACGAATGAAGGTAGATGCTAAAAGTGTGAAGTAAAAGGGGATTTTGCAAGTATGCAGCAGATGAGGTACATATATACATGATGATGTTAACGAGATGTACAACTTATTGAATGTGGAGCTAGATACAACAGCGGTGCAATAGGGTGAGGGTTTGTAAAGGTAAAGTATATGCATGCAAAAGGGTGCTGTGAGTGAAGCATAGGGATGCTTATGAAGTGGAAATAATGGGTACGATGTTTTTATACAGTGCCATGAAGATGTACAGGGGATGCAGCAGGGGATCAAAGCGGATAACGAAGGTGAGCTGGATGATAACAGAGAAGGTGTTGTGATGAATTGGGCAGACACAGTGATAATAGTACATATACAAGGCTATGTACATGGCCTAGACAGTAATGTGCTTATAAAGGTGGCTGGTAGTGGGTAAGGATGTTATTGTAGTGCAGGTGAGTGAAGGCAGTATGCAATGATGTGAAAACATCGAAGGTATACTGTGTAACGGGTGTGGGCGATATATTACAGGTGATATGGATTATGAATGCAACAGGTAATATGGTGCATATGCTATGAGATGGGTAATTAAGGTGAGTGTGAAAAGGTGTTACAGTACATACATTAATGTAACAATGCTAAAAGAAATGTATTGCAGGATGGTATGCACTGAGGTAGCATTGGAGGAGGATGTGGTGGGCATATGATGTCGTGGTGAAGAGAGGCATACAATGGAGCTTATAGCACTTCATTGAACTGTTGTAAAAAAATGACAGTAAATAAACAAGCAAAAGGGGGGCAAATTCAGTAGCAGATCCAGGACAATCACCATTCGCCAGTAAACTGTACTGCTTGTTGGTTTTCCTGTTATCATCTCAATGATGGCACAACCCAAACTCCAAATATCAGTAGCAATATCACCTCCAGGCAAAGTAGGAATTCAAGATAATTTTAGCACACCTTAATCACTCTAAAAAAAATCAACAAGGATCAAAGTCACCGGTGTAAAAGGTAAATGCCAGTACAATGATCATGTTTTTTTTTTTTTTGATTCAACACCATTCAGTAGGAACAGGCTCATCTGAAAATTCAAATTCCTAATTGTGGAAACAAAAAGGGAATGTTGGCACCAGGATCTATGGAACAATGTAAATTCGATACAATGGAATTACTTGTCCAACGCCTGACACCTGCATGATTGTATGGTAAGCATACACAAAATGCGACCACGGGAGATCAAACTCTGTAAGGTGCTCCGTCTTGCTCACTGTTTAGACACTAACAATTGGATGCGTTAATATGTTTTCTTGTTAGGAGCATCCAGAGCTGCTAGCCTCTCAACTAGAGGAGGATGAGAATAATACCATGGATCTATGTTCATAGCTGACAGGTTTTTCCCCTGCAATTTCACTAGCCCTGTTCGCAGTGGGGGAACCAAAACCAAGCTTCTTTGCAAAAAGCATCAGCCTGAAACTTGAAGGCATGACTAACAATGTTAAGAACCAAGCTTACAAGATGTTAAAGGGATATCATTATACGCAGCTCCAGCGTAGTGAATCCAAAGATTATAGGCATGATCACCTAAGATATACTTTGCCAGATCTTGCAGCTTTGGATGACGTTTATAAAAGAGGTGGCAAAGGTAAATCAAAATTCAGAAACAATGAAGAAAACACAATGACAAATGTATGAATAGAAAATAGAAGACATTAACATAACACCATATAATACACTATAATCTATTGAATTTGATGACTGTAAAGTATATACCTGGATAAGTCAGAAAGAAGGAAAATGAGGCAATGATGGGCTTGAAGCCATCTTGGAAGCCCTTCCTGCAAGTGCCGAATCCTTCCTAATCAATCAGGTTCTGGCATGCTTGATAACAGGATTGAGGTGCCTCCTCAAGGATTTTAGATGAGGGCGCTCCACGGCATATCGATTACGCAATTCTGGGCCCTCAATGATAGGTGGGAGATAACTTCCTTCCAATGAACACAATATTGGGCATGTCGTGGCATGGGATGCTCAGAAAGAAAATATAGTAGGTGGGACAAACATAAGGTTGGTGCTGTGAACCTAATGTTAATGCAATGTAAATGGGGGGTGGGAAATCATCTAGAATGATCCTCTGCTGGGGATCAGAAGTCATGATTTTACCTCTGTCTTGCAAAACAAACGTTCTGTACTAACGTAAAACATTGCTTCTGGAGCAATAGACAGAGCACTCCTCTTTGCTGCCTCATTCTTTCATTTCTTAACCAATACTTGATTATTACTCTTGTCAGGTGAGGCAGACCGTGAATCGATCTGGATTGAGAGGAGAAAGCGGTGCTCCCTCTGGATGCTGCAGAACTTGGTTCTTTCCCAAGGTAAGAGAAAAAGAAGAAGAAAAGGGGATCGAGAGGAAGAAGAAGAGGGGAGAGAAGAGCGATGAAGAATCAGAGGAAGCATGAAATGGCAAGGTGAAGACGGATGAAGGAAGAGGACCCCTACGACTTTCCTTTATAACGGAAAGCCGTTAGAAAAAATTGAGAGAGGTCCCTTGTTTTTTTAGGAATTTTTGAAAAAAAGGTTTCAAAAAAGGCTTTTAAAAAAAAAGGGTTCTTTAAGTTTCGAGAATATCAAAAAGAAAATTTTCATTTACAAGGCTTTTCAAGAAAAGGTTTTAAACTAATATATATATATATATATATATTTGAAGTCTTATGTTTTTTGAGAAAAATCCTAAAATACGAGAAAATACAAGGAAAATTCTGAGGATTTTTAAAAGCTGGGATCCAGACGAGTTTTTTTTTTAAAAGATTTTTATAAAATATTCATTTTAAAATTATAAGTTTTTCTGAAATAAGGATTTTTGTGAAAATTACATGATTTATTTCAGAAAATGATCCCTGAAATGGATTTGGATCCAAGATTTTGAGAAAATATGGATTTTGGATCTCTAATTGAGATTGGATTCAAATATCCGATTTGGATCAGAAATTGGGTCAGAAATGAAGATTGAGTCTGGATTCCAGTGAATCCGAGAAATGAATGGGAATTTGATCAGAAATTGGCCCAGTTTATTCAGAGAACGGGCCCAGGGGCAAAAAGGAAATTTTTTGAATTTTTTAGAAAATTTGGGGTGTTCACAGATGCCCCTCTTTGCTGCTAAGCCGGTTGAAAGCCGAGCTTAGTGGCAAAGAAAACACACCAAATTTTTCTAAAAATGCCCCAGTCAGGAGGTCTGAACTGGGTGTGAAAGAATTATTTTTGTAAAGTATTATTCTCAGGTTTAACACCTTATCCTAAAAGGTTTTGGGAAGAGAACGAAATCCTCGAGAACGAAATATTTGGATTAAAAAGAAAGATGAGGAAATCGTGATGGGACTTTGGGATGAATATCCCGAAATGGTAAAAAGGAGAGATTTTGAAGAAGACTCATGGCTGAGACAAAAATAAGAATTTTTGAAAAGACTCAGATTTAGCCCTTAACCTTGATGAGACAAAGATATTTGAAAAATCATGATGGGACATTTTTGAAAAATACCTCATGATACGAGGTTCAAGTATAATTCTTATTTGAGTGAATATACAAAGCATGGATTCCTTGATGGGGAAGACCATGGTGGGATTGGGTGAAATACCTCACCAGAATGAGGCAACTCTCTTTGAAAAATATAAACAACGTTAGGTTGCATCAAAATAGATATTGAGCATTTATTTCATTTTTGGATAACCAGAAGATTTTGCCAATAAGGCGAAATTGTAATTGAATCAAATGCTTGAAAGTGTGCATGTATGTGCGAAAGATATTTCCAGTTTTTACTTAGAGTATTTCTTCCAAAATGAGGTTAACTTTCCGGATTCCTTTAAACACCCCAAATTTTCACTCACATTCTTGACATTGCCCTTAATCGGCACATTTCAGTTCTCCAGAAGCAATGAAGGACAAAATAGTCATTTTTAAAGATTGAACCTGGCAGAAAGTCCTAAATTTTACTCTTGAGTCTTAAAATTTCTATATTTAGGTTCAGAGACATCTTCAAATGACAAAATTTCAAAATCCTCTTTCGGGATAAAAAGTTAGAATTTTCAAGGCCGAGCTCGGAATGACATTTCACTGAAACATGTCTTGGCGTCGCATTGCATGAACACTTTGCATCATTTCATTGCATAGCATGTCATTTGAGATCCAAAACTCCTGATTTCCAAAATTGTCCATCCAGATTTGATTTTTTTAAAACTTTTTAAATTGATTTTTAAAACCCTGGGTATTCAAAATTACCAAATTTTCCCATTTTACCCCCAGGACTTTGAATTACAAAAAAATTCTCAAGAAAAACAATCTGGGTATTTGGATATTGACTTTAAAGATTTTATCTCAAAACTTTTTGCAAAAAGATTTTAAATCTCCTTACAAAAGTTTTTTTTTATTTATTTTATCTATATTTTTGTCCTAAAAAAAAAAAAACAATTTTTCCAAATTCTTGAAAAATAAATAATGTTTTATCTCGAGCGGAACCCACCTTCTAACTAGCATCATACTAAGACCCCCAGGTAAGTTTCCTATTCTCAAGCGGGACCCACCCGAAGTTCATTTTGCAATTTTTTTTTCTTTATCATTATTTATTTATATTTTAGTTAGTGGGCCCACACACATGTGGCACCCCATTTTAAAATAAAAGATTTTATAAAACAAAATAAAGCTTTATCTTCAAAAGGATTTTAAAAGTGGATTGAGATGGCATTTCCATAAAAGCCTCTCATTTATTTCAATATTCATTTTTTTTATTTTTATTTTATTTTTTTGATTTGTTTAAATATTTTTTTTAAGAAGGAGGCAGCCTTAAATGGCACAACCGAACTTCCAAAAAAAAAAGAGTAATAAATTTGATTTCTATCTAAACTTAGGAAATAAAACAAGGTTTTGAAAAAAACCAAAGAGGCGCCTCTTTTAAAAATAGCAAGCTTTCAAAGCAATGAGGCATCGGTTTCACGCCTTTGCAAAATTTTCAAATTTTTTTTTAACGGAACCTCATTAAGAGGAAGGGGATGCGTTGCTTTTGTAGAGGAAAGGAAAGTTTTTTTTTTCATTAGAAAGGGAGACACTCACGAAGGAAAGGGGGGGAATTTTTGAATTGGAGATTTCGGTTTTTGCAGGGGGCTCTTAAGGTGGAAAGGAGGTGGTTTTCAGAGGATTCTGCCATACATTTGCTATCGGAGATCGATCTTCAGACACTACAGCCCCAGCCACGCAGGAGAGTCACCACCAGCGTCATCCTTCATCCACTCCAGCCCAGCAGCAGGAGAGCCACCATCGTTTTCCCTCTTTTCCTTCAGCCCTCAGTAGAAGCCACCACACGGTTGCTGTCATTTACCTTCAACCCCATCAACAAAAGAGCCCAGCCGCAGGATTTCCACCAGGTGCTACCCTTCCTTCAACCCAGCCAACAAAAGATTTCAACGTCTCTGCATATTCTTCAGCATACCAGCCGCAGGAGAAGCCATTCAGCGTGGAGCTCTTCCACCTTTAGCCAGCTGCATCACCATCCTCCACGTTACCTTCAACCTTCCCATCTTCTTCAGCCCAGCAGAGGAAATCCAGCAGTTGCTGCTCTCATCTCTTCCAGCCCAGCCCCAAGGGATCTAGCCGATCATCAACAAGAGATCCAGCCTCCCACCTGTGAGATTAGTTGCAGTAATAACCTTCCAGGAGATATTATTTCCTTTGATTCACGGTAGGCAATATCATTTCCATACTTAATGTCATTTTTCCTCTTTTTCCCCTTTCATTTTTTTTTCTCTTGTTTTCCATTTCCCATGTCCCTATTCATCCAAAACGCAGCCTGTGTATTATTAGATTATCAACCGCAGCCTCAATGTCTAAAATTGTTTCTTGAAATGGCTATAATTTATCCATCGAATTCATGTTTCATTATGTAGAACTGAAACATTGTTCAACGTCTCACCTTCTACATGTTATGTCGTTTTTGAATTGGACTGAAATTGTCAATTCGGATCAGGTCTTCACATTTTCTCTATAGTTGTTTTGGGTGAAATTTTACATAGGTTTGAGGCCTGATCGTAACCAGCTTTTATATAGTAGCTTTAGAAATGTCTTTACTGAGAAGTCAGCAGGTCTGTTGATTATTTGTTGAAAATCTTTCTGTTAAGGGGATGATAGGATCATAACATTGGTTCAAAAGGTTCCAAATGCTTGGCCTGCTCTTGTTCTCTTTGTGATAGCCGAGGATATCATATTGATGGCTTAATTACGAACTGTTTGCAGAGATTGGAAGTGATCGTTTATGAACAACCTTATATATATATATATTTTTTTAGTTTTTCTTTCTTTTCAGGCCCGGATGTTCCTACATTCATCATCACTCAAATGATGCAATTACTAGCAACTCTCTGCAACGATCCATCGTTCAGTAGGGCAGAGTGTAGAAAATAAAAAGCCTGGTGAACAGATGACATGTTTTTTTTCCAGATTTTGGATATTCGTCGGTGGTTGCTGAATGCTTTAGGCTATGGTCTATTGGCCTTCAATAGTCTTTTTTTTTCTGAAGTTATACAGTTTTTTCTTGCAGGATTTCTGTTACTGTTTTGTTAAGAATGTTTTGGCAGACTGTTTGTGTTTCGCCTCTCTTCTATAAGTAGTTTAAACCCTAAGGCTTTGTGATATATTTTCTGTGTATTGATTTTATGGTAATTTACCACAGTTAGCATTCTTTTATGATCAAATGAGTCTTTGTCTTTATGTGAAATGAGTCTTAAGGAGGAAGCATATCAAAGAAAATTTTTCTATGTTTTGCCAATACTCTGCATACCCCTTTTTCTGTATTTTTTTTATGCCATCAAGTCCATTTGTAATAGCTAATGTACGGAATTCATGGCAATTTGTTTTCTTTATTTTGGTCGGAAGGGTACAGAAATTCAGTCCCTTTGGTCGTTCACCATCATTACTATTCATGGGTGCATCATCCATATGTTTTCATTCCCCTTTTTTGCAGGAATACCCATTCTTGATAATTGGTCATGTTCATGGATGGATATTTTTATATCCATTCATGATCTATAAACCATCTTTTGCATTCTTCATTATTGGTATATAGGGAAGATCCATACCCATTTTTTTTGAAATATATCTTGTAATTTGGAAAATACAGCTATGTAAAATCGCCTACAGAAAATGTATATACCTGTATTTTCTGGTTTTACCTATTATATGGAATTTCCATTAAATTTGTAAATTTTCACATTATATGTATATATATATATATCTATGTATATGTATATCTATAGTATATCTACCTATATGTATACGTATATGTATATGTCTATATATATATATATACATGTATACATACTTATATACATATATATATATCCCTTCATGTGTACTTGTTATTACATATATTTTCATTTTCTCTTACTTTTGTAAATATATCTTCATTATCATATGTCATCCATCATAAGTTTGAGTATTTCTATATTTACCTATATATCTTTGTTGTATATAGTATATATGTCCATTTCCTTGTTTATTTTGTACTAACTCTCATTTTGCAGGGAAATCTAGAAGATGCAGATTCTTTGGCTCCATTTCAATTTTTTTTTTTTTTGTTATGAAATGTAATAATCCAATGTAAACCTTGGAATAAGATTTACTTTTACTGCTTAGATTAGGCCGCATCTCATATAGTTTGATTTCAGTAATATCCTGATTCTAGGATGCATATATCTCAATTTTCCAAATTCACCGTGGATGAACATGAATGGCACGTGCACCAACTCTTAGAGAGTTGATGAACTCGGTGGAGTCCATATTTACGGCCCTAGTCGGAATATGGGCGAGACCCAGATCCATCATCTTTCTACCAGTCACACTGAGCCTACACTCTTAGGCTATCTTGAAAATGCACCTCATATTTCCAATGTCTTCCAAATATTGTGAATTAACTCAAATAAACCCTGAATATATTCATGGCCACAGTCAGAATATAGGAAGGATTTACTTTGGCTTAATCCACATTTTCCAATAAAATTTTCAGAAATCTTTTCAAAAGTGCATTCAGTCATTCACATCATCTGCATGATTTGTTTTTCTCATAATTTTCTCAAAAGATTTTCACTTCATGGAATCGATTTTCTCAAGAAACTATGATGATATTCGAAGTTGGATTTTCCAAATCAAAGTTTTCATATGATTTTCCTTGGAATGTTATTTTCCTAAGATTCTTTTCAAAAGGAATTTCTCATCTTTCTCAAAAAATCAAAGTTGATTTTCAGGCATTTCAAAGACCAGATTCTCAGGATTTCAATCTCCTAAGTTTTGAATTTACTTCTCCAATGAATCTCTCCTATAAATTTCCTATCATTTTCTTAAGAAAATTCTCAAAGTCTGCATTTTCTCAACAAGTGTTTTCCTTTTCAAAGTTCATAGTTCTCAAGAATTCTTAAAATTTTCCTGAGATTCTCAATTTTCAAGTCTTTATAAATTTTCTTAAAATTTTCCTGAGATTCTCATTTTTTTTAAGTCTTTATAAATTTTCTTAAAATTTTCCTGAGATTCTCATTTTTCTAAGTCTTTATAAACTTTCTCAAGATTTTCCCGAGATTTTCATTTCCTCATGGTTTTCCAAGTCTTTCTAAGTTTTCTTAAAATTTTCCTGAGATTCTCATTTCTTCAAGATTTTCCAACTCTTTATAAACTTTCTCGAGATTTCAAAATCTTCTTCGTCTGAGTTTTCCTGAGAGATTGATTTCCATCTTTTCCTGAGAAATACCTTTCAACTTCAAATATTTTCTAAGCATACATCATATTTTCCAACTTATATTTTACCAAATCTCATAGCACATGCCTGAATTCTCTGTGCATTTAGGATAGAACATAATTTCAATGATTTTACTAAGTCAAGCATAATTTTGGTCCTTGGTTTGATTACCCCTGTTAAAGGCGGCAGGAACGGTCGAACCTCGTACCGACAGGTCAAGCCCCATCCCATGGATTTTCCCGCAATTTTCAAAACGGAGGCGAGTATTTCAAAACAATTTCCAAAATCCGGTCAAGTTTGAATCGCGAAAGCATTTCCCTCTCTCTTCCGCAAGGAAGGGAAGACGGGAAAAGTTTTGCGACGATAACAATTCCAGATTCAAATTTTTATGCTATTGAGTTTCTTCAAGGAAGTTATCCATTTCCTTAATATGAATAGAGAAGAAATACTCTTAATTTCATAAAAGTAAGCAGTGAAAAGATATTGATGAAAGGATTTTGCATAAGAAAAGATGATTTCTGGAAATTTTGGCAGTTTGATATCCTGGGGCTTTTCCCATAATGATCTTTCTGGCACTCTTTTTGAGACATTGAGCTTTTTTGGGCTTTTGGCGAGGAGTTTATTACATCATCCTTCATTTTGGAGGTGTCCTAACTTTTCTTTTTTTTCTGGAAAGGGTACGTCACAAACTCCTTCATCTTGGAGATGTTTCGATCCTTCTTTTTCTCAAGAATTATACTGATGATATTAGCTCATTGGTCAAAATCTTTAGATGATAGCAGAAATCAAATATCTTTTAGGGTTTGTCAGGAGGTTCATCGCAGTCGCCTTGATCTTGACGGTGATTTGAACTTTCCCTATAAGGATCCATCACAAACTCCTTCATCTCAGAGAAGTTCCAAATCTTCTTTGGCCTCGGGGGTCGAACTCACATATTCGTCTTCAACTTAACGACAATTGAGAGATCTCTTTTGCAGATATTTGATTGAAGCTTAAATGAATGAGGAGATATAGATTGAGTGGATTCTTTTTATTGCTCAGGATACTTCCACTGCCTGATTGCCAGAAAATCATCTTTAAACATGCGCCATAGCTATGATCAATATCGATTCGCTTCTAGCTTTTCAACATCATTGAATATTTCTTTCGCTAATCATACCAAGGATATTTCTTATATCCTTTTGGTTGATCAACAAAGAAAAGATTTGAATTTTATCCCTTTTCGCAAAAAGCTTCACCCTTTTGAAAAGAATACTTTGTGCAGTAAAATATTTGAATCAACACATTTTTAGCAAATTGGCAAAGTTTTCGAGAATCCGTTGTGAAATTATCACTCAATATAGATTTTGATAGGACCTTGAGCTAAAACTTGAAAGAAAACATTGGTTTTATTAAGAACGACATTGGCTCAATAGGGACTCACTCAACCTAAGAGCGGCAAAGACTATTGGATCCATAGGGACTCATTCTACAGACTGATTTTTTTGAAAACTGATTTTTTTGAAAAATGAGGTCGGTTCAATAGGAATTCAACCTAAGAACCATAAAAGAATATTGATCAGTAGGAATTCAGCTTACAGATTGATTTTTTTGAAAAATGAATTTGGTTCGATAGGAATTCAACCTAAGAACCGTAAAAGAATATAGATCAGTGTGAATTCAACCTACATATTGGATTTTTGAAAAATGAAGTTGGCTCAAATAGGAATTCGACCTATGAACCGCAAAAAAATATTTGATCAGTAGGGATTCATCTTACAGATTGAATTTTTGAAGAATGAATTTGATTCGATAGGAATTCAACTTGAGAACCGCAAAAGAATATGGATAAGTAGGAATCCAACCTATAGATTAGATTTTTGAAGAAATGAATTTGGTTCGATAGGAATTCAACCTAAGAACCACAAAAGAATATAGATCAGTAAGAATTTAACCTACAAATTGGATTTTTGAAGAAATGAATTTGGTTCGATAGGAATTCAACCTAAGAACCACAAAAGAATATAGATTAATAGGAATTCAACCTACAGATTAGATTTTTGAAGAATGAATTTGGTTCAATAGGAATTCAACCTAAGAACTGCAAAAGAATACAGATCAGTAAGAATTCAACCTATAGATTGGATTTTTGAAGAAATAAATTTGGTTCGATAGAAATTCAACCTAAGAATCGCAAAAGAATATGGATCAGTAGGAATTCAACCTACAGATTGGATTTTTGAAGAATGAATTTGGTTCGTTAGGAATTCAACCTGAGAACTGCAAAAGAATATAGATCAGTAGGAATTCAACCTATAGATTGATTTTTTGAAGAATGAATTTGGTTCAATAGGAATTCAACCTAAGAACCGCAAAAGAATATAGATCAGTAGGAATTCAACCTACAGATTGAATTTTTGAAGATTGAATTTGATTCAATAGGAATTCAACCTGAGAACCGTAAAAGAATATGGATCAGCAGGAATTCAACTTATGGATTGGATTTTTGAAGAAATGAATTTGGTTCGATAGGAATTCAACCTGAGAAATGCAAAAGAATATGGATCAGTAGGAATTCAACCTACAGATGGATTTTTGAAAATGAGATGGGTTTAGAAGGAGTTCAACCTAAAGATTGTTTGAAAGAAAATTGGTTCAAAAAGAGTTCAACCTAAGGGCCGTGATCAGTAGGAATTCAACCAAAAGATATACTTTTTGAAGAAAAGTTGGTCCAGAAGGAGTTCAACCTAGGGGCCTTGATCAGTAGAAATTCAACCTAAAGATCAATTTTTTGAAGGAAAATTAGTCCAAAATGAGTTCAACCTAAGGGCTTTGATCAGTAGGAATTCAACCTAAAGATCGACTTTTTGAAGGAAAACTGGTCCAAAAGGAGTTCAACCTAAGGGCCTTGAACAGTAGGAATTCAACCTAAAGATCGACTTTTTGAAGGAAAATTGGTCCGAAAGGAGTTCAACCTAAGGGCCTTGATCAGTAGGAATTGAACCTAATGATAGATTTTTTGAAAGAAAATTGGTCCAAAAGGAGTTCAACCTAAGGGCCTTTGTTATCATCGCAAAATTTTACTTTCGCAAGTCAAACAGACTTTTGAAAAAGTTTAACTTCGTAGAATTAAGATTCGAATTCAAATTGCTTGCAATTGACTTTCTTTTAAGGAGGCTATCAATTTCTGTGATATGAACAAAAATGAAAGAATTCTCATTGTGAAAGCAATTGGTGAAAGGATATTGATAGAAGAATTTCATAAAATTAAAAAAGATTCTTGCCAGATTCGACAGTTTGATATCCTAGGATTCTTTTCTCAGAATGGTCTTTTTGCACTTTTTTGACAGAATTGGAGTTTTTTGGGTTTCTGGGGAATTTATTACATCATCCTTCATTTTGGAGATGTCCTAGCCTTTCTCTTTTTTTTGAAGGGTATGTCACAAACTCCTTTATCTTAGAGATGATCCGATCCTTCTTTGCCTCAGGGATTATATTGACGATATTGGCTCATTGGTTGGTGGTCTCTTGATGATGACTGAAATTAAATATCTTTTAGGGTTTGTCGGGAGGTTCATCGCATTCGCCTTCAACTTGGTGATGATTTAAACTTTCCCTGGAAGGATCCGTCACAAACTCCTTCATCTCGGAGATGATCCAAATCTTCTTTGGCCCCGGGGGTCTAACTCGCATAATTCGTCTTCAACTTGACGACAATTAAGAGATCCCTTTTGCGGATATTTAGCTGTAGCTTAAGTGATTGACAAGATATGAAAATTGAGTGGATTTTTCTGTATCACCCAGGATATTTTGACTGCCTTATTTCCACAAAAATGATCTTTAAAAATGTGTCATTGACTGCGATTAATATCGATCACTTATGGCTTTGCAACAACATTGAATTTTCTTCGTTGACCATATTGAGGATTTATTCTTCATCCCTTTGGTTGGTCAATAGAAAGAGTTTGAATTTTGAATCCTTCTTCACAAAAGTTTCACTCTTTTGGAAGTAATACTGAAGGTAACTTGAGGTAATTCTTTTGTGTAATGAAAGATTTTTAGAATCAACAACTATTTTTCATGAAAAATTGGCAAAATATTCTTGGAATCCTTGGTGAAAGAAATCCCTTGAGGTCTAAACGACACATCCGTGACCTAAATTCTCCTCTTCTTTCCCCAAAGGAGAGACTCTGGCTTGACCCTTACCTGAACGGGTAACAAAAAGATACTCCTTTCTTCCCTAAAGAGAAGGTGTTTGCAAAACAAACTTTCGAAGAGAAATAAAGTTTTTGTCAAAACTCCATATTTCTAGACTTCTCTTATGGAAGGGGGGCCGCTAACAAAGGTTTTAAGGATATCATAGAGAAGCGAGTCCATCACACTCTCCCT
The DNA here is from genome assembly GCF_984573655.1 of Nuphar pumila. Lineage (NCBI taxonomy): Eukaryota > Viridiplantae > Streptophyta > Magnoliopsida > Nymphaeales > Nymphaeaceae > Nuphar > Nuphar pumila. Next base: position 122,751,635 of record NC_143249.1, read on the forward strand.
GGAAAAAAGGTCCTCGATGACGAGGTGGCCTAACAAAAGATATTTAGGGTTACAAGGAGAACGAATTTTCGTCGAAACTCTTTCTGGAAAAGGGTTCCTTGTATGACAATAAAGATTGTTTTGCAAACTGTTCGTGAAGCACGAGTCCCTTCAAACTCTTCCTAGAAAAAAGGGTTCAATGAATGGACAATAAAGACATGCGCAAAGAACAAGCTCCCTCAAACTCTCCCTGGAAAAAGGGTCCCTCGCAAGAGAAATGATTGATAATTGATTTTGAGCTAGTTGGCGGACGAATTCGACACAAAGTTCGAATCTTGAAAGACTATAATTGTCGGATGCAACCCGAAGGTATGATTGATAGACTGGAGTGACCCAAGGGTCTGACAAAGATTGTTTGGTTTACAAATCTGAAGATTAACATTGAGTTTGAACCCCAATGCGGGTCTAGTGTTTGGATTGCGATCAGTATGAAGACTGAATTTTGACAAAGTACCAATACGAGCACTGGATTTCAAAAGATCACCAGTACGAGCACTGGATTTTAAAAGATTATCAGTTCGAGCACTAGATTTTAAAAGATTACCAGTATGAGCACTGGGTTTTAAAAGGTTATCAGTACGAGCACTAAATTTTAAAAGATTACCAATACGAGCACTAGGTTTTAAAAGATTACCAGTACGAGCACTGGATTTTAAAAGACTACTAGTACCAGCACCGGATTTTGAAAGATCGCGAGTATAAGCATTGGTTTTTAAAAGATTACCAGTACGAGCACCAAATTCTAAAAGATTACCAATACGAGCACCGAATTTTGAAAGATCGTCAGTACGAGCACTGGTTTAAAAAGATTACCAGTATGAGCACTAGGTTTTAAAAGGTTACCCGTTAGTTGTGATGATAGATTTTCAATCTTCACCTTCACAAAGACTCAGACAGTTGATCAAGATCTCTGGATTTGTCCCTTATCCTGAATGAAATTTGATGCGAATGCAAAATGGATGTAAGCAAATGCAAACACATGCGAATAAACATGAACATATGCGAATGAATACAAACAAGTGAATGATGAAAGATTTTGTTCGATCCTGCCTGCATACAGGGTATTTTGAATAAAAGACAAATTTTATAAAAAATGCTCTAGTGTAGTCTGGGAAAAGAAATGTTCTGGTAAAAGAATAATTGATCATTTATTGGAAGGGAATTTATTGAAGGATACAAAAGGTAGAATAGAAGTTTTCTAAGTATAGAATTTCTTCAAATGTCGAGCATTGATAGGATCGAGTAATTCTATCCTGTCTGCGTTAATCAGACGACATGAATTACGTGGTAATGATTTTTTAACCACATAGAGCCCTTCTCAGTTTGGTGACCATTTGCCGCGCGGGTGGTGCTTGAGATGAGCTGTTGATCTAAGGACCAAATCATTGACTCAAAATCTTCTTTCGATGACCGACTTGGCATATTGCCTTGCTGTCCTCTAACGATAAGACTGAGCATGCTCTGCTGCTTTGAGCCTTTTCTCATCGAGTAGATCAAGTTGTATCAACCTCTGCTGCTGATACTGATTGAGTGGTAGCTCTAGAAGAGATGTAAATTTAAGGGCAGGTTTCTGAACATGAAGAGGCAATATCACCTCAGTTTCATAAACAAGTTCTGAAGGAGTTGCATTGGTCGGAATCTGAATGGTGGTTTGATATGTCTAGAGTGCATCATGGATTTTCTCGTGCCAATCACATCTCGTTTTAACAGTTCTTTCCAAGATGCGAATCAAAATTTTGTTTGTAGCTTCTGCCTGACCATTCCCTTGGGAATAGTATGAAGCTGAAAAATGATGATGAATTCTGAATTTCGAACAAAAGGTCTTCATTCTCTCATTCTTGAAATGAGTACCATTATCTGAAACAATGTCATGCAGTATACCAAAATGACAAAGAATATTCTTTTGAATAAATGAGACCACATGTCGGCCCTCTACTGTGCGCAAAGTGACAACTTCCACCCATTTAGTAAAGTATTCTGTTGTGGCAAGAAAGTATTTATGGTCATTTGAAGCTGAAGGGGTGATGGGACCTACGACGTCGAAGGCCCACACAGAGAATGGCCATGGAGAGATGACAAATTGCAAATATGTTGTTGGTGCATGAATAAAAGGTGCATGTATCTGACACTAAACGCACTTATTTACAAAACGATAGCAGTCTTGCTGCATGGTTTTCCAATAATATCCTGCCTGAATGATTTGCTTAACAAGAGTTTGGTAACCGACATGGCCGCCACAAATGTCTTTGTGCGCTTCTCGAATGACTTCCTTGATTTCTTCTTCGTCTAGGCACCTGGAATACTCAGAACTGAACCCACGACGATAAAAAACATCGTCTAGAATAAAATAACGAGCAGACATGCGTTCAATTGCTTTCTGTTCCTTCTTCGATAATTCTGATAGAAGATTACTAGTTTTAATAAAATTTTTGATATCTTGATACCAAGGCTTCTTCTTCTGTTCCGCCTAGTTGACTTGCATTACTGGAATGAAGGCAGGTTGGTCAAGTCTACCAATTTTAAAAGAACAGTAGGATTCTTCATCTTTGAAAGACGTAATAGAGCCTAGGCTGGCCAAACCATCAACTATTTGATTAAACTCTCTTTTGATATGAAAAAGTTAAAATTCATCGAAATTGTGGATGAGGGCTAGAACGATCTTTTGATAAGGAAGCAATTTCTGGTCTTTTATCTGCCATTTGGCTTTGACTTGCCTGACGACAAGCAATGAATCACCGAAAGCATGCACTCTCTTAACATTGAAGTCTTGCAGAATTCTCACTTCTTGTATTAAAGCTTCATACTCGGCCATATTATGAGTGCACTGAAAATCAAGTTTGAGAGAGAAAGGGATCATCTCCTTCTCTGGCGTGATTAGCAGGATTCCGACTCCTATGCCAGACATGTTTTTGGACCCATCAAAGAATAGATTCCAAATTGGCGATTGCCGAACATTATGAACGTGCTCATCAGGGAAATCATCCTCGACTTTCACTTCTTCTGACAAAGGAAAATCGGGTAGCTGGTCGACAATAGCCTGGCCTTTAATTGACTGCTAAGAGACGTATTTCAAGTCATACTGCATTAATAGAACTTGCCACTTGGCGATCCATCCACTGAGAAATGGCTGCTCGAGAATGTACTTGAGAGGATTAAGTTTTGACAGGATCTTAACTTCTGATGCTAACAAGTAGTGTCGCAACTTCTGACACATCCAAACCAAGGCTAGAAATGTCTTCTCTATTTGAGAGTATTTATTTTCATAGTCAATAAAAGTCTTACTCACATAGTAAATGGCATGTTCTATCAGACTGCCTTCTTCATATTGCGCTAAGAATCCGCCGCAAGCAACTTGATCAACAGAAATATATAGCAAAAGGGGTTTCCCCAATTCTGGTAGTTTTAAGACAGAAGGGTTGATAAGATACTTTTTGATACACTCAAATGATTGCTGACACTCTGGCCCCCATTCAAACTTTACTCCTTTTTTGAGTAAATGATTGAAAGGCTTACATCTCATGGCAAGATTGGATATGAATCGCCGAATTGATTGCATACATCCCTTAAGGCTGCGTAATTCTTTGAGAATAGTCAGAGGTGGCATGTCAATGATAACCTTTGCCTTAGAGGGATCTACTTCTATCCCCTTTTTGCTGACCAAGAAGCCCAACAATTTGCCTGACTTGACTCCAAAAACACATTTTTGAGGGTTGAGCCTTAGCTTGTAAAGAACAAGTCGCTTGAAGACTTGACTGAGAGCATCAATATGATCTTCTTCTTCCTTGGATTTGACTAGGATATCATCAACATATGCATCTATGATCTTGTGCATCTGATCATGGAAGATGGCAGCCATCGCGCGCTGATAGGTTGCTCCAGCATTCTTAAGTCCAAATGGCATAACCGTGTAACAGAAAGTACCCCATGGCGTGGTGAAGGATGTCTTGGATTGGTCACGAGCGGCCAGTTTGATTTGATTACATCCGGAATATCCATCCATGAAGGAGAACATGTCATGACCCGCTGTGCTGTCGATTAGGAGGTCAATGTTTGGGAGTAGATAGTCATCCTTTGGAGTAGCTTTATTGAGATCACGAAAGTCGATACAGATCCAAACTTTGCAATTCTTCTTAGGAACTGCTACAATATTTGCCAACTAATCTAGATAATCTATTGCTCGAATGAATCCTGCTTTAAGTAAATCCTCAAGTCCTTCCTTGACCTGCTGTTCGATTCGAGGATCCATTTTTCTCAACTTCAGCTTAATTTGTCTTGCATCAGGTTTCAGAATGAGGCGATGTTTCACCAATTTAGGATCTAAACCGGTCATATCCTCGTAAGTCCATGCGAACACTTCTTAGTATTGTTTGAGAAAGTCGATGAGCCTTTCCTTCTCATCTGCGCTCAGACCAGTGCTGATTTTAAGAATCTTCGGACTATCTTCTAAACCAATATTGATGCCTTCAGTTGGGTCCTGAACTAGGATCGATGGCTCATCTTGTTTCTGAATCGCTGCAAACTCTGGCAACTCTTGAAGAGATGAATTAAATTCTATGGCTTCTTCTGACTGCTTCGTGACTTTACTGTTTCCAGTTCTTGCCTTAACCTGATAGATCTTCGCGGACTTCGACATGAATGATGGATTGATGACTAGTCTCTTTATTGATCGTGAAGACATTCTGAAATTTTTAAAAAGGAGTAGCATTTTAGAAAAAATTGACTTATCATGAAACAAATTACGTGAAGCAGAAAAGATACATGACAATGAATTTTGAAGACAAATTGTAGAGGAGGAAAGGAAGGATGACATCCCAATAGGCAAGAAAAATTTATAACTTTATTGAAGATTGAAATAATGACATAAAGGAAATGAAATGAAGCGGGACATCATCCCTACAAAATGCAAGAATCAAAGAACTGAAGTAGAAAAAGAATGATAACAAATGCTCCTAATGGGTGCCCTTGATGAAGACAGTATCCTTGTGAGAGTGATTGCCGCTGAATCCCAACCCTGCTCTGTACGGGTGATGATCCAAGATTTCTGGCTCCAGCCGGCCACCTGCATTCTTGCCTAGGTCTTTGAAAGGTTGATAGTCGTGTTTCAGTAGAAGATCAAATCCTTTCTTGACTTTTATGAATTTTAGGAATAGAAGATGATCTCTAAAAGTGCTGTAGTCGAGACGGCCTCCGATTTTGAAGAAATGTGGTCATTTCCATCAGACCATTATTGTGGTATACTTTGTCTCTGATGCTGCCTCTAGCTTCAGCATCTCGAGGCTTTCACTGAGAATAACTTCTTCGCTCTCCTTGATGCTGGGAATATCAGCAGTATAGGTCGGCCGGGGAATCATAGGCTGAGGCAGCCTTTCTTCTGGGTTTTCCCCCAGGACAGTAGTAATCATGCCGCCCTTAGACCACTTAATGCACTGGTGTAGAGTGGATGACACTACATTGGCGTTGTGAATCCACGTTCGCCCCAATAGAAGATTATATGTTGGCGGCACACTGACAACGTGGAAAAGCACTACGTGAAAAAAGTAGTTGATAAATATTTTCAGGAAAGTCTTGCCCTTTGTTGTCTGTCCATGATTATCAAATCCGTAAATGGTGATCGAATCTGGTGCGTATTCTTTTTCTTTTATACCCAAAGCCTTGGCAGTCATTTCAAGGCAAATGTTGAGGCTACTGCCTCCATCCACTAGCACATGGGGTACAGTCATCCCCCTGGCTCAAACGACAATGTATAGAGCATTGTTATGAAATGCATGGGGCTTGGGTAGATCTTCATAGAAAAATGTTATGGGAGCATTGGTCATGGCCTGATTAACGATCTGGGCCATGTCTTCAGAAGTGGTGCCTGGCTTAACCTTGATTTTTCGCAGTAAGTCGTCCAAGACTTGCTGATACTTGGGAGAAGCACGCACCAATTCAAGGATTGGGATATTTGAGAGGGCAGTAATTGGTCTTCGCACTGTATCGACCTTTTCCTTTGATGCTTTGTCTTTTTCAGATACTGATTTAATAAAGCTTTTGGGGAACCACAACATTCTTTTGGCCACTTCAGGAGATACCCCAGCAGGCTCTCCTGAGTGTTTCAGCTTACTGAAAGCTGAAACGAGATCCATCTTTCGAGCATTGGACTGGGCCTTATGTAATACTAACACCTGGTGTTGAATATCAATATCACTACTGGGGCATGGTTGGATGTGATCTTGTGACTGAAATAGGTGATCAGATATCACTACGGTTGAATGCTGAAGAAAGGGTTGATTTAATATTCCAATTTTCTCATCTTCGGCACCTTCTACCAACAGTTTTTTATTAATATAATCTTGTATGATGTTTTTGAGAATGAAACAGTTCTCAGTGTCATGTCACACTGTTCGGTGGAACTTGCAAAATCTGTCCTTCATTTTACCCATGACCACTGGTGGATCAGCTACCCTTGGAAGCTTAATCATGTCACTGCCAAGCATATATTCTAACACCATTTCGAGGGACTGATCCAGGGGAGTAAACTTGCGATTATAACTCCACCCTTCACGCTTTGGCTTTTTCTGAGGTCTCGATCCCTGTTCAAGAGTCTGCTGTGGTTGTTTTCCATACTGAGAAATTGATTTGTCTTTCTGATTATTTTTGTTGGGGTTTGAACCCCGTGACCCATAACTGTGATCTTTCCCATTTCCCTTATGTTGATTTTTGTTGTTATTTGCAGAGTAGGTGAAATGAGTTTTCTTCTTAGATTCATGCTGACTATTGCCCTTGGTGAAGGTGAAACCCTCGTATGATCCGTTTTTCATACTCAATTCGAGTCATTCGGCTCATTCTGTTAGCTCAATAAAAGTTTTTGATGGCGAGGTGAAAATCAATCCCCTTAGGGGTTGCAGGAAGTTGCTCAAAATCAAGGAAAATGCATGTCCTTTTGATATTGGATCCTGCATCTTGTTACAAGTGGATCTCCACCTGTGAATAAAATCCTTGGCTTTCTCATTTTCCTTCTGTTTCAAACTGCAGAGGTGGCTGAGGGTCGGGAGTGCCTCAGTATTGAATAAAAAGCGCTCGATGAACAAATTGACCACTTTGTCAAACTCTTTTAATTCCATGGGGTTAATGTGCTTTGAGTACCACTTTGCTGCGATACCTTCCAAACTACGGGGGAAACAGAGGAACATGGCTCGATTGTTCCTTCTGAACTTGGAACACTCTACAAAGAACATGGTGAGATATGCTTTTGGATCGCCGGAGCCATCGAATTTGATAAATTTCTTGGGGAGGTTGTCAAGATCATCATCCCCATCCAGTCCATCATAGAAGTCTTCACTTGTAAAGACCCTTTTGCCCTTGTCACGTGCTTGCAAATCTTTAACCATCTTAACCACGTCTTTGAGTTGTGGCTGAGTAGGGTCATTGACAGATTGATTCCTTGATTTATAGGCCGACCTCTGCCCTTGAGTCAACTTTCTAGCTACTTGCTGGGTTTCATATTCCTCGTCAGTATCACCCACCGATTCTGCCTCATCAGATGTTTCCTCATGATAATTTTGCCTCTTTGGGATTTTCATGTTCTTTTTCACTGTTCGGCCCCTGCCCTTCTTCTTATTACAAATCCTTCCTGAACTGGTTTATGTTTCTTCTGTCAGCATTTTCTTTATCATCTTCTGAAATAATAGATACATCTGAGGGTCAATGTCATTATTGCCCTGTTGGCTTTTGTTTCCAGCAGATCGTGGAGAGACCATTTCTTGTTCTGAGGCTTAAGAATAACTGATATGCTGAACTGGTGCGGTTTTCTTGTCAGACCTTGTCTGAACCATGTAAGGATGCAAGTGCTCTCTGCAGGGCAAGACTGAGGGTTAGCTGCTAAAAATAGTTTTGAATAGAAAATATTTGCTGGATATCTGGTAGACAATTTGAAAGATGTCCCATTACTAGGGACTGAGTCGTCGCTGGAATCACGACAATTACGCTGCTATTCTTTGCAAAATAAATAACTAAAAATGCGCCTTGTTACCTAGGCGAGGTCGTCAAACCATGATAGAATGAAAATGGAAAGAATTTTATTGAAAGAAACATAATTTAATAATAAACTTGACATAGAGAAGGGGGACAAACAATTTTCCACCACTCCTGATAATCATTGGACACTCGAGGACCCGAGAACAGAGTAAGATTGACAAAGGAATCCCAGCTACATCTGGTAGAATGGTATGCTCCGGACCACTGCGCTGATGCAAGATCGAACTCTAGCATGATCCCTGAAAGTAGGTGAGCTTCTACACATTTCTGTCTCTGAGAAAACTGCCTGACATAGCGCTCTGGATGGTAATATGTGCAGAAGAATGGGCCAAGTAGCCTGAACCGTTTGCCATATGCATAAGTATATCTGGGAGGTGATTCCTAACGATCAAAGTAGTCCCACACGACCTCTTCTTCTTGAAGATTATCGATCAAGAACCAGTATCGTGCAACTGGAAGAAGCTTCTCGCCATTGTATCTGAATGAGCTAGCTCTGGTCGGCACATGTCGAAGGAACCAGAACTGTAAGGCATAAATGCACCCTTCGACTAAAATTGACTCTCCGAGTGTGAAGTGGGTCAACCCTCAATACAGAAAAGCGAGTGCAACCATGGCTATGAAGAGGCGGTTGGTCTGTCGACTTCTCCATCTTCGCAAGAGCTGAACTATACTGATATCCATGTAATTTTGTCCGTCTAGAAAGAGAGCCAATTCCACAGTGCATAGGATCATCGCATGCTAGATTCTCTCTCGAGCTGTTCGGGATAAAGATCTGACTTCCATAAATGCCCCATACTATTTGTAGATTTTGAGCAGGTTCATATATTCATTTCCATTCTCCTCAATCAATGGCCAAGATTTACGTCCTGTCATGCAGTCTAAAGCGTTTCGGGGATCCAGACCCTTGACATTGATTAAGAATTGTTTCTTCAATGGATCTCCTGGATGACCGGCTGGCTCGGGTAATCCTGTAATTTCTGAAAACTCGTCCATCAACAAAGTCATTTCTCCCCATGAGAACCAGAAAGTACACGTACGTGGATTCCATCGCTTTGCCAGTGCGTGGATCAAATTACCGTTGACTGTCTGCTTTCCCACTGCGTATGTCAGTTCTAACCCATAATCGCTCAAATGGTCCAGAAACATATGATAGAACTTCTTGAGCCATGAATAATACCACCGGGGAATGAAGGATCTGGTGTTGAGAGTTTGATATTCGGGAAGACCTTGTAGAACTTCGTAGGAGATGTGACCCTCAGAAAAGACTGAATCAAATTGATTGGATGCCATCAGACTAAAAAACATAAAAAATTGGGATAAGACTTGGGAAGATATAAGGATTTTGAAAAAGGTGCAGGCAGGATAAAAATGAAGCTGGAAATTCGAGATCCAAAAGAACAAAAGGATGGAAAATCACCTGGAGTTTTGAAGGAAATAGAGGAGAATTTGGAAAATTGTTCAGGGTTTTTAAGAAATTCATAAATTGAAAAATGAGGTATCTTAAAAAAATCGTCCAATATTTTAGAAAAAATGGGAAAAAATATGGCAAAATAAGATGAAAAATAAATACATCACATCCTGCACATACAACATTACCTAAGAAGCTGACTTTAAATGCATCAATTTTGAAATAGCTTGTAGGACCCTAATCCTGACTCTAGGCTCAGATCATCTGTGTCCAACCATGCTATGTCAATATACTCAAGCCGAAGCCCGATGTACGTGGCATAAGGTCAATTTCTCTTGTTCTAGGTTCATGTTTTCCAACATCCTTGAGCGCCTGCTGATATATGTTGGACTATGGCCCTTGGTATGTGGCAGGGGGGCGTTAGCCTAAATAAGTGGCCTAGTTGTGAGGCTTTATCCTGAACTATGGTTCTGGAAGAAAGCCCAACAACGTGAAGACTGGGTAGACATAGGTGGGGTGGTTTTTTGAAAAATGAGCACATGCAAGCAAACAGAGGGCTTTAAAAGCTAGAGAGATAGAGATTTTGAAAATTTTGAAGAAACAAACATTATTTTCATACAAATCCTAGATTGAGGAGTCTTGTATTAGACCTAGGTCTATGTGAGCATGAATAATTCTCCTCAATATGGTCCTACCAAACCATGCCTAGTCTACATGCAATCCATGTCAGCTGGGTTTGAGTCTAGGCTCCTAGGTTCACATGATAACGGAAAGTAAAAGCTGACATTCCATGGAACACGATTTTGACAATTTAAACTAAGTCAAGCACATAATTGATCAAGTGAAGACAGTGTTATCGTCGCAAAATTTTCCCGTCTTCCCTTCCTTGCGGAAGAGAGAGGGAAATGCTTTTGCGATTCAAACTTGACCGGATTTTGGAAATTGTTTTGAAATACTCGCCTCCGTTTTGAAAATTGCGGGAAAATCCATGGGATGGGGCTCGACCTGTCGGTACGAGGTTCGACCGTTCCTGCCGCCTTTAACAGGGGTAATCGAACCAAGGACCAAAATTGTGCTTGACTTAGTGAAATTACCGAAATTGTGTTCTATCCTAAATGCATAGAGAATTCAGGCATGTGCTATGAGAATTTTGGAAAATGTAAATTGCTAAATATGATGTATGATTAGAAAACATTTGAAGTTGCAAAGCATTTCTCAGGAAAAGATGGAAATCAATTTCTCAGAAAAACTCAGACGAAGAAGGTTTGAAATCTCGAGGAAGTTTATAAAGATTTGGAAAATCTTGAAGAAGGGAGAATCTCGAGAAAATCTTGAGAAAGTTTATAGTCTTTGAAAAACCATGAAGAAATGAGAATCTCAAGAAAATCTTAAGAAAGTTTAGAAAGACTTGGAAAACCATGAGGAAATAAGGACCTCAGAAAAATCTTAAGAAAGCTTAGAAAGACTTGAAAAGCCATAAGGAAATAAGAATCTCAGGAAAATTTTGAGAAAGTTTATAAAGACTTAGAAAAATGAGAATCTCAGGAAAATTTTAAGAATTCTTGAGAAAATATGAACTTTTGAAAAGGAAAACACTTGTTGAGAAAATGCAGGCTTTGAGATTTTTCTTAAGAAAATGATAGGAAATTTATAGGAAAGATTCATTGGAGAAGGAAATTTAGAACTTAGGAAATTGAAATCCTGAGAATCTTGTCTTTGAAATGTCTGAAAATCAACTTTGATTTTTGAGAAAGATGAGAAATTCCTTTTGAAAAGAATCTTAAGAAAATAACATTCCAAGGAAAATCATAAGAAAAACTTTGATTTGGAAAATCCAACTTCGAATATCATCATAGTTTCTTGAGAAAATCGATTCCATGAAGTGAAAATCTTTTGAGAAAATCATGAGAAAAACAAATGATGCAGATGATGTGAATGAATGAATGCACTTTTGAAAAGATTTCTGAAAATTTTATTGGAAAAATGTGGATTAAGCCAAAGTAAATCCTTCATATATTCTGACTGTGGCCATGAATATATTCAGGGTTTATTTGAGTTAATTCACAATATTTGGAAAACATTGGAAATATGAGGTGCATTTTCAAGATAGCCTAAGAGTGTAGGCTCAATGTGACTGGTAGAGAGATGATGGGTCTGGGTTTTGTCCATATTCCGACTAGGGTAGTAAATATGGACTCCACCGAGTTCATCAACTCTCTAAGAGTTGGTGCACGTGCCATTCGTGTTCATCCACGGTGAATTTTGAAAATTTGAGATTTATGCATCATAGAATCAGGATATTACTGAAATCAAACTATATGAGATGCGGCCTAATCTAAGCAGTAAAAGTAAATCTTATTCCAAAGTTTACATTGGATTGTTACATTGCATAACATAAAGTAAAAGAAAATTGAAATGGAGCCAAGGAATCAGCATCTTCTAGATTTTTCTGCAAAATGAGAGTTAGTACAAAATAAACAAGGAAATGGACATATATATATATAATATATACAACGAAGAGACACATCAAAATGCTAACATAGGTGCTAAATGTCATGTAACAATGGAGATATAACTATATGAGAAAATATATGGATGTTCATACATGGAAATAAGAGCACATGAAGATATATATATATATATACATAATTATATATCTATGTATATATATATATATACATATATATATACATATATACGTATACATATAGATAAATATATATAGATATACATATATATATAGATATATATATACATATAATGAGAAAATATGTACATACTAATGGAAATTACGTATAATAAGTAAAACCAGAAATTACAGGTATATACAGTTTCTGTAGGTGATTTCGCACAGCCGTATTTCCCAAACTACAAGGTAATTTTCAATCAAAATGGGTATAGAGCTTCTCTATATATCAGTAATGAAGCCTGTAAAAGATGGTCTAGAGATCATGAACGGATATGGATATATTCGTTCGTGAAGGTGGCTGTTTATCATGACTGCACTCCTGCAGAAAGGGGAAGGATATGGGTATAAAAGTGCTACTGTGAAAGTGCTGTGAAAAGCACAAGGGAGATGTGATCATATACAAAACTCAACAAGGTAAAGTTATAATGATACAATTTGATAGACATAAACACTATATAAATTTGTGTATATGCCCATGAATGGGCGTAAACATCAACAAAGCACATGATATGCAGATGCATCTATGAGAAACAGAAAAGAAAATTACATAAGAATGTAACACTAGATCAGATATTTCTTCTAGCAAACAATCATTGAGATCCTAATAAAAACAAAGACCTGCATACCAATTAACAAGATAAAATAAGTTGGTGGTCCTTCAACAGATTATAATTCAAGTAGCCATGTTAATAGATGTCAACTACAGCTACACCCCCAAAACTAGAAAAGTAGATCTTTCAAAGAAATAAAACAAGTAAATGCTTTTTCCTATGCAGACAGTTTCTCACACTGATCATCGATTAATTGAAAGACAAATTGAGAATGAACTCCTGCTGGATAAAGAAAATGAAATATCAATAATTGGTAGATGCATTTAAAATTTTAAACAAATTTCTAGAGATAGTATATTGCTCTTTTTCTGGTTACTTGGTAGCAAGATTGATGTCCCTAACCAATTAAGAATGATTTTCCAAGATACCAGAATAATGCGGATGCTTCCAAAGGCATCAAAAGCCAGTTGCAGCTGGTGCTTGAGCATTTTAGTCTTCTACAGTCTTATTGTAGCTTTCTTTTCCAGTGAATACATCAGATTCTGTTATAAATTCCTAAGTCTGGCTTTATCAAACTGTTTGCAACCAGTCAACCTTATCTTCCTATGTGGTTGTACAGTTGTTTGCAGACTATACTCCAATGACTTACTAATTCTAAAATATATACTCATAAACTGTTTTGAAAGGATCTAACAAATTGGAAACATTTGCCCTATTGAGTGCTCCAACACTGATGTACGTAGCTGAAAGAGAAAAAAAAAATATGACATACAAGGATGTAGAGCATGCTGGGATGTTAAAAAAAAAATTTGAATATAGAAAGGGGAAATAGCACATATCAAACAGGGCACGGCTCACCTTGAACCAGAAGAGTCGATTCTTCTTTTGGTTTTTGCAGCTGGGAGACCTTTCTGCTTTAATTGAATTTTATAGATTTTCTCAATTCCAGCTAAATAGCATTGTAGATCCTGCTTCCATTGACTTGTAGACAGTAGGTACATTCTCTATTTGTTGGGCTGAAGAAAAGGCATCAGCCACACAGATTGCTATTGTATCTTCTGCAGATAGGCTTGGCAGCTGGGCTGAAAGAAGGTGAATGCGCGGCAACCCCTTTGAATTTCAGCTGGTGTGCTGAAGAAAAGGGTGAAAAACGATGGCTGTCCACTGCAGAGGATGAAGACGCTGGCTGGATCTCCTGCTATTGAGTTGAAGATGGGTGGTCTGAAGGAAAATGGATTGAAGAAGGATGGGCTTCACGCTGGGTTGTCGCTGGGCTGAAGTGGAGATGGATGATGGGCTGCGGCTGGGCTGAAGGAGAAGTCCACACCCTGGCTGGACCTATGCTGTTGGGGTGAAGACAATCTTCAGCAAGCTGCTGGAGGTGCCCTGCGGCTGGCTTGCTCTTCTGCTGGTGGTGGAAGGAAAGCTGGTGCTGGTGGTGGAAGACCCTGCAAAACCAAAAACCTCCAACTCAATTGGCCTCTTCCCACCTTTCAATCGGCTGATCCCTTTTCAATCGACCCTCTTTCCCCCTTTTTAAAAACTTTCCCCTCTTTAAAAAAAAAACGCAGTTTTCTTTTAAGAGCTTTGTTACCTTTTTGAAACTTTTGAAAACTGAATTTTTTGAAAATCCGTCGTTTTGGAGTGGATGAAATCTTAGGTTTTTCAAAAATTTTGTTTCATTTCCCTAAGTTCTAGGTAAAATGAATAATTTTTTTTTTTGAAGGCTTGGCTGTGGCGCCGTTTAATGCTGCTTCCTTGTGAAAATAAATGAGTAATGAAACGAGATAAATGGGAGATTTTTAAAAGAATGCCACATCAGCCAGCTTTTAAAATCCCTTTGAAAAAATGAAGTTTTTTTTTGTTTTGTTTTTTTTGTTTTTATTTTCAAGTGGGGTGCCACATGTGTGTGGACCCACGAACTATTTATAAGATAAAGAACCTAAAAAGAAAAGGAATTTACAAAATTGGTGCCATCTCCGGGTGGGCCCCGCTTGAAACTAAAAGACATACCTGAGATTCTGAGTGTGATGCTAGTTCAAAAGCGGGTCCCACTCCATTTATTTGAAAATACAAGATAAAACATTATTTATTTTCAAGAATTTAGAAAAATTGGGTTTTCAGGGCAAAAAAATATGGATAAACGTAAAAAAAAATTGTAAAGAGATTTAAAATCTTTTGCAAAAAGCTTTGAGATAAAATCTTTAAAATCAATATCCAAATATCCAGATCGTTTTTCTTGAGAAAATTTTTGTAATTCAAAGTCCTGGGGGTAAAATGGGAAAGATTGGTAATTTTGAAATCCCAGGGTTTTTTTTAAAAATCAATTTGAAAAAGTTTAAAAAATCAAATCTGGATGGACAATTTTGAAAATCAAGAGTTCTGGATCTCAAAATGACATGCTGTGCAGTGAAATGACGCAATGCTATGCAAAGACATGCTCTATGAAATGTCACTCTGAGCTCGGACTTGGAAATTTTAGCTTTTTGTCCAAAAAAAGGATTTTGAAATTTTGCCATTTGAAGATGTCTCTGAACCTAAATATGGAAATTTTGAGGCTCAAGAATGAAATTTAGGACTTTCTGCAAGGTTCAATTTTGAAAAATGACCATTTTGCCCTTCATGGGTTCTAGAGAACCGGAATGTGCCGATTGAGGGCGATGTCAAGAAGGTGAGTGAAAATTTGGGGTGTTTACAGATGCCCCTCTTTGCTACTAAGCCGGCTTATGGTCGAGCTTAGTGGCAAAGAAAACACACCAAATTTGGGCTATATAAAAATGCCCCAGTTAGAAGGATCTGACTGGGTATGAAGAAGTTAGCCCGAGGAAGATGGTAGATATGAAATGGAGAAATGAAGAGTAAAGACTCACTCTGTGAGAGTGAAATTCAGGTTTATGCCCTTGACCTAGATGGGACAGAAATACCTCGTATGAAACGAAGCTCAGGTTTTAACCCTTGACCTGATTGGGGGAATGAAATTATCTCATTAAAATGAGATTCAGGTTTGTACCCTTAACCTGATCGGGCAGAAAATGGAATACCTCCTTGAATGAGGCTCAGGTTTATACCCTTATCCTGATCGGGTAGAAAATAGAATTTTGGAAGGTGAATAAGACAACTTTTCTTGAAGATGAACGAGGCAATGGAAATGGAATTGTAAGAGGCAATTTTGGAAAATGATCAAGACGATCCGGTGAATTTTCATCATCGTGAAATATGAAGAAGGTAAGGAGTAAGATGACTATTTCGACAATGTGAAAGATGGATGTAGCAATCTTTTGACGAGAATAAGGTAACTCTTTTGACAACGCGAAAGACAGACAAGGCAAACTCTTTTAGAGAAGAGTAAGGCAACTCTTTTGACAACGCAAAAGATGAATAAGGCAATTTTTCCAACGAAGAATAAGGCAACTCTTTCGGCAACGCGAAAGACAGACAAGGCAAACTCTTTTAGAGAAGAGTAAGGCAACTCTTTTGACAATGCAAAAGATGAATAAGATAATTCAAAGGAACAAGGCGATTCTTTCAACAACGCGAAAGATGACAAAGGTAATCCAAAGGAATAAGGCAATTCTTTCGACAATGCGAAAGATAACAAAGGGTAATCCGAAGGAAAAAGATGAGTCTTTCGACAACGCGAAGGATGACAAAGGTAATCCAAAGGAATAAGGCGAGTCTTTCAACAACGCGAAAGATGACAAAGGTAATCCAAATGAACAAGGCGAGTCTTTCGACAACACGAAAGATAATAAGGCGATTCAAAGGAACAAGGTGATTCTTTCGACAATGCGAAAGATGGATAAAGGTAATCCTTTCGGAGATAAGGTTAATCTTTCAACCACGTGAAAGGTGATAAAGGAAACTCTCTCGAAGGGGTCAAGATGCATCAATATGGACATCAAGCTCTCACTTAACGTCAGGATAGCTAGAAAATATTGTCAAAATGTTGAAAATTTTGTTGATTCAAAGTAATTGAAAATGATGCACATTGTTGCAAAGATATTCCTTGTTTTCTACCTGAAGCATTACCTCCAAACGAGATTCACTTCGTAGAATCAAGATTTGGCATCCAAATTGCTTGCGATTGACCTTCTTTAAGGAGGTTATCAATCTCCTTGATATGAACAAGAAAGAGAATTTGATATTATGAAAGCAACTGATGAAAGGATATTGATAATAGAATTTCACAAATTTAAAGAAGATTCTTGATAAATGTGGCAGTTTGATATCCTAGGAGCTTCTCTCATGACAATCTTTCTGCACTCTTTTGGCTCTCTTGAGTTTTTTGCTACATTCTCCTTCATTTTGGAGATGTTCTGGCTTTTTCTCTCTTTCTTTTTCCTCTCTTGCTCTCTTTTGGGAAGAGTACGTCACAAACTCCTTCAACTTAGAGATGTTTCGATCCTTCTTTGACGATATTGGCTCTTGGGTTTAGAGATCTTTGGATGACAGTTGAAATTAAATATCTTTTAGGGATTGTCGGGAGGTTCATCGCATCTGCCTTCATCTCGACAGTGCTTTGGACTTTCCCTAGAAGGATCCGTCACAAACTCCGTCATCTTGGAGATGTTTCAAATCTTTTTTGGCCTCGGGGGTCTACTCGCTTAATTCGCCTTCATCTTGACGACAAGTGAGAGATCCCTTTTGCGGATATTTAATTGCAGCTTAGGTGATTTTAAGTAGACAGGGCTTGGATGAATTCTCTCTTTTTCTAGCGCTCAGGATATTTCCACTGCCTCATTTTCATAAGAATGGTCTTTAAAATGTGCCATTGAATGCGATCAATATCAATCATCTATGGCTTTGCAAAAACATTGAATCTTCTTTTCTGACCATATCGAGGATTTATCCTTCATCCTTTTTGGTTGGCCAATAGAAAGAATTTGGATTTTGAATCCTTCTTCACAAAAGCTTTGCCTTTTTGGAAGTAATACTGAAGGTAAACTGAGGTAAAAATTTGTGCAATAAAGTTCTGAAATCAACAAATAATTTGATTGACAAATTGACAAAGTTTTCTTGAAATCCTAGGTGAAAAAGAGCATTTGAAGTCCGGTTTAACGCATCCGTGACAAAAATTACCCTCTCCTTTCCCCAAAGGAGGCGACTATCAGTTCACTGGGAACACTATCAGTTCAATTAAGAACAACCATCGGTTCGTTGGAAACAATATCAGTTCAATTAAGAACGCCCATCGGTTCGCTGAGAACAATATCAGTTTAATTAAGAACGATCATCGCTGGGGAATAATATCAGTTCAATGAAGAATGACCATCGTTTTATTTGGAACACTATCAGTTCAATGAAGAACAACTATCAGTTCACTTGGAACACTATCAGTTCGATGAAGAACGACTATCAGTTCGCTTGGAACACTATCAGTTCGATGAAGAACGACTATCAGTTCGCTTGAAACACTATTAGTTCAATGAAGAACGACTATCAGTTCGCTTGGAACACTATCAGTTCACTGAAGAACGACTATCAGTTTGCTTGAAACACTATCAGTTCGATGAAGAACGACTATCAGTTCACTTGGGAACACTATCAGTTCGATGAAGAACGACTATCAGTTCGCTGGGGAACACTATCAGTTCAATGAAGAACGATTATCAGTTCGCTGGGAACACTATCAGTTCACTGAAGAACGACTATCAGTTCGCTTGGAACACTATCAGTTCGATGAAAAACGACTATCAGTTCACTTGGAAACACTATCAGTTCGATGAAGAACGACTATCAGTTCACTTGGGAACACTATCAGTTCGATGAAGAACGACTATCAGTTCACTTGGAACACTATCAGTTCAATGAAGAACGACTATCAGTTTGCTTGGAACACTATCAATTCAATGAAGAACGACTATCAGTTCACCTGGAACACTATCAGTTCGATGAAGAACGACTATCAGTTCGCTGGGGAACACTATCAGTTCAATGAAGAACGATTATCAGTTCGCTGGGAACACTATCAGTTCAATGAAGAACAAGGACCATTATAGAGAGTTGAATCACTTCTATGAATGGTTTTAGGATTATCCCCTTATCCTGAACGGGGAATGAGAATCGGATGACCTGGCTGTCGAAATTGGTAATTTGAAAATTGGAAATTGGATGACCCAGAGGTCGAAATCGAAGAATTGGATGACCCGAGGGTCGAAATTTAAAGAATTATGGAAAATGATTCAGGTTTATCCCTTAACCTGAAGGGGAAATGTTGAGGTAAATTTAATGCAAATGAATATGATTAAATGCAAATTGATGCAAATGAATGCAGAATTTATGCAAATGAGTGCATATATATGCAAAATGAGAGATTGGTTTATCCTGCCTGCATATAGGATGTTTTGAGGTAAAGATAAATTTTATAAAAAAAAATGCCCCAGTGTGACTGGGGAGGAAAATTTTGAATAAAAAAAAAGGATAATTGACAAGCTTCTTGACTAATAGATATTCTCAAGATCATTCCTCACAAGAGAGACATTTTGAAAAGGAAGAAGAAGCAAATAAGATGGCACCAAGCTATTAAAAAATTCGATGACTTTATTGATGCTTTTAAAATCAAGGAAGGAGAATGGGATTATATTATTCTTTTTGAAAAAGCAAGATGAAAAATGAGAAATTGTTGGCATTGTCATCTTCTGGAATGATTGTGGAAAAAGTTTAGTCAGGATGACTAGTCCTCTTTTCCATCTTCAACGAGGAGCTTCTTGTCAATGCAGTCTTAAACAATGTTCTTAAGGACGAAGCAGTTTTCTGTATCGTGCCCTACTGCTCGATGAAACTTGCAAAACTGTTCTTTGAATCTGCCCATAATTGCTGGAGGATCATTGGCTTTAGGTAACCGAACAAGGTCCTTCTCAAGCATATACTCGAGTATACTCTCGAGTGTCTGATCCAGAGGGGTGAATTTTCGATCAGTTCTCCAGTCCTTGCGCTTTGATCTTTCCTGATCTTTCTTTTGATGCTGAGGGCTGGATTGGAGAGGTTTATCACTGTTGATGTCCTTCCCTTTTTGCCTTTTGATTCTCTCCAAACTGTTGCCATGATCATTCTTGTTGCCTTTGCTATTATTGAAAGATTTGGCCGCAAAGGTGAAGTGAGCCTTCTTTTTGGCATCTTGACTGTTTCTTGCAATGGTAAGGCCTTCATAGACTCCATTCTGTACTCCCATTTCGAGCCATTGAGCTCGTTCAATGAGTTCAACGAAAGACTTGGAGGGTGAGGTAGAGATTAATCCTCTCAGAGGTTGCGAAAAATTGTTGATGATTAAGGATAAAGCATGCCTTTCTGATATAGGATCCCTCATTTTGTTGCAAGTCTCTCTCCATCTGCGAATGAAGTCCCTTGCTTTTTCACTATCTCCCTGCTTCAGATTACAGAGGTGATTTAACGTTGGTAGCGCTTCAGTATTGAACAGAAATCGCTCGATGAATAGATTGACCACCTTATCGAATTCTCGCAGCTCGATTGGATTGATATGCTCAGAGTACCACTTGGCGGCAGTGCCTTCTAAGCTACGAGGAAAACAGAAAAATAGGGCCCTATTGTCTCTCTTGAATTTAGAACATTCGGCGAAGAACATGGCGAGATGGGCTTTCGGGTGGCCAGAACCATCGAACTTGATGAATTTACGGGGAAGGTTCTCCAGATTTTTGTCTCCTTCTAGGCCATCATAGAAGTCCTCGCTGGTGAAGACTTTCTTGCCCTTGTCGCGAACTTGCAGGTCTTTAACAACTTTGGTCATTTCTTTGAACTGTGTCTGCAAGAGCTCTTCTGCAACTTGATCTTTTGATTTGCGACTCCTCCTTTGTTTTCGGGCCTGTTTCTGAAATGCCGGAGGCACCTCATATGCTTCATCGGTGTCTTCCTCTGATTCTGATTCATCTGAAATTTCCTCTGGCTGAATTTGCTTCTTGGAGTTCTTCTTATCCTTGTGCCCATGGAACTTATCTCTGAATGGGTTCTTCTCTACACTGGTCCCAGCCTGTTCACTCATCATTTTGGTCATCATTTTCTGGAACATAGCATACATCTGTGGGTCTATGCCATCCTCCTCTTGTTGTTGATCTTGATTCACGGGATGATCCATTTCGCCTTCTGAGGCTGAGGAGTGCTGTGATGATGTGGTTCTTCTTCCTGACCTTGTTCGAACTATCAAATATTGAGGATGCTCTCTCTCCAGGATGAAGTCTTGATTAGACTCTAAGGAAATTTTGGATTGGAAAAAAAAAATGATTATTGACGATATGGTAGACAATTGGAAGAATATCCCATTACTAGGGATGGAGTTGTCGCTGAAATCACGACAATTGTGTTGTCATTCTTTGTAAGAGAAATAACAACGAAAAATGTGCCTTGTTACCTAGGCGAGGTCGTCAACCACGAGAAAAAACACCATTTTGAAGGAAAGAGATATTTCTTGGAAAAACAATCCGCAAATGGATTTAGAACAAGGAGAAGGCAAGTGGGTAAACAATTTTCACCGCAATAGTCAAGGTATGCACGAGAAAAATAAGATGAAGAATTTTTGCAAATAGACAAAAGAATTGAAAATCCAATAAGAGAAAACATATGATTTTGGAAAATTGCAGGCAGGATAAAAATGCAGCTGGAAATTCGAGATCCAGTAGAACAGAAGAAGGAAAAATCACCTGGAGTTTTGAAAGAAATGGGATATTTGAGGAAATCATCCAGGGTTTTAGGAAATAAAGGAAAATGTGAGAAATATGGATATTTGAAAATATTTTGGGAAAATGTAAGGAAATAGAGGTAACCTACAAACAATCACATCCTGCACAAACATTTATGCACATACAGCACTCCCTAAAAGGCTGACTCTAAATGCATCCATTTGAAAACAGCTGTAGGACCCTAATCCTAACTCTAGGTTCAGATCATCTTTGTCTAATCCAGTTATGCCGATATACCCAAACCGAAATCCGAGGTACGTGGCATATAATTTAAACTCCGGTTCTAAGGTAAGGTTTTCCAACATCCTTGAGCGCCTACCGATATACTTCGGACTGTGGCCCGCGGTACGTGGTAGGGGGGTGTTAACCCAAATAATTGGCCCAGTTGTGAGGCTCTGTCCCGAACTATGGTTCTGGAAGAGAGCCCAGCAACGTGAAGACCGGGACAATATAGGTATGGGAGGTTTTGAAAAATGATCACATACAAGAAATAGAGGGCTCTAAATCCTAGAGAGATAGACTTTTGAAAATCTTTGAAGAAGCATACATTGTTTGCATTCAGATCCTAAATTGAGGAGAGTTGTATTTAGACCTAAGTCTATGTGAGCATGAAAATTTCTCCTCAATCTGGTCCTACCAAACCATGCCTAGTCTATATGCAGTCAATGTCAGCTAGGTCAGAATCTAGGCTCCTAGGTTCGCATGATAGCAAAAGTAAAGAGCTGACATTTTGTGAACATAATTTCGATGATTGAACTAAGTCAAGCACAATCTAGGTCAGACAAGGACAGGTCCCATCACGGTCGCCAAACCTATTATCGTCGCAAAATTTTCCCGTCTTCCCTTCCTTGCGGAAGAGAGAGGGAAATGCTTTCGCGATTCAAACTAGACCGGATTTTGGAAATTGTTTTGAAATACTCGCCTCCGTTTTGAAAATTGTGAGAAAATCCATGGGATGGGGCTCGACCTGTCGGTACGAGGTTCGACCGTTCTTGCCGCCTTTAACAGGGGTAATCGAACCAAGGACCAAAATTGTGCTTGACTTAGTGAAATTACCGAAATTGTGTTCTATCCTAAATGCACAGAGAATTCAGGCATGTGCTATGAGAATTTTGGAAAATGTAAATTGGAAAATATGATGTGTGATTAGAAAACATTTGAAGTTGCAAAGCATTTCTCAGGAAAAGATGGAAATCAATTTCTCAGAAAAACTCAAACGAATAAGGTTTGAAATCTCGAGGAAGTTTATAAAGATTTGGAAAATCTTGAAGAAGGGAGAATCTCGAGAAAATCTTGAGAAAGTTTATAAAGTCTTTGGAAAACCATGAAGAAATGAGAATCTCAAGAAAATCTTAAGAAAGTTTAGAAAGACTTGGAAAACCATGAGGAAATAAGAATCTCAGGAAAATCTTAAGAAAGCTTAGAAAGACTTGAAAAACCATGAGGAAATAAGAATCTCAGAAAAATTTTGAGAAAGTTTATAAAGACTTAGAAAAATGAGAATCTAAGGAAAATTTTAAGAATTCTTGAGAAAATATGAACTTTTGAAAAGGAAAACACTTGTTGAGAAAATGCAGACTTTGAGAATTTTCTTAAGAAAATGATAGGAAATTTATAGGAAAGATTCATTGGAGAAGGAAATTTAGAACTTAGGAAATTGAAATCCTGAGAATCTTGAAAGATGAGAAATTCCTGAGAAAAACATTCCAAGGAAAATCTTAAGAAAAACTTTGATTTTTGAGAAAGATGAGAAATTCCTTTTGAAAAGAATCTTAAGAAAATAACATTCCAAGGAAAATCATAAGAAAAACTTTGATTTGGAAAATCCAACTTCGAATATCATCATAGTTTCTTGAGAAAATCGATTCCATGAAGTGAAAATCTTTTGAGAAAATCATGAGAAAAACAAATGATGCAGATGATGTGAATGAATGAATGCACTTTTGAAAAGATTTCTGAAAATTTTATTGGAAAAATGTGGATTAAGCCAAAGTAAATCCTTCATATATTCTGACTGTGGCCATGAATATATTCAGGGTTTATTTGAGTTAATTCACAATATTTGGAAAACATTGGAAATATGAGGTGCATTTTCAAGATAGCCTAAGAGTGTAGGCTCAATGTGACTGGTAGAGAGATGATGGGTCTGGGTTTTGTCCATATTCCGACTAGGGTCGTAAATATGGACTTCACCGAGTTCATCAACTCTCTAAGAGTTGGTGCACGTGCCATTCGTGTTCATCCACGGTGAATTTTGAAAATTTGAGATTTATGCATCATAGAATCAGGATATTACTGAAATCAAACTATATGAGATGCGGCCTAATCTAAGCAGTAAAAGTAAATCTCATTCCAAAGTTTACATTGGATTGTTACATTGCATAACATAAAGTAAAAGAAAATTAAAATGGAGCCAAGGAATCAGCATCTTCTAGATTTTTCTGCAAAATGAGAGTTAGTACAAAATAAACAAGGAAATGGACATATATATATAATATATACAACGAAGAGACATATCAAAATGCTAACATAGGTGCTAAATGTCATGTAACAATGGAGATATAACTATATGAGAAAATATATGGATGTTCATACATGGAAATAAGAGCACATGAAGATATATATATATATATATATATATACATAATTATATATCTATGTATATATATATATATATACATATATATATATACATATATACGTATACATATAGATAAATATATATAGATATACATATATATATAGATATATATATACATATAATGATAAAATATGTACATACTAATGGAAATTACGTATAATAAGTAAAACCAGAAATTACAGGTATATACAGTTTCTGTAGGTGATTTCGCACAGCCGTATTTCCCAAACTACAAGGTAATTTTCAATCAAAATGGGTATAGAGCTTCTCTATATATCAGTAATGAAGCCTGTAAAAGATGGTCTAGAGATCATGAACGGATATGGATATATCCGTTCGTGAAGGTGGCTGTTTATCATGACTGCACTCCTGCAGAAAGGGGAAGGATATGGGTATAAAAGTGGTACTGTGAAAGTGCTGTGAAAAGCACAAGGGAGATGTGATCATATACAAAACTCAACAAGGTAAAATTATAATGATACAATTTGATAGACATAAACACTATATAAATTTGTGTATATGCCCATGAATGGGCGTAAACATCAACAAAGCACATGATATGCAGATGCATCTATGAGAAACAGAAAAGAAAATTACATAAGAATGTAACACTAGATCAGATATTTCTTCTAGCAAACAATCATTGAGATCCTAATAAAAACAAAGACCTGCATACCAATTAACAAGATAAAATAAGCTGGTGGTCCTTCAACAGATTATAATTCAAGTAGCCATGTTAATAGATGTCAACTACAGCTACACCCCCAAAACTAGAAAAGTAGATCTTTCAAAGAAATAAAACAAGTAAATGCTCTTTCCTATGCAGACAGTTTCTCACACTGATCATCGATTAATTGAAAGACAAATTGAGAATGAACTCCTGCTGGATAAAGAAAATGAAATATCAATAATTGGTAGATGCATTTAAAATTTTAAACAAATTTCTAGAGATAGTATATTGCTCTTTTTCTGGTTACTTGGTAGCAAGATTGATGTCCCTAACCAATTAAGAATGATTTTCCAAGATACCAGAATAATGCGGATGCTTCCAAAGGCATCAAAAGCCAGTTGCAGCTGGTGCTTGAGCATTTTAGTCTTCTACAGTCTTATTGTAGCTTTCTTTTCCAGTGAATACATCAGATTCTGTTATAAATTCCTAAGTCTGGCTTTATCAAACTGTTTGCAACCAGTCAACCTTATCTTCCTATGTGGTTGTACAGTTGTTTGCAGACTATACTCCAATGACTTACTAATTCTAAAATATATACTCATAAACTGTTTTGAAAGGATCTAACAAACTGGAAACATTTGCCCTATTGAGAGCTCCAACACTGATGTATGTAGCTGAAAGAGAAAAAAATATGACATACAAGGATGTAGAGCATGCTGGGATGTTAAAAAAAAAAATTGAATATAGAAAGGCGAAATAGCACATATCAAACAGGGCACGGCTCACCTTGAACCAGAAGAGTCGATTCTTCTTTTGGTTTTTGCAGCTGGGAGACCTTTCTGCTTTAATTGAATTTTATAGATTTCCTCAATTCCAGCTAAATAGCATTGTAGATCCTGCTTCCATTGACTTGTAGACAGCAAGTACGTTCTCTATTTGTTGGGCTGAAGAAAAGGCATCAGCCACACAGATTGCTATTGTATCTTCTGCAGATAGGCTTGGCAGCTGGGCTGAAAGAAGGTGAATGCGCGGCAACCCCTTTGAATTTCAGCTGGTGTGCTGAAGAAAAGGGTGAAAAACGATGGCTGTCCACTGCAGAGGATGAAGATGCTGGCTGGATCTCCTGCTATTGAGTTGAAGATGGGTGGTCTGAAGGAAAATGGATTGAAGAAGGATGGGCTTCACGCTGGGTTGTGGCTGGGCTGAAGTGGAGATGGATGATGGGCTGCGGCTGGGCTGAAGGAGAAGTCCACACCCTGGCTGGACCTATGCTGTTGGGGTGAAGACAATCTTCAGCAAGCTGCTGGAGGTGCCCTGCGGCTGGCTTGCTCTTCTGTTGGTGGTGGAAGACCCTGCAAAACCAAAAACCTCCAACTCAATTGGCCTCTTCCCACCTTTCAATCGGCTGATCCCTTTTCAATCGACCCTCTTTCCCCCTTTTTAAAAACTTTCCCCTCTTTAAAAAAAAACGCAGTTTTCTTTTAAGAGCTTTGTTACCTTTTTGAAACTTTTGAAAACTGAATTTTTTGAAAATTCGTCGTTTTGGAGGGGACGAAATCTTAGGTTTTTCAAAAATTTTGTTTCATTTCCCTAAGTTCTAGGTAAAATGAATAAATTTTTTTTTTGAAGGCTTGGCTGTGGCGCCGTTTAAGGCTGCTTCCTTTTGAAAATAAATGAGTAATGAAATGAGATAAATGGGAGATTTTTAAAAGAATGCCACATCAGCCAGCTTTTAAAATCCCTTTGAAAAAATGAAGTTTTATTTTGTTTTTTTTTTTTTCAAGTGGGGTGCCACATGTGTGTGGGCCCACGAACTATTTATAAGATAAAGAACCTAAAAAGAAAAGGAATTTACAAAATTGGTGCCATCTCCGGGTGGGCCCCGCTTGAAACTAAAAGACATACCTGAGATTCTGAGTGTGATGCTAGTTCAAAAGCGGGTCCCACTCCATTTATTTGAAAATACAAGATAAAACATTATTTATTTTCAAGAATTTGGAAAAATTGGGTTTTCAGGGCAAAAAAATATGGATAAACGTAAAAAAAAATTGTAAAGAGATTTAAAATCTTTTGCAAAAAGCTTTGAGATAAAATCTTTAAAATCAATATCCAAATATCCAGATCGTTTTTCTTGAGAAAATTTTTGTAATTCAAAGTCCTGGGGGTAAAATGGGAAAGATTGGTAATTTTGAAATCCCAGGGTTTTTTTTTAAAAATCAATTTGAAAAATTTTAAAAAATCAAATCTGGATGGACAATTTTGAAAATCAGGAGTTCTGGATCTCAAAATGACATGCTGTGCAGTGAAATGACGCAATGCTATGCAAAGACATGCTCTATGAAATGTTACTCTGAGCTCGGACTTGGAAATTTTAGCTTTTTGTCCAAAAAAAGGATTTTGAAATTTTGCCATTTGAAGATGTCTCTGAACCTAAATATGGAAATTTTGAGGCTCAAGAATAAAATTTAGGACTTTCTGCAAGGTTCAATTTTGAAAAATGACCATTTTGCCCTTCATGGGTTCTGGAGAACCGGAATGTGCCGATTGAGGGCGATGTCAAGAAGGTGAGTGAAAATTTGGGGTGTTTACAGACAGGTCCCATCATGGTCGCCAAACCTGTTATCGTCGCAAAATTTTACTTTTGAAGGTCAAACTGACCTTTGAAAAAGTTTTTGAAAATAACTCACCTTCATTTTTAAAATGCGGGAAAATTCCGTAAAATGGGACTCGCCTGTCGGTACGAGGTTCAACCGTTCATGGCGCCTTTACCAGGGGTAATCGAACCAAGGATCAAAAGTGTGCTTAGCTTTGCTCAACTTGTCTAAATCGTGTTCTATTTCCTAAATGCACAAAGAATCAGGCATGTGCTATGAATCTTCTGAAAATGCAGATTGAAAACATGATGTTTGCTTTGAATATTTACTGAGAGAATTCTTGGAAAAGATAATACTTTGAAAATTGTGAGCGTTGTTGAGAAAATATTTCTGAAGAAAATGAAAATCGATTTATGAAGAAATACAAGCGTCTTGTGAAAATTGATTTTTTTGAAGAGTTTCAAATAACTTTGGAAAACTTTGATTTTTTTGAATTCAAACTTTGAAATAAAGAATATAACTTGAAAAACTGAATTTTGAACTTAAGAAATACATGAAATATCATTTGAAAGTTTAGAGTTTTGAGAAAATCAATTTTTGAGAAAGACTTAGGAAATTTTGAGAAAATCAATTTCTCTGAATTGGAATTTGAATTTGCAAATTGAATGGAATGAATGAATATGGATTTGAAAGATATTTTTTTGAAGAATTGAGAAAATCCTTTTGTATTTTTGAGAAATGCAGTGCATTTTTGAAGTTAGCCTAAGAGTGTAGGCTGAATGTGGCTAATATGAAGATCACAAATCTGGGTCTCATTCGTATTCTGACTATGGCCATAAATACGAATTTCATCGAGTTTGTCAACTCCCTAAGAGCTTGTGCATGTGACATTCATGTAGACCATGGTGAATTTGTAAAAATATGCATATGAATGACAAGAATAACAGTTATATATCAAAGTTTAAACTATATGCAATGCAAATCCTAATCTAAGCAAAAATTGAAATTCTTATTCCAAAGTTTACATTTAATTTACATCACTAATTGAATTTAAATAAAGAAAATTAAATGAAAGTAAAGTCTTCAATATCCCTGCAAAACTAGAAAACTTGTTAGTGAAAGATATGTCAGCTTTTCTAGATTTATCCAGCAATATCTGGAAATTGTTGGATTTATCTATACATAACCCCTTTTCTATGATTTCCTGAGATAAATATAATGAAATATGAAATAAAGAAGAAGAAATAAAGATAAACAACTTTGAAATTCAGAATTTTGTAAAAAATAACAAAAATACCCCTGAAAACAAGACTATGGCCTTGAAATCAGGGTTTTCAGAAAGATATTTTGTAAAATGCAAATTTTGAAATTCAAATGAAAATAAATCAAACACAATATGATATGATATTATTAAAAATAAAAAAATCAAAGTTAAAATTTCAAAATTGAGGTCAAATGACCAAAATGCCCCTGATAGCAAGACCATGGCCTTGAAATCAGGGTTTTCAGAAAATATTTTGGTAAAAACTTGGGGTTTAGGGTTTAAAAAAGATCAAATAGCAGATAAATCGAACATGAGGTGTTCTAGCATGATTCTAAACATGAAAAAACCTTAAAAATATGAACTTATACACGAAAATTCAAAACTATCATGAAAATCATGATTTTGGCAGTGTTTCGGGATTCTACAGGTACCCTGTTTTGCAATTTAATCCATTCAAGCATCAAATGATATCCAAAATTGATAAAAATAGACACATGAACTATTTATCACCCTAAAATTAGATTAGAATCATAAAAATATATTTTTGTCATTATTCCAATTCAAAAATTGCATTAAAACCCTAAAATATGCTATTTTTACCCGTGGGCATGTACCACTCATGGTGTCAGACCCGAATCAAGGGTCAATTCACCATGAAAATTTCTGAAATTTTATAGAAAAAAAATAGACAAAAAAACAAAGAATCTCCTATTTACATATCATAAAAATCATCTCCGGTTGGGGAGATATCATTCCGACAATCTGTACTTGAATTTAACGAATATAAAATTGATTAAAACATACACTTTCGGTTGCAAATACAAGGAAAAATAGCTAAATTCACCAAAAATTTCTGAGATTTTAGCAGCGAATAATAAACAGATAAATAATGAACTTCTTTTTTTACAGATCATGAATCATATCTACGATTAAGGATCTATGATCAACACAAGTTGAATTAGAGTTTTAACAAATTGTAACAAGTTTTAAAAAGTTGATCTAACTTTCTGACAAAGGAAAAAGATCAAACAGTGACAAAAAATTATAAAAATTTTACAGTAAATATCTGACATTAACACAAAGCCACTGCACTTTACAGATCTTGAATCAGATATTGGATGAGAGAAATATCACATCTACAAGTTATACTTGAATTCGAACAACGATTTTAATCAACAAAAATCCCGATTCGACTTTGTATTTTTCTAATAGGGTTTCCGAATCCCAAAACCTCTGATTTTTTTACAAAGACTCAATAACATATCCTTGGATCACATATAAAAAAATTATTAATTTCTAACAAAGATTTAAATGCAAAATAATATGCTTTTTACAGATCTAGAATCAAAACACATGGAAATCTAAGAAAACACTAAAGAAAGCATGATTTAACAATGAAAAACAATAAAAAATATCTAAACAACAAAACAAAATTTATTTTAATGTTGAAACATATGCAATGAACATTAATATGATAAAAAAATAAATAAAGCACAGGGAATCCATGGCTGAAATTACTTTCACCTTTGAAAACATGGATTAATCCATTTAATGAATAAATCTCATGTTTTCTTGGTTAAGAATATGAAAAATGATAATATAAATTATTCTAATGGATTAGAATATCAAAATACAACACTAAACAAGGTTAGATCATCTTCTTGGACCGAAATTGAGGTTCTTGGATGAGAATCCATGGTTAAAACCATGAAAGAGATGGTGCCAATGGTGAAATCCATGTTAAAACATAAAAAAATATTAAATAAAGTAAATTTTTTTTATGAAAACCTTACCTTGATGTTGCAGCTGCAATGGAGAAGATGAAGTGCTGGAGAGAGGAGAGAGAAGCTCCAAGAAAGTCCAAGGGGAAGGATAGGGGGTTGACCTCCCCTATGGGCTCTTTAAATAGAATTACTTTTTAGGTTTTTCTAAAGAGTTTTAAAAAAAATGGACTTCTAGGGGGGGGGCGATTTTTCCTAATTGGTTTTGACTTCTAAACTTTCCTAATTAGGCCCTAATTAACCTAAGACTCCTAATCCTATTAAAATAACCCCCAAATGTGGCGCCACTTTGGCATTTTTCCACAGTGGGTTTTTAAAAATTAAAACTTTTAAAAACAATATTTTAAAACCAAAGTTAAAATAGATTTTCAAAATCATTTTTGACTCTTCTAAGTCTCTAATCTAATTAGAACTAGGACTAACCCTGACTTTATCGAATGTGGTGCCACCTCGAGTAGGCCCCACTTGGTTTTTTTTTTCAAAAAAAAAATGATTTTAAAACCTGAAAATGAGAGGTTTTTCAATAGAAGTTCAAAATCAAAATTAGATTTTGAAAGTTTTGAAATGGCATAGAGTTCTCACTGGGTCAGAACGCCTCCAGATATGGCGCCAACTGAGTGGGCCCTACATCAGGGTTCTGAAAATTTTGAAATAAAGACTGAAAATAGCTTTAAAAAGGGGTTAAAATCAACATATAAGATTCAAAGTTTTAAAAATAGAGTTCTAAGCGAACTGGAACTCTGGGCCAGAGTCCTGAATCAATTAAGACTCTAAAATTTTAGATTTTAAAAGCCAAATGAAGAAGTTTTTGAAAGATTTTATCAGAACTGGTAAAAACAAGTTCAAAAATGCAGTCAGGGTTAGAGTCCTAACTCAACCGAAACTCTGAAATAGAGTTCTGAATCAACTGAGACTCTACAAAATGACCTAATTTTTGAAAAACAAATGGAAATGAATGACAACAGAAGTGAAAACAAACTTTAGAATAGACTCCTAATTGGATTAGGACTCTGGGACAGAGTCCTGATCGGACTAAAACTCCAGATTTTTTTTGGTATTTTCTGAAAAACAGATGAAAGAACTTGTGAAAATAGTAAAAATAATGACAAGTACTGAAATCAAACAGACTTCTGATCCAACTGGGACTCTGGGGACAGAATCCTAATTGGACTAGGACTCTCAGAGTTTTGGATTTTCTGAGAAACCAAATGAGAGGATTTTGAAAAACAAGTAAAAACAAGATAGAATTGAAGTTCGGTTTAGAGTCCTGATCTGACTAGGACTCTAAAGAAGAGTCCTAATTCGATTAGAACTCTGAAAACTTTTGATTTTCTAAGAAGTAAATGGTGAGATTTAAACAAAGCTTTTGAAAACCAGTAAAAATGCAGTGAGAAAACAATCTTTGGATAGAGTCCTGATTCGATGAGGACTCTGAGATAGATTCCTGATTTGATCAGGACTCTGGGATAAAATCCCAGAATTTGAAAATTTCATGATAAAGGTATAACAATTTTGATTCTCGAAGGGATAAATAGAAGGATTTTTTGAAAGATTTTCTCAAAATTGAAATCACGGTCAGAGTCCTGATCCAACTAGGACTCTTTGAATAGAGTCCTAGTTCGACTGAAAGTCTGAGTTTTTGGCTCATTTTGAAAGATTTGATTAAAAACATGTAAAAATAACGATGAAGGATAGAGTCTTGATCCGACTAGGACTCTGGAAAAAGAGTCCTGATCCAACTAGAATTCTGAAAAAAGAGTCCTGATTGGAATGGAATTCTGAAATTTTAGACAAAAATGACGAGAATGGGCAAGAGATATGACTACATCTGGTTTAAAATCAGAATGGAGTTTTGAAAAGGTTAAAAAATGTGAAAATATAGAGTCCTGATCCAACTAGAACTCTGAAATTTTTAAGATTTTTGATAAATAAAGAAATCCAAAAGCGATACCACCTAAATGGGTCTCATCTAAGAATTGAAATCAATTGAAATTGAGTTTCAAACAAATCAAAATTGTTTTCTGAGAAAACACTAAGAATATAAAATCTTGGGAAGTTGACAAATGGTAGAATGTCGATTCAAAACACAGGTTTTGAAATTGACTTTGAAAGTAAAGTTTTAAAAGCTTGAATTTGGATTCAATATTTTGAAAACCGAAGTTCTAGATCTCGATAATGAGATGCAATGACATGCAATGCTATGAAATGACATGTTACATGCATGCAATGATATGCAGTGACATATGAAATGTAAACATTGGATAAGGGTAAAAATTTAGGGTGTTTACAGCCTTGATCAGTAGGAATTCAACCTAAAGATCGTTTTTTTTGAAGGAAAATTGGTCCAAAAGGAGTTCAACCTAAGGGCCTTGATCAGTAGGAATTCAACCTAAAGATCAAATTTTTTGAAGGAAAATTGGTCTAAAAGGAGTTCAACCTAAGGGCCTTGATCAGTAGGAATTCAACCTAAAGATTGACTTTTTTGAAGGAAAATTGGTCCAAAAGGAGTTCAACCTAAGGGCCTTGATCTGTAGGAATTCAACCTAAAGATCGACTTTGAATGGTCCGAAAGGGGTTCAACCTAAGGACTGCGGATCAGTAGGAATTCAACCTAAAGATCGCGGATTAGTAGGAGGTCAACCTAAAGATCAACTTTGAATGGTATGAAAGGAATTCAACCTAAGGACTGCGGATCAGTAGGAGTTCAACCTAAAGATCGCGAATCAGTAGGAGTTCAACTTAAAGATTGACTTGGAATGGTCCTAAAGGGGTTCAACCTAAGGACTGCGGATCCGCAGGGGTTCAACCTAAAGATCGCGGATTAGTAGGAGTTCAACCTAAAGATCGACTTTAAATGGTCCGAAAGGAATTCAACCTAAGGACTGCGGATTAGTAGGAGTTCAACCTAAAGATCGCGAATCAGTAAGAATTCAACCTAAAGATCGACTGAAGTTATGGTCCTAAAGGGGTTCAACCTAAGGGCTGCGGATTCATAGGAATTCAACCTAAATATTGCGGATCAGTAGGAGTTCAACCTAAAGATCGACTGGGTTGATAAGGAATTTTGGTTCAAGAAGGGCATCAACCTATGAGCCATATTGGTTTGACAGGGGTTCAACCTACGAACTATCAATTATATAGGGGTTCAACCTAAGGATCACATTTTAAAAGAAGAGTTCAACTTGTTGATTGAAATGCACCATCATAGTTTAGCTGCATGTGGCCTGATTTTTAAGATTAACCTCTTATCCTGAATGGGGAAGAAGGAAATTTGAGAAGAACTGATGAAAAAAGATAGAAATTGATGGAAGATTGATAAAAATGGAGAAAATTTGAGGAAGTTGATGAAAATTTATCTTTAAAAAGAATTCTCATAAGTAGCATTATTGCTCCTATGAGGGGTCTTAGGATTATCCCTTATCCTAAATGTGAAAGAATAGAATTTGAGGAAATTTTAAAAGGAATAAAAATTGACAAAAATTTATAAAATCGAGGAAAATTGATGAAAAAATGTTTTACAAAAGAATTCTCATAGGTAACATTATTGCTCCTATGAGGTGTCTCAGGATTATCCCTTATCCTGAATGGAAAATGAATAAAAATTGACAAAATTGATGAAAAGTTGATGACTCAAAAGAATTAATAAAGATCGATAAAGAATTAGTAGAATTGATAAAATTAATAAAGAATAAAAATTGATAAAGAATTGACAAAGGTTTGATGAAAATTGGTAAAAATTGCCAAAAAATTGATGACACTTGAAAGATGACGAAAGACTTCAGGATTATCCCTTATCCTGAAGGAAGAAGGACCTTGCGGGATGAGGTTCAGGTTTATCTCTTAACCTGAGTGAGAAAATTCAGGTTTATCCCTTAACCTGAGTGGGAAGGTTCAAGTTTATCCCTTAACCTGAGTGGGAAAATTCAGGCTTATCCCTTAACCTGAGTAGGAAAGATTCAGATTTATCCCTTAACCTGAGTGAGAAGGTTCAGGTTTATCCCTTAACTTGAGTGGGAAGGTTCAGGTTTATCCCTTAACCTGAGTGAGAAGGTTCAGGTTTATCCCTTAACTTGAGTAAGAAAGATTCAGGTTTATCCCTTAACCTGAGTGGGAAGGTTCAGGTTTATCCCTTAACCTGAGTGGGAAGATTCATGTTTATCCCTTAACCTGAGTGAGAAAGATTCAGGTTTATCCCTTAACCTGAGTGAGAAATGTAAAAAATGGGAAAGGAATACCTCATTAGAAAGAGGCATCAGGTTTATCCCTTAACCTGAAAGGGTAGTTGACATAAGAATTGACAAGAAAAATTAATAAAATCGATGAAAAAATAATAAAATTGATAAAGATGAATAAAAAATTGATATGACTGATAAAGATTGACAAACGAAAAATTGATAAAAATTGAGGAAAAGAGTTTGTTTGATCCTGCCTGCACGTGGGATCTTTAAAGTGAGATGATAAGGTTCTTTTGAAAGACAAGTGAAAAATCATTTTTTTGGGGAAGAGGATTAACCCCGAGGTTGATTTTGAAGAGATATCAACATGAGGGTTGATTTTTGAAGACAATGGTTTGAAAGCGATTTTGAAAAGGAAAATCAACATGATGGTTGATTTTGAAAAGGATGGGACCAAAATATTATACTTTTGATGATCATGACGAAGATTTTGCAGAAAAATTTTCATGATTTTGAAAAAAAACCTCATAGGTAATTTCATTTCTCTCATAAATGATGTCGGAATTGTCCCTCATCCTGAAAAGAGTAGGAATTTGATGGCAAAGAAGATTTTTGAACTATAAATATAATTTTAACAATAAAAGATGCCCCAATATGGTGAAAGAAATAAGAATTGAACACCAAAGATATGAAGGAGATTGATATTTCATTTATAAGCAAAACCGATAACAAAGACTGAAATATTTATAAGTACTTTGACCAAAAGGTCGCAAAAGACTCAGGCTGACTTGCCCTTACAAGATGGTTGGTAGAAAAAATGGAGGAAAGCAGAAAGACTCTAGCATCATCAGTTTTTTGAGTGATCTGGGAAGGGCTTAGTTAGGACAACAGGCTGCTCATCGTCTTCATCCTCTATCAGAAGGTTTTTATCAATGCAGTCCTGGATGATGTTTTTTAGAACGAAGTAGTGCATTGTGTCATGCCCCACTGCTCAGTGAAACTTGTAGAACTTGCCCAAGATTACTGGAGGATCAATAACTTTTGGTAGACGGATCATATTTTTCGTGAGCATATATTCTAGAACCTCCTCGAGTGTCTGTTCCAAAGGGGTGAACTCGCGGTCGGGACTCCAGTCCTTGCGCTTTGGTTTTTTCTGATATTTCTCCCGCTGCTGAGGATTGGATTGGGAAGGCTTATTATTGTTGAAAAACTTCTCTTTTTGACCTTTGAATCCTTCTGAATTGTTGCCATGATCATTCTTGTTACCCTTGTTGTCGGATGAGGAACCGGCAGAAAGAGTGAAATGGGCTTTCTTTTTCGCATCTTGGCTACTTCTTGCCAAGGTAATGCCGTCATAGACTCCGTTATTCATTCTCATCTCGAGCCATTCAGCTCGTTCGATGAGTTCGATGAACAATTTTGATTTGTAGGTAGAAATAAGGCTCCTGAGAGGTTGAGAGAAGTTGTTTAAAATAAAATGGAGCGCGTGCTCCTCTGAGATGGGGGTTTTCATTTTGTTGAAGGTATCTCTCCACCTCTGAATGAAATCTATGGCCTTTTCTTTGTCCTCTTGCTTCAGATTATATAAGTGATTGAGGGTGAGCAATGCCTCAGTGTTGAACATGAATCGTTCTATAAACAGGTTAACAACTTTATCGAAATCTCGCAATTCCACTGAGTTGATGTGCTTTGCGTACCATTTAGCCGCTATGCCTTCTAAACTGCGAGGGAAGCACAAGAAAAAGGCACAGTTGTCTTCACTGAATCTGGCACACTTTGCAAAAACATTGCAAGATGAGCTTTTGGATTGCCGGATCCATCAAATTTAACGAATTTTCTGGGGAGGTCTTCCAAGCTGTTGTCCCCGTCTAAACCGAGGTAGAAGTCTTGCCTAGTATATACTTTCTTTCCCTTATCTCGGATTTGTAGATCCTTGACTATCTTAGTCAATGCTTGGATTGAATCTTCTGCTAGGACCCCATCTCTAGGCTTGTTCACTGATTCGGGCTCTTCCGCCACCTTCTTGGGTTGTCGCAGATGTCTTGGGACAAACACAAACTGTTCTTCCTCGGAATCCTCCTCTGCCGATTCTGTACCCTCAAAGGTGTTGTCCTGTTGGATTTTCTTCTTGCTGATCCTAACGTGCTTTTTCATTGGCTTTCTTTTGATCTTGTTTTTAGAGGATGTTTTCTTTAAACCTGCCCCAGCTTGTTCGAACATCATTTTTGCCATCATTTTCTGAAATATTTTGCACATCGCTGGATCAACATCGTCTTCTTCTGAATCATGTCTCTGGGACAATCGAGGACAGTTCACTTCCTCTACTTCACTGTCATTGTGCTGCTGAGCTACTCTCCTTCCTGCTCTCGTTTGAATTATGATGGAATATCGTTATTTTTATAGATTTGTGGAATAAAGGAAGGGTTCAGATCGAAGAATTTTTTAGAGGAAGAGAGATAGTGAAGGAAAGTTTAAAAGATTTGAAAATAGATCTCTTGACGAAAGAGATTTTATATGAAGAAGATAGAGTATACGAAGAAGAGCATTTTAAAGATGGATGACAAGACTTGAATATTTTGAAAAATTGCAGGCATGATCAAAAGAATTGAAGAAATTAGAAGAGAAAAAGAAAAATACACCTGGACTTTTGAAAGATAGAGGAAGATTTAAAAGAATGTCCAGGGTTTAAGAAAATTATGAAAGAGTGAGAAATATACAATCCAGGATTTTTGAGAAAATAAAGGAATTTTTGTGAAATAGACATCCAGGGTTTCGAAAAAGGTGAAGTAAATAAGAATTTACAAGATAATATTTACAAAAAGAAGCCAAGCTATACGAGAAAAGATGCACAGAACATCATTCCCTAGAAGCTGACTCTAGATGCAATATTTAAAATGGCTTGTAGGACCTTAATATTAACTCTAAGATTTAGATCATCTGATTCTGATCAAGGTATGCCGATATACTCAAGCTGAAGCTCGAAGTATGTGGTATAGAAATATTTCTCTAGTTCTAAGGTAATGACTTTCCAACATCCTTGAGCACCTACCGATATACTTCGGACTATGACCCTTAAGTGTAGGAGGGCGTTAGCCCAAATAAGTGGTCCAATTGTGAGGCTCGCTCCCGAGCTATGGTTCAGTGAGACAACCCAGCAACGTGAAGACCAGGACAATATAGGTAGGGATGTTTTTTTGAAAACATGTTCAATATGCAATAAATCAGACGACTCTAATGCAAGTCCTAAAGAAATATAATTTAAATAAAGAGAAGCATACACTTGCATACATTGTTTGCATTCAATCCCTAGAATTGAGGAGAGTTGTATTTCAGACCTAAGTCTAAGTGAGTATGCAATAATCTCCTCAATATGGTCCTACCAAACCATACTTAGATCCTATATGGATTATGTCAGCTAGGACAGAGTCTAGGCTCCTAAGGTTTGCATGGAAATGAAGTCAACATTTGTAGAATAAAGACTTAGATAATATCAAAGCAAAGCAAAAGGCATAATTCAACCAGGCAAAGACGAGTCCCGTCTCGGTCGCCAAATTCTGTGATCATCGCAAAATTTTTCCTCTTGGTTTCTCTCTCTTTTCCTTTCTCTTTTCCTTTCTAGCCTCTATTTCCCATTTTGAAGGGAAAATAAAAGACAGAAAAGAAGAGAGAAGAGAAAAGAAAGAAGAGAGAGGAACTCTCTTTTGCAAAGGTCTCACTTGATCTTGATTTTTTAAAATATTTTGAAATTTTACTCGCCTCCGTTTTGAAAAATTTGCGAGAAAAGGAGAGACGGAATTCGCTCATCGGTACGAGGTTCGACCGTTTCTGGCACCTTTACCAGGGGTAATCGAACCAAGGATCGAATTTATGCCTTTTTGCTTTGCCTAAATATTATCTATGAATTTATTCTAAGTCTAAGAATGCAAAAAGAATCATGTTTGTGAAACCGGAATGCAAAGATGTATGCTTTTGAGGAAAAGAATTCAAAAATTTTAGGATTTTTCCAAGTAATTTTGAAATAAACTTGAGAATACGGTGAATAAATGGTTTTTGAATGTTGAGGTTGACTTGAAATGGATATATACTCAAAGTTTAGAATCAACTTGAGTTTTGAGAAAGACAACTTCAAAATTCTGAAGTTGGAATCATATCTGAGATCAAAAAGACTTGAAAATGACTTTAGGTTTGTTTTGGAAGAAGGAAGATTCAGTATTGAAGATAGAAAATTGGAATAGAATTTTGAAGATGAGAATGGAATTTGAAATGGAAATTGAATCCTGAACTTTGGAATTAAATTTAGACTTTGAAATTTGAAATTAGAAATCTAGATGAATTATGAAAATGGAACTGAATTCTGGATTTTAGGTGTTTAGATCAGAGGAATTTGGAAATAGAATGGATTTAAGAAGTCCAAAGGGATTTTGGAAATAGAATTTTGGATTTTAAGAAATCCAGATGAGATTTGAAGATGAAATTGAATTGGATTTGAAATCTGGAATCCAAGATGGAATTGGATTTAAAATATGGAATCCTAGATGGAATTGGATCCTAAATCTGGAATCCAAGATGGAATTGGATGATGGATCTGGATTTAGGAATCCAGATTGAATTTGATTTTGGAAGTGGATTTTAGAGATCCAAGTGAAATTCGAAAATGTGGAGTTGGATTTGAGAAATCCTGATTGAATTTAAAAAAAAATTGGAATTGAATTTAGCACTAATCTTAATCTCAAAGTGATTTGAAGATTGAAAACTCAGAAGATCCCAAAAGCACTTGGGGATTTGAGAACTTGAAGTGAAGAATAGAAAATAAAATTGGTTTTTAAACTTGAATTTTTAAAATCAGATGAATCTGGAATCTCAAAGTTGAATTGAACTTTGAAATTGAATCTGGAATATTAAATTGCATTTGAAATTGAATCTGGAATTCCAAAATTGAATTAAACTTTGAAATTTGATTTGAATTGGAAATTGAATTTTTGAATCTAGAAATGAATTTGAAATTTTAAAGTCGAATTGGACTTTGAAATTGAAGTTTGAATTTGAAAATGAGATAGAATTTGAGAATAGAAAGATGAATTGGAATATGAATTGAAGATTGATTTGAGAAATGAAGAAGATATTTGAAGAAAAACTTGAAATATTTAGAAAAAATGATGTAATTATATCCTAAATGATGAATGAATTAAAGAATTTTGAAAATTGGATATTGAAAAGCATATTTTATTCTTTAAGAGAATTAAAATAAGATTGAAGATATAATATATCTCTGACTATGGTCATAAAACGTATTATAAGATAATCTATATTTAAATTTAGATAAAGAATAAAACACATTTTGGTGCCTTTATAGAGTTTAAAATGAAATCAGTTCTCAATATATCTTGACTATGGCCATTGATATATATTTTGAATTAATTTCAAGTTAAACTCTGATAAAGAAAAAAAATATTTAGAAAAATATGATGATTTTTTAAAAGAGATCCACTGTAGACCCAATATTATTCCATAAAAGATGAAAATCATAAGTTTTGTTCACATCTTGACTATGGCCATTGATGTAAATCGTCAACTTAGGATTTAATAACCTTTTATTAGAATGGTGCACGTGTCATTCGTGTTCCCGTTTGTGGGTTTTCAAAAATAAAAGAAGAATTATATGAAATAAGTAATTTTATGAAAAATGCATGCTCATTTATTCTATTCTAATGCAAGAAAGTAAAGTTTCTTATTATATCTAGCTATTACAATTAAACTGGATTTGAAATGATAAAATCCTAATCTAAGAGAGGAAATCGACATTTTTCATATATTCCTGCAAAAAATAAAGTTAGTATATAGCAAAACACCAAGTATGAAGAGAAATTCAGAGGTTATATTACAACTAGAAT
Source organism: Nuphar pumila (assembly GCF_984573655.1). NCBI lineage: Eukaryota > Viridiplantae > Streptophyta > Magnoliopsida > Nymphaeales > Nymphaeaceae > Nuphar > Nuphar pumila. The sequence goes on from NC_143249.1 coordinate 122,792,044, forward strand.
GTACATGATGATGTCTGAGCGTTAATGAGAAAATATATATAAAAATGTATATGAAATGCATTATGATGATGAGAAAACATATATTTTGAAATATATGTGTAATGTACCAAGCTACTAAGAAAATGAATGTTAGCACCTATACATGATATCCTAAACTGACGATGAGATGATGTAAACACCCCAAATTTTCCACACTCATTTCAGGCAACCGTTCTCGTGTAGTGTCAACCCTGTTAGGTCAGTGTAGGAGCCCAATCCTGAGTCAGTTTCAGAAAACTACTATTTTACCTAGTTTTATTAGGAAAATTACCATTTTACCATTAGGACATCCCAGACCCCAGTCAGTCGGAGTCAACCAAGCTCATTGGTCAGTTCAGAACAGTTAGAATATCAGTCATTTCAAGGTCACCCGAGCTCACAATGAACAGACAATTTTCATTTCTGACCATTACTGCCAAAATGGGATCATTTCTTCACAAATGAGCTCATTTCACACTTAAATCCAAGCCAATTGTCTCATTCACAGTCATTCATATTCTTTTGAGTCTAGCCTGAGCTCACCAGGAGCTCAAGTGCTCCAGTTTTAGTTCAAAACCATTTCAAAGTGTCTAGGAGTCCATTTTAGCCCGTTTCAGCTCTTTCAGCTGAAATTGAGTTGAGTTCAGTCATTTGAGCTAGTATCTGAGCTTTGATTTTAGTTCATGTCAGTATAACTGATCTTTGTTCTAGCTCAAACCCAGCTCAAATTCGTAATTCACTTCACTCTAGTGACCATTCCGTACCATTTCTCTAAAAATGGCAGCTTTTCTTGAAAATTTAGTGGGAAAGGTCAATTCAATCAGTGTCTGGTCAGTTCATTTGAGTTCTAAAACTCTAAAAACCAGCTCAATCCAGTTCATTTCAGTTCAATTTAGCTAAAACCCTAATTTTCAGTGTCACTCTAACCGAGTAGAGTCTAAAAACCATTTCTTGAATCATTTTTCAAATTTTATCAATTTTAACATCTTTTGAACTGGTACAATTGTCAATCGGGTTGTAAAATCCAAAATTCTTCATTCAGGGTTTGCATTTCGCATGACATTTCATATCATTCTTCATCATTTCATATCATTTCTCAGCATTTCATAACATTTCATCACATTTCATTTCATTTTCGAAGTCCAGAACTCCAGTTTTATAAATTTCAATCCAGATTGAGTTTTAAAAGTTTTCAGAAATCAATTTCAAACCCTGGGTTTCCAAAATTAACATTTTTACCCCCGAGAGTCTAAATTTGGAAATATTTTCTCAAGAAAAATAATCTGGATTTATTTTAAACTCAAATTTTCAAATTCTACGCTGGATTTGCTTCACAACGGGGTATTGAACCTCAAAATCCGAGCTCGCTTAAAAAAACTGCCAAAAATAGCTCATTTCGTCCAGAATTTTTCAAAAGATACTATTTTACCCCTCTAATCGTCAAAATGAATTTCGAAAATGGAATTTGGACCCGCTCTGAGATGGCCCATCCATTTGCATTTTTCTTTTTAATTTACATATAAAAAGAAAAAAATATAAATCTCTTTTATCTTAATTTATCATTTTCTTTTTATTTTTTATTTTTTAGAGGTGGGACCCACAAGGGGGTTGACCAACAGCCCTCTCCCTTCCTCTTTCTTTCCTTTTTCCTTCTCCTTTTTCCTTCCTTCTTCTTCTTTTTTCTTTCCTTTTCTTTTTCTTTTTCTTCCCTTTCTTCTTCTTTTTTCTTTTCTTTTTCTTTCTTCTTTTTTCTTTTCTTTTTCTTTCTTCTTTTTCTCCCTCTTTCTACCTTCTTCTTTCTTCCCCAACCCATTCACTTAAGCCCCTCTTCCTTCTCTTCTTTTCCTTCCTTCTTCTTCTTTTTTTTTTCTTTCCTTTTCCCTTTCTTCCTTCTTTTTCTTTCATTCTTTCTTTCCCTTCTCTTTTTCCTTCCCTTTTCCTTAGTCCAGCCACCTTAAAACCCTTCTTCCACTTACCTACTCACGGATTTTTCCATTACACGCTCAGCCATTAGCTACCTCTCTCTCATTAAGTCTACTAAAAACTTAGGAAAAAAGATATTTTTCCCTAAGTTACTAACCAACACACATTGGATCCCCTCTTCAGCCCCTCTCTCTCTCTCTCTCTCCTTTGGCTGCAGCCTTCATTGCTGCACCTCCTCCAAGGTTCTTCCTCACACAGCTACCACCATCACCAAAGTGCAGTCCACCTTCAGTCGGCGCCCAACTCCAGCCACACCACGGTTCCAGCCACCTTGCTACCACCCTTGCTAGGCTGCAATAGTTGCAATCACCACTTGCTGCCGCAGCCTCCATTGCAACCATTGCTTCTAGTAGGTACAAGCATTCCAAGGCTCTTCCTCCTTCGGCTAATCCCAGCAAACATCAAAGAGACGCCCCTTCAACCTTGGCTTCAACTGATCCAAGCCAAGTCAAACTCCAGCTCCATCTAGTCATTCCATTGTTCCTCTTTAGCCTAACAAGGTGAGACCCTCCTTACCTGATTTCAAATATTCCACGTTAGCTTCTTTATTTTTATTTTTATTTTTTTTTATAGTCTTAGGTGGTTTTACTCTTTATTGCATGTTGGCATGAGCACCACAATCCCCATTTTCATGAGGATGAGATGTAGCTAAATTCAGATGGGTTCAAAAGAAAATAAAACCCTTTTTTTTATGGCTTTGAATGATTAAAAGAATATATATAAACAAAATATATATGTATATATATAATACTTTATATATGTAAGCTAAGCGGATGAAGAGATTTTATCCACTCGATGGATTGGATTTTTCATCTTGAAAGCCATATCAAAATGAATTGTTTCTTCCTTATTGATTTCTGTTTTATTTTCATGTTCATGCATTTTTCATTCTTAACATGCATTTAGAATAGTTTAAGTCATGTCATGAGCATTTAATGTTGTTAGTATTTAACTTTGGCTTTTGATTCTATGCAAAATCCATATGCTATTTCTTGAGATTTCTTTCATCAGAAAATTTTGTAAATTTTATGGTTATTAGATTTGTGTATCCTTAAATTCCTGCGAAAAGTTTGGTTTAATTTGAAATTCTTATCTGCATAAAAAATAAAAAAAAATAGCATCTGTTTTGAACCCCCTCGAAATTCCAAAATGTTTTTTAGCAGACTTGTCGGCCGAGATTCATCCCCGTGGGAGATCTGAATCTCCCCCTAAAAATTAGGGTAGATTCATGGTGGAATCTACTAATTGTCTGAAAATTTTGAGAATTTTATAAGTAGATTTGACCTCTGTTAAAAATCGATTTTCCCAGACCTTTGGGAAAACCTCGATTTTTCTTTGTCAGGGTATAGACCGACCTTAATGTATTGTGTTCGCTCAACCCAAACCTCGAATGTGAAAACTTTAAACATGAAAGTTGTTCCTAATCTATTATTCTGTCATTTCCCAAAATTTAGGAATTTTTGAGGATTGTACAAGTATTTGTTCTGAAATTATCTTTTCTGTCTCACAGATTCCAATATCCAAAAATTCCAGAGATCTAGGTCTCTGATAATAGTGTGCCCATTTCCAAACTGTAATCCAAATCCCAATACTGTAAAAAAATATTTTTTTTTTCTATTTGTCAGGGACATTTTTCCATAATTTCAGCTATTTTCCCATCTGTCTGCTATTTTTCCCATATTTTCTCCCGAAACCTGTCTGTTTGCTCTAAATCCTAGAGTCACTGGATTGTGATCCGACTTGCTAGAGATGTACAACTCCGACCATAGGTAAAAACCAAAATCTATAAAAGAAAAAAATCTTTGCCTTACTGTCCTCTATCACTCCATAAAATTTGGGAGATTTTTATGGAAGTTTGATATCCGAAATCCCATTTAGAATCAGTATTTTAGGAAAAAATCACAAAATTTAAGGTTTTTATTTGAATTTCCATATTTAAAAATACCAAAAAATATATATTTTCGGATTCTATTCTGTTTTTAGGGTTAGTCTAGGTGTCCATGCCAAATTTTGCTCAATTCCAAGTTCATTTACTTTGTATGTTAGTTTATCTTTAACTTTAGAAGCGAAAATCAGGCGAAAATCAAGTTAAATTTGATATTTTATTATATTTTCGCCATTTTAGGGTTTTATTCATGTAAATAAGCATGTCATGTCATATTAGGGTTAATTTCAATCTCATTTGCAGTTCAATTTTCCATTTTTGCAAAATTTATTTCAGAAAACCCTGGTTTCAAGGCCATAGTCTTGTTATGAGGGGCATTTTGGTCATTTTGACCATATTTTCAAAATTTCAATCTTTAATTCCATAAATTTTCATGCATAGCATCATATTTCATCATCTTATGTTTGATTTACTTAATTTGATTTTCAAAATTCCAAAATTTACAAAAATTCTTTCAGAAAACTCTGATTTCAAGGTCATCAGGGGCATTTTGGTGATTTTGACCCCAATTTCGAATTTCCAAGCTTATTTTCGAAATTTATTCATTATTTATCATGTTTATATCAAAGGGGAGATGAATTTGGGTTTATATTTGAGTAATGTTCGATAATTTCCAATATTTTTGGATAAATTCAGAAAAACCTACATTTCTGTGCTAACATGTTTTCTAGTTTTGCAGGGACATCTAAGAAGAAGACTTAGCTTTTATTCTTTTATTTAAATTCAATGTAATATCAAGTTGTAATAATTTGGAATAAGAGTTACTTTTCAGTATAGAATAGGATTGCATTGCATATAGTTTGATTTCTGAAAAATTTGATATCTGATATATGCTACATATGCACATTTTCCAAAATCACTATTGTTGACACGAATGGCACGTGCACAAGCTCTTATGGAGTTTATAAACTTGGTGAAATTTGTATTTTTGGCCATAGTCAGAATACGAATGAAACCTAGATTTATGATCTTCGAATTAGCCACATTCAGCCTACACTCTTAGGCTAATTTAAAAAATGCACTGCATTTCTCCAAGTTTCAAAAGGATTTTCCCAATTCCACGATAAAATTTTCTTTCAAAATCATTCATATCATTCAAATTGCATTATTTCCAAACTCATTTCTCAATTCCATTTCAGAAAAATCAGTTTTCTCAAAAATTTCCAAGTCTTTCTCAGGATTTGATTTTCTTAGAATCCTAAGTTTTCACATGAGACTTCAAGGTATTTTCCAAGTTCAAATTAAGATTTTTCATGATTTCCACATTCTCAATTTCATTTTTCAATCTCGAAAATCGATTTTCTCAGAGTTCCCATTTTCCTAAGAATCTATTTTCCATTTCAAAAATCATTTCCAATGAACTTCCTGACTTTCTCAAGATTCTCAAATCCATTTTCTCAAAAAAGCAATTCCAAATCTCGAAAATTGATTTTCCAAAGATTTAAGTTTTCCTGAGAATTCATTTTCCAATCCAATTTCTGATTTTCAATGAAATTCAATGATTTTTTCAGGAATTTCATTTTCAAGCACTTTTTGAATCATTTTCCAAGCATATTTCAATTTTCCAAGCAAATATCATATTTCTCAAACTTGCATCTTTTCAAAATTCCATAGCACATGCCTGATTCTCTGTGCATTCTAGGAAAATAGAGCATAATTTAGATAATTTAACTTAGTCAAAGCACACATTTGATCCTTGGTTCGATTACCCCTGGTAAAGGTGCAATGAACGGTTGAACCTCGTACTGACAGGCGGATCCCATTCCAAGGAATTTTCCCGCAAATTTTTAAAACGGAGGTGAGTAATTTTCAAAACCAATTTTCAAAAACTTTGGTCGAGTTTGACTCGCAGAATCATTTCTTCCCACTCTCGCAGAGGGAGAAGGGAAAATTTTTGCGATGATAACAGGTTTGGCGACCGTGATGGGACCTGTCTTCGTCTGATCAATTGTGTGCTTTGACTTAGCTCAATTATCAAAATCGTGTTATATGAACTGTCAGCTTTTAATTTCTGATATCATGTGAACCTAGGAGCCTAGACTTGAACCCAGCTGACATGGATTGCATATTGACTAGGCATGGTTTGGTAGGACCAATTGAGGAAAATTATGCATGCTCACTTAGACTTAGGTCTGAAATACAACACTCCTCAATCTTGGATTTGTGTGAAAACAATGTTTGCTTCTTCAAAAATTTCAAAATTCTATCTCTTTAGGACTTAGAGCCATTTGTTTGTCTGCATGTGATCATTTTTCAAAAACCACCCCACCTATGTCTACCCGGTCTTCTGCTGGGCTCTCTTCCAGAACCATAGTTTGGGACAGAGCCTCACAATTGGGCCACTTATTTGGGCTAACGCCCCCCCTACCACGTACCAAGGGCCATACTCCAACGTATATCGGCAGGTGCTCAAGGATGTTGGGAAAACACAAGCTTAGAACCGGAGATGAATTTTTATGCTATGTACATCGAGCCTCGGCTCAAGTATATCGGCATAGCATGATAAGACACAATTGATCTGAGCCTAGAGTCAGGATTAGGATCCTAAAGCTCTTGCAAAACTGATGCATCTAGAGTCAACTTCTTAGGGAATGTTGTATGTGCATAATTGTTGGTGATTGAATGTATGATATTCATTTTCTTCTTATTTTCCATATTTTTCCAAATTACTGGACAATTTTCCAAAATACTTCATTTTCCAATTTATGAAACATTTCTTTGTAAACCCTGGACGATTTTTCAAAATTATCCACTTTTTCTTAAAAACTCCAGGTGATTTTCCATTCTTCCGTTCCTCTGGACTTCGAATTTCCAGCTTTTTCACTTTATCCTGCCTGCAACTTTCAAAATTCTTGCATTTTTCCAAAGTCTAATTCCAATCTTCCTATCTTTCAAGTCCAATGGCATCCAGTCAACTCGACTCTGCCTTTCTTGAGGGTCACATCTCTTATGAGGTGCGACAAAGTCTTCCCGAGCATCGAGCTCTCAGCACCGGACCTTTCTTCCTCTGGTGGTACTGTATTTGGTTCAAGAACTTCTCTCATATGTTTTTGGACCATTTGAGCGATTGTGGGTTGGAACTGGCATCAGTAGTGGGAAAGTTGACAGTCAACGACAATCTGATACATGCACTGGCAGAGCGGTGGAATCCGCACACTTGCACATTCTGGTTCTCATGGGGAGAGATGACCCTATTGATGGACGAATTTTTAGAGATCATGGGATTGACAGAGCCAGCCAGTCAGCCTGGAGATCCATTAGAGCAGCAATTTTTGATCAATGTCATGGGTCTGGACCCTAAAGATGTTGTGGCTCGCATGACAGGGCGCAAGTCTTGGCCACTGATTGAAGAAAATGAGAATGAGTACGTGAGCCTAATCAAGATCTACCGACAGTACGGTGCATTCACGGAAGTCAGCTCGCTATCCAGAACAACTCGAGAGAGAATTCAGCATGCAATGGTTCTGTGCACTGTGGAACTCGCTTTCTTTCCATATGGACAAAATTATGTAGATGTCAGAATAGTACAGCTTCTGAGAAGATGAGAAAGTCGACAGACCAGCCGTCTTTCGATAGCCATGGTCGCGCTTGCTTTTCTATACAGAGGATTGACTTGTTTCACGCTTGGAGAGTCCATCTTAGTCGAGGGATGTACTTATGCACTTCAGTCTTAGTTTCTTCAGCATGTGTCGACCAGAGCTAGTTCGTTCAGATATAACGGCAAAGAGCTTCTTTCAGTTGCACGGTACCGGTTCCTGATTGATCATCTGCAGGAAGAAGAAGTGGTATAGGACTATTTTGATCGGGAGTTATCACCTCCCAGATACACCTATGCATATGGCAAGAGATTCAAGTTTCTTGGTCCATTCTTCTGCGCTTATTATCATCCAGAGCGGTATGTTCAACAGTTTTCTCAGAGACAGAAGCACATAGAGATGTGGCTGCTATCAGGAGTCGTGCCAGAGTTTGACTTTACATCAGCACAGTGGTCTGGAACATACCATTATGCCAGATATGGCTGAGACTCTTTTGTTACTCTTTCATTTTTTCCGGTCCTCGTGTCTCTGCTAATTATAAAGAGTGGTGGCAAATTGTTTGTTTGCCCCCTCTTTCCCAAGTTTATTATTGATGCAATCATGTTTTCCCTTCAATGAATAAAAATCTTTCAAATTCTTCATTCTTGGTTTGACGACCTCGCCTAGGTAACAAGGCTTAATTTTTAGTTGTTTATTTTCTTTGCAAAGGAATGACAACGTAATTGTCGTAATCTTAGCGACGACTCAATCTCTAGTAATGGGATACTCTTTCAATTGTCTACCAAAATTCTCAGCAAATATTTTCTTCCAATCAAAATCTCTTTCAAAAGCCTAACCCTCAACTCTATTTGCAGAGAGCGTTCGTGATATTTAAATGGTTCAGACAAGGTCAGGAAAGAAAATTGCACCAGTTAAGGACATAGTATACTCAACTGCTTCAGAAGAAGAGATGGACTCCCCCCGGTCATCTAAGAGCCAAGGTCACCAAGCCAAGGATGACATCGATCCTCAGATGTACGCCCTATTTCAGAAGATGATGAGTAAGATGTTGACTTAACAAGCAGGAGCCAGTTCAGAAAAAACCCCAAAAAAGGCTAAGGGCTGCACAGTCAAGAAGCAGGTGAAAACATCCAAGAAGCGCATTCAATATGAAGATACTTCCGATGAAGCCGAGTCAGGGGATGACACAGATGAAGAAATTGAGACTCAGCAGATACTCCGCAAGTCTACTCAGGGGTAGGGGTCAGCCCATAGATTCAAAGATCAGTCTATCAGTGATTCTGACCAACCACAGTTCAGAGATGTGATCAAAATGGTCAAAGATCTGCAGGCCCGCGACAAGGGCAAGAAGGTCTTCACAAGTGAGGATTTCTATGATGGTCTGGAAGGGGATGACAGCCTAGAAGATCTCTCCTGAAAATTTGTCAAATTTGATGGGACTGACAATCCCAAGGCTCACCTGGCTATGTTTTTTGCAGAATGCAATAGATTTAAGAGAGACAATCGTGCTTTGTTTAGATATTTTCTTCGCAGTCTAGAGGGCACTGCTGCCAAATGGTATTCAGAGCACATCAATCCTATTGAGTTAAAGGAATTCAACAAGGTGGTTAATCTTTTCATTGAGCGATTCTTGTTCAATACCGAGGTGCTACCCACCCTTAAGCATCTCTATAATTTTAAGCAGAAAGAGGATGAAAAGGCGAGAGACTTTATCCACAGATGGCGATCCACCTGCAATCAAATGAAGGATTCGATATCAGAAGGGCACGCATTGTCGGTCATCCTTAATAATTTCTCCCAACCTTTGAGAGTTCTGATCTCTACTTCCCCAGCATGATCTTTCATTGAATTGATAGAACGAGCTGAATGGCTCGAGATGGGAATAAAGAATAGAGTATATGAAAGCCTCACACTCTCAAAGAGCAATTTAGATACCAAGAAGAAGTCAAACTTCACATTCTCCGCGAATGCTCCCGGCAACAACAATGGCAAAAGCAAAAGGGGTGGCAGAAAGAACCACACCGGCAAATCAAGGAGTCTAAATTCCAACAAAGATGATCATACAGGACAAGAGGATAGAATCAACAAGCAAAATGATAGTCCTCCCGCGAGCATCCAACTAGAATTAAAACCCCAAGGGAGACCAAAGCATGACGGTTGGAGATACGATCACAATTTTACTCCCTTAGAACAGCCGCTCGAGCAAGTTCTGGAATACATGATAGCCAAAGGGATGGTTAGACTCCCCAAGATAGTGAATTCTCCTATGACCATGGGAGGTTTAAAGATCAATTCTGCAAGTTTCATCGGACAATGGGTCACGATACCGAGCATTGTTTTGTCTTCAAGAATATCGTTCAAGACTGCATTGATAAGAATCTCCTCGTTGAAGATGAAAAGGAGGACTAGTCATCTTGACTGAGATCTTTCCTCAATCATTCAAGAAGCTAACGACACTAACATCTTTTGAAGGGATAATGCAATCCCATTTATTTTTCCTTGATTTGTCATCTTTTCTTCAATGCATTAATAAAATTATCAATTTTCCTCATAAGCTTGTTCTTCTTCTCTGTAAAACGTCTCTTATAAGGAATGACCTCTCTCAGGGTGTCTCTCTAATCAATCAAGAAGCCAGTCACTTTGTCAATTATCTTCTTTTTATCTAAAATTTGTTTCCCTTATTACACTGGGGCATTTTTTTTAAAAATTTGTTTTTACTTCAAATTGTCCTGTATGCAGGCAAGATCAAACAAATCTCTCATTTTGCATGCATGTGAATCCATTTACATCATTTTGCATTCGTTTGCATTCATTTGCATTTGCATTTGCATGCACACATTTGCATTCATTCGCATTCATTTGCATCCATATGTATCAAATTCATTTCCCCTTTAGGTTAAGGGATAAACCTGAACTTTCCCTTCAGGTTAAGGGATAAACCTGAGCTACCCATTCAGGATAAGAAATAATCCTGAGACTCTGACAATCATTCCCATCACCATTCTCAAATATCTCGGGAGTGCCAGTCTCTTTCCAAAAAAAAAAAGAGATCAAATTTCAAATACTAGGTGATTTTCGAAATCCAGTGCTTATACTGGTTCATTTTCACAATTCAATTTTTACATCAATACATTTCTAAAATCTAGTGCTCGCGCTGGCACATTTTCAAAATCCAATGTCTATAGTGATATATTTTCAAAAACTCGGTGCTCGTATTGGTACACTTTTGAAATCTAGCACTCGTGTTAGTGTCTTGCCCATTGGTCGCATTAGTCGATCTCTTAGGTGTCATCTTCGTGCTTACCTTCCATCAGAATTCAAGTTCAATATCAATTCTGTCAATTTTGACCTTCGAGTCATCCAATTTCCAATTTCCAATTTCTAATTTCTAATTTCTAATTTCTAATTTCTAATTTCCAATTTCGACCTCTAGGTCACCCAATTCTCTATTTCAACCTTTGGGTCACTCAATCTCCAATTTTGACCTTTGGGTCATTCAAATTCTCAACTTCGACCTTTGGGTCATTCAATTCCTCAACTTTCGATCTTTGATTTCCCATTTCGACCCTTTGTGTCATTCGATTTCCAATTTTGACCTTCAGGTCCTTTAATTCTCCATGTCAACCTTCAGGTCATCTAATTTTGTTAATCAGGCCTCTAGGCCGCCCACTTTACCATATTCTCAAATTCAAGCCTTCGGGTTACAACTTTATCAATATCTATCACTTTCCAAGCCTTCGGGTTACAACTTCATCAATGTCAATCAATTTCAAATAATCAAATTCAATCTTTCAATCAAGTCCTGCTTTCGAGCTGGTCGGTCAACAAATCCTGCTTTCTAGCTGGTTGGTCAACAAATCCTGCTTTCGAGCTGGTCGGTCAACAAATCCTGCTTTCGAGCTGGTCGGTCAACAAATCTTGCTTTCGAGCTGGTTGGTCAACCCAAATCCTGCTTTCGAGCTGGTCGGTCAACAAATCCTGCTTTCGAGCTGGTCGGTCAACAAATTCTGCTTTCGAGTTGGTTGGTCAACCCAAATCTTTCTTTCGAGCTGATTGGTCAACCCAAATCCTGCTTTCGAGCTGGTAAGTCAAAACAAAACCCAACTTTCGAGTTGATATTTTATTGAGTCTTTTCAGGACTCAATTTGATCATAGATGTGTCAATTAGACCTTAAGCAATTTCTTTCACCAAGGATTTCAAGAATATTTTGCCAATTTGTTGTCAAATGCTTGTTGATTTCAAAATCTTTATAGCAAAAAAAAAAAAAAAATTATTACCTCGAAATACCTTCAGTATTACTTCCAAAAGGACAAAGCTTTTGCAAAGAAGGATTCAAAATTCAAAATCTTTTTATTGACCAACCAAAAGGATGAAGAATAAATCCTCGATATGGCCAGCAAAGAAAATTCAATGTTGTTGCAAGGTCATAAGTGATCGATATTGATCGTAGTCAATGACACATTTTTAAAGATCATTCTTGGAGAATAAGGCAGTCAAAATATCCTGGGTGATACAGAAAATACATTCCATTTCCATATATCCTCAATAATTTAAGCTGCAATTAAATATCTGCAAACGGGATATCTCAATTGTCGTCAAGATGAAGGAGAATTATGCGAGTTAGACCCTCGGGGCCAAAGAAGATTTGAATTATCTCCAAGATGAAGGAGTTTGTGACGGATCCTTCCAGGGAAAGTTCAGATCACCGTCAAGATGAAGGCGACTGTGATGAGCCTCCTGACAAACCCTAAAGGATATTTAATTTCTGCTATCATCAAGAGATTTCCAACCAAAGAGCCAATAACCGTCAATATAATCCCTGAGAGAAAAGAAGGATCGAAACATCTCTGAGATGAAGAAGTTTGTGACGTACCCTTCCAAAAAAAAAGAGAAAAAAAGGTCAGGACATCTCCAAAATGAAGGATGATGTGATTCCCAAAAAACTCCAAGAGAGGTCTAATTCTGCCAATAAAAAAAAGGAGGGCAGTAAGATCATTATGAGAAAAGAATCCCAGGATATCAAACTACCGAATCTGCCAAAGAATCCTCTTTAAATTTTGTGAAATTCTATTATCAATATTCTTTCACCAATTGCTTTCACAATATCAAGAATACTCTTTTTTATGTTCATATCAAGAAAATTGATAGCTTTCTTAAAAGAAAGTCAATTACAAGCAATTTGAATTCGAATATTGATTCTACAAAGTTAAGCCCAGTCGGAGGTAATACTTTAAATAGAAAAGAGGAAATATTTTCAAAACAATGTGTATCATTTTCAATCATTTTAAATCAACAATAATTTTCAACATTTTGACAATATTTTCTAGTTATCCTGGCGTGAAGCGAGAGCTCGAGGTTCATCTTTGGTGCATTCTGACATCTGTTGTTATCCATTTTAGGACTTGATAACGGGAGTTTTCAAGATTCCTTCCCTTCTGTTGGTATAATCTGAGCGCCTGGGCTCTCAGATTCGCACACTTCTTTGTGTCCCCACTGTCCCACCATAGACAGTCCAATTTCAGCTTGAGGATAATCCACCAATCATTTTCTCGCAAAAGGTCATTAATTTCAAAAGTTATTTAGTCTCAGCAATGAGGCACCCAAAATCAAACCCCTTTTCAAGCTTTAGGGATCCCAATTTCATCCTTTTGCAAAACCCCTATCGGATTCATTGTGCGGAAGTCCGAAGGTTCCATCATGGGTTTTTCTTTCAAGAATCCCATCATTTCATTTTCCGGTCAGGTTAAGGGTTAAATTTGAGCCTCATTTTGATGAGGTATTTCATTTCTCGATCAGGTTAAGGGTTAAACCTGAGCCTCATTTTGATGAGGTATTTCATTTCCCGGTCAGGTTAAGGGTTAAACCTGAGCCTCATTTTGATGAGGTATTTCATTTCCCGATTAGGTTAAGGGTCAAACCTGAGCTTCGTTTCTACACAAGGTATTTCCCGTCCCATTCAGGTTAACGGCAAAACCTGAATCTCACTTCTCTGAAGTAAATTTTTCTTCTTCATTCTCCATTTCATATCTATAATTTTCATCAGGGCTAATTTCTTCATACCAGTCAGATCCTTCTAACTGGGGCAATTTTATAGCCCAATTTTGGTGTGTTTTTCTTTGCCACTAAGCTCGTTCTCAAGCCGGCTTAGTAGCAAAGAGGGGCATCTGTAAACACCCCAAATTTTCCACACTCATTTCAGTCAACCCTCGTGTAGTGCCAACCCTGTTAGGTTAGTGTAGGATCCCAATCCTGAGTCAGTTTCAGAAAACTACTACTTTACCTAGTTTTATTAGGAAAATTACCATTTTACCATTAGGACATCCCAGACCCCAGTCAGTCGGAGTCAACCAAGCTCATTGGTCAGTTCAGAACAGTTAGAATATCAGTCATTTCAAGGTCACCCGATCTCACAATGAACAGACAATTTTCATTTCTGACCATTACTGCCAAAATGGGATCATTTCTTCACAAATGAGCTCATTTCACACTTAAATCCAAGCCAATTGTCTCTGAGTCAGTCATTCATATTCTTTTGAGTCTAGCCTGAGCTCACCAGGAGCTCAAGTGCTCCAGTTTTAGTTCAAAACCATTTCAAAGTGTCTAGGAGTCCATTTTAGCTCATTTCAGCTCTTTCAGCTGAAATTGAGTTGAGTTCAGTCAGTTGAGCTAGTATCTGAGCTTTGATTTTAGTTCATGTCAGTATAACTGATCTTTGTTCTAGCTCAAACCCAGCTCAAATTCGTAATTCACTTCACTCTAGTGACCATTCCGTACCATTTCTCTAAAAATGGCAGCTTTTCTTAAAAATTTAGTGGGAAAGGTCAATTGAATCAGTGTCTGGTCAGTTCATTTGAGTTCTAAAACTCTAAAAACCAGCTCAATCCAGTTCATTTCAGTTCAATTTAGCTAAAACCCTAATTTTTAGTGTCACTCTAACCTAGTAGAGTCTAAAAACCATTTCTTGAATCATTTTTCAAATTTTTATCAATTTTAACATCTTTTGAACTGGTACAATTGTCAATCGGGTTGTAAAATCCAAAAATCTTCATTCAGGGTTTGCATTTCGCATGACATTTCATATCATTCTTCATCATTTCATATCATTTCTCAGCATTTCATAACATTTTATCACATTTCATTTCATTTTCGAAGTCCAGAACTCCAGTTTTATAAATTTCAATCCAGATTGAGTTTTAAAAGTTTTTAGAAATCAATTTCAAACCCTGGGTTTCCAAAATTAACATTTTTACCCCCGAGAGTCTAAATTTGGAAATATTTTCTCAAGAAAAATAATCTGGATTTATTTCAAACTCAAATTTTCAAATTCTACGCTGGATTTGCTTCGCAACGGGGTATTGAACCTCAAAATCCGAGCTCGCTTAAAAAAACTGCCAAAAATAGCTCATTTTGTCCAAAATTTTTCTAAAGATACTATTTTACCCCTCTAATCGTCAAAATGAATTTCGAAAATGGAATTTGGACCCACTCTGAGATGGCCCATCCATTTGCATTTTCCTTTTTAATTTACATATAAAAAGAAAAAATATATAAATCTTTTTTATCTTATTTTATCATTTTCTTTTTATTTATTTTATTATTCTTTTTTTTTAGAGTGGGACCCACAAGGGGGTAGACCAGCAGCCCTCTCCCTTCCTCTTTCTTTCCTTTTTCCTTCCTTCTTCTTCTTTTTTCTTTCCTTTTCTTTTTCTTTTTCTTCCCTTTCTTCTTCTTTTTTCTTTTCTTTTTCTTTCTTCTTTTTCTCCCTCTTTCTTCCTTCTTCTTTCTTCCCCAGCCCATTCACGTAAGCCCCTCTTCCTTCTCTTCTTTTCCTTCTTCTTTTTTTTTTCTTTCCTTTTCCCTTTCTTCCTTCTCTTTCCTTTCTTCCCTTCTTTTTCTTTACTTCTTTCTTTCCCTCCTCTTTTTCCTTCCATTTTCCTTAGTCCAGCCACCTTAAAACCCTTCTTCCACTTACCTATTCATGGATTTTTCCATTACACGCTCAGCCATTAGCTACCTCTCTCTCTCATTAAGTCTACTAAAAACTTAGGAAAAAAGATATTTTTTCCCTAAGTTACTAACCAACACACGTTGGATCCTCTCTCTCTCTCTCTCTCTCTCTCTCTCTCTCTCTCTTTTGGCTGCATCCTTCATTGATGCACCTCTTCCAGCCTCCTCCAAGGTTCTTCCTCACACAGCTACCACCATCACCAGCATGCATTCCACCTTCAGCCGGCGCCCAACTCCAGCCATACCACGGTTCCAGCCACCTTGCTGCCGCCCCTGCTAGGCTGCAATAGTTGCAATCACCACTTGCTGCCGCAGCCTCCATTGCTTCCAGTAGGTACAAGCCTTCCAAGACTCTTCCTCCTTCGGCTAATCCCAGCAAACATCAAAGAGACGCCCCTTCAACCTTGGCTTCAACTGATCCAAGCCAAGTCAAACTCCAGCTCCATCTAGTCATTCCATTGTTCCCCTTTAGCCTCACAAGGTGAGACCCTCCTTACCCGATTTCAAATATTCCACGTTAGCTTCTTTAGTTTTATTTTTTTTATAGTCTTAGGTGGTTTTCCTCTTTATTGCATGTTGTCATGAGCACCACAATCCCCATTTTCATGAGGATGAGATGTAGCTAAATTCAGATGGGTTCAAAAGAAAATAAAACCATTTTTTTATGGTTTTGTATGATTAAAAGAATATATATAAACAAAATATATATGTATATATATAATACTTTATATATGTAAGCTAAGTGGATGAAGAGATCTATCCACTCGATGGATTGGATCTTTCATCTTGAAAGCCATATCAAAATGAATTGTATCCTCCTTATTGATTCCTGTTTTATTTTCATGTTCATGCATTTTTCATTCTTAACATGCATTTAGAATAGTTTAAGTCATGTCATGAGCATTTAATGTTGTTAGTATTTAACTTAGGCTTTTGATTCTATGCAAAATCCATATGCTATTTCTTGAGATTTCTTTCATCAGAAAAATTTGTAAATTTTATGGTTATTAGATTTGTGTATCCTTAAATTCCTGCGAACAGTTTGGTTTAATTTGAAATTCTTATCTGCATAAAAAACTAAAAAAAATAGCATATGTTTTGAACCCCCTGGAAATTCCAGAATGGTTTTTAGCAGACTTGTCGGCCCGGATTCACCCCCGTGGGAGATCCGAATCTCCCCCTAAAAATTAGGGTAGATTCACGGTTGAATCTACTAATTGTCTAAAAATTTTGAGTTTTTTATAAGTAGATTTGACCTCTGTTAAAAAACGATTTTCCCAGACCCTTGGGAAAACCTCGATTTTTCTTTATGAGGGTATAGACCGACCCTAATGTGTTGTGTCTGCTCAACCCGTAGCCCGAATGCAAAAAATTTCAACATGAAAGTTGTTTCTAACCCATTACTCTGTCATTTCCCAAAATTTGGGAATTTTGGAGGATTGTTCAAGTATTTGATTCTGAAATTATCTTTTCTGTCTGACAGATTCCAATATCTAGAAATTCCAGATATCTAGGTCTCTGATAACAGTGTGCCCATTTCCAAACCGTAACCCGAATCTCAATACTATAAAAATATCAAATTTTCCTCTATTTTTCAGGGACATTTTACCACAATTTCAGCCATTTTTCCATCTGTCTGCTATTTTCCCCATATTTTCTCCTGAAACCTGTCTGTTTGCTCTAAATCCTAGAGTCGCCGGATTCCGATCCGACTTGTCGGAGATGTACAGCTCCGACCATAGGTCAAAACCAAAATTTGTCAAAGTAAAAAATCCTTGCCTTACTGTCCTCTATCACCCCATAAAATTTGGGAGATTTTTATAGAAGTTTGATATCCAAAATCCCATTTAGAATCAGTATTTTAGGCAAAAATCACAAAATTTAAGGTTTTTATTTGAATTTCCATATTTAAAAATACCAAAAAAATATATTTTCGGATTCTATTCTGTTTCTAGGGTTAGTCTAGGTGTCCATGTCAAATTTGGATCAATTCCAAGTTGATTTACTTTGTATGTTTGTTTATCTTTAAGTTCAGAAGCGAAAATCAAGCAAAAATCAAGTTAAATTTGATATTTTATGATATTTTCTCCATTTTAGGGTTTTATTCATGTAAATAAGCATGTCATGTCATATTAGCATTAATTTCAATCTCATTTGCATTTCAATTTTCCATTTTTGCAAAATTTATTTCAGAAAATTCTGGTTTTAAGGCCATAGTCTTGTTATCAAGGCATTTTGGTCATTTTGACCATAATTTCGAAATTTCAATCTTTAATTCCATAAATTTTCATGCATATCATCATAATTCATCATCTTATGTTTGATTTATTTCATTTGATTTTCAAAATTCTAAAATTTATAAAAATTCTTTCAAAAAACCCTGATTTCAAGGTCATCAAGGGCATTTTGGTCATTTTGACCCCAATTTCAAATTTCCAAACTTATTTTCGAAATTTATTCATTATTTATCATGTTTATATCAAAGGAGGGATGAATTTGGGTTTATATCTGAGTAATGTTTGATAATTTCTAATATTTTTGGATAAATTCAGAAAAACCTACATTTCTGTGCTAACAAGTTTTCTAGTTTTGCAGGAACATCTAAGAAGAAGACTTAATTTTTATTCTTTTATTTCAATTCAATGTAATATCAAGTTGTAATAATTTGGAATAAGAGTTACTTTTCAGTATAGAATAGGATTGCATTGCATATAGTTTGATTTCTGAAAAATTTGATATCTGATATGTGCTACATATGCACATTTTCCAAAATCACTATTGTTGACACGAATGGCACGTGCACAAGCTCTTATGGAGTTTATAAACTTGGTGAAATTTGTATTTTTGGCCATAGTCAGAATACGAATGAAACCTAGATTTATGATCTTCGAATTAGCCACATTCAGCCTACACTCTTAGGTTAATTTAAAAAATGCACTGCATTTCTCCAAGTTTCAAAAGGATTTTCCCAATTCCACGATAAAATTTTCTTTCAAAATCATTCATATCATTCAAATTGCATTATTTCCAAACTCATTTCTCAATTCCATTTCAGAAAAATCAGTTTTCTCAAAAATTTCCAAGTCTTTCTCAGGATTTGATTTTCTCAGAATCCTAAGTTTTCACATGAGACTTCAAGGTATTTTCCAAGTTCAAATTAAGATTTTCCAAGATTTCCACATTCTCAATTTCATTTTTCAATCTTGAAAATCGATTTTCTCAGAGTTCCCATTTTTCTAAGAATCCATTTTCCATTTGAAAAATCATTTTCCAACGAACTTCCTGATTTTCTCAAGATTCTCAAATCCATTTTCTTAGAAAAGCAATTTCAAATCTCAAAAATCGATTTTCCCAAGATTCAAGTTTTCCTGAGAATTCATTTTCCAATCCAATTTCTGATTTCCAATGAAATTCAATGATTTTCCCAGGAATTCCATTTTCAAGCACTTTTTCAATCATTTTCCAAGCATATTTCAATTTTCCAAGCAAACATCATATTTCTCAAACTTGCATCTTTTCAAAATTCCATAGCACATGCCTAATTCTTTGTGCATTCTAGGAAAATAGAGCATAATTTAGATAATTTAACTTAGTCAAAGCACACATTTGATCCTTGGTTTGATTACCCCTGGTAAAGGTGCCAGCAACGGTTAAACCTCGTATCGACAAGCGGATCCCATTCCATGAAATTTTCCCACAAATTTTCAAAAGGGAGGCGAGTAATTTTCAAAACCAATTTTCAAAAACTTTGGTCGAGTTTGACTCACAGAATCATTTCTTCTCACTCTCACCGAGGGAGAGGGGAAAATTTTTGCGATGATAACAGATGAAACATGAAAGATATATGGGTGATATGAGGATAACAAATGAAGGTAGATGCTAAAAGTGTGAAGTAAAAGGAGATTTTGCAAGTATGCAGCAGATGAGGTACATATATACATGATGATGTTAACGAGATATACAACATATTGAATGTGGAGCTAGATATAGCAGCGGTGCAATAGGGTGAGGGTTTGTAAAGGTAAAGTATATGCACGCAGGAGAGTGTTGTGAGTGAAGCATAGGGATGCTTATGAAGTGGAAATAGTGGGTACGATGTTTTTATACAGTGCCATGAAGATGTACAGGGGATGCAGCAGGGGATCAAAGCAGATAACGAAGGTGAGCTGGATGATAACAGAGAAGGTGTTGTGATGAATTGGGCAGACACAGTGATAATAGTACATATACAAGGCTATGTACAGGGCCTAGACAGTAATGTGCTTGTAAAGCTGGCTGGTAGTGGGTAAGGATGTTACTGTAGTGCAGGTGAGTGAAGGCAGTATTTAATGCTGTGAAAACATCAAAGGTATGTTGTGTAACAGGTGTGGGCGATATATTACAGGTGATATGGATTATGAATATGAATGCAATAGGTAATATGGTGCATATGCTATGAGATGGGTAATGAAGGTGAGTGTGAAAAGGTGTTACAATACATAGGATCAAGGTGCCTCCTCAAGGATTTTAGATGAGGGCTCAACACGGCATATCGATTACGCAATTCTGGGCCCTCAATGACAGGTGGGAGATAACTTCCTCCCAATAAACACAATATTGGGCATGCCGTGGCATGGGATGCTCAGAAAGAAAATATAGCAAGTGGGACAGACATAAGGCTAGTGTTGTGAACCTAATGTTAATGCAATTTAAATGGGAGGTGGGAAATCATCTGGAATGATCCCCTGCTGGGGATCAGAAGTCGTGATTTTACCTTTGTCCTGCAAAACAAACTTTCTGTACTAATGTAAAACATTGCTTCTGAAGCAATAGACAAAGCACTCCTCTTTGCTGCCTCGTTCTTTCATTTCTTAACCAATACTTGATTATTACTCTTGTCAAGTGAGGCAGACCGTGAACCGATCTGGATTGAGAGGAGAAAGCGATGCTCCCCCTGGATGCTGCAGAACTTGGTTCTTTCTCAAGGTAAGAGAAAAAAAAAGAAAAGGGGATCGAGAGGAAGAAGAAGAGGGGAGAGAAGAGCGATGAAGAATCAGAGGAAGCGTGAAATGGCAAGGTGAAGACGGGTGAAGGAAGAGGACCCCTACGGCTTTCCTTTATAACGAAAAGACGTTAGAAAAATTTGAGAGAGGTTCCTTGTTTTTTTAGGAATTTTTTAAAAGAAGGTTTCAAAAAAGGTTTTTTCAAAAAAAAGGGTTCTTCAAGTTTCAAGAATTTCAAAAAGAAAATTTTCATTTGCAAGGCTTTTCAAGAAAAGGTTTTAAACTAATATATATATATATATATATATATATATATATATATATATATATTTGAAGTCTTTTATGTTTTTGAGAAAAATCCTAAAATACGAGAAAATACGCGGAAAATTCTGAGGATTTTTAAAAGATGGGATCCAGACGAGATTTTTTTTTTAAAGATTTTTATAAAATATTCATTTTGAAATTGTAAGTTTTTCTGAAATAAGGATTTTTGTGAAAATTACATGATTTATTTCAAAAAATGATCCCCAAAATGAATTTGGATCCAAGATTTTGAGAAAATATGGATTTTGGATCCCTAATTGAGATTGAATTCAGATATCCGATTTGGATCAGAAATTGGGTCAAAAATGAAGATTGAGTCTGGATTCCAATGAATCCGAGAAATGAATGAAAATTTGATCAGAAATTGGCCCAGTTTATTCAGAGAACGAGCCTAGGAGCAAAAAGGGATTTTTTTGGATTTTTTGGAAAATTTGGGGTGTTCACACTTCTAAGGTTGTTGAAATACTCAACTCACAAATTCACTATCTCTCAAAGAAATTTGAGTGAAAAACTAGCATGAAAATATCAAGTGAGTGAGAAAACTAATACTTGAATGAATTGGAGTGAAAAGCAAAGAATTCAATCTTTGTAATTCAATGTAATTCGATTGGATTCGATGTTTTTGAGTGTGGAATGCACTCATATTTATAGTTGAAAGATTTCATACGTTGAGGGTATGAAAGGGTGTCAAAACAGTCACTTTTGAATGATCAATTCGTTTGAAAAATAAAAAGACACACCTTTTAAAAGTTACAAAAAAATGACAATATGAGTCGATTGGAACAGTAGTTAGTCGACTGAAATTAAATATTAGCAGACTGACAGTTATCGTCAGTCGACTACTGTGTTTAATAGAGTCGTTATAAAATATGGAATTTTGAAACTTAGTCGATTAAAGAAAAGTTAGTTGACTGATGAAATCATCAGTAGACTGAAAAACCTTTCAGTCGACTCCTGCTAAATTTTTCTAAAAAAAAACATTCTGTCTGGTCGACTAAGAAAATCTTCAGTCGACTGCTGCTAAATTTTCCAGAAATCAAACATTTTGTCTGGTCGACTAAGAGTCGATTAGTCGACTAAGAGTAGATTATTCGACTAATTAAGAAAGTTGACATTTTTGCTTTGAAAAATTGGCGCGAGAAAGTTGGTCGACTTGTGAGTATGTTGGTCGACTAACAAACATGAAAAATTAAGTAAAGAGTTTTCTAAAATGATTTTCATGAAGGGTTCTTTTAGAAAAGTTTTTTTAAATACTTTTTAGATGAAATGCAATTGAAATATGCTCTCTAAGTAAGGCTCTTACAAGAATCTAAGACATTTAATGAAATTTACATTTGCACACTAGTCTTCAAAGATTCTTCATCGAATTCTTCAATTTTTGTCATCTTTCTTCATTGCCTTAGTTGAAATACAGTTGATTCACTTGTTCATCATCAAAATCTAGTTTGAGAAATTTCATATGTTGCTTCATTGTTGTAACAATCTCCCCCCTGTTTATGATGACAAACTAGTCAAAGATGGAGCATTTAGATGCATAGATGAAGATTTTACTCCCCCTATCAATATGCTTCAAAACATGAGAAGTTAGCATAATCAAAGCACATATATTACATATTGATTGTTTTGCATTTCCTTTATTACTTCATGCATTTCTATGTCTTTTTCATGAAATTGGTATCAACTTCTTATGCAATTTTTATTGCTTTCTCATGCAATTTCTATTTTCATGTTTGTCTTTTTCTCTCCTCCTTTGTCATAATAAAAAAGAGTAAATACAATCATAGCATAAGCAAAATGCAAATTCAAGTTCAAAATATTAGAACTTAGAAGTTATCAAAGTTCAGGAAAAGAAATGTTGTTTTTATCAAAGCAATAATAATAAAAAAAGTTCAAGAGAAGTGTTGCTTGATCATCTCTTTGAGTTCAGCAATATTATTCTGAATTGATCATGTCCTTGAGTTCAGCAATATCAATATTAAAAAAAAAATTTGATTTTGAGATTTTTCAAAAACAAAATGTTTAAAAAATAAATCTATAAATCTAAAAATGAGCAAATGCCTAGCTCTCTCCTAATTCTCATAAAATCTTCATTTTAAGTGGTTTAGTGAAGATATCAGCATGTTGTGTATTAGTGGGTATAAAATTTAATGAAATATCCCCTTTTAACACATGATCTCGTAAGAAATGATGTCTTATTTCAATATGCATAGTTCTTGAGTGCTGAATAGGATTTTTCGAGAGATTTATAGCACTAGTGTTATCACAATAAATAGTTGTTGTGGAGTAATTCAAACCAAAATCTTTTAAGGTTTGTTTCATTCATAGTACTTGTGAACATGCTAAACTAGCCGCTATATATTCCGCTTCAGTTATCAAGAGTGACACTGAATTTTGCTTTTTACTAAACCAAGAGACTAAAGAATGCCCTAAGAAGTGACAAGTTCCACTAGTACTCTTGCGATTAGATTTGCTTCCAGCAAAATCTACATCACTATATGAAACTAAATCGAAAGAAGATGATTTCGGGTAAAACAAACCAAAATCTGAAGTATCTTTTAAGTATCAAAGAATTTGTTTTACTGCAATTAAGTGGGATTCCTTCAGATTGGCTTAAAATTTAGCACATATACAAACACTAAAATTATATCAGGTCGACTAGCAGTTAAGTATAATAGAGATTCAATCATACCTTTATAAAGCTTAGTATCTACAGTTTTACCATTTTTATCTTTGTCAAGAAAGATAGTTGTGCTCATAGAATTTCTTCTTGATTTCGATGAGTCCATACCAAATCCTTTAAGAAGTTCTTTTGTATACTTGGCTTGGTTGATGAAGATTCATTCTTCAGTTTGCTTTATTTGAAGTCTAAGGAAGTAGTTCAATTCGCTCATTAAGCTCATTTCAAATTCTTCCTGCATAGTTTTAGCAAATTTTTTACAAACAGAATCATTAGTAGAACAAAATATTATGTCATCAACATAAATTTGCACAAAAAGAATATCTGAATCTAGATTTTTAATAAATAAAGTGGAGTCTACCCGACCAATGGAAAAACCAAATTATTCTAGAAAATTTCGTAGTCTTTCATACCACGCTCTTGGTGCTTGTTTGAGTCTGTACAAAACTCTTTTTAATTTGTAGACTTTTTCTAGATATTTTTCATTTTCAAAGCCTGGAGGTTGCTCTACATAAACTTCTTCATTGATGTATCTATTTAAGAATGCACTCTTAACATCAATTTGATATAACTTGAAATTCATATAACTAGCAAAAGCAAGCACCATACAAATTGACTCTAATCGAGCCACTGGTGCATAGGTTTTATCAAAATCTATGCCTTCTTCTTTATTATAGCATTGTGCTACTAGCCTTTCTTTGTTTCGAACGACTTCACCATTTTCGTCCAGCTTATTTTGGAAGACCCATCTTGTTCCAATTATCGGATGATCCTTTGGTCTACCAACTAGATCCCATACATCATTCTTAGTAAATTGGTTGAATTCCTCAGACATGGCCAAAAGCCAAAATTCATCAACACAAGCCTCATTGATATTCTTTGGTTCTATTTTAGATATGAAAGCAATATTTGCAATATATTGAAACTGCCTTCTAGTTTGGACATCACTCTTTATTTGTCCAATAATCTGCTCATGTGGATGATTGGGAACTTCTTTCCAAACCGGTGGAAGAGGAATATTTTCTTGAGAAGTATTCTATATAAAAGGTTCTTCTTGAAGTATGACTTCTTCTCATCCGTTTAGAGGTATAACCTACTCACGATTCTAATCAAATGCAACATGTAAAGATTCTTTAATGCAAGATGTTCTTTTATTAAAAACACGATAAGCTTTGCTTTTAGAAGAATATCTAAGAAATATTGCTTCATTTGATTTTGAATCAAACTTATCAAGATTATCTTTGGTATTTAACAGGAAGCATTTACTACAAAAAATTTTGAAACATAAGATCTTTGGTATACGATCATAATACAATTCAAAACATGTTTTATGTAAGATTGGTCAAATAAGAACATGGTTTAAAACATAACATGTTGTATTTATTGCTTCAACCCAAAAGTATTTTGGTAAATTTTTATCTTGAAGCATGGTTCTAGCACATTTTTGCAAAGTTCTATTCTTTCTTTCAACAACTCCATTTGGTGGATCCGCTCTAGGAAAAGCAAAGTTGTGAGATACATCATGTAAATCACAAAACTTTAGAAAAGATTCATTTTCAAATTCACCACCATGATCACTACGAATGGTAATAATAAATGTAGATTTTTCATTTATAATTCTTCTACAAAGTTTAGAAAATTCATAAAAACATCATTTTTGCTTTTTAAAAAATCACCCAAGTAAATCGTGAATAATCATCTATTATAACAAAAGCATATTTACTATCATTCAAACTTTGAATTCTAGATGGTCCAAATAGATCTAAATGTAAAAGTTCAAGAGGACGCTTTGTTGAAATTATATCTTTTGCTTTGAAAGAACTCTTGATTTGTTTACCCATTTGGTAAGCATCACATAAGTAGTCCTTCTTATATGGTATTCTAGGTAGGCCTCTAACAAGATCATTCTTGGATAACTTAGAAATTAATTTAAAGTTAACATGTCCAAGTCTCTTATGTCATAACCATTGAATTTTATTTGAAGCGATAAGACATTTTTTATTGAAAGTGGGTAACTCATCTAGATAAAGTTCATATACATTATTCCTTCTTTTACCTTTAAAAATGATCATTTTAGAGTAAAAAACAGAAATTAAGCATAAATCATGTTCAAAAGAAACGAGAAAACCTTTATCACATAATTGACTAATGGATAATAAATTATGCATTAAACCATCTACTAAAAGAATATTTTCTATCAAGGGAAATTTTGGATTACCAATGTTACCAATACCGATTACTTTTCCCTTATTATTGTCACCAAAGTTGACAGTTCCTCCATCCTTAATTTGGAGGGTGAAAAATAATTTTGGCCTTTCAGTCATATATTTGGAACAACCGCTGTCAAAGATCCATTTGCTCCTTATTTTGTGTACCTACAACAAAATTGAAAGACAAAGCATTTGACCTCTTTTTATCGGGTCTATGAGCGTTAGCCTTAGGAACCCATATCCATTTGAATTTTGGTTTCCTTTGAGAATAAATATTCTTTCTATAAAAAGATTTAGCATTTCTAGAATAATCATGTCTAGGCTTATAAGCTTTATAAGTGCCATGATTAGATGCATTTCTATTATGACTAGAAAATTGAGTTCTTTGAACCAATGATTAAGAATTTTGACTTTGATTCTTTATCACATAATTTGGTCTATTTTGAGTATCAAAGAAACTATATCCCAATCCGATTTTATTAATTGAGAATCTTTGAGAACCAATAAGTCTTTCTAGATTTTCTTGGCCATTAGTAAACTTGGTCATTATAGAAAGAAGATCATTTGATTTTTCTTTCAGACTTGATATTTCTTCTTGTAAGATATTAGTTCTAATTCCAATTTCTTTTATCTCAGATGCTTGACAAGAGTTTTCCTTCTTGAGATCTTCTATTACTTGAAGTAACACTTTTTTTTTAGAGTCAAGAGTTGAATTTTCAGTTTTTAACTCTTTGTTTTTAGAACTTTGACTCTTAAATTTAGCATATAAATCATTAAATGCTTCTAATAAATCATCATACTCAAATTGACTTATCAAGTCTTCTTGTACTACAAAGCACATATTGGCGACTTCTTCATTTGATTCTTCATCGGAAGAAGAGTCACTATCATCCCAACTTGCTTGAAATGCCTTTTTTTTCTTGAATTGGTCCTTAGGCTTGATTTTGAGAAGAGGATAATCTTTCTTAATGTGTCCTGCCTTTTTGCAGTTAAAATACTTGACTTCATTAGGATTGAAAGAATCAGTTTTCTTTACCTTTTTTTGAAATCTTCCCTTTTGATGAATCTTTTGAATTACCTTGTGATGAAGGCAATATCTTCATCTTCTTTTGAATATTCAGAGTCAGAAGTTGCCTTGAAAGCAAGAAATTTCTTCTTGGGTTCTTCTTCTTGTCTATCTTGAAATTGGACTTCATATGCCATTAAGTTGCCAACCAAATCTTTAAGAGAAAGAGTGTTTAAATCATTTGCTTCCTCTATTGTTGTGGTTTTTCTTTTCCATTTATGAGTTAAACACCTTAAGATTTTTCTAACTAAATCCACTTGCGAATATTCTTTTCCAAGGGATTTTAGAGTGTTAGTAATATCAGTCATTTTTGTTACCATGTCTGATATAGACTCATTTTACTTCATTTTAAATAATTCAAATTTATGAACTAAAAAAGCAATCTTAGATTCCTTTACCTTTGACGTACCTTCATGAGTAACAAGAAGAGTGTGCCAAATTTCATTTGCTGTAGAACATTGAGAGATGCAATTAAATTCTACCTTGTCAACGGTACAATATAGCACATTCATAGCTTTGGCGTTGAGTGAAACAGTCTTCTTTGCTTCATCGATCCATTGGCTGAAATCAGTTGATGGTGCTTGGTACTTTTCTAAAACAACTCTTCAAATTTTGAGATCCATAGACTATAAGAATATTGTCATTCTTACTTTCCAATAGCCATAATTCGTTCTGTCAAAGAGAGGAGGACAAACTAAGGAGCATCCTTCTTTGTGCTGAGAAGACGATGTTGTTGCCATGCTAGATGATGGTAAGATCAAAAGATAACAAACCTCGCTCTGATACCAAATGAATGTGTTGTAGGATCGAGGCAATGAGAACTAGAAAGGGGGTGAATAGTGCTTTTAAATATCATCTTTGGAATTTTGAAGGATTTTGAAATTCGCAAAGCAATCACACAAAGAACACAAGAATTTATCCTGGTTCGGTGTTCGAGACCTACATCCAGTCCCCAAGCAAAACCCACTTGAGATTTCCACTATCAACCTCATATAACCACAAGAATATACAGATCAAATCCGATCTCACTTTAAGTAACAATCTTACTGAAAGCAAACAACTCCTTTAAACCAAGGAGTCCTTTCCTTTTATAGAAAAATACAAATAAATAAACTTACAATCAACCTACGAGCCTTTCTTATAAATGCAGATGAAATGCAATTGGCTTCTGAGGTTGTTGAAATACTCAACTCATGAATTCACTATCTCTTAAAGGAATTTGAGTGAAAATCTGGAGTGAAAATATCAAGTGAGTGAGAAAACGAATACTTGAATGAATAGGAGTGAAAAAGCAAAGAATTCAATCTTTGTAATTCAATGTAATCCGATTAGATTCGATGTTTTTGACTATGGAATGCACTCATATTTATAAGGGTGTCAAAACAGTCACTTTTGAACGGTCAATTCGTTTGAAAAATGAAAACACACCTTTTAAAAGTTACAGAAAAATGGCAATATGAGTCGACTGAAGCAGTAGTTAGTCAACTGAAATTAAATATTAGCAGACTGACAGTTATCATCAGTCGACTACTGTGTTTAACAGAGTCATTTTAAAATCTAGAATTTTGAAACTTAGTCGACTAAAGAAAAGTTAGTCAACTGATGAAATCATCAGTAGACTGTAAAACCTTTCAGTCGACTCCTGCTAAATTTTCTTGAAAACAAACATTCGGTCTGGTCGTCTAAGAAAACCTTTAGTCGACTGCTGCTAAATTTTCCAGAAATCAAACATTTTGTCTGGTCGACTAATTCAGAAAGTTGACATTTTTGCTTTGAAAAATTGGTGCGAGAAAGTTGGTCGACTGGTGAGTTTGTTGGTCGACTAATAAACACGAAAAATTAAGTAAAGAGTTTTCTAAAATGATTTTCATAAAGGGTTCTAAAAAATAAGTTTTTCTAAAGACTTTTTAGATGAAATGCAATTGAAATATTCACTCTAAGTAAGGCTCTTACAAGAATCTAAGACATTTAATGAAATTTACATTTGCATACTAGTCTTCAAAGATTCTTCATTGAATTCTTCAATTCTTGTTATCTTTCTTCATTGCCTTAGCTAAAATAGAGTTGATTCACTTGTTCATCATCAAAATCTAGTTCGAGAAATGTCATATGCGACTTCATTGTCATAACACTTGCTACATTGGGGCATCTTTTATTATGAAACTCTAATTTCACACCAAACATCTTGTATGCAGGCAGGATCAAACAAAATCTTTCATCACAAATTTTCAATCAATTTTCTTTTCTTCCCATTCAGGATAAGGGATAATCCTGAGATCATTCATAGAAGCGATAGGACTACTTATAGGGGGTTGTTCAAAATCATGAACCTTTTGAAAATTTTTGCAAAATTCCCATTATGATCACCGAGAGCTTTCAAAGCATCGGTCTTTCTAAAATCAACCTTCGGGTTGACACTTTTTCGAAACTGGTTTCTCACCGGTCTTTTTCAAAATCAACCCTCGGGTTGAGTCTTTCTATCAAAACTACTTTTTACCGATCTTTTTCAAAATCAAACCTCGGGTTCATCTTCTTTTTCAAAAAATTAATTTCCATCGGTCTTTTTCAAAGTCAATCCTCGAGTTGATCTTCTTTTTCAAAAATTAATTTTCACCGGTCTTTTTCAAAATCAACCCTCGTGCCCATTTCAAAATTCAATCCTTAGGATCATCCATTTTTCATCAAGACTATTTCAAATTCAATCTTTGGACTGAGTCCTTTCCAAAACTAGTTTTCAAACTGGATTCTTTTCAAAATCATGTTTTTTAAATCGGTCTTTTCCAAACTCAACTTTAGGGTTGAACCTTTTTTTTTCAAAATCATGTTTTCAAACCAGTCTTTTCAAACTCAACTTTAGGGTTGAACCTCTTATCTTCGAGCCAGTCTTTCGAATTCAACTTTCGGGTTGATTTCCTCCAAACTTTTGAGTCAATTCAACCTTCAGATTGATCTTTATCAAAATCATTTTATTATCAAAACTCAATCTTCGGACTGGTCTTTCTAAGATTCAACTTGGGAGTTGATACTTTTATCAATGCCCATCTTTTTAAGTATTAACCTACGAGTTGTTCTTTTTATCAATGCCCATCTTTCCAAGATTCAATATGCGAGTTGATCTTTTTATCTATGCTCGTCTTTTAGAATTCAACCATCGAGTTGAAATTCTGCCAACCTCCGTGTTGCAATTCTCTCAATGCCCAATCATTTTCCAACCTTCGGGTTACCAATTTTGTCAATGCCCAATCATTTTACAATCCAATCCTCGGGTTGCAATTTTTGCCAATGATGGTCTTTCAAGATTCGATCCTCGGGTTGAACTCGTTTTCCAATTGGCCAAACATTTCAAATATCAATCAATTTTCTCTTGCGAAGGACCCTTTTTCTAGGGAGAGTTCGAGGGAGCTCGTTCCTTTCGCATGCAATCAATTTTTGTTTGCAAGAATCTTTTTTTCAAGGAGAGTTTAAAGGGACTTATTTCTTCGCGGACTGTTTGCAAAACAACAACCAATTTTACACAAAGAACCTTTTTTCTAGGGAGAGTTTCGACGGAAGCTCATTTTCTTTTGTGCCCCCCAATTTCTCATTTTGGCCTCCCCGTCATAGAGAACCCTTTCCCAAGGAGAGTGTGATAGACTTGCTCCTTTATGATCATTTATCGACCTTACCCACCGGCTGCCTTTCTATAAGAGAAGCCTAAGATTAGGAAGTTTTGACGAAAACTTAATTTTTCTTCGAAAGTTTCATTTTGCAAACACCTACTCTTTAGGGAAGAGAGGAGTATTTAACTGTTCAGGTCAAGGGTCAAGCTTGAGTCTCTCTTTTGGGGAAAAAGAGAGGAGAATCTAGTCACGAGTTTATCTATCTAATATCAAGCAATTATTTTACAAAGAGTTTTAAGACATTTTGCCAATTTGTTACCAAAAATATTTGTTGATTTCAAAATTTCATTGCACAAAAGAATTACCTCAAACTATCTTCAATATTCCCTCTAAAAGAGTGAAGGTTTTGCAAAGAAAGAACAAAATTCAAAGCTTTTTCTGTTGGTCAACCAAAAGGATGAAGAAAAATCCTCGATATGGCCGACAAAGGAAAATTCAATGATGATGAAAAGCCAGAAATGAATTATATTGATCATATCTATGGCACATTTTTAAAGACAATTCTTCTGACAATAAGGCAATGGAAGTATCCCGCACAATAAAGAATCCACTCAATTCCCTCAATCATGCCAGCATAATTAATTACCTGCAAAAGAGATCTCTCAATCATCACCAAGATGAAGGTTGATAGGCGAGTTAGACCCCTGGGGACAAAGAAGATTTTGAAGGAGCATATGACGTGTCTTTCCAGGGAAAGTTCAGATCATCGCCAAATTGAAGGCTGATGTGATGAACCTCCCAACAAACCTTAAATGATATTTGATTTATATTATCATCAAAAGATTTTCAATCAAAGAGGCAATATCATCAATCTAATTCCCGGGGATAAGGAAGACTCGATCATCTCCAAGTTGAAGGAGAATGTGACGTGCTCTTCTAGGGAAAATCAGAACATCACCAAGTTGAAGGCTGATGCGATGAATTTCTTACCAAACTCTGAAAGAGCTCAATTTTATATCTCAAAGAGTGAAACAAGATCATTATGTGTAAACCCTATATATCAAACTACCAAGAATCATCTTTATCCATGTGAAATTTTTTTATCAATATATTTTCATCCAATTGCTTTTATGAAACTGAGAACATTTCTTCTTTTTTCATATCAAGGAAATGGATAGCTTCCTTTAAAAAACTCAACAACAATAAATTTGAATTTGATTCTTGATTCTACAGAGTTATCCCAATTAGAGGTAATACTCTAGGTAGAAAAAGAGAATATTTTTTCACAGATGTGCACATTTTAATCATTTTGAATCAACTACAATTTTTATCTTATTAGCAATATTTTCTAGCTATCACGACATGAAGTGAGAACTTGATGTACATTATTGATATATTCTGGCATTGTTTTATCCCTCATTAGGACTTGATAACCTGAGTTTTCAAGATCCTTCCCTTCTTTTTGATTTGAGCGCCTGGGCTCTCAGATCTGCATATTTTCCTACTTTCCCCACTATCCCGCCATGGACAGTTATTTTCAGGTTCAAGGTTGAGTCTATTTTTCTCGCAAAAGGTCATTTTCAAAAGCTATTTTAGTCTCAGTCATGAGATGCTCCATTTCAATCCCTTTTCCAAAGCTTTAAGGACCCCCATTTTCCTTACCTTTTGCACCCCCCTTTCGAATTCTTTGTGCGAAATTTGGAGGTTCCATCATGGTTTCTTCATTCGAGGATTCCATATTTTCGTCCCCGTTCAGGTAAGGGTCAAACCTGAGCCTCATTCCATGAAGTATTTTCGTACCCATTCAGGTTAAGGGCTAAACCTGAATCTTTGCAAAAAGGTCATTTTCAAAAGCTATTTAGTCTCAGTCATGAGACGCCCCATTTTCAATCCCTTTTCTAAAGCTTTAGGGAATCCCATTTTCATGCCTTTTGCAGCCTCATTCCATGAGGTATTTTCATCCCATCCAGGTTAAGGACTAAACCTACATTTCTGCATAAAGGCCATTTTAAAAGCTTATCATGAGACTTCTCCTTTATCAATCTCCATTTCCAAAGCTTTGGGAATCTCATTTTTTTCGCATTTTGCAACCTCATTCATGAGGGTCATTCTCAAAATCAATTCTTTCACACTCAGTTCAGATTTTCTGATTGGGACATTTTATTTTGAAATTTGGTGTATTTTTATTTGCCACTAAGCTCGGTTTTCAACCGGCTTAGCAGCAAAGAGGGACATCTGTAAACACTCCAAATTTTCCAAATCCATTCCGGAGACCCTCCTTTCGCAAATGCCAAACCTCTGCAGTACAGTATAAGAGTCTTGTCTTTAGGGTTATCCCAGTTTAGAGGTCATTTTAGCCCCACTTTGTCAACCAAATTACCATTTTACTCCTAGGACACCCTAAACCCTTGTCAGTCTAGTCTCAGGCAAGCTTATCTTAAATTTAGAAGAGTTAGAATGTCAGTTATTTCTAGTTCTCCTAAGCTCACGATGAGCAGTGTCATTTCATTTCAGCTAAATTTAGTTCATTTCAGGCGAAATGAGCTCATTTCTAGCTCAAATTTTAGCCAATTATTCCCAAGTCAGTCAAATTCTAGTAGATCTTATTCCTAGATGTCTAAATTGAGCTCATCAGGAGTTTGAATGGTCTGGTTCCAGTTTAAAGTTATTTCCCACATTCTTGGACCTTCATTTTAGCTCATTTTAGTCAAAATTGAGCTAACCCCAGTCAACCCAGCTAATTTTTTGGCCCCAAATTTAGTTCACCTCAATATAACTGACTTTCAATTCAGTCCAATCCAAGTCTATCCAGTTCAAGTCAGTTCAAATTAGTCCAGTACTATGTTACTCTACACCCTACAGGGCAAAAAAAAAAAAATTCTTGGTCATTTGCTCAAAACATTAATTGTATCAATTTCCAAGCTGGGACAATCCCCGATCTGGGCTTAGATCAATTCTTTTATATGATATTTCATCTATATCTGAGATTCAGTCCATATTTCAATTTGGATATTTAATCCAATGTTGGATCTGATATCCATTTTCTATCTTGGACCTGGATTTTTTTCATCCAATTCACTCTATTATCTACATCCAAAGTCCAATTTACTTTCTGAACCTAGATTATCTCATTAGATATCAAAGATCCAATCAATCATCTTCGGATCCATTTCCATCTTAATCAGGATCCAATTCTATATTCACATCCCAGATCCAGCTTACTATTTTCATAATCCAGGATCCATTTCGAGTGTTTTCATCCTCGATTCAGGATTCCTTCATTTATTTTCAAACATGGGTTCTGACTTAAGATCCGAGATCCAGATCTATTTATCATTTTCAATTTTGGATCCAGATCCAATATTGAAATCCAATTTTTATTCAATTTCAAAATCAATCATTGCATTTAAATTCAAAACCAATGTTTTGAAAAAATCTTTTGAAAAACAATTTGGATCCCACTTAAAACTTCAATATTTGGATTTCATTCTAATTTTTTTTAAAATGGATCTTAGATCCACTTCCATTTTAGGCTCCAAATGGCGCCAATTTCAAAATCAATTTTTACTTCACTTTTTCTTTGGTTTAATAAACCTTTCTTCACTTGTTTTTAACCTTTCCCCTTTGTTTTTGAAAAACTCATATGTGCACACACATGGAATGGTGCCACATGTTAAAGTTTTTTAAATTTTCCCATTTTATCCAACTTAAAAACCAAAATTACCCACATAGGAGGGGGGGGGGTCGACCCCCCTATTTTGTCCTCTTCTTAGGCCATGTGGATGGGACCTTCTAGAGGTCCCAATCCTACTCACCTCTCAAGCCTAATCCAACCCTAAGCCTTAAAAAAATCTATAAATAGACACCTTAATGGGGGTCGATTTTTCCACCTTATGTTCTATCTCTTGGCTAATTTCAAGCCTCTCTCTCCCCTTGCTTCTTCTCCAGGCCCAAGGTAAGCTCTCTCTTTCTCTCTTATTCATTTTATTTTACTTTTCTTCGTTTGTTTCTTTTCTCAAATCCCTCCCCCCCCCCCCCCCCCGCCCTCTTTCTTCTTTCTTCCTTCAATTGCTTTCAATTTTTGTATATGGCATTATAGATCTGACAAATATATGTATGAATTCTGCTTTTATGCTTTTAATTCATGCATTTTTATCTTTGATTGATGCATTATACTTAAGCCACAAGGATGATGGTGATTTGATCTCACATGGATCAAATCCCTCTTTCAATGGACCATATTAATTTCAATTTATGCTTAACACTTTAATTTTGATTTTAGATATTTTCAATTCTGATTCCTCAACATTTTCATGTTCATGAATTATCTGGAATGCTAGATCTTATTTTGATCATCTTTCATGCATTAATTAGTTTCTATCTTGCCCAATTATGCTTAGATTGCATTTTCAATTTTGGTATGATTTTAGAGATATCAATTCATAAGTAATTAGATGTCATTTTGATCTAAATTTTTTACTGCAACTTTATGCATATGTCCTCAGAATTTTTACCAAAATTCATGTCATTCTGAGGTCATTTGACCCACTTTAAAGATCAAGAGTTGGAACCTATTATTCTGCCCCATCAGGATTTTAGCAGAATCAGGACCGACTTGCCAGAGTGATTTCTCCCTAACCGGAGATGATTTCTCAGATCCGTAAAAAGTGGTGTCTTTATGATTGGATCTAGTTTATTAATAACAATTTTTAGAGAATTTCATGGTCATTGCATGCTTTATTTTTATCAAAAACTAGAACCTTATTATTCTGCATCACCTGAGTTTGCTCAGACCTTAGTTTATTTTGTCAGAGTCATATCGCCCTAGTGGGAGATCATTTTTTTGATCTGTAAAAAGGGTTTTCTTCATTTACATATCTAGTTTACCTTTGATAATTTTCAGTAATTTCTATTGTCAATTTTTATTTTATTTTTATTAAAAATCAGAACCCTATCTGTTTGCAATCTCAGGCATTGATCAAATCTAGGATCAACTTATCTAAATCATATCTCCTTGATGGGAGATCATTTTCTAAGTCTTTAAAAAAGGTTTTCTTCATTTAATTGTCTAGTGTATCTCTGCCATA
Organism: Nuphar pumila; assembly: GCF_984573655.1. NCBI lineage: Eukaryota > Viridiplantae > Streptophyta > Magnoliopsida > Nymphaeales > Nymphaeaceae > Nuphar > Nuphar pumila. The sequence continues at coordinate 122,827,479 of NC_143249.1, forward strand.
TTTTAGAAATTTCTATAATCATTTGCTATTTCATTTTTATTGAAAACTGTGATTGTTTACAGAATATCATGTTCTGTAATAGGTTCTTTTTCTAAGATGGAATAGTGATTTTGCAGATTCACCAGAACCAAACCAAAATTGAGTTTCCATTTCTATAAATTGGAGTAGTTTTTTTGTTCATGTTAAGCAACTTATTCTACAAATTTTGAAGAAATTGAGTCGATTTAGCCTCTAAAATACCCGAATTACAGAAACTTATATGTTAAATGCAATCTCTTATTTTTAAAATTTAATTCTCTAATGTTTTATTATTATCTCAAAATTTAGAAATGATTTTGATATTCTGTAAAACAGAGATGTTTTTATGATGTGTCTTGAATCCATGGGATCAATTTGGGCATGAAGTGAGTCATTTTAGTTCTCCTTTTACCCGAAACATTCTGACAGGTTTTCTTACAAATTTTATTTTTCCAAATTTATGTTTTAATCCAATAAAAGATCATAATTCAGATTTTTTCTTAATGATTTCTCAATTTTTTTCAAATCTAGATTGTTATTAAGGTTGTTAGAAGTCTACATACTAATTTTCATAAATTTCTATTTCCATTTGGCATCTTATTCATTGCATTTTTCAAAACTGGTTTTCTAAAAAGTCATAATTTTGCTAAAATAGGGGTAAATTAGGCATTTTCTCATTTAATTTCTCAATTTCAAATATTATTTTCATGATTTAAAGTTTTGATAATGTTTTTAATCACATTAACAATCTCTCTAATCAATTTCATAAACTTTTTAGCTTCCATGTGATACATATTTCAATTTTTTTTTTCAGAAAACCCTAATTTTAAGGCTATAGTCTTAATTTTAGGGGTATTTTGGTTATTTTGCCCCTAATTTCGAAATTTAGTTTCCAAAATAGGTTTATTTTGATAGTTTATCAAATCATTCATTCATCCTTTATTTCAGTTATAATTTTAATTTTATGAAAAGCATGGAAAAGGCTTATTTTTGGAAAATATCCTTTAATTTTCGGATATTGTTGGATAAATCCAGAAAAGCCTACATTTTTTCACTAACATGTTTGTTAGTTTTGTAGGAAAAGCTCAAGATGATGTTTTTTTTTTATTTCCTCTTTTTATTTCTTTATTTCAAATTCAATTATTTGATGTAAATTGTAATCAAATATAAAAATAGTAGAAATTTCCCTTTCTGTATTAGATAGACTGCATTTGCATATAGTTTAATTTTTAATATTAAATGCTATGATTTGTCATACGCATATTTTAAATTCTATGATGGTCAGCACAAATGGCACGTGCACCTTCTTCTAAGAAGTTAATAAACTTAATGAAATTCGTATTTTTGACCGTAGTTAGAATACGAATGAAATTCAGATTTATTAATTTCTTTTAAGTCATAAAAAGCCTACACTTTTAGGCTATTTTAAAAAACTATTTCATATTTAAAAAGTTATTTTCAAGATATTTTTAAAAAGATGTATTTAAAACATATTTGTGGCAATAATCATGGATATATGGCAAATTCATCTTCATTCAATTTTGTAAAAACACAAAAGCAAATTTCAAAATAAAGGAAATTTACAAAGGTCTTTTTTTTTCTTAAACTTTTCAAAAGAATAAGGCGATATTCTTCAAAATTGATTTCCTTAAAATCATATGAATTTTTCATTGATTTTCTCAAAATATCTCCAAGGCATTTTCTGAATTTTGAATTTTCTAAAACTCTTCTTTTCAATTTCAATTTCAATTTCAATTTCAATTTCAATTTCAAAGTGATTTTCAAAATATTTTCAAAATATTTTCAAAGTTATTTTCAATTCAATTTCCATTTTAATTTCAATTTCAAAGTGATTTCATTTTCAATTTTAAAACATTTTCCAAGTGATTTTCGAAATATTTTCAAATTTGTTTCAAATCATTTTCGAAAGTCATTTCAAAACATTTCCTAAATGATTTTCAAAATAATTTCATAATCATTCTTAAGTTATTTTCAAAATCAATTTCCAAATATTTTTTGAATGATTTTTGAAATATTTTTAAAGTTAATTTTCAAAATGATTTTAAGACCTTTTTTAAATATTTTCAAAGTAATTTTGAAATCATTTCAAATCATTTTCAAGATATTTTCCAAATAATTTTCAAAGTAATTTTGAATTAATTTCAAAATCAATTCAAAGTAATTTTCCAAATTGATTTTCAAAGATATTTCAAATCAGTTTTGGAATCATTTCAAGCCAATTTTAAGATATTTTCAAGCAATTTTCCAAAGAATATTTCAAAGCAATTTTCCAATTCTCTGGGAATTCAATTTTAAAATATTTCAAGGCAATTTCCAACCAAAGCAATTTCTAAAGCATGCATTATGTTTTTAAAACAATTTTTTTTCAAAAATCATAGCCCCTGTATGATTCTTTCTGTATTTTAGGACTTAAAATACTTACTTAGACATTTTAAGCAAAGCAAGGCATTTAGTTCAATTACCCCTGGTAAAGGTGCCAAAAATGGTTGGACCTCGTAACGACAAGCGGATCCCATTTCTCGATTTTTTTTGCATTTTCAAAACGAAGGCGAGTTTTTCAAAAGGTCAAGTAGACTTACAAAACGTAAAAATTTTGCAACAAACACAGTCACAGGCTTGTGGCCAAGCACTCATTGACAACAAAGGTGTTCTATTTATCAAAACCACTTGTTTATTACAAGCATCATTGCTTGGAAAAGCAGTATTTAGTTTTATAAAGAAAATAGTACAACACTGTCTAGAGAAATTCTGGAACTCGATGCCACCTTGCTCCGCATATTACATTATAGGTTTAACACCTGTAATTCACATTAAACGGGGTCAGAATCACTGCTGGTCTGGTAAGCAAGCATTCATCCACACATTCAATCAAGCATCAACTCATAGAAATGCACAGACCACTCAGGGTCATAATTCGCAACAACGACACTCAAGTCTCCATAACTTAGTGTATATCGCGAGAGCCTCCTCAGGGATACAAGTTCAACATTTGGCTCAAGTCTCCATGACTTAGCGTGAGCCTCTTTAGGCCCTCAATTGAACTCTTTCAGGTCTCAATTGGAACATCGAACTCAAGTCTCTAAGACTTGGCACATCCGTATCCCACGAAACAAAGCGCGAGATCCTCGAGCTTTAGCTTAGTCATACAGATACAACATGGGTCTTTTCCCTATCGGTCCAGTAGTAAACCGATCATGACACATTTCTCAAGGTTATGCAGGATTTGACAGAACAACGTCCATTCCTTCATATATACATTCATCGCTGAACCTAGAACTAATATATTGTTTCAATATTAACCCATTCACCCCCTGATACACGAGAGAAGCTAGAACTCAAACATCAATGCAACATTCTGGAGGTTTATTATTCCATGTATTTTAGATACTCCAGAGGCCTGTTGACCCTATCCATGATAGGGCGGTAAAACTCATACCGGGATAACCCTAACAGGCCGGTTCAGATGCATCCTCTACTGCAGTAGTTGGGTTCAATCATTAGATATTTAAGGATAACCATGACCTCCATACCTTCTGAGTGACGGGAGGCCCCTTGAACTCTTTGGTTCATAATCAAATATATGTCACTTGTGGTTGTACCATCACCATCTACCACGGTGAGTAATAGTCCTGAAGGTGTTCACTGGTCTAACCATTACTTGTCGGATATTCGCATGCCATTCGTGCAAGCCAGTGCCTCTCGTACTGAGAAAATATATACCTGACCCCATTCAGTATTCTCCAATAGAGTCAAAACTATAGGATCCTGCGACCCTAAGTTTTATTCACATTCATACTTGACTCTACTTTCAGCATCTCTGGCCATCACGAGCACCTCACCTCTTTCGGGTGGACATAGAACTCTGGCTCTCTGGCCCTTACAAGTCTAGTTGTGCAACAATATTTTTCATGAGCATGCATATGACACGATCTCAAGAGATCGACTGCTCAACGTATATCACCACAATGAGCAATTGGCCTAGTCAAGGCGCAATTACTACTCTAGTTCTTCAGCTCTTACGAGTAAAGTGTCCTTACAGGCGAACCTAAGAATGAGCCATTCTGGCAACGTTTCAACAACAGGGCATCCTCGTGTCATTCAACCGGTTCAGGCAATTCTTTTGCCAACCATTCCGACAGTACTTCTCCTGCTTTGATGGCAGAAGTGTGACGACCCTTTTTATATTGTAGAAATTACTTAATAGAATTTGGACAACACCTCCTCTGTATGACAGATTAACATGCTATGCTCTTTCTGAGCTTGTTGAGCTTCTACAAAAATTTCGACAACACTTCATCTCTTTGATGGAGAAAGCATGCATTTTTTTTAAGCTGGGTAAGCATCTTTTAAGAAATTTCAGTAGCATTTCCTCACTTTGATGGAGAAAGTGTTGCACTTAACTTGAGGATGGATATGCACTGTTGTATGTACTTCGCATCCATCGGGGTTTGTTGGAACCTTGGGCCATAGTCAGGCCATGCGCAAGTGACTTAGGTTTTTACAAAAAAATGATTTTGTGCAAAAGCAAAGCCTTTCCAATAGGAGCTTCATTCGTCAAGCATAATTTTGATCGAGGAGTAGCAAAGGAATCACATTGGCGATCTAGAGTTGATCTTCATTTGTATGTTCATTTATGCGCACTATATATAATATAAGCAGAAACCTGTGCTTTATAATACAGCAGTGTAAATGAGTGCATATTTAATGTTTAGCAGGGAAAACAAACTAAATAACTTGCAGAAAGCAAATATATATATATATTTGTAGAAAGCAGGAGCCTTGACATTATTCGACGTGATGACAATCTTAAATGCATAATTTAAATTACATAAATTAGGAGCCTTGGCATCGTTCGATGCAACAATAGTCTTAAATATATATATATATATATATATATATATATATATATATATATATATATATATATATATATATATATATATATATATATATATATATATATATATATATATATATATAAAGAAAGCATGAGCTTTGGTATCGTTCAACATGATGGCAATCTCAAATACATATATACAGTCTTAAGCATGATCTTTTATCATAAAATATCCGACAATAATCGCAAGGAGATGCATGTGAACACCGAAGTATCCCAAAATGCATAAACTAAGGACTAAGGTCAGATACTACTTAAGAATATATACGATATATATCACAACACAAATCATCAAATACTTGAGAGAGAGTGAGCGGTGAATCAAACTTACATTCCGATCAATAAAGAATGACTCCATAACTCTCTATCTACTTCGAATTGGGTTCAAACCTTCCTTTGAGATGTCAAACTAGGTCAGATCAGTTCGACTTAGTTGAGAAAAATGAAGAACATGTCAAGATGCTAAACTCAAGTAGTTTGGAAAAAACTAGGTTCAATCCAAGTCAATTGGGTCAGGCTGGTTCAGACTTAGCCCAAGTAGGCTAGGTCTAGGTCAAGTGAATCAAACCTGGGTTTAGAACCAAAAGGGACCTTGACTTTTGACTAGACCCAACTGGGCTCAAACCAAGTCAAGTGGGTTTGGACTAGGTCAGGTAGGTTCATACTAGGTTAGGCAGGCTCAAACCAGGTTAAGCACGCTCAGACCAAGTGGGCTAGGTAGGGGAGGTTTTAGAGAGAGAAGGAGAGCAACAGAGAGAGGGGGGAGGGGGGGCAATTTTTATGAGAAGAGAGAGAGTGGGGATGCCTATTTATAGTTATAGGAAACCCCTTCTTGAAGTTTCCTCCTTCCCATTTTGCCCTTGACTTTCTAGATAAAGATTGGAGGTTCCTTTGGTGTGGGGCCCACATGAAAAATCTATGGAATATTTTGTGGGTCCCATAAGATATTTTTTGAGGAATATTTTTGTGGGTTCTGCAAAAATTTTGGGTTTTCAGTGATTTTTTCTCAAAAAATTCCGAGTACGCCATTTTCTTCGTATTGACGAAACTAAGAAAGTTGGCTCGTACAAATCTCCTAATTTTATTGAGGGAGAAAGTTATGGCGCCTAGACTGTTTGAGCATATATTTGCGAAGATACGAATATCCTAAGTATAACTGGTTCGTATAAATCAATTCGATTTGCATTTCAGGTTCATATACAATTTTCACATGAAAATGCCTTATGAATTTATTCAGAAATTTTGCTGAAAAATTGTGGGTCTTACAGTTGCATCCTACTGCCAGGTCACTGATGTTCTATTTTGACCTGTTGCCAGGTTAAACACTTTAAGACAAAAGTTGCCACTGGTGTGACTTTTTTAAGCAATGATTTAAAAAAAAAAATCATTAAATGTTTTGAAAAATCGGTAACAAAATATATAAAAAAAAACAAACTTCCACAATCGTGGTGAGTACGAATCGAATCCACAGGGAATGAGATGATATCCAATATTCAAATCTAAATAATTCAATTTATTAATACTTCAAAATGTTTACAATAACAAGTAAAAAGCTAATTTTATCATTAACATAAACAAAAATTAACTTAAGAACAAAAAAAAAATCTAAACTACATTGTTTGAGCACTCTTTCAAGTCCAAAAGAGTATTTTCATCTTTTTGCAAGTATTACGTTCAATCCCTTGGCATAAAAATGCCTTTTGACCTGTAGTATGCTTGTAATCCTATAGAAAGAAAAATAAAAAGTTGGAAAGTGAGATTACTACAACTAATTCAGAAATATAACTGCAATTTATTCTAAAAAAACTATGTCAACTAATATATATAATTTAAATAAAAACTACACTACTATGCAAATTTCTATGAAAGCAATTAATTTATTCTTAACACTAACTATACTAAACTATGTAATTAAACTATGTCTGCTGCAAAAAAATATGAAGAATTACAAAAATCTAATTAACCAATGAAATGCCAATTTGGCCCTCGCTATAATGCAGGATTGACTTTTCTGACAGACTTCAGAAAATAAATGATTTGAAAGGCCAAATGGAATCCAAATTTGATAAAATTTATTTTGTTGGATTCCTGACACATGTTGAAATTAGACCTATTTTACAGAACTCAGAAACTTGTTCAGAATCTCTAGATATTGGCATTTCAAGAACACCTAAAATCTGGAATTGGTCTGTCCCAAAATTTGAATTTCTGACAGACCAGTTTTTAAAAAACACTTAAATATCAAACCAAATCAACTCTAAATGAGTTGAAATTTGGTCTTCACTTAGAAGACACGTGGAGGGAGGGAATAGAAAAAAATCAAAAACTCAAACTCCAAAAATTTTGGCATAAAATGTCGAGTGTAACAGACTGCAATTTCTGGTTCTAAAATTCAATTCAAGAATAGTCAAAAGTAAATCAATTCATGCACTACTGAACATTATGAAACTTCACCAAGCATGGATAACAGACATGCAACTAAACTAGATTACCAAGAACGGAATTTTAACTACGCTAAAAAAAACTAATTCTAAAAAGAAAACTTAATCTACCTTGCAAAGAGAAATTAACTAATTCTAACACAAAAATAAACGTCTAAGCTAAAGAAACAAATTAAACTAATGTGAATACTAACTACTATGAATGTACACTAATGTTGGCCGTCTCCTATGTGGGACCCACTTAAAATTTTAATGAAGAAAAGAAAGAAATAAAGGGACAATGTAATTAAGAAAGAATGACCTAATTAATTATGCTATGTTAATTCCTAATTGACATAAAAAAAAATCAATTAAACAAGACTTGCCTAAATAATTTATGAAATATGAAAAATGTATATGCATAAGAATAACCTAACTAAAAGAAGGGGAAAGTAATAAATGCTTAGGCTGAATTGGAATTAGGTGGAGCCCATGTAGGCTCTTGCCATAGAGGATAAATTTCCCTTCAGAGTAAAAAAAGTTAGCCTCAGTGGGCCCACATATTTTTGCCTTAATCTCCTAATTAAGGAGATGATCTCCTTCCAAAAGTCAAGAAATTTGAATTTTAAGTAAGGGATTTAAACTTTAAATCCTCTTACCTAATTTTAAGAGGAGGAGATCTCTCTAGGTTGGCATCTTCAAGGAAGACCCAAACTTTCCAATTTGAAATTCCACGAAAATTGGAAACCCCCTCTAAATACCAAAAACGCCTATTGCTTTGAAATTCCCATAATGCCTTCATAAAAATTAAAAATTTTAGAATTATTCTAAACTAAACTACTACTTATATAATATAATCTAGATATTATCTAAATTAAATGCATGGGCAAGATTGGAATGAAAAGAAAAGAAAAATTATGAATAGCTAATTTGCCAAAAAAAAATACATATGCTAATTGCCTAATTATTAACTACTAAAAATGTTATGACCTAAATGCAATGAATCACTAAAAGTAATTAACTTACTAAAAAAAATTGAAGCTCCAAGGTTCAACAATGGCTACCATCCTCTATGGAGAAGACGCCCACCCCTATTGAACTTGAATTTCAAGAAAAAAATGACCCTCAATTTTAGCTATAATGCACAACTAATTAAAACAAAATTTCATATACATAAAAATACTACAAAAACTCAATCTTAAATTATTAAAAACTTGTATTTAAACTTTTTAAATTGCTGTAAAAAAAATCAGAGCAAAAAAATGTTGAAAGATCTAAAACGGCTAGACATAGCCTAGCTGATTTTACAAATGAACAAACAAAAAATATAAAAAGAAAGAGCAATGGATCTTATTGGACGATCCAAGCTTGGTTTGAAGCTTGAGGTCTCCCACGTCCTCTTCTAAACTTCTGTAAATGTATGCACAGCCAACAACTTCTTACAAGAGATCTGGTGATTGGGGGTTTGAAGGACGATAGATAGGAAGGAAGAACGGGCCCGAAAAACTTCTTGGCTCGTTTAAAGGCTCGAAAAACTACTCGATGCAAAGAAAAAGATCCTTCAATGGCTGCTGATTTGCTGCAAACAAAACAGAAAATTAAAAGAAGATAGACACAAAAAGAAAATACAAAAAAAGAATGTGGAAAGGAAGAAGACCAAAGACGCCTGGAAAACTCCTCGTCGGTGCAACACCCAGAAAGCTCCTCAGTGCGAAGAAACAACAATGGAGGAAGAAGAAGAAGATGGAGATGGCTGCTGTAGTGGAGAATTATCAAAAGTTTGGATAAAATTTTAGAATGAGGGGCGTCCCTCCTTTTGTTTGTTTCTTTTCAGAATTTCAAAAACACTCTTATGAAAAATTATTTTCAGAACACCTCAAAAATTCTCAAAAATTATTGGGCACCCCTTTTTGAAAAAATGATAATGGATCCTTGGATTGGGATATTTTGGTTCAATCTGATCCATAATCCATAATAGGTCATGCTTTATATGGGTTTGGATCTGGATCCTGATTGGATTTGCTCCATTACATGAAAATGCTCATAACTTCACTAACTCGGAATCAGACGAAATTCAAAACGTAGCTCCATATCACTTGGACTAACATAAACATGGGTTTTAACTATGAAAATGTAGATCATTACATGCACATGATGCTTAAAATGCATTTCATGTATTATAAGATTAACCCATGCTTAAATGTTGCTAATCCTCGAGCAACAAGAAACTGAAAACACTATGGAATTAACTACTAACTAATCAATTCTAGCTTTCGTTTTATACAAATACAGAAGATAACATATGAAAAGAAGCCACACCCCCACAGTACAAATATTTTTCTCAAATTTTTATAAATCTCGTAATCATCTACATGTCTTTTTCAAAAATTTGAACACCTTCATGTCGTCATCTTTCTCTCCTTGTATGATTTCTGCATAGTTAAATTCCTTTCTCTTTTCTTTTTCAAGCTCTTATTATATATATATATGTATATATATATATATATATATATATATATATATATATATATATATTTCAATTGACATCTACATCCATCATCAGACATCGTAACCATTGTATCGAGCATTAGGGTGGTATCTCCCAGACCAGCCGACCTTAGGATACTGAATACAAAGATTCCTCAGCCTTAATAACTCGAGTTACTAGGTCTTAGACTTTTGTAGTATATGTAACCTTTGTTGTGTGCAATGTCATCGCGTATTAGACTTTCTATTGGGTCCATGTAGCGATCTTTAGGTCGATGGCTCCCAAACCAGTTGACTTTAAGGCATCAAGTGTAAAATACTCATCGAACTTACTCAAACCTGACAGGCCTCACTGACGATGTCTAAGAAAAGTGTTTGACCTCCCAAGTTGCCCTCTTCACATAAACAAAATACGTCAACTAGTGTCTATCTCCACTACTCAAGTGACAACTTAGAAGACTTAGAACAACTACAATTGCTCTACTAGATATGTTTTCATTGCTTTTATTTATAAAATACTATGCATTGTCATACAAGTGATTCTATCAAGACTCCCACAATCACATGTTCTCATTTCATTAAAATCTATGCAACAATCACTTTTTTTAGATCAATTTTTTGAAAAAAAAATTGCATGGGGTTTAAAATTCTAAGCATATGTCAAATCCTACAAAAAAAAACATTCCATGAAAAGCTGGAACTTGATTATCTAAAAAAAAGAAAATGTAATTTTTTTTTAACAATCCCTCCCCCATGCTTAAATGGTGCTGTCCTCAGCAGCACTCCCCCAGGTTTTGATGAAATTATATGCATGCATACATGTGCCACAAGAACAAGTACAAATTGCAAAAAGGATAGATACAACCTGACTATGTGCTAAAGCTCATCTGAATAATCCATTGTCGCGTCCATGCACCACCATCGTGCACACATAGGTGCACGATTTTCTGTGAACTTGACATGAAGTTGACATCTTAATTGCTTCTCCATCCTCGTGTCCTATAAACATAATCATCATTCTAGCACAAGAGATTAGATCAAACGAGTAATGCAATGACAAATAACAAATAACCAAAATAAACAAAATAAATAAAAGCACTCATCCTATGACTAATCTATCTATACTATAATACAAACAATCATCTGACTCAATCAACACTTTCAATGAACACAATTTCCTCATGCTTTTCTACCTGTGCCTCTTCAAAAAAGTAGGGCTTTAGTCTTTGTCCATTCCTTTTGAATACTTTGTGGTTGTGAGGATCTCTAATCTCCACTGCTCTGGAAGGAAATACAGTTTTCACTATATATGGTCCATCCCACTTGGATTTCAATTTCTTTGGAAATAATTAAAGTCGAGAGTTATACAACCATACTTGTTGCTTGGGCTCAAACACCTTTTGATTTATGAGTTTATCATGAAATGCTTTTGTGCGAGCCTTATAAATCCGTGAACTCTCATAGGCTTCATTCCTTAGTTCCTCTAGCTCATTGAGTTGCAAGTGACTTTCTTTGCCAACCTGAGCCATATCAAAATTGAATTTTTTAGTTGCCCAGTAAGGCCTATATTTCAATTCTATAGGGAGGTGGCATGCTTTTTCAAAGACTAATCGATATGGTGACATGCCAATAGGGGTCTTGAATGCAGTTCTATACGCCCATAATGCATCATCCAAGCACTGAAACCAATCCTTGCGATCCGGCCAGACTTTCTTCTCTAAAATCCTTTTGATTTTCTTATTTGAAACCTTAATCTGTCCATCGGTCTGAGGATGATAAGGAGTGATGAACTTATGATGTACAAAGTATTTTCTCATAAAAGAAGCAACCTGTATATTCCTAAAATGCTTACCACCATCATTAATCATTGCTCGTGACACACCAAATCGACTAAAAATATTATGCTTAATAAACTTAAGTACCACTCTATGATCGTTGGTCTTGGTAGCCACAACCTTGACCCATTTGGACACATAATCAACCACCACTAAAATATAAACATTGCCAAATAAAGGCAGAAATGGACCCATGAAATCTATGCCCCAAACATCAAATATCTTGACTACTAAGATCGGGAGCATAGGCATCATGTCCGTCTTGGACATGTTCCTTGTCTGCTGACATCGAAGATATTTCCTATAAAACTCATGTGCATCTTTGTGGAGTGTTGGCCAACAAAATCCAGACTGCAAAACCTTGGCGGTAGTCTTCCTACTACTAAAATGACCTCTACAAGCTAAGGAATGGCAAAATTGAAGAACGGTCTCATACTCCTCCTCTGGGATGCACCTCCTAATAATATAGTTTGCATAATACTTAAACAATTCTGGTTCATCCCAATAATAATGTCTTACCTGCGCAAAAAAAATGGTCTCTCTCATTCCTACTCCAATGAGCAGGAACCTGCCTGGTCACCAAATAATTCACAATATCAGCAAACCATGATGATTGTAAATATGGTATTCCCCTGATCATCAAGGTGGACAGCTGCCTGATTATATTTGAAATATCCATCTAGAAAGCAATAGTAGCTCTGTCCGACGAGTCTCTCTAAAATCTAGTCGATGAATGGCAACAGGAAGTGGTCCTTGTTGCAGTATTCAACTTCCTATAATCTATACACATTCGCCACCTTGTGGTGGTCCTCATTGGAATACTCTCTCTTTTCTCATTCTCCATAATAGTGAGTTCAAACTTTTTGGAAACCACCTGAACTAGACTAACCCACTGGATATCTGAAACAGGGTAGATTATTCCAGCATCTAACCACTTGACCACCTCCTTTTTCACCACTTCTTTCATGTTGGGATTTAGCCTCCTTTGCATGTCTCGCATCGGCTTGGAATCATCATCACAATGAATCCGGTGCATGAAGAAGGAAGAATCTATCCCTCTAAGATTCACTACTGCCCAATCGATAGTTGCCTTGTGCTCTCTCAAAACCTCAATCAATCTAATCTCCTGCTCCTCAGTGAGCTGTGAAGAGATGATCACAAGCAATGTCTCTCTGTCTCCCAAATATGCATACTTGAGTGAGTTTGGTAATGGCTTCAACTCAAGTTGTGGAGGAGATTCAATGGAAGATTGGGATGTGGTCTCAGAAAGTGGTGGGAGAGGTTCAATACTCCCTCTCCATGTATGGATACTTGTGATCACTGCAAAAATTTTCTTTTCTCTTTCCTTTTCCTTTCAACCTTTTTCCTTTTTGAGGAGAAAAAGAAAGAAGAGAAGAGAAAGAAAGAAGGAAACTCTTTGCAGGGTCTCACTTGACCTTTCTTTAAAAAAGATATTTTGAAATTTACTATCCTCCATTTTGAAAATTTTGCGGGAAAAATAGAGAGACGGGATTCGCTCATTGGTACGAGGTTCAACCGTTCCTGGTGCCTTTACTAGGGGTAATTGAACCAAGGATTGAATCAATGCTTTTTGCTTTGCCTAAATTTGTCTAAGTGATTATTCTAAAATCCTGAATGCACATTGAATCATGCTTGTGCAATGAACTTTGAACATAATGATTTGGAATATGATGCATGCTTTTGGAAATATTTCAGAAATTTGGATATTCCAAGTGATTTTGAAATAGATTTGAAATTATTCTTGAGAAAGTGGTTAAAAAAAATGAACTTGATTTGAAAGTTTTTGAAATTTTAAATCCAAACTTGGATCTAAAATGAATTTGAGATTCGAAAAGGAAATCTGAAATTTAAAATTGCAACTGAAATCAAAGGTTGAAATAGAATTGAGATTTTGAGAGTTTTTGAATTTGAAATTTGAATTGAAAAAGAAGATTTGAAATAGAAAATGAATTTTGGAAAAGAGTGAAATTTGAAGAATAAAGACTGAATTTGGAGCTTTGAAATTGATAAATCAGAATTTTAAAATTGAAATAGAATCTTGAAAATGAAAAATTTGAATTTGAGATTTAAAATTGAAGTCTAATTGAAATCTAGCTTTGAAATTGGAATTTAAAATTGAATTTAGGAGTTGGAATTAAAAAAAATGAAATGGAAATTGGATTCAAATTAGGACTTTAAAATTGATTTTAAAATTCGATTTGATGTTTGAAATCAGAACTGAACTTGGAAATTGGATTGGAAATTCAAATTGGAACTTTGAATTGATTTTGAAATTGAAAATTAACTTTGAAATTAGAAATTTAGAATTTGAAATTGAAATTGGAACATGAATTTAAAGAATGAATTTAGAAATTGGAAATTTGGAATTTTGAAATAAAACTTTAAAATTGGATTTTGAAATTAAGATTTGAATTTGAACTTAGAATTTGAAATCAGAATGGAATTTGAAAATTGAATCGAATTTTGAAATTGGAATATTCAATTGATTTCAAAATTTTATTTGGAATTTCAAAGATATTTTCAAAACTTTGATTTAGAATTGAATTAAAACTCAGGATTTGAAATGGAATTCAAAGATTTGAAATGGAAATAAAGAATTTGAATGAAATTTGGAGTTAAAGTGTGAAATTCAGAAATGAGAATTGAAAATTGGAAATAAAATTTAAAACTGAATGTATTTGAGAATAAAATGATAAATTTGAATTTATAAATAAAAGTTTTAAATGATTTTGAATTTTAGAAATAAAAACTGGGTTTTTGAAAATTTATTTCAAAATCACTTGAAATTTTGAAGATGACTTAAAATAATTTGAGAAAGAATGCAATTATATCCTAAATGATGAATGCTTTAAAATTTATTAAAGGATTGGAATGTAAAAGCAAATTTTATTCTTTAATAGAATTAAAATAAGATTAAATCATAATACTGTTGAGAAACTCTGTTTTGATGTCACATAATATGATACACTGTCTTATTTAAATGTCATATGATATGATAATATGTCTTCTTGAAAAATGTTATATAACGACTGGATATGTTTTGCCATATATCTAACGAGTATTTGATGCAAGGATATCTCACTCAAAAAGGATGGAGACCTCTTGTTCAAGTACAACTATGATGCAATCATACTCCATGAAGAAAAAGCTTGTTGAGCCATGCACTCCTAAAGACCTTCTAAAGAGATCGGCTTCCTCAAGTTGAAGATTTTTTTCTTCTTTAGAGTCATTTGTAACAGAACCTTCAGAAGGATGCATATTGCATATTACATACTCACTCATAAAAGCTATTTCATAAAAGTATACGATAGTTTCAAAAAGCTCCTTTTTGAAAACAAATAATTGTACCTTCTTACAACCCTTTATGAAAAAGGTATTTTGACATGATTTCAAAATGTAATAATTGTACCTTATCTCATATACAAGACAACATGAAAAGAAATGATTTTAAATATAGGAAAAAGACAAAACATGAAATCGGCTACACAAAGAAAACAAATATAATATGTTTTGAAAAGACTCTAGTTACCTTCTTTAAAGAAATGATTTCAAATATAGGAAAAAGACAAAACATGAAATCGACTACACAAAGAAAACAAATATAATATGTTTTGAAAAGACTCTAGTTACCCTCTTTAAAGAAATGATTTCAAATATAGGAAAAAGACAAAACATGAAATCGGCTACACAAAGAAACCAAATATAATATGTTTTGAAAAAGACTCTAGTTACCTTTTGACAAACTCATAGAATGTCGACTTACTTAAAGTCATCATTCTCTTTGTATAGCATTAAATACCTTCTGTAAAGAATCCTTGTTAAATATCTTTCTCAAAAATGCCGACTAACTTGTAGTCTTCATTCTCTCTGTAGACTTTGAAAAACACAACATAAAGAAAACACTTGATATGACTATGTACAAATAAATATCTCAAAGCACTCATTGTACTTACACTCATTTAAAGTAAAGAAGTACCTATGTACCACAAATCATTAATTAGGATAAAGACAAAACCACATGACAACCTACAATCCAGCGTTCAATGTACTATTGTAAGAAATAGACTTTTTACATAAAATATATATATTACCTAAAATATTACAACGACTAGTGTACCCTATATTTTACTTTTATGGATAGAAGACTTTCTCGAATCTCTTTAAAGATGTTTTTTGAAATGACATGACATTTCACATCTCAAAAAGGCTACGATTTCAAAAAGCCAACGACTATTTTTTAAGCTATAAAAACACACTCAAATGAACTATTCAGATAGAAGGGAATGAAATAGACAAGTGAGCTTACAACAAGAAAAATACCTATTCGATATTTGAAAGAGAGCCTAGAAAAAGAAACAGAAAAAGTCAAAAATAACTCTTTGACAAAGAGTATCTTCTGAGTGACAAACAGAACATTCTGAGAATTCTTCATTCGTGCATTCATATCATCCTGAAGGTTCTATAGGAAGTATTGTAACTTTCTGTTATTCACTATAATCCTTCTTTGTTGAAAGAAGTAGACCTCTGTGAAAGAGGGTGTTGCCCTTCTCTGTTGAGAGAAGAAGACCTCTGTGAAAGAGGGTGTTGTCCTTCTCTGTTGAGAGAAGAAGACCTCTGTAGAAGAGGGTGTGCCCCTTCTCTGTTGAGAGAAGAAGACCTCTGAGGAAGAGGGTGTTGTACTATTTATCCGGTGACTCAGATGTTATAGTGGAAAGCTCAAGTGGTTTGCTTGGGGACTGGATGTAGGTCAGGGTTTTGACCGAACCAGTATAAATCCTGTGTTTATTGTGTTGTGCCTTATTGCTTTATTTTTTATTATATCAACTTGCATCGTATTTCACTATTCACCCCCCCTCTAGTGGAATTTCATTTGGTATCAGAGCAGGTTTGCTGGTTTCGACATAACAAGTCTTCCAGCACATATGGCATCTACCTCTTATGCTCGTGATATTGAAGGTCAACACGCATCTCGTCCTTCTTTCTTCAACGGCTCCAACTATGGATACTGGAAGTGTAGAATGACTATATTTCTCAAATCCATAGATTTTGCTGTATGGAAAATTGTTGAGCATCCATACACATCTCCTTCCGCAGACTATAACTTATGGTCTGATGAAGAAAAGAAAATGACAAATCTAAATGCAAAGGCTATGAATGCCTTATATTGTGCCATCGATCAGAATGAATTCAATAGAATATCTATATGTGAATCTGCATATGATATTTGGCATTCTTTGGAGGTTATTCATGAAGGAACCAACAAAGTGAAAGAACCCAAAATCTCATCTCTTGTCAGAAAATATGAGTTGTTCAAAATGAACAAAGATGAACCCATCACAGAGATGTTCACCAGATTCACCAACGATCTGAAATCTCTGGGTGTAACGCACTCTCAGACAGAAAAGGTGAAGAAAATCTTGAGATCTCTCACAACTGATTGGGAGAAAAAGACTACTGCTATTGAAGAAGCTCAAGATTTATCCAAACTTTCCCTGGACGATCTAATAGGAAATCTTATGGCATATGAAGTCCACATGAAGGAAAGAAGGGAAGAAGAACAACCTTTGAAGAAAACTCTAGCCTTCCCAGCCCTTTCTGAGGATGAAGACTCAGAAAAAGAAACTGAGATTGCGCTACTCACCAGAAAATTTCAGCGCTTTATGAGAAGGAACCGACTTCCAAATAAGCACAAAGAAAGAAAAGACCCAAAAGAAGATTCTATGTGCTACCAGTGTAATAAGCCAGGTCACCTGAGACGTGACTGTCCTCTTCTCAAAAGAAAATCCAAGACTGAGGAACCAAAGAAAAGGTTCTTCAAGAAAAAGGCTCTGCATGCTCAATGGGATGATTCAAAACCATCCACCAGTGAAGAGTCAAATGATGATGAAGCAGAAACCGCCAACATGTGCTTCATGGCAGAAAGCTCTGTAAGTGAATCTCTTGATTTCTCCTTTGAAGATCTTCAAAATGTTTTTCAGGAACTTTTTGAAGAATCAAGGAAAACGATTCTAAAAAATAAACAGTTAAAATCTGAGAATCTAGAGCTCCTTTTGAAAAATGAAAAACTCAGTATTAAAAATTCTGAGTTACAAAAGAAAAATCTTCTTATTACTTCTGAAATCTCGTCTACTAGCTTCAAGACTAAAAATCTGCAAGTAGAAATTTCAGAATTAAAAAGTAAAACTGAGAACCTTATGAAAACGGTTTTCAAGTTTACTAAAGGAAAAGAGAACTTGGATAAACTCCTATCCTCTCAAAAAGTCTCTTTCTACAAGAATGGTATTGGCTACTCTCATTTCAACAAGCCTTCTTGTATGAATCAAAAGACCACTTTTGTGAAAAGTTCTTCTGAACAAAATAAGGAGTATTATAATTTTAACTTTTTGAACTCCTCTAAGGCTGTAGACAAACCCAAATCCAAATGGATATGGGTTCCAAAGTCTAACAAAAAGGGACCCGATTGGGTACCAAAAAGAAATTTTACTTAATGATTTGCAGGCTCCAAACAAGAAGAACAAATGGATTCTAGACAGTGGATGTTCAAAACACATGACTGGACATTTAGATCTCTTTGCTGTTCTTCATAAAAAAGAAGGAGGAACCATCACCTTTGGAGATAACAACAAAGGTTTGATAATAGGTATTGGTAATATTGGAAATATAGATAAACCTCTTATCAAAGACGTTCTCTTGGTTAAAGGCTTAAAACATAACCTTCTAAGTATTAGTCAAATGTGTGATACAGGTTATAATGTTAGCTTTAATCATAATGCTTGTCTTATAGCAGACACCAACGAAAATATTATCTTAAAAGGTATAAGAAAAAATAATATATATAAACTATACCTAGAAAACATCATAGAACATTGCCTCATAGCTAATAATGACTCTCAACATCTATGGCACATGAGAATGGGTCATGTCAATTCTAAGTACATGTCTAAATTAGCTAAAGATAAGTTAGTACATGGGTTACCCAAAATATCTTTTAAAAAGGATTATTTTTGTGATGCATGTCAATTAGGAAAACTGTCCAAATCATCTTTTAAATCAAAAAATATCATTTCAAGCAAAAGACCTCTAGAGCTTCTCCACCTGGATCTCTTTGGTCCTTCTAGAGTAGCTAGTCATAATCACAATAAATATGTTTTTGTCATTGTAGATGACTACTCAAGATTTACTTGGGTAATATTTTTGAAAAACAAAAGTGATACGTTTTGTCAATTTGAAATTTTATGTAAAAAATTACAAAATGAAAAATCTTGTTCTATTGTTAAAATCCGTAGTGACCATGGGGAGAATTTGAAAATGAACTTTTTGAAAATTTTTGTAACTTTCATGGTATTTCTCATAACTTTGCATTTCCTAGAGCTGCACCTCAAAATGGTGTAGTAGAAAGAAAGAATAGAACCCTTCAGGAATCTGCTAGAACTATGCTCCAACACAATAATCTTGTTAAATCTTTTTGGGCAGAAGCTGTTAATACTGCATGCTACATAACAAATAGAGTTCTCATTAGACCCTTATTAAATAAAACTCCCTATGAACTATTCTATGACAGAACTCCAAGAATAGACTATTTCAAAGTCTTTGGATGTAAATGCTTTATCCTAAACACAAAAGATAGCCTAGATAAATTTGATGCTAAATCTATTGAAGGCATATTTTTAGGATATTCAAGTCATAGTAAAGCATACAGGGTTTTTAATAAGAGTTCTAAGTCTATTGAAGAATCTATGCATGTTAGTTTCTGTGAATCTATTGATCAATCTGTTCACAAGCAAACTAACGATGATGATGTTGAAAGTACAGATTTATTTTTAGATAACACAGCTAAGTCTAATGAAGATGATCATCAAAGAACATTTGTCGATATCAAAGATCATCCTCAAAAGCAGATTTTGGGAGAACTGACAAAGGGGGTTTAGACTAGAGCTCAGCTAGAACGGATTGCAAATATGGCATTCATTTCTCAACTTGAACCAAAGAAGATTGATGAAGCCATCATCGATGAGTTCTGGATGCTAGCCATGACTGAAGAACTGATTCAATTCCAAAGGAATGAAGTTTGGGATCTTGTACCAAGACCAAAGGATCATCCGATCATTGGGACAAGATGGATCTTCAGAAACAAGCTAGATGAAACAGGTAATGTTATAAGAAACAAAGCAAGACTAGTAGCTCAAGGATACAACCAGGAGGAAGGTATTGATTTTGATGAAACATTTGCTCCTGTTGCTAGACTTGAATCTATTAGAATGTTTTTAGCATATGCAAGCTATATGGATTTCAAATTATATCAAATGGATGTTAAAAGTGCCTTTTTAAATGGTTTTATAAATGAAGAAGTTTATGTAAAACAACCTCCAGGATTTGAAAATGAACAATATCCAGATCATGTTTTCAAACTCAAATGTGCTTTGTATGGATTAAAACAAGCACCTCGTGCTTGGTATGATAGACTTAAAACCTTTTTATTAAAAAATGGTTTTTCTGTAGGCAAAGCAGACTCTACTTTATTTGTGAAAATAGTCAATAATCATACCCTAATTGTTCAAATATATGTGGACGATATCATCTTTGGATCTTCTAAAAGCACTCTCTGTGAAGAATTTTCTAAGTCCATGCAGAAGGAATTCGAAATGAGTATGATGGGAGAACTCAACTACTTTCTTGGACTGCATATTAAGCAAACCAAGGATGGAGTTTTCATCAATCAATCTAAGTATGCTCGTGAACTTCTGAAGAGGTTCAACATGAACTCAACTGCTTCAAAAACCACTCCTATGAGCAATACTATTGTTTTGGACAAAGATGAAAATGGTAAGTCTGTGGATACAAAGGTATACCAAGGTATGATAGGATCATTACTATATTTAACTGCTAGCCATCCAGATATTATGTTCAGTGTTTGCTTGTTTGCTAGATTTCAGTCAAATCCAAAAGAATCACATCTTAAAGCTGTAAAAAGAATAATGAGATATTTAAAAGACACAGTTGATTTGGGATTATTCTATTCAAAATCCTCTACATTTGATTTAATCTCATACAGCGATGCTGACTTTGCTGGAAGTAAATCTGACAGAAAAAGCACAAGTGGAACATGTCATATGCTAGGGCACTCACTTGTATCATGGTTCAGTAAGAAACAAAACTGTGTATCCTTATCTACTACTGAAGCCGAATACATTGTTGCTAGCCTAGCCTGTACACAAGTTATCTGGATGAAACAAACCTTAAAAGATTTTGGTTTAAATTTTGAAAATACAACTATTTTCTGTGATAATACTAGTGCTATAAACTTATCTAAGAATCCTATTTTATACTCACGAACTAAGCACATTCAAATAAGACACCACTTCTTAAGAGAACAAGTCTTAAACAACATAATTAAACTCGAATTCATACCCACTAATCAACAGTTAGCAGATATATTCACTAAACCATTGAAACATGAAGACTTTACACGAATTAGAAGAGAACTAGGAATATGCAAACTAAGTGACTTATAAATTAATCACACTTATTATAATACTTCTTGTAAGTTTTGATAAAATCTTACTTTAAAAGTTTTTTTCTTCTTATCGATTTTTTTTAAACTAGGTTTCCATATTCACGTATACTCTAAATTCTTAAGACACATTATTTATGTCTTTCAACTTGTCATCTTTCAAGTACACCTTCATAATGACTCCTTGTCCTATCTCCTTTCACTCATATCCATAAGAACTAATTATATTAAAAGCTATCATGACATTGTCCACATCACTCATCTCATAACACCTTTTATCACTTTTGTCTTCTTGTGAAAACCTCTCTTATGATAAGCTATCCGAGATTCAACATGATATTGTGTTCCTCACTTATGTTATTTTTTCAAGTGATATATCCCTTTTCATGACTTCCTTTCCTCCTATTAAGACACTTCACTAAACTTTATGGTAAATAAATCGAGTGTTTATCTTTCTTATTTTCTTCACCACCTTTTTCAAAATCAAGCTGTCATATTTCACGTAAAATTTTTACTATATCATCTATTATATCATAGCCTAAGAACAATCTATTATCATCTCTTCATGCTCTACATCTTTTACAAAAAGTATTGTAAAAATTCTCTTTTCAAAAACTTGTACTCCACTCATTAGTACGTTTTGTATCACCTTTTTATCTCTCTCTCTTTCTCTCTCTACATTATACGAAGTTTCTTTTCATCCGTGACCATGACTCTCTCATATATTTTATATCTCTCTCCAATCGAGACTCATTAAAACCTTGTCCTTCACTCCACTTTATGTCATACATTTCCTATCCAACTTCAAGTGATTTGTGTCCTTTATGACCACTCTCATTTCTTCACACATCTGTATCACCCTCCTTTATATCTATTCACACTCCTTTCACGTATATCAAAATATACACTTCTTAAATAAGAAATTATTGCATTTCATCATATTCTCATGTTTGTCCTATTCCAAACTCCCTCTTCACGATTTTGGAATACTTTCACATAAAGTAAATCCTTGAAAAAGTTGTTTGTTCTTATTAGGCCATTATTCACTCTCTATCTATTCTCCATGATCTTCACGAAAACCTTTAAAAACTCTTGAATCATTCTTTCTCTTACGTTTGAAATGACACTTCATACTCAATTCATGACTCTTCTCACTATCCAACAAGATTGCCCATAGAAAATTTGTTACATATTATTTCGAAACTATGTCCTTCTTAATATCTTCACTAATATAATACACTATCTTCCAAAATTGATTTGATTTGTCATTCACAAGCTTCTAAACTTACAACTCACGCATTTCCTCTTTCCACTAAAATCTAAAAATCCTTCACTTCCAATGTCATTCTTTTCTTATCACCATTATTTTTCTTCTATTTATTAGATTGATTCATATCTCCTTCCCACAATTTTCTCTATTCTCTTACAAACTCTTACTCCTTTCCAAGCCTTTCTTTCTTGCTCGTTCTTTCTAAGCCCTTGCCATGGCTTCCTCCTCAAACACTGCAATCACTGCCGCCGACCTAAGGGATCCCGATCTATTTCACTTCTACAACTTCCTTTGTTCTCGACCAATTCATGAAGGTAAATTGGTTAACTACACCAACTTCGTATTATTTGACCTAGACAGATCTCTCCCCGAACTCAAACACTTACTAGGATCTTCATCCCAAGCTGCTTACTATCCCGAACTCGTCCGACTCTTCTACACAAATTTTTCTTCTGATCATGAACAAACTACCATCACCACCAAAGTACGCAGACGCCTGATGTCCTTTCATGCTTCCTCATTAGTCAAAATTCTTAATCTTCCTTCCACCAGCATAAACCTAGACAACATAGTACCACTCGAACGGTCGGTACTTCGAAAAATTCTTCTCTGCACCAACTGCTCACAACTTCCCTGGCACATGAGGAATCTCCAACCTCATGCTCAACTTCTTGCCCAGATTCTTCTCCACAATATCTATCCCAAGCCTCCACGCAAGGGATTAGTACCAAGAAAAATCTCTCTCCTTCTCTACGCAATATTTTCTTCTACTCCGATAAACTGGTCCAACATTCTTTTCGACCTTTTTATTCGTTATCAAAAATTTCAGCCTCTTCTTTTCGGGTGTTTTATAACTCCCATTTTAAAATACTTCAAAGTACCCCTTCAAAACGAAGTTATCCTCCATCCCTCTCAGGTCCTCGATGCTACTTCCTTCAATCTCAGGTCCCTGCACCTGCCCGGCTCTGATGAAGATGCTCCAACATTCAACAACTTATCTTTTAGACTGTACTAGCTGTATTTTTTTTCGGTCTGTAATAACTTTTAATTAATTCTGGTTTGTAATAACTTTACATTTTTTTTGGTATGTAATAACTCTGCTTACTCTGATCCCCTCCTTTTTGTCCATGACAAAGGGGGAGAAATATCCTGTCTCCATTATTGGAGAAAAATACTCTCTTTAACATTTTTTTTAATAGTTTTATGATATTATTATTTTTATGCATAATGTCTTTTTGACAGAGGGAGCATATTTTGTCATCATCAAAAAGGGGGAGAATGTTGACAAACTCTGTTTTGATGTCACATAATATGATACACTGTCTTATTTAAATGTCATATGATATGATAATATGTCTTCTTGAAAAATGTTATATAACGACTGGATATGTTTTGCCATATATCTAACGAGTATTTGATGCAAGGATATCTCACTCAAAAAGGATGGAGACCTCTTGTTCAAGTACAACTATGATGCAATCATACTCCATGAAGAAAAAGCTTGTTGAGCCATGCACTCCTAAATACCTTCAAAAGAGATCGACTTCCTCAAGTTGAAGATTTTTTTCTTCTTTAGAGTCATTTGTAACAGAACCTTCAGAAGGATGCATATTGCATATTACATACTCACTCATAAAAGCTATTTCATAAAAGTATACGATAGTTTCAAAAAGCTCCTTTTTGAAAACAAATATTTGTACCTTCTTACAACCCTTTATGAAAAAGGTATTTTGACATGATTTCAAAATGTAATAATTGTACCTTATATCATATACAAGACAACATGAAAAGAAATGATTTCAAATATAGGAAAAAGACAAAACATGAAATCGGCTACACAAAGAAAATAAATATAATATGTTTTGAAAAGACTCTAGTTACCTTCTTTAAAGAAATGATTTCAAATATAGGAAAAAGACAAAACATGAAATTGACTACACAAAGAAAACAAATATAATATGTTTTGAAAAGACTCTAGTTACCCTCTTTAAAGAAATGATTTCAAATATAGGAAAAAGACAAAACATGAAATCGGCTACACAAAGAAACCAAATATAATATGTTTTGAAAAAGACTCTAGTTACCTTTTTACAAACTCATAGAATGTCGACTTACTTAAAGTCATCATTCTCTTTGTATAGCATTAAATACCTTCTGTAAAGAATCCTTGTTAAATATCCTTCTCAAAAATGTCGACTAACTTGTAGTCTTCATTCTCTCTGTAGACTTTGAAAAACACAACATAAAGAAAACACTTGACATGACTATGTACAAATAAATATCTCAAAGCACTCATTGTACTTACACTCATTTAAAGTAAAGAAGTACCTATGTACCACAAATCATTAATTAGGATAAAGACAAAACCACATGACAACCTACAATCCAACGTTCAATGTACTATTGTAAGAAATAGACTTTTTACATAAAATATATATTACCTAAAATATTACAACGACTAGTGTACCCTATATTTTACTTTTATGGATAGAAGACTTTCTCAAATCTCTCTAAAGATGTTTTTTGAAATGACATGACATTTCACATCTCAAAAAGGCTACAATTTCAAAAAGCCAACGACTATTTTTTAAGCTATAAAAACACACTCAAATGAACTATTCAGATAGAAGGGAATGAAATAGACAAGTGAGCTTACAACGAGAAAAATACCTATTCGATATTTGAAAGAGAGCCTAGAAAAAGAAAGAGAAAAAGTAAAAAATAACTCTTTGACAAAGAGTATCTTCTGAGTGACAAACAGAACATTCTGAGAATCCTTCATTCGTGCATTCATATCATCCTGAAGGTTCTATAGGAAGTATTGTAACTTTCTGTTATTCACTGTAATCCTTCTTTGTTGAAAGAAGTAGACCTCTGTGAAAGAGGGTGTTGCCCTTCTCTGTTGAGAGAAGAAGACCTCTGTGAAAGAGGGTGTTGTCCTTCTCTGTTGAGAGAAGAAGACCTTTGTGGAATAGGGTGTGCCCTTTTTCTGTTGAGAGAAGACCTCTGAGGAAGAGGGTGTTGTACTATTTATCCGGTGACTCGGATGTTATAGTGGAAAGCTCAAGTGGTTTGCTTGGGGACTGGATGTAGGTCAGGGTTTTGACCGAACCAGTATAAATCCTGTGTTTATTGTGTTGTGCCTTATTGTTTTATTTTTTATTATATCAACTTGCATCGTATTTCACTATTCACCCCCCCTCTAGTGGAATTTCAAATACATTCATGACTATGGTCACAAACATATTATAATCTAATCTATATTTAAATTCTAATAAAGAATAAAATAAATTTTTGCACCTTTATATAATTTAAGATAAAATTAACTTTTAATATATCCATGACTATGGTCACAAATATGTCTTAAGTTAATTTACATCTTAAATTTTGATAGAGGAAGAAAAGAATATTTAGAAAAATATGATGAAAATCAAATGTTATTTCATAAAAGATAAAAATCCTAAGTATTGTTCACATTTTTTACTATGGCCATAAATGTGAATCATTTACTTGGGGTTATTTACCTCTTATTAGAAAGGTGCACGTGACATTCGTGTCATCCCATAGTGCTTTTTTTTTAAGAATAAAATAAAATGAAATGCTACAGGAAATTATGAGAATTTAAAGCACAACTATATGCTCATACATTCTAATCTAGGCAGAAAGATAAAAATTCTCATTAATATAGAATTATTACAATTGAAATTGAAATTCTTAATCTAGGAAAAGAAATCTAAGTCTTCCATGTTTTTCCTGCAAAGTTGAATTAGCATAAGGCAAAAATGCAAAAATATAGAGGAAAATGGAAAATGCCATGTCGAAACCAATCATGCATATGGTTATGCCTATGCTAATGAAGAAATGAATATGCAAAATGTCATGCTTATGTTAATGATGAAATGCGTATGCATATGCCTAAGTGTTATGCTTATGCTAAGTGAAGAATGCATATGCATATGCCTAAGTGTTATACTTATGCTAAATGAAAATTGCATATGCATATGCCTAAGTGCTATGTTTATGCTAAATGAAGAATGCATGTGCATATGCCTATGTGCTATGCTTATGCTAAAAGAATACATATGAATATGCCTAATAGAAAATGCATAGACTAATGAAGAAATGTATATGCATATGCCTAGGCCTAACTGGATATGAATGCCCATACTAGAGGATGTGCCAATATCTAGCTGGGCTAAATGCTCATACAAAATGAGATGTTGATGCCTAACTAAGCTGAAGGCATATACAAAATGAGGTGCCAATTCCTAACTAGGCTAAATGCATATACCAAAAGAAATGTGCAAATGCCTAACTGTACTGAATGCATGAGCAAAAAATGATGTGCAAATATACTAGTTGGGCAATGTAGGTGAAGAAAACTGAAGGTGACTAAATGCAAACTGAGATATAAATCTAAACCCCGGTAAAACATTAAAACACATGTTGGGCTCCCTTCTCAAGAGGGCATATGAATACTGAACAGACTGGAATTATATCTCAAAGAAAATCCTGTCAGAAAATCACTACTTCCTTTTGTTAGAACATTGGTATTATGCTCTTGTGAACCTTTTCCACAGATAGCATCAAATTCAGAGTTGGAGAAGGGTAGATGTTGTAAAGGTTCAAAATACCAGATATTGCGTGGATGCTGAAACTGATCTGCTGATATACCAGTATGTTGTGGTAAAACACGAGAAGTGCAATGGCCATGCAAAATGTACTAAATGCTGGAATCTGAGTGTAGAGACTACTGATAATGAGCAAGGGAAGAGTGCAGTGAGCATAAGAAAGAAAAATGCCGGTGCTATGTGTTGTGTGTGAATGCAGTGTTGTGTGTGAATGCAGTGTGCAAATGCTGTATGCAGATTGTACAGGTGATTATGGTAACTCAGCAAATGAAGATATAATGGATGAAGACTAAAATATAGATCACAAGATAGACAAGCACACGATCTTGCAGGGAATATACAGGAATTATCAGAAAAATATGCACTTACAGGGAATTTCGATGGTGCAAGGGTGATTTAGTGTTGTGCACAGATGATAGTGTGCAAGTGAATGTGCAACAGTGTGACAATGAAGATGAGAAACAAAGGTGTTTGCTGAATGCAGATGCAAGATGCTCGAGTGTTATTGAATGTAGGTGCGAAGTGCACAAAGGCTGTTGATATGCAAATGCCGAGTATACCAAGGCTATTGATGTGCAAATGCAATGAAGTATATGCAGATGCAAGAAATGAGGTGTTGGATGAATAGTGCTACACACAGTGTGAGATACATATGCACAATATATAGTTAGTATAATACATTATGATGCACAACTACGACAAATTAAACAGATGGTGATTTGCACACTAGACTGTTAAAGGGGATAGTACATACATTTCGGGCCAACATCTGCACAGAGGAAGTATGTAGGTTGTGACACAACAAGTCGATTAATGAATCAATTTTTGTACAATGATCATACAACAAATCAAAGCCTTCTAGCAACCTCTAAATTTGAAGCGCATGTAATCAGGATGATTTCAAACCATATATCAGGGTATTCTCGATCAGCATGTCATTGTGATATCAGTCAGTACACATACAACATGTCAATATACTTTCACAGCTGACCCCATATGTAACTCCACGCAGCATTTTAAAATGATTTTATCTGGCAAAAACAGGAACTTCATGGCAAGTCGATATACTATCAACACAACAAACCTTAATGTGATTTCAATCATCCCATCAAGATGCCTCTAGATGGCTGTTACCGTAAAATGCAAACTAAATATCTCTAATTCATCATTTATGAAAAAATGCAAGATGATGCAAAACAATTGGAAATGATACATTCCTATCCTCAATCTGCGAAAGCATTATAAATCACACATCTGAATCTGTATCCATGATAAACCTTGCAATTAACACACTAAGCAGTGGAAAGATACATGAGAATAAGAGGAAAAACACCATACATTAGTCTAAGCAACTTCAAAAGAAAGAAACTAGACATTTTTAATTTCATTATCAGAGATCACCTCTACTGATGAAATAAATGCAGATTCAACTAGAAGCCCTACGTACAACCTTTTTGCTTCAAGGTTTTGGTATGCTACACCCATACCCCAGCCCCAAAGAGACAGGAACTGCAACTGCATTACCAATCTGGGTATATTTTTCTTTAACAGTGCCACAAAGTCTATACCAATCTGGAAAACCTTGCAGCCTCTCATTCTTATGAATTGTGAGGACCCTATCTTGCTCAGGAAGTAAGATAGCCCAGTCATGAGGCACAATAGTGGTAAGCATAGTGGATACAATGATTTTTCTGAAGTTTCTAATATACTGGCATAAAAGAGGACAAGGAATAGGAGGTGAAATGGATTATCCATGCAACATAGCTTGTACCTCTTAGCATATGGGCCTTTTGTTGTTATCCTAAAGACTTGCATTAAAGATTTAATTAACCTGAAGGGCTAAGACTAAATCATCTATTTGAAGATTTATTTGGCCTTACTGCACAATGATGAAGAGAAAGTTTTGGAACAACAATATACCATCAAACAGACAAAGGTGGATTCTATCACACCAATTTCAATCAATTGCTTAGATGTATTCAAGACTGATAACAGTCACAAAAAATTCAGAACTAAAGATATCTTTCACAAAGTATAAGAAATTAAGAAAGAAAAGTAGAACTGACTATATGAATGCATATGTCCTACATAAGCATGAATGAAACTAAAGATATACTGAAAATACTAAAATGAGACTTACTTTGGCATAATTATATGCATCCCAACCAAATGGCTTCTCTATGTCAACTGACGGAAGGTCCTTATTCATCTTTGCCATCAAAAATCCCTCAATAGCGACCACATTGTTTAAATTTTCTGATTCTATATTACTTTCATCATCAATCATGCTACCTTTGCCAAATGCAAATGAACCAGGGGATCTCATAGTAGGTCTTGGGGAAAACCTAATGATTCTAGGAAATGTTGATTTAGGGATTTTACCAAGAACACCTCATCCACTTGGAATAATCCTCTATTTAACAGCATGCTCTGTTGTTGAAACAATGCTTAAAGAGGGATTTCCATCAAAGAACACAACTATTCTTTTGGGGGAAAGGCTTTGTTATGGTACAAAATTCCATGGACAGGGGAATTTTAAAACCTTCCATTAACCTTAGTTTATACAGAAAGGCGCCTTCAACCTCTGAGACCATTGAAAGTTGATAAAAAACTTTTCACTGAAGGGTATAGGCTGCAGTATGCTTGGTGTATATGTGGTGCGATGCCAGATAAAGAACAGAAAATACAGATGGAATGCCATGAATGTTCAAATGCAATACATATGAAATCATAAAGCATAGGAATGCAGGAAACAAAATGGGTGAAATAAGAGTGATGAAGAAAAATAGGAAATATGATACAAAAAATGATAATGCTGATGATGATCTTAGACAAATTGCAAAGAAATAATATACAATAGCATGAACATAAGTAAACCGAGAAAATTTTGAAGTAAATTACAAAGAAAAAGAAATGTTGGAATATGAATATTTCGACGAAATTGCAACATGTAGGTCGATGCTGCTATATGCAGATCGACACTGCAATGCGTTAATGGAGCAGTGAAGAACAAATAAAAGCAAATGTGAAAAACATGAAGGAGGAAAGAAAGAGAATAAGAAGAGAGGTAGAGAAAAGAGGAATAGTAGAATTACTTACCGTGAATCAATCGAAGGGAGATGGTGCTTCTTTTACTTGCTAGGGATGGATCAAGTTTTTTTAAGTTGACCAAAAGGAAAGACCATAGAGAAAATGGGGAAGGAGAAACGGGAGGAAAAGAGGAAGAAGAGAGAAGAGAAGAAGAAGAAGGAGAATGGGGAAGAGAGATGGATCATGCGAGAGGTAGTGGATGGGTGAGAAATGGATGATTGAGAGAGGGTCCCACGATGTTTGTTTAAATAGGAGAAGGCCGTTAGGAATTTTTCAAAAGGGGTCCAATCTTTTTAAAAAAATTTAAAACAAGGTCTTAGTTATGAGAATTTTCACAAAGCGGGCAAAACTACTTTCTGAAATTCTTTTTCTTTTATATTTTTGAAGGAAAACCCTAAGAATATGAGGGAGGGGATCCAACTGAAGTTTCTGAAAGGTTTTTGTAAAACATATGTCTTGAAATTTGAGGTTTTTAAAAAAAAGAGGTTTTGTGAAAATACATGGTTAAATTTCAAACACTGAGTTTCAAAATGGATCTGAGATTTTAAGAAAACATTCGAGTTTGGATCTCAAATTGGAGAAAAGAGAATAGTGGATCCAAAATGGATATTGGATCTAGATGAAATGAACCATTCAGAAAATTGATTTTGTATTTTTAGATTTTGAATTAAAAACAGGAGAATCGAGCTTAGAACTGGATTTGGATATCAGATCTAGATCCGAGATTGGGACAAATATTAAAAATGAAGTTGGATTTTAGATCTTCAACCAGGAACTGAATCCAAGAAATGAGTGGAAATTAACCTAATTGCTCAGAAGGTGGATACCAAGGGTAAAAAGGAAATTTTTGAAATTTTTGAAAAATTTGGGTGTTCACAGTACCTGACTGAACAGAAGACACATCTATCCTATCACTATCCTGACTATCTTCTATTGTACAATATAACTCTAATGGATCACATGTCATATACAACTCAGACTGTGCTTCCACTATCTTATCTATAATGTCAATCTGGAAGCACGCCTCATCTCCAGTTGGACCCATGACAACAGATGATGCATGAAATGTACATCATTCTTATACAATATTCATGCATTTTTACATGTTTTTAATGGTTTAGAACCCATGAATGGATGTATTTAGATATAAAGAGGTCTCGGTTCGAATTTCACTCAAATCAGAGTTAAATTAAAAAAAATATCACATTTTTAGGGTTTTGGATTAGATTTCGACATAGATTGGATCCAGTTCCGACCCAAGAGCTTCAATTTGGATCTTGGACTGAATATAAAACTTAAATAGTCCAAACCCAGATGATTTAAAGAGTTTTTCAATAATATTTTTCTGAAAACCACATCTTTCTAACTCATTTTGGTAGTTAGATGCAATTAACAAGTAGTTTAGGTTTTTAACTGAAAATTAACTTTTTAAGTAGGTAGTTTTTAAAAATAGTAATAGTTTAGGATATAAAAAGTCTAAAAAAAGAGGAGAGCACATTTTTGGATGTTTGGAAAAACCTCCCCTCTCTCATCTCTTCTCTCTTTCTTCGCTCTCCCTCTCTCACACGCCCCTCTCTACGAGCATGTGTCTTCCTTTCTTTTTCTTCATTTTTTCATCTTCTTTGTTTTTGTATTCTTCAATTGATTGCTGCATTTTCTGTAGGTGTTGCAGGCTGAAAAGGAGCTTTGCCTCGTGGTGTGCTGTCTACATCAACTTGGCTAGCCATGCTCTCCCCCATACAGTTTCCCTCTTCTTCTTCAACCCTCTCTACCAATTGGCTCCCGGATGGGTGCAGCAGTGAAGGAATGTACAACAGCCATTAAAGGACGTGTTAGGCATGTTCTACAAGCTCCATCAACTGCTCTTGTCTTCCCCTCCATTCGTCGGATGGCCCTAGAGGTTAGTCTTTCTCATCTTTCTCTTTTAGTGTAGATCGAGTCCAACCCCATGTCCAGTCAAGTTACCCCAAGTAAATTTTATTTTCTAATTTGTTGCAGTCATGGTCATGTCACAATTATCAGTTTTTTCAAATTTTAAGATTGAGTTTAGTATAGTTTAGGTTGTTATGTTATTAGATATTGCAATTTGTAGTTAAGTATAAAAACCGGTTAGATTTAGTCTAACCGATTTTGATGCTTTCTCAACCTCAGATCTGATAGGTTTTTCAGCATGGTAGCATAGTACAAACCACATTGAATCACTTAAGATCGAGTTTAAATAAGTCTTTAGTTTAAATAGAAATCACTGTTTAAATTGCTTTATTTTCTTAGTCAAAATCGTTTTTTAGAGTCTTTTGTAAAAATCATCTAGCATAGGCTGCCATCTTCCTTAAAAGAAGTTGACAGCCATTGTTGGACCAGTAAGGTCATGTTTTTAGAAGGTTTACAGTGTTTAGGACAACTATTTTGTTTTGGGTCCAGGTTCATTGCACATAGGGTTAGTCAATAGTTGCTAAATTAGGATTTAGGTGCTAATTAAGAAGTCATTTTTGAATTCTTCATTCATTCTGAATTTGCCCATGCATGTAGTTACAACAACAACAACAACTACGCCTTCATCCCAAAACAATTGGGGTCGGCGATATGAACCAAAAAAAAAAATCATTATGGGTCTTCCACATGAATCCTTCTCCTCCAATCATTTCTATCCAATGCCATGTCCTTGGTGAGGTTCAAAGCATTCATATCCTTTCCTATCACCTCCATCCATGTCTTCCTAGGCCTACCCCGACCTCTTTTAACTAATATATTTTCCCATTTCTCCATCCTTCTAACTGGAGCATCATTAGGCCTTCGTCGAATATGTCCAAACCACCGTAAACGATTCTCTCTCATCTTATTTTCAATGGGTGCAACGCCTACCTTCTTACGTATCTCCTCGTTTTGAATCTTATCTTTTATTGTATTTCCACACATCCATCTCAGCATACGCATCTCAGCTACACTCATTTTTTGAATATGATGTCTCTTGGCAGCCCAACATTCTGTACTATATAGTAAAGCAGGCCTAATAGTCGTCCTATAAAACTTTCCCTTCAACCGCAATGGCATTCTACGATCGCACAACACTCCAGTTGCACTTTTCCATTTCATCCACCCAACCTTTATCCTATGATTTACATCTCCATCAATTTCTCCATACTTTTGAATGATAGATCCCAAATATTTGAAACAATCATCCACCGGTATTTCTTGCTCACCAAGCTTCATTACACTCTCATCATTACTTCGTTGCTTACTAAACCAACATTCCATGTATTCTGTCTTACTCTTACTCAACTTAAAACCTCTTGCTTCCAATGTCTGTCTCCATAATTCTAACTTAGCATTAACCTCAGCTCTAGACTCATCAGCAAACAACATACACCACAGCACATTTTCTTGAATTGATCTCGTAAGCTCATCCATCACTATAGCAAATAGGAAAGGGCTTAAAGCAGATCCTTGATGTAACCCAACCATTATAGGAAAATTGGTTGTCACCCCTCCACAAGTGCGGACATTGGTTACTACTCCTTCATACATATCTTTAATTATTTTAATGTACTTGAGAGAAACACCTTTCTTCATCATTGTTCACCAGAGAACGTCCCTAGGTACTCTATCGTATGCCTTCTCTAAATCAATAAAAACCATATGCAAATCTTTATTCCTCTCTCTATTTCTCTCGATAAGTTGTCTAAGAAGATGTATAGCTTCCATAGTTGATCTTCCAGGCATAAAACCAAATTGATTCTCCGATATCATGACAACTTTCCTCAACCTAGACTCAATCACCCTCTCCCAAAGTTTTATAGTATGACTCATGAGTTTTATACCACGATAGTTTGTGCAATCTTGTATATCACCCTTATTTTTATATAGAGGCACCAAAGTACTCTTCCTCCACTCATTAGGCATCTTATTTTTCCGCCAAATCTTGTTAAAAAGATTTGTCAACCATTCTAAACCTTTCTCTCCCAAGCATTTCCAAGCCTCGATAGGAATACCATCTGGGCCAACTGCCCTTCTTGATTTCATTTTCATCAAAGCCTCTGCAATTTCTTTCTTTTGAATCTTACGCATGCAGTCACGATTCATCTCATGAAAAGGAATAGAGAAGTCTCCAAGATCCTAAGCATGACTTTTATTAAATAGCTTATCAAAATAATTTTTCCATCTCTCCTTAATCTCCTCATCTTTGACTAAAACCCTTTGTGTTTCATCTTTGATACATCTAACCATACCCAGATCCCTCGATTTCCTATCTCTCATCTTTACAAGCCTATAAATATCCTTCTCGCCTTCTTTGGTATCCAACTTGTCATAAACCTCCTTATATACCTTATCCCTCGCGTTCCGAACTACTTTTTTAGCTTCCTTCTTTGCTATCATATACTTCTCCAAATTCTCCTTATCATGACTCTTACTTAGATTTCTATAACACTCTCTTTTAACCTTAATAGCTAATTTGACATCCTCGTTCCACCATGATGTATCCTTACCTAGCGGTGCACCGCCTTTAGACTCACCCAATACCTCCTTAGCCACCTTTCTCATGCCACCCGCTATCTTATTCCACATTGATTCTGAATCCTCCTCAAGACACCAATCAACTTCCTTAACTACCTGCTCTACAAACATTCCTTGTTTAGCTCCTTTCAGTGCCCACCACTTAATTCTAGGATCTATCCTATGTCTATCCCTTTTGCGGCATTGTCTAATTCTAAGATCTAAAATTACGACTCTATGTTGTGTAGCTACACTTTCTCCTGGTATAACCTTACAATCGATGCAACAACCCCTATCTCTCTTTCTAAGTAGGAAAAAATCTATCTGACTCGTATTAACCCCACTTTTAAATGTTACTAAGTGAGACTCCCTCTTCCTAAACCAAGTGTTTGCTAAGATCATATCATAGGATAAACCAAAATCTAAAATCCTTTTTCCACTTTCGTTTCTTTTTCCTATACCATAGCCTCCATGGATACTCTCAAAACCATCCCTACTAATGCCTACATGCCCATTAAGGTCACCGCCGATAAAAAGCCTTTCTCCATAAGATATCCCTTGTACTACTCCATCTAAATCTTCCCAAAATTGACGCTTAATGGAATCATCTAAACCTACTTGAGGAGCATAAACACTAATAATATTAATAATATCTGTACCTAATACTAATTTAATAAGTAAAATCTTATCACCCTTCCTACGGACCTCGACTACATTATCTATAAACTCACAACTCATAACAATCCCTACTCCATTCCTATTCCTATTTATTTCTGTATACCAAATCTTATATCCCCAAGGTTCTATCACTTTTGCTTTCTCACCTACCCATTTGGTCTATTGTAGACATAAAATATCAATCTTTCTCCTACACATAACATCTACTAACTCTACCAACTTACCAGTTAAAGACCCTATTCATGTAGTTACATATTAATTAAAATAGCATATAGCACCTATTTTCCATTGTGAGAAATTTCTTGTTTCGGCATGAGTATTGCTCGTAAATTTGGCGTATATTGCTTTTTGAGGTTCTAAATCGCGTAAATTTGCTTTACGAGGCGATTTGGGGCTAACCACGACGAATTTAGCCTTGATAATTCTAAAGTTTATTTATATTATACTTAATTAGTAGTTGGCTAAGTCTTGCGGGCGTGCATTGAAGGATGGGGTGGGCATGTTCTACAAGCTCCAACAACTGTAGATCGAGTCCAACCCCATGTCAAGTCAAGTTACCCCAAGTAAATTTTATTTTCTAATTTGTTGCAGTCATGGTCATGTCACAATATTCAGTTTTTCTAGATTTTAAGATTGAGTTTAGTATAGTTTAGGTTGTTATGTTATTAGATATTGCGATTTGTAGTTAAGTGTAAAAACCGGTTAGATTTAGTCTAACCGGTTTTGATGCTTTCTCAGTCTTGGACCTGATAGTTTTTTCAGCATGGTAGCATAGTACAGACCACATTGAATCACTTAAGATTGAGTCTAAATAAGTCTTTAGTGTAAATAAAATTCGTTGTTTAAATTGCTTTATTTTCTTAGTCAAAATCGTTTTTTAGAGTCTTTTGTAAAAATCGTCTAGCATAGGCTATCATCTTCCTTAAAAAAGGTCAACAGCCATTGCTGGATCAGTAAGGTTCTCACATTTTTAGAAGGGTTACAGTGTTTAGGACAACTAAGAGAGAGATTAAAAATATAAATAATCTTTTATTGAAAATGCTTTAACAAGCATTGCTTTGTGGTGGCGCAAGTCCCCTTATTTATATAACAAACAGAAGCAAAGAGGCTCCCATAGAGTCGTTCGGAGCCCCTCCAACGGTCACATTTGTGACCGTCGGAGAGGATCCCAACGGCTCTTATGTGGGCCCATTTCAAAAGAAAAATGAAAAAATAAAAAAAACAAGAAAACAAAAATTAATAAAAAAAAGAAAGGTCCCTAATGGACATGCGTATTTACATGTGAAAAGACTAATTTTCCCCTAGTGGGCATTACAAAAGATATATATATATATATATATATATGTATTTTAACAGTGGATGTGCCTATAGTTCTATGATTTATCATGTGTGTTATACAATACAAACCAATTTTTACAACTTTACATGGTTCAGCTCAGATCAATTTCATTCTGGGTTATCTCCATATTGAAAGGTTTTCTTACATGAGAGGATTCACTCATAGAAATGGTTGTATGTGTTCTTGCTAGCTAGCACTTGTCTTTGTTTGATAAGGGTTACCAAGTTCGCTTTCTAACTCATTGTCATGGCTGGATTAAGATGAATGTTGGTACAAACACTTGAAGCTTTGGCATTACAGATTTTAGGATCTTTTGTCAAGGTCAAAAAGATATGCTTTTTTAATTGAGTTTTGATGGCATCATGTATCACTTTTAAAATCTAGTTTTTGGATCATGTCTCTGTGGTTATTGAGATCCACTTGACATGTTGCAGTCAAAGCAACTGGTGTTTCCACTTTGAGATATATAATCTCATTTGATCTTTTGCATTAATTTAGTTGTTAAATTAGGATTTAGGTGCTAATTAAGAAGTCATTTTCAAATTTTTCATTCATTCTGAATTTACCCATGCATGTAGTTACATATTAATTAAAATAGCATATAGTTAGTGCAATTAGTATGATGAGCATGCAGAATTTTGTATTTTGGTAGAAGGTCATTTTTGGAAATTAAATGTAATAGGCAATTTGGGCCAATTGTGTGGGTTTCCAAATCTTATGAAAGCAAAAAGGAAAGTGTTGATTTTCCCTAAAGACGCCAATCTGGAATATATTCTCCTCTTGTGATTTAGGAAGTATATTAAATTTCAAATTCTTGAATTGTTGTAAGTTAACTTAAAAGGAGAAGATTTCCTTTGGATTCAAAATGATATTCAAAACCGTGTGGGTCCCCTATGGCTGTCGAATTTATGATTCAAGGAAAGTGTATATGGGCCCAACCTAAGTCCATTTAGCCTATTTATTTATTAGTCCCTTCCTTAGTTAGGTTAATATCTTTCATAGCATATTTCATAAATTAGGTAAGTTAACTTTACATTTTTTAGAATTACATGTCATTTCCTATGTAGTTTTGCATATTAGTTTCTAGTTGGCTATTTGTTATTAATGTGCATTATAATTTTAATTAGTCAACTAGTAAGTAGGTCCCATCTAAGGGGGGACGTGAGCCTAAGTCAAAGTCAATCTAAAATTTGTCCCCTTAGTGTCCTAATTAGAGCAACTAACCCTAGTTAGAGTTAAATTAGTGTTTAACTTTAATTTAAAGTTAGTTTTAATTTCAATTTTCCTTTTCAAGTTAATTAGTTAGTTTGCATGAAGGTAAGTATATTCAGTTAGTTAATTTCAGTAGTGTAACTCTTAGTTGTGTTAAGTTAGTTTAGTAATAACGTATCTTTTAGATTAAATTTAGAATTAACTTGCTTAAGTTACTTGTATGTTTAATTAGTTTGTTTAATTGATTTTGTTTTCTGTAGTTAAACAACATATTAAAGGTGTATATGACTGTGAATGCATATACTTAATCTAATAGTGCATGCATTGAATTCTCTCAAGTGAATAGTACACTGAATTTCAAAACCAAATTTTGCACCAAATTGCACTCATTATTTTATGTGCATTTTTTTTGAGTTTTTCTGATTTTTTTGTTCTATTCTCTTCATTGGATTGTTAAATGTCAACTGACCAAAAAATCAGCTCAATTGGAGTTGATTTGGTCTGATTTTTAAGCGTTTTGCAAAAACCGGATTTTTAAAAATTCCAATTTCGGGACAGGTCTGTTTTCAAAATTTCTCCGAACTTGAAATGGTTATATCTGAATCTCCCAGGTGAATTTTTTAGATATGTAAAATCTGTCAGATTCCTGCATGAGTTAGAAAGATAACAAAATAAAAATCATCTAATTTGGACTCTGTTTGGGCTTTCAAACTCTCTATTTCCGAAAACCTATCAGGAATTGGTTCATGCACTACATTGAGAGCAAAATAGTCATTTGGTTATTTAGTTGATTTTCAGTAGTTTTTCTTGTTTTTCTGAATTTTAGTTTGTATATTTACAGTAGTTAGCTTAGTTATATTTCATTTAATTAGAAATCGCATTGTAGTTATTTTCTATTTTAATTGTAATTTAATTTTAGTAATTAATTTTAGAGTTAGTTTTAGTGTAATTTTTAGATTCAATTATCGTAATGGCTTACTAACATTGTATTTTATTTTATCTAGGTTGATAAGTTTACTACAGGTTATAAGGTTAATTTCGTTAAGCATGAGAAATGCATATGTGGTGAATTGATAGAAATGCCCCTGGCGATCTGGAGAAGCTTGATCAACTTAGTTTAGGATTTGTTTTGTTTAAATTTTATTTTGTAACTTAACTGTAGTTGTTCTAACTTAGTTGTAAACTTTTATGATATTAATGAATTGAAATTTTTAGAATTAATTTGAATATTCTCCCGTTCCCTGAGGATTCGACCTGTACTCGCCACATTCATGAAAAGTCAGTTTTTATATTTTTGGTTGGCGATTTTTCAAAACCTTTTATTGAAAAATATGTTTTAAAAATATCACTGCAAAAAGATCAACCAACAACATTGAAAATGTTCAACCTGACTTTTCTTTATCCAAATGATAGGTCCATGACTCTTGTCCTACAATTAATACATGCATTAGCCATTTGTAACACACCAAATTTTCCAGGTCCATTTCAGATACCCTTTTTCACAGATGCCAACCCTCTGCAGGGCATTATAAGGGTCTCACTTCTAGGTTTATCCCAGTCTAGAGGTCAGTTTACCCCCATTTTGTCAATAAAATTATCATTTTACCCCTAAATCATTCTTAGTTCTTTGTCAATTAAACTTAGTCAAGCTCATTTTAAGTTCAGATTAGTTAGAATGTCAGTCATTTCTGATTCTCCTTGAGTTCACGATAAGTAGTGTTAGTTCATTTCAGCTAAATTTAGTTCATTTCAGGCAAAATGAGCTCATTTTTAGCTCAAATTTTAGCCAATTATCTTTGACTCAATCAATTCCAGTAGATCCTATCCCCATGTGTCTAATTTAAGCTAATCAGGAGTTCAAATGGTCTGGTTCTAGTTCAAAGCCACTTTCCACAGTCTTGGAGTCCATTTCAAGCTCATTTCAGCTCACTTTTAGCTCATTCCTGCTCATCTCAACTAAAATTGAGCTAACCTCAGTCAGCCCAGCTAGTATTTTAGCTCTGAACTTAGTTCACATCAATATAACTGACTTCCAATTCAGTCATGCCCAGTTCAAATTAGTTCAAATCAATCCAGTACCATGTTACACTACCCCTGCAGGGCAAAAATAAAAAATAATAATTTTCTTAGAGCATCATTTCTATCAATTTTCAAGCCGGAACAATTGCCAATTCGGACTCGGATAAATTCCTTTATTTGTTATTTTATCTATATTCGAGATTTAATCCATATTTCAATTTAGATATTGGATCTGATGTTCATTTTCTATCTCAGACCTTGATCTTTTATCCAATTCATTCTATTATCCATATCCAGAGTTCAATTTACTTTCTGAACCTGGAATGTCTAATTGAATATCTAGGATCCAATCAATCACTCCCAGATCCATCTCCATCTGGATTCACCTTCTGATCCATTCAGAAGAATAATTGGATCGATTTCTTAAACTCGAACTCAGATCTATTTCCTTATGTGATATCTGAGATATAAGTTCATTCCTTAGACCCTTATCTAGATCGAAGATCCAATTTTATTTTTGGGCTTGATCCAATATCCAAATCTAATTTTCATCATGAGCCTAGATTTTTTATTTCAATTCATTTTATAAATCCATATTCAGGGTTTGATTACCATTTCAGACCAATTTCCTTCATTTTTACATTTAATTGAGATCCACATCCAATTTTTATTTAAAACCTCTGATCCATATCCTTTTTAAGATTTAATTTCAAAATTAATCCTTTTATTTCAAAACAAATCCAGTATTTTCCTTCTTTTAAAATCAATATTTCAAAACTGGATCCACTTTAAAATCTTAATTTGGATTTTAAATATCAAAATGGATCCAGATCCAATTTTTATCCCAATTTCAAAATCAATCCTTAAATTTCAAATTCATTAGTTTTGCAAAAACTTTTGAAAATTAATTTGGATCCAATTTTTAATTCAATTTGGATTTCAAAAATCAAAATGGACCTTAGATCCAATTAAGATCCATTATTTTTAATTTCAATTCCTCTTTATTTTTCACCTTTTCATTTCACTTTTTATGTTTAAGACCCTTTTATTTTTTAGGTTCAAAATCAAAAGAAGGAAAAATATATTTTCTAAAGGGGGGCCCACTTGGCATTTTTTTTCAAGTTTTAAATAGATTTCATTTTAAAATCCTCTTTTTAGTTCAAAAACCCTTGTTTTTAAAGCTTGTTTTCAAAATTCCCTTTGTTTTAAAAAAACCACATGGGCACTCACTTGCAAAGTGGTGCCATGTGTCGTGTTTTCCTTAAAATACCCACTTTGCCCTTTTGAAAAATAAAAAATGACCCACTTGGGGGGGAGGGGGGGGGGGGGGATCGACCCCCCTTGTGAGCTCTCAAGGTGACATGTGGAAGAGCCTTCTAGAGCCCCCCCCCCCCACCCCCCCCCCCCCCACACACACACACATTAGCCCTATCCTAACAAACCCATACTTTCCTCATGCCCAAAATGCCATTCACTTGAGCTATAAATAAACCCCCTAGGGGGACAATTTTCTCATGACTTGCCTTCTTGGGATTTGCACCAATTTGAGAAGAAGCTCCAGCCCTCTCCTCTTTCTTCCTTCAGCCAAGGTAAGCTCTCTCTATATTTTAGTTTCTTTTCTTTTCTTTTCCTCCTTTCTTCTTTCTTTTATTTCTTTTCTTTTTCAATTTTCTCAAGTTGTCACCCCCCTCTTTTCTTTTTTCTTTGCTTTAATTTCGTTTCAATTTCATGTATAGCATAGTAGATCTGATTTACATGCATGTGAATTCCAATTTTATGCATTTGATCCATGCATTTTGATCTTTGATCTATGCAATTTCATTTTAGCCATACGATTTGTAGAGATTTAATCTTCTATAGATCAAATCTCACTTTCAATTGGCCATATTAATTCCAATTCATGCTCAACCCCTTTAATTTTGATTTTAGACATTTTTCATTCTGATTTCTCATCATCCTCATGTTCATATAGG
Source organism: Nuphar pumila (assembly GCF_984573655.1). NCBI lineage: Eukaryota > Viridiplantae > Streptophyta > Magnoliopsida > Nymphaeales > Nymphaeaceae > Nuphar > Nuphar pumila. The sequence goes on from NC_143249.1 coordinate 122,869,392, forward strand.
GTCTAGAATGCTATATCTTATTTTAATCATATATGCATGCATTGATTAGTTTCCATTTTGATCAATTAAGCTTACATTGCATTTTTTAATTCTTACCTAATTTTAAAGCTATCAATTCGTAAATAATTAAATGTCATTTTGATCTGAATTTTTTACTTCAACTTCATTCATATGTCCTCTAAATCTCCACCAAAATTCAGGTTATTCTGAGCTCATTTGGCCCACCTTAAAAATCAGGATTTGGAACCTATTATTATGCACCGTTAGGATTTTAGCAGAATCAAGACTGACTTGCTGGAGTGATTTCTCATTAACCGAAGATGCTCTTTCCAATCTGTAAAAAGGGGTGTATTCAAAATTGAATCTAGTTTATTCATGCCAATTTTTAGCAATTTCCATAGTCATTTCATATTTTATTTCAATCAAAAACCAGAATCCTATCATTCTGCATTATTTGAGTTGCTCAGGTTTGTAAACAGCCGTATGATTTGAGTATTGTAACATGAAACTATCAAAACCATATAAAATTTCAGCCATTTAAGCATCCCATACCAGCATAAGTCAACGCCTATGTGATCAAGATAAGAACCTGGTGAAAGATTATCAGCCACGACCCTCCCTGATCTAGAACTCCTAGGCTTCATCCCTTGCACAAACTGAAGCATGGCAGTTCCTTTGACTCCTTGTCGCAGGGAGTGAAACTAGACTGTTTGGAGGGTTCTCTTCATCTCTGGATTATCAAGCAAACCATTGGCTTGATTTGAAAGATTGGTAATGCATATTAATCCCTCTATCGGACTCTTACTGACTTACTATAGTGTCGTTGAGCCCACCCCCTTTTTTCTTTTATATTCCTGAAGGTTAGATAATTGGATCCCACAGCTTACCTACAGGATTATACATCTGAATCTTCGCATCCTGGACCAAGGCCACCAGTTCATCTCCTTCAATTTTTGGCAAACTTTGCCTTGCAACATTGAGCAGAGAGCTCTCCACAGATTATGTTAAAACCCCATGAAACAGGTTTGATTTGATCCTGGAGGATGATGCTGCTAACAGGAATCTCAATAGGCAATACAGAGAACATAGAAAGATCGACTTTAGAGCGATCTTTCTTAAGCAATAAGGAATTTTTAAATCCTTCTAGATGGTATCACACGGTGCAGGGAGCCAAAAAGATGGCCATTACAGATATACATTAGGCGATAATTTTGGTATGCAACAAGGATATTCAAAAGAAATATGAAGGTAGATGATGCATATATGCTAATCGGTGATACATAGACGTTGTGTATGATGTCGTGGGTTACCAAAATAGGAAATCCAGATCCGTGGATGATCAAAAGCAAGCGTGGCACTCAAAAATAAGTAGAGGATCAAAACACAGACTAATTACAGAAAATGGAATTGAAAATTGGATATAACACAGAAACTATAATAAAAAAAGAATCAAAATGCAGCAGGATATAAACTGGAATTACAATATGCAGAACTATTGAAATTTAATGTGGAAAAGAGGAGAAAATAATAACAGAACAATATAAAAAAATATTGGAACTAAGCCATTTCATTGTTGTTGCACAGGGATGGGTTGAGGTTGCTATCGGCAACTCAACACCATCAATGGTGCGTCAATAGGGGCCAAAATAGGAAAATCCAAAAAAGAAAAAGGGGAAGAGTGGTGCTTACCGTGGTCTTGGTTTCAAATTGGGAAGGGAGGAGGTGCTAAGGGAAGAAGAAAGTTGAGGATCGGGGAAGAGGGGAAAATGAGAGGAGGAGAGGGATAGGAAGCAGAAGGCAGAGCGCAATGGGGTGAAGATGGATCGTGATGGATGCCAGAAGGGTGGAGGGGTGAAGGCGATGATCTTTATCGACTCCCCTGTGGTCTCTATTATAACGAGAGACTGTTGGGGAGTCTTACAGATTAGGTCCCCAGTTTTAAAAAATTTGCAAAATAGTGGTTTTTTCAAAAGTTTTTCTTAAAAGGTGGTTTTAACTAAAGAGATGCTTTCAAAAAGAGGTTTCCAAACTATCTTTTTCTGGATTTCTTTCTCTATTTTTATTTTTTTTATTTTTTTTTATTTTCTATTTTTTTTTGTGTTTTTGAAATAAAAACTCTAAAGCCATGGGGAAAATATGGGATTTTAAACTATTTTTGTAAAATTTAAAAATATTTACAAAAGAGGGGTTTTCTGAGAATTCAGGGTTAATCTTTGAGAATTTCTTCAGAAAATGGGTCTCGATCCAAAGCTTTTGAGAAAATATTTGAGTTTTTTACCTCGAATCAAGAAATACAGAGCAGTGGATCCAAATGGATACCAGATGAACTGTCTGAGCCATTCAGAAACTATTTTTGGTATTTTTATAAATTTAATTTAAAAAATTGGATAACAGGGCTCAAAATTGGATTTTGATGTCAGATCCGAAACTGAAATTGGGTCAGATATAGAAAATATATTTGGATTACAGTGAATCCAAGAAATAAATAGAATTTAGATTGAAACTGACAATCATTCAGAAAATGAGGGTCAGAGGCAAAAAGAGAATTTTTATAAAATTTTGAAAAATTTGGAGTGTTCACAATGTTTTAGTTCATTTTGTTAGGGTCATATCTCCCTAATGGAAGATCATTTTCCAAATCTGTAAAAAGGGTCTATTTTATTTATATGTATAGTTCATCCTTGCAAATTTTTAATAATTTCTATGCTCGATTTTTATTTTATTTTTATTAAAAATTAAAACCCTATCCGTGTGCAACCTCAGGCATTGCTCAGACCTTGAGCCAACTTGTCTGGATCAAATCTCCCTAAACAGAGATGGTTTTCAAGATCTATAAAAAGGGTGTTTTTTTTATGTGTATAGTTTATTCTTATCAATTTTTATAAATTTCTATGCTCATTTGCTATTTCAATTCTATTAAAAACCAGGACTAGTTCTGTAACATGTTCATTCCCTGAGATAGAATAGTAATTTTGCAAAGTCACCATTCCCAAACCAAAATTGATTTTTCATTTCTGTACATTGTGTTAGTTTTTGGATTTTGTTAAGCAACTTATTCCACAAATTTGAGAGAAATTGAGTTAGTTTAGTCTCTAAAACATCCAAATTATAGAAACCTATTTGTTAAAATTCAATCTCCTATTTCTAAAATTAATTCTCCAATATTTTATTAATATCTCAAGATTCAAAAATGATTTTGATATTCTGTAAAAAGGAGATGTTCTTTGGATGTGTACTGAATTCATGGACTCAAATTAGGTTTGAATTGAGTTCTTTTAAGCCTTCTTTCATCTGAAATACTCTAACATGTTTTCTTGTAAATTTAATTTCTGCAAAATCCTATTTTAATCTGATAGAAAACCCTAATTTGGGTTTTTCTTCAATGATTTTCCAAAAATTTTATTTCTAAAGTGTTCCTAAGGTTGTTAGGAGTCTCCATATCAACTTTCATAAATTTCTAAAGTGTTTCATTTAGCATTTTATTCATTGTATTTTTCAAAACCGGTTTTCTAAAAAGCATATTTCTGTTAAAATAAAGATAAATTTGGCATTTTAGCATTTTAAAACTCAAATTTCTAGTATAATTCATATCATTTTATAATTTGAAAATGGTTTTCATCATCTTAGAATGCCTTATCTTCATTTTAGCAAATTTTGGAGTTTATTTGATCTTTATTTTGAAAATTTTAAATATTCTTTTCATAAAATCTTCAATTTCAAAGTTATATTAACTTTAAACTCAAATTTTAAAGTAAATTTTGATATTTTCAAACTTAATTTAAAAAATTTAAACTCCAAAATATCTTTTCAAATGCTTCGCAAAGTCCTGCATCCTTTTCATTCATTTTATTTAGATTTTTCACTTTTATTAGAGCATAAAAAGGCTAATTTTAGAGAATATCCTTTAATTTTCAAATATTGAAGGAAAGTCCATAAAAGCCTACATTTATTTCTAACAAGTTTGCTAATTTTGCAGGAATTTTGATTTTTATTTTATCAATTATTGTATCAATGTAAATATTATAATTGGACAATTAATGAAAAATTTACTTTATGCTTAGTTTAGGAATGGATGAGCATATAGTTTAAATTTTGAATCTCATGCTTGAATGTTTCATTTTCTTTTTTTTCTTAAATTCACTATGGTGAAACACGAATGGCACGTGCACCACCTTATAAGGCTTAATAAACTTAGTAAAGTTTGTATTTGTGGCCATAGTCAGAATACGAATAATACTTAGATTTATTATTCTTTAATAAGGCAAAATCGACCTACACTCTTAGGTCATCTTCAAAAATCATCATATTTCAAAATTTATTTATTTTCTTTCTTTATTAGAATTCAAATAAAGATTAATTCAAAGTATATTTGTGGTCATAGTCATGGATATATAAAAAAATAATCATGTTTAAATTCTATAAAGGCACAAAATTCTCTTTTAACATAAAAGTTCAAATAATTCTCTAAAAATTTTCTTCAAAACTTTTTATAAAATAATGCATTCATCATTTAGGATAGAATTGCATCATTTCTTTTTTTAAATTTTCAAAATTTCTCAAAACATTTTCAATTTCAAAATATTTTCAAAGTGATTTTTGAAATATTTTTAAGTTTATTTCATCTTATTTTCAAAACTGTTTTCATTTTCACATTCAAATTTATTTTCAAATTAAAAGTTATTTTAAAAACCATATCCAAATCCAAAGTATTTTCAAGACTATTTTCAAGATTAATTTCAAAAGTATTTTCAAAAGGCATTTTTCAAATCAATTTCAAGTTAAAATTTGAAAAATCATTTTCAAAATATTTTCAAAGTTATTTCAAGTTATTTCAAAATTATTTTTCAAAGTTGATTTTCAATCCCACTTTGAAGTATTTTTAAGAATATTTTATTCATTTTTTAAAATAAATTTCAAGTTTATTTTCAATTATTTTTGAAATATTTTCCAAGTAACTTTTTGATTCATTTTCAAGATATTTTCAAAACAATTTCAAAGTGATTTTCGAAAAAATAATTTAAAACCATTCTCAAGATATTTTACAAATATTTTCAAAATAATTTTGAAATTATTTCAATTCAATTTCCAAATAATTTTTAAAGTTATTTTGAAATCAATTTCAAAATATTTTCCAAATGATTTTCAAAGATATTTTGAATCAATTTCAAAATCATTTCAAAATCATTTCAAATCAATTTCCATTATTTTCAAGATAATTTTCCAAGTAATTCCAAAAATCATTTTTCAAAATTATTTTAAGTCAATTTCATGATATTTTCAAACAATTTTCCAAAGTATATTTTCAAATCAATTTCGAAATTACTTGGAAGTTCAATTTTAAAATATTTTCAAAGCATTTTTTAAATCAAAGCAATTTTCCAAAGCATGCACCATATTTTCAAAATTAACCTTTTTCAAAGATCATAGCACAAGCATGATTCTTTGTGCATTTTAGGACTTACAATAATTTCTTAGGCAAATTTGACCGAAGTAAAAGAATAAATTTGATCCTTGGTTCAATTACCTCTGGTAAAGGTGTCAGGAATGGTTGAACCTCGTACCGACGAGCGAGCCCCGTCTCCCAATTTTCTCACATATTTCAAAAACGGAGGCAAGTTTTATTTTGAAATCATTTTCAAAAAGATCAAAAATGTTGAAATGCAAAAGATGAAAATTTTGCATGGATACAGAAGTTTGGCGACCGTGATGGGACTCGTCTTCATCTAATCGAATTTATGCCTTTGCCTTGTTCAAATTTGTCTAAGTTATTATTCTATAAATGTCAGCTTTACCAAGAACGACCTACCTAAAATTATCAGAGTTTGGCACTGGCTATCAACATCCTCCATATCCAGGATAATGAAGTTGACTGGAAAATAAAAATTCTCTACTTTCACTAGCATGTCCTCTAAGATACCTCTCAGAACTTTGATGGAACGATCTGCTAGCTGAAGTGTCATAGGGGTCGGCTTTATCTCTCCAAGCCCAAAAGAATCATAGAAATATTTTGGCAAGATGTTTACACTTGCCTCCAAGATCTAACAATGCATGCTCAATCTGAATATTTCCTATGACGCATGAAATAATCGGGGCACTAGGGACCTTTGAGCTTTGGTGGAGTTTGATGTCGAAGCATCGAACTCACCTGCTCGGTCAGAAGAACCTTGGTAGAAATTTTTCCTCTAGATTTTTTCTTTTGTGTATATAGTTCCTTGAGGAATTTGGCATATGCCGACACCTGCTGAATGGCATCTAGAAAGGGTAGGTTGATTTCTACATGCTTAAAAATCTCAAGCATGTCCTGCACCTTGGTTCCCTACTTTTCTATGCTTACTGAAGATTTTAAGATCTTCAAATAGGGTGGTTTGGGAATATACATCGGGTGATCCTTCTCATTGTGAGAAGACTCACCTCTATCCTTGTCCTCGTCAGGGGAAGATAACTGAGCCTAAGTAGATGGTATGGTCATGTCTGGCTCATCTATCCTCTGTCTCAGCTCGACATGATACTCATGTCCACTCCTTAGAGCCATAACTGATTTGGCATGTTGTTGTGATGTATCGGTCATGTACAGGTCTCCAGAACTATGCTCCTTGCCCTTAGGATTTATAACAGGCTAGCTAGGCAAGCTACCATCGGTTCTCCTACTCAAAGCCTTTGCTAACTGACCTATTTGTGTCTCGAGTTTGACAATAGACCATGTATGGATATTCAACAATTGATTGCACTTCTCGAAAGCATTTTGATTGAAAATTTTCACCTCCTGAAATGCTTGGAGAAGTCTCTCATCAAAAGATGATTGTTGTGGAAGCTCCTGAGGAATAAGTAGGGGATGATTGAGGGTAACTAGGCCTCTGATATGTCTGCATGGGAATGTTGGGCCTAACCTGTTGAGTGGGAGGGATTGGAATCTGTGGGTTCTTCCATGAAAATTTGGGATGATTTCACCACCTTGGATTATATGTAGATGAAAATGGATTATGCATGGGTCTGGTGAATCCCTGAGTGGCATAAACTTATTCTTAGACAAATTCAGGATATTGAGTTGCCGAAAGGCACTCAGTGACATGATACACATCGTCTGTTGATAGAATGGTCTAGCTAGAAGTTGGTCCAACTTATGCACAAGCATATCAACCTTACTCTGAATCGCATCAGTAAGACCTACCTCTAGTATCCCACCCTTCTTTGATCCACTCAGCGCAAGCTTCTCAAATCGAGATGTTGAAGACAAAGTCATATGGTGAAGAGAGTTCTCAGCTAATATCTCAAATAACCCCCACGCTTCGTCTTCACTCTTTAACATAAAAGTACCACCACATGACAAATCTATCATTTGTCTATTCCTCTCGGACAGACCATCATAAAAAATTTGCACTACTTACCACCTGGGTACCTAATGATGTAGGCATTTCCTAAGCAGGTCCTTCATACGTTCCCATGTCTCATGAAATTGCTCACCATCCATCTCTGAAAAACTGGTGAAGGCTTGCCTAAATTGGTTTGTGCGACCTATGGGAAAATACTTTCTCAGTAACTCCTGCTGCAATTGAATCCACGTCTCGATTTGTCTCAGTTCAAGGTATTGAACCAATGCTTCGCATTGCCTTTCAGAGAGAACGGAAAGAGTATCAACTTCATAGCATCATCTCTAAAGTTATTGATTCTAACCACTGAACATATCTCAAGAAACTCATCAAGATGTCGATATGGGTCCTCATGAGCAAGGCCATATAATGAAGGTAGCATTTGAATAATGCTTGCCTTGATCTCATATTGAGGCGCTCATATCCTAGGCCTCCTAATGGCAAACGCCTGGGTGTACTGATTGGGGATAAAGAAATCCCTCAAAGGACATGTTTCATTACGCTGCTCCTCCATTTGATCCAGACTTCTAGATCTTATCAAAATGCGATCTAGTTTTGGATCACACGGGTGAAGAGGAACTCTCAAAGCTCTCTGCCCTTGCATACACCGAGTCAGCCTGGTGTATGTGTCGACTATATCTAATTATTTTAGACTATCTAATCTAAACACGTAACAAAATTCACAAAGTACACACTAAAATGCAAATAACAATAATCTAAACAAATTCAGACTAATTTAAACTATTCTACGAAATTCAAATAACAAAATTCTAACCTAATTCATACAATTAGCATAAATAAAGGAAATCACAAACTAAGATCTCTAAAACTCACCTATCTATTTGCTCCTTTTTTCATGCAAATTAGTGAATCATATAAAAACAACAAGTGAATCCTATATGTGCTAACTAGGTGAAATCCTATATTTACTTACTAATCCTACTAACTAAAAAAATAAATATTAATATAATAAAATAAAATATTAGAAATGATGGATATCAATCACCGTTCCTCGACAATGGCACCAAAATTTGGTGAGACTTTTTTAAACAATGATTTTTTTTTTTAAAAAATTCAATAAATGTTTTGGAAAATCGGCTACCAAACATATAAAAAAAATGAACTTCCATAGTCGTGGTGAGTACAGGTCAAATCCACATGGAACGAGATGATATCCAATATTCAAATTTAAATAATTCAATTTATTAATACTTCAAAATGTTTACAATAACAAGTAAAAAGCTAATTCAAGCATTAACATAAACAAAAATTAACTTAAGAACAAAAAAATCTAAACTACGTTGCTCGAGCACTCTTTCAAGTCCAACAGGGTATTTTCATCCTTTCACAAGTATTACATTCAATCTCTTGGCATAAAAATGCCTTTTGATCTGCAGTATGCTTGTAAACCTATAGAAAAAAAATAAAAAGTTAGAAAGTGAGATTACTACAACTAATTTAGAAATATAACTATAATTAATTCTAAAAATACTATGTCAACTAATATACATAATTTAAATAAAAACTACACTACTATGCAAATTTCTATGAAAGCAATTAATTTATTCTTAACACTAACTACACTAAACTATGTCTACTGTAGAAAAATGTGAAGAATTATAGAAATCTAATTAACCAATGAAATGCCAATTTTGCCCTCGCTATAATGCATAATTGACTTTTCTAAAAAACTTTAGAAAATAGATGATTTGAAAGGTCAAATAAAATCCAAATTTGATGAAATTTATTTTGTTGCATTCCTGACACGTGCAAGAATCAGACCCATTTTACAGAACTCAAAAAATTCATCCAAAATCTTCAGATATTGGTGTTTCAAGAATACCTAAAATCTAAAATTGGTCTGTCCCAAAATTTGAATTTATGACAGACCGATTTTTGAAAAACACTTACATATCCGACCAAATCAACTCTAAATGAGTTGAAATTTGGTCGGCACTTAGAAGACACGTGGAGGGAGGGAATAAAAAAACTAGAACTGAAACTCCAAAAATTTTAGCATGAAATGTTGAGTGTAATTGACTGAAAAACATATATGCATAAGACTAACCTAACTAAAAGAAGGGGAAAGTAATAAATGCTTAGGCTGAATTGGAATTAGGTGGGGCCCATGTAGGCTCTTGCCTTAGAGAATAAATTTCCCTTCAGAGTAAAAAAAGTTAGCCTCAGTGGGCCCATATATTTTTGCCTTAATCTCCTAATTAAGGAGATGATCTACTTCCAAAAGTCAAGAAATTTGATTTTTAAGTAAGGGATTTAAACTTTAAATCCTCTTACCTAATTTGAAGAGGAGGAGATATCTCTAGGTTGGCGTCTTTAAGGAAGACCCAAACTTTCAAATTTGAAATTCCATGAAAATTGGAAACCTCCTCTAAATACCAAAAATGCCTATTGCTTTGAAATTCTCACAATGCCTTCATAAAAATTCAAAATTTTAGAATTATCCTAAACTAAACTACTACTTATATAATATAATCTAGATATTATTTAAATTAAATGCATGGGCAAGATTGGAATAAAAAGAAATGAAAAATTATGAATAGCTAATTTGCCAAAAAAATACATATGCTAATTGCCTAATTATTAGCTACTAAAAATGTTATGACCTAAATGCAATGAATCCAGAATTAAGGAATTACTAAAAGTAATTAACTTAGTAAAAAATTTGAAGCTCTATGTGATCATTGTAAAATTTTTCCTCTTGGTTCCCTCTTTTCCTTCTCTTTGCCTTTCTAGCTTCTATTCCCATTTTGAAGGGGAATAAAAGACAGAAAAGAAGAGAGAAGAGAAAATAAATAAGAGAGAGGAACTCTTTTGCAAAGGTCTCACTTGACCTTAATTTTGAAAATATTTTAAAATTACTCGCCTTCATTTTTGAAAATTTATGAGAAAATGGAGAGACGGGATTCACTCGTCGGTACGAGGTTCGACCGTTCCTGGCACCTTTACCAGGGGTAATCGAACCAAAGATCAAATTTTATGCCTTTTGCTTTGCCTAAATATTGTCCAAGAATTTATTCTAAGTCTAGATGCACAAAGTATCATGCTTGTGCAATGTAAATGTGAGGATATATGCTTTTGAAAAGAAGATTTTAGAACTTTGATTTTCCCAAGTGATTTTGAAATACATTTGAAGATACTTGAAGAAATGATTCAAAGGGTTGAAATTGGTTTGAAAAAGTTAGATTTTTAATCTAACTCAGAACTTGAACAATGGATCTGGAAGAAGAGACTTTGAAATTCCAAGTCTTGGAATAATCAGAGTTTGGGAAATAAATCTTGGATGAAGAGAAAAGGAGAATTGAAATTTAGAATTTTTGAAGTAAGAATGAAATTTCAAAGTCAAGATGAATTTTGAATTTGGATTGATTTTGAAAAGGGATCTTAGGTTTTGAGTTTTGAATTCAGAACTCAAAATAGAAATTTTTGATTTTGAAAATTGAATTTAGACTTAGAGAAAGTGAATTTTAAAATAGAGTTGGAACTGAAATCTAGATTTTGAAAAATCAATGTGAGATTTGGAAGTGGAATTGAGTTTGGAATTGAAAATCAAATTGGAAAATAGGATTGGATTTAAAAATCTGAATCCAAGATGAAATCAGATTTAAAATCTGGAATCCTAGATGGAATTTGGATCCGAAATCTAGAATCCTAGATGGAATTGGATCTAGAATCTAAAATCCAAGATGGAATTGGATATGAAAATCTGAATCCAAGATGAAATTGGATTTGAAAATATGAATCCAAAGTGGAATTAGGTTCTAAATCTAGAATCCAAGATGGAATTGGATTTCGAAAATCCAAATGGGACTTTGAAGATGGATCTGGATTTTGAAAATCCAGATTGAATTTGATTGTGAAAGTGGATTTTGAGAAATCCAAGTGGAATTCAAAAATGTGGAGTTGGATTTGAGAAATCATGATTGAATGTGAAAAATGGACTTGAATTTATCACTAATCTTAATCTCAAAATGATTTGAAGATTAAAACTCAGAAGATTTCAAAAGAACTTGGGGATTTGGGAATTTAAAGTGAAGAATAGAAAACCTGAAATTAGGAGATGAACTTATAAGTTGATTTAAGGTTTGAAATTCGATTTGAATTGATTGGATCTTGAACTTGGAAATGAATTTGAATTTATAAACTTTGAAATTTTATTTGAATTGAAAATTGAATTTTGAATATAGAAGTGAATTCAAAATTTCAAAGTTGAATTGGACTTTGAAATTGAAGTTTGAATTTTAAAATGAGATAGAATTGAGAATAGAATGATGAATTTGAATTTATAAATAAGAATTGAAGATAGATTTGAGAATTAAAGAAGATATTTAAAGAATTATCTCAAAATCACTTGGGTTTTGAAATAATATGATTTTTAAAAAAAAATATATGATGTAATTCTATCCTAAATGATGAATGAATTAAAAAAATTTGAAAATTGGATATTAAAAAGCATATTTTATTCTTTAGGTGAATTGAAATAAGATTGAAGATATAATACATCTCTGACTATGGTCATAAAATGTATTATAAAATAATCTATATTTAAATTCAAATAAAAAATAAAACACATTTTGGTGCCTTTATAGAGTTTGAAATGAAATTAACTCTCAATATATCATGACTATGACCATTGATATATATTTTGAGTTAATTTTTAAGTTAAACTCTAATAAAGGAAGAAAATTTCAGAAAATATGATGATTTTTTAAAGAGATCTAGTGTAGATCCAATGTTATTCCATAAAAGATAAAAATTCTAAGCATTGTCCACATTTTGACTATGGCCATCAATGTGGGTCATTTGCTTAGGATCAATTACCTTTTATTAGAATGGTGCATGTGCCATTTGTGTTTCCTTTCGGTGAATTTTTCAGAAATAAAAGAAGAATGATATGAAAAACAAATAATTTATGACATTTATATGCTCATACATTTGAATCTAAGCTAGAAATGTAAAAATTCCCATTAACAATTAGCTATTACATCATTGAGATTGCATTTTGAAAAGATGAAAAAGTCTCTAATTCAAGAAAGAAAATCTAAATTCTTCACATATTCCTGCAAAATAGAGTTAGCAAAAAGAGAGAAAGAAGTTTGCAAAATATCACATTGAAGCTAGAATGCAATTAATGAAATACTTATGCATATGTTTTATATTAATGAGAAAACATGCATATGCATCTAAATATGATATTCATGCTAAATGAGAAACCTACATGGCATATTAGATATATATTTGTAAACAACATGACCAAATGCAAAGACATCTATGTAGGTGATATGCTACTTGTGAAGGAGTGAAGATATGAGGATGCATATGCTGTGAAGTAGTGACAACAGTTGTGAAGGGCAAGTATTGAGAGTGAATGAAGGTGCTGACTCGGTAATGAAGGGTAAAGGTTGTGGTGTTGGGTTATATTAAAGGCAATAAACACAGTGGGAAAATGGGAACATGGGCATCTGCTGTAGAGAATGTGGGTATATTGTTGGAAATGAAGGAGTAGGTGCACAGGAAAACAGGTGCTGAAAAGTTGTGAAGGTGCTAGCGGCTGTGATAGGTAGGTAATAGAGAGGTTGAAGAATAGTGAAATGGTGTTGTGTACTACTGTGGGTGCCACTATTCAGGTTAGTGGTGAAGTAGTGCGGGCAGTGGGTGGTGGTCTAATGTTGTGAAGTGGTGACACAGGGTTGAAGTAGGACTGCTGGATGTTGTGAAAAGGTGGACATTATGTAAGTGTTGCTGTGTTGGTAGTGTATTGCAGTAACAGTGAGAGGCTAGTGTATCAAAAATATAGTAAAGTACATAACAGGGTAAGCACATAGTGATGGGAAGATGTGCTGTGAATCTAACTATATATGAGTCATGGGTAAAGGGGCAGCAAATAATGAATGAAGCCAGAGAATGGAGACCTAAGGCTGTACACAAAAAGGTGAGATTTCAACACAGCTTCCTATATTACTGAAATGAATGATGCTGCCCGTATCCAGCTACCTTGCGAAATCTACTCATGCCCTTGGCCCACCTCTGTAAAAGCCTGAGTATGGGGTATCTCAGAGCTAATTTACAGGATGAGTTGAATCCTCTAAAATTTCTTGAGAACATCCTTTGCCCATGATTCCCTGACTACTTGGATTTGTATAACTCATAAGCCGAGTTGGGTTTTACCATCATCTTCAAACCCTGTTGTCAAGTTCCCAACTGAAAATCTCCTAGACTCGCCACCTTCAAAACCTTCCCAGTTTTTAGGTGAAAGAATATATGAATGCTTCGCTCTAGGGGAGCACCAGAACCTCCAGGACCCGTCTAACGAGATGAATATATCAGAAACTTTATTTAGAAAAAAAAAAAACCTTCAGCCATATTTTGATCAGTAGGGAATGCATCTAGCAGGGTATATGTGAATGTCAGACTATATGTTAATGATACAACAAATGGGGGTGGAAATGTAGCAGCTAGGGAAGAGGAGTCACGGGTGATTAAGTGGGTGCTGGAAGTGTGGAAAAGGGGCATACACAGGTTACTGCAGACAACATTGTAGCAGCAGGATGGTGATGAATAGTGTTGTTTGCAGATGACTTGTGGTTGTGACAGTAGAGTGATATGGAGGTGTTTAGCAAGTGTATGATGGATATGAGAAGATGCAGCAAATGGCGGATGAAGCAAAATGAATGTAGTAATAAAACGTAGAACAAGAGATCATGCTATCAAACTAATTTACAGGAAATGCGAAAGTACAACATGAAATCACAGGAATTTGTGTAAATGCAATAAGTGTGGGTTTGTGACAGGTGCATGGTGTTCAACAATATTATTGAGTGAAAGGTAGCATGTGCTAAGTGTGTTGAAAGTGGATAGTAGAGATACCACTTACAGTAAAATATAATGGTGTTCGCCTTGACTTACCAATGAACTCAGGAAGTGTTGCTAGTTGCAGAACCGCCATCCAACCTGCAAACTCCTTCGCCATCCCCTTCACACGAGGCATATATGAATAGCTGCTTCCTTCTATCCCAAATCACCCATATATGAACTAAATTTAGACTCTGTGATGATGAAAGCTACATGACCATCCAGACCTCCACGACTTCTTAGTAATACAGCTAAGAATGAGAACTTTACTCAGAATTGAATCTTGTCGATTCCTATAGGACCAATTAACATGGTCAAGGCACCGACTAGCATGCCTCCTCACACTATTATTCCTAAACCTTTTAGGAATGTGGGGAGATGACCATGAGGCATTCTATATGAATGCAATTCCTTCATGAATTGGAATCTAGTGTGATAATGATGGCATATAGATTAGCATAATTTAAGTTGGTACAAATTTCGCAATATCCAATCTCACATCTAACAGCTCCATCAACTCCATTTTGCTTAATGATAGCACATCCCTGGCAGTCAGCATATTTCTTTCTGCAAATATGTCTACTATAGAAAATGGAGAATTTACCTCATTAATCAGTTTCAACTCATCCCATCTCTCTCTCTCACACATATGTGCTTCTTGCCACTGTATCCAACATCCTCGTAGGCTGATAAGAATCTGCGCCTAACAGGGTAATACACCCTTCCAGGTTTATTTATGATGAACAGAATCTATACAAATCTCATCTATGGGATCCAAACATTAAAAATAATGATGAACAAGAATTGAAAAGCAAAATTCATGGCTAAGTCAAGAGGTCAAGATGGGTCCATCGTCTTTTCAGCCATTTGTATCATAATTTATATCAAAGGTGCTGAGATATGCGCATATTTCGAACAAGCATATTTTATTTGAAGAATAAATTCCCCTAATCTCTTTATTCAGTACATATACGCAGGTAGAATGATAGAGGGATATGAGGTTCTATCAAATCAGAATACTTGAATTGCTAAAAAAAAAAAGAATGAGTGCGGAAATGCATAAACGATGCAGATTATGTTGAGTTAACATCATAAAAGCATAAATGAGAAGTGATGAGTGAAACAAAAGCATAAATCAAAAGAAAAAGAGAGAATCGTACTAAAGTTAAACTGATAATTTTATGTTAACACTGATGGCTACAAGATTTTCAAAGATGATAAGAGCATAACAATGAATTTGCAGCAAAAGAACAGGAAATGGATATCAGATAATTGAAATAAAAAAGAAAATAAGAAGTAAAACATCACGATAGAAATCAAACGTAAATAATAGAGCAAAGAATCAGAAGAGAAAATAAGCTAAACACAGGAAATAAAAAAAATTGAAAGGGAGATCAAAATTAAAAAGCGAGAATTAAAATAAACTCAGATGGGAATTCAATGCCTCAATGAATCGGTGATGCCATTGTGGGGCATCGCCGATTATCAGTGTGTAAAGCAATGTACCCAAAATAAAAACCAAGAGTCCAATATAAACTGGAAATCAAAATGAGCGTAGGCAAATAAAATACAGAGAAGGAAATGAAAACAAAGACAGAAAATCGAATGTAAGCAGACCTTCAGAATATACGAAAAAGGAATTCATAAAGAAACTGCAAAAGAAAGAAAAAGAAAAGAAAAGAAAAAAAATGTAGGAATATATTCATTTCGTTGATATTGCAATATGCAGATCGATCTTGCTATATACAGATCCACCATGCAAATCATGCGTTTAATGAGTAAAATTGAAAATAAAAGGAAGATTATATAGAGAGCAAAAGAAAAGGAAGCTTGAAATGGCTATTTTACAGAGGATCCGAAGAGAAAAGGTGGAGCTCTTACCTTGGATTAACGAAAGTTGAAGCCGAAGGAGTGAATCTTCTATACGTGTTGCTAAAGAGTCGTTCCTTTAGTCGATTTGGAAGATCAAAAGAAAAAAAATGATCAGAAGAAGGAGAAGAGAGGGGGAGGAAGATGATCGTGAAGAAGAGAGAGAAGGGTGCGGGGGTAAAGAGGCGATGGAAATGTCGATCTCTAGAGACCTGTTGTATAGGTGAAGCTCGTTAGAAAAGTTTCAAAATGGATCCTTCCCTTTTTTAAAGTTTTCAAAAAGAGGGCTCTTTTGTAAAAATTTCTCTAAAAACAGTTTTCACTGAAACAATTTTTTACAAAAGGGCTTCTCCATCATTTTTTTCGTATTTTCTTTTTTTCTATTTTGATTTTTTTTTGCTCTTTTTTTTTGTAATTTCTATTTTTTGGGTATTTTTGAAATAAAAACTTTGAAAACTAAAGGATTTTAAACTAATTTTGCGAAATTTTAAAAATATTTACAAAAGAAGGGTTTTCTGAGAATTCGTGTTTGATCTTTTGAAATTTCTTCAAAAAATGGGTTTTGATCCGGTTTTTGAGAAAATATTCAAGTTTTTGACCTCGAATCGAAAAATACAGGATAATCGATCCAAATGGATACCGGATGGATTGTCTGAGCCATTCAGAAATTATTTCTGGTATTTTTTGTAATTTTAATTTAAAAATTAGATAACGGGGCTCAGATTTGGATTTTGATAATGGATCTGGATCCAAAATCGAGTCAGATATAGAAAATGAATTTTGATTCCAGTGAATTTGATAAATAACTGAAATTTTAGCTCAAAATTGACTCAATTACTTAGAAAATGGGGGCCAAGGGCAAAAAGGGATTTTTTGGTATTTTTTGAAAAATTTGGGGTGTTCATAGATGTCTCTCTTTGCTACTAAGTTGATTGAAGGTCGAGCTTAGTGGCAAAGAAAACACTCCAAATTAAAAAAAAAAATGTTCTAGTCAGAGAATCTGACCTGGGTGTGGAAGAATTATTTTGAAAAAACATGGTTTCTCAAGTTTAAAGCTTTATCCTAAATGGCTTTGGGGAGACGAAATCCTCGAGAATGATACGACTGGATAACAGAAATGAGGAAATCGTGATGGGACTTTGGGCGAAGATCTCAAAATGGTGAAAAATAAGAATTTTGATCAAGTCTCATGGGTGAGACAAAATCAGCCTTTTGGAATGAATCAGGTTTAGCCCTTAACCTGGATGGGATGAAGGTATATCAAGACGAATTTCAGGTTCTACCCTTACCTGAATGAGAAAGGATTACATGAAGTCCTCGATGGGACATTTTTTAGAAAAATGCCTCGTGAGATGAAGCTCAGATACAATCCTTTCTGGATGGATATGAAGAGCATGGATTCCATGACGAGAAAAACCATGATGGGACTGAGAGAACTACCTCATCGAAACGAGGAACCTCGTCAGAACGAGGCTCAGGTTTAACTCAAACCTGAACGGGAGGATACCTTGAGGAACGAGATTCAGACTTAACCCTTAACCTGAAAGGGATGATACCTCAAGGAGCGAGGTTCAGGCTTAACCCTTAACCTAAAAGGGACGACCATACGGAATCCTCGAAAGAAGAAACCATGATGGGACCTTCGGAGTTTGGACGAACAAATCCGAGAGGGGTCTGCAAAAGGATGAAAATGGGAGTCCCTAAAGCTAGAAAAGGGATTAATCTTGGCGTCTTATTGTTGAGACTGAAATAGCTTTTAAAACAGATGACCTTTCGCAGAAAATTCAGGTTTGACCCTTATCCTGAGCGGGATGGTACCTCGAGGAGCGAGGCAACTCTTTTTGAAAATATACATAATGCTAGGTTGCATCAAAATAGATATCGAATATTTATTTCATTTTTGAATAGCTAGAAAATTTTACCAATAAGATAAAATTGTAGTTGACTCAAATGCTTGAAAAATGTGCATGTATGTGCAAATGACATTCTCTCTTTTTACCTAGAGTATTCCTTCCAAATGAGGTTAACTCCTTGGATTCAAGAGTCAGATTCAAATATTTATGTTGTTGATTTTCTTTAAGGAAGCTATCCATTTCCTTGATACGAGAAGAGAAGAAATATTCTTAATTTCATAAAAGCAAGTAATGAAAAGATATTGATAAAAAATTTTCACACAAGAAAAGATGAATTCTGACAATTTAGGCAGTTTGATATCTGGGTGTTTTCCCATGATGATCTTTTTGCACTCTTTTTGAGTCATTGAGCTTTCTTGGGTTTTTGGCAAGGAATTTATTACATCATCATTCATTTTGGAGATGTTCTGACTTTTCTTTTTTTCTAGGAAGGGTACGTCACAAATTCCTTCATCTTGGAGATGCTCTGATCCTTCTTTTTCTCAGAAATTATACTGATGATATTGTTTCTTGGGTTGAGAATCTTTTGATGATAGCAGAAATCAAATATCCTTTAGGGTTTGTTGGGAGGTTCATCACATTCGCCTTCATCTTGACGGTGATCTGAACTTTCCCTGGAAGGATCCATCACAAACTCCATCTCAGAGATAATCCAAATCTTCTTTGGCCCTGGGGGTCTAGCTCGCATATTCGTTTTCAACTTGACGACAATTGAGAGATTCCTTTTGCAGATATTTGATTGCAGCTTAGATGGCTGAGGGGATATGGATTGGGTGAATTCTTTTATCGCTCAAGATATTTCTACTGCCTGATTGTCAGAAAGTCATCTTCAAATATGCACCATAACTATGATCAATATCAATTCGCTTCTAGATTTTCAACATCATTGAATATTTCTTTCGCTAATCATACCAAGGATATTTCTTATGACCTTTTTGTTGATCAATAGAGAAAATATTTGAATTTTATCTTTTTTCGCAAAAAGTTTCACCTTTTTGGAAAGAATACTTAAGGTAATCTGAGGTGATTCTTTTGTACAATAAAATATTGGAATCAAATAAATGTTTTTAATCAAATTGGCAAAGTTTTCAAGAATCCTTTATGAAATAATCACTCAATATAGATTTTAATGGAACCTTTAGCTGAAATTTGGAATAAATAATATAAAAATGAGGTTTTAGAAATCCTTACCAGTAAAAACTGGATTTTGTTTTGACGGACCAGCTCGAAAGCAAGATTTATTTTGATTGACCTGCTCGAAAGCAGAATTTGTTGTTTGACCAGCTCGAAAGCAGGATTTTGATAGAAAGACCAACTCGAAAGCAGTATTTGATTGTTCGACTAACTCGAAAGCAGGATTTTGTTTGTTCGACCAGCTCGAAAGCAGGATTTGGTTTGTTCGACCAGCTCGAAAGCAAGATTTTATGGAAGGAGCAGCTCGAAAGCAGGATTTTTTGTTCAACCAGCTCGAAAGCGGGATTTTGATGGAAGGACCAGCTCGAAAGCAGGATTTGTTTGTTCGACCAGCTCAAAAGCAGGATTTGATTATTCAACCAGGTCGAAAGTAGGATTTTGTTGTTCGACTAGCTCGAAAGCAGGTTTTTGTTGTTCAACCAGCTCGAAAGTAGGATTTTGTTGTTCGACCAGCTCGAAAGCAGGATTTGGTTGTTCGACCAGCTCAAAAGCAGAATTTTGTTGTTCGACCAACTCGAAAGCAGGATTTGATTGTTCGACCAGCTCAAAAGCAGGATTTTGTTGTTCGACCAGCTCGAAAGTAGGATTTGGTTGTTCGACCAGCTCGAAAGTAGGATTTGTTGTTTGACCAGCTCGAAAGCAGGATTTTGGTGGAAGGACTTGCTCGAAAGCAGGATTTGTTTGGTCGACCAGCTCGAAAGCAGGATTTGATTATTCGACCAGCTCAAAAGCAAGATTTTGTTGTTCGACCAGCTTGAAAGCAGGATTTAGAAGTTCGACCAGCTCGAAAGCAGGATTTGTTGTTTGACCAGCTCGAAAGCAGGTTTTTGTTGTTCGACCAGCTAAATAGCAGGATTTTGTTGTTCGACCAGCTTGAAAGCTGGATTTTGTTGTTCAACCAGCTCGAAAGCAGGATTTTGTTGTTCAACCAACTCGAAAGCAGGATTTGATTATTCGACCAGCTCGAAAGTAGGATTTTGATTGTTCAACCAGCTCAAAAGCAAGATTTTGTTTGACCGACTAGCTCGAAAGCAGGATTTTGTTTGACCGACCAGCTCGAAAGCAAAATTTGATTGTTCGACCAGCTCGAAAGCAGGATTTGTTTGTTCGACCAGCTCGAAAGCAGGATTTTGTTGTTCAACCAGTTCGAAAGCAGGATTTGTTTGTTCGACCAGCTCGAAAGCAGGATTTTATTGTTCGACCAGCTTGAAAGCAGGATTTTGTTGTTGAAATGGTTAAAATGATTGGCATTGATAGAGTTGTGACCTGAAGGCTTGAAAATGATATACTTTGATGAAATTATAACACGAAGGCTTGAAAATGATAGGCATTGATGGAATTGTAACCCGAAGGCTTGAAAATGATATACTTTGATGAAATTATAACCCGAAAGCTTGAAAATGATAGACATTGATGGAGTTGTAACCCGAAGGCTTGAAATTGAGATACTTTGATAAAATCGTAACCCAAAGGCTTGAAAATGATAGACATTGATGGAGTTGTAATCCGAAGGCTTGAAATTGAGAATTAGATGACCCAAAGGTCGAAATTGGAATTAAAACTTTGAATTTTGATGAATGGTTAGTGCAAAGATTGAACCTGGGGAGCCAATTGATCAATCAGCCAGACACTAGCACGAGCGCTAGGCATACCAATACGAGCACTGGATTTTTGCAAATGTACTAGTACGAGCACTAGATTTTTGAAAGATGTACTTGTACGAGCACTGGATTTTGAAAATGTACCAATACGAGCTCTGGATTTTTAAAAATGTACCAGTACGAGCACTTGATTTTGAAAATGCATCAGTACGAGCGCTGGGTTTTCAAATACACCAGCACGAGCACTGGATTTTTGAAAATGTTCCAATACAAGCACTGGGTTTTAGAAATATACCAGTGCAAGCACTGGATTTTGAAAAGGCATCAGTACGAGCACTGAATTTTCCAGCTGGAAGTTGAAAAGGAGACCGACATTCTCAAGATATTTGGAAATTGAAGCGGGAATGATTGTCGGAGCTTCAGGATTATCCCTTATCCTGAAGGAGAAAGAATAAAAAATGTCAAAATTTGATAAAAAGTTGGTGAAGAATTAATAAAATTGATAAAAATTGACAAAGAATAAAATTGATAAGAATTGATAAAGAATTAATGAAATTTGACAAAGAATAAAAATTAAGAAAAATTGATAAAGAATCAATAAAATTGATAGAAATTGACGAAAGTCTGGTAAAAAATTGGAAAAAATTGATGATACTTGAAAGATGATGAGAGATTTTAGGATTATCCTTTATCCTGAAAGAAGAAGAACCTTGCAAGATGAGGTTTAGGTTTATCCTTTAAACTGAGCAGGAAAAAGAACACCTCGAAGGACGTGGTTCAGGTTTATCCCTTAACCTGAAAGGGGAAAAGAATGCCTCGAAGGACGAGGTTCAGGTTTATCCCTTAACTTGAAAGGAAAAAAGAATACCCTGAAAGACGAGGTTCAGGTTTATCCCTTAACCTGAAAGGGGAAAAGAATGCCCCAAAGGATGAGGTTCAAGTTTATCCCTTAACCTGAAAGTGGAAAAGAATACCTTTAAGGACGAGGTTCAGGTTTATCCCTTAACCTGAAAGGAAAAAAGAATACCCCGAAGGACGAGGTTCAGGTTTATCCCTTAACCTGAAAGGAGAAAAGAATACCCCGAAAGACGAGGTTCAGGTTTATCCCTTAACCTGAAAGGGAAAAAGGGATATTTTGAAGAAAATAAACTTGAGATTTGAATTTAGACGGGAAATTCTTGATGAAAGATTCTTGATTTATGATTTAGATGGACCAGCATGATTAGCTGTATGTGGTCTGATTTTAAGGATTAACCCCTTATTTTGAACTAGGAGGAATAAAATTTGAGAAGATAGAAAGAGATAGAATTTGACGAAAGATTGATAAAAATGAAGAAAATTTAAGAAAATAGATGAAAATTTATCTTGAAAAAGAATTCTCATAGGTAGCATTATTGCTCCTATTTGGGGACTCAGGATTATCCCTTATCCTGAATGGGAAAGAAGAATAGAATAAAGATTGACAAAAATTGAAAGAATTGATGAAAAATCGATAAAATTTGATAAAATTAATATATAAAGATAAAAATTGATAAGATTGACAAAAGATTAAATGAAAATTGATAAAAATTGAGAAAAGAAAAGATTTTATTTGATCCTGCTTGCAAACAGGTTTTCAAAAAATGAATTTTCATAAAAAAAAAAATGCCCTAGTATAACTGGGAAGGAAGAATAATATTTGAAGAATGCTATTTGAAAAAAATAGGAGAACTTAAAAATGAGATATTTAGAAAAAGAATTTTGACAAAAGAATGAATCAGGTTAATAGATTTGAGAATGATATCCCATTACTAGAGATTGAGTCGTCACAGAAATTGTGACAATTGCACTGTTTCTCCGTGAGAGAGAATAAACAATTGGAATATGAAGGAAAATGCTATTTTAAAAAGGATATCTCTTGACAAAAAGAGATTTCATTTATGAAAAGGTAAACAAGAATTTTTAAAATAAAATCAGAAGATACACTGGAAGATATAAAGAAAGAAGAGTTTGAAAAATAGATGGCAAAGATTTAAAATTTGAAGAATTGCAGGCAGGATCAAAAGAATTGAAGAAAAGAAAAATACACCTGGGTTTTGAAAACAAAGAGGAAATTTTGAATAATATACCAAGGGTCTTTGGAAAAGATAAGGAAATATAATAAATATCACAGAATCACAGTTGTACAAACAAGGATGCACAAACAACACTCCCCAAAGTTGACTCTAAATGCAATATTTGAAATGGCCTGTAGGACCTTAATCCTAACTTTATGGTCCAGATCATCTGATTTCAATCAAGGTATGCCGATATACTCAAGCTGAAGCTCGAAGTACGTGGCATAGAATTTTTTCTCTGATTCTATGATCATTGCAAAAATTTTCCTCGTGTTTCTTCTTTTCCTTCTCTTTTTCTTTCTAACCTCTATTTCACTTTTTGAAGGGGAAAGTAAAAAGTAGAAAAGAAAAGAGAAAAGAAAAGAAAGAAGAGAGAGAAACCCTTTTACAAAGGTCTCCCTTGACTTTTATTTTGAAAAGATTTTGAAAATTACTCGCCTCCATTTTTAAAAATTTATGGGAAAATGGAGAGACGGGATTCGCTCGTCGGTACGAGGTTCGACCGTTCCTGACGCCTTTACCAAGGGTAATCGAACCAATGATCAAACTTATGCCTTTTGCTTTGCCTAAATATTGTCTAAGAATTTATTCTAAATCTAAGAAAAGAATCATGCTTATGCAATGCAAATGCAGATATGTATGCTTTTGAGAAGAATAATTTAAAAACTTTTAGATTTATCCAAGTGATTTTTGAAATAAATTTGAAGATGCTTGGAGAAATGATTCAAAGGGTTTGAAATTGATTTGAAAAAGTTAGATTTTGAATCTAACTTAGAACTTGGAAATGGATCTGGAAGAAGAGACTTGAATTTCTAAGTCTTGGAATAATCAAAGGTTTGAAAAATAGATCTTGAATTATAAAAATGAAGAGAAAAAGAGTATTGAGATAGAATTTTGGAGTAAAAATGAATTTTTCAAAGTCAAAATGAACTTTGAATTTGAATTTAATCCTTATGAATTGATTTTGAAAAGAAATGTTTGAATTCAGAACCTAGAACAAGAATTGAATTTGAATTTAGACTTGGGAAATAGATTTGAAAATGGTTCTGGAAATAGGAATTGGGATTTTGAAATCCAAATGAGATTTGAAAAGGGAATTTGAGTTTGGAATTGGATTCGAAGTTTGAAATATGGAATTCTAGATGGAATTGGGTTTGGAATCTGAATCCAAGGTGAAATCAGATTTGGATATCTCGGATCCAATATGGAATTAGAAGGTGGATCTGGGAACCCAGATGGAATTTGGATTTTGATTCAAGGAATCCAGATAGAGCTTGGAGATGGATTTGGATTTAGGGAAAATCGAATTTTGAGATTCAGAATCAATCTCAAAACCTTAATTTTGGGTAAATGATTTGAATTGAGAACCAAGACTCAATCTTTAGATAGAACTTTGGAGATTTTGAAAAATAAAGACTAAATTTGATTTTAAACTTGAATTTTGAAATCAGGAGATGAATCTGGGATTTCAAAGTTTTGAATTAAACTTTGAAATACGATCTGGGATATTGAATCAAATTTAAAATCGAATCCGGAAAATGAATTTGGAATTTCAAAGTTGAATTGAATTTTGAAATTTGATTTGAATTAGAAATTGAATTTTGAATTTAGAGATGAATTTAAAATTTCAAAGTCAAATTGGACTTTGAAATTGAAGTTTGAATTTGAATAAGAATGAAATATTGATTTGAGAAATGAAGAAGATATTTGAAGAATTATCTCAAAATTACTTAGATTTTTAAATAATTTGAAATAATTTGAAAATATGATGTAATTCTATCCTAAATGATGAATGAATTAAAATAATTTAAAATTGGGTTTTTGAAAAGCATATTTCATTCTTTAAATGAATTGAAATAAGATTGAAGATATAATACATTTCTGACTATGGTCATAAAATGTATTATAAGATAATCTATATTTAAATTCAAATGAAGAATAAATCACATTTTGGTGACTTTATAGAGTTTGAAATGAAATTAATTCTCAATATATCCTGACTATGGCCATTGATATATATTTTGAATTAATTTCAAGTTAAACTCTGATAAAGGAAGAAAAATTCAAAAAATATGATGATTTTTTATAGAGATCCAGTGTGGATCCAATGTTATTCCATAAAAGATAAAAATCATAAGCATTGTCCATATTTTGACTATGGCCATCAATGTGGGTCATTTGCTTAGGATTAATCACCTCCTATTAGAATGGTGCATGTGCCATTCATGTTTCACCACGGTGGGTTTTTGAAATAAAAGAGAAAAATAACATGAAACAAGCAATTCTGGAAGATGTGCATGCTCATACATTCTAATCTAAGCTGGAGCAATAAAGAATTCTCATTAATACCTAATTTATTACATCATTTAAATTGAAAATCCCTGAACTAAGAAAGAAAAATAATATTTTCCATGTATTCCTACAAAACAAACTTAGCATAAAAGTATGAAAGATATCATACTAAAATTAAGTGTACCTACGATCATGCTTATATTAGTGAAGAGATGCTTGTGGGCTTGCCCAAGTATGATGCATATAGGAATGCATGTGTTCATGGAGAAACATCCTAAGCTAAAGATGGTTATCAAAGCATATGAATGATGTTCTAAATCGATGAGTAAGTGAATGTTGAGCAATGCATATATCCAAGAATGCTTACAGACATGCATATGCAGGGCTAATATTAATGAGAAATGTTCTATGAGAACACTTCAATGAATAATATGCTCACAGCAGGAATGGGCTGGGTGAATATGCCTAAAGTGCATATGAGAGTATAAATATAACAATATGCAAATGCTGTGAAATTGTGACAGTGAAGGTGAAGGGAAAGTTGTAAGGTGTAGAAGATGGAAATGTTGTTGCTGTGTAACAGGAAATGAGTGTAGTGGACAGGGGATATAGTGGAGTGAGTATAGATGTTAAGGTGGATATTGGAGTAATGACAAAGTGGTGCACATTGTATATAACAGGTAAGTGCAGTTGAGTAGTTAATGCCATGTTGTGGTTGCAACAGGAAGGTGGATGTTTGACAAAATATGCTTTGAATAATGTACTTACAAAGTAGTTTTACTTAACGGAATTCATTTTGCAGGAAAAATTACAGTAGTGTTGTGGTATAGCAGTGAGGATGATGAGAGTGTGAGAGTGAAGGTGGACGTTGGATACGAAGTGGAAGTGTAGGTGATATATTACAAGTGATAGGGGAAATGCAGTGTAGGGGAAAGGCTTAAAAGCAAAGAAGTGCTACTGTAGATGGATAGAATGGGGTGTGCATTTGTGAAGTGCAAATATTAGAAAATGGGCGTTAAGTGTGGGTACAACAACAGTGAAGTGTTGTGTACTAATGTGGGTTGAATGGTGGTGGGGGTATAGATGGTTGAGGATAGATATGATGCTATGTGGATGTGGTGAAAGCAAGGTGGGGGAAGTATGCTGTTGTAGGTGGAGTGAAGGGGTGCTGTGAAAAATGCTGGAGGGTGACAAAGGGTGTGTATGGGTAAGCGACAGGCCTATAGTAGGTATACGTGTTGTTGTGGCAGGGTGAAAGTGCAGCAGTTAGAAGAGCTGTTAGCTGTGAAGTGAAGGTGTGAGTAATACTAGTGCTATATACAAGAGTGTAAGTGAGTGCTAGTGGAGTTTCAGCAAGGGTTGGTGTTGCAGGTGCTGAATGATGGTTGTGAAGAGGGTGGAAGGAGTTAGAGGTGAAGTGGTGTGATGTTTAAGTGAATATGAAGTGAAGAAGGAATTGTAACAGGGAAAGGGTGAGTGATATTAGTTGTTACAACTAACAGCAAGTGGCGGCAAGTGGCATGGAAGGGATATGCACAAGTGCTAGCCTGTGTGGACAAGTGCAACAAGGCTGCAGGGTAGGAATTAAATGGAGGAGGGGATGCCGTCAAAAAGGTATAGTGGAGAGATGAAAAAAATGGAGCAGATGAACACTGTGTACTAGTGCAAATGGTGGAGATGAGAGATGCAGCGAAAGCGAATGTCATGTGATGAAGTGAATATCAAATGCAGGGAAGGTATATTGGTATGCATGAGGTGGAAGTGCCTATGCAAAGAATGATGGTGATGGTAGCAGGTTGTTGTTGTAAAAGGAGGAATGCATAGTGAGGAAAGGTGATTAGGGGAAGGATGGAATGCTGACAGGGTGTTAACAGGGCCAAGGTTGTGTGCGCATCTTAGTATATTGGGTGTTAGGTATATTACCAGTGAATATACAGACATGAGCTGCAGGTACAGAGATGCAAATGCATGGCCCTTATAGCCTAACTGGGGATTTTGAAGTTTTACAACTTCCCCACATTCATATAAGAAGTGAGAGCAATTCATCAAGTGACGTTTGATGATTCTAATTAAACACTAACCGCAGCTGAAATGATGATATCCATTAACACTGAGAGTTCATTGGTTTATACATAACAGAGAAGCAATATGAGGACGAGAGAATCAACTCTCATTTCTCAGGTTATTGGAGAAAGACCATGGAACAGTGAATCCCCAAAAATTTCAGAATGCATCTCTATCAAATCCAGGGGGATCGATCTGAGCAATTTGCTCCACATCAAGAATGCAATGTACATGAGAGAATTACATTCAACACTTAGCATTTCGAGTATTGAAAGCTCTGTCTTCTTCTTTGATTAATGTGCCCATAGTAGAAATAACCTTAGTGTAATGTTCATAGTCAGCATATATTATTTTTAGATATTGAGTATCTCTATGCTATATCCTAATTTAGCTAATGAGGCTACTGCAGAAATGC
Organism: Nuphar pumila; assembly: GCF_984573655.1. Lineage (NCBI taxonomy): Eukaryota > Viridiplantae > Streptophyta > Magnoliopsida > Nymphaeales > Nymphaeaceae > Nuphar > Nuphar pumila. The sequence goes on from NC_143249.1 coordinate 122,897,073, forward strand.
CATGGCAATGAAATACAGAAGCACACATTACCTCAAGAATCTTTAAATCTTCTGAGTTAATGAACTGCAAAAAGATCATACCACGATAAGTAATCAAACACTCCCAGCAAGAGAAACCAAAAGCTCAACCTCAATTGTTGATAAGGAACACCACCTGGCCTAGTAACTGATGCATGTATTTTTGCAATTTGCATAGATCAGACAGTAGGTTACCCAAGTGAACTGATATGAACTTACCGACTGAAGGTTGATCCCCCCGAGGTTTTGGCAAAATTACCAACAATGATCAACTGAAACACAATATAAGAACCCAAATGCAAAGCAATGGATCGATACTTGACGAGGTGCCTTAGCATAAGGTACTGAAACAATTGACGCTATGAAGCAGGGGGTTGATAACTCGATGCTGTATTCTGTGCTAGAACTTGGGATGAATCGTATCTCTTGATATGCTCATATCATTATGTGAGTACAAACTAAGTAGACTCACCTTGTTCTCCATCAGATTTGAATAGGGTAAGGATGGAGATGGTATCATAACCATGGACAAAGTATCGTAAAGTAGACATGGGATCATATGAATCTAATATGGAAAACATCGATCACAACGATCTCATGTGATTCAAATGACCATACTTAAAAGAGAAAAAGAAATTACAAACAATGCAACTAGTTCTATGATCCAGGGAAGAAGGAAAATATGAGACAAGAGAGTGCAGGGGCATCGATGGGTATGGCTGAATATAAGTTGCACATGCAATCAATCAGAGAGGGTGTTGATTGCTTTCAACGAGACAGGGATGAACAAGGGTTGATCCTGTGAGAGACATATCTAGATTACCATTAACATTTAGAATTGCAACAGTATCCTGGGGTGAGATGTAAATGAGCTAGGCCTAATGCAATGGTGGGCTATCAACATAACTCCTGCTGAGCCCAACGAATACACAGGGGAAGTTGAGCAACACAGGAACTCAACAGATTGAAATCCTGCAACAGCAAATCATTGGTGATTGAATGCTACTAATTTGCCGTGAAAGATGAGCAAATCTGTTTTGAAACAGATCTCACTGTAAAAATTCAATCTAAATGGGATCTCACGATGCACGGAGCCGAAGAGATGGTCATTACAGATATGCATGAGACTACAATTTCTATATACAGCAAAGATATGTAAAATGTAGAGAGGGATGATGCATTAAACCAACTACTGAACCAAAATATAACAAGTGAATGATGAGATGCTTATGCAAAAATTACTAATGGTATGCGTGAATTACTGGATATATAATATGAGATATGCAGGGGATAGGAATGAGCCATTGGCATCGACCTGAAGCTAGAAAGCTTGCAGGTTCGATGCTCACTCGATCAACCATAATGGACGCAGAAATCGATTCTGAATCAACTCAAAAAAGATCCGCCAATAACGAGTATACAAAATCCAACAACTCAATGTTGTTATAGGATGGGGCATCATAGCTCATGAACGTAATGGATATTATAAAAGGAGAAATAATGGCGAAACTTGAAAATCCAGACGTGAACAAATAGTCAAAAATCAGAAGATAACAAGATGAAAATAAGAAATTCGACATCAAAAGAAGAGAGTACCACACAAACGAAAAATCTAAATTTAAAAGGGGAAATCAAGACAAAAAGCAGTGAATCAACGGGAAAATCCGATTGAGATTCAAACAAGCTACATAAAATCATTGAATCTGATAGCATAAAGAGAACGAAAATATATAAATTACAAAGCAAAAAAAAATGTCTGAACTCATTCGTTCCTCTTGATATTGTTTGTTTGTAACTCGATTTGCTATATGCAAATCGAGATTACAGAGAGAGCATCGATGGGGTCAAAATAAGAAAACCAAAAGGAAAAATGGGAAAAACAAAGGGAAAGAGGAAATGACCAAAAGAAGAAGAAGAAAAAGATCCGGACAACCAAAAGAAAATGCAAATAGATAGAAGCAGAGTTTTGCAGAAAATCAAAAGGAATGAGAGATGCTTACTTACCTCTAATTCTACCGATGTTCGACCTGATCGGATTGCTTGGAGATCTTTGGTTGTGTTTGAATTTTGAAGGAGAGAGTTCTCTTTTTGCTCTCTCGTTAAGCTTCCACTTGGATGAAGAAGAAGAGTGGAGATTGAGAAAATAAAAGGGGAAGAAGAGAATGATCTTGAAAATGGAGGGGTGAAGGCGATGAAGAGGAGCTCGACCCCTGTGCTGTTTATATAACAACAATTCATTAGAAAAAAATTCAACACAGGTCCTTCATTTTCAAGAATTTTAAAAAATAAGGTTTAAAAAGTAAAGTTTTCAAAAACGAGGACAAAACCCTTTTTCTGAAAGTTTTTCTTTTAAGGCTTTTGAAGGAAAATCTTAAAAGTATAAGAGAGAGAGGATCCAGTTGTGATTTAAGAGGATATTTATTTTTGAAATTCGAGTTTTTTTATGAAAAGGATGTTTTATGAAAAATACCCAGTTTTAATTTCAGCAACTGGGTTTCAGAAATGGGTCTGGATCCGTGATTAGGTCAGATATGAGAATTGGATCTGGATTTCAGTGAATCCGATAAATAAATAGAATTTTATCAGAAATTAACTCGATTATTCAAAAGATGGAGGTTAGGGGCAAAAAGGGAATTTTTGGATAGTTGGGAAATTTTGGGGTGTTCACAGATGCCCCTCTTTGCTGCTAAGCCGGCTGTAAGCCGAGCTTAGCTGCAAAGAAAACACACCAAATTTTCTTCTAAAAATTCCCCAGTTAGGAGGTCTGAACTAGGTATGAAAGAATTGTTTTTGTAAAACATTATTCTCAGGTTTGATACCTTATCCTGAAAAGGTTTTGGGAAGAAACGAAATCCTCAAGAATGGAAATAATTTGGATAGAAGAAAATGAGGAAATCATGATGGGACTTTGGGATGAATATCCAAAAAATAGTAAAAAGAGAGATTTTGAAGAAGTCTCATGGCTAAGACAAAAAATAAGAATTTTTGAAACGACTCAGGTTTAGCCCTTAACCTGGATGGGACGAGGATATTTGAAAAACCACGATGGGACATTTTTGAAAAATACCTCGTGAGACAAGGTTTAGGTATAATTCTTATTTGAATGGATATACAAAACATGGATTCCTTGATGGGGAAAACCATGATGGGACTGAAAGAAGTACTTCGCCAGAACGAGGTAACTCTCCTCAAAACAAATGTCAAGTTGCATCAAAATAGATATTGAATATTTATTTCATTCTTGGATAATCAGAAAATTTTGCCAATAAGATGAAATTGTAATTGATTCAAATGCTTGAAATTGTGCATGTATGTGCGAAAGATATTCTCTCTTTTTACCTAGAGTATTTTCTTCAAAATGAGGTGAACTTCCTGGATTCCAAAGTCAGATTCAAATTTTTATGTTGTTGAGTTTCTTCAAGGAAGTTATCCATTTCCTTGATATGAATAAAGAAGAAATACTTGTAATTTCATAAAAGCAAGCAGTGAAAAGATATTGATGAAATAATTTTGCATAAGAAAAGATGATTTCTAGCAATTTTGGCAGTTTGATATCCTGGGGCTTTTCCCATAATGATCTTTTTGGCACTCTTTTTGAGACATTGAGCTTTCTTGGGTTTTTGGCGAGAAGTTTATTACATCATCCTTCATTTTGGAGATGTCCTGACTTTTCTTTTTTTTTTGGGAAGGGTACGTCACAAACTCCTTCATCTTGGAGATGCTACAATCCTTCTTTATCTCAGGAATCATACTGATGATATTGGCTCATTGATCAAAAAAATCTTCAGATGATAGCAGAAATCAAATATCTTTTAGTGTTTGTTGGGAGGTTCATCACAGTCGGCTTCATCTTAATGGTGATCTGAACTTTCCCTGGAAGGATCCGTCACAAACTCCTTCATCTCGGAGATGATCCAAATCTTCTTTGGCCCTGGGGGTCTAGCTCGCATATTCATTTTCAACTTGACGACAATTGAGAGATCCATTTTGCAGATATTTGATTGCAGCTTAAATGAATGAGGAAATATGGATTAAGTGGATTTTTTTTATCGCTCAGGATATTTCCACTGCCTGGTTTCCAGAAAGTCATCTTTAAACATCCGCCATGGCTATGATCAATATTGATTCACTTCTGGCTTTTCAACATCATTGAATGTTTGTTTCGCTAATCATACCAAGGATATTTCTTACATCCTTTTGGTTGATCAACAGAGAAAATATTTGAATTTTATCCTTTTTCGCAAAAAGCTTCACCCTTTTGAAAAGAATACTAGAGATAATCTGAGGTGATTTTTTTGTGCAGTAAAATATTGGAATCAACACATATTTTTAGCAAATTGAAAAAGTTTTTGAGAATCTTTGGTGAAATAATCACTCAATATAGATTTTGATAGGACCTTAAGCTGAAATTCAGAAGAAATAATGTAAGAATTTTAGACTTTGAAAAACTCGACCAGTAAAAACTGGATTTGACAGGACCAACTAAATGGATTTGGGTAAAAAGGGTTTTGGTAAAGGATTTTTGGTAAAAGATTTTGGTAAAGGATTTTGGTAAAGGACCAGTGTTAAACTGGAGTTTGAAGGATCAATTTGAGAAAATTTGGAATTTTGAAGGACCAACGTAAATATTAGATTTTTTGAAGGACCAATATGAACATTGGAATTTTGAAGGACCAGTGTAAAACTGGAATTTGAAGGACCAATTTGAGAAAATTGGAATTTTTGAAGGACCAATGTAAACATTGGAATTTTAAAGGACCAATTGGAATTTAAAGGACCAATGTAAAATTGGAACTTTGAAGGACCAATTTGAGAAAATTGGACTTTTGAATGACCAATGTAAACATTGAAATTTTGAAAGAACCAATTGGAATTTGAAGGACTAGTGTAAAACTGGAATTTTGAAGGACCAATTTGAGAAAATTGGAATTTTAAAGGACCAATGTAAACATTGGAATTTTGAAGGACCAATGTAAAACTGGAATTTGAAGGACCAATTTTGAGAAAATTAGAATTTTTGAAGGACCAATGTAAACATTGGAATTTTGAAGGACCAGTGTAAAACTGGAATTTAAAGGACCAATTTTGAGAAAATTTGAATTTTTGAAGGACCAATGTAAACATTGGAATTTTGAAGGACCAATTGGAATTCGAAGGACCAGTGTAAAACTGGAATTTTGAAGGACCAATTTGAGAAAATTGGAATTTTAAAGGACCAATGTAAACATTGGGATTTTGAAGGACCAGTGTAAAATTGGAACTTTGAAGGACCAATTTGAGAAAATTGGAATTTGAAGGATCAATGTAAACATTGGAATTTTGAAGGACCAGTGTAAAAACTGGAATTTGAAGGACCAATTTGAGAAAATTGGAATTTGAAGGACCAGTGTAAAACTGGAATTTGAAGGACCAATTTAAGCAATTGGATTTGGTGAAGGACCAACGTGAGAATTGAATTTGATGAAGGACCAGTGTTAGACTGGATTCGAAAGGACCAACATGAGAATTGGATTTGATGAAGGACCAATGTGAGAATTGGATTTGATGAAGGACCAGTGTTAGATTGGATTTGGAAGGACCAATGTGAGAATTGAATTTGATGAAGGACCAGTGTTAGACTGGATTTTGAAAGGACCAACGTGAGAATTGGATTTGATGAAGGATCACTGTTAGACTGGGTTTGGAAGGATCAACGTGAGAATTGGATTTGATGAAGGACCAATGTGAGAATTAGATTTGATGAAGGACCAATGTTAGACTGGATTTGGAAGGACCAATGTTAGACTAGATTTGGAATGACCATTATAGAGGTCTGCATTGCTTCTATAAATGGTTTCAGGATTATCTCTTATCTTGAATGGGAAGCTCAGGTTTATCCCTTAACCTGAAGGGGAAAGAATAACATTTGAGAAGAATTGGTGAAAAGAGATAGAAATTGATGGAAGATTGATAAAAATGGAGAAAAATTGAGAAGATTGATGAAAATTGTCTTGTAAAAGAATTCTCACAGGTAGCATTGTTGCTCCTATGAGTGATCTCAGGATTATCTCTTATCCTGAATGGGGAGAAAAACCCGAGTCAGAATCTGGATTTTCAAAAGAAAAATAGTCCAACTCGAGCATTGGATCTAAAAAGGGGAGTCTGAGTTAGAACCCGAAACTTCAAAAGAAAAAAAGATAAAAAGGGAAAACCCAAGTTTGGAACTCAAATTTTCAAAGAAACTATTGGTCCAACACGAGCATTAGATCCAAAAGGAAGTCCGAGTCGAAATCTGAAACTTCAAACGAAAGATAAAAGGGGAAAACCTGAGTCGAAACTGAGATCTTCAAAATAAAAGATAAAAGAAAAACCTGAGTTTTGAAAACTCAAATTTTTGAAGCAACGATTGGTTCCAACACGAGCATTGGATCCAAAATGAAGTCCGAGTCAGAACTAAGAACTTCAAATGAAAGATAAAAGGAGAAAATCCAAGTCGGAACTCGAATCTTCAAAATAAAAGATAAAAGAAAAACCCAAGTTTGAGAACTCGAATTTTTGAAGCAACGATTGGTTCTAACACGAGCATTGGATCCAAAAGGAAGTCCGAGTCAGAACTTGGAACTTCAAACGAAAGATAAAAGGGGAAAACCCAAGTCGAAACTCGGATCTTCAAAATAAAAGATAAAAAGGAAAATCGAATAGAATTGATGAGAATTGAGGAATTTGTGAAAAATGATTCAGGTTTATCCCTTAATCTGAAAAGGAAAATAATAAAATTGACAAACTTGACAAAATTGATAAAAAGTTGATGAAGAATCAAAAGAATTGATAAAATTGATAAAAATTAATGACGAATAAAATTTTGATAAAGAATTGACAAAGATCTGATGAAAAATGGTAAAAATTGCCGAAAAATTGATGACACTTGAAAGATGATGAAAGACTTTAGGATTATCCCTTATCCTGAAGGAAGAAGGACCTCGTGGGACGAGGTTCAGGTTTATCCCTTAACCTGAGCGGAAAAATTCAAGTTTATCCCTTAACCTGAGTAGGAAAATTTAGGTTTATCCCTTAACCTGAGTGGCAATAAATAAATAAAATTTGAAGAAGTTTTGATAAAAATTGGATGAAGAATCAATAAAAATTGATAAAGAATAAAAACTAATAAGAATTGATAATAAAGAATCAATAAAGATTAAAGAAATTGATAGAATTAATGAGAAATTAATAGGTTGATGAAATTAATAAAGATGAATACAAAATTTTGATAAAACCGATACAAATGGGCAAAAGATTGATGAGAAATTGATAAAATTTGAGGAAAAAGAGTTTGTTTGATCCTGCCTACATACAGGATCTTTAAAGTGAGATGAGAATGCTTATTTGAAAAGCCTATGAAAGTTCATTTTTGAGGAGAGGATCACCTGAAAGTTTGATTTTGAAGAATGATCAACGCGAGGGTTGATTTTGAAGAGAGATCAACACGAGGGGTTGATTTTTAAAGATAGATGGTTCGAAACCAATTTTGGGAAAGATCAACACGAGGGTTGATTTTTGAAGACAAAACAATTTGAAACCAATTTTGAAAAGAAGATCAACACATGGGTTGATTTGAAGAAGTTTGGACAAAAATATTGAACCCTTGGTGATCATGACGACAATTTTTTAAAAGTTCACGATTTTGGATAAACCCTCGTAGGTAATTTCATTTCTCTCGTGAATGACGTTAGGATTGTTCCTTATCCTGAAAAGAGTAGGAATTTGATAGAAGCTGATGGCAAAGAAGATTTTTGAAATGTAAATGTAATTTTAACAATAAAGGATGCCCCAATATGGCAAAATAAAGAAGAATTGAGCACCAAAGATATGAAGGAAATTGACATTTCATTGATAAGCAAAACTGATAACAAAGACTAAAATATTTACAAGTTTTTGACCAAAGGACACAGAAGACCGGGACTAACTTGCCCCTATAAGATGACTGACATAAAAGAAGAAAGCAGAAGGAAAAAAAAAAACTTTGGGCATCATCATTCTCTCTAATGGTTCGGAAAAGGCTCGGTCAGGATGGTCGGTTCTTCTTCTTCACCTTCCACCAAAATATTTTTATCAATGCAGTCCTGGATGATATTCTTGAGAATGAAACAGTGCTCTATGTCATGCCCCACTGCTCGGTGAAACTTGCAGAACTGTTCTTTGGACTTGCCCAAGATTACTGGAGGATCGGCAACTTTTGACAGACAGATTGTATTTTTCGTGAGCAAATATTCCAGAACCTCCTCAAGTGGTTGTTCCAAAAAGGTGAACTTGCGGTCGGGACTCCAGTCCTTGCGCTTTGGTTTTTCTGATTTTTCTCCCGTTGCTGAGGATTGGATTGGGAAGGTTTATTATTGTTGAAAAACTTCCCTTTTTGACCTCTGAATCCTTCTGAATTGTTGCCATGATCATTCTTGTTACCCTTGTTGTCGGATGAGGAACTAGCAGAAAGAGTGAAATGGGATTTTTTTTTCACATCTTGACTGCTCCTTGCCAGGGTGATGCCGTCATAGACTCTGTTATCCATTCCCATCTCGAGTCATTCAGCTTGTTCAATAAGTTCGATGAACGATTTTGATGGGTAAGTGGAAATAAGGTTCTTGAGAGGTTGAGAAAAGTTGTTCAGGATAACCTGGAGTGTGTGTTCCTCTAAGATGAGAGTTCTCATTTTGTTGCATGTGTCCCTCCATCTGCGAATTAAATCTATGGCCTTTTCTTTGTCATCCTATTTCAGATTGTACAAATGATTAAGGGTTGGCAGTGCCTCAGTATTGAACATGAATCGCTCTACAAACAGATTAACAACCTTATTGAAATCTTGCAATTCCACTGGGTTGATGTGTTCTGAGTACCATTTAGCTGCTATGCCTTCCAAACTACGAGAAAAGCACAAAAAAAGGGCATGGTTGTCTTCACTGAATCTGACATATTTTGCTAAAAACATCGCGAGATGAGCTTTTAGGTTGTCGGACCCATCAAATTTAATGAATTTTCTGGGGAGGTCTTCCAAGCTGTTATCCCCATCTAAGCCGAGGTAGAAGTCTTGCCTGGTATATGCTTTTTTTTCCTTGTCCCGAATTTGTAGGTCCTTAACTATCTTAGTCAATGCTTGGATTGGATCTTCTGTTGGGATTCCATCTCTAGGCTTATTTACTGATTCAAGCTCTTCTGCCACCTTCTTGGGTTGTCGCAGATGTCTTGGGATGAACACAAACTGCTCTTCTTCGGAGTCCTCTTCTGTCAATTTTGTACCCTCAGAGGTGTTGTCCTGCTGGATTCTTTTCTTGTTGATTCTGACATGCTTTTTCACTATTTTTCTCTTAATCTTATTTTTAGAGGATATTTTCTTTGAACCTGCCCCAGCCTATTCAGACATCATTTTTGCCATCATCTTTTGTAATATCTTGTACATTGCTGGATCAACATCATCTTCTTCTGAATCATGTCTTTGGGACAATCTGGGAGAGTTCACTTCCTCCACTTCACTGTCATTGTGTTGTTGAGCTGCTCTCTTTCCTGCTCTTGTTTGAACCATGATGGAATGCCAGATGTTTTCTATAGAATAAAGGGAGGGTTTAGACTTTGAGGAATTTTTGAGAAAAAAAGAGATGATGAAGGAGATAATAAAAGATTTGAGAAGAGATCTCTTGATAAAAGAGATCTTAGATGAGAAAATAAAATTTTGAAGACATATTTGAAGATGGATGACAAGGCTTTGAATATTTGAAAAATTGCAGGCAGGATCAAAAGAATTGAATAAATCAGAAGAGAAAAAGAAAAAATACACCTGGACTTTGAAAAATAGAAAAAGACTTCAAAAATAACTCCAAAGAAATATAGAAAGAGAAAAGTATACCTATATTTTGAGAAAAAGTTTTAGAAGAATGTCTAGGGTTTAAGAAAATTATGAAAGAATAAAGAATAAAAAATACATAATCTTGGATTTTGAGAAAATAAAGAAATTTTTTTGAAATAAATATCCAGGGTTTTAAAAAGGTAAAGAATTTGAGGATTTATAAGCTTATATTCACAAAAGAAGCAAAATCATACAAGCAACGATGCACAGAACAACACTCCCTGGAAGCTGACTCTAAATGCAATATTTTGAAAAGGTTGGTAGGACCTTAATCCTAACTCTAGGGTTTAGATCATCTTATTTTAATCAAGAAACGCCAATATACTCAAGCCGAAGCTCGAAGTACGTGGCATAGAAATATTTCTTCGGTTCTAAGGTAATGGCTTCCCAACATCCTTGAGCACCTACCTATATACTTCGGACTATGGCCCTTAAGTATGTGGTAAGGGGGTATTAACCCAAATAAGTGATCCAGTTGTGAGGCTCTCTTCCAAACTACGGTTCAGTGAGACAACCCAACAACGTGAAGACCGGGACAATATAGGTAGGGATGTTTTTGAAAACATGTTCAACATGCAATAAAACCAAATGTTTCTAATGCAAGTCCTAAAGAGATAAAATTTAAATAAAGAGAAGCATACACTTGCATATATTGTTTGCATTCAATCCTTAGAATTGAGGGGAGATGTATTTCAAACCTAAGTCTAAGTGAGCATGGAATAATCTTCTCAATATGGTCCTACCAAACCATACTTAGATTTTATATGCATTATGTCAGCTAGGACAAGGTCTAGGCTCCTAAGGTTTGCATGGAAATGAAGCTGACATTTGTAGAATAAAGACTTAGTTAATATCAAAGCAAAGCAAAAGGCACAAATTTGACTGGACGAAGACGAGTCCCATCACGGTCGTCACTCTTGTGATCATTGCAAAAATTTTCCTCTTGTTTCCTATTTTCCTTTCTAACCTCTATTTTCCTTTTTGAAGTGGAAAATAAAAGGAAGAAAAGAAGAGAGAAAAGAAAAGAAAGAAGAGAGAGGAACTCTTTTTCAAAGGTCTCCCTTGACCTTTATTTTGAAAAGATTTTGAAATTTACTTGCCTCCGTTTTTTAAAATTTGTGAAAAAATGGAGAGACGGGATTCGCTCGTCGGTACGAGGTTCGATCGTTCCTAGCACCTTTACCTGGGGTAATCGAACCAATGATCAAACTTATGCCTTTTGCTTTGCCTAAATATTGTCTAAGAATTTATTCTAAATCTAAGAAAAGAATCATGCTTATGCAATGCAAATGCAGATATGTATGCTTTTGAGAAGAATAATTTAAAAACTTTTAGATTTATCCAAGTGATTTTTGAAATAAATTTGAAGATGCTTGGAGAAATGATTCAAAGGGTTTGAAATTGATTTGAAAAAGTTAGATTTTGAATCTAACTTAGAACTTGGAAATGGATCTGGAAGAAGAGACTTGAATTTCTAAGTCTTGGAATAATCAAAGGTTTGAAAAATAGATCTTGAATTATAAAAATGAAGAGAAAAAGAGTATTGAGATAGAATTTTGGAGTAAAAATGAATTTTTCAAAGTCAAAATGAACTTTTAATTTGAATTTGATCCTTATGAATTGATTTTGAAAAGAAATGTTTGAATTCAGAACCTAGAACAGGAATTGAATTTGAATTTAGACTTGGGAAATAGATTTGAAAATGGTTTTGAAAATAGGAATTGAGATTTTGAAATCCAAATGAGATTTGAAAAGGGAATTTGAGTTTGGAATTGGATTCGGAATTTAAAATCTGGAATTCTAGATGGAATTGGGTTTGGAATCTGAATCCAAGGTGGAATCAGATTTGGATATATGGGATCCAATATGGAATTAGAAGGTGGGTCTGGGAACCCAGATGGAATTTGGATTTTGATTCAAGGAATCCAGATAGAGATTGGAGATGGATTTGGATTTAGGAAAAATCGAATTTTTGATATTCAAAATCAATCTCAAAACCTTAATTTTGGATAAATGATTTGAATTGAGAATCAAGACTCAATCTTTAGATAGAACTTTGAAGATTTTAAAAAATAAAGAATAAATTTGATTTTAAACTTGAATTTTGAAATTTGGAGATGAATCTGAGATTTCAAAGTTTTGAATTGAACTTTGAAATACGATCTAGGATATTGAATCGAATTTAAAATTGAATTCGGAAAATGAATCTGGAATTTCAAAGTTGAATTGAATTTTGAAATTTGATTTGAATTGAAAATTGAATTTTGAATTTAGAGACGAATTTAAAATTTCAAAGTCAAATTGGACTTGAAATTGAAGTTTGAATTTGAATAAGAATGAAATATTGATTTGAGAAATGAAGAAGATATTTGAAGAATTATATCAAAATTACTTAGATTTTGAAATAATTTGAAAGAATTTGAAAATATGATGTAATTTTATCCTAAATGATGAATGAATTAAAAGAATTTGAAATTGGGTTTTTGAAAAACATATTTCATTCTTTAAGTGAATTGAAATGAGATTGAAGATATAATACATTTCTGACTATGGTCATAAAATGTATTACAAGATAATCAATATTTAAATTCAAATGAAGAATAAAACACATTTTGGTGACTTTATAGAATTTGAAATGAAATTAACTCTTAATATATCCTGACTATGGCCATTGATATATATTTTGAGTTAATTTCAAGTTAAACTCTGATAAAGGAAGAAAAATTCAAAAAATATGATGATTTTTTAAAGAGATCCAGTGTGGATCCAATGTTATTCCATAAAAGATAAAAATCCTAAGCATTGTCCACATTTTGACTATGGCCATTAATGTGGGTCATTTGCTTAGGATTAATCACCTCCTATTAGAATGGTGCATGTGTCATTCGTGTTTCACCATGATGGGTTTTTGAAATAAAAGAGAAAAATAACATGAAACAAGCAATTGTAGAAGATATGCATGCTCATACATTCTAATCTAAGCTGGAGCAATAAAGAATTCTCATTAATACCTAATTTATTACATCATTTAAATTGAAAATCCCTGAACTAAGAAAGAAAAATAATATTTTCCATGTATTCCTTCAAAATAGAGTTAGCATAGAAGTATGGAAGATATCATACTAAAATCAAGTGTACCTATGATCATGCTTATATTAGTGAAGAGATGCCTATGGGCTTGCCCAAGTATGATGCATATATTTGATGAAGAGATGTATATAGGAATGCACGTGTTCATGGAGAAACATCCTAAGCTAAAGATGGGTATCAAAGCATATGAATGATGCTCTAAATCGATGAGTAAGTGAATGTTGAGCAATGCATATATCCAAGAATGCTTACAGACATGCATATGCAAGGCTAATATTAATGAGAAATGTTCTGTGAGAACACTTCAATGAATAATATGATCACAGCAGGAATGGGGTGGGTGAATATGCCTAAAGTGCATATGAGAGTATAAATATAACAATATGCAAATGTTGTGAAATTGTGACAGTGAAGGTGAAGGGAAAGTTTTAAGGTATAGAAGATGGTAATGTTGTTGTTGTGTAACAGGAAATGAGTGTAGTGGACAGGGGATATAGTGGAGTGAGTATAGATGTTAAGGTGGATATTGGAGTAATGACAAAGTGGTGCACATTGTATATAACAGGTAAGTGCAGCTGAGTAGTTAATGTCATCTTGTGGTTGCAATAGGAAGGTGGATGTTTGACAAAATATGATTTGAAGAATGTACTTACAAAGTAGTTTTACTTAACGAAATTCATTTTGCAGGAAAAATTACAGCAGGTGTTGTGCTGTAGCAGTGAGGATGATGAGAGTGTGAGAGTGAAAGTGGACGTTGGATATGAAGTGGAAGTGTAGGTGATATATTACAAGTGATAGGGGAAATGATGTGTAGGGGAATGGTTTAAAAGCATAGAAGTGCAAATGTGGATGGATAGAATGGGGTGTGCATTTGTGAAGTGCAAATATTAGAAAATGGGTGTTAAGTGTGGGTACAACAAGAGTGAAGTGTTGTGTAATACTGTGGGTTGAATGGTGGTGGGGGTATAGATGGTTGAGGATAGATATGATGTTGTGTGGATGTGGTGACAACAAGGTGGGGGAAGTATGCTGTTGTAGGTGGAGTGAAGGGGTGCTGTGAAAAATGCTGGAGGGTGACAAAGGGTGTGTATGGGTAAGCGACAAGCCTATAGTAGGTATAGGTGTTGTTGTGGCAGGGTGAAAGTGCAGCAGTTAGAAGAACTGTTAGCTGTGAAGTGAAGGTGTGAGTAATACTAGTGCTATATACAAGAGTGTAAGTGAGTGCTAGTGGAGTTTCAGCAAGGGTTGGTGTTGCAGGTGCTGAATGATGGTTGTGAAGTGGGTGGAAGGAGTTAGAGGTGAAGTGGTGTGATGTTTAAGTGAATATGAAGTGAAGAAGGAAGTGTAACAGGGAAAGGGTGAGTGATATTAGTTGTTACAACTAATAGCAAGTGGCGGCAAGTGGCATGGAAGGGATATGCACAAGTGCTAGCCTGTGTGGACAAGTGCAACAAGGCTGCAGGGTAGGAATTAAATGGAGGAGGGGATGCCGTCAAAAAGGTATAGTGGAGAGATGAAAAAAATGGAGCAGATGAACACTGTGTACTAGTGCAAATGGTGGAGATGAGAGATGCAGCGAAAGCGAATGTCATGTGATGAAGTGAATATCAAATGCAGGGAAGGTATATTGGTATGCATGAGGTGGAAGTGCCTATGCAAAGAATGATGGTGATGGTAGCAGGTTGTTGTTGTAAAAGGAGGAATGCATAGTGAGGAAAGGTGATTAGGGGAAGGATGGAATGCTGACAGGGTGTTAACAGGGCCAAGGTTGTGTGCGCATCTTAGTATATTGGGTGTTAGGTATATTACCAGTGAATATACAGACATGAGTTGCAGGTACAGAGATGAAAATGCATGGCCCTTATAGCCTAACTGGGGATTTTGAAGTTTTACAACTTCCCCACATTCATATAAGAAGTGAGAGCAATTCATCAAGTGACCTTTGATGATTCTAATTAAACACTAACCGCAGCTGAAATGATGATATCCATTAACACTGAGAGTCCATTGGTTTATACATAACAGAGAAGCAATATCAGGACAAGAGAATCAACTCTCATTTCTCAGGTTATTGGAAAAAGACCATGGAATAGTGAATCCCCGAAACTTTCAGAATGCATGACTATCAAATCCAGGGGGATCGATCTGAGCAATTTTGTCCACATCAAGAATGCAATGTACATGAGAGAATTACATTCAACACTTAGCATTTCGAGTATTGAAAGCTCTGTCTTCTTCTTTGATTAATGTGCCCATAGTAGAAATAACCTTAGTGTAATGTTCATAGTCAGCATATATTATTTTTAGATATTGAGTATCTCTATGCTATATCCTAATTTAGCTAATGAGGCTACTGCAGAAATGCCATGGCAATGAAATACAGAAGCACACATTACCTCAAGAATCTTTAAATCTTCTGAGTTAATGAATTGCAAAAGGATCATACCACGATAAGTAATCAAACACTCCCAGCAAGAGAAACCAAAATCTCAACCTCAATTGTTGATAAGGAACACCACCTGGCCTAGTAACTGATGCATGTATTTTTGCAATTTGCACAAATCAGACAGTAGGTTACCCAAGTGAACTGATATGAACTTACCGACTGAAGGTTGATCCCCCCGAGGTTTTGGCAAAATTACCAACAATGATCAACTGAAACACAGTATAAGAACCCAAATGCAAAGCAATGGATCGATACTTGACGAGGTGCCTTAGCATAAGGTACTGAAACAATTGACACTATGAAGCAGGGGGTTGATAACTCGATGTTGTATTTTGTGCTAGAACTTGGGCTTAATCGTATCTCTTGATATGCTCATATCATTATGTGAATACAAACTAAGCAGACTCACTAGCATCAGCGTATTCTCCTTGTTCTCCATCAGATTTGAGGAGGGTAAGGATGGAAATGGTATCATAACCATGGACAAAGTATCATAAAGTAGACATGGGATCATATGAATCTAATACGGAAAACATCGATCACAGCGATCTCATGTGATTCAAATGACCATACTTAAAAGAGAAAAAGAAATTACAAACAATGCAACTAATTCTATGATGCAGGGAAGAAGGAAAATATGAGACAAGAGAGTGCAGGGGAATCGATGGGTATGGCCGAATATAAGTTGCACATGCAATCAATCAAAGATGGTGTTGATTGCTTTCAACGAAACAGGGATGAACAAGGGTTGATCCTGTGAGAGACATATCTAGATTACCATTAACATATAGAATTGCAACAGTATCCTGGGGTGAGATGTAAATGAGCTAGGACTAATGCAATGGTGGGCTATCAACATAATTCTTGCTGAGCCCAACGAATACACAGGGGAAGTTGAGCAACACAGAAACTCAACAGATTGAAATCCTGCAACAGCAAATCATTAGTGATTGAATGCTACTAATTTGTCGTGAAAGACGAGCAGATCTGTTTTGAAACAAATCTCACCGTAAAAATTCAATCTAAATGGGATCTCACGATGCACGGAGCCGAAGAGATGGTCATTACAGATATGCATGAGACTACAATTTCTATATACAGCAAAGATATGTAAAATGTAGAGAGGGATGATGCATTAAACCAACTACTGAACCAAAATATAACAAGTGAATGATGAGATGCTTATGCAAAAATTACTAATGGTATGCGTGAATTACTGGATATATAATATGAGATATGCAGGGGATAGGAATGAGCCATTGGCATCGACCTGAAGCTAGAAAGCTTGCAGGTTCGATGCTCACTCGATCAACCATAATGGACGCAGAAATCGATTCTGAATCAACTCAAAGGAGATTCGCCAATTACGAGTATACAAAATCCAACAACTCAATGCTGGTATAGGATGGGCATCATAGCTCATGAACATAATGGATATTATAAAAGGGGAAATAATGGCGCAAATTGAAAATCCAGACATGAACGAATAGTCGAAAATCAGAAGATAACAAGATGAAAATAAGAAATTCGACATCAAAAGAAGAGAGCACCACACAAACGGGAACTCTAAATTTAAAAGGGAAAATCAAGACAAAAAGCATTGAATCAACGGGAAAATCCGATTGAGATTCAAACAGGTTACATAAAATCATTGCATCTAATAGCATAAAGAGAACGAAAATATATAAATTACAAAGCAAAAAAAATGTTGGAACTCATTCGTTCCTCTTGATATTGCTTGTCTGTAACCCGATTTGCTATATGCAAATCGAGATTACAGAGAGGGAATTGATGGGGTCAAAATAAGAAAACCAAAAGGAAAAGTGGGAAAAACAAAGGGAAAGATGAAATGACAAAAAAAAGAAGAAAAAGATCCGGACAACCAAAAGAAAATGCAAATAGATAGAAGCAGAGTTTTGCAGATAATCAAAAGGAAGGAGAGATGCTTACTTACCTGTAATTCTACCGATGTTCGACCTGATCGGATTGCTTGGAGATCTTTGGTGGTGTTCGAATTCTAAAGGAGAGAGTTCTCTTTTTGCTCTCTCATTAAGCTTCTACTTGGATAAAGAAGAAGAGGGGAGATTGAGAAAATAAAAGTGGAAGAAGAGAATGATCGTGAAAATGGAGGGGTGAAGGCGATGAAGAGGAGCTCGACCCCTGTGCTGTTTATATAACAGCAAGCCGTTAGAAAAAATTTCAACACTGGTCCTCCATTTTCAAGAATTTTCAAAAATAAGGTTTAAAAAGTAAAGTTTTCAAAAACGAGGACAAAACCCTTTTTCTGAAAGTTTTTCTTTTAAGGCTTTTGAAGGAAAATCTTAAAAGTATAAGAGAGAGAGGATCCAAATGTGATTTAAGAGGATATTTATTTTTGAAATTCGAGGTTTTTATGAAAATGATGTTTTGTGAAAAATACCCGGTTTTAATTTCAGCAATTGGGTTTCAGAAATGGGTCTGGATCCGAGATTGGGTCAGATATGAGAATTGGATCTGGATTCCAGTGAATTCGAGAAATAAATAGAATTTTATTAAATATTAACCTGATTATTTAGAAGATGGAGATCAAGGGCAAAAAGAGAATTTTTGGATTTTTGGAAAAAATTGGGATATTCACATGGCTCCCCAACATCCTTGAGCACCTACCGATATACTTCGAACTATGGCCCTTAAGTACGTGGTAGGGGGGCGTTAGCCCAAATAAGTGGTCCAGTTGTGAGGCTCTCTCCCGAGCTATGGTTCAGTGAGACAGCTCAGCAACGTGAGGACCAGGACAATACAGGTAGGGATGTTTTTGAAAACATGTTCAACATGTAAGAAATCTGATGGCTCTAATGCAAGTCCTAAAGAGATAGAATTTAAATGAAGAGAAGCATAGACTTGCATACATTGTTTGCATTTAATCCCTAGAATTGAGGAGAGTTGTATTTCAGACCTAAGTCTAAGTGAGCATGGAATAATCTCCTCAATATGGTCCTATCAAACCATACTTAGATCTTATATGCATTATGTCAGCTAGGACATGGTCTAGGCTCCTAAGGTTTGCATGGAAATGAAGCTGACATTTGTAGAATAAAGACTTAGATAATATCAAAGCAAAGCAAAAGGCACAAATTCGACTGGACGAAGACGAGTCCCATCACGGTCGCCACTCCTGTGATCATTGCAAAAATTTTTCTCTTGTTTCCTCTTTTCCTTTTTAACCTTTATTTCCCTTTTTAAAGGAGAAAATAAAAGGTAGAAAAGAAGAGAGAAGAGAAAAGAAAAGAAAAAAGATAGATGAACTCTTTTGCAAAGGTCTCACTTGACCTAAATTTTGAAAAATGTTTTGAAATTACTCGTCTCCGTTTTTGAAAATTTGTGGAAAAATAGAGAGACGGGATTTGCTCGTCGGTATGAGGTTCGACCATTCCTGGTGCCTTTACTAGGGGTAATCAAACCGAGGATCGAACTTATGCCTTTTGCTTTGCCTAAATATTATCTAAGAATTTATTCTAAGTCTAGATGCACAATGAATCATGCTTGTGCAATGCAAATGCGAGCATGTATGCTTTTGAAAAGAAGATTTTAGAACTTTGATTTTATCAAGTGATTTTGAATTACATTTAAAGATACTTAAAGAAATGATTCAAAGGGTTGAAATTGGTTTGAAAAAGTTAGATTTTGAATCTAACTCAGAACTTGAACAATGGATCTGAAAGAAGAGACTTTGAAATTCTAAGTCTTGGAATAATCAGAGTTTGGGAAATAAATCTTGGATGAAGAGAAAAGGAGAATTGGAATTTAGAATTTTTGAAGTAAGAATGAAATTTCAAAGTCAAGATGAATTTTGAATTTGGATCGATTTTCAAGAATCATTTTTGAAAAGGGATCTTAGGTTTTGATTTTTGAATTCAAAACTCGAAATAGGAATTTTTGATTTTGGAAATTGAATTTAGACTTAGAGAAAGTGAATTTTAAAATAGAGTTGGAATTGGAATCCGGATTTTAAAAAATCAATGTGAGATTTGGAAGTGGAATTGAGTTTGGAATTGGAAATCAAATTGGAAAATGGGATTGGATTTAAAAATCTGAATCCAAGATGGAATCAGATTTGAAATCTAGAATCCTAGATGGAATTTAGATCCAAAATTTGGAATCCTAAATGGAATTGGATCCAAAATCTGGAATCCAAGATGGAATTGGATTTGAAAATCTGAATCCAAGATGAGATTGGATTTGAAAATCTAAATCCAAGGTGAAAGTAGGTTCTAAATCTAGAATCCAAGATGAAATTGTATTTCAAAAATCCAAATGGGACTTTGAAGATAGATCTGGATTTTGGAAATCCAGATTGAATTTGATTGTGGAAGTGGATTTTGAGAAATTCAAGTGGAATTCGAAAATGTAGAGTTGGATTTGAGAAATCCTGATTGAATGTGAAAAATGGACTTGAAGTTTGCACTAATCTTAATCTTAAAATTATTTGAAGATTAAAACTCAGAAGATTTCAAAAGAACTTGGGGATTTGGAAATTTAAAGTGGAGAATAGAAAACCTGAAATCAGGAGATGAACTTCAAAGTTGATTTAAACTTTGAAATTTGATTTGAATTGATTGGATCCTGAACTTGGAAATGAATTTGAATTTTTGAACTTTGAAATTTGATTTGAATTAGAAATTGAATTTTGAATATAGAAGTGAATTCAAAATTTCAAAGTCAAATTGGACTTTGAAATTGAAGTTTGAATTTTGAAATGAGATAGAATTGAAAATAGAATGATGAATTTGAATTTATAAATAAGAATTGAAGATAGATTTGAGAATTAAAGAAGATATTTGAAGAATTATCTCAAAATCACTTGGGTTTTGAAATAATATGAAAAGAATTTTGAAAATATGATGTAATTCTATCATAAATGATTAATGAATTAAAGAATTTTGAAAATTGGATAATGAAAAGCATATTTCATTCTTTAGGTGAATTGAAATAAGATTGAAGATATAATGCATCTCTGACTATGGTCATAAAATGTATTATAAAATAATCTATATTTAAATTCAAATAAAGAATAAAACACATTTTGGTGCCTTTATAGAGTTTGAAATGAAATTAACTCTTAATATATCCTGACTATGGCCATTGATATATATTTTGAGTTAATTTTCAAGTTAAACTCTGATAAAGGAAGAAAATTTCAGAAAATATGATGATTTTTTAAAGAGATCCAGTGTGGATCCAATGTTATTCCATAAAAGATAAAAATTTAAAGCATTGTCCACATTTTGACTGTGGCCATCAATGTGGGTCATTTGTTTAGGATCAATTACCTTTTATTAGAATGGTGCACGTGCCATTCTTGTTTCTATTTGATGGATTTTTCATTAATAAAAGAAGAATGATATGAAAAACAAATAATTTTTGACATTTATATGCTCATACATTCTAATCTAAGCTAGAAGTGTAAAAATTCTCATTAACATCTAGCTATTACATCATTGAGATTGCATTTTGAAAAGATGAAAAAGTCTCTTATTCAAGAAAGAAAATCTAAATTCTTCATATATTTCTGCAAAACAGAGTTAGCAAAAAGAGAGAAAGAAGTTTGCAAAATATCACATGAACCTAGAATGCAATTAATAAAATACTTATGCATATGTTTTACATTAATGAGAAAACATGCATATGCATCTAAATATGATATTCATGCTAAATGAGAAACCTACATGGCATATTAGATATATATTTATAAACAGCATGGCCAAATGCAAAGACATCTATGTACGTGATATGCTACTTGTGAAGGAGTGAAGATGTGAGGATGCATATGTTGTGAAGTAGTGACAGCAGTTGTGAAGGGCAAGTGTTGAGAGTGAATGAAGGTGCTGACTCGGTAATGAAGGGTAAAGGATGTGGTGTTGGGTTATATTAAAGGCAATAAACGCAATGGGAAAATGGGAACATGGGCAGCTGCTGTAGAGAAGGTGGGTATATTGTTGGAAATGAAGGAGTAGGTGCACAGGAAAACAGGTGTTGAAAAGCTGTGAAGGTGCTAGCGGCTGTGATAGGTAGGTAATAAAGAGGTTGAAGAATACTGTGGGTGACACTATTCAGGTTAGTGGTGAAGTAGTGCGGGCAGTGGGTGGTGGTCTAATGCTGTGAAGTGGTGACAGAGGGTTGAAGTAGGACTGCTGGATGTTGTGAAAAGGTGGACATTATGTAAGTGTTGCTGTGTTGGTAGTGTATTGCAGTAACAGTGAGAGGTTGGTGTATCAAAAATATAGTAAAGTACATAACAGGGTAAGCACATAGTGATGGGAAGATGTGCTGTGAATCTAACTATATATGAGTCATGGGTAAAGGGGCAGCAAATAATGAATGAAGCCAGAGAATGGAGACCTAAGGCTGTACACAAAAAGGTGAGATTTCAACACAGCTTCCTGTATTACTGAAATGAATGATGCTGCGCGTATCCAGCTACCTTGCGAAATCTACTCATGCCCTTGGCCCACCTCTGTAAAAGCCTGAGTATGGGGTATCTCAGAGCTAATTTACAGGATGAGTTGAATCCTCTAAAATTTCTTGAGAACATCCTTTGCCCATGATTCCCTGACTACTTGGATTTGTATAACTCATAAGCCGAGTTGGGTTTTACCATCATCTTCAAACCATGTTGTCAAGTTCCCAATTGAAAATCTCCTGGACTCGCCACCTTCAAAACCTTCCCAGTTTTTAGGTGAAAGAATATATGAATGCTTCGCTCTAGGGGAGCACCAGAACCTCCAGGACCCATCTAACAAGATGAATATAACAGAAACTTTATTTAGAAAAAAAAAACCTCCAACCATATTTTGATCAGTAGGGGATGCATCTAGCAAGGTATATGCGAATGTCAGACTATATATTAATGATACAGCAAATGGGGGTGGAAATGTAGCAGCTAGGGAAGAGGAGTCACAGGTGATTAAGTGGGTGCTGGAAGTGTGGAAAGGGGGCATACACAGGTTACTACAAACAACACTGTAGCAGGAGGATGGTGATGAATAGTGTTGTTTGCAGATGACTTGTGGTTGTGACAGTAGAGTGATATGGAGGTGTTTAGCAAGTGTATGATGGATATGAGAAGATGCAGCGAATGGCGGATGAAGCAAAATGAATGTAGTAATAAAATTCAAAACAGGAGATCATGCTATCAAACTAATTTACAGGAAATGCGAAAGTACAACATGAAATCACAGGAATTTATGCAAATGCAATAAGTGTGGGTTTGTGACAGGTGCATGGTGTTCAGCAGTATTACTGAGTGAAAGGTATCATGTGCTAAGGGTGTTGAAAGTGGATAGTAGAGATACCACTTAAAGTAAAATATAATGGTGTTTACTGTGACTTACCAGTGAACTCAGGAAGTGTTGCTAGTTGCAGTACTGCCATCCAACCTGCAAACTCTTTCGCCATCCCCTTCACATGAGGCATATATGAATAGCTGCTTCCTTCTATCCCAAATCACCCATATATGAATTAAATTTAGACTATGTGCTGATGAAAGCTACATGACCATCCAGACCTCCATGACTTCTTGGTAATACAACCAAGAATGAGAACTTTACTCAGAATTGAATCTTGCCGATTCCTGCAGGACCAATTAACTTGGTCAAGGCACCAACTAGCATGCCTCCACACACTATTATACCTGAACCTTTTAGGAATGTGGGGAGATGACCACAAGGCATTCTATATGAATGTAATTCCTTCATGAATTGGAACCCAGTGTGATAATGATGGCATATATATTAGCATAATTTGAGTTGGTACAAATTTCGCAATATCCAATCTCACATCTAACATCTCCATCAACTCCATTTTGCTTAATGATAGCACATCTCTGGCAATCGACATATTTCTTGCTGCAAATATGTCTACTGTAGAAAATGGAGAATTTACCTCATTAATCAGTTTCAACTCATCCCATCTCTCTCTCACACACACATATGTGCTTCTTGCCACTGTATCCAACATCCTCATAGGCTAATAAGAATCTGCGCCTAATAGGGTAATACACCCTTCCAGGTTTATTTATGATGAACAGAATCTGTACAAATCTCATCTATGGGATCCAAACATTAAAAATAATGATGAACAAGAATTGAAAAGCAAAATTCATGGCTAAGTCCAGAGGTCAAGATGGGTCCATCGTCTTTTCATCCATCTGTATCATAATTTATATCAAAGGTGTTGAGATATGCGCACATTTTGAACAGGCATATTTTCTTTGAAGAATAAATTCCCCTAATCTCTTTATTCAGTACATATACGCAGGTAGAATGATAGAGGGATATGAGGTTCTATCAAATCAGAATACTTGAATTGCTAAAAAAAAAGAAAGAAAGAATGAGTGTGGAAATGCATAAACGATGTATATTATGTTGAGTTAACATCATAAAAGCATAAATGAGAAGTGATGAGGGAAACAAAAGCATAAATCGGAAGAAAAAGAGAGAATCGTACTGAAGTTAAACTGATAATCGTATGTTAACACTGATGGCTACAGAATTTTCAAAGATGATAAGAGCATAACAATGAATTTGCAGCAAAAGGAAAGGAAATGGATATCAGATAATTGAAATCAAAAAGAAAAATGAAAATAAGAAGTAAACCATCACGATAGAAATCAAACATAAACAAGAGATCAAAGAATCAAAAGAGAAAACAAGCTAAACACAGGAAATAAAAAAAATCGAAAGGGATATCAAAACTAAAAAGGGGGAATTAAAATAAACTCAGATGGGAATTCAAAGCCTCGATGAATCGGTGATGCCATTGTGGGGCATCGCCAATTATTAGTGTGTAAAGCAATGTACTCAAAATAAAAACTGAGAGTCCAATATAAACTGGAAATCAAAATGAGCATAGGCAATTAAAATACAGAGAAAGAAATGAAAACAAAGACAGAAAATCAAATGTAAGCAAACCTTCAGAATATACGAAAAAGGAATTCATAGAGAAACTGCAAAAGAAAGAAAAAGAAAAAGAAAATGTAGAAATATATTCATTCCATTGATATTGCAATATGCAGGTCGATCTTGCTATATGCAGATCGACCCTGCAAATCATGCATTTAATGAGTAAAATTGGAAATCAAAGGAAGATTATATGGAGAGAAAAAGAAAAGGAAGCTTGAAATGACTATTTTACAGAGGATTCGAAGAGAAAAGGTGGAGCTCTTACCTTGGATTAATGAAAGTTGAAGCCGAAGGAGTGAATCTTCTATACGTGCTGTTGGAGAGTCATTCCTTTGGTCGATGTGGAAGATCAAAAGAAAAAAATGATCAGAAGAAGGAGAAGAGAGGGGGAGGAAGATGATCGTGAAGAAGAGAGAGAAGGGTGCAGGGGTGAAGAGGCGATGGAAATGTCGATCCCCAGAGGCTTGTTTCTATAGGTGAAGACCGTTAGAAAAGTTTCAAAACGGATCCTTCCCTTTTTTAAAGTTTTTCAAAAAGAGGGCTCTTTTGTAAAAATTTCTCTAAAAACAATTTTCACTAAAACAATTTTTTACAAAAGGGCTTCTCCATCATTTTTTTTGTATTTTCTTTTTTTCTATTTTGATTTTTTTTTGTTCTTTTTTTTCTTTGTAATTTCTATTTTTTGGGTGTTTTTGAAATAAAAACTCTGAAAACTAAAGGATTTTAAACTAATTTTGCGAAAATTTAAAAATATTTACAAAAGAAGGGTTTTCTGAGAATTCGGGTTTGATCTTTTGAAATTTCTTTCGAAAACGAGTTTTGATCCGGTTTTTAAGGAAATATTCAAGTTTTTGACCTCGAATCAAGAAATACAGGACAATGGATCCAAATGGATACTGGATGGATTGTCTGAGCCTTTCAGAATTTTTTTTTGGTATTTTTATAATTTTAATTTAAAAATTAGATAACGGGGCTTAGATTTGGATTTTGATAATGGATCCGGATCCAAAATCGAGTCAGATATAGAAAATGGATTATGATTCCAGTGAATCTGAGAAATAACTGGAATTTTAGCTCAAAATCGACTTAATTACTTAGAAAATGGGGGCCAGGGGCAAAAAGGGAATTTTTGGTATTTTCTGAAAAAATTGGGGTGTTCACACTCTAAGGTTCAACAATGGCTACCGTCCTCTATGGAGAAGACGCCCACCTCTATTGAACTCGAATTTCAAGAAAAAATGACCATCAATTTTACTTACAATGCACAACTAATTAAAACAAAATTTCATATACATAAAAATACTACAAAAACTCAATCTTAAATTATCAAAAACTTGGATTTAAACTTTTCAAACTGTTGTAAAAAAAATCAGAGCAAAAAAATGTTAAAAGATCTAAAACGGCTAGACATAGCCTAGCCAATTTTACAAATGAACAAACGAAAAAAAATTAAAAGAAAGCGCAATGGATCTTACCGGATGATCCAAGCTCGGTTTGAAGCTTGAGGTCTCCCACGTCCTCTTCTAAACTTATGTAAATGTATGCATAGCCAGTAGCTTCTTGCAAGAGATCTGGTGGTCAGGGTTTCGAAGGACGGTAGATGAGAAGGAAGAATGGGTCTGAAAAACTCCTCAGCTCATTTGGAGGCCCGAAAAACTCCTCGGTTGGAAAACACCCAGAAAACTCCTCGATGCGAAGAAAAAGATCCTTCAATGGCTGTTGATCTGCTGCAAACAAAACAAAAATATAAAAGAAGATTGATACAAAAAGAAAATACACAAAAAGAATGTGGAGAGGAAGAAGACGGAAGATGCCTGGAAAACTCTTCGGTGGTGCAACACCCGAAAAGCTCCTCAGTGCGAAGAAATGACAATAGAGGAAGGAGAAGATGGGGATGGCTGCTGTAGTGAAGAATTCTCAAAATTTTGGACAAAGTTTTAGAATGAGGGGCGTCCCTACTTTTGTTTGTTTCTTTTCAGAATTTCAAAAACACTCTTATGAAAAATTATTTTTAGAACACCTCAAAAATTCTCAAAAATTGTTGGGCACCCCTAAAAAAAGGTAATGGATCCTTGGATTGGGATATTGTGGTCCAATCTGATCCATAATCCATAATAGGTCATGCTTTATATGGGTTTGGATCTGGATCCCGATTGGATTTGCTCCATTACACAAAAATTCTCATAACTTTGCCAATTTAACTCAGAATCGGATGAAATTTGAAACATAACTCCATATCACTTACTAACATAAACATGGGTTTTAATTGAAAATGTGGATAATTACATCCATATAATGCCTAATTTATAATGCATTTCATGCATTATCAACCGCATCTCTCTTCATACCCCTCCACAAGTACTTTCTTTGCAAATATCGAAACATTTTTATACCTCTAGGGTGGATAGTGTATTTGCTATTGTGCGCTTCCTGGAGTATCTATTCTCTTAGCTTACAGTTATTTGGGACCCATAGCCTTTCATCCATCTATATACTTTCATCTTCTTTTAAGTGGAAGAAAGTGTCATCCTTAACAGCCCTTGATTTCAGTTCAATATACTGGTGTACCTTGAATTGTTCAACTACAATACGATAAAGGATCTCAGGCTGCATTGTCAGACTTGACAATTGAATTTTGCCTGAATCAACTAGAAATGGCTTCCAGTTGATGAAGTCTTTCATCAACTTTCACTCTCTTGTGAGGCTAGCAAGAGTGCCAACAATCTTACGGCTAAGGGCATCGACTATGACATTCGCCTTTCCAGGGTGATAGGAAAAAGTGAATTCATGGTCCTTAAGGAATTCAAGCCATCGTCGTTGCCGCATATTTATTTTTTTTTTGAGAGAAAAGGTATTTCAAGCTTTTATGGTCTGCCATGACCTCAAACTTCTCTCCATATAGGTAGTGTCGCCAAAACACTACCACAACAAGCTCCAGGTTGTGGGTTAGATAGTTTTTCTCATAGATCCTTAATCATCGATATGTGATCATTTTTCTGTGTTGTATCAACACACAACCCAAACCTATTCTTAAGGCATCAGTGTAAGCCATGAAGCCGCTTTGACCAAAAGGTAAGCCAAGGATAGGAGTTGTAGTAAGCCTCTGTTTCAGAATCTCAAAACACTCCTTGAACTAGTTGTCTCATTCGAACTTAACTCCCTTTTTTCAACAGTTTTGTCATAGGTAAGGCAATTTGGGAGAATTTTTGTATAAACTTCAGGTATTATCATGTAAGGCCTAAGAAGCTATGAACATCTATGATATTCTCTGGTTGTTTCCAATCTAACACAACTTCTACTTTTGCAGGATCTACTGTTATACCATCTTTCGAGATTACGTGCCAAAGGAACATTACTTTATCAAGTCAGAATTCATATTTTGAGAATTTGGCATAAAGTTGATTCTCTTGAAGGGTTTTTAAGACAATCCTCTAGTGCTCTCGGTGTTGCTCTTTGTTCTTTGAGTAGATGAGGATATCATTGATGAAGACGATGACAAAGCTGTCCATATAGGGCATGAATACTTGGTTCATCAGGTCCATAAAAGCAGCAGGCACATTAATGAGTCCAAAAGACATTACTACGAACTCATACTGGCCATATCTCGTTCTGAAGGTCATCTTGGGTATATCCTCCTCCTTAACTCTAAGTTGATGATACTCAAACCTAAGGTTGATCTTAGAGAATACTCTTTCTGTTATGAGTTGATCAAATAAGTCCTCAATCCGAGGCAAAAAATATTTGTTCTTGATGGTTTTCTGGTTTAGCATCCTATAATTGATGCATAAACATAATAATCCATCTTTTTTCTTTACAAATAGTACGAGTTCTCTCTAAGGTGACACACTCAGACGAATGAATCCTTATTCTATCAGTTCTTCCAACTGACATTTTAGCTCACTAAGCTCTGTTGGCGCCATTCGATAAGGGGCTTTCAAAATTGGCGCAGTTTCTGGTAAGGATTGAATTCTAAATTCAACCTTACAAAGTGAAGGAAGTCCTGACAGTTCATCAGAAAACACATCGGGACACTCTCGTACTGCTTCCAAACTCTCAAGGGGTATGGAAATTAATCCTTCTACCAAGATACTCATAAAGAAGGCTACACAACCTTTCCTAAGGTATTTTTATGCCTTTAATGTTGATATGACTCATTTCTGTGGGACAGGTTTGGATAACCGATATTCCATCCTAGGTAATCTCGATCGAGATAGTATCACCCTGCCTCCGTGGCACCAAATTTTAGCATGTTTTTGGGCTAACCAATTCATTCTCAGAATGACATTGTACTGTACCATATCGAGTAGAACGATACTAGTAGGCAAATGTTGCCCAGCTATCTCTATATCAAGGTTCTTCACATATCTTATGCATTTGGTTCATGAACCTAGAGGATTGTATACTTCTATCAATTTATCTATCAGTTCCATCAAGGCATAGAGTTGTTCAGTGAAATCATCAGAGATAAAAGTATAAGTAACACCATAATCAAACAAGATGTAAGTGGCATGTCCATTAACATGTACAGTGCCTCCAATCAGGTCACTATTGGCTACTTATTTAGTAGTTACAGCATATACACAATCTGTCATAGGTCTTTGTTCGGTTCTAGGTGACAGTCGTTGAAATTGAGGGTGTTGTTGTGCTTGTCAAGAGGGTCCGACTGATTCGGTGTTCATCTTTTGCTCATCTGTAGCCTTCTTAGTGCAGTCTCTCACATAGTGGCCTACTTTGCCACAATAAAGGCAATCACTTGTGTCACGAAGACACGGTCTTTCAGGGTGTTTCATGCGGCACTTCTGGCAGTTAGAGTTATACTATTGGCTAGGTTGATCCGTTTCTTATCTTGGTAGTGGCCTCACAACATATAGAGCATAGTTCTTTCTTTGAAACTCCCTCTTGCGAAAGGGTGGTCGTAATCCCTGCCCACTTGGGAACGTCCTCTTTTGGTTCTCACTATTCACTACCGGCCTCTTTCCTATGATCACTTTTGATCGCTCCCAATCAGTTTGAATCTTCGAAGTTGCTGCCACAATAGCTTAGAAAGTTTGGGGCATGCTAGTTATAACATGAGACTGTAACCATTTTTGTACTCCATATATGTACTTGTCAGCCCTCTCCTGATCAGTCTTGAATAACTGAGAGCAGTACCGCTCAAGATTTTGAAATTTGGTGGTATAGTCTATAAGACTTATACCACCTTGCTCCAATTCTAGAAACTCCATATTTTTCTTGTTTTTAGAGTATAATGTAAAGTAGTTGTCCATAAGTGCTCTCCAAAAATCATCCCAAGGGATGACCATGTTGTGAGAACTGGATGATCTTTGTGGTATCCCACCACTTTCGTGCGCTATCCTTTAACCTATACATGCCGAAGTTAGTCTTTCTATCTTCTGGCACTCCCAACACCAGAAACACACATTCTGTTTTCTTGATTCAGCTTTCTGCAAGTTCTGGATCGGCTATATCGGCAAAGACCCTTGGGTCAAGTTTGAGGAACTTCTCATAGGTTATTCCTCTTGAGCTTTCATTGCGAGGCGGGGTGGGTTCTTGCCTCTTTTCATGAATGATGGTTATAAGGTTGTTAAGAGTCTCTAACAAGAACTCTTGTATGTGGGACTCCTCGCTCGGTGCAGTTCTCTTTGTCTTAGAAGTCATTTATCTAATCATATACATTAATGTAGTTTAGTTTCTCGATATATATAGGGAAGTAAAATTTATTTACTTGTATATATATATATTGCATCACAACAAGCATACATCACCTTTAAATACAAGTGTCACGCTATACTGGCAGACATTGGTGGCGAAAAACCATACACACGAGTCTGTTGACTCCAAACATAACCAGTTTCTGAGAACTGACTTTCTTTTTTGACGTAAACAACCTCAAATAGGCTCATTGATCGCCACACCGCCTTGGCTTAGGTGTAGTTGGAATTGGCTCAGGCGACACTTCCACACTCTCAAGTGAAGCCAGTGGATAGGCTGGTGATACCCATCAATTCTGTGGCATGGCGTCATTATGACTCAGAGAATCCAAAATCATAATGGGCGAATAAAAGGAGTTGTATCCTTCATTTGGGCCATATAGGCTAGGCGTATATGATATCGGGTGATAGCTTCGCGAGTGATAGAATTTCGTAGGAAATATCCAATCATTGCCTCCCAGACTCGGAGATCCTACCGAAGTTGATAGGGTACTGCTACTCCTCATACTCGAGTGATGGAGTCCATTGATGAGTGAGGTCTCATCTCTAAGACCAAGCGATGTCTCTCGACCCATATCGACGGTGTATTTTTTTTTGCATTCGTTGGCAGAATGCCTCTCTTCACCACAAAACTGGTAATCTTGGATTTTATATGGGCATATCCATTCATCGTGCATGAATTTGCACTGATAACAATAGCCTCGTGAATCATGGGTTGGCATCTATAGTTGGCAAGGGTTTATCCGGTTAAAAAGTATAAAAAACTACTTATAGTGCAATACTGCAAACATGACAGATCTTAAACCAAGTTTCTCAAACATAGGCTCTGATACCAATTTTCTAACGCCTCGGATTTCTAAAACAATACTAAGTTGAAAATTCATGGATTACTTTTTTTTTTCTTTATAGTGGAACTTAGAAAAAGTTTTAGCAGCAAAAATAGACAATAATGAGTCATCAGTTTTAGAAAATATCAGGCAAGTCACAGGTATGTGGCCAAGCACTCATTGACCATGAAAGTGTTCCAATTATCAAAATAAGTTGTTTATTATAAACATCACTACTTAGAAAAGCAATACTAGTCTTATAAAGGAAGCGATGCAACACTGTCTGGAGAAACCCTGGAACTCGATGTTGCCTTACTCTATATATCGCATCGTAGGTTTAATACTTGTATTCTCCATTAAATAGGGTCAGAACCATTGTTGGTCTAGTAAGATAGCATTCAATCACATCAAGTATAACTCATGAAATACAGAGACCACTTAGGGTCACAGTTCGCAATAACGATGCTCAAGTCTCTACGACTTAGCGTATATCGCGAAAGCCTCCTTAGGGCTAGGATTAGAACATTATGCTCAAGTCTCCAAGACTTGGTGTATATCATGTAAGCCTCTTTAGGGCCTTAATTGAAACATCAAGCTCAAGTCTCTAAGACTTGTTACATTCGTATCTCACGAATCCAAGCGAGAGCTCCTCGAGCTTAGCTTAGTCATGCAGATACAATATGGGTATTTGCCGTATCGGTCTAGTAGTATACCGATCTTGATACCTTTCTCAAGGTTATGCAAGACTTGTCAAAACAATGCACATTTATTCATATATTCATACATTGTTGAACCTAGAACTAATGCATTATTTCGATATTAACCATTCACCCCCTGGTATATAGGAGAAGCTTGAACTTCGACATCAACGCAATGTTTTGGGGGTTTATTATTCTATGTATTTTAGATATCCTAGAAGCCTGATAACCCTATCTATGATAGGGCAGTAGAACTCATACTAGGATAACCCTAACAGGCTATTTCGGATGCATCCACTATTGCAGTAGTGGAGTTCAATCCTCAGATCTTAAGGATAAACCGACCTCCAAACCTTCTGAGTGACGGCAGGTCCCTTGAACTCTTTGGTTCATGATAAATATGTGTCACTCGCAGATGTACATCACAGTCTTCCACGGTGAGCAATAGTCCTGAAGGGGTTTGGTGGTCTAACCATTACTTGTGGGATATTTGAATGTCACTCGGGCAAACCAATGCATTCTGCATTAAGGAAATATGTACCCCAACCCCATTTAGTATTTCAAAGCACAGTAAAACTGTATAGTCCAGAAACTATCATTAACTTTTATTCATATGAATGCTTGACTCTGGTCTCGACATCTACGGCCATCACGAGCATTTCATCTCTTTTGGGTGAATAATGAACTCTGGCACTCCAACCCTTACATGTCTAGTTGTACAACAGTATTTCACATGGGCATGTTGTGATCATCGCAAAAATTTTCCTCTCTTGGTATTCTTTCTCCATCTTCCTTCTCTTTCTCTTTCCAACCTTTATTTCCTCCTTTTTGAAGGGAAAAAATAAAAGACAGAAAGAAAGAGAGAAGAGAAAAGAAAAGAAGAGAAGAGAGAGAGGAACTTTTTTGCGGGGTCTCACTTGACCTTGATTTAAAAAATTTTATAAAATTACTCACCTCCGTTTTGAAATATATTGCGGGAAAATGGAGAGACGGGATTCGCTCGTCGGTACGTGGTTCGACCGTTCTTGGCACCTTTACCAGGGGTAATTGAACCAAGGATCGAATTTATGCCTTTTGCTTTGCCTAAATATTATCTAAGGATTTATCCTAAGTCTAAATGCACAAAGAATCATGCTTGTGCAATGCAAAGATGTATGCTTCTTTTAAAAATGATTTGAAAAAAATCTCCAAGTGTTCTGAGATGAACTTAATAATGGAGTGAAGAAATGGTTTTTAAATGGTAAAATTTAACTTAGAACTTGAGATGGATTTAGAGAAGTTCTAAGTTTTTGAAGTAATCAGAGTTGGGAAAATAAATCTTGATTTTGAAAAGAATGATTTTTGAAGCTGAGATAAAAGGAAAAGGAATGAATTTTCAAAATCAGAAATTGACTTTGAATTTGAATTTTGAACCTGGTTTTAAGAGAAGGAGATAAAATTTGAAGTGATATTGAATTCTAGATTTAAAATTTGAAGTCGAGATGGATTTGAGAAAATCAAATGGTATTTAAAAATAGAAATGGATTTAGGAAGTTCAGATGAGATCTAAAGATGGAATTGGTTTTGAAATCTAGAATTGGGAATGGAATTGGATTCTGGATCCTGAATAAAATTGGATCCAAGATCTGGAATCCAAGATGGAATTGGATTCTGAATCCTAAAATGGGTTCTGGATCTTAAAATGGATTTAGGATCTGAAATCTGAGATCCAAAATAGAGTTGGACTCTGGACCCTAAGATGGATTTTGGATCCGAAGTCTGAGATCCAAAGTGGAACTGGGTTCTGGATCCTAAAATGGATTTGGATCGGATGGTATCTCACGGCTTGTTAGAATGGCTGGAACCACACCGGGCGAATGTTCAGATCCCCCTCTACAATGGATCCAGAGCTAAAGACATAAGGTGACTAAATAATGGATTTATGCAAATTAAACTAAAAAGGAATTCAGAAATGAACCGACGAAGGGGAGGAGAAAGTAAAAAAATGTTGGGATTTAGAGAACCCCATTGTTATTGCACCGGAGAGATCGGTGTTGCTATAAGCAGACCGAAGCACTCAGTTGTGCATTAATGAAAGAAAAAAAAAAGAAAAAAAAATAAACGAAAAGGGAATATGGTAAAGCCAAAAAAGGGGAAAGTAAAATGCAGCAATATAAAAAAAAGGAGAAATACCAGCAGAGAATTGGAGAGGAGCAAAGGGATTCTTACCGGCCTTTTGTAGGGGAAATGCTTCGGAGGGAGGATTTGTTCTTCAGCGTCTTGCAGAAGAAAAAAAAAACCGGGAAGGGAAAAAGAAAGGACAAAGATGATGAAAAACAAAAACTCGATGATGACCTTCGTTGATGAGATTCACTGTGCGCCCTTTTAAGGAGGGAGGGAGAAGGTTCAGGAGTGGGTTTGTTGAGGATGAAAGGTGAAGAATAGAGGGGTTGGTTTGAGATCGACGACGATGAGGAGAGGAGGGAGGCGCGAGAGCAAACCGTTGGAATTTTTCCTCTTTTCCAAAAAGAGGATTCCCCTTTTTAAAAACTTTTTTATAAACTGGTTAAAAAGTGAGGTTTTTAGAAAAATCAACTTAAAAAGTTTCAAAAACATTTGTTTTCCTCGTAATTTTTCCAAATTTTTTGGTTTTTGTGTTATTTTTCCATTTTTTTGTATTTTTAGAATAAAATCTTAAGATTTGCGAGGAAATAAAGATTTAAAATTGTTTTTTTTGTATTTTTGCAAAATATTTACAAAAGGGAGTTTTTTGAGAACTCAAGGCTATTTTGGAAAAAAATTTTCAAAAAAATGGGTTTATATCCGAATTTTTAGGTAATATTCGAGGTTTAAAACCTCGAATTGAAAAATACAGGGTTGTGGATCCAACAGGATACCAGATGGACTGTCTGGGCTTTTTCAAAAATTCACTTTTGATATTTTAAAATCTTTAATTTTGAAAAGTTGGATAATGAGGCTCAGATTTGGGTTTAAAACACTGGGTTCGGTTCCGAAATCGAGTTTAAATGGATTTTGATCCCGAAAATCCGAAGATCAACTGAAAATTAACTTTGATTTTCTCAGAAAATGGAACCAGGGGCAAAAAGGTCATTTTTACAAAACTTTGAAAATTTTGGGGTGTTCACACATGCATATGTCACAATCTCAATGGATCGACTGCTCGGTGTATATAACCACAATGAGCATTGGACCTAGTCAAGGCGCAACAACTACTCTAGCGTACTGGCCCTTATGAGTACGGTGCCCTTACAGGCAAAGGTGGAATGAGCCATTCCAACAGGGTTTCTACAATAAGGCATCATTGTGCCATTCAGGCAAGTCTTCTGCCAAATATTTTGGCAGCACTTCCTTTGCTTGACGGAGGAAGAGGGATGACCCTTTCTACTTTGTAGAAAGTACTTTTCAGAATTTTGACAGCACCTGCTTTCTTTAACAGAGTGATGCTATGCTCTTTCTGAGCTTTGTTGAGCTTCTTCAAAAATTTTGATAACACTTTCCTTCTTTGACGGAGAAAGCATTGCGTTCTTTTAAGCTCGGTGAGCATCTTTTCAAAAAAATTGGCAGTACTTTTTCTCTTAGATGGATGAATGCTATGCTTAACTCGAGGATGAATATGCATCGTTATGCGTACTTTGACTCCATTGAGGTTTGTTGGAACCTTAGGCCTTAGCTAGGTCATGCACAAATGACTTTTTTTTTATGAAAAAGTGGTTTTGGGCAAGAGCAAAGCCTTTTCAATAAGGGCTTCTTTCGTCAATCAAAATCTTGATCGAGGAGCGGCATATAAAATCGCATTGAAGATAGGAGTTGATCTCCATTTGAATGCTCATTTATGCGCTACTATATGTAATATAAGCAGAAGCCTGTGCGATATAGTTTAACGACGTAAATGAAAATGACGGAGAAAACTGAACTAAATAACTTGCAGAAAGCAAATACATATATATTTCTAAAAAACAAGAGCCTTGGCATCGTTCGACGCGATGACAATCTTAAATGCATAAGCAAATTGCAGAAAGCAGAAGCCTTGGCATTGTTCGACACAACGACAATCTTAAAAGCATAAGAAAATACATATATATGTAATATATAGAAAATGGGAGCCTTGGCATCGTTCAACGTGATGACAATCTTAAAAGTATAAGCAAATACATATATATATATATATATATATATATATATATTTATGGAAAATAAAAACCTTTATCGAAAAATATCCAACAATAGTTGCAAGGGAATGCACGTGAACACTGAAGTGTCCTAGAGAGTGTAAACCAAGGACTAGGACTAGATACTATTTTTAAGAATGCATATATTGCATTTTCAACATAAATATCTAACGATAGTCGCAAG
Organism: Nuphar pumila; assembly: GCF_984573655.1. NCBI lineage: Eukaryota > Viridiplantae > Streptophyta > Magnoliopsida > Nymphaeales > Nymphaeaceae > Nuphar > Nuphar pumila. The sequence goes on from NC_143249.1 coordinate 122,933,026, forward strand.
GGAACGCATGTGAACATTGAAGTATTCTAGAGGGCGTAAAACAAGGACTAGGGTCAAATACTCTTTTTAGAAATGTATATGATCTATACCATACCACAGAAATTATCAATCACTTGATAGATAGAGATTCACATGCAAACTTACTCTCCAATAGTTGAAAATGTCTTCAGTTGTGCTTTAGTTTGCTTCGAACCTAGTTTTGGCTAAACTGGGTTCAAGCTTTCTTTAGAGAGGCTGAACTTGGTCAGATGGGTTTGACCTAGTTGAAAAAAAGGAAGAGCAGGTCTAGCTACTAAGACCAAGTAGTTTGGACCAAACTGGGTTCAGTCCAAGTCAACTGGGTCAGGTGGGTTCGAACTTAGCTCAAGTAGGCTAGGACCAAAAGAGGTTGACTTGATCAAGCTTGCTTGACCCAGTTGAGCTCAAGCTAGGTCAAGCAGGCTCAGGCTAAGTCAGAACCAGGCTCAGGTAGGCTAGGCTAGGTAGGGGAGGTTTTATAGAGAGAAACAATTAGAGAGAGAAGGGGGCTAGTGATTTTCTAAAAGAAGAAGAGGGGGGCCTTTTATAAGCAAAAGGAAGAAGCCTCCTTAAGCTTCTTAAGGATAAGCCTTGTCCTTTTTACCCTTTTACCCCTCTTATTCAGGATAAGGTGAAGTGGTTCCTTTTGGTGTGAGGCCCACTTGAATTTTCTATAGAATATTTTGTGGGTCCTATAAGATATTTTTTCAGATATTTTTATGTGAGGACCACCAACATTTTTGTCGATCCCTCAAATTTTTGGGGTTTTAGTGATTTTTTCTCGAAAAAAATTGAGTACACCATTCTCTTTGTATCGACAAAACTAAAAAAGTTGGCTCGTACAAATCTGCTAATTTTACTCAGGAAGGAAGTTATGGCTCCCTGACTGTTTTAGCATATATTTGTAAGGATATGTATGTCATAAATATAATTGGCTCATTGAAATCGATTTGTTTCACATTTCAGGTTAATATGCTATTTTCACATAAATTACCTCATAGATTTATTCAAAATTTTTTTTGCTAAAAAATTATAGGTCTTACATAGGTGGTAGTACCACAGCTCTGTAGAGTTAGGGATGTATGCCCGATTTTTTGTCAATGATTTTGGTTTGGCGTAGGCTAAGACCTGAGACCATGGGTCCGTTCTCCCAACTACTGCATTGCAGGGTCGAATCATTCAGGAAAGAACCAGTTAAGTCATAGGAGGGCAAATAAAATACATAGAATAATAAATACTCCTATGGTTGTTTCTGGATGCTTATATCCTCTTTTGTACTAGATTGGTCTGAATAAATAAGACAAACAATTAATTAGATTTTTTAGGATCACTGCTATCATATGCATAAACATATAGATGTGAATATGTAGAGACTACTAAGGTTTGCATGATTATTGCATATGATTTGTTATATGTAAATGAAAAAGACATGTTTATGTTGGTCATGTGATTTAACTTGTTGATGCAAGGCACGGGCTTGGTTGTTGCACATGAGGTGCTTGTGTGTGTGAGACACACGGAAAAACTTGAATCAGGGCATGTTTTATTTATATATTTGAATGTAAAGCGCATAAATGTTCTGAGAAATGACATATGAATTTATAATTTAGATAATGCATGTCTTAGTCATGAGTTAGACATGAGCATGCATCTTTTGAGGATAAAGAAAGTGAATGTTTATGTTATCATGAATTATTGTATTTTACTTCACTTTGAAGCATGCTGAGAATTGTGAATTCTCATTCATTTATGTGAACACTTGTTATAGATACAAATGATTGTAATGTTGAATGGCATGAATGAAACTGAATATGAGTGTGAGAACATGCTTACAATTTACGTAATTATGAATGTTATGCAATGAATGATGATAAACGTGATTGAATATCATGTGCATGTTTTGATGTGGATTCCCTTAACTCTCATTTTTAAAATGATGAGAATTACACTTTGATTGTACCTTTACAACTTGATTTGTATTATTCAAGTTTTGTTTTGGGTTTTTTATGGGCAAGTGGTTGATGCCTTACAACATTACAGATAACTTCATGGAGGACTAAAGCAAAGTGCGGGTTGTTGCGCGGCTGAAGGCTCTACTCTTACCTATAACGATTCCTAAAGGACCCAGACAATTTTGGATGATTATATACTTGTCAAGATTTAGCCTTTTATATTTGGATCTTTAAGTTTTAAGAATTGTAATATTTTGAAATGAGAAGAATTTTGAATTATGTTTTTTCATTTTCGCATTGGTTATGCTTATTGTAACACCCCGGATTTCCAAAACAAAGTTAAGTTGAAAATTTCATGGATTTCTTTTTTTTTTCTTTGTCGCAGAACTTAGAAAAGGTTTTAGCAACGAAAATGGACGATAATGAGTCATAAGTTTTAGAAAAGTGTCACAGGTAAGTGGCCAAGTACTCATTGGCCACCAAGGTGTTCCAATTATTAAAACGAGTTGTTTATTACAAACATCACTGCTTAGAAAAACAGTATTAGTTTTATAAAGGAAGTAGTACAACACTGTCTAGAGAAACCTTATAACTCAATGTCGCCTTGCTCTGTATATTGCATCGTAGGTTCAACACATGTATTCTTCATTAAAATGGGGTTAGAACCATTACTGGTTTGGTAAGAAAGCATTCAATCAAGTATATAACATACACAGACCACTCAGGGCCACAGATCACAATAACGACTCTTAAGTCTCTACGACTTAGCATATATCATGAGAGCCTCTTCAGGGCTATGATTGAAACATTTCGCTCAAGTCTCCAAGACTTGACATATTGAGAGCCTCTTCAGGGCTATGATTGAAACATTTCGCTCAAGTCTCCAAGACTTGACATATATCACATGAGCCTCTTCAGGGCCTCAATTGAACTCTTCAGGGTCTCAATTGAAACATCGTGCTCAAGTCTCGAAGACTTGGCACATCCGTATCCCACGAATCCAAGCGTGAGCTCCTCGAGCATAGCTTAGTCATGAGAATACAACATGGGTCTTTTCCCTATCGTTTTAGTAGTATACTGATCTTGACACATTTTCCAAGGTTACACAGGACTTGTCAGAATAATGCACATTTATTCATACATTCATTCATCACTGAACCTAGAACTAATGCATTTTTTCGATATTAACCGTTCTCCCATGGGACACGGGAGAAGCTTGAACTTTGGCATCAATGCGATATTCTAGGGGTTTATTATTCTATATATTTTAGATACCCCAGAGGCCTGTTGACCTTGTCCATGATAGGGCGTAGAACTGTTATCATTGTAAAATTTTACTTTTGCATGTCAAACTAACCTTTTGAAAAAGTTTTGAAAATAACTCGCCTCCATTTTAAAATATGAAAAAATTTCGTAGAATGAGACTCGCCTATTGGTACAAGGTTCAACCATTCCTTGTGTCATAACAAGGGGTAATTGAACCAAGGATCAAATTTATGCTTTGCTTTGCTTTGCTCAACTGTCTAAATTGTTATTCTATTCCTAAATGCACAAAGAAGCAGGCATGTGCTATGAACTTTAAAAAACTTTGACTGAAAACATGATGTATGCTTAGAATATTTTAAAAATTCTTGGAAAAGGGGATGCTTTGAAAATCATGAGCCACACTTGGGAAATATTTTTGAAGAAAAGAAAGCTTGGAAAATCGTGAATTGGACTTAAGAAATATTTGAAAATTTCTTGAAAATTGAAGATTTTGAGAAAAACAATTTTGAGGAAAAAGAACCCAGAAAATGATGTTGACTAACTTACGTGATGAATGAAATATGGTTTTATAAAATCATATTTGAAGAAGAAAATTTGAAACATCTTTGATAAATCCTCTTTCTTTCAAAAAACAATTTTGTATAAAAGGGTTTTTATGTGTCTTATAGAATTTGAACAAAATAATTTTGCTACATATCTCTGACTATGACCACAAATATGTATTGACTATATCTCATTTGATTCTAAAAGGGAAAATACTTCAAAAAGCTTTCAAAAATATGCAATGATTTCTGAAGATAGCCTAAGAGTGTAGGTTGTTTGTAACTTAAAAGAAGATGATAAATTCGAGTTTCGTTCATATCCTGACTATGGCCACAAATACGAATTCCATTGAGTTTATCAACTCCCTAGAAGCAGGTGCACATGTCATTTGTGTTGATCATTGTGAATTTGAAATATGTATGAATGACAAGCAATAGCAATTATATATCAAAATCAAACTATATGCAAATGCAACCTAAGGTAAGCAGGAAGGGAATTTTCTTATTCCAATATTACAATTACATTTTACATCAAAAATTGAATAATAAATTGAAGAAAGGAAAAAGGGGAAAAAAAAAATCTAATCTTGAATTTCTCTGCAAAATTATCAAACTTGTTAGTAGAAAAATGTAGGTTTTTTTGTATTTATCTAACAATATCTGGAAATTGAGGGATTTATCCAGATATAAGCTTTTTTTTATGCTTTCTTGAAATAAAAATCATTAAATAACATAATGGATGATATATAACTGAATAAATAATAAAAATAAATAAATTTAAAATTCAAAATTAAGAAAAAAATGACTAGAATACCCTTAAAATTTGATATTATTTGCAAAACAAGATTAAAAACAGGGTTTTTCAGAAAAGATTTTTGAAATATGATTAATTTGAAGACCAAACGGATTCAAAACGATGCCAAATCGGGTGGAGATCACCCTGATATGATTATGAAGATTATCAAATCCTAAAAATATGAGACGTTTCATGAAAAAGACAAAATAATAGAAAAAGATTTATTTTTGCCCGTATTTCAGTTGAATTAGGACTTCGCGGGCATCCTGTTTTTATGAAATGACTAAGTAACATATCAAATGACTTCTAAAAATCATGAAAATCAACATGGAAACTTTTAATAACCCTAAAAATAATATGCAATTAAAAAAAATTGGGATTATTTTGGATATAAATATTGAATAAAAAAGAAGAAAAGATGTTATTTTACCTGCTATGTCATACCTATCACAGTCTTAGACTAGAACGACATATCAAATAGTAATAAGATTTATAAAATTTAACAGAGAGAAACTAGATAGATAAATAAAAATAACTCTTTTTACGAATTGGGAATACGATCTCTAGTTAGGGAAAAATCGTTCTGACAAGTTGCACTTGATTTTGGCCAGCATATAATGGTTCAAGAAAAGCAAGTTCTGATTTTGGGTTAAAGAAAAATAGCAAACAAACTTAAAAATCATCAAAATCACACTTGAAAAATTAGACATGTAGACAAACACAATACTTTTTATAGATCAGAGATATCATCTCTGGTTAGGGAGAAATCATTCCAGCTCGATGACCCAAAGGTTAAACGTTACCTAACAGTTCTAGAGAAATAGGTTTTGATTTTAGATTGATAAAAAATAGTAAATGACCATAAAAAATTCTAAAAATTACACAAAATAAACTAGACACATAGACAAGCATACCACTTTTTACGGATCCAAAATACGATCTCCAGTTAGGGAGATATGACCTCAAAAAGATGCTCTTGATTTTACACAGCATTTTAACGATGAAGGAATCAAGTTTTGGTTCTTGAATTTATAAACAGGGTTACAAATCTCAAAAAAATCTAACTTTTTTACTGGAAATTATAGACAGATGCATAATTCTATCATAAAGAATTCAAATTTAAACAACAAACATAAATTAGTAAAATAATAGCATTAACAGACGACCAGAATTGAAGACTATAAAATCTAAAACCCTAGAACAAAAAGAAATCGAATTATGCATGATAAAATTGATAAAATATGTAACTAATGCCATGAATCATGATTAAACGTATGAAAACAATGAAAATAAGCATGAGTATGATGAAATAAAAATAAAAACATAGGGAATCATGGACAAAATTTTGATTTAGCCATTAAAAGAGGGATTCAATCCATAGAGGGGTCGAATCACCTTCTTTCTTCAGGCATTAATGAAATAAACCTAATCTAGCCATTGTTAATTGATCAAAAACATATAATGAACATTAAATAATCAGTTGATCATCATCTTGAACCATAAACATGGATTTTTGGATGGAAAAGAAAGGAGAAAGGGCATGCATAGGGGGGGCAGCAATGGTGGATCCAATGGAAATCGATAGAAAAATAAAAACTAATAAAAGAAAAAGAAAGAAGAAACTCACCTTGGGATGCTTCAATGGAGGAGGCTGTTGGAGGAAGATGAAGGGCTTCTAGGGAGAGAGAGAGAGAGAGAGAGAGAGAGAGCATCAAAGCATGAAGGGGTCGACCCCTAGAGGTAGGTATTTATAGAATTTTTTTGCTTTGTTTTGGAGAATTCCGATCTAGTCGGAACTCTCTTAATTAAAAGAGATAAACTCTAGCAAGGTCGATCCCCCTATAGAGTTCTAATTTAAAAAAAGTTTTGACTTTTCAAATTTTAATTTAATTAAAACTCTAACAAAACCTAAACTAACCTAAAGACTTTCAAATATGGCACCACCTAATGTGGGGCCCATTTGGTTTTTCAAAAACGATTTTAAAAAGATAAAATAAAGGGGTTAAAAACAAGATTTTCAAAAAGCTTTTAAAAGACACCTATATTTGTAAAAAAAATATATTTTTAAAATAAATAAAATATAAAAATGAAATGAAATTGAATAAAGATGGAAAAATTAGGGTTTGGCGCCCCCTGCAGGGTGGGCCCCACTTGAAAAAAATTAAGAAAATTGGAAATCAATTTAGGAATCAAATTTAAAATGAATCAAGATCATTGTTATAAGAAAAATGCTTTGAAATAAAGAAATATAAAGCCCTAGGGGTTGGCCAAATGGAAAATATTGATTTAAAACCCAGGTTTTTGAAATTAATTTCGAAAGAAAGGTTTCAAAATCAAGTCTGGATTTGGTATTTTAAAAACAAGAGTGCTTGATCTCAAAAATGATGTGCAATGACATGAAATGTAATAAAATGATATAAAATGACATGCAATGACATGCATAATGTAAACCCTAGATGAGGGATTCGAAGTCCCAGACCCCTAGTAGAGACAAAGAATTGGAGATTCCTGTCCAAGGATAGAAATTGATAATTGGATATCAGATCTAATCTAAATGTGAATTGGGTCTCAGATATAGCTAAAATTTTAGAAAAAGAATTGATTCGAGCCCAGATTAATAGTTGTACCAGCTTGGAAAAATGATAGAATTGATGTTTTGGACAAAATATCGTGAGAAATGATTTTGCCCCTGCATGGCAAAGAGTGACACTGAAAAATGAGGTTTGAATTGGTTTAAACTGAATTGAACTGGATTCTAGGGTTTTTAAACTTAGATGAACTAAAAAGACATTGACTCAACTAAGCTCCTAGACTGGATGATCGAGAAATGACCCAATTCTCAGGAAAATGGTAAGAAATGAACACTAGAGTGAAGTAGATCATGAAAATGTATTGGGTTTGAGCTGAAATGAATGCCAGTTATACTGAGATGAACTAAATCTAGAGCTCAAACACTAGTTGGGTTGACTGGACTTAGCTCAATTTTAGCTGAAATGAGCCGAAGTGAGCTAAAATGGGCTCAAAGACCGTGGAAATGGAATTTAAATTGGAACCGAGCCACTTGAACTTATGGTGAGCTAAAGATAGATACAGAGGAATATGATTGACTGAATCATAGATAATTGGCTAGAATTTGAGTTAGAAATGAGCTCATTTCTCGATAAATGAACTAATTTTAGCTGAAATGAACTAACATTACTCATCGTGAGCTCAGAGGAGCTAGAAATGACTAACATTCTAACTCTTCTAAACTTAAAACAAGCTTGGTTGAGCCTATACAACAAGGGTCTAAGGTGACATAGGGGTAAAATGGTAATTTTACTAACAAAATGGGTGAAATAATACTTAAATTGGGACAGACCTAGGGGTAGACTGAGCTAAAGAGAGTGGTATATGTTGAAAGGGGATGTCTGAGAATAAATGAGGAAAATTTAGGGTGTTTACAGATGCCCCACTTTGCTACTAAATTAGTTGAAAGCCGAGCTTAGTGGCAAAGAAAAACATAACAAATTTGGGCTATAAAAATGCCCCAATTAGGAAAATCTGACTGGGTATGAAAGAATTGGCTCTGGTGATAATGGTAGATATGGGATGGAGAATGGAGAAGAAGATTCACCTCATCGGAATGAGGCTCATGCTTGGCCTTTAACCTGAATGGGAAGAAAAATACCTCACAGAGGAGGCTTAGTTTTAACCCTTACCTGAATGGGGGGCTTGAATGGAGTCTTCGAGAGAAAGATTGAGAAAACCATTCTTAGGTTTGACCCTTACCTGAATGGGAGGCTTGAGTGGAGTCCTCGAGAGAAAAGATTGAGGAATCCACGAAAAATACCTTATAGAAAATGAGGTGCCAGAAAGAAGGCAATGAAGATAGGGTTCCCTAAAAGCTTTGGAAAAGGGATTGATCTTGGGCGCCTTATGACTGAGACTAAATAGCTTTTGAAAGATGGTTTTTTTGCGAAAGATGGTTTAGGTTTAACCCTTATCCTGAAGGGGAAGATGGAATCCTTGAAAGAAGAAACCATGATGGAACCTTCGGATTTCGCACAATAAATCCGAGTGGGGTTTGCAAAAGAAAGAAAATGGGGTTCTCTAGAGCTTTGAAAAGGGATTGATCTTGGGTGCCTCATTACTGAGACTAAATAGCTTTTGAAGATGACCTTTTACTAAGAATATAGATGTTGGCTTGACCTTGGACCGAAAAATAAACTATCTATGGCTGAGCAGTAGGGAACACAGGAAAGTGTGTGAATCTGAGAGCCCAAGCACTCAGATTAAAAAGAAGGGAAGGACCTTGAAAACTCCTGTTATCAAGTCCTAAAGAGAGATAAAAACAATGCCAGGATATATCAAAGATGGACATCAAGTTCTCACTTCATGTCGGGATAGCTAGAAAATGTTGCCAAAATGATAAAAATTGTAGTTGATTAAAAAATGATTGGAATGTGCACGTTTGTGCAAAAAATATTTTCACTTCTACCTAGAGTATTACCTCCAACTAGGATAACTCCGTAGAATCCAGAATCAAAATCAAATTATTGTTGTTGGGTTTCTTTAAGGAAGCTATTCATTTCCTTGATATGAAAAGAAAGGAATTTGCTCTTAGTATTATAAAAGTGATTTATGAAAGGATATTGATAAAAGAATTTTACATGAATAAAGAAGATTCTTTGGCAGTTTAATATCTGGGGTTTACCCATGATGATCCTTTTGCACTCTTTTGAGACATAGAGATTAAGATTTCTTGGGGTTTGGCGAGAATTTCATTGCATCAACCTTCAACTTGGTGATGTTCTAATTTTTTCTAGAAGGACACCTCACATACTCCTTCAACTTGGAGATGATACGAGTTTTCTTTGGTCTCAAGAATTGAATTGATGATATTATCTCTTTGATTAAAATCTCTTAATGATAGCATTGATCAAATCTTTTAGGGATTGATGGGAGGTTCATCGCATCAGCCTTCAACTTGACGATGATTTAAACTTTCTCTAGAAGGACACGCCACATGCTCCTTCAACTTGAAGATGATCCGAGTCTCCTTTGGCCCCGGGGGTCTAACTCATCCACCAGTCTTCAACTTAACGATAATTGAGAGATTCCTTTTGCAGATAGTTAATTATAGCTTGAACGATTGAGGAGATTAAGTGGATTATTTTTATCACCCAGGATATTTTTGCTACCTTATTGCCAGAAGAATGGTCTTTGAAAATGTGACATAGCTGTGATTAATATCAACTCACTTATGGCTTTTCAGCATCATTGGATTTTCCTTTACCGGTCATATCGAGGAGTTTTCTTCATCCTTTTGATTGACCAACAGAAAAGCTTGAATTTTGAGTCTTTCTTTGCAAGAGCTTTGTCCTTTTAGAAGGAATACCGAAAGTAATATGAGGTAAAATTTTTGTGCAATAAAAGTTTGAGATCAACAATTATTTTTTACAGCAAATTGGCAAAATATTCTTGAAATCCTTGGTGAAAGGAAGTGCTTGATATCTGATTGACATATCTGTGACTAGATTCTCCTCTCCTTTCCCCAAAAGAGAGAGACTCAAGTCTGACACTTACTTGAATGGGTAATAAAAGATACTTCTCTCTTCCCTGAAGAAGAGGTGTTTGCAAAACAAAACTTTTGAAGAGAAATTAAGTTTTTGTCAAAACTCCATAACTTTAGGCTTCTCTTATGGAAAGGTGGACGATTAGATAAGGTCGATAAATTGTCATACAGGAATGAGTCCATCACACTCTCCTTAGAAAAAGGGTTCTCGATGGCGGGGGTGACCTAAAAAAAGACATTGAGGGGCCACAAAGAAAATGAGCTTCTGTCGAAACTCTCCCTGGAAATAGGGTTTCTTGTGTGACAATAAAGATTGTTTTGCAAACTGTCCATGAATAAACGAGTCCCTTCAAACTCTTCCTAGAAAAGGGTTCTTGCGAATGAAGAATTGATTGCATGCAAAAGGAATGAGCTCTCTTAAACTCACCCTGTAAGAAAAGGTCTCTCGCAAGAAAGATTATTGATAATTGATAAAGAGTCAATTGGCAAATGATTTTGACACGAGGGTCGAATCTTGAAAGACCATGATTGAAAAATGTGACTCGTAGGTTAGCAAATGATAGACTTTGATAATATTTATGACCTGAAGGTTTGCTTGATAAAATTGGTTGACCTGGAGGTTCGCTTGATAAAAATTGATTAACCCGGAGGTTTGAAAATTGGCATTGAGCATGAATATTGATGCTAAACCAGTATAAGAACTAGATCTGAAAGAGTAACCAGTACAAGCACTGGATTTGAAAGAATAACCAGTACGAGTACTAGATTTCAATAAGATACCAGTACAAGCACTGGATTTGGAAAATCAACAAGCACGAGCACTAGTTTTTGATAAAAAGCACTAGCACGAGCATTGGGTTTTGAAAAAGCACCAGTACGAGCACTAGATTTTGAAAAATCAACCAGTACGAGCACTAGTTTTTGTTAAAAAGCACCAGCACTGGGTTTTGAAAAAGCACTAGTATGAGCACTGGATTTTGAAAAATCAACCAATACGAGCACTAGTTTTTTATAAAAAGCACCAACATGAGCACTGGGTTTTGAAAAAGCACCAGTACGAGCACTGGATTTTGAAAAAGCAACCAGTATGAGCAGTAGTTTTTTATAAAAATCACCATCATGAGCACTGGGTTTTGAAAATGTACCAGTACGAGCACTGGATTTTGAAAAATCAACCAGTACGAGCATTGGTTTTTTATAAAAAGCACCAACACGAGCATTGGGTTTTGAAAAAGCACCAGTACGAGCATTGAATTTTAAAAAATCAACCAGTATGAGCACTAGTTTTTTATAAAAAGCACCAGCACGAGCACTAGGTTTTGAAAAAAGCACTAGTACAAGCACTGGATTTTGAAAAATCAACCAGTATGAGCACTAGTTTTTTATAAAAATAACAGTACTGGATTTGGAAAGAGGTTGGCACTTTGAAGATATTTGATGATTGTGATGCGAATTTTCAACTTCACCTTCACTAGGGATTGTCACAAATGACAGTCGGGTCTCAGGATTTGTCTCTTATCCTAAATGGGTAGCAAATCGATGCAAAATTATGTGAATCGATGTAAAATGAGGCGAATCGATACAAATTGATGATAAAAGACAATGCTTGATAATGAAAGAATTTGCTTGATCCTGCCTACATACAGGATATTTGAAATAAAAGACAAGTTTTTATAACAAAAGATGCCCCTGTATAGCATGAGAGGAGAATATTAGATGAAAGAATAATTGATCAATATTGAAGGAAGCCCCTTGAAGAATGCAAAAGACAGAACAGTCGCTCTAAGCATAGAATTTCTTCAGATGCAGGGCATTGATGGGATCAAGCAATTCCACCCCATCTGCATTGATAAGACGATATGAGTTACGTGGTAACACTTCCTTGACCACGTAGGGACCTTCCCAATTCGGTGACTATTTGCCACGCGAACAGTGCCTGAGATGAGCCATTGATATGAGGACTAGATCGTTAACTCAAAATCTTCTTTCTATAACTGACTTGGCATATTGCCTGGCTATCCTCTAACGATAAGATTGAGCATGCTCTGCTGCTTTGAGTCTTCTCTCATCGAGTAGATCAAGTTGTACCAACCTCTGTTGTTGATATTGATTGAGTGATAGATCTAGAAGCGATGCAAACTTGAAAGCGGGGTTCTGAACATGAAGAGGTAGTACCACCTTGGTTCCATAAACGAGCTCTGATGGAGTAGCATTGGTTGGGGTTTGAATGGTGGTTCGATACGCCTAGAGTGCATCATGGATTTTCTCGTGCCAATCATGACCCGTCTCAACGGTCATTTCTAAGATGCGAATCGAGATTTTATTAGTGGCCTCTGCGTAACTATTCCCTTGAGGGTAATAGGGAGCTGAAAAATGATGAATCCTGAATTTTGAACAAAAGATCTTCATTCTCTCATTCTTGAAATGACTTCATTGTTGTTGCATTTTCTATGAAAAATGTCAGGCACCCAGGCTTTTGGCCACGACGCAGGCTCCTTTTCTACCCATGTGTCAAGCCTATTTCGTACTTCATAATACAAACTATCATTGAGTACATAATTTTTCTTCCTTTATTTTTCTATTGTGTTCCAACACTATCGGATGTTGTGGGTATGGCCCCTTCGAGTCGGTATTCTCAGTAGTCATATTAAACAAATTTAGAATTTTCAATAGTAACAAAATAAAGATTATAGATAGGGGCGTAGGCTATTAACAAACATTGCAAAAAACAAACATAATAGCCTATAAAAAAAATTGAACCATTAAGGAAACAACCAAAAGAAATGGTGTTGCCTAATCATGTTTATAATACAAGATACACAACATATAATCACACGAACACTCACACACAAATGATTTAATCAAAGAAAAAAATAGAATATGTAAAGATAACTAAAAAACTATGCAATTTTTACACAACATAACTAACTCATGCCTAAAAACATTTTGATTTAAGCCATTGTTTAAAAAAAATAACAGGTTCAGCCGTTAAAGATGTGCCTACCGAAAAACTCATTATCAATGATTTTTCGCTGATGAAGTGTCTTTTATGATTTGCCAGAAATAGTCACCAAAATTATTGTCAGGGGGAAGCATGTTGGGGACCACTTGTTGGGGACTATAAAAAAAACCCTAGTTTATGTGAAAATGGCCCTAGTGTGTGACAATCGATTTTTATACGAAGAAAATTTGCATTTAATGCTTGTATAAAAAATCACAAACAAGCATATCCGCAATGATATGATTTGCGAAGTTAGTACCTAATTTGCAGACTTCTTAAGGATCGTAGGAAGTTTGTACTATATCCCACGAAGTTCATGTGTTATATATATATATATATATATATATATATATATATATATATATATATATATATATAGAGAGAGAGAGAGAGAGAGAGAACTGAACATATTAGGCCCACTTTTCTCGTTATGCCTCATGGTTTGAAGTGTTTTATAATAGATTTAAACTGCTAGATGTATTTAGCATGCTCGATTTAATGGAAATCGACTCTAGGATCATATTTTTTTGACAAAAAAAAGTATTTTTATGAGCCAGGAAAAATTGATACCTTCATAGCCATTGATTTTGGATCATCAGAAAAAACTGTATATAGGCCAGATTTTTGTGATCCAAAAACCTCTTCTCACTAAACAAAACCTATAGTTCACATCTATGGTGTTAAATGTGAAAAAAAATACCAAACGATTTTGAGGGGGCAAAACGAGAAAGTGGGATGGACCTATAGATCACACACACACACACACACACACACACACACACACACACACACACATATATATATATATATATATAGATAGATAGATAGATAGATAGATAGATAGATTATGCTACTGCTCGGGGAGCACCTACTCCCACATACTAGAAATCATGGTTGTAGGTTGTATCTTCTCAATTAAACCTTATGAATGTACTCAAAATAGTTTATTTGATGGGAATCATGCTTTGGATCATGTTTTTTTAACATAAATGTAGGATTTTTTAAGTCATAAAATTTTGATATTTTGTGAGCCATTGATTTTTAAAGGTCTTAAAAAACATACATATATGCTATAATCACATGATCTAAAACTTGTTTTCTACTAAATAATGCTTATAGATCATATCTATAGGGTTTGATCAGCTAAAAAAGTTTAAGAAATTTGACAATCTAAAGCTTCTATTAGGTGGGAGTAGGTACTGGGAGCACTGAATCATTACTATATATATATATATATATAAGTTTAGTACAATATTTGCGATGTTATTATATATTAACATGAGGTTCACACTATATCTCATGAAATTCATGTTATATATGTGAATTTAGTATAATATTTGCGATGTTACAAAGTTTCAGTTTAACAGAAAGTTCACAAATATAGTTATGTGAACTTCGTGAGGTCTGCAAAAAAATGTGAATCTACATTTAAAGAAGTGTTTGTGATAGTCGACGAACGAACTGATATATCGCGTGAAAACCTCTGTGTGAAGGTTAAAACGTTTTTTTTTTAAGCAAACATTTGTAATTTTGGACATCGGGCAGATTTTTTAAAATTGTAGGGTTTTTTTTAAAAAACACGTCATTTTTGTCATACAGTACAGTCATTTTTCGATCTTTATATCTCTCCTCACCCAACCTAACAACCCGGGCCCGTGAACAACCTAACCAAGCTCAGGCCAGATCGGTCAAAAGCTTGGCTTAGGTTACTCCTACACAAGACAAAACACAAAGGTAACGAGAAAAAGTAATGCAATTCTTCGCTTCTATTACTCCTATAAAAATTTTGGTATCACTAGAAAAGACCAGTGTGAGAAGAACTCTCCGCACCGAGAACCTCTACTAAGGATACGGTGTCTCACAAGAGCATCCGAAAGTTAAACTTCAACTACGACAGTGCTTAAATTAATTAATAAAAAAAACTTGGAGATTTTTAATGGAAAACTCCTGCAACTGCAAGCAAGGTAGCAATGGTGCTGTCAAGACTTCATTCTCAATTTCATGTCCATTTCCATGAACCGGTTCCCAGTATATTGTAATTTCTTATTCATACCTCTAATGAATTTCCTTGTGGGAAGTCATTGTCATCTCCTTTTGATCAAATCAACACTCAGTTAAACAGGCTTATGTAGCAAGGACGCACACAGATCTTGGATAAGATTTTGGGCATGGGGTCATGTTTATGTGTTTGTCACATACAAAAGGTCTAAACTCTAGATTAATTATTAAGAAAACCGCAAAAAATAAACATGAAAAAAAAAGAGAAATATGTCATACCATGCCAAGTGTACGTCACTGTATTTTGGCGTGTCCAGGTCAACTATTTTAATGTGTCCCAGTATCATGAAAAGTCAATACAGTGAAAGCAATAGAAGAGCTTCCACAATCAATCACAAATTGCAACGTTATTGCGAAGCGTTCAACAATTTTGTGGCTAATCATTTCTAACTAACCGACTGATGGCTCTTTTAAGAAACAGTGATTTTTTTTTCGACAGAGAAAGCTGGGGTTAGGCAAACCCCTACCAGTTATACAACCGTACCATTTGGGCTTTGAACTTGCAACGCCCCCAACACAAGGTGACGTGCACTACCTGCTCCTGCCAGACAAGCGGCGCCCCCCGGTTGGTGAAACATGAATTTACTCATAGCAAAATACTACGGATATTCTACAATTATACAAGAATCAAATATTTCCAGCTGCCTGAACTGTCTTCTTCTTGGCCAAATTCTTTTGAGGACCCTTATCTAATCAAGAAACCTATTGTAGGCAATTAGATTTTATTATAAATAAAAAAATTATCCAGAATACTTACAATAGACAGTCATATATGGACCCTATGAGAATCATAGAAATTAAGGATTTCTTATGGATTCATCATTTTTGAGTAAATAATTACAAACTTGAGTCTTATATATAGGGGCACAGAGTAACCTTCTTTATCCACGAGAAATCAAAATCAGGAACAAGCAGAAGAGGCCCTTTTACATACTCCTGCCAATAATCAGTGTAAACGGATTCTAGAACCAGCAACATTGTCCAGCTTGAGCATCATGTGAAACTAGTCATGCTTAAAAAAGATGAATTCTCAAAATATATCATGATATGATAAAAAAAAAAAGGGTTTGGGGGGGGGGGGAGGGGTCGGTTGTATAACCAATAACCAAGATTGCCTCCGTCTAGACAGAAGGGAAATACTTGTTAAGGTTGTAAGGAAGCGAGTAAAACTCCTCACTCCGTGCATCATCCTTAAATGACCTGAATTTTTCCCACCAATGCCAACCCCTATCTCTCCTTGTGGCGCTATCCTTCTGGTGCAACGAGCAGTCCAAGAAATAAGCAGCAATACCCCCCACAGTTGCCGGTGATGAGAAAATCACGTTTATCATGTCATTAAACTGCAAGAAAGTGAGTGAATAAAGCCAGTGCTGATTTAACTGAAACAGATTGCAAATTAAGTGTAGAATAAAAGGTAAGGCTCTGATGAAAACTCCATACCCATCTTGCATGCGTGTGAACCGGACCATAGCCAGCAACTGAAGTATACTCGTTGAAGTACTGGGGCACTGATAATCCCATGAACAATGAGAAGCCTAAAATAAATTTTGTCCTAAAACTGTTGAGGTGACAGAACTGAAGGAAGCCTAGACCCGCAGAAGCTGCTCCCATGTTATAGTAAAGTCAGCCACATAGCATAAAACATGGAATAAAAGTAATTACATGAAAGAAAAAGGAGAATTGGGCGATCAGTCTTTTATTATGGTACTTAAAGAGAAACATGCACATGTTTCTGCATGCATGAATATATGGGCAGGTGTTCATGTACACTTTGCTCATATTTAGCAAGTCAGAAACAAATAGCATTACTGGTAAAAAATAATAAATCTTCCATTAATAAAAACTGTTTACATAATAATTCATCTGTTAATTGACTCTACTTCTATATAAAGTGTCTGAAGACTTGCCAGGTCGACCCAGCGACTCTGTTGACTCGGCCTGTATCAGCCTCTCACCGGGTTAACCCAGTGAATGACCTAGACTGGGTTAACCCAGTTAGAGGCCCCATGCTCTGTTTAGTAAGGATCGGGTTTTGGATCGCCAGGATACAATGTGTGTACAGGTTTTTCCAGCAATGCAAACCTCAACCGTGAATGCCCCAAAATTTCCCACTTAAAAAAACACAATCCAAGGGTTTTAAGATTCCCACTAAAATGACCATGTTGAACACGTCTATGAGGTTAGATTGAGTCAAAGTGACTTGCATCGTGAGGTCCCCAACTAGATTGGATGTACAATGGATTGTAACAGACATTATATATATATATATAGAGAGAGAGAGGTGCACACACAAGCACATATTATATATTCTACATATAATCATTATATATATAAAGAAAGAAAGTTCTCCCACTCTTATGTATATAAAGAAAGAAAGTTCTCTAAAAACAACACTTACCCATATATGCAAAGAAGATGCAGTATAGTGCTGCAAAAATAGGCAAGGGAATAGAAGCAAAAAGTGCTCCAAATTTTCCTGCCACCAGAGCAAACAAAAAAAAATTTAAATAGGCAAAATAACGTTCCTTTGACAACCTGTAGTAACTTACCAAGAACTGAAAAGAACAGCATAAATCCAGCTGATATTTGAACTACTCTTCTGCTCCCAACACGTGTCATTCCCAATAAGCCAGCATTCTCACTGTGGACATTCACTATTTATCAAGCTTTTCACAATTAAAATAAGCAAGTTTTCCTAAGAGCTGCCATATCTTACACTGATACTGTTGATCCATTTGCCGTGCCAAACATTCCATCCAGTAAAATACCTACTCCCTGTATTAAGGTAACTTCTAAATTAAAGCAGGCACCAAGGAGGAAAGACATGAGAACAAGTGCTAAATGAATGACTTATTACCAGCCAGGAAACTCCACGACCAAACACAGAAGGTGGTACAGGAGTCGCACTCGCATACCTTGAAACAGCAATAAAGGTGCCTGTGGACTAAAGAAAAATAGACCCAAAATTTTTAGTAAACTTGTATATATAAAAGAAACAATCAGTTTTGCCAAGTGAATTATCAAGGAATGATGCACTCCTCAAAATTCAATTACAACAAATTTCCATATATCTAGAATAGTTTCATTCTTCCCATATTTCTAAAACAATCTCCAACCCTGGCCAAGAATCACTTGATTTCTATTAGGTGCATCATTTTGCAGCTGGTAAAATTCAAAGTTGAAAAAAGATGAAATTATTCAGGTACAAAAAGAACACCATCTGCAGCATGTACGATTAGCAGAAACAAAACCCACTCGTCACATGCTTACACCAAGTAAATGGTAGCATTAATGACTAGCATAGCTGACAGGATGCTAGAAACTTTATACGCTTACTTTTCAGTTTTTGATGTATAGTGTGATGTTTGGAACAGTATGACATATTTTTATAAAATTCTCTTCCCAAATCCAATCAAACAAGTGAATGAATTTTTCCAAGCCATATTTCAAGGAACACATAACCCAGTGATTCATAGAATTTTTTAACTTAACTTTGATAAGAAATAAAGTTATTGTAATTGGCATGAGTTCAACAAAAGAATCACAGTTAAAAACAAAAAACAAAAAGAGCAGAAAACCAACCTCAATGAGGGCTGCAAATGAAGCAGCCATCATAGCAAAAACTTCACCAGCATCAAAAGTTGGTTGGCCCCATTGAAATGGATATGGAACTTTTATCCTATACAATGATGAAAAATGCCAGCAAAGCTCAAAGGATGAGAGTTAGGAATAACTAATAATATTTTTCATTTTCATCAATAAGAGTGGTGCAAGGGAGCCAATCATGAAAATCGACAACATGAATTTGAATTATAGAATTGAAATCACGTTGAGTCCCTTCAAAGACCAGTTATCAACAAGATACACAAGCAGCCCATATGACTAACTGTGAAAAACTAATAGGAATCAGCTTCTAAACTCATAGTGACCCCGTAGTCTTCATATAGTAGCATCTGCATGTACTGGAGTAAGCAAATAGTCAACTATAAAAGTAGATATTAGTTTAAATGAATACATTGAGGTTTTCTGCTATGGAGAACATGATCCCCAAAGAAAAGAAACGGCAAACACTAGTGAGCCACCCAAGCATAACTATCACAGCTCAATCCCTATCAAGTTCTAATCTCATATGAAGTCAAAACCATTATCAAATTCCATAAGTAATGCAGTAAATAGATGCTACAGAGGCATAAACCAGTGGTCACTCAGGCTGCAGCCAAACCCAAGTTTCTATTATGCAAGCTAAATGATGAGAGCGTATGAAATATTTTAGTTCTTGATAAAGGGAGAAAATTCAGAAAAATAAATTAAAAGTAAAGCTTAATATAATATTAAACATAAACTTGGCCATAATAAACAGTGAAGACTGTATAAAGTAAATCTCTAACTGGTTGAAAAAGAAGCTTAGTGATAAACAGTAAGGAATAGATGTGGGAGAAGTAACCATCGGATCACTGGACTTAATACAATATAGAAATGTAATATAGAAGAATGGTTTACCAGGGAGAACCATGGATAAGTCCAGCACGATCGGTACGGCAGTTGTATTGAGTGCGGGCAGGTCTATGCCGATATGCACCAGAGACTGTTAAAATATGAGCATAAAGCCAAACAATCGCAATAGAAAGTACAACAGCAAAACGACTCATAATTCCCTTCCTTCCTCCAATATGAGGGATATACTGCAAGGAAGTTCAGGAAAATTTGGATTATTGACATGATACCATTCAACCTCGCTAACAAGTGAAAAGTCAGCTCTTTCACAAATATGTTTAATCCATAATGATCAAAATCAGAAAAATAAAAGGGCACAGTTAGGTCATACAAATAGCATTACCTGGGTAAAGACAATCAATAAGATTATCTCTGGAAGTCCAATTTCAATACACTTTGCAACCTGTAAACCAGTTACTTGTTAGAAAGAACGATTTCTGTGTTAATCTAAAAGAACTAAAACAGAAGGAATATCCTCAACACTATGCAAAAAATTCTAAATTGAAATTTATCAATTAGGAATGCAGGAGAAAGACAGTCATTCTAATGTTTTGTTTAAGCACAATAAATCAAGAAAATCTTCATCATTTACATCACTCAACAGTTATACTGACCCCAGGAAAACCCAGGCTAGAAAGCCCAAGCCCAGTAAGAGTAACAAGTGGCACAGCTGAAAGAGGGCTAAGAAACCTACAAACAACAGTTAACATCAAATTATCAAAAGTATGGTTAAGACACACACTTATAAATCCAGTGAATGTTTATTATGTTAACTAATGAACCAACCTCATCACAATGCTCCAAAGCCCAGTAATTCCCAGAATTATCTGAAAACTCGAGGCTGCAATAAGTGCCCCTTGAATTGCTCTCATGGTCCTATAAAACCTCTAATAATCAACACCATAAAAATTTCTCAGTACCCAATACGTATATCAAATTTGATGTAACGAACACGATAATTTAATAAATTAAAAAAAAAATCCACAGCATATAGAAAAATTACCTCATCTGGCTCAATGATATAGCTGTATCGACGAGCAAGGATAATTGAAATTGTAGGGAGAATAAATGTGTAAGATCCACCAATAACCGCAGGCAGCCGGGTCCCGAAGAAGGACTGAAGTAAAGTGTTCAACCCAGCTACGAACAGCAAGGTTTGAATCACTTGGGCCTTCTCATACTTTGCAAATCAAATAGTATAGTGAAGTTCAGATAAGTAAAGAAAAACAATCAGATGACGGGAATCATGAGATCAAGGAGAAGTAGAGTCTCTTGCTTTTTCCTTACATTGCCACCTCCCATTTGAGGAACCAAAATTGAGGGTATTAGAACCGTCGTGCCAAGCATCACCAGGTAATGCTGAAAACCCTGAAAGATGGCCTCATCTGTGCAGTAGAATCCACAGGATCAGATTATTTTCTAATTTGGCAAAAGAACAAGATGCAGTTCTTAGTTGTTCCATCATTATATCAAACCAATTAAGGGTAATTTGACAGTATGGAGACTTAGTGGCAGTGAAAATCTTTTAAAACAAAAAGGTAAGAAGAACACCACAGCGGGATAGAATCAATCTATCACGAGAATTTCCCTAATTTCAACTGGAAATAGAATATCCGAGATTAGAGAAAAAAATGTTGAACCCAAAGAAAGAACCACAAAAAGAAAAGGAAAAATAGGAAAAAGGAAACAGAGTGCAAACACAGAAAGCACACAAAGTAGACTGCAGAATTTACAAATGATTTTGAAATATACCGAAAGATATATATATATATATATATATATATATATATATATATATATATATAGAGAGAGAGAGAGAGAGAGAGACATGCACAAATTATACTGCAGAAACATTTTGAAATATACGCAAGTCGTGCTTGGACTACCATAATCTGAAATGTCTATAATCATCAAAAATACAATAAATAAATAAAAGGAACGATGAAGACAACAAAAATAAAAGAAACCATTAAAAAGACGTTCAGATTTCCACCCAAGTATCAAAACTTTCCAAAAAACCAAACGAGAAGGTCAACAGAAGGGAGATCCTAAACCATGCAAATGGTTCTGAAAAAAGAGCAGATATTGTAAAGGAGGCCAATCAAAAGAAGACAGAAACACGAGAAGATGGAGAGGAACGGCACCTTTAGATTTCAAGAGAGAGAGAGAGAAGGCTTACGCCAAGGGGGAGGACTAGTGATGCAGTATTCGATTCCGGGGAGTTGCTCCCTCACCGGATGAGGTACGAACTCGTCCTGTTTTGCTGGCCCCGTCATCTTCTCCGGCGACTAAACCGCCCACCACCAACCTCTGCTTCTCCTCCTCCTAACACCAATATGGAGAGCGAGCGCTCAGAGAGAGAGAGGGAGAGGGAGAGACGATGGCGACAGGGGAAGAAGTTTGAGGGGCGTGGAGAAATATAATGAGTGAGATGATGACCAACTGACCAAGAGCATCAGCAGTTGGTGCTCTCTCTCTCTCTCGTTACGTCTATTTTGTCTGCATCGAGAGTATGATTTTTTTTTTCGTCCATGTAAAGTTAAACTAAAAAAGAAATGGCAAATTAACTATAATACCCTTAATATTTTGAAAGTTGTTATCACATCGCGCATGCCAGACCATCCCGGCCATTTCCTTGTCGAACGGCCTCAATTAATTTTTTATTATTATTTTATTTTTATGATATTCAGTTATTTCAGGGCCAGCTACTGCCCGGGAAATGGTTGGGTGGTGCCACCAGTGGCAGGTCGAGAGTCCTTTTTTTTTTAAGGTATTAGTGACCTAAATAGTTTAACAAATTAGATTTTGGCAAACCGTTTGCCAAACACCAAGTAGAGTTAAAACCTGTGTGACTAGCCTTCACAATATAGTGGCCTTGTTTCCTGTTAAGGGTTGGGGGTGAGATCAGCTTAAGGCATCCACATAATCATTTTGAAAAAATGTGTAGCGTTCAAGTATTGACAGGTTTGGGCATTTTTGGTTGAGTCTCATGAGATTTGGACTTTCATGCAAACGAGAGAATGAATTTCATTGATATTGACTATCAAACATCAAAAAATAAGTACTAGAAAATGAACTCTCATTTAAATGAGAGTCAAAATAGCAAAGAGTCTTGTGTGATTCTGATTCATATGACCAAATAGACTTCCACTTGGAATCACATGTGACCCAGCAAACAAATCTTTGTATAGAGGTAAAGAGCACTCTTTGAGTTTTAGACTGTCAAAATAGGGTTACGGTTAATGTGGTACCTCTCGACTTGTAACAAGATGTTAAAACTAAAGCAGTAGTTTTTTTTTTTATGAAAAAAAAAATTAATTGCGTTGTTCATTTTTTCCAACTCAGTCTCTTTATATTTGGCTCGGAATTTCTTTAGATACTTATTCAAAAGCTTTACAGAGAGAAATCAATTACCTTAGCAGGAATAGAAGAGAGGGTCCACATTAATGGCCTGTTTGATACACATTATGTGTAAAGTTCATTTTCTCCTTTGACTAGAGAGTACGTTAAGCAACAACCTCATAGATCATTTTTTGTTTTAACGTTACTGTGTCTTTTAAGCACGTAAAATACGTATATAGTATGTACTCCTCGGTGGGTAGGAAATCTTCATGGGTTTTACCAACCGAATGCCTGCCAATGTACAGTGGACGAAGGGTTTTTTTTTCTTATTAATTAATTAATTAAAAAAAAAACAATATATTATGCTTAGATGTTTAGTTGTTCAGTCGGCCCGCAAAAGGGAGAGAAATCCCCCATATTGCGTGTCCTAGGGGCAATTACGTCAATTATTGGAGAAACTGGCTATATTACTAGGGGTTGGCAGAAAAAAGAAGGTATTAATTAACTATTAAATTTGAATAATTGGGCGGTTTCACAGCTTCGTTGTTGGATTCCAGCACCATTCATTGACGGTTTTACCCTTTGCTTACCAATGACAAGAGACACAAGCGTGTTGCTAAAGCTTAGCTTTCTAAATGACCCCGGTTAACAGAAAATATTACCAATAAAATCCTTCGGTTTTTTGGATCTTCAAACGAGTGGTTAAGAGGTTGGTCCGAATCCAACTAGCCCTATATGCTAGCTGGATTGGGAGTTGCTTTTTCAGCTCCCAGTACTGTCCAATGTTGGGCTGGAAGATGAGCTGCTCATGGTTCGGTTTGTATTCAGCTTGTAAATAGCGAGTGCTCATCTTGTATGTACAGGCTGGTTAGCTAGTAATAAATAGATTTTATATCGTTGATGTTTGCAGTGTTTCTTTTTGCAAGCAGTAAATTTACAAGTCAAACCCTTTTACTTACAGCCTTTCAATTAACTGTATTTATTTTGTATAAACCAGCCAGTTTAAGTTTCGTTAAGTAGGTTTAAAGCTTAAATTATATTATTTTTATTTTTAAAATTATATTATTTTCATAAAGGAAGCGTGAGCTCAGCTCGTTTCACTCAAACTCAACATGAGTTCAAGCTTGTCTCAAATTGCACATGAACAAGCCAAGCTTGAACACCATGGCATTTTCTACTCATTTGCCAGCCTAGTCCAGTGTCAGCAAGAACGCCTCGTACGGTCCTGGTTTTCATCTAGTTCAGTAAACCCAGATACCCCTTTTTGCCAATTCAAAGTTGGAAGTGATCCACACTATCCGGTATCGCAAATTCTGTGGCACTTCAGCAATTTTATTTTGGAATACTGGCGTAAAGATTATTTTTGAAAGTAACCCCCAACATTGCTTCTAGTTAAGACAAGGATCCGTGTAAACCTATGGTTTCTTGGATCACTAATCTCCATCTTAAATGACGTGAGACGTTCACGTTTCCCATCTTTCATTTTTTTTTTTGGAAGAACTTCATTTGGGGCCTAACCTCTTGCCCCTAATTCCAAAAATGAACCTATTTTGCTCAAATTTCAGATATGGCCATACTTTTCCTAAAAAATAGTCAAAGAGCGACATCCATCATTTTGCATAAAGTGATTCTTTTTTCAGAAATTGATAATACTATTCTATAAAAATGACATGTTTCCTTGAAAACCCCATGCTAATTTTCATTCGTTGACCAAAACCGTAAATAGCCAACTTTGTTAGGACCTTTTTACCCTTTGCATAGTCGAAACTAACGAAGTTTGTGTGATATATCGCTTAGCTTGTCCCACTTAAAAGGAGGTCCGCAAAAAAAAAAATTCAAGCCACATGAAGTGCACAAAAAATTATATTATTTATGTTGTCTTCTCTGTTAATCATAAAATCGCAAATATCTTAGTAAAATCATATATTTTATATCAAAGTCATGAGAAATCGTGTGAACTTCCTTTATTATAATGCTCCAAAATTTTAACCCGAAAATATAACAAATCATTTTTTTAAATGAATAATGCAAGGTCTTATCGATCGTAATGTTTCAACTGGACTAATCACTAGGAGGTCCGCCTCAGTGCGAGCATATATTAGCCTACTAGAACTAAGTTCGTGAATGAGAACAAAAAACAAGAACCCTTTATATAAATATATTTTTAAAATACAACGAAAATATATTTTTTGGTTCCGGTTAGAATTTTGGGCAAGTTATAGGTATTTCAACTCAGCATGGTATTGGATCCATTCTCTATATAGAACTTGGGTTAGGTTCAAATCGTGAATCGGTTCTAACTCAGAAATCTGAATCCAATATGTAAAAGAGTCAATACAATTCATAAGCCAATTAAATCATTCATCAATTAAATTGTTTATAAATATTTGTCAAAACAAATCAACAAGTCTTTATATTCAAAACAAATCTTGGATCTAAAATAGTTGGTTTTTGGCACCACTCGTAGCATCTCCCCATCACTCCAGCTCATCTACTCATTACCTGAATGGTTATGATATAGGGGTCAAACTGATCGAGTCTTGGTAGAAACAGATAATAATGAATGCATGTACAAAACCAAACATATACGAAAACATATATATTTTTTAGAACATGTGCAATGCAACATTATATCATAACGTATTTCAATGGACAACTATAACAATTACATTCATGCATTCAACACAAGATTATCAAAAAATGAACATACTCATTTCGAATGCATTATTTCTCTTGCTTACCCTCTTGCGAGTACTCGCAGGCCATTGTTGTCAAGTCAGAGGAAATCACTCGAGGTTTTATTATGCTATGTATTTTAATTACCTAAGTGACTTACTAAAACAAATCCACTGAGAGTGGTTCGTGACCGACAGAGATCCCCCCAATGGCCATTAAAAACTAGGATGCATCCTAAACTTCTACATAAAACATGAACATACCTCTCTAAGATACATTGATAGTCCAACCCCCTAACTCCGAGGACTAGGGACCAAATAAGTCTTTCTTGCTCGAAACATATAACGGTGTAATGGTGTTTTGTACCACCTACCCTCTCCAAGGTAAGCCCGAGTCTAAATGAGTTATTGAGTGTTTTTATTAAAAATAAAAGTTCATTGCATTTTATCACATGTGTCATATATCATTCAGTACTCCACGACCCAATAACCAAAGTACCCTTCTAAGCTAGCTTTCCATATTGCTTTTATGGCATGAGCATCATTGTAAAAGTTGTAAAATTTGAATATTATTAATAAATAAATAATTCATCTTTATCTTTGAGTTAAAATTATGTTTATATCGTTTAAATCTCATTTATTAGTGTTTAAATGCTCAATTACTCATTTTTGGCTAACAAGGGTAAAATTGGTATTTTTAAACTATTTCAGATATTTAACAATCAATTATATTACTTTTGATCAAAAATAGGTTTTTAAGAGTTTTGTAAAATATTGGTGTGATGTCATTGAATTTTGGAAATTATTAGATGAATTTAACAAGTTAAAAATATTATTTTTTAACTAAGGGGCATTTTGGTTATTTTAATCAAAAGTACTACTTAAAATATTTAATCTATGTTTTGCAGTAACTAAATTTGGTGAGATAGAGATGTTGGTGTATGCAATGTTTTCTGCTCAACAGTTAATATTTATTGGTGGTTCACCCTATCTTTCTGAATTTTTTGAGATTTCATATTTTAAGAGCTTTTGGCATTTTCGACCGAGCACCAAGTGTTTGGTGCATTGTTGCTTGAGCGGTCTTTGCAGATTTTAAAATTTCTCAGTCTTTTAGGTTTCGATTTGTTGTTCTTCACATTATTAAAGTAAGTTTCCTTAACTGAACGTGTAGAGATCATGTTTAGGCACTAATTGCGTAAGCATGATGTGCTAAATACTTCACTAAATTATAAATACAAGTTATGTGCACACACCACACATAGTTATGGATATTTAGGGGTGTTATGGTTGCCTATATGTTTAACTTATTTGAGTATAAGGTATATTAAAAATGTGATACTTGCGCTAAGTATCAAGACAACTATAAGCCAATGTGCATTTAATGCAATACAATGCAAAATACAAATCAGGTAAATGCCCGTGGTAAGTACGTGGTGCAAAAACATCATGTAATAAATTTATTTTTATTGTATGTAACACTTTCTTGCTTACATACACCACTTAGTTGTTGATATCTAGGATTGTTGTGATTGTAGATCGAAGATCATGCTAAGCATGATTTGAATGTATGGGAATAGAAGTGATTTTCTTATCGTAGTTCGGAGATCATGCTCGTCATGATTTTAGATAGCTGAATATGGAGTGCGTTTGTTGTAGGTACATGTTTGAGAATGTATTTGTGTGAATGAATGTTGCATAAATTGATGTGTTTGACATGACCATATTGAATGCTAGTGTAAAATAATAATTATGTAATCATGCATGAAAACATAAGCGATAAAATCATGTTCATGATAGGATTATGTAAATAGTGTTATGCATGAACTGTTACGTCCTGTGCTCTCATGAATGAACCATGATTTGCGTGAATGCGATTAATATATGTATATATATACGCACCTTCACACTGATTGAAATATTGTTCCCAAAGCACAAAGGTTGTCCATGGTGGTCAGAAGGTGGTGCCCAAATATAAAAGAAACCCCCAAATTGGTCAGTCGGCCAACATTTATCCCAAAAGTAACAAAGAAAAGAGGGAAACAAAGAGAGAAAATAAGGAGGGACTGATAAGGGACTCATCGAAGAGGGGTTTAGGAAGTTAAACCCGCTGCTCTAAGCGAAGTGGCATCAGGATCCAGCTGTGGCCCTAGTATCTGGCTAAAAGAGGGAAACCGGGGGGGTGGTCGTCCAACGAAGAAGAAGAGACAACCCCTATTGTGCCTCCGATAGTGGAGAAACAGGAAGGGGGTGTCATGCAGTTGCTTGGTTGGGTCTGCCCAGGCGACAACAACTCGTCACTTGGCCTCTGGTGGTTGGCACTGAAGAGAGAGGATGGTGGTCGGCCTCTGGTCGACGCCCGAATAGGAGGAAGAAGGAAGTGTAGGGGGAGAAGGGCGTGAAGATGGTGGTGTCGATTGTGCATAGAATGGGGGTTTGGGAGTGAAAAAGGAAGAGAAGAGTGAAGAAGGTCAACAACGTGAAAGAGTTCACTAGCAGCGACAAAGCCGTAAGAAAACCGATCCAAACCGGGTTTTGATATGGGTCCGGTTTGGTCTGGTATTCCCACTCTAAACAAATATTTTAATACGGACCTAAACCTAATTAACTAATACAAATTATTATTATTATTATTATTATATATATATATTAAAGGAATATTTGTTTTAAAACAAAATTATGATTGAAAAATATAATATAATATTTGTTTGATTACATGACACTGTTAAAATGAAATGTTCAGGTCGATTCATTTGGATCTAATCTGTATAGAATTTGGGTCTATTTTAAAATCCCCCAATTATTTTCTAAAATAGTTTCTTATGTTTTATTCTCATTAACTACTTTTCTAAATTTAAATAGTTCAAGGTTTTGGTATTTTCTAAAATAGAAATTTATTGATTAGAGTATTTCTCATAATTTATTTTATGACTAAAATAACCTTCTTAAGCAATTTTTTTCTAAAACCATTAAAATGTGTCTTGTTAAGTTCAAAACATCTAGTTGAGTTGTGACTCACTAAAATAATAAATTTTAATAGTAATTTAAATATTTTAATAAATATTTTGTCTGTAATAATACTTGAAATGACTATTTTACCCTTACTGGTCAGAAAGAATAATTGAGCATGTAAAATACCCAAAATTGACGTTTAAAAGATAGAAACCATATTTCTAACTCATGGATAAAGCTAATCTCTTTATTTATTTTTAATATCAAAATTTACAGGTTTCACATCCTAACCCCCATTAAAGAAATTTTGTCCTCAAATTTTTACTCAGATACAAATAACTGAGAGTACTTTTCTTGCATACCTGCTTCGTGTTCCCATGTATACTCCTAAATATTGTGATACTGCCAAAGGACTTTGACAAAAGGAATGGTCCTAGTTCGCAGAACCTGCTCCTTCCTATCAATATTCTGAATCAGCCTCTCGATAATGGATAGATCCTCCTGAATATCCACATCCTCGTACTGAATGATGTGAGAAGGGTCGTGAACATACTTTGAAAGCATGGATACATGAAATACGTCATGAATCTGTGAGTATTGTGGTGGAAACTCCACATGATAGGCTGCATTGCTGTGAATACCCCAAAATTTCCAAAAAATTATAAAAAAAAATCCTTTTTACCCCTAGCCCCCATTTTCTGAATAATTGAGTCAGTTTTAATCAAAATTCTAGTTTATTCTTCAGATTTTATTGGAATCAAATCCATTTTCTATATCGGACTCAATTTCAGATCTGGATCCAGTATCAAAATCCAAATCTGAGCCTCGTTATCCAATTTTCAAATTGAAATAATAAAAATACCAAAAATAGTTTCTGAATGGCTCATCCGGTATCCGTTTGGATCCGTTGCTCTGTATTTCTCGATTCGAGGTCTAAAACTCAAATATTTCCTCAAAACCCGGATCCAAACCCGTTTTCTGAAGAAATTTTCAAAGATTAACCCCGAATTCTCAGAAAACCCTTCTTTTGTAAATATTTCTAAATTTTTACAAAAATAGTTTAGAAATCCCATAGTTTTAGATTTTTTATGTAAAAAACACAAAAAATATAGAAAATGCAAAGAAAAGAACAAAAAAGAAAAATAGAAAAAGAAAATACAAAAAATAGCCTAAAAAACTCTTTTTGAAAACATTCTCGTAGTTAAAAACCACCTTTTTGAAAAAACCTTGTAAATGAGCCCCCTTTTTGAATTTAAAAAAAAAACAGAGGACTCGATTTGTAAAATCCCAACGACCATCCGTTGTGAGAAGAACCGCAGGAGGGGCGATGGAGGCTATGGCCCTCCACCTTCTCAAACCTTCCTCTCTCTCTCTCTCTCTCTCTCTCTCTCTCTCTCTCTCTCTCTACCCTTCTCGATCTTTGCTTCTTTGCCTATTTAACAAGCCCCTCTGTTCTCTTAAAGGATCATCCATCTTCTACCTCGCCATTTGCTTTTCCCTTCGATCCGTTCTTCACCTCTCCAACATTCTTATTCTTCTTCCCCTTTTCATTTTCTGCATTTCCCTGGTGCCTCCCCTTTGAATGGCCGAAGGTCGATTGTGATCCAG
This sequence comes from Nuphar pumila, assembly GCF_984573655.1. Classification (NCBI taxonomy): domain Eukaryota; kingdom Viridiplantae; phylum Streptophyta; class Magnoliopsida; order Nymphaeales; family Nymphaeaceae; genus Nuphar; species Nuphar pumila. Next base: position 122,963,284 of record NC_143249.1, read on the forward strand.
AAAACCATAGCAATAGAAGGTCTCCATAGCAGAATGAAGAGAAGGCTCTTCTCCATCCTTCAAAACTTTAATAGAACACCGGTAAGTCGCCATCCACCTTCCCTCTGGTTATTTTCCTTCTTGGCAATTTTGTTTAACAGTATCACTTATTTTTCATGATTTTCCTTTTTCTCTTTTCCTCTATTATTTCTGATTTCTTTTTAATTCTCCTGTTCTTGCCCCATTGAAGCATCAGTGGTAGTGTTGGTTTACTTATAGTAAATCAATCTACCTTATTGCAACATTAACGGAATGTCTCGATTCTGACAATTTTGTTATTTTGTTTTCCTTTCTTTTTGTTATGGAGTTTCAGTGGTCCTCTCGTCAACACATTGTAGAGTATGATTTTAATTCACATCATGTTCTGATTTTCTTTTATCATTTATGTTCCTCTTTCATGTCTGGTTTTTCATTTTCTTTTGATATTCGATCACTTACTGGTTTGGGATTCCTTCTCATTCGTTAACTAGGATTTCTTGTTATATTTTGATAACCTGTTGCATTGCATACCGCATTAGGTCGTCATATCCTCTGTTGGTCCTGTGTTTCATCTCATTAACATCGTCTTCTTCACAATATCTGTAGTTGTTTATATCATCACTTGTTCTTTCATTGCATTTTTTTTGTTTCATCTCACCATATTCATCGTGAAAATGCGTTCATCCATTTGCTTCTGTCAATTCATTGTATTAGCCGATTTCATTCATGCATTTCATTTGTTTCGTTTCTCTTATTTCCTTGCATGATTTCTATTTCCCTTTTAACTACCGTTATATTGCATGAGGGTGTTGGTTTGTTGTGATCTTCTCCATTCCCCTTTTAATCAGCATGATTGCATCTGCATCATGCTTTAGTTGTGACACCTCTATTCATTGATCTATTGATGGCACCTCATCATTTATGACAAAGAAAGAGTGCTAGAGTATTGTAATGATACAAAATGCAAAGTATCGTGATGGGTGAGGTCATGCAAGCCATGTGCATGTTGGCATAGGATCAAAATAGGAATCACGTTGTTCAGGTAGGCTGAGCCACATGCTTGAAAGGGCTCAAGCTTGAGGGAGTCATTCACGGAGCCAGTCTTATGACCAGCTTTCCCAGGTTTCAAGAGAGGAGTGTTCCCAAGGGGATTTTAACTTAGGTAAGTCTATATTTATCCATGCTCCCCTTGGAAGAAGCTACTTAAGGGAAGGAGTTGTTCCTACAGTAAGTGAGATTACCCTATTGCATTATTCGAATCTTGGTGCTAGTGGGCAACAACGAGATGAAAGGCATCCAAGTGGTCAATTCACACTTTATCTACCTGCACCAATTCCTAAAGAAATGAATCTTGTTGATACACCTGAAACTAATGACATTCTGCAAAGGCAACAACACCTCACTGAAGAATCTGTGCCATGTGCAGATACGCTTATTTTTATTTTTACTGATGGATCCTTGATTGAAAGAGAGGTGTCTGTTCTTCGCTATGTCAAAAAGTGAAAGACAAGAGTTGTATTTGTTCTAAATAGATCTAATGTCTATGAGAGTCCCACGAGCTTGAGGGGTTGTACTATTTATCGGAGAGAATGCTCGGAAACTGTTGAATACAGGGGATATAACATGGTGTCCTGTTTCTGCACGTTCTGCACTTAAAGCAAAGATTTTAGTAGCTGCTGATGATGGGAAAGTTGATCGGTTAGTCTTATCATGTGATTCTCGTTGAAAAAATAGCAGGTTTGATGAACTTGAAAAATTCTTGTGAAGCTTTGTAGATGGATCCACCAATACTGGATTGGAAAGGATACAACTTAAGCTTGAGACACTAGCTGATATTGCTAGCACATTATTTGCTGCTTACGAAGCAAATACGCTGGAAGAGCGTCAAAAAACCAATGAAGATTTTGTTTCTGCAAAAGAATTAGTCGGCAGTGTGAACAATTATGCACTATTACAGATGGTCCACTTCACACTCCACATATACACAACATCTATTGCACAACTTTTCCAACCATTTGCACTCATATTTACCTATTGTGTCTCAACCCCGAACATCACTTGACGTGCTCACAACATGTCACTTGGTATACTTACACAACACCAACCATTATATGCACCCTGCCACCTTGGCACCCTTATTTCCATTATGTATTTTCATCAGCTATACAACAGTACTTTGCTGTTTTCACCTCACAATACTCCTATGCACCTTAGTCACCTGTGCACATTTCACTACACTATTTGCTGCAAATACATAGCTTCACCCAGTCCTGCACTCTCTCACCCATTCACTATCTTACATCTCTACTATGCCCACTTGATATTGTTGCACCCCTATTCACTTATGCATTACCTATAGGTCCCAACATCTAGTCATGTTAAGTATTGCTGCAAAAGTCACTATTCACCTTCATTTCTCACATTCACAACATTTGTTACTTAGCCCCACCTGCTTCCTTTCCCAGTAGTGTGCATCCTACTACAATCTCATAATATCTTCCATTGTAAATAACTCATGTCTGCACTCATATCCTCCACGTATCATTATATCTAGTTTTCACTATCATTTACAATGATATATCTGTCGTAACACCCAAATATCACCTCACAACACATCTATGCTTATAGCTGCATCTATAATTGCTACATCACATCTCACATTTTGCACTATAACACCATCTATCCCTATGTATTTGCATAACATCCATGACTCCATGTTGCAGCATCATATATTGTTTTTATTTCTGTTTCATTACTTCCTGCACCTTGTCACAAGAGCACATGTTAGGTCATTTCATCATTTGCATGCTGGAAATTTCTGCAGCACCTTTCATACCTCCACTTAGCCCTCTCTGCAATACTCACCCGTCACCATTGCACTTTCACATTACTTGTTGCGGTAACCCACTCCTTCATCCCAACACCTATATCACTTCACTGTTGCACTCAAAGGCTTACTTGCTCACTCTATCTTCACAGTCATCACATAGTTCCCAGCACATTAAGACTTCAACTCCACTCTGCTGCAACTTTGCATACACTAGCAGTTATCTTCAATACCCTGTTTATATGCATTCCCCTACTACCAGTCGCCACCTGCTAACCTTCCCCTTTACACCCGATATTACCCATCACATGCAATCTCTCATTTAGTCTAGATGAAGAATTTTAATTCTGTATATGCACCTTTCATCTAGCTTAGCTATCACCCTCTTAGCTAAAGGCTCATGCATTCTCATGTAGGTCTTCTGATTGGCATTCAGACACTTCATGTATATCTCCAATTTGCTATAAGAGTGAAGGTTTGTAGGTGCATCCTACCAATAGAGTAGGTATAGACATGTGTATTGGGTATAATAGCTTTCATTTACCTTACACTAACACTGTTTTGTAGGAAATAGGTAGAAAATGTTATCTTCTATCTTAGCTCGGGAATGTTAATTTCAATTTCAAGTTTCAGTTCAAAGGTTGTAATAGCTAGGTATTAATGAGAATTTTACATTTTCAGTACTAGATTAGAATGCATGAGCATGTAAAATCCCATAAACCATGTGTTTCATCTTATTTTATCTTATTTCTAAAAAATTCACAAATGGGAACACGAATGACACGTGCATCATTCTAATAAAAGGTAATTAAATCCTAAGCAAATGATTCACATTGATGGCCATAGTCAAAATGTGAACAATGCTTAGGATTTTTATCTTTTCTGGAATAACATTGGATCCACACTGGATCTCTTTCAAAAATCATCATATTTTTTGAATTTTTCTTCTTTTATCAAAGTTTAACTTGAAATTAACTTAAAATATATATCAATGGTCATAGTCAGGATATATTGAAAGTCAATTTCATTTCAAACTCTATAAAGGCGCCAAAATGTGTTTTATTCTTCATCTGAATTTAAATGTAGATTATTTTATAATACATTTTATGACCATAGTCAGGAATGTATTATATCTTCAATCTTATTTCAATTCATTTAAAGAATGAAATATGCTTTTCAATATCCAATTTTCAGAATTCTTTAATTCATTCATCATTTAGGATAGAATTACATCATAGTTTTCAAATTATTTCAAATTTCCTTCAAAAATCCAAGTGATTTTGAGATGATTCTTAAAATATCTTCTTCATTTCTCAAATCAATCTTCAATTCCTAAATCCCAATTCATCTTTCTATTTCATCTTATTTTCAAAAATTCAAACTTCAATATCCCAATTTGGAATTTTCAGATTCATTTCCAAGATTCAAAAGTTCAATTTCAAAATCAATTCAAATCAAATTTGAAAGTTCAAATTTAACTTTGAAGTTCATCTCCTGATCAAGTTTTCTATTCTTAACTTCAAATTCTCAAAATATCCAAGTTCTTTCTGAAATCTTTTGAGTTTCTAAATCTTCAAATCACTTTGAAATTAAGGATCAAAATTCTAAAGATTAGTGCTAAATCCAAATCCATCTTCAAGTTCTATCTGGATCCAATTCCAAATTCTATCTGAATTTCCAAAATCTAGATCTATCTTCAAATCCCATCTAAATTTTCATGGTTCAGATCCATCTTCAGATCTCATCAAGATTTCTCAATATCCAGATCCATCTTCTAATTCCATATTGGATTCTAGATTTCAATTCCAAATTTTCCAAATTCCATCTAGGATTCCAGATTGCAAAACCCAAATCCATCTAGGATTCTAGATTTCAATTCCAAATTCTATCTAGGATTCCAGATTAGATTCCATATTTTCAAATCCAATTCCACCTTGGATTCAGATTTTTCAAATCCAGTTCCATTTTTCAATTTGATTTCCAATTCCAAACTCAATTCCATTTTCAAATCTCATCTAGATTTCAAGATTCCAATTTCAATTTCTATTTTTCAAAACCACTTTTAAATCTATTTATCCAAGTCTAAATTCAATTTCCAAATCAAAAAATTCCTATTTCAGGTTCTGAATTCAGAACTCAAAACCAAAGATCCCTTTTCAAAATCGATTCTTGAAAATCGATCCAATATCAAAGTTCATCTTGACTTTGAAATTTCATTCTTACTTCAAAATTCTAATTTCGAATTCCAATTCTCCTTTTCTCTTCATCCAAGATTTATTTTCCAAACTCTGATTATTCCAAGATTTAGAATTTCAAAGTCTCTTCTTCCGGATCCATTGTTCAAAGTTCTAAGTTAGATTCAAGAACTAACTTTTTCAAACCAATTTCAAACCCTTTGAATCATTTCTCCAAGTATCTTCAAATTTATTTCAAAAATCACTTAGATAAATCCCAAAAAGTTCTAAAATTATTTTTCTCAAAAGCATACATCTTTGCATTTGCATTGCACAAGCATGATTCTTTGTGCATTTTAGACTTAGAATAATTTCTTAGACAATATTTAGGCAAAACAAAAGGCATAAGTTTGATCCTTGATTCGATTACCCCTGGTAAATGTGCCAGGAACGGTCGAACCTCGTAACGATGAGCGAATCTTGTCTCTTTATTTTTCTCGCAAATTTTCAAAAACGGAGGCGAGTAATTTCAAAATATTTTCAAAAAATTAAGGTCAAGTGAAACCTTTGCAAAAGAGTTCCTCTCTCTTTTTTTTCCCCTTCTCTCTTCTTCTCTATCTTTTATTCCCCTTCAAAAAGGGAATAGAGGTTAGAAAGAAAAAGAGAAGGAAAAAGATGAATAAAGAGGAAAATTTTTGCAATGATCACAATTGCCAATCCTTTCTAAGACTCTAAAAGGACCAACATACCTTGGACTGAGTTTACCCTTATTGCCAAAATAAAATTCACTCTTGGTAGGAGAGATCCTGACGAACACCATGCCATCTACCTCAAAAGTAAGCTCCTTACGACGACGATCAGCATAGCCCTTTTGACGACTCTGTGTTATAAACAAACGATCATGAATAACCCACATCTGATCTGTATAGTGATGAACTGCCATGGGTGACTCAACACTGCGATTGCCAATATCATCCCAATAAACAGGCGATCTACATGGCATTCCATAGAGTGCTTCATATAGTGCCATGTCAATGCTCACATGATAACTGTTGTTATATGCAAACTTTGTGAAAATCACGTGACTATCCCAATCATCTCTCTAATCTAAGATGCATGTTATAAGCATATTCTCGAGGGTCTGAATTGTCCTCTCGAACTGACCATCCGTCTGAGGATGAAACGTTGTGCTAAACTTCAACTTCGTACCCAAACGTTGCTGAAACTGACCCAAAAAAATGCAAAGTAAAATGAGTATCCTGATAATATATAATCAATATAGGTATGCCATGCAAACAAACTACCTCCTTGATATAAAAATTTGTAAGACTCTCAGGAGTCTAAGTCACACGAATAGACAAAAAATGTGCTGACTTGGTCAATCTATCCATAATAACCCAAATGACATCGTGCTGACGACGAGTCTTAGGTAGTCCCACAACAAAATTCATAGTGATCTCTTACTCACTTACTTTTGAGCCTTCAAAGATAAAACAACACGATGTCCCAGAGAAGGTCTAAACACACGATAAGAAATCTTGAGACAATCAGGTCATGATAGGACCATTGTGCCCTCACGACAATGGATAACGACATAGTGCTCATAGAGTCAATCCATACCAAGAATAACATCGAACATTGTCATGTCAAGTACAATAAGATTGGTAGGCAAATTTTGCCCGCCCAACTCAACTGAAAAATTTGATAAATAATAGGCACATATACAGTATCACCTATAGGATTACTAACATGTAGAACATGCTTCAAAGATGCTACAAGCAACTGTAACTGACTAGCAAAACAAGCAAAAATACAGGAACGCGTAGCTTCATTATCAAACAACACTAGTGTGGCTCGACCAGCAACCAGAATAGTACCTTGGATCAAGTAACTGTCTTGCCCATGTCATCTGAACATGCAAGCAACCACACCCAAAAACTATTGTGAGTCCTAGCATATTTTTAGGTTTTTAATAAATATTACATGTTTTCATAATATATAACAACATATCTCATATATGCACATCATCAACATCTATATAACAGATATCATACCTGTGAAGGTGGTCTTGTTCGTGGCTTGAGGTCACTCTTACCCTTGCTCTGATACCAACTGTGACATTCCTAAAAAATCCAACCTTTTTAAAACTTTTCCAAATCCAAAATAATATATGTCAGTCCAATGCTGGTTGGGCAGACCAGCAGTCGGTGGCTCCTTAGTTGCAAAAGAAGAAGAAGAAGAGAAAAACAAAGAAAGAAAAGAAAAAAAAAGAAAATTGAAAAAAAGCGGAAGACGAAGGATTTTCAATGCGAAAATCGGTTTGTGGCAATGGATAGAATAGAGTCTATAGCTACACATACCAACCTGTTTTGGCCTAAATATATTACGCCGAAACCTAAGCGAACTATATTGCAAAAAATTTTTTATACGCATACTTAAAAGGTTTATGCATGAGTCTAAGTTTTTCATATGTAAATATGAGAATATCATCATGTCGAGTGCATAGTGAGTTAGATGCTCATGCACATTCAAAAATAAGAATTTTATTGCCTTGTGATAATTACTATGCTTTAGAATATGCTTGTGATTAATGCAATATAATTTTCACAAGGAATTAACTTGTTTTGCCTATACGTATGTATATGATAAATGCAATATAACATTGAACATAGAATCAATACGTATATGCATATGTTTACAATAGATGCAGTATGATATTGCACATGGAAAGATCATACTTGACTATGCTCATACTTGGGATAGATGCAATATGATAAAGCACATGGAAAGAACATACTTGTCTATGCTCATACATATGATAGGATGCATTGCACATATCTTTGCATATGTTTATGATAAATATAAGGTGACATTCCATATGGAATGATCACACTTGTCTATGCTCATGGTAATTGCAATATGACATTGCTCATAGAAATCGTGTTTACCTATGCTCATATTTGTGATAAATGCACTTTGATATAGTGAATGGAATACTTATGCTTATGCTTGACACAAATGCATTAAGCCATAACATAGGGAATGTCCATACTCGGGCAGAGTGCCATATGATAACAATTGTTCATGTTATGCTAAATGCAAATTTCCTATGAAATCTTAAGGCTATGCAAAAAATGAAAGATGCATATGACATGAGGCTATACTTGATTCAAAAAACTTTATAAGTAGCATATGATGCATAAAAGCATGTGATAATGATGTTCATATTTTTAACATAAATTGTTGCCTCCCGAATTGGCTATGAAGCCTACACTAAAATGATATACATAGCATATTGTAGAAATACATCTGGTTGCATTTTAATATTATGCTTTATTATGCTATGACATGGTACATTGAGGCATGTATGAACATCATTGGACTTGTGTGTGGTTATGAACTAATTGTTGAACTGCATTGCTTGATTAATGCTCTATTGAGAGTAGTTTTTCTTTTTGCAATGATGATTTTAAAATATATTTTCAATAAAGGGTTTTGGAAAATCAGCAACCAAATATATGAAAACCGAACTTCCACAATCGTGGTGTGTACAGGTTGAATCCACAGGGAACGAGATAATATCCAAATTCAATTCTTATTACTTCACTTTATTAATATTTCAAAATGTCTACACTAAAAATTATAAGTTAATTCAAACACTAATTAAAAGTTAACTAAAAATTATGAAAATCTAAACTACCATGCTTAAACACTCTTTTAAGTATGAAAGGGTTTCATCATTTCACAAGCTATGACATTGTAAACACCCCAAATTTTTCTCATTCATTCCAGACACCCCTTTTCAGCAGATGCCAATCCCCTTAGGAGTCAAACCCCTAGGTCCAGTCTAGTTTAGGTGTCATTTAACCCTTTTTGTCAGTAAAATTCTCATTTTACCCTTAGGTCACCTCAACTCCCTGTCAGTTAGAGTCGATCAAGCTCATTTTTAAGTTCAGAACAGTTAGAATGTCTGTCATTTCTAGCTCACGATGAGCAAACATTGTTCATTTCAGCTAAAATCACTTTATTTCCTAAAAAATGAGCTAATTTCTTGCTCGAATTGTAGTCAATTATCTCTGAGTCAGTCAATTCTAGTCAACCCTATTCCCTAGAGTCTAACCTGAGCTCACCACGAGTTTAAGTGGCTCGGTTTCAGTTTAAATTCATTTCTCGCAGTCTAGGAGCCCATTTTAGCTGAAATTAAGCTAAGTCTAGTCAGTTTAGCTAGTGTTTGAGCTTTGAAATTAGTTCACTTCAGTATTTTTGACCTTTGTTCAAGCTCAAACTCAGTGTATTTCCATCACCCACTTCACTTCAGTGGTTATTTCTCACCATTTCTCTGAGAATTGTACCATTTCTCAATCATTCAGTCAGGGAGTTTATTTGAGTCAGTGTCATTTTAGTTCACCTGAGTTCAGAAACCCTAGGATTCAGTATAAACCAGTCGAGACTAGTTCAAACCTTATTCTTCAGTGTCACTTCATGCCCTGCAGGGGCAAAATCATCCCTCAAATCATTCTTGTCTAGAACTTCATTTTATCATTCCCTCAGCTGGTACAACCACTAATCGAAGCTCAGATCAGTCCCTTTTTGAAAATTTTAGTTATATCTGAGACTCAATTCACATTTGGATCAGATTCAATATCGGGTCTGATGTTCAATCCTCAATTTTCATCATCGAACAAGAATGTTCAATCCTTTGTCTCTGCTAGGGGTTCGGGACTTCAAATCTCTCACTCAGAGTTTACATTTCGTAATCATTTCATGTCATTTCACATCATTTTGTATCATTTCATGTCATTTCTTGTCATTTCATGTCATTTTATCGCATTACATGTCATCCTCGAGATCCAACACTCTGGTTTTTCAAAATCTTCAATTCAGATTTGAGGTTTAAAACCTTACTTCAAAATTAATTTTAAAAACCTGAGTTTTGAATCGATATTTGCCATTTGGCCAACCCCCAGGGATTTATATTCCTTCTTTTCAAAGTATTTTCCTTAGAAAAATGATTTGGATTTGTTTTAAACTTGATTTCTAAATCAATTTCCAATTTTCACAACTTTCTTCAAGCGGGGCCCACCTTGCAGGGGTGCAAACCCTAGTTTTTCCATCTTTATTTGAAATCATATCATTTTCATGTCTTACATATTTCAAAAATACAAAAATATAAGTGAGCTAGGTGTCCTTTTGAAGTTTTTCAAAAAAAAATGTTTTTAACCCCTTTATTTTCAAGTTTTTAAAATAATTTTCTGAAAAATCAAATGGGGTCCACAGTAGGTGGCGCCACATTCGAAGGTGTTTAGGTTAGTTTAGATTTAGTTAGTATTCTACTTAAATTAGAAGTTTGAAAGAGTCAAAATTGATTTTAAAACTCCATCTTTATTTTGGTATTTTAAAATTTTGATTTTAACTTTTAATTAACGTTTTAAAAACCAAATGTGGGTGGCGCCACATTTGAGATTTTTGGAGGTTAAATAGGATTCAATTAGGTTTAATTAGGATTAATTAGTTAGAGTTTTGTTTAGGTTAGAATTCCAAGAAAAAATTAAACATTTTAGTTTTGAATTTTTTTTGAAACTCTTTAAAACAAATCCAACTCTCTTAATTAGGTTTTTTGAAAAACTATAAATGCCCACCATGGGGATTTCAACCGGCATGTGTTATCTCCCTCTCTAACTCTTCTTCTTCTTCCTCCAGAAGCCTCCATTGAAGATCTAAGGTAAACCTTCTCTTTTTTTATTATTTACTTTTTTAATTATTTTCCATTAAAATCCCCATTGCCGCCTCCTTTGTTAGAATTTTTTTATATTTCCTTTCAAGAACCCATAATCCATGATTCAAGATGATGATCTACTGATCATCCATGATGTTTTTCATGATTTTGATCCATTATAATCGTTAGTAATGAGTTTGTTATGTTAAATTCTTGAAAAAGATCGAGATTCAATCCCTCTATGGATCAAATCCCTTTTTTAATGGCTAAATTGAAATCTCAGCCATGTTTCCCTGATTTTTTTGTTTATTTCATTATATTCATGTTTATTTTAGTTGTTCATGCATTAAATCATGTTTCATATCATTGTTTACATGTTTTTTTATGTTTTTAGCATGATTACTCAATTTTATTTTATTCTAGGGTTTTAGATTCATTATTTGCAAATCAAGTTGTTAGTTAATGTAATTATTTTGTTAGTTTATGTACATTAATAAAATATGATTTTTTTATGGTAAAATCATGCATGTGCTTACAATTTTCAATAAGAAAATTGGGATTTTTAGAGGTTTGTAACCCTATGTTCAAAAATCAAAGTCAAAACCTATTTTCTGAGTTGGGAAAATGCTATAAAAATCTAGAAGCAGCTTTCTGAGGTCATATCTCCCCCACCAGAGATCAGATTGATGATCAGTAAAAAGCAACATACTCCTCATGATGTATAATTAAATTTGTGAAAGTTTTTTAAATTTCTACGGTGTATTTCTCTATTTATTTGATCCAACAACAATGCCTGTACTTTTTAAATAGACAGACCCAATTCATGGCCTAGGTCAACTTGTCAGAATGATTTCTCCCTAACCAAAGATTGTAATGACAATCCGTAAAATACCACTGATTTGTATGTCTGTCTATTTTCTATGTTGTAATTTTCAGAAATTTTCACCACTGATTTCTATTTTCTTGAAGCTTAAAATCAGAACCTATATTTTTTAAGTGAAAATCTTGATTCAAACAATGGTTCAACTTGCTGGAATGATTTCTCCCTCACCGAAGATTGTTTTTTCAATCCATAAAAGGGGTTCTTTTTGTTATGATTTTTAATTTTCTTCTGTAAAATTTTATAAATTTTGATACTGGTTTTCTATGTTTCCCTGAGCTCAAAATTGGGTCTGCCTGTTTTGCATCGTTATGCATAGACCGAAATAAGGTATGTATTGTTGAAATCGTATCTCCCTAACTGGATATCATATTCTAGATTTGAAAAAAGGGTTATCTTAATTAATATGTCTAGTTTCTCTCTGTCCAATTTTATAAATTTCTATAGTCGTTTGATATCTGATTCAATCCTGACACTATGATAGATACATGATCGCAGGTAAAATCATATATTTTTATATTTTTATTTAATTTTTACATCAAAATAATCCCCAAAATTATATTTTTGATTAAATTTTAATTTTAGGGTTATTATAAGTGTCAATATCAATTTTGATGAATTTTGGAATTCATTTGATACATTATTTAATTATTTCATAAAAACAGAATGCCCGCAGAGTCCTGATTCAACTGAAACATGGGCAAAAATTAATTTTTTTCTAATATTTCATTTTTTTTATAAAACGTTTTATATTTTTAGGATTTGATCATATTTATAATCATATTAGGGTGCTTTTCACCCGATTTTGCATTGTTTTGAATTTGTTTGATCCCCGGATTAAACAAATTACAAAAATCTTTTATGAAAACCCCTGTTTTTAACCTTGTTTTGCAATAAAGGTCAATTTTCAAGCGTATTTTAGCCATTTCCCCAAAATTTTTGAATTTTAAAGTTATTTATTTTTATTATTTATTCAGTTATGCATCATTCTTTATTGTGTTTATTTTAGAGAAGCATGAAAAAAGGCCTATATTCGGATAAATCCCTTAATTTCAGATATTGTTGGATAAATCCTGAAAAGCTGACATTTGTCCACTGACAAGTTTGCTAATTTTGCAAAGATACTCATGATTGTATTTTTCTTTATTTTCTTTTTCTCTCTTTCAATTTATTATTGATGTAAATTATAAATATTAGAATAAAAAGTTTCTTTTCTGCTTAGATTAGGGTTGCATTGCATATAGTTTATCTTTAATAATATTATTCGTGTGATGGATGATGATTCATGCATATTTCAAATTTACAATGGTCAACATGAGTGCATTCGCTTCTAAGAAGTTAATAAATTTGGTGGAGTTCGTATTTGTGGCTATAGTCAGAATACAAACAATATCCAGATTTATCATCTTCTTTTAAGCCACGAATGACCTACACTCTTAGGCTATTTTCAGAAATCATGACACATTCTCAAAACTTTTCTAAGTATTTTCCCTTTTAGAATCATATAAACTATATTTAATACATATTCATGGTCATATTCAGGAATATGTATTGAGTTTATTTCATCTAAATTCTATAAGGCACAAAAATTCTTTTATCAATGATTTTCCCTCAAAATTCTTTAGAAAATATTTTCTCAATTTGCATTCATACATCATCTAGATTTAGATTGCATCATAAAAAGATTTCACAGGTCCACATGCCCATCCTGTTGATTCATTTCAGAACAAATCTCAGAAAATTCATTTTTCTCAGAGTCACTTGGATTTTCTTCAAAATCGATTTTCTCAAAACACCAAGATTTCCCTTCTTCACAAATCAAATTTTCAGAATAGCTTCTCCTTTCCAAATATTCTCCAACCCTGATTCATAAATTTTCAAAGTGACAATTTTCCTGATATTTTCCAAATATTCGAAGCATATATCATGTTTTCAATCTGCATTTTCCAAAGTCCATAGCACATACCTGATTCTTTGTGCATTTAGGAATAAAACATTGATTTAGACAGTTGAGTAAAGCAAATCACATGATTGATCCTTGGTTTGATTACCTCTGGTTATGGCGCCAAGAATGGTTGAACCTCATACCGACAGGCGAGTTCCTTTCCCGCAAATTTTTCAAAACGGAGGCGAGTTATTTTCAAAACTTTTTCAAAGGTTAGTTTGACTTGCAAAACTAAAATTTTGCAATGATAACAAGCATTCACACTCTTAGCATAAATACACCTTTTGACCTGCAGTATGCTTGTCAACTAGATGATCTGCGTTTGGTCCAATATCTGAAGCCTCCCACGGTTTCTGTTACACTTCTGCTAATGTCTGCAACTTCTAGCCACTCATTGATGGAATGGTGGCAGTGGTTCGAAGGATGGTAGGTGGGGAAGAAGCGCTAGCCCAAAATATTCCTTGGCTCGCGTGAGGGCCCAAAAATCTCCTCGATTGGATAGCACTCATAAAACTCCTCGGTGCGAAGGTCAGCTCCTTCAATGGTTGCTGTAATGTTGCACACAAAAATCAGAAGGTGAGAAGAAACTTGACACAAAAATAAAAAAAAAAACTACAAAAAGAAATGGAAAGCGAGAAGATGGAAGACGCCCGAAAAACTCCTCCGTGGTGCAACACCCAGAAAATTCCTCAGTGCGACGAAACAATGGTGGAGATTAGAAAATGGAGGTGGTTGGGCTGTGGAGAACTTCTCAGAAATCTGGACAAAATTACAGCAAGGGGGGGGGGGCTTCTCTTATTTGTTTGTTTCAATTCTCATGAATTTAAAAAACCCTCTTATGACAAGGTATTTTGAGAAACACTCAAAGTTTTTCATAAATTGTTGGGTGCCCCTTTAGAAAAATGTGAATGGATCTTTGGTTGGTTCAATGTGATCCAATCTTGATCCAAGATTCAAAAAAATTGTCATTCTCATATGGGTCTGGATCCCGCCCAAATTCGCTTCATTACACGAAAAAGCTCATAACTTTGCCAATTTAACTCGGAATTGGACAAAATTTAAAACGTAGCTTTCTATAACTTGAATCAACATAAACTTGGGTTTTAACTCTAAAAATATGGATAATGACATGCATATTATATTTATTTTATAATGCATTTCATGCGTTATCAGATTCCCCTATGCTTGAATGTTGCTAGTCCTCGAGCAACACCAAAACTAAAAACATAATGAAACTAACTAACTAGTAATCAATTCTAGCTTTCATTTTATGTAAATGTAAGAGATAACATATGAAAAGAAACCACACCCCCACAATACAAATATTTTTATCAATTTTTTTTAAAATTCCGTGATCATCTACATTCCTTTTTCAAGAATTTGAACACCTTCATGTCATCATCTTTCTCTCCTTGTATGATTTCTGCATAGTTTAATTCTTTTTGCTCTTTTTGTTTTCTAATATGCAGTGAATTATTCTTGCAAGCTCTTATATATATATATATATATATATTCATATATATATATATATTCATATATATATATATATTTCAAATGAGCTCTACATCCATCATTAGACTTCATAACCCTTGTAAGGAGCATTGGAGTGATATCTTTTAGGCTAGACGACCTTAGGGTATCAAATACAAAGATTCTTCGGCCTTAATAACTTGAGTTACTAGGTCCTATACTTTTGTAGTATATGTAGCCTTTGTTGTGTGCAATGTCATCACCTATTAGGCTTTCTATTGGGTCCATGTAGCGAGCTTTAGTTCGATGACTTCCAAACCAGTCGGTTTTAGGGCATCAGGTGTAAAACACCCCTCAGACTTACTCAAACTCAACAAGCCTCACTGACACTGTCTAAGCAAAGTGTTCGACCTTCCAGGTTGCCTTCTTCGTAGAAACGAAACACGTCAACTAGTGTATGTCTCCATTACTCAAGTGACAACTTAGAAGACTTAGAACAACTACATTTGCTCCTTTATCATAAAATTTTCTCACTACTTTTATTTGAACTATACTAAGCATTGTCATACAAGTAATTCTATCAAGACTCCAACAATTACATGTTCTCATTTCATCAAAATCTATGCAAACAATCACTCTTTTTATATCAATTTTTCAAAAAAAATTGCACATGGGATTTAAAATTCTAAACATATGTCAAATCTTACAAAAGACATTCTATGAAAAGCTGAAAATTGATTATCTAAAAAATAAATAAATTTTTAATTCTTTTATAATCCCCTCTCCCATGCTTAAATGATGTTGTCATCAACAACACTCCCCCATGCTTATATAAAACTATATGCATGTATGAATGTGCCACAAAAACAAATATAAATTGAGACAAGGATATATACAACATGCATACTCCATTGCCGCGTCCATGCACCACCATCGTGCACACTTAGGTATATGATTTTCTGTGAACTTGACATGAAGTTGACATCTTAATTGCTTTTCCATCCTTGTGTCCTGTAAAAAAATAATCACCATTCTCGCACAAGAGATTAGATCACATGACAATGTAATTAAAAGAAAATAAAAAGCAAAGCAGACACAGGAAAATAAATAAAAAATCAAATTTTACTCCTACTATGTACATATGGTAGACGATTTCTGCTCAGATCCTAT
This sequence comes from Nuphar pumila, assembly GCF_984573655.1. NCBI lineage: Eukaryota > Viridiplantae > Streptophyta > Magnoliopsida > Nymphaeales > Nymphaeaceae > Nuphar > Nuphar pumila. Next base: position 122,979,484 of record NC_143249.1, read on the forward strand.
CCTATTCCTCTCTTAGGCACAATATACCCGAACACACTTCCCTCCTCTGACACAACAGACGACATCTTAACAAAACTATTGTCTAGGCTATCTTCTATTGTATAACATATATCAAGTGGATCTCTAAACAATAGCAAATTTGAGTCTTCTTCCAGTAACTCCTGAATAATATCTACATGGAAACAAGACTCATCTCTGGCTGGTCTCATGACAATATGAAATATATTCAGTCTCACCTTTTTGTTGCCAAAGGATAAATCCATTGCTCCGGTACGACATTTGCTACATGCATTGACCGTTGCCAAAAATGGTCGGCCAAGAATGATCGGAGTCTGACGATAGCTATCTATGCCCTCCATATCCAAGATGATGAAGTCGACTGGGAAATAAAACTCATCGACCTTGACTAGCATGTCCTCTAGGATTCCTCTCGGAACCTTGACAGAATGATCTGCTAGTTGCAGGGTTATAGGTGTCAGCTTCATTTCTCCCAACCCAAAAGAATCATAGAAATATGCAAGTAGAATATTCACACTGGCCCCTAAATCCAACAATGCTCTCTTGATTTTGATATTTTCAATAACACATAAGATGATCAGGGCGCTAGGGTCCTTGAGTTTAGGTAGAATTTGATGTTGAAGCACCAAACTCACCTGCTCAGTTAGAAGGACCTTGGTAGGAACTTTGCCTCTTGATTTATGCTTTTGTGTACAAAGCTCCTTCAGGAATTTGGCGTATGTCAGAACTTGCTGAATGACATCTAACAAGGAAAGGTTGATCCACACTTGATTGAATACTTTAAGCATGTCTTGTATCTTAACTCCTTGCTTACTGTTGCCAATGGGCGATTCTAATTCTTTAGGATAGGGTGGTTTGGAAATACACATTGGGGGTTCCTTTTTTTTGTGAGAAGACTCACCTCTATCCTTGTCATGAGAGGGAGATGACTAAGCCGAAGTAGATGATATGCTCATGTATGGCTCATCTATCATCCCTCTCAGGGCTATATGATACTCATGTCCACTCCTAAAGGCCATAACTGCTTTGGCCTATTGCTATGATGTATCGGTCATGTACAGGCCTCCAGAACTATGCTCATTGCCCTTAGGATTCATGATAGGTTGGCTAGGCAAGCTACCATCAGTTCTCCTATTAAATGCCTTAGCTATCTGACCCATTTGCGTTTCTAATTTGGAAATAGAGTGAGTATGGAAATTCAACACTTGATTGCACTTCTCAAATGCATTTTGATTAGAGATTTTCACCTTCTGAAATGCTTGGAAAAGTCTCTCCTCGAAAGATGACTGTTGTGGAAGCTCCTGAGGAATAACTGAGGGATAAGTAGGGGATGACTGAGGGTAACTAGGCCTCTGATATGTCTGCATGGGAATGCTGGGCCTAACCTACTGCGTGGGAGGGATAGAAATTGATGAACGTGGATTTCTCCATGAAAAATGAGGATGGTTTCACCGACCCGGATATATGTAGAAGAATATGTGTCATGCATGGGTTTGGTGAACCCCTGAGCAGCCTGAACTTATTCATGAACAAATTCAGGATACTGAGCTATCGAAGTGCACTCAATGACATGATATGCTGGACTAGCATATAGAGTACACATTGTTTGCTGATAGGATGGTCTAGCTAAAGGCTGACCCAACTTATGCGCAAGCATATCAACCTTACTCTGAATCGCATAAGTCAGGCCTACCTCTAGTAGCCCACTCTTCTTGGGATCACTCGGTGCAATCCTCTCAGAATTAGATGATGAAGACGAAGCAGTGTGGTGCAGGGAGTTCTCAGCTAATGTTTCAAATAACCCCCACACTTCATCTTCGCTCTTCAACATGAAAGTACCACCACAGAACGAAACTATCATTTGTCTGTTTCTTTCGGACAGACCATCATAAAAGCTCTACACTATCGACCACCTAGGTACCTGATGATGTGGGCATTTCCTAAACAGGTCCTTCATACGTTCCCATGTCTCATGAAATTTCTCACCATCCATCTCTGAAAAGCTAGTGATGGCTCGCCTAAATTGGTTTGTGCGACCAATGAAAAAATATTTCCTAAGGAATTCCTGTTATAATTGAATCCACATCTTGATTTGCCCTGGGTTCAAGGTCTTGAACCAATGCTTCACCTTGTCCTTCAGAGAGAACATAAAGAGTGTCAGCTTCATAGCATCGTCTCTGAAGTTGTTGATTCAGACCGTCGAACAAATCTTGAGAAACTCATTGAGATGTCTATATGGGTCCTCATGAGCAAGGCCATAAAATGAAGGAAGCATTTGAATAATGTTGGCCTTTATCTCATATTGAGGCACTCATATCTTAGGTCTCTTAATGGCAGATGCCTGGGTGTACTGGTTAGGGATAAAGAAATCCCTCAATGGATGAGTTTCATTCTGCTACTCAATTTGCTCCGCCATTCGATCCAGACTTCTAGATCTTCTCAAGATATGCTCTGGTTCTGGATCAAATGGTTGAAGAGGAGCTCCTAAAGATCTCTACCCCTGCATACACCAAGTCAGCCCGATGTATGGATTGACTAAGACTAACTATTCTATCCAAACTAAACTAAACACACAACAAAAATCCACAAAAATACAAAGTAAATGAAAATAAAAATGATCTAAACAAAGTTAGAATAAGTTAATCTACTCTACAGAATTTAAATAATAAAATCGAATCTAATTCACACAATTAGCAAATACATGAAATCACAAACTATGTTCTCTAAAACTCACCTATCTATTCGCTCATTTAATCATGCAATTCAATGAATCCTAGAAAAACACTACGTGAATCCTATATGTACTAACTAAGTGAAAACCTATATTTACTTACTAATCCTACTAACTAAAAAAATAATAATAAATAAATATTAATAAAATAAAATATTAGAAATGATGAATATCAATCACTGTTCCTCGGCAATGGTGCCAAAAATTGGTGTTCTTTTTGCAATGATGATTTTAAAAGATATTTTCAATAAAGGGTTTTGGAAAATCAGCAACCAAATATATAAAAAATGAACTTCCACAATCATGGTGAGTACGAGTTAAATCCACAAGGAACAGGATAATATCGAAATTCAAATCTAATTACTTCACTTTATTAATATTTCAAAATATCTACAATAAAAATTACAAGTTAATTCAAACACTAATTACAAGTTAACTAAAAATTATGAAAATCTAAACTACGCTGCTCAAACACTCCTTCAAGTCTGAAAGGGTATTTTTGTCCTTTCACAAGCTATGGCATTCCTCTCAGCATAAATATGCCTTTTGACCTGCAATATGCTTGTCAACCGGACGATCTGTGTTTGGCCCAAGATCTGAGGCCTCCCATGGTTCTTGCTACACTTCTGCTAATGTCTGCAACTTCCAACCACTCATTAATGGAACACTGGCGGTGGTTCAAAGGATGGTAGGTGGGAAAGAAGCGCTAGCACAAAAAATTCCTCGACTCGCGTGAGGGCCCAAAAATCTCCTCGATCAGATAGCACCCTGAAAACTCCTCGGTGAAAAGATCAGCTCCTTCAATGACTGCTATAATGCTGCACACAAAAATCAGAAGATGAGAAGAAACTTGACACAAAAATAAAAAAAACTATAATAAGAAATGGAAAGCGAGAAGATGAAAGACACACAAAAAACTCCTTGGCAGTGCCACACCTGGAAAATTTCTCGGTGCGACAAAACGGTGGTGGAGATTAAAAAATGGAGGTGGTTGGGTGTAAACATCCCAAAAAATTTCAAGTCCATTCCAGACATCTTTTGCAGATGCCAAACCTTCTGCAGGCTAGTGTCGAGTCTCACCCCAAGGTTTACCCCAGTCCAAAGGTCAGTCTACCCCTATTTTTTAAATAAAATTACCATTTTACTCTTAGGTCACCCTTAGGCCTTTTGTTAGTTAGTGTAATGCCCCAAATATTTTACTCAAAAATTTTGGAATAAATTTTTTTTTCTAAACAACAGCGGAAAAGCTTTATTAAATTCTTAGTCAAATTATTTAGACGGGTTACAAGTAATAGCACAAACTCAAGATATTAAGTAAAATAAACTCTTTCATTGAAATACTACAAGTTATCAATTACAACTTAATGATTTATTACAAGTTAGAATTTCTTATGACATCCGAAGAAGATATGGTCACATGGCACTGTCTGCAGCGACGATCGCAATTGCTCGCCTTAATATGTTTACTGAAAAATATTAATTCAGAAAGGGTCAGACTACCCCGTCTGAGTAAGAGACATACCATCTATATGAGTGTGCTCAGTGTCATGTGTACAAGTATATGTGCTACACATTTATATAAGCAGTAACAACATGTAAAAAAATGTTAGATGTACAGTTCACTTAATTAAAGCATTTCATGATCCATTGCCTAAGGACATCAAGGAATGACACATTATACTTATAACTCACCTTTAAGCTATCATATTTTTTATGTAAACGAAAACCGATCTGGGTTAAGCACCACATGGATCACACTTAGGTTATCAATATTTGCATGTAAAAGAAAACCAGATTGGAGCTATGCACTGCATGCATGAATTACAACATTTCAACATCAATCATTATACAACTACTTGAAGATTTTCATAAATGCATTAGCTTTATGTTTTCTCTTGTTAATTACTCTGTGGGTACGCATAGGCATTCGACATCGTAGCAGACCGAGACCACACGGGGATTTATTATTTTATAACCCGTATGACTAGACGTACGGATATCCAAAGGGGACTGTTCACGACTGAGAGAGTACTCCCCAATGGCTAAAACTAGAATTAGGATGCACTCTGTAACTTCTACAGAAGACTTGGATCTACCACCTAGGATGCATTGGTAGTCCTGGCCCCCTAACTCCGAGGATTGGGGACCGGGTGAGACGCCTCTCTCTCACAAAAACTAGAATGTTCCACAGAGTTTGTACCCTCTCTAAGGTAGACCTTGGGTCCAGTAACATACACCGTCTTTCAGGTGTACTTAGAGCCCTAGAAAACTAGTAACATATACCGTTTTCAGGTATACCCAGTATCCCGAGAAACCAGTAACATATACCGTCTTTCAAGTATACCCAGAATCCCTTATTTTATTTTATATGTGCATATTTTTCATTCTTGTTTAATTTTTTGTGTGCAAGTCATTGCACTACAGAGGATTTCCAAAATCCCAACCCACGCTCGAGGTAATCTCAGTGTACGCATATTATCCATCAAATGCCCAATAGGCAACAACCCTGATTTTTTTCAGAATTTTCGCTCAACTCTGAGCCGAGTTCTTATACTTTCAGTATTTTAAAGTTTTATTTCTGAGCTCGGGTGTACATTTTATACCCCACTGACCATGCACTCATAAGGCATGTCTCGAGTACAACTTTTCATAAGTGCTTGTATGGCACTATAATGGTCTCGCAAGACCGCAAGCTCAGTCTTGGGCCTTCACATGATCATGACATGACAGATGCTCTTTATTAGGCAAATATTTGCAAAACAAGCATATATCAATCGACACAGGACATGTCATAACATTTACATGAAATCACGATTCAATTATATGCAATTCACTTAGCATCATATGTGCCCATATGGCACCACAAAGATTTGACATGCTCAGTTTCAATTTGTATTATTGTGCCTTCGTAGTATTTCTCAATTGTGCAATTATAACAAAAATATGTATTTACCAACAAGCCACATACAAAACCATAGGCAATATGACTACATCATTGTTATCTCGTTCAATCCTCAATACGTACATTCTTAATATGTATAACCATGTCTCAGTGTGTGTGTCCACGGTGATAGCAACAACCATTTGAATTCTCATATTAATTTAGGTGGTCGAATAAAATAAGGATATGTATAAAATTGAGGTCTTTCAAATTCAAGCATTTATGATCTAAAAATTGCACAAAATCTTTGTCGCTCAAAAGAATTTAATATATATATGTATATAATACCTATACCCTTGAGAGTGCGGTCGGGCTGCAATGAGTCATCGACACATAGCAATCTCGTTGTAGCTACAGCTAGGCATAGCTAACGGCCTCAAATATGAACATATATATACAAATATATTTGAATGATTACAACCACCAAACATCAAGCATAGGGTATGTTAAGCCAACAGTTTTACAGTTCATATGAATGAGAAGACAATACACTAAAGTATGTCACAATACACAGAATGACAATCATTTTTATATGCACTGTTTTAGACCTTATTAGGGCAATACATTATGCACAACGTGGCTTGCACTTTCTTACCCTAACATGAACTAATAATAATGCCTTGTTGTACATACATGTATGTTGAACAGTAGATCCGTGGTTCACATGAATAAAAAAATATATATATCAAAGATCTAATAATGCCAAGAGATGGTAGTGATACACGATTTCTCATTACATTAGAAACAATTCAATGACAGCATGATATGTATATTGAACATGACATTGTGATTCTGCATAATCAACAATTCACTAACATTAAATCTACAACGTCCTAACTTTAGCAACAATTATGTTTTTTTTTTTCCAGTCTGGATGGAACCAACCATGTCCCAGTTATGCTTCTACCTCAATGCCTTTGGGTAATGTGGTAAGCCAACACCTTGGGCAAGGTACCACAGCTGGATCAGTATAGGCCCACTCGATTAAGCATAACTCTGCAACAACAGACTGGAGTTGGAACAAACCCTAGTCCACTGTGTTCCCATGCTGACGAGGACAACAACAGCTACAAGGTGCAGCAATCCCATCCCCCTACCATGCTGGCCACGGTTGGGTTCAGGTCAGCATATGTCCGGCTGAACCGGACTGACCAAGATGGTCAAGCCTGATTCTCCCACATCGCAATCAGTTACATGGCTGAAGTAGAGTCAAATCCTGATCAAGTGGTCCAACATATGATCACTTTCATCTAACAGTATCTTGCGGATCAAATACATATTACTTATCTATATAAGACAATAAACCATTACAATGTAGTACGTGTGAATCCAATGATCCGGCGTAAGCCTTCAAATGGTAAAAAGAAATATCCTTACGCAGGTCTATACCCAGATTCATAAAAACATGAAAAGAACCAAGATCAGATCTATACTAGATGGCGGTGCATTTTATTTTCTCTCTAACTATGTGTAGATGTAAGAATCCAATAAAACCCACATGGAAAGGTAAGCCAAATTTTCATTTTCAGACATGACATATACAAGAACCATATTTATATCAAAGATATCATAAGTACGTAGGTTCATGATTCTCTCTTAATAAACATACAAGTTGGTTTCTATGACTATAAGCATATGCAAGAGGATAATTAAAATTTTCAAACTATACAAGTTTGTAATAGATCAAACGTCCAAAAATCACTGGTTTCAAAGATCGTACGCCTATGCAGTAAGGAATTTGAGGCTATGCAGATCTAAAGAAACATGTCTAACACGTATAGGTGCCCCATGGCACTGCACACACGCATAGAGAGAGTATGCTCCTACCTTATCTTGAAGATCACCAGAAGAAATCAGCTGAAAGAGAGAGCCCTTGCTCCTCACGCCTCTTTGCTTGCATTCTTCCCGAAAATAATCGAGGAACCAGATGGCTCCAGCACTACAATGGACGAAAATGGCTGGAGGGGGAAGGAAGAAGATCACACGGCTGAGATTGGAAACCGTGAGAGAGAAAATGAAAGAATCCAAAAAGTCAACTTTTTTTTTAGTAAACCCTCCTTTGTCTTCCGTTTTTTTTTTCTCATTGTAACCGACCTCTTAACTCCTCACCATATTCCCAAAACGTTGTTGCCTCCATAAAAGCCCAGTCTTGAAACTCCCTCATAACTTCCCAGCCTTGAAACTCCTATCTTCCCCTTTTCAAAAACCGTGGGAATGGGGACCTTCCCAAAGAAAAACACTTGGGTTTTCCATTTGGAAAATTCGCTCATCCCCCTCTCCTTGAAAAACGTAGTTTCCAATAAAGTCACTTTAATGAGGAGTTACAAATTTGAAAAAAAATGAATTGACTTGTTTTTCAAAAAGAATCCGGCGCACAGGGGGATTTGAACATGGGTTCTCTTCCCTAAGGGGTAACGAGCCCCACTAGTGTGCTATGTTTTGTTTCGTTGCATATTCTTGTAACATAAATCCATTTAACCTCTTGTAGTCGTTTGGCGGATTTTCCAAAAATAACATCTATATATATTTTTCCTTTGAACCACCATTCTCATTTAAGTCTCCTTCTCCCAATTCTAAAATCGTGGGCATGGTGGTCTTCCCAAAACATTTTTTTCACCCTCTTCAATCTTCTTTATTGGGTTTCTAACTTGGGAAGTTGGTCAACCACCTCCCTCTTGAAAAACGTCTTTCCTCATTTAAGTCATCTTAAATGAGAAGGTGAAACATTCTTTCTTTTCAAATTCCAAAAAAATATTTTTTATTTTTTTATAAAAATAGTCTTCATTGTTGGTGCATAGAGGGATTCGAACTAGGGTCTCCTCCCTAAGAGGTAAAGAGCCCCACCAATGCACCAGGATTGATTTCGTTGCAAATCCTTGCAACACCATTGTATTTAACCTCGTTATGGCGGAATGGCCATTATAAATAAAATGTTTTCTTTAATAAAAATGTTATGGTGCCCAAGGGGTTTGAACTTGAGTCCTCCTCCCTAAGGGTCCCCATTCTGACCACTATACCTAATCCTCTTTAGTTGCACCTTCTTGCAACTAAAATCCTTTTATCCTCTTATGACCATCTGTCTAAATCCCTAGAATGGATGTTTTCACATACTTTTTCCGCAAACGGGGGTTTTGAAACTGAGACGTCTCTCCTTGTCTTGCCTCTTGACTCAATATCCTTTAAGCATGGGTTGTGTCTCATCATCCTCTTACTTGATTACAACGTCATTCTCCTGGGAATTTTGAACTCTTATTTACTGCATTTTTGGAACTTGATTGCGATTCAACCATTTTTGAATCTTGATTGCAATTTGACCATATTTGGATCCATTAAGATCCAATTGGTGTAAGGCCCATGATAGTTCTGAGATAATATAAAATATGATGTGTCTTAGTAGATGGAATTTCTCGTATGGTTATGAGGATTTTTTTCAATATATATATATATATATATATATATATATATATATATATATATATATATATACCTATTGATGAGCAAGGTCCGAAATCGCGTAAGTAAGATGTATGAATTGGCATGAGTACTATTTATAAGGAATCAATTCTCGAGAATTATAAATCAAATTCATAATATATAAGACTAGTCAATCCCCAAATTTGAGACCCAAATGAGGAAAAAATCTTGTTATTTCATGTGAATTACTGGAAAGCGTATATCGATAAGATATGGGTCATAACGAGGGTGATTTTCGTAAGAGATGAAAATTTAAAGATGTGCTTTGAGAATTTAGTTATAATTGAAAATTTAAAATTGGATTTTAATTGGGTTTTAATTGGGTTTCAGATCCATCCAAGATCTGAATCCATACATTGTATCCAAATCCAAATACTGGATCCATTTGATCCAGTTTGGATACAAGATCCATTTGGATCGACTCTAGATCACTTTACCGTATCTATTTCCAAGAATGGTAATATTTATTTGTTTTGATAATTATCGAAATTTTGTGGGTTTTACAGTTAGACTTAGCCAAGCTTAGCTTAAGTTCAGAAGAGTTAGAATGTCAGTTCTCCTTAGCTCACGATGAGCAATGTCAGTTCATTCTGGCTAAATTTAACTCATTTCAGGCAAAATGAGTTTATTTTTAGCTCGAATTTCAACTATACTATCCTCGAGTCACCCAATTCTCGTAGATCTTATCCCCCTAAGTCTAATTTAAGCTCACCAGAAGTTTGAATGACCCAGTTCCGATTCAAAGTCACTTTTTACACACTCGAACCTTCATTTTAGCTCATTTGAGCTCAATTCAGTCCAAATTTAGCTGACTTCAGCTGGTTAAGCTAGTGTTTTAGCTCCGAATTTAGTTCACTTGAGTATAACTGACTATTGATTCATTTCATTCCAATCATGTCTAGTTCAAATTAGCTCAAACCAGTCTAGTACCGTGTTTCTACCCCTTAGGGCGAAAACAAAAAAAAAATAATTTTTTTTTCAGAACATCGTTTCTAACAATTTTTGAACTGGGACAAGACCCAAATTCAGACTCGAATCAATTCCTTCATCTAATATTTCACCAATATCTGAGATACAATCCATTTTAATTCGGATAGTGGATCCAATGTTTGATCTGGTGTCCAATTTTTATCCTAGACCTAGATTTTTCATCTGATTCATTCAGAAATCCATGTCTAGAGTCCAATCTATCATTTTTAACCCAGAATATCTCATGGGGTATCTAGGATCCAATTAATCATTTTGGATTCACTTTCTGATCCATTTAGAAGGTTAATTGAATCAATTTCTGAACTCAGATTCATCTAACATCTGAGATTCAATTTCACTTCTTAGATTCTGATTCTGATCCAAGATCCAAATCCAAAATCCCAATTTTCATTATAAATTTGGGGTGTTTCAATTTCAACTCTTTAGAAATCTATATTCGGGGTTCGATTCCCATTTCAAACCAATTTCATTCAAATCGAAATCCAGATCCAATATTTCTCAAAACCTTGGATCCAGATCCTTTCAAAATTCAAATTTTATTCTAATTTCAAAATCAATTATCAAATTTCAAATTCAAATCCATCATTTTGCAAAAATCTTTTAAAAAATACCCTAGATCCAATTCATAATTCAATCTGGATTTTGAAATATCAAATCTATTTTTTATTCAAAATCGATTCTTGGGTTTTAAATTCAAAATCAAAATCCAATTTTTATCCCAATTTTGAAAATAATCTTTGAATTTCAAATCCAAATTCAATATTTTTATAAAATTTCTTAAAATTCAATCTGGATCCGGTTTCAACTCAAATTCAGAATTTTGAAAATCAAATTGGATCTTGGATCCAATTGAAATTCGTTATTTTCAAATTCCCTTTTTATATTTTTATCTTTTATTTCACTTGTATTTTAAACCTTTTAAAAGAAAAAAGAAAAAATATATTTTTAAAGAAAGGGCACCACTTGGCATTTTTCAAACTCGTTTTTAAAATTACTTTTAAAAAACCTTTTTCTTTTATAATTTTCGATTTTTGTAGTTAGATCTTTTTTTTTCTTTTAATTTCTTTTCTAAAATAACAATGTAGGTCTACCTTAGTTCCACGTTAATCTTCATTTTATGCTTTTAAATTGCTATTTACTTTGTGCATTTTCATTCTAGCTATTTGGAATTATGAGATTTGATCTTTAGTAGATCAAATCTCATAATCAATTGGCTAAATCAATTTTAATTTATGCCCCAATGCTTTCAATTTCATTTTAAATGCTTTGATTATGTTTTTGCATCATTTTCATCATCATTTATGGTTTGAAATAATAGATCTCATGCTTGATCATTAGATCAATTCATTTATGAGATTTTATTTCATTCAATCATGATTAGATGATATTTTTCATTCTGGTCCATTTTTCATTTCATCAATTCACATATAATTAGGCCTCATTTTAATCTTATTTTTTAACTGCATTTTTCTTTATGTGTTTTTGAGATCTCCACAAAAAATCAGATCAATCTGAGTTGCTTTGGCCCCTTTTAAAAATCAGGATTCATACCCTATCACTTGGCCTCATCCAGATTTGACCCAAAATTGGACCAACTTGTTGGAGTGATTTCTCTCTAATCAGAGATTATCTCTCCAATCTATAAAAAGGGATATCTTTGGCATTAAATCGAGTTTGTCCATGCCAACTGTTTATCAATTTCTATGGTGTTTTCATGCCCAATTTTGGTTAATAACCGCAACCTTATTATATTGTGTCATTTTTATGGTCCGGTTTTTAACCCATTTTGTCAGTCATATCTCCCTAATGGGTGATCATTTTTTAGATATATAAAAAGGATTTTGTTCATCTGAATGTCTAGTTCATCTCTGTAACTTTTCATCAATTTCTATGGATAATTTATGTTTCTTTTGTATTTTAAGTCAAGACTCTATCTCTTTGCAATCTCAGGCGTTGCTCAAACCCATGATCAACTTGTTGCATTCATATCTCCCCAATGAAAGATCATTTTCAAATATGTAAAAAGAAGTTTTTTTCTTAAAATGTCTATTTTATGCATGCCAATTTTAATAAACTTTCATTTCCTTTTTATCTATCATTCGTATAAAAAATAAGAACCCTATCAATTTTCTTTCACAAGCTTTCTCAGGTTTTGACCCAACTTGATTGGATTTGATCTCCCCAATGAGAGATCATTTTCTAGATCTATAGATTAGATATTTCTCATATTCATGTCTAGTTTATTTTTAAAAAATTTCATAAACTTATATGGACTTTTCATGTTTGATTCTGATAAAAAATCAGAACCCTGTCATTTAGCGTTACTAAGCATTACTTAAATTTTATCTCAAGTTATTTAGATTAGCTCTCTCTAATGAAAATTAATTTTCAAAATCTGTAAAAAGAGTTTTCTTCCATTTTGAGTCTAGTTTATTCTTGTTAAATTTTATAAACTTTTATACTCATTTGATATTTCAATTTTATTAAAAACTAGGTCTGGTTACATAACTTAACAGGACCATTTCCTGTTTGAAAACAATGACTTCCCGAAGTCATCATTTCAAAACCAGGATTGTTTTTTCAATTCTGTAAATTGTAGTTGTTTTCTAGTTGAACTAAATAACTTTTTCACAAATTTTGGAGAAATTTAATTGGTTTAGTCTCTAAAACTCTAAAATTACAGAAACTTGTTTACTAAAAATCTAATTCTCTGTTTCTAAAAATTAGGTTTTGTTGTTTCAATCATAACTTGAGTTTTAAAAATGTTTTTCAAGTTCTCTAAAAGAGAAATGTTTTTCTAATGTGTTAAAAATCCATGGATTTATTTTCAGCTCAATTTGAGTTGTTTTAGGCCTTCATTCATTCAAAATGCTCTAACAAGGTATGTTTGTATATCCTGATTTTGCAAAATCCTGTTTTGATTGAATAAAAAGCCCAAATTCAGGTTTTTCTCCTATCTTTTCCTATATTTTTTTATTCTAGAGCATTTCTAAGGTCATTAAGAGTCTCCATATCAACTTTTATAAATATATATATGATAATTTGACCCTTTATCCATTGCATTTTTCAAAATCAATTTTGTAAAAAGGTATTATTTTGTTAAAATGAAGTTAAATTGGGCATTTTAACACTTTAAATTCATTTTTCAAACATAATTCATGTATTTCATGAATTGAAAATGATTTTTATCAAATTAAAATACCTTAATTTCATTTTAAATAAATTTTGTTGTTTATTTGCTTTTTATTTCAATCATTTTCAATATACTTTCATAAAAACCTCAATTTCAAGGTTAAATTCTTTTTAGATTCAAGTTTTAAAATGCATTACATATTTCAAACCCCAATTTTGAAAATTTGAAAACTTGAAAACTCCAAAATATATTTTCAAAATGATTTTTCAAAGGCCATGAATAATTTGCATTTATTTTCATTTTTTCCTTATTTGTGGGGCATAAAAGGCTAATTTTGGATTTTCTTTGATTTTTCTATAATTAAATAAAATCCATAAATGCCTACAATTATTTCTAACATGTTTGTTCATTTTGCAGGATTTTCTATTTTTCTTTTTTCTTTCTTTCTTTCTTTTCAATTATTGTAATTAATTCAAGGGTTGTAATAATTCCATTAATGAGAATTTTATTTTATTCTTAGTTTAGAATAAATGAGCATATAAGTTAATTCTATATTAATTTGTTGCATTTGATTTTTATTTATTTTTTAATATACTATGGAAAACATGAATGACATGTGCACCATTTAATAAAGAATAAACAAAACTAAGTAAAGTTCGTATTTACGTTCATAGTCAGAATATGAATAATACTTAGAATTATTATTCTTTATTAAATAAAATTCAACTTACACTCTTAGGTCATTTTCAAAAATCATTATTTCTTCGAAATTAATTTTCTTTTCTTCCTTTATTTGAATTTAGATAAAGATTAATTTAAAATATATTTGTGGTCCTAGTCATGAATATATTAAAAAAAATAATCTTATTTTAATTCTATAAAGGCATAAAATCTCTTTTTTTCTTTATTAGAAATTTAATAAAAATGAATTAAAATATATTTGTGGCCATAGTCATGAATATATGAAAAATAATTTTATTTTAATTCTATAAAAATATCAAATTCTTTTCTTTAAAATTCAAATAATTTTTTAAAAACAATATATTCATCGTTTAAGATAGAATTGCACCATTTTTTTCAAGTTATTTTTGAATTTTGAAGTGATTTTCGAAATAATTTTCAAAAATCATTTTCATTTCAAAATTCAAAGTTATTTGTTATTTTTATTCTCAAATTCAAATATCAATTTAAAATTTTTCATTTTGAAATTCTTAATTTTGAATTTTATTTAATTCTCAATCTTAATTCTAAATTAAATTTTGAATTTTAATTCCCATTTCATTTCCAAATTTCAATTTTTGACTTTTAGCTTTCAACTTTCAAATTCAATTGCATTTTCAATTTCAAACTTCACTGCTTCAAATTTAAATTTTTAATGTTCAATTTCAGTTTTCAATTTCAATTCTAATTCTGATTTTTAATTTCAATTTTAAATTCCAAATTCAATTTCAAAATTCCAAATTCGATTTCTAAATTCAATTCTGATTTCAAAAATCAAATCCAATTTCAATTTCAAACAATTTAAATTTCAAATTTTGAAAATTAAATTTAACTCTTAAATTCGATTTCAACTTTCAATTTTATTTTGAAATTTCAAACTCTGATTTCCATTTCAAAAATTCAATTTCAAATTCCATTTTAGAATCAAATTCAATTTTCAAACTCTAATTTCAATTTCAAAGTTCAAACTTCAACTTTTTCAATTCAAACTCAAATTCATTTCAGTTCCAAGTTCAAAGTTCAGATTCAGTTTCAAGTTCAACTTTCAACGTCAAAAACTTTCAATTTCGATTTCAAAATCAATTTCAAGTTGTAATTTCAAAATAACTCTAAGTGATTCTAGATCAGTTTCTAATTCATTTCGAGTCATTTCCAAATAACTTTTCCAAATATATATTCAAATCCATTTTAAAAACACTTGGAAAAATCCAAATTTCTGAAGTATTTCTAAAAGCATGCATACTTTCAAGTTAAAAAATCATAGCATAAACATAATTCTATATGCATTTAGGACTTAGAATAATTTCTTAGGCAAATTTAGGTAAAGTAAAGGCATAACATTCGATCCTTGGTTCAATTACCCCTGGTAAAGGTGCCAGAAACGATTCAACCTCGTACCAACGAGCGAGCCCCATCTCCTCATTTTCCCGCATTTTCTAAAAATGGAGGCGAGTAATTTTTCAAAAATCTTTTCAAGAGGTCAAGTGGACATTGCGAGAATTTTTCTTTCCCTAAAAAAAGAAAAGAAATTTTTTTGCAACGATCACAGTTTTGGCAACCGGGATGGGACTCGTCTTCATCTGATCGAATTAATGCCTTTGCCTTGTTCAAATTTTCTAAGTTATTATTCTACAAATGTCAGTTTCATTTTCATGCAAAACTTAAAAGCCTAGACTTTGATCTAGCTGACATGATGCACATAGGCTCAAGTATGGTTTGATAGGACCAAATTGAGAAGATTTTATTCATGTCCACTTAGACTTAAGTCTAATACAACCCTCCCCAATCTAGGAATTGAATGCAAACAATGTATGCAAGTGTATGCTTCTTATAAATTTTCAAAATTCTATCTCTTTAGGACATTGCATTACAAACATCTGATTTCTTGCATGTTGATCATATTTTTAAAAACATCCCCTACCTATATTGTCTTGGTCTTCACGTTGTTGGGCTTTCTCCATGAACCGTAGTTTAAAAAAAAGCCTCACAATTGGGCCACTTGTTTGGGCTAACAACCCCCTGCCATGTACTAAGGGCCATAGTCCAAAGTATATCGGCAGGCGCTCAAGGATGTTAGAAAACCATTACCCTAGAACTAGAGATATTCTTATGCCATGTACTCCGAGCTTCGGCTCACGTATATCAATATATCTTGATTGGATTCAGAGGATCTAAACCTTAGAGTTAGGATCAAGGTCCTTTAGCCATTTCAAAATTTGTGCATTTAGAGTCAGCTTTTAGGAAGTGCTATTTGTGAATCCTTGTTTGTACAACTTTGATTCTGTGATATTTGCATACTTATATTTTCTTACCCTTTTCAGAATAATTTTTCTCAAACCCCGGATATTCCTTTCAAAATTTCACCTCTATTTTCAAAATCCAGGTGTATATTTTCTTGTTTCTTCTGCAGATCGATCTTTTTTTCTCAAACCTTGGAAATCCTTTTCTAAATTCTCCTATGTTTTCCAAAACTCTAGGTGATTTTCTTTCTTTTCTTCTGAATCTTGAATTTCCAACCTTATTTTTTATCCTGTCTGTTATTTTTTCAGAAATCGTGTATTTCTCTCTTTCCTTCTCCTGGATTTTTGATCGCTATATTTTCAATCCTGCTATCTATTTTTCAAATCTCTTCACCTTATTTTTCTGATATTTTCCAGTAAATCCCCTGATCATTGCAGTGGGAGATTGTCAACTTGATTCTCAAATATCTCCTTCATCATCTTTTTTATCATCTCTCTTTCTCTCAATTTTTTTTTCAATATAAACCATTCCTTTATTCTGTAGAGAGAGCTTTTGGCATTGTCACGTAGTTCAGACAAGATCTGGCTAGAAGATTTCATCATCTCAGTGTGTCAGTTAGAGCAACAGTAGCGAGAAAAAGATGAATTCTCCGAGATCTGTTAAAGGATAGGATCAAACAAGCATGGATGACATCGATCCCTCCATATATCAGTTGTTCAAAAAAATGATGATCAAGATACAATCAAAGCAAGCCAGGGCAAGTTTAGGAAAGAGGCCCTCCAAGGAGAAATCCAAGGGCAGGCCTATGAAGAAGCATGCCTGAATTACCAAGGAAAAAGCTAAGTATGAAGATACTTTAGAAGAGACAGATTCTACAAATGAAATCTTTGATGAAGAACAAGAGGCATCCCTGCTAGCTCGCCGAGTATTCAAGAAGCAGATCGTAGAGCCTGAATCTGTCAATAAGCCCAAGGATCAGTTAGATGCCAATCATATCCAACTATAGCTGAGAGAGATGAGTCGCTTAGTCAAAAACCTACAAGTGCGAGACAAGGGAAAGAAGGTATACACAAGCGAGGATTTCTGTGATAGCCTCAAGGGGGATGACAACCTACAAGACCTTCCTCGCAAATTTATCAAGTTTGATAGAACTGGCGGTCCAAAAACTCATTTGAATATGTTCCTCTCGGAAGGCACTAAAGCCAGAAAGGCGCCTACTAAGGAAAAGGCACCCGTCACCTTCCCCATGAATGTTGCTAGATGCAACAATGAAGGCAGAGAGGGGGGGCATCTGCAGACAAAATAACAAGCCGTTTCAATTGAGCTCTCATCATTGTGAACACCCCAAATTTTCTAAAAAATTCAAAAATTCCCTTTTTTCCCCTAGCATTCACCTTCTAAGATATTTAGAAGGGCAATTGTATAAATTTCTATCCATTTCTCGGATTCACTGGTTGAAGATAAAAAATCCAATTCAATTTCCAATGTTGGACGCAGATCTGATATCTGAATCCGATTCTGAGTCTAGATCTTCCATTTTTCAAAAAATAAAAAAAATCAATTCTTTGTATTTTCTCAGATATTCTATCTGGATCCAATCTCAATTTGAGACCCAAACTCAATATTTACCCAAAATCTTGGATCCAAACCCATGTTTGAAACCCAATTTCTGAGATTAACCATGTATTTTCCCAAAAAACTCATTTCAAAAAATCTTAAAATTTTAAAATAAATATTTTACAAAAATACTCCAAAAACCTCGTTTGGATCCCATATTTTAAAATCTTTGTGTTGTCCTCATATTTTTCTTAGTGTTCTCTTTCGAAAATATAAAAGAAAAAGGATTTCAGAAAATGGCCTAAAGCTCCTTTTTTTGAAAAACCTTGTAAAAAGAATCACCTTCTTGAAAAATCTTAGAAAAAGAGGGACCTGTTGTGAAAAATTTCTAACGGTCTCATCTTATAAAAACCGACCATCAGGGGTCGATGAAACCCATCGTCTTCACCCCTCCCTCTTCTGCGCATGATCACCTTTCACCCCGCCAAGCTCTCCTTCTTCCTTCCTCTACTTCCCTTCTTTTCCCCTTCTCTGATTCCCCCCTCTGGTTTCCTTCTCCTAGACCAACTAAAGGAAGCCCTCCCTTCGATTGACTCACGGTAAGAGTTCCTCCTCTCTTTCTTTTTCCGTTTTTTTCTTGTTTATTTTCTCTTCTTCGCTCTTTTCCTGTTTGCTTTCACGAATTATTTTCTTCATTGTTCTAACAATAAGCATTATCTGTAGTGTCGACCTGTATCTAGTAGTGTCGACCTACACAATGCAACATTATTAGAATACTTGTATTCCCACATTTTTTTTAGTATTTTGTAATCTATTGCTGGATTTTCTTGGTTTTCATGTGTTCTGAATACTAGTTTATATCATATCTGACATTATCTGGTAGTTCACCATCTTCCCTTCATTTCTGCTAACGCATTCCATTAGCTGATCTCATTTGCTCACCTATAATGTTTTCATTATGCACACATTTTATTAGTTGACCCAATACATTCAACACATTTTGTTTTACCTAGTATGTTTCTTTCATAGTATCGCTCTGTTTGTATGATTTTCTATATCGTTGCATTTCCTATTCATTTTGGACACAATCGATGGCTGCAAGAACATCATTTTGATCGGTACCTCCCTGTGCTTGGTCAAAACATTATTTCATCAGCATTTTTCATGTCCATTTATGCCTATATCACCTCACCCTTTTCAAGTCTCAAAGAGAAGCTAGGAGGTTGCACTAATGTTGATGGATTGCTCGATTTATATTTATATTTGCAACATTAATATGAATGCCAATCTTTTCTTAAGAGAAGTGGCTCTGTCCAAATCCTAGCACAGAGTGCCATTCGAACTGCTACTTTCCCACCTCATCTGTTTGCAATGTCCGTTAGTTTCATTTTTGTTTCCTTTGCTCAACATTAATACTATTGCCTATATCTTATTTCTAAACTGTAAATTTGGAGTTTAAAAGTTCATCTTCTGTATTTGTAAACATATGA
This sequence comes from Nuphar pumila, assembly GCF_984573655.1. Lineage (NCBI taxonomy): Eukaryota > Viridiplantae > Streptophyta > Magnoliopsida > Nymphaeales > Nymphaeaceae > Nuphar > Nuphar pumila. Next base: position 122,998,779 of record NC_143249.1, read on the forward strand.
ATACATCTTTAGATCATGTATGCTCTCATGTAACCCATTCAGTCCATCGCATCATCCTTTTTCACTTTCTGATCGGCCTCTCACCTACACATTCATCCATTTTATCCATTGAGTCCATCCATCCGAGTTGTCATCCATCTACTGTGTGTGCTTCAATGCATTGGTATCTCCTTTGTCTCACCCGAATCGTGAGTTTTTACTATGTAAAATCAAGTGTTGAGGCTGATTCACTGTAAGTAAATTGCTGCATAGGTTTTCTGTGTTTTGAGTTATATCATCTCTATTTCAACTTCCATATTTTGTTTCTGAAGTTATGTCCATCTTTTAGGCATTATTCAGCATCTCCACCACCATTGCACATCACTAATGTTCTGATATCACCATGCATCAATTCTGTACATTCAGCACAGAACTCATTTATGTGTTACATTCATTTTCCACCAATCACCACCCCCTTCTATTCCCTATACGCAACATCAATCCACCATTAGCATCTGCATTTTTTTTTAATATCCTCTGCATTTGTTTTAGCATCGCATGAGCACACCACCTCTTGCTTATGCATCTCACAACATCTGCATTTAGTTTGGTTAAAGCCCATCATCAGCATCTATTTACCTGCTGCCCCACCTACCTATTCCATGTTTCAATTCTTACCTTGCCTTAACCAACATAGCAATGACCTCAGCAGAAAAATCGAGGCACCTATTGCTGTTCTGGCATCTAGACGAAGTTTCATGTGCAATCCTATTATAATGGACAGGTTTCAACACTTATATTATTGTAGGGGTTGAGTTTTTTTCTTGGATATTCCGGTTGTGGTCCATTGACTGAAAATAAGGTGCAAATATGGGGTGTTAATAGCCAGTGGTGTTTTACAATAACACTTTATTTTCTGATCATCTTAGTACGTCAAGCCTTCGCCGTTACAAATGGATTAAGTGGGTGAATGGTGAGTATATGACAAACATGGAAATTCAGATGTATGATCAACAAATGACCAGAATATCACAAAATTATGGAGTTATGATGCTGAAAACAGTAATGAGTAGAAGAAATTGCAAACAAAAATACAAAGTCTATGAGCTGGACTTTACTTTTTGCAGTTACATGTTTGATGAAGTTAGGGTGTTTACGTCCCCAATATGTTTTAAATTTCCCTAATCATAAGAGGGGCATACTCTATGTTGAATTTTGCCTAACTCTCCTAGCACCACTTCAACACTTGCAACACATCTAGCATCCTTGCTACACCTGTGCTCGGCACCTGCAACATCTCCTCACAACACTGCACCATGCTTCACATGCTGTCCAGCATCAACGAGCATCTCATTACACTCACTTGCCATTTCACTTTCAGCACAAGCCTATGCATTGTCCTACACTTACATCGCTGCACATTGTCTCTGAATCATCCACAACACAATTCCCTTTCACTACCACTTGTATCCAGCACCAACACCGGCGACTGTAGCATTTCATGCATCTACAGCAGTGCTTAGCATTGTTGTAGTCTTTCATATATCTACAACAATGCTTAGCACTACTGTAGCCTCTTATACACCTACAGTAGTGCTTGACACTGTTGTTGTAATATCCGAAAATTTCTAAGTTCTTTTCTATAGCATTGTGAAATGTCTTGAATTTCATGCCAATATAGAACCCTAATTTCTTTAAAAATTAATGTTTGAGTATATTCGTAAGGATTAAGGGGTTTAATTATATTGAATTGTAGTAAATATAAACCCTACATGGTTTGGATATCTGAGAAAATTCTAAGTGATGTCTAATTGAAAACGTCTTACTTAAAAAGAAAATGTTGATTTTTCTTTTAAGTAAAATTATTTAAATAAAGTAAATTAACAAAAGTAGATTTTAAAAATATACATATTAACATGCTTAATAAGATGGAATTAACTTATATTCAATTCCTTTACATTTTCACATGAGTTGTGGGTATATAAAACTAAAACGGTTTTTAATTAGAATTTTATGATTATTCAATAATAGTTTAATATAATAGTTTTCTTTTTTATAAATTAAAATCCATTTTCATTAGTTTAGTAGGAGCCCATAGGTGGGCCGTCCCATCCTATGTGGCATCTTACTTCAAATTCAAATTGAAAATAAAGGTATAGTGATTTTCAAGGTTATTTAAAGTTTGAAAAGTCAAAGTGGAGATCAAGGGCTCCAAATGAATTTCATTAATGAGATCAAGGGCTGAAATTAATTCCAGCACATAACCTAATTTAAGAAGGGTTATAAAACCCTCCCATAGCCCTTGCCCTCCTCATTTGTGCTGGAAAAAAAAAGGAGAGCTTCTCTCTCCCCCAAAAACCCTCTTCTCTCTCTCCTCTCTTTCCCTTCCCTATTCTCCTCTTTTAGGGTTTCTTTTGGTTCTTGAGTGCAAGATCCAGGCCTCAAGGGGTGTGTAGAGGAGATCTAAGGTCCTCACCTTGCTGGAAGGAGGAGCTGATCGATGGATCAAGCAAAAAGAGTGTTCATCTATCAAGAAATACATTTTTTTCAACAAAAGGTAGGGTTTCTATGCTTTTCTTGCAAGAACGGAGTTCTTGGCATGGATTTTGATGCTTTTTCATGAGTTTAGATCATAATCAAACCCTTCTAACCGTGGGTTTGACTCAGATCTAATGATCCATGGCAAAAACACGTTTTCCCCTAAAGAAAACCATTTTTGAAATCGGGTTTATTATAAAAATCGGTTTCTTAGAAATAGATTCGTAAAATATATTTGTATTTGATTTATTCCATGATTTTTATGCAAATATTAGTTTGGATTGATAGATTATGAAGTGTTTCATCTACTGTGAATATTTTAGAATTTTTGGAATTTTATTTTATGCGTATTCCCTATTTCTTTTAATTTTTCTTGGGATTCGGGTGACTCGGTTTGATTCACCCAAATGCAAATCTCGGAATTTCAGGTTTTCCACTTGACCTCCGTTCAGTAAAATGGTTGTTTCTCCATCATCCGGAGGAGTTTTGATGAACGGATTATTGCGTTGGAAAGCTAACTTCATTGTGCATCTACTGTAGAAATTTGGGCTCTGTTCATGGAACGAGAACGTCTCTGTGATAGTCAAAACAAAAAAATTATAGGTCTGTAGTAAAACATGCATAACTCCCTCATACGGAAGAGTTTTTACGAACGGTTTGCGGATATGGATAGCTGACAACAATTCCTATATACTGTAAAAATTTCAGCTCTGTTCATGGAGCCAAAAATTTTCTGTGAGCTCTGTACCAGTCGGACAGAGTTATGAAATTGAAAAAATTAGGGCAAATTCATAAATCAAGGCTCAAAGGGTGCATAGTATATATGTTTTTATTCAATTTCTTTATAGAATTAGTATGCATTATGTGAATGATTATGCAGGTCTGATTTTATGCAATCTTATATGATTATGGCATGAATTGTAAACAGAATGATTACACATTAAAGATTTAGGATCAAAAGGTCCAATGAATACAAGTTTATGTTTTAAATTCTAAAAATGTGTTGACTATATGTATGTCCATGATATTGTGATGATATGATGGTTTCATTGATATGGATGTTCATATATATTCTCCTGGTTGCATTGGCCATGTACATGCATATGCATTATGATGTGAAAATGAATAAGATGTTTATGCTACGCATGTGCTCAAATGTCTGTTACAAGTTTAATTATATGACTTTGTCCAATGCTTTATAAGAATGCATCCATGACTATAAAGTGATTTAAGTTTGATGTTGCATAAAAAGTATGAATGTAATCAAGTAATCATGTGACATTAAACTCAAGATACTTGCTTGGAGAGTAGCAGGTGATACAAAACTTCATGGGGCAAGTTCTGTTACGAGCACGGAAGGTTGCTCCTCCCCTCCCACGATTTTAGGGGGAAAACCTCTGCATTAGGCTGCAGCGTAGAGGTTATAGTACTCATGAGGAAAAAACTGATGCATCGGGTTGAAAGGTGTTAGGAATTTCTCTCGTATTAACGTCCCTCACCCCGTCTTAGTGAATGGACCTGGCCAGGCTAAAGCCACCCATGTATGTAAAGCACATCCTGTGTCATGGTCCTGATCTGAGAATGTTTGCCTGTGTCGTATCAGCAGGGCTAAGAAGTGATAACTTAAATGGTGTGTGCATTAATTTGGCATCGCATGCATCATCTAATTAAGAAAATGTAACTAAAGATAAGAAAATATGCATGCATTGAAAGAGCTTCTGCATATGGTAAGTCATGCATTTTAATGGTTCATACATTTTGTATTTTGAATACATGAATTTATGTCTTTCTGTTAAATATGAAAATTCTAAACATACATAATTGTTGTATGATTGTTTAAGTTAAATTAAATGTTAAATCATGAAATTTCTATTGAAATCCTTGTCTTGTTATTCTGTCTTACAAGTTTAGCATAATTACTCTACTGAGACATGTTGTCTGACCCTATATGATTTAAAAATTTTTAGGTAATGAGTAGGTACTTACGTGTGAAGGCGGAAGGTTGCGACAGGGACTGAGCCTACCTTTCCTCTGCTTCATGAATTTTGAACTCTGATTTTACTTTAATTCAATTCAATGACAAATGTTATAAATTTTGGATATTATGGAACTTGATTTTATTTCATGCATGGTTAATTAGTTGTTAAAGTTTAAATTCCATAAGTATATGTTTGCAAGCATTCATCTGAAGTAGCACGCCAAGTTTTATGCCCAATGTGTTTTTCCGCTGTTAACTGCTAAAAGATTTAAATGTATTTCAAAAAAAAAAAAAATTCCACCAATTTCGCGTTATAAAAATTGGGGTGTTACAAACATGGTATCAGAGCAAAAGGAAAGCATGGCTCAAAGCTCGTCCAACCGACCACCATCGCTGTAAGTATGCTTCCATTTCTATTTGTTTTGATGACTTGTTGTAAAAATTGTATGTCTGTAATTATTTCTGTTGATAAATGCGATAAGAATCAGAACGTAGATCTGATAGGATTACATGAATGAGAATTTTGTATTTATACCCTGGAAGTTATCACACCTTCGAGCGGTACCTCTATCGCTCGTACCTATCTATCTAGAGTAGAGGTTATGATTGAAGGGCAGAACCTCCCTGCCAATCTTATTTTGTTGGATATGGTCGGTTATGATGTAATTCTTGGCATAGATTGGATGTATGAGCATTACGCTTGTATGCTTTGTCATGAGCGACACATTCAATTTGCTCGCCCTGATCAGCCTGTACTCGAATACAAGGCCTGTAAAAAGGAGAACAAAGGACGACTTATCTCGGCATTAAAGGCAATCATTGTGTAGAAAAGGGGTGTGAGGCCTTTTTGGCTAGTGTTTCTTGGATAGACCCCAGTACTACACCACTGGTAGACTTGGACGTAGTTCGAGATTTTTCAGACGTTTTTTCAGATGACCTGCCAGGCATACCGCCTACCAGAGAGGTGGACTTTGCGATAGAGTTGGTGCCTGGAACGACCCCAATATCTAAAGCACCCTATCGTATGGCCCCAGCAGAGTTAGAGGAGCTAAAGAAGCAGCTGCAAGAATTGATGGATAAAGACTTTATTCGGCCTAGTGTTTCACCTTGGGGAGCTCCAGTATTGTTCGTCAAAAAGAAGGATGGGTCAATGCGTATGTGCATTGACTATAGGATGCTGAATCAGGTAACAATAAAAAACAAATATCCTCTTCCCAGGATCGATGATTTGTTTGATCAACTTCGAGAGGCCAAGGTCTTCTCCAAGATTGATCTTCGATCAGGGTACCATCAACTGAAGATCAAAGAATCCGATGTGCAAAAGATAGCATTCAGGACGCAATACGGCCATTACGAGTTTTTGGTGATGCCTTTCGGGTTAACAAATGCCCCTGCGGCATTTATGGACCTGATGAATCGGATCTTTCGGCCTTACCTAGACCTTTTCGTGATCGTATTTATAGACGATATCCTAATTTACTCCGAGAGCGAGGAAGATCATAGGGAGCATCTAAGGATTGTCCTCGAAGCACTTCGACAACATCAACTATATGCTAAGTTCTCGAAGTGCGAGTTTTGGCTGAATTAAGTTATGTTCTTGGGTCACGTAATCTCTAAAGATGGGGTGTCAGTCGACCCTGCCAAGGTGGAAGCAGTCATAGATTGGAGACAACCTAAGAGTGTCTCAGATATACGCAGTTTTCTCGGGCTTGCAGGCTATTATCGTCGTTTCATTCAGGATTTTTTGAAGATCGCTTCACCTATGATGAAACTACTTCGTAAAGGAATTAAGTTTGTCTGGACCCAGCAATGCGAAGAAAGCTTTCAAGAACTGAAGAAGAGGCTTACTACAGCCCCTATACTCACATTGCCTTCTGGGCAAGGAGGCTTTGTGATTTATAGTGATGCATCAGGTACTGGTTTGGTATGCGTTTTGATGCAGCACGGCAAGGTGATCGCCTATGCATCACGTCAGCTGAAGGTGCATGAGCGAAACTACCCCACTCACGACTTGGAGCTTGCTGCAGTAGTCTTTGCACTAAAGGTATGGCGACATTATTTGTACGGTGAGCAATTTGAGGTCTTCTCAGATCATAAGAGCCTCAAATATATCTTCTCACAAAAGGATTTGAATATGAGGCAGAGACGATGGTTAGTGTAACGCCCCGGATTTCCAAAACAAAGCTAAGTTAAAATTTTCATGAATTTCTTTTTTTTTTTTTTCTTTGCAGCGGAACTTAGAAAAGCTTTTAGCAGCGGAATAAGACGATAATGAGTCGTCGGTTTTAGAAAACTCCGAGCACGTTGCAGGTATGTGGCCAAGCATCTCATTGACCACCAAAGTATTCCATTTTATCGAAAGCACATGTTTATTACAACACTACTGCTTAGAAAAGCAGTGAAGGTTCAATAAAAAGGAAGCAGTACAACTCTGTCTAGAGAAACCCTGGAACTCGATGCCGCCTTGCTCCGCATATCGCCACGCAGGTTCAACACCTGTAATCCCCATTAAACGGGGTCAGAACCACTGATGGTCTGGTAAGTAGGCAAACACCTATCTATTCAACTCAAGTAAATGCATAGACCACTCGGGGTCGCAGTTCGTAATACGACGCTCAAGCCTCCATGACTCAGCGTATATCGCAAAAGCCTCATCCGGGCTATGAGTTGAACATCCACGCAAGTCTTCACGTCTTTGCATAAGCCTCTTCAGGGCTGTGAGTTAGAATAACCTCTTAAGTCTCTACGACTTAGCCTTGACTTCCTCAGAGTCACGAATGGATGTCTAGCTCAAGTCTTTATGCTTGGCACATCCGTATCCTACGAATCTAAGGACAGTTCTCTGAGCTTCACTTAGTCGTACGGATATCAATAGGGTTCTTTCCCAATCGGTCCAGTAGTATACCGACTATGACACCTTCACAAAGGTTATGCAGGACTGACTCAACAACGTCATCCACTCATACATTCAAAATAGCGCTGTACCTAAGCTAATGCTTTGTTTCGATAATTGTACCTCCCCCCTGGGCTTAGGGGACTCATATCTGGGCGACAACGCGACGATCTGGGGGTTGATTATTCTATGTATTTTAGATACCCCAGAGGCCTGTTGACCCCATCCCCCTAGTAGGACGGTACAGCATACCGGAAGAGATCCTTACTAGGTATCCGAATGCATTCTGCTACTGCAGTAGTTGGGTTCAATCCTTAGATATTTAAGGATAACCACGACCTCCATACCTCTGAGTGACGAAGGCCATCAATGAACTCTATCAGGTTCGGGTGAAATATATGTCACTTAAGGCTGCGCCATCACCGTCTTCCTCGGGGAGAAATTCTGAAAGGGGCCTGCCGGTCTTACAATTACTTGACGAACATTGCATGCCTATAGGGCAGCCTTTGAGAAGTATGTACCCGACCCCAATCAACCACACGGTTTTCACCGTGGAACAAAGGTTTTATTCATATGCATGCTTAACTCTGCTCTCGGCACTTCGGCCTTGACGAGCACTTCACCTCTTTCGGTGGAAACAACTCACTCCGGCTCAGCGGCCCTTACGAGTCTGGTTGTCTGATAATTCTCAATGAGCATGCACATGACTTGATCACTACGGATCGGCTACTCGGCGTATTTTTACGCAACGAGCTCAGGACCTTGTCAAGGCGCTACCACTACTTTGGCGCAACGGCTCTTACAAGTATGATGCCCTTGCAGGTGTCAGGAAGACGAGTCATTCTGACATCGTTCCAACAAAGGACATTATTGTGCCACTTAACTGGTTTTGGCAGCTCTTCTGCCAACCATTCTGTCAACACCTTCTCTGCTCTACCGGCAGTGGTGCGACGAACCTTTCTACATCGTAGAAGGCGTTCCATAACTGGGTAGCACTTCTGCTACGTTCTTTCTGAGCTATTCTTAGCCCTTCAGGAATTTTAGCAGCACTTCCTCTCTTTTACGGAGAAAGCGTGCGTTTCTTTTATCCATTTCAGCGGCATCTCCCCTCTTTGGTGGGAAATCACTATGCTTAACTCGGGAAATGGATGCGCACCGTTGTGCGTACTTTGCATCCATCAAGGTTGCAGGAACCTTGGGCCATAGCCAGGCCATACGTAATTGATTTAGTCTTTACGTAAAGAGCATTTTGCCAAAAGGCGAAGCCTTTCCAATAGGGGCTTCATTCGTCAAGCAGAATCTTGTACGAAGAGCGGTAAGGGAATCGCATGGGCGATTTTGGAGTTGATCTCCGTTTGAACGCTCACTTACGCGCCATATATGTAATATAAGCAGAAGCCTATGCTTTATACAGCGGCGGCGTAAAGGAAATGCATATACTATTGTTCAGGGTGTGTAACTGAACGAAATATTCTACATATATAACAAAACAGGAGCCTTGGCATCGTTCGACGCGACGGCGTAAGTAAATACATAATCAGAAGTGCAGTAATCGGAAGTACAGAAAGCAGGGAGCCTTGGCATCATACGACGCGACGGCAAAGGTAAATTACATGGCCTGTGCGATATAAGACACGTCGGCAGTATCAGCAGATATACACCTAGATCTGTATCCAACGATAGTTATGAGGCGAGCGAGTGAACACCGAAGTGTCCTAGAGGGCTCAACCAAGAACTAGGGTGAGATACTATTTTGATGAACGCATATACTGCGTATTCGAACATATATATCCGACGATAGTTACGAGGCGAGCGCGTGAACACCGAAGTGTCCTAGAGGGCTCAACCAAGAACTAAAGTAAGATACTACTTCAGAAAGTATATGCTATATACAAACAATCAAATACTTGAGAGAGATGGTTTAATGAAGCGAACTTACTTCAAATCGTGGAAGAAACGGCTCCGGGTTGCTTCTTTGGCTTCGAGCCTTCCTTCGAGAGGTCAGACTAAGTCAGATGAAGCTGACTTAGTTGAGAAAGAGGTAGAGCAGGTCAAGCTACTCAACCTAAGTGGTTTGAACCAAACAGGGTTCGATCCAAGTCAACTGGGTTCAGCAGGTTCGAACTCAGCTCAAGTAGGCTAAGTCTGGGTTCAGAAATCCAAACCAAAAGCTGGACCAAAAAGGACTTTGACTTTGACTTCAAACCCAACTAGGTTCAAGTCAAGTCAACTGGGTTTGAGCTAGGTCAGGTGGGTTCAGACCTAGGTCAGGTGGGTTAGGACCAGGTCAGGCAGGCTCAGACCAGGTCAGGTGGGCTTAGGTGGGCTAGGCTAGGTAGGGGAGGTTTGGAAAAGGAGGAGAGAGAGAGGGGTTGGCGATTTTTAAAGAGAGGGGGGCTCCTTTATTTATAGATTCTGAAACTTGGGCCCCAAGTTTCAGAATCTCCTCTTTACCCCTTGGCTTTTCAGAAATCCCTTCCATGGAAGGTGCTGGAAGGAGCTGGAAGGCTCTGGAAGGTGCTGGAATATTCTAGAATCTTCTAGAATATTTTCTAAGAAATATTTCTGTGGGTCCCGCAAGAATTTCGGGTTTTCGGCGATTTTTTTCCGAAAAATTCTGAGTACGCCATTATCTTCGTATTGATGCCACTAAGAAAGTTGGCTCGCAGGAATCCTTTGATTTTGTTCAGATAGGAAGTTATGGCTTCCAGAGTGTTTGAGCATATATTCGCGATTCGACGAATATCCTAAGTATAACTGACTCGCAGGAATTGATTCGTTTCGCATTCTGAGAAAAATGCTATTTTTACCGGTAAATGCCTCATGAATTTTATTCAGATATTTTCTGAAAAATTGCGGGTCTTACAGTTAGAATTTCTAAAAGATTACGACTTCTCCATTTCTTATCATCCAGGCAAAGCCAATATAGTGATTGATGCTTTGAGTAGAAAGGCAGGGAGCCTTGCAAGTTTTATCAGCAGTGAGTGGAGATTACTCGAAGACCTGATAGACTGGAAGCCTTTTGAAGCAGAACCGGGTCAGATTCAGATTGCTAGCACGGCAGTGCGGACATAACTCATGGACCGGATCATCGCCCAACAGAAGGATAACCCTGAATTCAATAAGATGATTGCAGCATGCAAGCAAGATCAATCAACATTGCACTTAGAGGAGGATGGATGCATCTGGTACGGCCAGAGGCTCTGGGTGCTCGCAGAGCCCCAGTTGAGGAAAGAGTTATTGGATGAGGCGCATCGTACCAGATTCACTATACATCCCGGAAGCACCAAGTTGTATAAGGATCTTCAGAGGAATTACTGGTGGCCCGGCATGAAGAGAGACATCGCTGAATACGTGTCGAGATGCTTAATCTGTCAGCAAGTCAAGATAGAGCACCAGAGACCATACGGTATGATGCAGTCGATTGAGATTCCGCAGTGGAAGTGGAAAGACATTACCATGGACTTTGTGGTAGGTCTACCCAAGACACGCCAGCAGTATGACACCATTTGGGTGATTGTGGATCGCCTTACAAAGTCGGCACACTTCTTACCAGCCAGGGCGAATCAAACCTTGGAGAGTTTGGCGGATTTATATGTCGATGAGATTGTCCGATTACATGGGATACCTGTTTCGATTATCTCAGACAGGGATCCTAGATTCACGTCAAAGTTTTGGGGACAACTTCAGAAAGCTTTGGGGACAACGCTTAAGTTTAGCACAACTTTTCACCCCCAGACGGATGGTCAGTCAGAGAGGACTATTCAAACACTTGAGGATATGTTGCGAGCGTGTGCATTGGAGTGGAAAGGTGACTGGAGTAAGCACCTAAAGTTAGCTGAGTTTTCCTACAATAACAGTTATCATTCGAGTATCGGCATGGCTCCATATGAGGCATTGTACGGGCGACCCTGTAGGTCCCCTGTTTGTTGGAGCGAGGTAGGTGATCGAACTGTTGAATCGCCTATAGTTTTGCAGCATTATACGGATCAAGTACAGTTGATTCGTAAGAGGCTTTTGACAGCGCAAAGTCGTCAGAAGAGTTATGCAGATCCAAAGAGGCGAGAGGTTTCTTTTGAGGTTGGTAATCATGTGTTTGTCAAAGTATCGCCAACCAAGAGTGTATTTCGGTTCGGCAAGAAAGGAAAATTGAGTCCGAGGTATGTAGGACCGTTCCTCATCCTTGAGAGGATAGGAGGCACCGTGTATAGATTGGCACTTCCCCTTCAGTTTTCCAACATCCATGATATTTTCCATGTGTCAATGTTGAGGAAATATGTAACAGATCCTAATCATGTTATTCAGTATGACGAGGTCGAGGTTCAGAGAGATCTCACGTTTGAGGAACGGCCGGTAGAGATAGTAGATCGACGAGAACAAGTGTTGCGACATAAGTCAATTCCACTTGTTAAAGTACGATGGCAGCACCACGGGCTTGAGGAGTGTTCTTGGGAGCCCGAGGCTAATATGAGAGCTAAATATCCAGACTTGTTCGGTACGTAATGTTAACCAAATTTCGAGGATGAAATTTTTTTAAGGGGGATTGGATGTAATATCCAAAAATTTCTAAGTTCTTTTCTATAGCATTGTGAAATGTCTTGAATTTCGTGCCAATATATAACCCTAATTTCTTTAAAAATTAATGTTTGAGTATATTCATAAGGATTAAGGGGTTTAATTATATTGAATTGTAGTAAATATATACCCTACATGGTTTGGATATCTGAGAAAATTCTAAGTGATGTCTAATTGAAAACGTCTTACTTAAAAAGAAAATGTTGATTTTTCTTTTAAGTAAAATTATTTAAATAAAGTAAATTAACAAAAGTAGATTTTAAAAATATACATATTAACATGCTTAATAAGATGGAATTAACTTATATTCAATTCCTTTACATTTTCACATGAGTTGTGGGTATATAAAACTAAAACGGTTTTTAATTAGAATTTTATGATTATTCAATAATAGTTTTCTTTTTTATAAATTAAAATCCATTTTCATTAGTTTAGTAGGAGCCCATAGGTGGGCCGTCCCATCCTATGTGGCATCTTACTTCAAATTCAAATTGAAAATAAAGGTATAGTGATTTTCAAGGTTATTTAAAGTTTGAAAAGTCAAAGTGGAGATCAAGGGCTCCAAATGAATTTCATTAATGAGATCAAGGGCTGGAATTAATTCCAGCACATAACCTAATTTAAGAAGGGTTATAAAACCCTCTCATAGCCCTTGCCCTCCTCATTTGTGCTGGAAAAAAAAAGGAGAGCTTCTCTCTCCCCCAAAAACCCTCTTCTCTCTCTCCTCTCTTTCTCTTCCCTATTCTCCTCTTTTAGGGTTTCTTTTGGTTCTTGAGTGCAAGATCCAGGCCTCAAGGGGTGTGTAGAGGAGATCTAAGGTCCTCACCTTGCTGGAAGGAGGAGCTGATCGATGGATCAAGCAAAAAGAGTGTTCATCTATCAAGAAATACATTTTTTTCAACAAAAGGTAGGGTTTCTATGCTTTTCTTGCAAGAACGGAGTTCTTGGCATGGATTTTGATGCTTTTTCATGAGTTTAGATCATAATCAAACCCTTCTAACCGTGGGTTTGACTCAGATCTAATGATCCATGGCAAAAACACGTTTTCCCCTAAAGAAAACCATTTTTGAAATCGGGTTTATTATAAAAATCGGTTTCTTAGAAATAGATTCGTAAAATATATTTGTATTTGATTTATTCCATGATTTTTATGCAAATATTAGTTTGGATTGATAGATTATGAAGTGTTTCATCTACTGTGAATATTTTAGAATTTTCGGAATTTTATTTTATGCGTATTCCCTATTTCTTTTAATTTTTCTTGGGATTCGGGTGACTCGGTTTGATTCACCCAAATGCAAATCTCGGAATTTCAGGTTTTCCACTTGACCTCCGTTCAGTAAAATGGTTGTTTCTCCATCATCCGGAGGAGTTTTGATGAACGGATTATTGCGTTGGAAAGCTAACTTCATTGTGCATCTACTGTAGAAATTTGGGCTCTGTTCATGGAACGAGAACGTCTCTGTGATAGTCAAAACAAAAAAATTATAGGTCTGTAGTAAAACATGCATAACTCCCTCATACGGAAGAGTTTTTACGAACGGTTTGCGGATATGGATAGCTGACAACAATTCCTATATACTGTAAAAATTTCAGCTCTGTTCATGGAGCCAAAAATTTTCTGTGAGCTCTGTACCAGTCGGACAGAGTTATGAAATTGAAAAAATTAGGGCAAATTCATAAATCAAGGCTCAAAGGGTGCATAGTATATATGTTTTTATTCAATTTCTTTATAGAATTAGTATGCATTATGTGAATGATTATGCAGGTCTGATTTTATGCAATCTTATATGATTATGGCATGAATTGTAAACGGAATGATTACACATTAAAGATTTAGGATCAAAAGGTCCAATGAATACAAGTTTATGTTTTAAATTCTAAAAATGTGTTGACTATATGTATGTCCATGATATTGTGATGATATGATGGTTTCATTGATATGGATGTTCATATATATTCTCCTGGTTGCATTGGCCATGTACATGCATATGCATTATGATGTGAAAATGAATAAGATGTTTATGCTACGCATGTGCTCAAATGTCTGTTACAAGTTTAATTATACGACTTTGTCCAATGCTTTATAAGAATGCATCCATGACTATAAAGTGATTTAAGTTTGATGTTGCATAAAAAGTATGACTGTAATCAAGTAATCATGTGACATTAAACTCAAGATACTTGCTTGGAGAGTAGCAGGTGATACAAAACTTCGTGGGGCAAGTTCTGTTACGGGCACGGAAGGTTGCTCCTCCCCTCCCACGATTTTAGGGGGAAAACCTCTGCATTAGACTGCAGCGTAGAGGTTATAGTACTCATGAAGAAAAAACTGATGCATCGGGTTGAAAGGTGTTGGGAATCTCTCTCGTATTAACGTCCCTCACCCCGTCTTAGTGAATGGACCTGGCCAGGCTAAAGCCACCCCTGTATGTAAAACACGTCCTGTGTCATGGTCCTGATCTGAGAATGTCTGCCTGTGTCGTATCAGCAGGGCTAAGAAGTGATAACTTAAATGGTGTGTGCATTAATTTGGCATCGCATGCATCATCTAATTAAGAAAATGTAACTAAAGATAAGAAAATATGCATGCATTGAAAGAGCTTCTGCATATGGTAAGTCATGCATTTTAATGGTTCATACATTTTGTATTTTGAATATATGAATTTATGTCTTTCTGTTAAATATGAAAATTCTAAACATACATAATTGTTGTATGATTGTTTAAGTTAAATTAAATGTTAAATCATGAAATTTCTATTGAAATCCTTGTCTTGTTATTCTGTCTTACAAGTTTAGCATAATTACTCTACTGAGACATGTTGTCTGACCCTATATGGTTTAAAAATTTTCAGGTAATGAGTAGGTACTTACGTGCGAAGGCGGAAGGTTGCGACGGAGACTGAGCCTACCTTTCCTCTGTTTCATGAATTCTGAACTCTGATTTTACTTTAATTCAATTCAATGACAAATGTGATAAATTTTGGATATTATAGAACTTGATTTTATTTCATGCATGGTTAATTAATTGTTAAAGTTTAAATTCCATAAGTATATGTTTGCAAGCATTCATCTGAAGTAGCACACCAAGTTTTATGCCCAATGTGTTTGTCCGCTGTTAACTGCTAAAATATTTAAATGTATTTCAAAAAAAAAAAAAAAATTCCACCAATTTCGGGTTATAAAAATTGGGGTGTTACAGTTGTAGCCTCTTATATACCTACAAAAGTGTTGCTGTGGTCTTCCCCTCTTGACAGCATACAGTAGTGCTTAGGCACTGCTATGGCTTCATTTTGGGCACCCACAGAGGCGCCAAACATTGCTCATCACCCTCTTCACCTGTCACCTCCATCACCTGCTACACAACAACCACCCACCACCTGTGCATTTTGCACTTACCTTCACTACCTGTGCATAGTACCTCTTGCATATTATTCAGTGCATATCAACCCCCTATATTGCCTTGAGTTGCGTGTCAGCATTTGCCTTTTTCATGTGTAATGCCCCATTCCGCATAAATCTTCAACTTAGTTAGGCATCGACATCTCACCTTGTATGAGCATTTAGCCCAGCTAGGCATGGGCACATCCTCTAGCATAGGCATTCATATCCAATTAGGTCTGGACATAGACATGTATATTCCTTCATTAATTTATGCATTTTCTTTAAGACATAGGTATGTGTACTCTTTTAACATAAGCATAGTACATGAGCATATGCACATGCATTCTTTATTTAGCATAATCATAGCATCTAGGCATTATACATTTCTTCATTAACATAATCCTGGTCATGTGCCTTTAAGTTTTGATGTAATATTTTCAATCCCTCTATGTCTTGTATCTCTTTTACTCAGTGCTAACTCAGTTTTTGCAGGGACAATGTGGCAAATATTGATTTCCTTTATAGATTAGGGAGTTTTCACAATTTCAATTTCAATTTCAATTTCAATTCAAGACTGTAATAATTAGATATTAATGAGAATTTCTCCTTTTCAGTTTAGAATAGAATGTATGAGCATATAGATCTCATAATTGCTTGTTCCATCTGATTTTATCTTTGTTTTTATTTAAAAAATTTACAATAGTAGAACACAAATGGCACGTGCACCTTTCTAATAAGAGGTAAATAATTCTAAGTAAATGATTCACATTTATGGCCATAGTCAAAATGTGAATAATACTTAGGATTTTTATTTTTTATGGAATAACACTTGATTTTTCATCATATTTTTCTAAAAAAAAAAATTCTCCTCTATCAGAATTTAATATGTGAATTAACTTAAGATATATTTGTGGCCATAGTGACGGATACATTAAAGGTTAATTTCATTTTAAATCCTATAGAGGCACAAAAAATTATTTTATTCTTCATTAGAATTTAAATATAGATTATATTATAATATATTTGTGACCATAGTCATGAATGTATTATAATTTTAATCTTATTTCAATTCTATTAAAGAATGAAATATGTTTTTAAATTCCAATTTCCAAATAAATCTCAAAGCATTCATCATTTAGGATAAAATTGCATTCTTTTTCAAATTATTTCAAATTATCATCAAAATTTTAAGTGATTTTTGAAATAAACTTTCAAAAACAAAACTTTTCGTTTCTGAATTCAAAATCATTTTCAAACTCTTATTTACAAGTTCAAATTCATCTTTTATTCTCAAATTCCATTTAATTTTAAATCTTATTTCAATATTCCAATTTTCAATTCTTATTTCTGAATTTCACATTTTAAATTCCAAATTTCATTCAAATTCTTTATCTCTATTTCAAAATTTTGAATTTTATTCAAATTCTGGGTTTTTAGTTCAATTCTGAATCGAAGATTTGAAAGTCATTTTGAGATTCCAAATCAAGTTTTGAGATTTACTTTGAATTTCTAAAACAAGTTTCAAATTCCATTCTGATTTCAAATTTCAGGTTTGAATTCAGATCCTATTCTCAATTTCAAAATCCAATTTCAATTTTCAAGTTCATTTCCAAGTTCAAAGTTAAAATTCAATTTCAAAATCAATTCAATATTTCAATTTCAAAGTTCAATTCAACTTTGAAATTCCATTCCGATTTCAACTTCTAATTCCAATTTCATTCTTCAATTCAAATTTTAATCTATTTCAAAACTTTGATCTCAGCTATGATTCTAACTTCAAAATTTCAAGTTTTTTTTTCAAAATATCAAATTCGTTTCAAATTCCAAGTTTAGATTCAGATTTCAGTTATTCAAAACAAGTTTAATTTCTGAACCATTTCTTCAAGTCTATTTTCAAAACCTATTTCAAAGTCACTTGAAAAAAAATCCAAAACTTCTGAAGCATCTTCTCAAAAGCATACATCTTTGTATTTTCATTATACAAGCATGATTCTTTGTGCATTTAAGATTTTAGAATAATCATTTAGACAAATTTAGGCAAAGCAAAAGGCATTGATTCGATCTTTGGTTCAATTACCCCTAGTAAAGGCGCCAGGAACGGTTGAACCTCGTACCGATGAGCGAATCCCGCCTCTCCATCTTTTCCCGCAAATTTTAAAAAACGGAGGCGAGTTAATTTTCAAAACATTCTTTTCAAATAAAGGTCAAGTGAGACCTTGCAACTGAGTTTTTTTTTCTTTTTTTCTTTTTTTCTTTCTTTCTTTCTTTCTCTTCTCTCTTCTTTCTTTCTTTTTCTCCTTCAAAAAGGAAAAAGGGCAAAAAAAAAAAAGAAGAGGAAAGAGAGAAAAAGGAAAAGAAGTTTTTTTGCAATGATCAAAATCATAAATAAAAAATTCAAGAAAAGCTAAAGCACGATAACTGGAGTTTTACTCACAATTTTACTCCCCTGGACCAGCCACACAAAGAAATCCTTGAGTATATGCTGGACAAGGAAATGATTAAGTTCCCAAAAATCACTGATCCTATAGTCATCAGGGGAAGGTTTAAGGATCAATTCTGCGATTTTCATCGGGCATTCGGGCATGATACTGAGCACTGCTTCGTTCTCAAGAATATTATTCAAGACTACATTGATAAAAATCTCCTTGATAAAAACAAAGAAGAGGACCAGCCAACCGTCCTGATCAATCTTGTTCAATCCCGCTCCCAACAGAAAGCAAACACCCAACAGAAATTAAAGCACGGCGGTTGGGGTTACGATCACAAATTCACTCGTCCAGATTAGCCCCTCGAAAAGGTTCTTGAATACATGTTGGTCAAGGGAATGGTTAAACTCCCAAGAGTTGTTGATCCTCCTGTCACCAAAGGAAAATGGCAGGATTGATTTTGCAGGTTACACCAAGCAATGGGGCACGACACTGAACGTTGCTTCATCTTTAAGAATATCATGCAGGATTGCATCGATAGAAAGCTTCTTGCAAAAGATAAGGAGGAGAGTCAGTCAGCTATCTTGCCGACACCTTTCCTTGCCACTCAAGAGGATAATGATGCCAATGCTCCCTCATTTCTATCATTTTGCTTTTGTCGATTTGAAGGGACAATGCAGTCCCAGTTCCCTTTTGATGTTCTCCTTAGTATGTCATTTTAGTTCCTGATCACCTGTTAACATTTCATCGATAAAATATTAATTTTCTTTGTATCTTTGATATCAAATATTTCTTTTCTTTGCTATATTGGGGCATCTTTTATCATAAAACTCTGTTTTCACTTTAAGCATCCTATGTGTAGACAAGATCAAAATCTTTCATTATCAATTTTCATCGATTTCTATTAATTTTCATCAATCTCCTTTTTTCCCTTTAGGATAAGAGACAATTCTGACATCATTCATGAGAGCGATAGGATTACCTACAGGGGTTTGTCCAAAATCATGATTTTTTGATTTTTTTTTACAAAATCTCCATCGTGGTCACCAAGGGCTTTCAAAACAATGGTCATTTTCCAAATCAACCCATGGATTGAATCTTCTTATCAAAATTAGTTTTCAAACTAGTTTATATTAGACATGTTTATGATGTATACATGATTATTTAAAATTTAATTTATGATCAAATGCATATTTTAATATTGCATGAATTAAATACCGATTATGAATAGCAAGATTTTGAATTTTATGAGTCTTGATCATTATGTGTAGCATGTTGAGACATGTCTACACACAAACTTAATTAATTTCGCCTTCACAAGCAAGTGCTTATTTTTACAGAGCAATGTTGAATGGGCTAGATACATATGACCCTAGTGTTTATTCTAAAAGAGTGATTGGTCTATTGAGCCTAGTTTTGAAAATGTTAAGTCCTATAAAAGAATCCTTTAGGCCAATTCAGGTTTAGCCTACCTTGGAAGGGGTAGTGGTACAACCAGAAGTGAAATTATTATGATGATGATATTTAGGATCGATAGATTCTCTAGGGCCTCTTGTCACTTGAGTTGAGGAGGCTGAGGCTATCGACATGTCCTAGGTGATAGGCCTCAGACTGCCGCAGTCAGTGGATGCATCCGATTCTCCATTTTTGCTTGTCATTGCAAGACTCTTCTCGGTCATTGATCGTTTGCTTGAGAGTCTAGTTCACTCAGTATCTGGGTAATTCACATTAGAATAATATACCCTCAGAATGCTTAGTCTGAGACGAGAGTGTCCCCTACCATACTAGGAGAACTGTAAATATCGAAACAAAGACCTTATCTTTCACAGAATTTGATATAAAAAAATATACCTTGTTAATATCATACATAATCATGTTTTAAATTGCATAATTATTCTTTGATGTATGCATTTTATTTGAATTGAAATTATTAAAATCATGCTTAATATTTAAATTGTCTGATTTTGATTAATAGCTTATCTGCCTGTCATAAGTCTGGCCCCGTTTTATGGGGATTACAGGTTCAGATATGGAGTAGATTATAAAGCAGTGGATGTTGGACAGTAGCGGCATCGAAGAATCTAGATTCCCAAGATCTCGAGATTAATTTAGGATTTATTCCTAAATGTTTAATTTTTTGAACCTTGTGCAAAAGATTTTTTATATAATGCTTGTATAAATTTAATTTTGTTCTTATTTATATTGTGGTTTGTGAAATGTAATATGCTTGAGGTTTAAAACTGGAAGCCAAAAAACATTTTCATTGTTTATTTAAAAAGAAAAGAAATTTTTTAAATTTTTACACATTTTTAAAGGTTTTTAAATCCTGAGGCATTACAACCTTCATCGATGAGGTGCTCATATGGGCTAAAGTCACCAAAGCAAGTGAATTGGGTTGGGCAAAACCATGTCATGACATATATACTACCCTAAGGGGAATATGAAGGCTATTGAGCCTATTTGCCTTGTAAAGCGATGGCATGGAATACTAACTACCTTAATAAAGATGAAACTACCCATGTAACCCATTCATACCATGGTCTACCTTAGAGAGGGTGGAACACTACAACCCCGAGTGACAATGTTGTATGTAGGTTTGAGCTACATGTCATACAAACTTTAATTAAAGAGTAAAGGCGTCCTTGGACCTCTGGTCACTCAAAGTTAGGGAGATCGAGGTTGATCAAAAGTGGTATACCTCAGCTGCTGCAGTAGTAGAGGATTGCAATCCGGTTTTCCCTTGTATCGAAAATCTCTTGGTTATGGATCGTGGGCTTGAGTTGGTTTATCCGATCTTTAAGATACTATGGCAAATATACAATTTGCATAATGAATAGTATAGTATACTCTAGCTCGCACGATGATAATTGCCTCTGTGTATCCAAATGTGGTAAGCCTATCAAAACTAAAATTACTAACACTGCTAACTGATTAACATAGTTAGTATTTCTTCATATTATTCATATTGTTTACTTAAGATTTCATGCTATAATATTGAAGTTACATGATGAATTATCTGTAATTATATGACTGTTATGAAGCATGTTATGATATACATAATAGATGTTTGATTAATTATCATAATGCATATTATGTGAATTTACTTACCGGCTCGCAAGAGTTTTGACCCTGTTGCATGGGGCACAAATAAGGAATAATGATGTGGTGCGAAGGTGCGGAGTGCGACGATGTCGTAAACCATCCTTTCATAACTAACTTGACGATCTTGGATAAGCTTTTGGGCGTCTCATTATAAATGAGATATTTTAATAATATTTGAGGATTTATAATATTTCAAACTATGTAAGACATATGGAATACAAATAATTTCTTTCAGTTTGTGATATAAGGATGGATCTATATTTCAAGCAACTATTTTGTTTCTGTAACCCGTTGGGATTGTCTGGCTTTTTAAAACCCAATTATATCCATTGTGCTATTTAAAAAAAAAAATGGTTAAAATTCTACATTTTCAAATTTGGAAATTTTGGGACGTTACAGTTAAAATTCATATCTTGTATTGAAATCACATATGAGAAAAAATACTTATTTTGTGTTATAAATGTCATGAATTTCTTTTACATTATATATATTCATTATTGTTTGCAATAATTTATTACAAATTTCTCAAAAATCACAACTCTTGATTATGATTCATAATAATTATTTATGGAGTTCCCCAAAACTGAACATGCTGATACATATATTCAATCATTTATTCAAAAATAAACTTGCTTATACATACATTCATTCATTCAATTAATTATTTAAAAATAACTAGTTCATACATTCATTCAAAATGAACTAGGTCATTTAATTCATTCATTCATTCTAAAATGAACCTGCTCTTACATACATTCATTCATTTATTAAAAAATGAATCTGCTCATACTTACATTTAATTATTTATTAAAACATAAACTCCCTTATACATATATTTATTTATTCATTCATTTAAAAATAAACTATTTCATACATTCATTCATTCGAAATGAATTTGCTCATTCATTTCATTCATTCAATATGCTTTTTCATTTTAAAATTAACATGCTCTTACATACATTTATTCATTTATTAAAAAATAAACCTACTAATACATACATTTAGTTATTAATTAAAAAATAAATATACTCATATGTTTATTCATTCATTCATTTAAAAATGAACCAGTTTATTAATTCATTCATTTATTAAAAAATGCTCATTCATTTTATTCATACATTTATTCAAAAATAAACCTGCACATACATACATTAAATCATTAATTAAAATTTAAAAATACTCATTTGTTATCCTTTGAAAATTGTCCTCATAAAAAGAAAAAGGTAAACAATGTGAACTCTTCGAGATGAAGGTTTTTATTGTAAGATGACTTATGATTTAACCTGAATTAATGAACAATAATAAATCGTAGAACCTTGTTTGGCAGTTTTCAGGAAAAAGAGGTTTATATCTGAAATTTTAGAATCGTGAAGCCCACTTTTTCGAAGTACGGGAAAAAACTTGGCTCTTAAATGAAAGTTAAGTTTCCATTTTATTTGTAGAACACAAATAAAAATGTCTAAACAGCTGCACCTAAAAAATTAATATCGCGCCAACTTCCAAGAGACGCTTGGACCAACAACCGAATCCACAATGGCTGGATAACGAGTCCTACCGGGTCTGGTTCAAGTTTTGGTTAAGCAGAGGTAGAATAAGGACGTAATTGGGTTGGGAACAGGACATTTATTTCTTCGACGAATCTAACTCCATCTCCTGAAAACATATAGACTCGATACCTTCCAGTTGCAAACTTCCCAAAACAACTTGGAGATTCTGTTTCAAGCTGTAACTTGGCTTGATTTGGAACGGTGCTTGTGACTTAACCACGCCTTTAAGCTTAATCAACTCATCCCATAGCGGTCAGGGAAACCTAACGAGGTCAAACACAACCCTGGTTAGTATTCAATTGCTGCCCCGTGAAGATTTGGAAACATCAAAGCTTATATTGGACTGGCAATAATTTATGTTTGGATCTCTGGATGCCCACTGGAAATTGGGATTTCTTAGAACTTTTGAATATCCTACCCACTAGAAATTGGAATTCCTAGAATTTAGAATTTTACCCATTAGAAATTGGAGTCATAGACTTGCCATCGAGGTGGTATCCCATGTGGTAAGCGGGGTCCTGTGCCAAGCTGAAAGGCCCAGGTTTCCCTCTGCCATATGTGGCTTAAGAGATATCTGGTAGGGGTCTGCCTAACCCCCCCAGCCTGCCTTTAAAAAAAAAAGATTTTTTTTTTTGAGTTTTAGACTTTTGAATTTGCTATGGTAATGTCATGAAAACTCAGGGTCTGTATGGTAAGAGTCCCACAATCATAATTATTAGACTTTGGCAGATAGATTTCTCCGTTTTGCTCCTGAGTTTATTAGATACTAACCGACAATTGTGGCTGTTTGTTGCCCTCCTCACAAGAACACGCACGCATTGGCATGCGCACACATGCACACGGGATAAATTTTATTTTATTTTTAAAGGCAAGATGGGATTAGGCAGACCCCCACCAGTTATTATTCAACGTACAACTAGGGTGTGAACCACAACGAGGCATGCATGCATGCACTGACAGCTCCTACCAACCACTCGGAGCCTTGGTGTACACGGGATAATTATTGACAAAACTCTTAGGTAGTTTGCCTGTGACATCATTACATGCATATAGATGCTCCTGTAACTTCAATTTTCTTTTTCCATTTTAAGCAATCCTTCCTACCTGTTAGAAATTTCAAATTTAAAACAGCTTATAGATTGTTCAGTTGCAACCGAAAGCAACTCCATAAAGAGAAATATGATGCAACATAACCTTCACAAAAGCAAAAAATTACATAAGTTCACCTAAACCCTTTGAGTAGTCGAATGTCCAAATAAAGTTTTCCCTTAACCCCTTTGTAGACGAATGTACTCCAAATTAAGTTTAATAGACCTCTTTTAATTAAAATTCACGCCAATTTGATGGAAATTCAAAAAATCGACCCTATTAATTAAACCTCTATGAAGATAGGAAGATTAAACAAGCACGTCAAGTGACTAATTAGGGACCAACTTGATAAAATGAGTGCAGCTAGATTGCTTCGTTAACTAAGGACCAACTCCTCAATTCAAAGCATCACGAAACACGTAGACAAATGTTGAACTTGACCAAATCTGTTTTTAAACTACGAGCCATCTCAATCAAGAGCCGATTTGGTGGGATGATTTATTTATTTATTTTTTGTTTCTGTTTTAGAATCTGAGGTATCTTTATTCTTCATATATTTGGAAAGGTTAGGTGAAGCTTTCATAAGGACGATTGAGAGAGGTCGATTGGTGAGTGCAATCACACAACATGAAATGAGTTGGTGCAGTTGTTTGGCGACCCCATCAACCATGAGTGGTCACCACATTTGTATTTTGTCTTTTCACTGTAGTGGTTTGAAGCTTTAAGTGTTGGTTGGGGTTGGTTTGTATGAAGTAACTGCCGACCGCCTTTGGCTTATGCATCTCGACCCTAAAACAGAAAAGGTAATTTTTGTTAATTTAGACACCTCAAGTTTTAAATATTTTAGATAAACGTTTAAAAAAAATTCTTAGTCGATATCTGAGTTACTTTTACCCATTGAAATCACTTATTTGCCTTTAGGTATAGCTAAAAAAAACGACATTCAATAAATCAAAGAAAAAGGAAAAGTTAAAACAGTTATTTTTAAGAGTTAGCTAGAGTTGTGTGAATAAAATAACTCAGGTGGTCATCTAAGCAATTTCCTATAGTGTTAGGTATCATTTAAATATTGAAAAGCTTAGGTGGCTAAAATAATTTTTCATACATCAGGCATCTGCATAAATTAACCCAGGAAAAGCTGAATATAATTTCATGCTGTTTTCTTTCCTTTTTTCATCTTCTTTTTTGTCCTAAAATGGACAATCTTAAGCCAATGAATGAGCTTTCCACCGACAAAATAAAGCATTTTGATTAACTTGCAAGTCGCTTATTGAATGGCCGGCCTTTGATCCCTGAATGCCAATGGCACTCTTAGAATGGTCTCATGGTTATTACCGAGTGAAAAATGATGGGTTGACCCTTGGATTTTTCTTCTTTTTGCTACATTTCAGGTCATTTTTCCACACGAAAGAGTTTTTCCTTCCTTTTATTTGCGTTTGGAATAATTTTATGAGCATTTCTATGTTTTTTTGGTTGAAGGCGGCAAATAAATCTACATGAAAGGGTTAAACACGCTTGCGATCTTTTAAATCGAGCTAGTTTTTTTTTTCTTAAGCAAATTGTTAGCCCACTTTTTTTTTAAATCTTTACGTGGACGGATTCATAAAATTTATCAGATTGAATTGTAGTTTTAATGTAAGGTTTTCAAATAGTGTGCTGGTTCCCCTCTAGAAACATTAGACATACTTTTGCATGAACTCTACGTGGTCCCTTTCATGTGATAAAAGGAACAGAGAAAAAAACTACCCCATATTTTATCTTTGAAAAAAATAATAAGATCTCGTAGATGCTAATTCATGTGATTATTTTGAAGGGCGGAAGTTGCAAGGGGTTTCTTTATTCCCGGTCAAGGGAAAAAGTAAGTTGGGGTTGGCAACCTAAAACGGACATGTGTGTGTGCTTTTTAATATGTATAAATCATGTCTCATGTTCACCCGTGACATTTCTATTAGAGTTTAGACTTCTCTTTTGGATACACTTGATGAGATATTCTTTTGGTAGGGAAATTGATAAGATTGTTAATGTCCATTAATAGTTAAGGTATTAATAAATCGAAAAGTGATCATATTACCATAGTAAAATGGCGTGATTTTGCCGATCTGCCATTTGGGATCTACTAACAAACACACTTTTGATGGGGATCAAAATTTGTTTTTAGCACCCTCTTCCTTGACTTGTGTGTGGGATGATCCCGTCTTATTGGGGGTTGAGTAGGCTTGTAACATCTGCGATTTTTTTGATTTTCTTGAAATTCTTGATTTCGAGTTATTATGAAATTAAGACTTAAATTATAATACAAGGATAATTATAAAATTTTAAAATATGTAGCTTAAACAAGTGAATAAATGATTTTGAGTATACATTTATATTATATATCTTGGATTGAATTAGGTTCGGATCCAAACCTGAGTTGCATCTAGTGTTGTTTTGGATTTGGTGTTTGAATATGATTCTTTATGGTGTTATTCATGTATTAATCCATATTAAGTCAGAACAAACAAGAAATAACATGATTCTAAAGGTTTTATAATATTAAAAATTGCTTTTACAAAACCATTTTCTGAGAAACCTAAAGCTATGATGTCTGATAATTTTTTCCTGACCAATTTTGGAAACAAATCGATAACTTTATGAATACTGGTCTAAAAAATACAAATAAAAATACTATGATATCATGAATTTAGAATCTTGTTTCGCTCATTTTGGATCTGTATCGATGCAGATATGCCTATTTTAACATAGCCCCAATTTTTGTCCCTGTTTATAGGATGATTTCGACCCATTTTTTATAAACATTGTAAACGCCTATGAAAAATGACTCCAATTATTTTATAAAAATTTTGGGTGAATCTTAATACCTAATATTAGACTGTGTAAAAAGAATTTTATCAAAAATGCTTTAAAAATTTTCAAGAAATACTTTAATCGGATTAAAATCTTATAGATTACAGATTCAGGATCAAAACTCTATCTAGATAGGGTTTCGTAAAAGATTTTTAATTATTTTTGTGTTCATTATTTTTACAAATGGTCTATTGGGTTGTATTCTTGACAGGTACAAGTAACCACAGTTAAAATTCCATGATTTTATAGGTATTTTGTTATTATTGACAAATTTTATAAAATAAGGTCACTAGAAATCTGAATTTGTCCTATAAACTTATACTTATTTTAATTACTTAATTAATTAAGAAAAATAGTTAAAATATACCCTTAGATTAGGACTCATAGGGATCAACCCTAGAGATTTTTGGCTGGGATGGAACTCCAAGGAGGGGAAAGCCTTTAGTGGATTTTTATTATATATAAAAAAAGAGTTCTATCTTATTCTTATTTTTAACTCTTTTCTTTCTCTTTCTTGGACCTTTTTCAACAACCATTGGAGCTCTACAAAGATTCTAAGATGGGAGACGAAGGTCGATCTACGGTTAGAAACTCGATTAAGGTAGGTACATCAATCGCATAGACATCGATTTTTCCAAACGCATAAAATATGCATGAAACGATTTTCAGATCTAAACCAATAATGGACCAGACCATGAAACACCTCTCTAAGGTTGATTTTCAATCTAGAGAATATGTTTTTATTGATCTATGTTACTAAATAATAGAAAAAGAAAAGTGGTTTTTGAAACAAGATGATTTATGACCTTGTAAAGAAAAAAAATGATTTAGGGATAGGTTCTTTAATGTTTTTATTAGATCTTATTATTCTATCATGATTAATATGTTAATCTTAGTTTATATTGATGAAATATAGGTTTTATATAATCTGAATATTCATTATATGCTTGAATCCATGCTCTTGTATGCGAAAGATGTTTTAATGAAGATTTTGGCAAAAATGTTTTTAGGGCTTGGTTGTTTTTTGTAAAGAAAGTTGATCTAAGCATGTATGATAGATTATTTCATGTTTAGCATGATTAAATTATATGTTAATATATAAAAAATCCATGTTTTCATAATTGATTAGGGTTTGTTGTGATTCTTGCATAGATGAAACCTTATTTGAGTTATTTCTTGATGATTTTTACGATTCTCGGATAATGTATGTTATTTGTTTTAGCAAGATTAGCATGGATCTGAGTAAATAATTATTGTATGATGATATAAACATGATTAGAGCATCAAAAAGTCATGATTCTATGGATCTTTACCTTGAATCTTGTTATTCCTTGATGGATCTTGGTTTTCTGCATTTATTTTTTTATCTTGATTTCTTTAAAAAAAAAATTAATAACTTACTGAAAACGAAGTCAATAAATATAAATAAAAATACTGAAGTGTTCTACACATCCATAGCTTCAATTTAGACTATTGAATTGCTTTGTTTGGTGTTGTATTGAGGCCAAAACATCTTTCACAACAGAGCACTCATTTTCTGCCCTGTCTGCAAGACTATTCTGACTCATGATTTTATTGATTTTAAATACCAAATAAAAACTCATTAAAATAAATTAGGAAACATCTGGGAGAAAGGTAATAAGTATAATAAGATCCTGTAAAATGGGTTTTATAAAAAACTTTTTCTATAGGTCAGGAGAAATTCCCCAATTCAAGATAAATTTATGCAGATGACAGGATCTAGTTTATATTTTTCCTGAACATGGTTTAGTCCAAGAATTTTCATGATTTTTGTATAATGAATTTTTAGGTTCTGTTTTTTGAACTGTTTTCATATGATATAAGGGCATTATCACTAAAATTGGGAAAGTATAATTCGATACCTGGAATTTTTGGTGGGTTTTTCAAAAATGGATTAACAGGGACCCGAATTTATACATGAGGCCATGTATGATTGCTTGAATGTATTTTACATTATGCAGCATGGTTATGTATGTTATCTTAAAATTTGAGCTGATATACATGCAAACTGAATGTATTCCATGTTACTCTTGTTTTATAACCATTCATATGACATGCATGTTGATGAACATTGAATATTATAAACCATGATCAGTGTAAAGTGAATTGTTACCATGTAGTTGCTTGTTTAAGCATGATCATGAATTGCCTGTAGTTGCAGTCTTTTTTTATGCATATGAGCATATGACATACTGATAATGATGTGTGATATGAGCATGTGTGTGTGGCTCGGTGCGAGCCAGGATTTGGTGGAACCTATGGGTGCCTGTGGTGCACCAGAGATAGAAAAAGATACCCATGCACATAATCACATAATTGCCTCGTGGAGGCCGAGCTCATAGTGTAAACTGTGAGATCTGGATGGGTAAAAAATAGACTTGCTTATGAAATCTTCAGTAGGGAAATTGGGCTTGTAAGCCCGTGTGTGTGTGTGTGCGGTGAACACATGTAATTTAATTTATGAGCCTAATAATTAAATAACACCCATGATCCATTTAGAATAAGTCCTTTAGATTGAGGTCTACTTTTGAGAAAGTAGGGGTACACACGATCTGGTGACCGTTGTTTTGTTTTGAAGAGCAGCAACATCTCCTGGTCACTTGTCTCTGGTCGTAGGGGCCCCAGACTACCATGTGTTTTAGGTGGTAGGTCCAAAATCTATGCAGAGTAGAAATCGATTTGTAAGGCTTGTAAAATTTTAAATTTTTTTTAATGAAAACTTGTTACAAGTGACTGTTATCGTTCGAGTTAGTCGAGATTTGTAAACATAGGGCTCAGAAGATAATTTCTAACCTTCTACTCTCATCGAAGCGTTGGTGCAAGTTCGATGCTTAATTAAGAAGAAATCTCAAAAATCACCTTAAAAGAAGCCTTCGCGGAAAGCATCAGTAGAATTGGGCTTAGTGTCGCACATCGGAAGCACTCAAGGTGCAACTCACGTCGACAGGGTGGCCACAAGTGGGTGCATCTTGGCTCATAGGAATGAGGCCAGGGGCAGCCATGTAATAAAGCCAAAGACCAAGAAAAAGTCCACCAAGCTGGGCGGCGACAGTTTTGAAAGATTTTCACAACTAATTCAAATGTTATAACTTGATTGGCTCTTCAAAAGGCTACTTTGAAATTTTTTTGAAGTGTCACACTGTAAACACCCCAAATTTTCTTTATCCATTTTCGAACACACCCCTCGTGCAGTGCCAACCCTGGTAGGTCAGTGTAGGAGTCAAACCCCGAGTCTGTGTCAGAAAACTACCATTTTACCCACTTTCATTAGGAAAATTACCATTTTACCCCTAGGTTATCCCAGACCCCAGTCAGTTGGAGTCAACCAAGCTCATTGGTCAGTTCAGAACAGGTAAGAATATCAGTCATTTCTACCTCACCTGAGCTCGTGATGAACAAACCATTTTCATTTCTGACCATTCCTGCCAAAATGAGATCATTTTTTCAGAAATGAGCTCATGTCTCACTTAAATCCAAGCCAATTGTCTCCAAGTCAGTCAATCCTAGTCATTCCTATTCCCTAGAGTCTAGCTTGAGTTCATCAGGAGTTCAAGTGCTTCAGTTTCCGTTCAAATCCATTTCCAAGTGTCTAGAAGCTCATTTTAGCCCGTTTCAGCTCTTTCAGCTGAAATTGAGCTGAGTTCAGTCAGTTGAGCTAGTGTTCGAACTTCAGTTTTAGTTCATGTCAGTATTATTGATCTTTGTTTTAGCTCAAGCCTAGCTCTAGTTCGTAATTCACTTCACTCCAGTGACCATTCCGTACAATTTCTCTAAAAATGGCAGCTTTTCTTGAAAATTTAGTCAGAGAGTTCAGTTGAGTCAGTGTCTTGTGGGTCCAGTTGAATTCTGAAACCCTAGAACCCAGCTCAATCCTGTTCATTTCAGTTCAATCTGGCTCACACCCTAATTTTCAGTGTCACTCTGGCCCGGTAGAACCCGAAAACCATTTCTTGAACCATTTTGCAAATATTATTAATTTTAACACTTTTTGAACTGGTACAAGTGTCAATCGAAGTCTAATATCTAAAATTCTTCATCCAAGGTCTGCATTTCGCATAGCATTTCATGTCATTTCTCATCATTTCATATCATTTCTCGGCATTTCATCACATTTCATTTCATTTTCGCAGTCAAGAACTCCAGTTTTATAAATTCAATCCAGATGAAGTTTTAAAAGTTTTCAGAAATCAATTTCAAACCCTGGGTTTCCAAAATTGACATTTTCACCCCCAAGATTTAAATTTAGAAATATTTTCCCGAGAAAAATAATTTGGATTTCTTTCAAACTCAAATTTTCAAATTCTAAACTGGATTTGCTTTGCAACGGGGTATGAAACTTTAAATTTTGAGCTCGTTTCAAAAACTGCCAAAAATAGCTCGTTTCATCCAGAAATTTGCTAAAAAGACCATTCTACCCCTATGATTCTCAAAATGAATTTCAAATTTGGAAAGTGAGCCCACTCTGAGATGGCTTATCTACTTGTATTTTTTTTAGAAAAAAAATATATATAAACATTTCTTTTGCCTTATTTCATTATTTATTTTTTCTATTATTCCTTTTTTTTTGGAGGTGAAACCCACAAGAGGGGTCGACCAGCCCCCTCTCTCTTCCTCTTCTTTCCTTTTTTTCTTCATCTCCTTTCCTTCTTTTTCTTTTCTTTCCTTTCTTTTTTTTTCTTTTCCTTCTTTCTTTCTTTTCTTCCTTTTCTTTCTTTCCTTTCTTCCTTCTCTTTTCTTCTTTTCTTTCTTCCTTCCTTCCCTCTCTCCTTTGTCCAGCCCACTCACGTATCACCTTCCCTTCTTCTTTTCCTCTTCCTCCTTTCTCTTCTCCTTCTTCTTTCCTATTCTTTCTTTCTTTTTTTCTTTCCTTTCTTCTTTCCTTTTTTCCTTCTTTCCTTCTTTCTCTCTTTCCAAACCTCTAAGACCATATACGGCTGGAGCATTCCCTTAGCCTCTCATTCTCTTCTCAAGCCCTAACTATCTCCTTGATTAAAACCTAAGTTTTGGGTTTTAATTAAGGAGGAGGTCATACGGCTGAAGCAATCAAGGAGTTCACGCCCAACACCCCTTCTGCAGCAACTCCCTCTTCTCAGCCCTTAGCACCTCTATCTCCCTCTCTTCTTGGCTATAGCCTTCAACATAAGATCGGGTGCAGCCCCTCTTGGTCACCACTATTCCAGCCGGCAGCCACCAAAGTAGTAGCCTTCTAACTTCAATCACCTCCTAGAGCACCATCCTCACCATAGCAGCCAACACCCACCATCTTCAGCCCCTCCTTTGGTGTAACAAGCCACTTTCAGCCGAGACAACCTTGGTACCGGCCATTGTAGCAACCTTCACTTGGTAGCAACCCTCCAAGTAGCCGACCCTAAGGTAGGCCCAAATTCCTCCTTATGCCACATTGGTTTTCTTTAAAATCTTATTGTTTTTCTCTTTAAGAAGATAAGTTTAATATAAAAACAGAAAATCAGTTCAAAATTAGGTTCATGTTAATAAATTTGTTTTATAAATTCAAGTCATATGAGGTGGTGGGAATTTAATGCTATAGTCCCAACGGATGGGGAAATTCATCCTTTTTGATGGATTGAATCCCCTATATCCGAGGACTAATATGAATATCAGACATACCTCTTTGATTTGTTAGCATATTTCATTTAGTCCTCACAGTTAAATGTTGCATCTAGTTTAGCTTCGTTATTTCATAATCATTTTAGGCGTATCATATTGTTTTATTGATGCTTCGACATGTTTTTTAATTCATGTATGCATGTCAGTCATTATTTTATGCATTTTCTTTCCTCAATAAATAAATAAAAAAATTATGGTAAATAGATTCGTATGTTACTGATCTCTTGAAGAAAACCAAGGTTCTTTTGATATTTATAATCCCATAAAAAAATGAAATACCAGAGCCTGTTTTCACCCTTCTGGAAATTTGAAGTTCTGTTTTAGCAGACAAGAACGTCCCAGATCTCCTAAATGGACGATACGAATTTCCCTAAAAAAATACCATGAGTCCTTATTAGAGTCTACTTTTTTTCATTCTTTTCCTAGCTTTTTCCAAGTAGTTTTGATTGCTGCTAAAAATCATTTTTCTTAGACCCTTGGGAAAATCTTACTTTTTGCCTTGTCAGGGTCTAGGCCGATCCTAACCCACTGTGTCTGTTCAACCTACAGTCTGTATGCCAAAACTTCCTACATGGAAGTTGTTTCTAAGCATTCCCTATGTCATTTACCAAAAATTGGGAATTTTTAGAATAGTCTAAGTATTTTTCCCAAAATTAATTTCTCTGTCTGTCAGATTCTTATGTCTGAGAATTTCAGAGACCCAGGTCTCTGATAACCCTATGCTCTACCTCAAACCATAACCCAAATCCCAATACTGTAAAAAAAGGAAACCTTCCTCTATTTGTCAGGGACATTTTCCCAGAATTTCATCCATTTTCTCATCTGTATGCTATTTTTCTATTAGTTTTTCCCGGAACCTGTCTGTCTGCTCTGAATCCTAGAGTCACCAGATTCCGATCCGACTTGTCGAAGCTGTCAAGCTCCGACCATATGTCAAAACTAGAATCTGTAAAAGCCAAAAATCTTTGCCTAACTGTCTTCTATGACCCCATAAAATTTGGAAATTTTTTATGGAAGTTTAGTATCCGAAATCCAATTTAGAGTTAGTATTTTATGCAAAATCTTGATTTTTAGGATTTTTAGTTATTTTCCACATTAAAAAAATAACAAAAAAATATATTTTTGAGATTCATTCTTTTTTTAGGGTTAGTCTAGGTGTCCATGCCAAATTTGGTTCAAATCTAAGTTCATTTTCTTTGTATGTTAGTTTGATTTTAAATTCAGAGGAGAAAATCAGGCAAAAATCGAGTCAAATTTGATATTTTATGATATTTTTGCCATTTTAGGGTTTTTATCATGTAAATAAGCATATCATATCATATTAAGGTTAATTTAAATATCATTTGCATTTCATATTTCCTATTTTTGCAAAATTTCTTTCAGAAAACCCTGGTTTCACGGCCATAGTCTTGTTATTAGAGGCATTTTTGGTCATTTTGACCTAAATTTTGAAATTCCAATTTCTAATTCTATAAATTTTCATGCATATCATTATATTTCATCATATCATGTTTAATTTTATTTCATTTGATTTCTAAATTTCAAAATTTTATAAAATTTCTTTGAGAAAACCCTGATTTCAAGGTCATCAGGGGTATTTTATTTATTTTGACTCCAATTTCGAATTTCCAAGTTTATTTTTGAATTTTATTACTTATTTCTCATGTTTATATCAAAAAAGGTATGAATTTGGGTTTATATCTGAATAATATCTGATAATTTTCAATATTTTCGGATAAATTCAGTAAAACCTACATTTCTGTGCTAACAGGTTTTCTAGTTTTGCATGAACATTCAAGAAGAAGACTTTTATTTGCTTATTTCATTCAATTCAATGTAATATCAAGTTTTAATAATTTGGAATAAGAGTTACTTTTCAGCTTAGAATAGGATTGCAATGCATATAGTTTAATTTCTAAAAAATTCAATATCTGATGTATGATGCATATGCACATTTTCCAAAATCACTATGGTTGACACGAATGACACGTGCACAAGCTCTTAGGGAGTTCATGAATTTGGTGGGATTCGTATTTATGGCTATAGTCAGAATACGAAGAAAACATAGATTTGTTATCTTCGTCTTAGCCACATTCAGCCTACACTCTTAGGCTAACTTAAAAAATGCACTGCATTTCATAAAATTTCTAAAGGATTTCTCAATTTCTCAAAGAATTATCTTTCAAATTCATATTCATTCATTCAATTTGCATCATTTTCAAAATCATGTTCCAATTCTATTTCAGAAAAATCAATTTTCCCAAGAATTTCCAAGTCTTTCTCAATATTTGATTTTCTCAGAATTCTAAATTTTCAAATGAGATTCCAACGTATTTCCCAAGTTCAAAATCAAGATTTTCCAAGGTTACCACATTCTCAATTTCAATTTCAAATCCCAAAAATCGATTTTTCCAAAGTTCCTTGAATTATTTCAGAAGTTGGTTTCTCAGAATTCTCAAAATCTCTTTCAGAAATTGATTTTCATTTCAAACCCAAATTCCAAAAATCGATTTTCTCAGAGTTTCCGATTTTTTTTCTTCTGAGAATCCATTTTCCATTTCAAAAATCGTTTTCCAATGAACCTCCTGATTTTCTCAAGATTCTCAAATCCATTTCCTCAGAAAAGCAATCAAAATCTCAAAATCGATTTTCCCAAAGTTCAAGTTTTCCTGAGAATTCATTTTCCAATATAAATTTCTGATTTTCAATAAAATTTAATAATTTTCCCAGAAATTCTATTTTCAATCACTTTTTCATAGTATTTTTCAAGCACATTTCAATTTTTTAAGGCAAACATCATATTTCTCAAACTTGCATCTTTTTTTTCAAAATTTCATAGCACATGCGTGATTCGTTGTGCATTCTAGGAAAATAGAGCATGATTTAGATAATTTAACTTAGTCAAAACACACATTTGATCCTTGGTTTGATTACCCTTGGTAAAGGCGCCAGGAACGGTCGAACCTCGTACCGACAAGCGGATCCCATTCCACGGAATTTTCCCATAAATTTTCAAAACGGAGGGGAGTAATTTTAAAAACCAATTTTCAAAACTTTGGTCGAGTTTGACTCGCAGAATCGTTTCTCTCACTCTCGCAGAGGGGGGGGGGGGGATTTTGCGATGATAACAGGTTTGACGACCATGATGGGACCTGTCTTCGTCTGATCAATTATGTGCTTTGACTTAGCTTAATTATCAAAATCGTGTTCTATGGAATGCCAGCTTTTACTTTCTGATATCATGTGAACCTAGGAGTTTAGACTTGAACCCAGCTGACATGGATTGCATGTAGACTAGGTATGGTTTGATAGGACCAATTGAGGAGAATTTTCATGCTCACATTGACCTAGGTCTAATACAACACTCCTTAATCTAGGATTTGTGTGAAAACAATGTTTGCTTCTTCAAAATTTTCAAAATTCTATTTCTTTAGGACTTAGAGCCATCTGTTTGCTTGCATGTGCTCATGTTTTCAAAAACCACCCCACCTATGTCTACCCGGTCTTCACGTTGTTGGGCTCTCTTCCAGAACCATAGTTCGGGACAAAGCCTCACAACTGGGCCACTCATTTGGGCTAACGCCCCTTGTCACGTACCAATGGCCATAGTCTAACGTATATCGGCAGGTGCTCAAGGATGTTGGAAAAACACAAGCTTAGAACCGGAGATGAATTTTTATGCCACGTACATCGAGCCTCGGTTCGAGTATATCGGCATAGCATGATTGGACACAGCTGATTTGAGCCTAGAGTCAGGATTAGGGTCCTAAAGCTCTTTCAAAATTGATGCATTTAGAGTCAGCTTCTTAGGGAATGCTGTATGTGCATAATTGTTTGTGATTGAATATATGATATTCATTTTCATCTTATTTTCCCATATTTTTCCCAATTTTTCCAAAATACTGAACAATTTTCCAAAATACCTCATTTTCCATCTTTTATGAAATATCTCATTTTTCTCAAAAAACCTGGACGGTTTTTCTAAATTATCCACTTTTTCTTTAAAACTCCAGGTGATTTTTCATTCTTCCGTTCCTCTGGACTTTGAATTTTCAACATTTCACTTTATCCTGCCTGTAATTTTCAAAATTCTTGTATTTTTCCAAAGTCTAATTCAAATCTTCCTATCTTTCAGTCCAATGATATCCAGTCAACTCGACTCTGTCTTTCCTGAGGGTCACATCTCCTACAAGGTGCGATAAAGTCTTTCCGAGCATCGAGTCCTCAGCACCAGACCCTTCTTTCCCCGGTGGTACTATACCTGGTTCATGAACTTCTCTCATATGTTTTTGGACCACTTGAGCGATTACGGTTTGGAACTGGCATCCACAGTGGGAAAGTTGAAAGTCAATGACAATCTGATCCATGCACTGGTAGAGCGGTGGAATCTGCGTACTTGCACATTCTAGTTCCCATAGGGTGAGATGACCCTGCTGATAGATGAATTTTCAGAGATCATGGGATTGCTCGAGCCAGCCGGTCAGCCTGGAGATCCATTGGAACAATAATTTTTGATCAATGTCAAGGGTCTGGACCCCAAAGATGCTTTAGCTCTCATGACAGGGCATAAGTCTTGGCCACTGATTGAAGAAAATGGGAACAAATATGTGAGCCTGATCGAGATCAACCGACAATATGGGGTATTCGTAGAAGTCAGCTCGTTATCCAGAACAACTCAAGAGAGAATTCAACATGCGATGGTTCTGTGTACTGTGGGACTCGCTTTCTTTCCAGACGAACATGATTATGTGGATGTCAGAATAGTACAACTTCTGAGAAGATGGGGAAGTCGACAAACCAGCCGTCTCTCAATAGCCATGGCCGCACTTGCTTTCCTATACAGAGGGTTGACTCGTTTCACACTTGGAGAGTCCATTTTAGTCGAAGGATGTACCTATGCACTTCAGTCTTGGTTCCTTCAGCATGTGTCGACCCGAGCTAGTTCGTTCAAATACAACGACAATAAGCTCCTTCCAGTTGCACGGTACCGATTTTTAATTGATCATCTGCAAGAATAAGAAGTAGTGTGGGACTATTTTGATCGAGAGCTATCACCTCCCAGATACACCTATGCATACTGCAAGAGATTCAAGCTACTTAGTCCATTCTTCTGCGCTTATTATAATTTGGAGCAGTGTGTCCGACAATTTTCTCAGAGACAGAAGCGCATAGAGATGCGGCTGCTATCAGGAGTTGTGCCAAAGTTCGACCTTACATCAACACAGTGGTTCAGAACATACCATTCTGCCAGATATGGTTGGGACTCTTTTGTTACTCTTCCACTTTTTCCAGGTCCTCGTGTCTCTGCTGATTACCAAGAGTGATGGCAAACTGTCTGTCTGCCCCCTCTTTCTCAAGTTTATTATTGATGCAATCATGTTTTTTCTTTAATGAATAAAAAAATCTTTCAAATTCTTCATTCTTGGTTTGACGACCTCGCCTAGGTAACAAGGCATAATTTTCAGTTGTTTATTTTCTTTGCAAAAGAATGACAACACAATTGTCGTAATCTCAGCGATGACTCACTCACTAGTAATGGGATACTCTTTCAATTGTCTACCAAAATTTTCAGCAAATATTTTCTTCCAATCAAAATCTCTCTCAAAAGTCTAACCATCAACTTTGCTCTGCATAGAGCTTTCGTGATATTTAATGGTCCAGACAAGGTCAGGAAAGAAAACTACACCAATAGAAGGCATCGTGTATTCAACGGCCTCAGAAGAAGAAATGGACTCTCCTCGATCAGGCAGAAATCAAGGGCAGCAGGTCGAGGATGACATTGATCCCCAAATGTATGCCATGTTAAAAAAGATGATAAGCAGAATGCTGGCAGAGCAAGCTAAAGCTAGTATAGAGCAGACTCAGGTCAAGCAAAAGGCAAAAGGCCGGGTAGTCAAAAAGGTTTTGAAGTTGTGTAAAAAGCCTATTCAGAATATTGATAAAACTACTGAAGAGGAATCACTGGAAGATACAGATGGAAAATTTGAGACTCAGCAGATACTTCGCAAATCTACTCAGGGGCAAGGGTCAGCCCACAAGTTTAAAGATCAATCTATCAGTGATTCTGACCAACCACAATTCAGAGATATGGTCAGGATAGTTCGAGATCTGCAAGCCCGCGACAAGGGCAAGAAAGTCTTCACCAGTGAAAACTTTTATGATGGACTGGATGGGGACGACAATCTCCCCAGAAAATTCATTAAATTTGATGGATCCGGTGACCCAAAGGCACATCTGGCTATGTTCTTTGCTGAATGTGTCAAACTCAAGCGAGATAATAGGGCACTTTTCCTTTGTTTCCCTCGCAGTCTGGAGGGAACAACTGCCAAATGGTATTCAGAGCACATCAATCCCATTGAGTTGAAGGAATTCGACAAGGTAGTTAATCTTTTCATTGAGTGATTCTTGTTCAATACCGAGGTGCTCCCAATCCTCAATCATCTCTACAATCTGAAGCAGAAAGAGAATGAAAAGGCTAGAGACTTCATTCACAAATGGAGGTCCATTTGCAATCAAATGAAGGATTCGATATTGGAAGGGCATGCGTTGTCGGTTATCCTGAATAAATTTTCCCAACCTTTGAGAGGCTTGATCTCCACTTCTCCGGCATGATCTTTTGTCGAATTAATAGAACGAGCCGAATGACTCGAAATGGGGATAGAAAATGGTGTATATGAGAGCTTCACGCTCTCGAAAAATACCGCAGATGCCAAAAGAAAGGTATGAGCCACTTGCGCAACCAACACCATAGTTCAAGGTAATAGCAGCAGCATGAAAAACAAAAGGGGTAATGCCCTCAAGCATGATGACAAGTCTTCTGGCTCCCCGCAGAAACCAAGCACTCGAGAGAAGATAAAGCGTGATGGTTGGGGTTATGACCGTAAATTCACTTCTTTAGATCAGCCACTTGAGGAAATTCTTGAATATCTGCTAAAAAAAGATTTGATCAAACTTTCAAGGTTTGTCGATCCTCCAGCTGCCCTAGGAAAATGAAAAGATCATTTCTGCAAGTTCCACTGAGCAATGGGGCATGATACTGAGTGTTGCTTTGTCCTCAAGAACATTATTCAAGACTGCATCGACAAAAAGCTCCTTGTGGTAGATGAAAAGGATACTAGTCAGTCGTCTTGATCGAGCTTTTCCTCAATCACTCAAAAAGCTAGCAATGCCAGCATCTTCCCATTTCCCATCTTGCTTTTATTATTTTGAAGGGATGATGTAAATCCCGTTTATCTTTCATTGATTTGTCATTTTTTTTTAATGCATAAATAAAACTATCAATTTTCTTCATGAGCTTGATGCCACCTTTTATCCTCCTTCTTTGCAAAATGTCCTTTCATGAGGAATGACCCTCTTCAGAGTCTCTCCTGAATCGATCAAAAGTCAGTTACTTTGTTACTTTCCGAGAGCATTCTTCAAACATCAATTATCTTCCTTTTGTCCAAAATGTGTTTCCCCTATTATACTGGGGCATTATTTTGAAAATTGTCTTCAAAACATCCTGTATGCAGGCAGGATCAAACACATCTCTCATTTTGCACGCATGTGCATCCATTTACATCATTTTGCATTCATTTGCATTTGCATGCACTCATTCACATTCATTTGCATCAAATTCATCCCCCTTTAGGTTAAGAGATAAACCTGAGTTTCCCATTTAGGATAAGGGATAATCCTGAGAACTCGACAAAGTTGTCTAAAAGTCATTGCGAAGATGAAGATTGAAAATCTCCGATCGTGACCAACAAACACTTTTTAAAACATCAATCTTTTTCAAATTCGACCTACGAATCAAGTCCTTTATCAAAACTACTTTTGCTAATCTTGTCAAAATCAACCTTCAGGTTAAGCCTTTTTAAAACCCAGTTTAGCACTAGTCCTTTACCAAAATACATTAAGTTGGTCCTTCCAAACCCAGTTTAGCACCTGGTCCTTCTAAACCCAGTTTAGCACCTGGTCCTTCCAAACCCAGCTTAACACTGGTCCTTCTAAACCCAGTTTAGTACCTGGTCCTTCCAAATCCAGTTTAGCATCGGTCCTTCTAAAAAACCAATCTTTGAATTGGTCATTCTAAACCCAGTTTAGCACCTGGTCCTTTCAAATTCGGTTTAGCACTGATCCTTCCCAAAAATCAATCTTCGAATTGGTCCTTCCAAATTCGGTTTAGCACTGGTCCTTCCCAAAAACCAATCCTCAAATTGGTCCTTCCAAAACTCGGTTTAGCATCGATCTTTCCCAAAAACTAATCTTCGAATTGGTCCTTCCAAATCCGGTTTAGCATCGGCCCTTCCCAAAGTCCAATCTTTGAATTGGTCCTTCTAAACCCAGTTTAGCACCTGGTCCTTCCAAATCCGGTTTAGCATCGGTCTTTCCCAAAAACCAATCTTCGAATTGGTCCTTCCAAGTCCGGTTTAGCACCGGTCCTTCCCAAAGTACAATCTTTGAATTGGTTCTTCTAAACCCAGTTTAGCACCTGGTCCTTTCAAATCTGGTTTAGCACTGGTCCTTCTCAATACAATCTTCAAATTGACCCTTTTACAAAATCTAGCATCACATTGGTTATTTTACCAGTTCCTGTATGTGTATTGGTCATTCTTTCGAATTCAATCTTTATATTAATTCAAATTCCCAATTTCGACCTCCGGGTTGCCCAATTTTCAATTTTGACTTTCTGGTCACCCAACATCAATTTCAATCATTTTCTCTTACGAGAGACCCTTTTTATAGGGAGAGTTCGAGGGAGCTTGTTCTTTTTGTATGCTATTCTTTGTTCATCTAGCCTATTTTTAGGGAGAGTTTGAAGAGACTCGTGTCTTTGTGAACCGTTTGCAAAACAAATTTCTAATTTTACACAAGGAACCCTTAGTTCAGGGAGATCTTTGACGGAAATTCATTTTCCTTGTTACGCCAATTTCATACTAGGTCATTTCATCATGGAGGACCCTCTTTGTAGAAAGAGTATGATGAAGTCGTTCCTTCATGACCAATTCACCGACCTCACCATTATCGGTCCCTTTCCATAAGAGAAGCTTAATGTTATGAAGTTTTGACGAAAGCTTAATTTCTCTTCGAAAGTTCATTTTGCAAACACCTCCTCTTCAAAAAAGAGAGGAGTAATTTCTATTTTCCATTTTTGAATTTTCTCCTTTGGGGAAAGGAGAAGAAAATTTTTGTCATGGATGCGTTGAGTCGTGCTTCAAATGCTCGCTTTGATGAAGGATTTCGAGAATATTTTGCCAATTTGTCCTTAAATATTTGTTGATTTCAAAATCTTTATTGCACAAAAAATTTACCTCAAAATACCTTCAATATTACTTCCAAAAGGACAAAGCTTTTGTGAAAAAGGGTTTAAAATTCAAAATCTTTTAATTGGCCAACCAAAAGATGAAGAATAAATCCTCGATATGGCTAGCAAGGAAAATTCAATGTTGTCACAAAGCCATAAGTGATTGATATATCCTGAGTGATATATTTTTAATGACATATTTTTAAGGATCATTCTTGGAAAATAAGGCAGTCGAAATATCCTGAGTGATATAGAAAAATCCATTCAATTCCCATATCTCTTCAATCGTTTAAGCTGCAATTAAATATCTGCAAAAGGGATCTCTTAATTGTTGTCAAGATGAAGACGAATTATGCGAGTTAGACCCCCGGGGCCAAAGAAGATTTGGATCATCTCTAAGATGAGCGAGTTTGTGACGGATCCTTCCAGGGAAAGTTCAGATCATCGTCAAGATGAAGGCGACTGCGATGAACCTCCCGCCAAACCCTAAAGGGTATTTAATTTTTGCTATCATCAAGATATTCCCAACCAATGAGCCAATACTGTCAAGATAATCCCTAAGGCAAAGAAGGATCAAAACATCTCCGAGTTGAAGGAGTTTGTGACGTACCCTTCCAAAAAAAAAGAAAGAAAAGTCCGGACATCTCCAAAATGAAGGATGATGTAATCCCCAAAAAAACCCAAGAGAGCTCCAATTCTGCCAAAAAAAAAAAGAATGTAGAAAGATTATCATGAGAAAAGAATCCCAGGATGTCAGACTGCCAAATATGCCAATAATCCTCTTTAAATTTTATGAAATTCTATTATTAATATTCTTTCACCAATTGCTTTCACAATATCAAGAATACTCTCTTTTTTATTCATATCAAGGAAATTGATAGCTTCCTTGAAAGAAAGTCAATTACAAGCAATCTGAATTCGAATCTTGATTCTACGAAGTTAAGCCCAATCAAAGGTAATACTTCAGATAGAAAAGAGAGAATATTTTCATCAATGTGCACCATTTCCAATTATTTTGAATCAACAACAAATTTTCAACATTTTGACAATATTTTCTAGCTATCCTAGCATGAAGCGAGAGCTTGAGGTTCATCTTTGGCGCATCCTGACACTGTTTGTTATCCCTTTTAGGACTTGATAACGGGAGTTTTCAAGATTTCTTCCCTTCTTTGGTATAATCTGAGCGCCTGGGTTCTCAGATTCACACACTTCCCTGTGTCCCTACTGTCCCACCATAGATAATCCAATTTCGGCTTGAAGTTAAGCCACAAATCATTTTCCCCCAAAAGGTCATCAATTTCAAAAGTTATTTCGTCTCAGCAATGAGGCGCCCAAAATCAAACCCCTTTTTAAGTTTTAGGGACCCCCAATTTCATCCTTTTGCAAAACCCCTATCGGATTCATTGTGCAGAAGTCTGAAGGTTCCATCATGGGTTCTTCTTTCGAGAATCCCATCATTTTCATTTCCCGGTCAGGTTAAGGGTTAAACTTGAGCCTTATTCTGATGAGGTATTTCATTTCTCAGTCAGGTTAAAGGTTAAACCTGAGCCTCATTTTGATGAGGTATTTCATTTTCCGGTCAGGTTAAGGGTCAAACTTGAGCCTCGTTTCTACATGAGGTATTTTCCGTCCCATCCAGATTAAGGGCAAAACCATAATCTCACTTCTTTGAAATAAATTTTCTTCTTCATTTTCCATTCCATATCTACCATTTTTCATCAGGGCTAATTTCTTCATACCCAGTCAGATCCTTCTAACTAAGGCATTTTTATAGCCCAAATTTGGTGTATTTTTCTTTGCCAC
This sequence comes from Nuphar pumila, assembly GCF_984573655.1. Classification (NCBI taxonomy): domain Eukaryota; kingdom Viridiplantae; phylum Streptophyta; class Magnoliopsida; order Nymphaeales; family Nymphaeaceae; genus Nuphar; species Nuphar pumila. Next base: position 123,041,872 of record NC_143249.1, read on the forward strand.
TAAGCTCGACCCTAAACCGGTTTAGTAGCAAAGAGGGGCATCTGTAAACACCCCAAATTTTCCTCATCCATTTTCGAACACACCCCTCATGCAGTGCCAACACTGGTAGGTCAGTGTAGGAGTCAAACCCCGAGTATGTGTCAAAAAAACTACCATTTTACCCACTTTCATTAGGAAAATTACCATTTTACCCCTAGGTCATCCCAGACCCCAGTTAGTTGGAGTCAACCAAGCTCGTTGGTCAGTTCAGAACAAGTAAGAATATCAGTCATTTCTAGCTCACCTAAGCTCGTGATGAACAAACCATTTTCATTTCTCACCATTTCTGCCAAAATGGGATCATTTTTTCAGAAATGAGCTCATGTCTCACTTAAATCCAAACCAATTGTCTTTGAGTCAGTCAATCCCAGTCAGTCCTATTCCCCAGAGTCTAGCTTGAGTTCATTAGGAGTTCAAGTGCTCCAGTTTCCGTTCAAATCCATTTCCAAGTGTCCAGTAGCCCATTTTAGCCCATTTCAGCTCTTTCAGTTGAAATTGAGCTGAGTTCAGTCAGTTGAGCTAGTGTCCGAGCTTCAGTTTTAGTTCATGTCAGTATTACTGATCTTTGTTTTAGCTCAAGCCCAACTCTAGTTCGTAATTCACTTCACTCCAGTGACCATTCCGTACCATTTCTCTAAAAATGACAGCTTTTCTTGAAAATTTAGTCAGAGAGTTCAGTTGAGTCAGTGTCTTGTGGGTCCAGTTGAATTCTGAAACCCTAGAACCCAGCTCAATCCAGTTCATTTCAGTTCAATCTGGCTCACACCCCAATTTTCAGTGTCACTCTGGCCCGGTAGAACTCGAAAACCATTTCTTGAACCATTTTGCAAATTTTATTAATTTTAACACTTTTTGAACTGGTACAAGTGTCAATCAAAGTTTAATATCTAAAATTCTTCATCCAAGGTCTGCATTTCGCATAGCATTTCATGTCATTTCTCATCAATTCATATCATTTATCGACATTTCATAGCGTTTTATCACATTTCATTTCATTTTCGCAGTCCAGAACTCCAGTTTTATAAATTTCAATCCAGATTAAGTTTTAAAAGTTTTCAGAAATCAATTTCAAACCCTGGGTTTCCAAAATTGACATTTTCACCCCCAGGATTCTAAATTTAGAAATATTTTCCCGAGAAAAATAATTTGGATTTCTTTCAAACTCAAATTTTCAAATTCTAAACTGGATTTGCTTTGCAACGGGGTATGAAACTTCAAATTTTGAGCTCGTTTCAAAAACTGCCAAAAATAGCTCGTTTCATCCAGAAATTTGCTAAAAAGACCATTCTACCCCTATGATTCTCAAAATGAATTTCAAATTTGGAAAGTGAGCCCACTCTGAGATGGTTTATCTACTTGCATTTTTTTTTAGAAAAAAAAATATATATAAACATTTCTTTGGCCTTATTTCATTATTTATTTTTTTTCTATTTATTTTTTTTATTATTCATTTTTTTTTGGAGGTGAAACCCACAAGAGGGGTCGACCAGCCCCCTCTCTCTTCCTCTTCTTTCCTTTTTTTCTTCCTCTCCTTTCCTTCTCCTTTTTCTTTTCTTTCCTTTCTTTTTTTTTCTTTTCCTTCTTTCTTTCTTTTCTTCCTTTTCTTTCTTTCCTTTTTTCCTTATCTTTTCTTCTTTTCTTTCTTCCTTCCTTCCCTCTCTCCTTTGTCCAGCCCACTCACGTATCACCTTCCCTTCTTCTTTTCCTCTTCCTCTTTTCTCTTCTCCTTCTTCTTTCCTATTCTTTCTTTCTTTTTTTCTTTCCTTTCTTCTTTCCTCTTTTCCTTCTTTCCTTCTTTCTCTCTTTCCAAACCTTTAAGACCATATACGGCTGGAGCATTCCCTTAGCCTCTCATTCTCTTCTCAATCCCTAACTATCTCCTTGATTAAAACCTAAGTTTTGGGTTTCAATTAAGGAGGAGGTCATACAGCTGAAGCAATCAAGGAGTTCACGCCCAGCACCCCTTCTGCAGCAACTCCCTCTTCTCAGCCCTTAGCACCTCTATCTCCCTCTCTTCTTGGCTATAGCCTTCAACATAAGATCGGGTGCAGCCCCTCTTGGTCACCACTATTCCAGCCGGCAGCCACCAAAGTAGCAGCCTTCTAACTTCAATCACCTCCAAGAGCACCATCCTCACCATAGTAGCCAGCACCCACCATCTTCATCCCCTCCTTTGGTGTAACAAGCCACTTTCAGCCGAGACAACCTTGGTACCGGCCATTGTAGCAACCTTCACTTGGTAGCAACCCTCCAAGTAGCCGACCCCAAGGTAAGCCCAAATTCCTCCTTATGCCACATCGGTTTTCTTTAACATCTTATTGTTTTTCTCTTTAAGATGATAAGTTTAATATAAAAACAGAAAATCAGTTCAAATTTAGGTTCATGTTAATAAATTTGTTTTATGAATTCAAGTCATATGAGGTGGTAGGAATTTAATGCTATAGTCCCAACGGATGCGGAAATTCATCCTTTTTGATGGATTGAATCCCCCATATCCGAGGACTAATATGAATATCAGACATACCTCTCTGATTTGTTAGCATATTTCATTTAGTCCTCACGGTTAAATGTTTCATCTAGTTTAGCTTCGTTATTTCATAATCATTTTAGGTGTATCATATTGTTTTATTGATGCTTCGACATGTTTTTTCAATTCATGTATGCAAGTGAGTCATTATTTTATGCATTTTCTTTCCTCAATAAATAAATAAAAAAATTATGGTAAATAGATTCGTATGTTACTGATCTCTTGAAGAAAACCAAGGTTCTTGTGATATTTATAATCCCATAAAAAATGAAATACCAGAGCCTGTTTTCACCCTTCTGGAAATTTCAAGTTCTGTTTTAGCAGACAAGAACCTCCCAGATCTCCTAGATGGACGATCCAAATTTCCCTCAAAAAAATACCATGAGTCCCTATTAGAATCTACTATTTTTCATTATTTTCCTAGTTTTTTCCAAGTAGTTTTGATTGCTGCTAAAAATCGATTTTCCCAGACCTCTGGGAAAATCTCACTTTTTGCCTTGTCAGGGTCTAGGTCGACCCTAACCCACTGTGTACGTTCAACCCACAGGCTGTATGCCTAAACTTTCAACATTGAAGTTGTTTCTACCCTTTCCCTTTGTCATTCCCCAAAATTTGGGAGTTTTTAAAATAGTCTAAGTATTTTCCTGGAATTAATTTTTCTGTCTGTCAGATTCTCATGTCTGAGAATTTCAGAGACCCAGGTCTCTGATAAACCTCTGCTCTCTCTCAAACCATAACCCGAATCCCAATACTAAAAAAAAAAGAAAACCTTCCTCTGTTTGTCAGAGACATTTTCCCAAAATTTCAGCCATTTTATCTTGTGTCTGCTATTTTTCCCATAGTTTTTCCCGAAACCTGTCTATCTGCCCTGAATCCTAGAGTTGCCAGATTCTGATCCGACTTGTCGGAGTTGTCAAGCTCCGACCATAGGTCAAAACCAGAATATGTAAAAGGAAAAAATCTTTGCCTAACTGTCCTATGTGACCCCATAAAATTTGGGAAATTTATTATAAGTTTAGTATTCAAAATCCAATTTAGAGTTAGTATTTTAGACAAAATCTTGATTTTTATGATTTTTAGTTATTTTCCATATTAAAAAATAACAAAAAATAGATTTTCGAGCTTCATTCTGTTTTTAAGGTTAGTCTAGGTGTCCATGCCAAATTTGGCTCAAATCCAAGTTCATTTGCTTTGTATGTTAGTTTAATTTTAAATTCAGAGGCGAAAATCAGGCGAAAATAGAGTCAAATTTGATATTTTGTGATATTTTTGCCATTTTAGGGATTTTATCATGTAAATAAGCATATCATATCATATTAAGGTTAATTTCAATATCATTTGCATTTCATATTTCCTATTTTTACAAAATTTCTTTCAGAAAATGCTGGTTTCAAGGCCATAGTCTTGTTATCAGGGGCATTTTTGTTCATTTTGACCTAAATTTCGAAATTCCAATTTCTAATTCCATATATTTTCATGCATATCATTATATTTCATCATATCATGTTTAATTTTATTTAATTTGATTTTTAAATATCAAAATTTTATAAAATTTCTTTGAGAAAGCCCTGATTTCAATGTCATCAAGGGTATTTTGGTCATTTTGACTCCAATTTTAAATTTCCAAGTTTATTTTTGAATTTATTACTTATTTATCATGTTTATATCAAAGAAGGTATGAATTTGGGTTTATATCTGAATAATATTCGATAATTTCCAATATTTTCGGATAAATTCAGTAAAACCTACATTTCTGTGCTAACAGGTTTTCTAGTTTTGCAGGAACATTCAAGAAGAAGACTTTTATTTGCTTATTTCATTCAATTCAATGTAATATCAAGTTGTAATAATTTGGAATAAGAGTTACTTTTCAGCTTAGAATAGGATTGCATTGCATATAGTTTAATTTCTGAAAAATTCAATATCTGATGTATGATGCAAATGCACATTTTTCAAAATCACTATGGTTGACACGAATGGCACGTGCACAAGCTCTTAGGGAGTTCACGAATTTGGTGGGATTCGTATTTATGGCTATAGTCAGAATATGAAGAAAACCAAGATTTGTTATCTTCGTATTAACCACATTCAGCCTAGGCTAACTTCAAAAATGCACTGCATTTCATAAAATTTCTAAAGGATTTCTCAATTCCTCAAAGAATTATCTTTCAAATTCATATTCATTCATTCAATTTGCATCATTTTCAATATCATGTTCCAATTCTATTTTAGAAAAATCATTTTTCCCAAGAATTTCCAAGTCTTTCTCAAGATTTGATTTTCTCAGAATTCTAAATTTTCAAATGAGATTCCAAAGTATTTCTCAAGTTCAAAATCAAGATTTCCCAAGGTTTTCACATTCTTAATTTCAATTTCAAATCCCAAAAATCGATTTTTCCAAAGTTCCTTGAATTATTTCAGAAGTTGGTTTCTCAGAATTCTCAAAATCTCCTTTAGAAATTGATTTTCATTTCAAACCCAAATTCCAAAAATCAATTTTCTCAGAGTTCCCGATTTTTTTTTTCTGAAAATCCATTTTCCATTTCAAAAATCATTTTCCAATGAACCTCCTGATTTTCTCAAGATTCTCAAATCCATTTCCTCAGAAAAGCAATTCAAATCTTAGAAACAATTTTTCCAAAGTTCAAGTTTTCCTGAGAATTCATTTTCCAATGTAAATTTCTGATTTCTAATGAAATTCAATGATTTTCCCAGGAATTCCATTTTTAATCACTTTTCCATAGTATTTTCCAAGCACATTTTATTTTCCAAGGCAAACATCATACTTCTCAAACTTGCATCTTTTTTTTCAAAATTCCATAGCACATGCATGATTCTTTGTGCATTCTAGGAAAATAGAGCACGATTTAGATCATTTAACTTAGTCAAAGCACACATTTGATCCTTGGTTTGATTACCCTTGGTAAAGGCGCCAGGAATGGTTGAACCTCGTACTGACAGGCGGATCCCATTCCATGGAATTTTTCCATAAATTTTTAAAACGGAGGCGAGTAATTTTCAAAACAAATTTTCAAAACTTTTGTTGAGTTTGACTCGCAGAATCATTTCTCTCACTCTCGCAGAGGGAGGGAAAAAAGTTTGTGATGATAACACACACACTAGAAGGGCGTGAGCACCATCTCTACCATTCATTTTGGAGAATGAATCCCCACCACACATTTTAAAACCCTAGCTTTTAAAAGGGGTCACTTTTGAGAGGAGAGGTGAATAGTGTTTCATTTTTTTGGAGGCACTCTCTCTCTCTCTTCTCTCTCTCTCACTCTTCTCTCTCCCAAAGTTGTGGACACACCCTCCCTCTCCTCAACGTCTTAGAGTAGGGGTGGGTACCAACGAGACTCCCCTCTACCCTTTACACGAACAAGAAACCCCCTCCATCTGGTTGCACACTTCAAGAGTGAGTTTCCATTTCACCTTCCCATGCTTTCGGTTTGCCTTTTTCCATTTTCGTTGGTGAGATTCTACCATGTTTCTTTTCTTGAGTTTTTGTGTGAGTTCTCATTTCTCGTGGTTATCCATCTTGGTTCTTGGAAAAATTGTTCAAGTGATTCTTTTGGTTTTGTAAAGACGGTAGCATGAAGCCTCACCACTGTCGCACGGTTTGAAGTGCACGGTTGGAGGTAGATATAACCCCTCAACTCACCCCCGCAATGAATGTTTTGCTTGGTTGCTATTTCCTTTGAAGTACTTCCTTTCGGCACAATGCTTAGATGAATGGGATATCTTCGTTTGTTTTGCTTTCCATGCTCACGGGATGCTAGACGACGGGCGTGGGCTGAACCCATGTGGTTCGGTCACCTTCGAATAGCTGGCACTGCCACCATCTCCTTTCTCGAGTGCGCAACATACGAAGCTGTAGTGGACTCTCCTTAGGCTCTGCTTTGTAATGGCAGCAGTCCAAGAGGAGTCCAGCCAGTGTGCCATTCAGGAACGTCCAGTACGTCCGAAGTCATGGGACGCTCTGCAGTCATGCCATCCCTTTTTGGGAATAGGCTTAGGCCTAGCGGCTGCAGCACATCCCAGGCCGGACCGAGCTGAAACTCGGATAGCCTGCAGGGTGCAGACGAGCATGACCAATCTGGACTTGCAATCAGTCTAGACATATCGTTGCTCGGCTTCCACACTCTAGCCTCCCTTACCGGCGACCCTCCTCTTTCTTTTCATTTCGAACCTCTCTGCTAGCAGGGTGTCGCATCACCCTGGGTTGGTCTAGACGGCATGGTGCCGGTCTGGGTTTGGGTGAAGTGGGCTGGCCCAGCCCAAATGCACACCCCCACTCACAACTCGTTGTGCTGGGCGGGACTGCACGCACCCCTGCAATCGGGTGCAGTCCTATTCGCCTAGTAGAGCCAAGCCCTATGCCTGCAACCGAGTGCACCCTGCACTCAGTTGCAGGGTCAGCAGTGTCAGGGTCTGGACCGTGTCAGGTCTGGACCTGTCAGCTAGGTGCTGACGAACTGAGCTAGCTCAGTCCGTCCCAGCAGAGGCTACAGCAGGCCTGCTGCAGTGACCCCTGCAGCAAAACTTGCCAAGTTCTGCCCCATGTAGGGCCTTCACCTTGCTGCAGGCCAAGTCAGTGCCTAGGTCACTGACTTCTCTTGCTGCAAGCTGGTCCGAATAGGACCAGACTTACGGGCCTAGCGGTTTCCCTACCTATGGGAAACCTGTAAAACCTATGTTTTTTAAGAAATTTTTAATGAAATAAAAATGCATGTTTATGTGAAATAATATGGTTTATGAAATATTCAATGCAATTTTGATGCTTGCGGGCCACTAGAGCGAACCCGATAACAAATACTAGAAAGGGTACTTGGATCCAGACTTTAGCGAGATCCGATGATCCGACCCGGTTCATGAGGCCAAGTGGAGAAATCTGATGGTTCCGGGATAATAGCGTGAGATCCGAAGCACATTTAAGGTGAGAGAGTGCAAGGTTGGAACAAACGAGAGAAAAATCCACGTAGTAACGGGAGAGATCTACCAACGGGGAAAAATGTCTCAATAAGACATAAAGGGAATTTCTTTGCAAAAGTAAACAAAAAGTGATGGTGTGGTGTTGTGGTAGGATACACGGTTGTGTGGAGCCACATCCCAAGTTCAAAACCCATAGTGCGCTCGCGTAGAAAGGTAAAACGTTGCCTTTTTTGCATAAAACCCGGATCTGAACAAAAAGGGTTAAATACAATTTAATCCACACACTTTGCAACAAAATGAATGGTATCACAAGTGGTGGGGTTTGTTGCTCCTTTGGTGGAAGACCCTGGTTTAAAACCCGCTGTGCCCAGATTATCTTTTTGCACAGAAAAGTGATGATTTTACATATGTGAAAAGAAAGAAAGAAAGTAGGAATGGTAAAAACGTAGGAGTTGGACAAACCTACAATTTTGGGTTTTTCCACTTAACTTTTTCAAAAAGTAAGCGGGATCCCATGTGACATGGAAGAAGGGTCCCATTAAAAAAAATAAAAAATGGAAGTTAGAGAGTATTGTGCTAAAGGGAGGAGAGGACAATTTTGGAAATGCTAAGCAACCACCCAAAAAGGGTGTGGGATATAGGTGAAGTGGAATTTGAAGGTTTGAAAACTCCCCTAAGGAGGGGGAGTTAAATCAAGGATTTTAGGTGGGAGGATACATTGGACGTCCCACTCTTCTTCTCTCTCTCTCTCTCAAACTTTTTCTCTCACTGTGGTGGTGTGATTATCGCAAAATTTTTCCTCTCATAATATTCTCTCTCTTCCTTCTCTCTTCCTTTCCAACCTCTTATTTTCCTCCTTTTTGAAGGGAGAAGGATAAAAGATAGGAAAAGAAAGAGAGAAGAGAAGAGAAAAGGAACTACTTTGCGGGTTTCACTTGACCTTAATTTTGAAAATATTTTGAAATAACTCGCCTCCGTTTTTGAAATATTTGCAGGAAAACTGGAAGACGGGATTCACTCGTCGGTACGAGGTTCGACCGTTCCTGACGCCTTTACCAGGGGTAATCGAACCAAGGGTCGAATTAATTCCTTTTCGCTTTGCTAAGAAATTATCTAAGTGTTTATTCCTAAGTCTAGATGCACAAAGAATCATGCTTGTGCAAATGCCAAGATGTATGCTCTTTTTGAAAATGATTTGAAAAATTCCCAAGTATTGATGATAGTAGTGAAGAAATGGTTTCTAACTTAGAACTTATGATTTAAAGTTCTAAGTTTTTGGAAATAATCAAGTGCTTGGAAAAATAAATGAGAAAGAATGACTTGGAGCTTTGAAATGAAAGAAAATGAAATTTCATTGTCAGAAATGGACTTTGAATTTAGGAGTTTGAACTTGGATGAATACTTGGAATTGAATTCTAATTTTGAAGTTTTGAAATTAGAAGAAAGTGCAGGAAATCTAAAGAAATTGAGAAATGGGATTTGCAAAAAGTTGAAATTTCAAGATGAAATCTAAATCCAAGATCTGAATTCTGAACAGAGTTCAAAGTTGAGTTTTGAATTTAAGATGAGAACTTGATTTGAAATCTGGAATGAAATGAAATTGGTTTTGAAATTTAAAATGGGATTTGGATTCTGGATCCTGAGATGGAATTGGAACTGAAATCTAAGATCCAATGTCGAATTGGATTCTGGATCCTAAGTGGAATTTGTATCTGAAGTCTGAGATCCAATGTAGAATTGGATTCTGGATCCTAAGAATTGGAATTTGGATCTGAGTCTGAGATCCAATGGTAGAATGAGAATCTGGATCCTAAGAGAAATTTGGATCTATGATTGGAGATCCAAAGTGTAATAAGGATTTGGATCCTAAATGGAATTTGGATCCGTGATGGGAGATCTAAAGGATTTGGATCCTAAATGGAATTTTGGATCTGTGATGGGAGATCCAAAGTGGAATAAGGATTTGGATCCTAAATGGAATTTTGGATTTGTGATGGGAGATCCAAAGTGGGATAAGGATTTGGATCCTAAATGGAATTTTGGATCTGTGATGGGAGATCCAAAGTGGGATAAGGATTCTGGATTCTAAGGAGGATTTGGATCTGAAGTCTGAGATCCAAAGTAGCATTGTATTCAGAAAACTGGATCCAAGTTGATCCAACTTTTGATTTGGATTTTGAAAGTCCAAATGGGACTTTTGAAGATGGATCTGGGTTTTGAAAACCCAGATTGAACTTAGGAATGTTTGGATTTTGAGATTCAAAGTCAATCTCAACTTTGGTTTAAAACTTGAAGAAAACTTGATTTTGACTCAAAGGATGAATCGGAAATTTCAAAGTTAAATTGAACTTTGAAATTGGATTTTGAATTGAGTTGGAATTTTGGAATTTCAAAATTGATTTGAGAATTTGAATTTATAGATGAACTTCAAAGTCAAGTTTGAACTTTGAAGCTTGAATTTGGAATGAATCAAGAATATAAAGATTGAATTTTGAAATTTCAAAGTCAAATTGGACTTTGAACTTGGAATTTAAATCTTTGAACTAAGATAGAAGAATGAATTAAACTATAGACTTAAGAAAGATATTCGAGATCACTTGGGGTTTTGAAAGAGAATTTTGAAAATATGATGCAATTTTACCCTAAATGATGAATGAATTTGAATAAGTTTGAAATTGGATTTGAAAATTATATTTCATTCTTCAAATGAATTTAAATAAGATTAATGATATAATACACTCTTGACTATGGTCATTGAATGTATTATATGATAGCCATATCTAAATTCAAATGGAGGATAAAATACCTTTTTGGTGCTTTTATAGAATTTAAAATGAAATTAACCCTCAATATACCCTGACTATGGCTATTGGTATATATTTTGAGTTAATTTTAAGTTAAATTCTGATAAAAGAAGAAAATATTTTAGGAAAATATGATGAATTTTGAAAATGGATTCAGTGTTATTTTGTAAAAGATAAAAATGCTAAGTTTTGTCCACACCCTGACTATGGCCATTGATGTGGATCATCAACTTAGTATTTATTATCTCTTATGAAATGGTGCGTGTGCCATTCGTGTTTCACCATTGTGAGAATTTTGAGAAATAAAGGCAAAATGTATGAAAACAAACAATCCATGATATTTACAATGCTCATTCCTTCAAATCTAAGACTGGAAATGTAAAGTTTTTATCATCTTATTTATTTACAACAATTGGATTTGAGAGCATCAAAAAAAATATTATGGTGGTTATATCTATATGTATGTACAAAATAGAAGGAATTATGGTGGTTCCTACGATCCGCTTGTAAAAGAATGGTAAAAAAAAAATATAATGATTATGATAGTTCAAGAGTGAACTATCATAAAAAGAAGAGAAGAATTTACAGTGGTTCCTGTGAACCATTTGTAAAAGAATGATAAAAAATATGGTGATTATGATAGTTCAAGAGTGAACTATCATAAAAAGAGGAAAAGAATTTACAATGGTTCCTATGAACCACTTGTAAAAGAATGATAAAAATATGATGATTATGATAGTTCAAGAGTGAACTATCATAAAAAGAGGAAAAGAATTTACAATGGTTCCTATGAACCACTTGTAAAAGAATGATAAAAATATAATGATTATGATAGTTCAAGAGTGAACTATCATAAAAAGAGGAAAAGAATTTACAATGGTTCCTATGAACCATTTGTAAAAGAATGATAAAAATATGATGATTATGATAGTTCAAGAGTGAACTATCATAAAAAGAGGAAAAGAATTTACAATGGTTCCTATGAACCACTTGTAAAAGAATGATAAAAATATGATGATTATGATAGTTCAAGAGTGAACTATCATAAAAAGAGGAGAAGAGAGGTTACGGTGGGGATTTGTTATGAACATCATACTGTTGTGGCACTTGACATGGTCATGAAAACATAATGAATCGCCGCAATGGCGCTGTGAAGGTGGCTGTAGGAAATTACAGCAACTGCTGTTGATATGAATGATGGTGGGTAACAGTTGGTTAACACATAAAATGAAGATGTTATATACATAGACCCAGCAAGATGAGTGGTAAAGTAGTGCTATGTCTTATGTAGTAGTGATGTGGCGGGCCCAAACAAATTTTATAACAAATATCAGTCTCATCTTGCAATAAAACTAACATCCTCTAAGCAAATTATGGAAAAATTTGAGCAAAGTTTTACAGAAATTTCACAACAGGAGTTCACATCAAACAATTGATAAGACATAGATGCTGGGAAGGAAGTCTCAAACCTGTTGTAGGCTGATATTATTTGTAGGTTACTGATAACCTATTCACTCACTTCTTTTTTTTTTGTTTTCATAATGCAGCATTATGAAATAGCCTTCTATCAACCTCATGTTTTATAGCTGCAACTGTACTTAAAGCTGCATAATTTGTCATTGATTTAGCAACTTTAGCTAATCATGGGATGTCCCCTCATCAATCCCAGCATCACAGATGCTACACCAGGACTATGTAATGAACAAGAAATTAACTTTTGTTTACCACTGTAAATAGTTGCAGCAAAAAAAAAAGATATGATATAAACTGAAAGTCTGTGAAACGTGGCATCAGATCATACGGACCAAAAAAAAAAAAAAAGAATGTTGTCATCTCATGTGTCGTTTCCCTTTACTTCTGAACTTGATGATTCCAGACTACATAAGGACAGAAGCTATCAGCATGATAATGGACTCAGAGTGTAAAGTTACAGAAATAACGACTTACGAAATGAGAACTAAAACACCATGTTATGGGAAAATCTGAGCGTAAAAGCATATATATCTAATGGAGAGATAAAATTATTGAACCATATGTTAACAATATAACTAAAGGAGATGGAGGCAACATACCTTTAAATCAATCTTCTGCAATAGATAAAATAGACCTTTCAATGGATCTCCATAACTATCTTCAGCGGGCTGATGCTTTCATAGCAAGTGCTGCTATGCATTAGATTCCAGCAATGGACACTATAATGAGATATGTCATGCTTGGTGAATATGATAGTTAAACTTCATTCTGGACATAATCACGTAGACATCTCTTCCTTGTTTCCCCAAAAAGATCAATGATATCATTGGGATCACTAACCACACTAATATAACTGAACATTAGATCAAAAAAAAAAAGGGGCTATTGAGATGGTCACGCTCTATCAAAATGGGAAATATAAGAGGAGTCAAACAGAGGCAACTTGATAGAGAAACCATAGATGATATGCAGGATGGATCAATTTCAACAGATGGAATTCTGTTGTGATTATTGGATTAGAACAAATGCAGATGATGCTACTACTGAAATTTGTTGGATACAACAAATTGAGGTGATGCAATGCTTATCCTGATTTATGGAATATAATGCAGCTTAAAATTGTAACATGGTTAGGATGAAGCACTGGAATAAAATGCATGATATCATAGAGAGATGGATGTGCAGGGGATCAGTGGACCTCGCTACATCGACCTATACATATAAGTATTTAAAACGGGGCTTGAGCTTATGCAACAAGTATAGGGACTTACCATGGCAAAACTGTAGATGACATTTTCTAGTGGAGCTGGGCTCTAAAGAAGGATAAAATAAAATAGAGGGATAGAATGACAGAGGTGCCAGATGGTCCTTATGATGATCAGGTGTTTCGAAATGCTAAAGGAAACAGTAGAATGAAGTAAAAAATAAAAAATGAAAAAAAAATAAAAGAAATGGAAGCAAGTAAAGATGGGTGTTCATCAGTCATGCACAAGGTTGGCACTGCCAACATCCTCAGCCGATTGTTGTCATGTTTTAGCACCCATAGTGGGATTTTATTATTCACACCCATCTCTGATCAAAGCACAACGGGATGGATCCATAAGAGGGAAATTTCGTGTTAATGCAGAGGAAGACATTACATATTATGAGGCTAAAAGGATGAAAACGAAAGGAGAAGGAAACAGATGCCCTTCGTTAAAAAAAACAACTATGAACGAGACCCCACAACAACTTGATTCCAAAATCGGAATCCCATGAAATGCCAACATCCCGTTACAACCAATAGAAAATGGAAATTCATAATGAAAAGTAATAAAAAAAAAAAAAGTTGGGAGGAGATGTTACCCCGATTGGGGGTTAAATCTTATTGCAAATGCAAGTCAGGGCTGCGATAAGCAGACTGATACTGCAGCATATTGCTTTAATAAAAGGAAAAAAAAAAAACTGAAAATCTAAGAAGAAGGGGAGCAAAAGGGGATTCTCACCTTGTTCACACGAATTCTGAAGAAGAGAGTTCAGATGAAGGCTTAAGGAGAGCCACCAGGCAACGGATGACGACGATTCCTTCTCGATCTTACTGCAGGGATGATCTCCTTGCTTCGGCTAACTCTGAGAAATCAAGAGGAATATAGCTGATGGGTGCTTAACGATGATCCCCACCTTTTCGCTGAAGAGGAAGAGGAGAGGGGATAAGGAAATAAGTCAGGAGGGGTAAAGACGGGTGAAGGATGCCAATGGAAAGGCTATGCGGGGGTGAGGACGGATGAAAAACAAGAGGAAGGAGAAGAAACAAAGGTGTGCAGGGGTGATAACGGGTGTTGGAGAAGATGATGATGCATGAAGAAGGGTGCGGGGGTGAGAAGCGGTGAGGAGCCGAAATGCATGAAGATGGAGGGGTGAAGACGATGGATGTAGGGTTTGCCTCTATCAATTCTTAAAGAAGAGGAAGAAGCCTCTCAAAGGGGGGTTTGTTAGAGATGAGAGGTGAATGGAGGATCCGGGCGATGGTTTCACGATGGAGGGTGCGCCATGGTGAAGAGAGAATGGAGAACAGCGATGAAGAAGGGTGCGGCTGGGTTTTTCCCCTTTTCCTTTCTTACGAAAGATTTTACAAAAACCCTAAAAGAAAAAAAAAATTACCAAGGAGCCTCTTTGTTTTTCAAGATTTTAGAAAGAGGGGGGGGGGGGGGCTCCCGAGGTTTTTTAGCAAAAATTGTTTTTCAAAAAGGCTCAAAATCATTTGTTTTTCTCATAAATTTTCCAATTTTTTATGTTATTTCTCAATTTTTTTGTATTCTTAAGTAAAAATCTTAAGATTTGTGAGAAAACAAAGATTAAAACCAATTTTTTTGTGTTTTTGCAAAAATATTTACAAAAAGGAATTTTTATGAGAATTTAAAAGCTATTTTGAGAAAATTTCTTCAGAAATGGGTTTTGATCCGGATCTTGAGGAAATATGGATTTAAAGCGCTGGATTCGGATCCGGAGTTGATCTTGAATATATCAATATGAATTTTAATTCAGAGAATCTGAAGAAATGACTTGATTTTCTCAAAAAACGGGGTTAGGGGCAAAAGGGTCATTTTTACAAAACTTTGAAAAATTTGGAGTGTTCACAGATGCCCCTCTTTGCTACTAAGCCGTTTGAGAGCCGAGCTTAGTGGCAAAGACAACATTCCAAATTTTGAAAATGCCCCCGTCAGCAGGTCTGAACTGGGTGTAGAAGAATTATTTTGAAAATATGGTTTTTCAGGCTTTGAAACCTTATCCTGAATGGTTTTGGGGAGACAAAATCCTCGAAAATGGTATGATTGAGTAGGGAATGAGGAAATCGTGATGGGACTTCAGATGGAAATTCTGAAATGGTGGGAAATGAAAATTTTGATCAGGTCTCATGGGTGAGACAAGATACTCTTTTTGGAATGATTCAGGTTTTAGCCCTCAACCTGGATGGGACGAAGATATATATAAAAAAATGAATTTGGAAATGAGGGAAAGCATAAATGAGTACCTTGATGGGACATTTTGGAAAGGCCTTGTGAAATGAAGCTCGAGTATGATCCTTTCTTGGAGGAATATATGAAGTATGGGTTCCTTGATGGGAGGAGCCATGATGGGACTGGAAGAAATCATCTCGTCAAAACGAGGAATCTCATTGGAATGTGACTCAGGTTTAACCCAAACCTGCAAGGAAGATACCTCGCGAAGCGAGGTTCCGGGTTAACTCTTAATCTGGATAGGAAATCTACCATACGGGTTTCTCAAAAATGGAGAAAGCACGATGGGACCTTCGGAGTTTGGACGAACAAATCCGAGAGGGGTTTTTGCGAAAGGAGGAAATATAGAGTCCCTAAAGCTTTGAAAAGGAGAAGAAATGGTCCGTCTCATTGCTGAGACTAAAATAGCTTTTTGAAATTAAATTATCTTTCGCAAATGGTTCAGGTTTGACCCTTATCCTGAGTGGGGGAAATCTACCATACAGGTTTCTCAAAAATGGAGAAAACCATAATGGGACCTTCGGAATTTAGACGAACAAATCCGAGAGGGGTTTTCGCGAAAGGAAGAAATATAGAGTCCCTAAAGCTTTGAAAAGGGGAAGAAATTGGGCATCTCATTGCTGAGACTGAAATAGCTTTTGAAATCAAAGAATCTTTCGCAAAATGGTTCAGGTTTAACCCTTATCCTGAGTGGGGGAAATCTACCATACAGGTTTCTCAAAAATGGAGAAAACCATAATGGGACCTTCGGAATTTAGACGAACAAATCCGAGAGGGGTTTTCGCGAAAGGAGGAAATATAGAGTCCCTAAAGCTTTGAAAAGGGGAAGAAATTGGGCGTCTCATTGCTGAGACTGAAATAGCTTTTGAAATCAAAGAATCTTTCGCAAAATGGTTCACGTTTAACCCTTATCCTGAGTGGGGGAAATCTACCATACAGGTTTCTCAAAAATGGAGAAAACCATAATGGGACCTTCGGAATTTGGATGAACAAATCCGAGAGGGGTTTTCGCGAAAGGAGGAAATATAGAGTCCCTAAAGCTTTGAAAAGGGGAAGAAATTGGGCGTCTCATTGCTGAGACTGAAATAGCTTTTGAAATCAAAGAATCTTTCGCAAAATGGTTCAGGTTTAACCCTAATCTTGAGTGGGTCATTCATACGGAATTCGTTAATGATAAAACCGTGGTGGGACAGGAGGAGATACTTCTTCTGAGGCAACTCTTTTTGGGAAATATAAACAATGCTTGGTTACATCAAAATGGATATTGAATGTTTATTTTATTCTTGGAATAGCTAGAAAATTTTGCCAATAAGATAAAATCGTAGTAGATTCAAACGTTTGGAAATGTGCACGTATGTGCAAAAGATATTCTCTCTTTTACCTAGAGTATTTCCTCCAATGAGGTTAACTCCTCAGTTCTAAGAGTCAAATTCAAAATTTTGGCTCTGATGATCTTCTTCAAGGAAGCTATTCATTTCCCTGATATGAGAATAAAAGAAATATTCTTAGTTTCATAAAAGCAAGTAATAAAAAGATATTGATGAAGGAATTTTACATGAGAAAAGATGACTTCTGGCAACTTTGGCAGTTTGATATCTGGGTGTTTTCCCTACGATGGTCTTTTTGCACTCTTTTTTGAGTCATTGGGCTTTTCTCGGTTTTTCACATCATCCTTCATTTTGGATGTCCTGACTTTTCTCTCTTCTTTTTCAGGGAAGGGTACGTCACAAACTCCTTCATCTTGGAGATGCTCCGATCCTTCTTTCTCTCAGGGATTATATGTGATGACATTGGCTCAAAAAGGTCTTCAGATGATAGCAGAAATCAAATATCTTTTAGGGTTTGTTGGTAGGTTCATCGCATCTGCCTTCATCTCAACAGTGATCCGAACTTTCCCTGAAAGGATCCGTCACAAACTCCGTCATCTTGGAGATGTTTCAAATCTTCTTTGGCCCCGGGGATCCACTCGCTTAATTTGCCTTCATCTTGACGACAATTGAGAGATCCCTTTTGCGGATATTTGATTGCAACTTTTTAAACGACAATGAGAAGATATGGGTTGAGTGGATTCTTGTATAGCTCCAGATATTTCCACTGCCTGATTGCCAGAAAGTCATTTTAAAACACGCGCCATAGCCAAGATTAATATCAATTCGCTTCTGGCTTTTCAACATCATTGAAGATTTCTTTTATTGATCATATCGAGGATATTTCTTACATCCTTTTGGTTGATCAACAGGAAAAGATTTGAATTTTACCTCTTTTTCGCAAAAAGTTTCACCTTTTGAAAGGAAATACAGGAGGTAATCTGAGAAAATTCTTTTTGTGTAGTAAGAATATTTAGAATCAACAAATGCTTTTAGCAAATTGGCAAAGTTTTCATGAATTCTTTGTGAAATAATCACTCAATATAGATTTTGATGAGACCTTGGGTCGCAATTTCTTGATTTTGGAAATACATGACCAGCAAAAGCTGGAACCTTTGAAATACATGACCAGCAGAAGCTGGAACGTTTGAAATACATGACCAGCAGAAAGCTGGAACGTTTGAAATACATGACCAGCAAAAGCTGGATCTTTTGAAAATACATGACCAACGAAAGTTGGATCTTTTGGAACTACATGACCAGTGAGATGCTGGATCTTTTGGAAATACATCAGATTTAAGTCAGATCTTGAATTTTTGTAAAAGGAAAGAATTTGATCAGAGCACTGATTTTAGAAGGTTACCGGCGCGAGAACCGAATTTTTCAAATGAGCTCAACATATGATTGAGAATTTTGAGAAATAAGATGAGCTAGGAAAGTAAAATTTTGATGAAAGATTCTGAATTCAATGGATCGTCACATCCTAACTGTGTGGTGGTCTGTTTTCAGGATTTATCTCATTATCCTGAACTGGGAAGGAAGGAAAGAAATATCTCGTCAGCAAGAGGCATTAGGTTTATCCCTTAACCTGAAGGGGAAAAAGAAATGGTGGATTTCCAATGCGAGGATTGGATTCAAAAGGAAGTCCTGGTCGGAACTCAAAACTTCGAACGAAAAATAATAGAAGAAAAACCTGAGTTGAGACTCAAAAAAGAAATGATGGATTTCCAATGCGAGGATTGGATTCAGAAGGAAGTCCTGGTCGGAACTCAGAACTTCGACTGAAAATAATAGAAGAAAAACTCGAGCTGGAACTCAGATTTCCAAAGAAATGAAGGATTTCCAATGCAAGGATTGGATTCAAAAGAAAGTCCTGGTCGGAACTCAGAACTTCGACTGAAAATAATAGAAGAAAAACCCGAGCTGGAACTCGGATTTCCAAAGAAATAAAGGATTTCCAATGCGAGGATTGGATTCAGAAGGAAGTCTTGGTCGGAACTCAGAACTTCGACTGAAAATAATAGAAGGAAAACCCGAGCTGGAACTCGGATTTCCAAAGGGATGAAGGATTTCCAATGCGAGGATTGGATTCAAAAGGAAGTCCGAGTCGGAACTCGGAACTTCGACCGAAAATAATAGAAGAAAAACCCGAGCTGAAACTCGGATTTTCAAAGGAATGATGGATTTCCAATGCGAGGATTGGATTCAAAAGGAAGTCCGAGTCGGAACTCGGAACTTTGACCGAAAATAATAGAAGAAAAACTCGAGCTGGAACTCGGATTTTCAAAGGAATGATGGATTTCCAATGCAAGGATTGGATTCAGAAGGAAGTCCTGGTCAGAACTCAGAACTTCGAACGAAAGAATAAAGGGAGAAGCTTGAGTGAAAACCCGGGTTTTTGATAAGAGATTGAGTTTTGGAAATTTGCCAGTGCGAGGACCGGACCTGGAATTGAGAATGACCATTTAGAGGATTGAATTTATTTGCATGTGACATGATTGCCCCCTTATTTTGACTGGGGAGGAAATAAAATTTGAAAAGAACAAATGAGAAGGGATAGAAATTGATGGGAGATTTGACGAAAGAAGAATCAAGGAGATTTTATGAAAAGAAAAAAGAATCCTCACAGTTAACATTGTTGCTCCTATGAGGGGTTTCAGGATTATCCCTTATCCTAAATGGGAAGGGAATAAGAGTTTGGCAAGAATTAATAAAGAATCGACAAAAAAGAAAAATTGATAAAATGAGATAAAGAAAAAGATTTGGCAGAGATTAATGAAGCTTAAAATGAGGAAGAAAGACATTCAGGACTATCCCTTATCCTGAAGAAAGAAGGACCTCGTAAGATGAGGTTTTAGGTTTATCCCTTAACCTGAAAGGTGAAGAAAGAAAAGAAAAGAAAGAAAAAGAAATACCTCATGGGAAAGAGGCATCAGGTTTATCCCTTAACCTGAAAGGGTATTTTTGAAAATAAGAATCAAGGAGAAATAAAATGGATAAATAATAATAAAATGAATAAAAATTGATAAAACTTATAAAAAAATGGATAAACAAAAGGTTTGAGAAAAGAATTTGATCCTGCCTGCATGTGGGATCTTTTAAAATGAGAGAAGATGATGAGAAAATCATTTTGGAAGAAAGGATTAACCACGAGAGCTAATCTTTGAAAGGGGATCATTCATAAGAGATCATCATGAGGGTTAAATTGTTTGAAGCAATGATTTGAAAATCAATTTGTAGAAAATATGATCAACCCGAGGGTTGATATTTGGAATGCAATGATTCAAAATCAATTTTTTAGAAAATATGATCAACACGGGGGTTGATCTTTGAATGTAATGATTTGAAATCAATTTTTGGAAAACATAATCAACACCAGGATTGATCTTTTGAATGCAATAAAATCAAATTTTTGGAAAATGAGATCAGCACTAGGGTTGATTTTTAAATGTAATGAAATCAAATTTTGAAAAATGAGCTCAACACAAGGGATTGATCTTTGAATGAAATAAAATCAAATTTTTGGAAAATGAGATCAACACAAGGGATTGATCCTTAAATGAAATGAAATCAAATTTTTGGAAAATGAGATCAACACAAGGGATTGATCTTTGAATGAAATGAAATCAGATTTTTAGAAAATGAGATCAACACAAGGGATTGATCTTTTGGAAATGTAATGTTTTGAAAACCAAATTTTTAGAAAATATGATCAACACAAAGGTCGATCTTTGAAATGCAATAATTTCGAAATCAATATGATCAACACAAGGGTTGATCTTTGAAATGCCATGATTCAAAATAAATTTGTAGAAAAATAGGATCAACACAAGGGTTGATCTTTGAAAAAGGTGATAATAAAATATTTGAACTAAGATTTTCATGGGGTTTGAAAAGACCCTCATAGGTAATATCATTTCTCTCATGAATGATGTCAGGATTGTCCCGAAAAAAAGAAATTTTAATGCCCCAATATAGCAAAAGGAAGAAAGTATTGAATATCAAAGATATAAAGAAAATCGACATTTCATTGTTAAGCAAAAGTTGATGACAGAATTGAATATTTACAAGTATTTTAACTAGAAAGAAGTCACAAAGACTGGGCTGACTTGCCCCTACAATGACAGAAAGGGATGAAAGCAAAAAACTCTTGGCATTCTCAATTCTCTGAGTAGTATGGAAATGGTTCGGGCAGAACTACAGTCTGCTCTTCTCCTTCCTCTGGTACCAGAAGCTCTTTATCAATGTAGTCCTGCACAATGTTTTTGAGGATGAAGCAGCGCTCCGTGTCATGCCCCCTTGCTCGATGAAACTTGCAGAAGCGATCTTTCCATTTCCCCTTGGTGAGAGAGGGATCATCCTGCTTTGGGAGTTTGATCATGCCTTTCTCGAGTAGGTATTGGAGAACTTCTTCGATTGGCTAGCCTAGGGGGGTAAGCTGTCGGTCATAACCCCAACCCTCATGCTTTGCTTTCTTAGGCTTGCTTGACTTCCACTGAGTTCTGACCCCTGCTTGATTGCTGGACTGAGCTTGCATGTTTAGGAGATCTGGATGCCTTTCTTCTTCGTTTTTGACAAAGAGATTCTTATCGAGGCAATCCTGAACGATATTCTTGAAGATGAAGCAATGCTCAGTGTCATGCCCTGTTACTTGATGGTATATGCAGAACTGGTCTATATATTTTCCCATGACTGTGGAAGGGCTGGCGGCTTTTGGGAGCCTGAGTAATCTGTTGGCCATCATATATTCGAGGATTGTGTCGAGCGGTTGATCTAAAGGAGTGAAATCTCGATCCTTGCTCCAATCCTTGCGCTTTGGTTCTTCCTGCTTCTTGCCTTTCTGCTGAGGACTATATTGAAGAGGTCTATTATGGTTTTCACAATATTTCCCAATCTGGCTTTTGTGTTCTCCCAAGTAGCTGCCCTGGTTGCCTTGATGGATGATCCTGCTGGCTTTAGAGTTTCCTGCGCTGATGTGGCTGTGTTCAGTCAGAGGGAAGGCGACAGGTGTCTTTCCTTCTTCGGGAGATTTTCCGCAATTGGCTTCAACTTGTTCAGATAATATCTCCACCATCATCTTTTTGAATAATTGATATATCGCAGGATCGATCTCACTTTTGCTGTCCTGAACCCCTCTTTTGACAAACTTTTGAGAATCCATTCCTTACTCTTTCTGCTTATAACTGGAATGTTAGAGTAGTGTAATCTCCTGAGCTTTGCCTGTCTCAACTGATAACGCTGATACTCTCTGTAGAGCATAAATGGGTCTTTTTAGAGAGGATCCAGGAAGAAATTTTAATAAAGGAGGAAATCATAAAATGAAAACATCCCATTACGAGGGATTGGGTTGTCACCAAAATTTGCGACAACTGCATTTGTTTTTCTGGAAAAGGATAGACAAGTAAAATGTGAATAAAAATAAATTTTGAAAAGGACATATCCTGACAAAAAGATGTTTTATTGTAAATGAAGGTAGGGAATGGAATATAGAAAAGAAAAATTTTGAAGAATTGCAGGCAGGATAAAAAAGAATTAGAAGAAATTTAAGAGAAGAAAAGGAAAATACACCTGGGTTTTAAAACAAGGAGGAAATCTTGAATAATATATACCCAGGGTTTTGGAAAATATAGGGAATATAAAATATCATACAATCATAAATATACAAACAAGGATGTACAAACAGCAATCCCTAGAGGCTGACTCTAAATGCAATTTTTGAAATGGCTTGTAGGACCTTAATCCTAACTCTAGGGTTCAAATCATCTGATTCCAATCAAGACACGCCGATATACTCAAGCCGAAGCTCGAAGTACGTGACATAGAAATATTCCTCCGGTTCTAAGGCAATGGCTTCCCAACATCCTTGAGCACCTACCGATATACCTCGGACTATGGCCCTTAGGTACGTGGTAGGGGGGTGCGAACCCAAATAAGTGGTTCAGTTGTGAGGCTCTCTCCCGAACTATGGTTCAGTGAGACAGCCCAGCAACGTGAAGACCGGGACAATATAGGTAAGAAGGTTTTCAAAAATATGTCCAACATGCAATAAATCAGATGGCTCTAATGCAAGTCCTAAAGAGATAGATTAAAATGAAGAGAAGCATACACTTGCATACATTGTTTTGCATTCAATCCCTAGAATTGAGGAGAGTTGTATTTCAAACCTAAGTCTAATGTGAACATGAAATAATCTCCTCAATATGGTCCTACCAAACTATACTTAGATCCCATATATAATGATGTCAGCTTTAGGACAGAGTCTAGGCTCCTAAGGTTTGCATGGAAATGAAGCTGACATATGTAGAATAAAGACTTAGATAATGTCAAAGCAAAAGAAAAGACATTAAATTCGACCGGACGAAGACGAGTTCCATCACGGTCGCCAAAACTGTGATCATCGCAAAATTTTTCCTCTCGTAATATTCTCTCTCTTCCTTTCCAACCTCTTATTTTCCTCCTTTTTGAAGGGAGAAGGATAAAAGATAGGAAAAGAAAGAGAGAAGAGAAGAGAAAAAGAAGAGAAGAGAAGAGGAACTACTTTGCGGGTTTCACTTGACCTTAATTTTGAAAATATTTTGAAATAACTCGCCTCCGTTTTTGAAATATTTGCGGGAAAACTGGGAGACGGGATTCGCTCGTCGGTACGAGGTTCGACCGTTCCTGGCGCCTTTACCAGGGGTAATCGAACCAATGGTCGAATTAATGCCTTTTCGCTTTGCTAAGAAATTATCTAAGTGTTTATTCCTAAGTCTAGATGCACAAAGAATCATGCTTGTGCAAATGCCAAGATGTATGCTCTTTTTGAAAATGATTTGAAAAATTCCCAAGTATTGATGATAGTAGTGAAGAAATTGTTTCTAACTTAGAACTTATGATTTAAAGTTCTAAGTTTTTGGAAATAATCAAGAGCTTGGAAAAATAAATGAGAAAGAATGACTTGGAGCTTTGAAATGAAAGAAAATGAAATTTCATTGTTAGAAATGGACTTTGAATTTAGGAGTTTGAACTTAGATGAATACTTGGAATTGAATTCTAATTTTGTAGTTTTGAAATTAGAAGAAAATGCAGGAAATCTAAAGAAATTGAGAAATGGGATTTGCAAAAAGTTGGAATTTCAAGATGAAATCTAAATCCAAGTTCTGGATTCTGAACAGAGTTCAAAGTTGAGTTTTGAATTTAAGATGAGAACTTGATTTGAAATCTGGAATGAAATGAAATTGGTTTTGAAATTTAAAATGGGATTTGGATTCTGGATCATGAGATGGAATTGGATCTGAAATCTAAGATCCAATGTCGAATTGGATTCTGGATCCTAAGTGGAATTTGGATCTGAAGTCTGAGATCCAATGTAGAATTGGATTCTGGATCCTAAGAATTGGATATTGAATCTGAGTCTGAGATCCAATGGTAGAATGAGAATCTGGATCCTAAGAGAAATTTGGATATATGATTGGAGATCCAAAGTGTAATAAGGATTTGGATCCTAAATGGAATTTGGATCCGTGATGGGAGATCTAAAGGATTTGGATCCTAAATGGAATTTTGGATCTGTGATGGGAGATCCAAAGTGGAATAAGGATTTAGATCCTAAATGGAATTTTGGATCTGTGATGGGAGATCCAAAGTGGGATAAGGATTTGGATCCTAAATGGAATTTTGGATCTGTGATGGGAGATCCAAAGTGGGATAAGGATTCTGGATTCTAAGGAGGGTTTGGATCTGAAGTCTGAGATCCAAAGTAGCATTGCATTCAGAAAACTGGATCCAAGTTGATCCAACTTTTGATTTGGATTTTGAAAGTCCAAATGGGACTTTTGAAGATGGATCTGGGTTTTGAAAACCCAGATTGAACTTAGGAATGTTTGGATTTTGAGATTCAAAGTCAATCTCAACTTTGGTTTAAAACTTGAAGAAAACTTGATTTTGACTCAAAGGATGAATCGGAAATTTCAAAGTTAAATTGAACTTTGAAATTGGATTTTGAATTGAGTTGGCATTTTGGAATTTCAAAATTGATTTGAGAATTTGAATTTATAGATGAACTTCAAAGTCAAGTTTGAATTTTGAAGCTTGAATTTGGAATGAATCAAGAATATAAAGATTGAATTTTGAAATTTCAAAGTCAAATTGGACTTTGAACTTGGAATTTAAATCTTTGAACTAAGATAGAAGAATGAATTAAACTATAGACTTAAGAAAGATATTCGAGATCACTTGGGGTTTTGAAAAAGAATTTTGAAAATATGATACAATTTTACCCTAAATGATGAATGAATTTGAATAAGTTTGAAATTGGATTTGAAAATCATATTTCATTCTTCAAATCAATTTAAATAAGATTAATGATATAATACACTCTTGACTATGGTCATTGAATGTATTATATGATAGCCATATCTAAATTCAAATGGAGGATAAAATACCTTTTTGGTGCTTTTATAGAGTTTAAAATGAAATTAACCCTCAATATACCCTGACTATGGCCATTGGTATATATTTTGAGTTAATTTTAAGTTAAATTCTGATAAAAGAAGAAAATATTTTAGGAAAATATGATGAATTTTGAAAATGGATCCAGTGTTATTTTGTAAAATATAAAAATGCTAAGTTTTGTCCACACCCTGACTATGGCCATTGATGTGGATCATCAACTTAGTATTTATTATCTCTTATGAAATGGTGCGTGTGCCATTCGTGTTTCACCATTGTGAGAATTTTGAGAAATAAAGGCAAAATGTATGAAAACAAACAATCCATGATATTTACAATGCTCATTCCTTCAAATCTAAGACTGGAAATGTAAAGTTTTTATCATCTTATTTATTTACAACAATTGGATTTGAGAGCATCAAAAAAAATATTATGGTGGTTATATCTATATGTATGTACAAAATAGAAGGAATTATGGTGGTTCCTACGATCCGCTTGTAAAAGAATGGTAAAAAAAAAATATAATGATTATGATAGTTCAAGAGTGAACTATCATAAAAAGAAGAGAAGAATTTACAGTGGTTCCTGTGAACCATTTGTAAAAGAATGATAAAAAATATGGTGATTATGATAGTTCAAGAGTGAACTATCATAAAAAGAGGAAAAGAATTTACAATGGTTCCTATGAACCACTTGTAAAAGAATGATAAAAATATGATGATTATGATAGTTCAAGAGTGAACTATCATAAAAAGAGGAAAAGAATTTACAATGGTTCCTATGAACCACTTGTAAAAGAATGATAAAAATATGATGATTATGATAGTTCAAGAGTGAACTATCATAAAAAGAGGAAAAGAATTTACAATGGTTCCTATGAACCATTTGTAAAAGAATGATAAAAATATGATGATTATGATAGTTCAAGAGTGAACTATCATAAAAAGAGGAAAAGAATTTACAATGGTTCCTATGAACCACTTGTAAAAGAATGATAAAAATATGATGATTATGATAGTTCAAGAGTGAACTATCATAAAAAGAGGAGAAGAGAGGTTACGGTGGGGATTTGTTATGAACATCATACTGTTGTGGCACTTGACATGGTCATGAAAACGTAATGAATCGCCGCAATGGCGCTGTGAAGGTGGCTGTAGGAAATTACAGCAACTGCTGTTGATATGAATGGTGGTGTGTAACAGTTGGTTAACACATAAAATGAAGATGTTATATACATAGACCCAGCAGGATGAGTGGTGAAGTAGTGCTATGTTTAATGTAGTAGTGAAGTGGCGGGCCCAAACAAATCTTATAATAGATATCAGTCTCATCTTGCAATAAAACTAACATCCTCTAAGCAAATTATGGAAAAATTTGAGCAAAGTTTTACAGAAATTTCACAACAGGAGTTCACATCAAACAATTGATAAGACATGGATGCTGGGAAGGAAGTCTCAAACCTGTTGTAGGCTGATATTATTTGTAGGTTACTGATAACCTATTCACTCACTTCTTTTTTTTTTGTTTTCATAATGCAGCATTATGAAATAGCCTTCTATCAACCTCATGTTTTATAGCTGCAACTGTACTTAAAGCTGCATAATTTGTCATTGATTCAGCAACTTTAGCTAATCATGGGATGTCCCCTCATCAATCCCAGCATCACAGATGCTACACCAGGACTATGTAATGAACAGGAAATCAACTTTTGTTTACCACTGTAAATAGTTGCAGCAAAAAAAAAAGATATGATATAAACTGAAAGTCTGTGAAACGTGGCATCAGATCATACGGACCACAAAAAAAAAAAAAAGAATGTTGTCATCTCATGTGTCGTTTCCCTTTACTTCTGAACTTGATGATTCCAGACTACATAAGGACAGAAGCTATCAGCATGATAATGGACTCAGAGTGTAAAGTTACAGAAATAAATAACGACTTACCAAATGAGAACTAAAACACCATGTTATGGGAAAATCTGAGCGTAAAAGCATATATATCTAATGGAGAGACAAAAATATTGAACCATATGTTAACAATATAACTAAAGGAGATGGAGGCAACATACCTTTAAATCAATCTTCTGCAATAGATAAAATAGACCTTTCAATGGATCTCCATAACTATCTTCAGCGGGCTGATGCTTTCATAGCAAGTGCTGCTATGCATTAGATTCCAGCAATGGACACTATAATGAGATATGTCATGCTTGGTGAATATGATAGTTAAACTTCATTCTGGACATAATCACGTTGACATCTCTTCCTTGTTTCCCCCAAAAAGATCGATGATATCATTGGGATCACTAACCACACTAATATAACTGAACATTAGATCAAAAAAAAAGAAAAAAAAGGGTCTATTGAGATGGTCACGCTCTATCAAAATGGGAAATATAAGAGGAGTCAAACAGAGGCAACTTGATAGAGAAACCATAGATGATATGCAGGATGGATCAATTTCAACAAATGGAATTCTGTTGTGATTATTGGATTAGAACAAATGCAGATGATGCTACTACTGAAATTTGTTGGATACAACAAATTGAGGTGATGCAATGCTTATCCTGATTTATGGAATATAATGGAGCTTAAAATTGTAACATGGTTAGGATGAAGCACTGGAATAAAATGCATGATATCATAGAGAGATGGATGTGCAGGGGATCAGTGGACCTCGCTACATCGACCTATACATATAAGTATTTAAAAGGGGGCTTGAGCTTATGCAACAAGTATAGGGACTTACCATGGCAAAACTGTAGATGACATTTTCTAGTGGAGGTGGGCTCTAAAGAAGGATAAAATAAAATAGAGGGATAGAATGACAGAGGTGCCAGATGGTCCTTATGATGATCAGGTGTTTCGAAATGCTGAAAGCTACAGTGGAATGAAGTAAAAAAAAAAAAAAAAATAAAAGAAATGGAAGCAAGTAAAGATGGGTGTTCATCAGTCATGCACAAGGTTGGCGCTGCCAACATCCTCAGCCGATTGTTGTCATGTTTTAGCACCCATAGTGGGATTTTATTATTCACACCCATCTCTGATCAAAGCACAACGGGATGGATCCATAAAAGGGAAATTTCGTGTTAATGCAGAGGAAGACATTACATATTATGAGGCTAAAAGGATGAAAACGAAAGGAGAAGGAAACGGATGCCCTTCGTTAAAAAAAACAACTATGAACGATACCCCATAACAACTTGATTCCAAAATCGGAATCCCATGAAATGCCAACATCCCGTTACAACCAATAGAAAATGGAAATTCACAATGAAAAGTAATAAAAAAAAAAAGTTGGGAGGAGATGTAACCCCGATTGGGGGTGAAATCTTATTGCAAATGCAAGTCAGGGCTGCGATAAGCAGACTGATACTGCAGCATATTGCTTTAATAAAAGGAAAAAAAAAACAACTGAAAATCTAAGAAGAAGGGGAGCAAAAGGGGATTCTCACCTTGTTCACACGAATTCTGAAGAAGAGAGTTCAGATGAAGGCTTAAGGAGAGCCACCAGGCAATGGATGACGACGATTCCTTCTCGATCTTACTGCAGGGATGATTTCCTTGCTTCGGCTAACTCTCAGAAATCAAGAGGAATATAGCTGATGGGTGCTTAACGATGATCCCCACCTTTTCGCTGAAGCGGAAGAGGAGAGGGGATAAGGAAATAAGTCAGGAGGGGTGAAGACGGGTGAAGGATGCCAATGGAAAGGCTATGCGGGGGTGAGGACGGATGAAAAACAAGAGGAAGGAGAAGAAACAAAGGTGTGCAGTGGTGATAACGGGTGTTGGAGAAGATGATGATGCATGAAGAAGGGTGCGGGGGTGAGAAGCGGTGAGGAGCCGAAATTCATGAAGATGGAGGGGTGAAGATGATGGATGTAGGGTTTGCCTCTATCAATTCTTAAAGAAGAGAAAGAAGCCTCTCGAAGGGGGGTTTGTTAGAGATGAGAGGTGAATGGAGGATCCGTGCGATGGTTTTACGATGGAGGGTGCGCCATGGTGAAGAGAGAATGGAGAAGGGCGATGAAGAAGAGTGCGGCTGGGTTTTTCCCCTTTTCCTTTCTTACGAAAGATTTTACAAAAACCCTAAAAGAAAAAAAAAATTACCGAGGAGCCCCTTTGTTTTTCAAGATTTTATAAAGAGGGGGGGGGGCTCCCGAGGTTTTTTAGCAAAAATTGTTTTTCAAAAAGGCTCAAAATCATTTGTTTTTCTCATAAATTTTCCAATTTTTTATGTTATTTCTCAATTTTTTTGTATTCTTAAGTAAAAATCTTAAGATTTGTGAGAAAACAAAGATTAAAACCAATTTTTTTGTGTTTTTGCAAAAATATTTACAAAAAGGAATTTTTCTGAGAATTTAAAAGCTATTTTGAGAAAATTTCTTCAGAAATGGGTTTTGATCCGGATCTTGAGGAAATATGGATTTAAAGCGCTGGATTCGGATCCGGAGTTGATTTTGAATATATCAATATGAATTTTAATTCAGAGAATCTGAAGAAATGACTTGATTTTCTCAGAAAACGGGGTTAGGGGCAAAATGGTCATTTTTACAAAACTTTGAAAAATTTGGGGTGTTCACAGGTGGTCGACCATAGTGCTGGACGGGTGGACTTCCATTGCCGACGTGGTGTGCCACTTCAACGAAGGAAAGAAGGTGTGGTTGTTGCCGTCTCGAAACGTCAAAGAGGTAAGGGGTTATTATATTTATATGTGGGTGTTTAAATGCCCTTTTGTATGAACATGTGTATTCTCCTTCCGAACTCAAGCAGAAAGAGACACGTTTACATGCGTTGGTCATAGCCATCGTTGGCATTGGATCAAAGCCTGAGGGCATGGGTTATTTGGGATCCATCAAAATGGGTTTCTGACCGCCCAGCTGGGGTTGCACTCCTTCACGAGTTGCAGTCCTTCAATGATGAATGCCTGCAACATCAACCCCATAGCATTCGGGTCTGACGTTGAGGGTTGTTTAACCAGGATGTGAACGTGGGTTTATACCAGTGTAAGTGTATTAAACCATGAAACAATTGGGATCACAATCCTATATCTTACATGATCTCTGATAGAATAGGAATCAAAATATTATGTGGATTCGTACCAAAGAAGTCTTTTGCTATTAACATCCTTCATTGTGCGATCTTGAATTCCCTTTTTTTATGAATCATAAGGTTATACCTACAGATTTATACTAAAGATGTCTTTGCTATTAACGTGTTGCATTGTGCACTCTTTTATTTATATTCCTTATGTTCACATGAATAAAGCTCATAAAGTCACAGTTATAAGGGCAGTGTGTTTCGATCCATGACCCTGCTAATCACTATATATCTGAGTTACTACCAAACGATTATTACGCGTGAAAGAAATTTGTTCCTTACAGTTGTAGTTAGTACCAGCCTAGCCGTGATCTCAGGGAGGTCAAGGTGTGAAAATAAATCCATGTATATATATATATATCCCAATATTTACCAAATGTTCTCTTTTAACAAAGGCTGCATAATGATTATCATAAGGTTTCTTTTTGTTTGTAATCAAGAAAAAAATTATGTATAGGTTTAACTATGTGAAAGAAAAAAATAATGTGTAAGTCTGATCCTCGCTGAGAAACCATATCATGTGATTATCGCTATACTCATTTGACGTGAAACATAATTGATTTAGCTTTCTCAAAAATCTGTCAAAAGGGTATTAATAGTTCCCACATTAGAAATGCTATCTGGCAAAAGCAAGAATGCAATCAGCCATCTTAATTTGTGTACTATCTGTTGGAGCTGCTATATATGTCATTTGAGATTAACTCCCTACATGTTTATCTGAACTGAAGGAATTGAACACCTGTTGTATACTAGTTGAGACAAGATCCATGGGATCTAGGGCATGACCTTCCCATTTGGATTGCATTTTGAAGAATATACACACTCCTGATGATGCTTATTTGATGCTAAGAACAAAATTATTCATTTTTGTCAAACCAAAGTTATGGATTGTTTTTTTTTACATAATGAGATAGCAATAAAGGCGTCAACTAGGAGTGAATATGGATTAGATCATTCTAGATCTGAATCCAAATCCGAAATGTAAACAATAGATCTGAATTTGGATCCAAATCTGAATCAGATTTGATGAGTTTGAATCTGAATCTAGAATACATATGTAATACTGGATCCATAAAAAGAACGAACAAAAACAAGCTATTTACATGAAAAAAATGCAATCGGGTCAGCATTTACATGGATGGCATATGGCTGGACCCCAACCTGGACGCCCTATGCAGGCTCTGGTGTTCGAGGATGCTACAACACAACACAAGCTTGTTGGGCCTGCACACATAGGTGGCAGGTGGGCTCCTCAACTAGCACTAGCGTCGATTACCGCATCACGTGGATGGCATCACCTGGTGGTGGCAGTCACACGACCACACTACGGGCGGGTTTATTGCAGCCCGATGTGAAGGGAGGAGTCCATGTGACTCTCGTATGAGCGCACATAATATATATATATATATATATATATATATATATATATATATATATATATATATACATAGTTAAAGTAAGCAAAACATAACACATGGATGGCATGGCTCGCGAGATGCGGGTACATCCACCCTCGCTCAAGACTTAAATATGAATGCGGGCTCTGAGTCAAGCCAAGTTCTAGAAATTTCACTTCTTGGTGGTACTTATGGCACCTTGACTATAAAATGCATGCAATACATGGGAACCCCAAGCCGGGTTCGGGATTTTGGGAAATCCCTGTGGTGTGATGGCTCGCACAGGAAAATAAACAAAAATGAAAATGTATGCAACATCATAAAGTTTCGAGGCTCTGGGTACACCTGAAAGATGGTGTATGTTACCGGACCCCTCGTCGTGCGATGACTCACACCTGGTTTTAAAGAAATGTTAAATGTATACATAAATATAAAAACCTTCAAGATTCTGGGTACACCTAAAAGACGGTGTATGTTACCAGATGTTCTGGGCTCTGGGTACACCTGAGAGAACGGTGTATGTTATCGGACCCATGGTATACTTTGGAGAGGGTTGGATACAATGTTGAATGCTTGTGTGTACCCACAGGGTAAGTGAAAGATAAACATAAAAAGGTGTTGAATTATTTCAAGTACTAGTCTCTGAGTAAATACTGTAAATCGTACTATGGAATTGTAGAAGTGATAGAAACAAGACATATATGTATGAATGGACTTAGATCTAGCACTGATTTCTTGTTGCATAGCAATATAGAAAGCATGCATGTTTCAGTAGAATTTCCTTATTAATATGTTACACTACATGATATTCCAAAATTTAAATTATTGCACATATTTGTACACAGAATACTGAGCACAACATATAAATATAATACTTCTTACGCAAACAGGGGAGTTTGACCCTTCTACTTTAAAATTTTTTAGGTAGCGAATAAATGGAGCATCGTGGCATCACATTTAGAAGTAGTCAAGAGATCTCAATTTTTCAGTGTTTCCTGTTTAAACTCTGAATAGTTAGGTTTGTAATTTCATTTATGAGATGTAGTTGATGATTTTAATTAATGAATGAAATAATTTCAGTACCTCTCTGGCTTACCTGTAACTCGCCCGACACTTGGATGGATCACTTCTGCTATTTAAAAAAAAAAAAATCCCAAAATTTCATGTCCAAATTGTTGGGGCGTTACAAAACCGGTCTGCTATAGCAGACCAATCAGCAGGCCTAGTGAGTCACTGCGTCCAGTGCCCGACTCGATACTCGGTCTGAGTCATGCTGTGAGCACTGGGGCAACGGCGATGTCCTGCATATCCTTCTTCCACATTGCCTCCCTGTTTTACGCAAGCATCCTGTATGTTTTGCTGCAGCAAAACATGCGTGCAAAAGCCCTTGGACAGTGTGCTGGTCGCGGGTGCCTTGCCACCTTAGTTGCTACCGGCATGGCAGCACTTGTTGGAGGCTGCAGGTATGCATTGACAACTCACCTTTATCGGCATCCATACAACAAATAGATTGGGTAGCAGCCCGTACTCGCTGCCCTTGCCTATCAAATTATGATAACATGAGTTATGAGCGTATGCAAAAATGATGGTTGAGTGAGACACGCAATATCAATGCCCATGTTCAAATTACACCAAATTCGTTGCCAAATGACATGCAAAGTTAGTTTTCCCTTGCCACACTAGATAAATTCTCACTCATCATAGGCACTTAGCACATCATGGCACTCATTTGAATGGCTTCGTGAAGAGTGCATGTATCGCCTAGTATGATTGACGAGAGGTGTAAGCGCGATGAGAGTAGTGTATGCTTTTAAATTGTCATAGTTATACTCTTACACATGTTGCACACATGTCAAAGTATGCCACGTATGCATGCAATACATCATTTGCATAAATATGCCTCTCATGTGTATCGTTAATGATCGTGGAATTGTTTTTGCTAGAACACCATATGCACATGATCACTTGTGGCTCAAGGAACACCATGCTAGGGTAGCTACACGTTTCAAACTCATCAATGTGGACTCCCAAGAGTCATTTTTTGGCTATGTGCCATTGCTCGTGAGTGAGCTCACGTAGAATTATGTAGCATCCCCTATGAATTAATAAAATAGTGTTATGGTCATCTTCATCGGCGACGTGCTCCTCTTAGCGTGTGAGGCTTGAGCACGTGAATAGGTGGGCAAAGACCACGTTCGTGTCGCCCTGTGGGGGACATAAGGCAAGAATGCCTGTATACTCCGAAGGGAGCTATGGTCCACTAACCGAGCCTAAGTAAGATAAGCCGCCTAGTTACCCATTCACAAAATGTTCCACCTTAGAGAGGTTGGTCATTACTACAACACGTTAAGGAGCAAA
This sequence comes from Nuphar pumila, assembly GCF_984573655.1. Taxonomy (NCBI): domain Eukaryota; kingdom Viridiplantae; phylum Streptophyta; class Magnoliopsida; order Nymphaeales; family Nymphaeaceae; genus Nuphar; species Nuphar pumila. Next base: position 123,075,795 of record NC_143249.1, read on the forward strand.
GGCGACCTTTTGGCCTCCTGTCACTTGAAGTTAGGGAGGTCGAGGTTACCTGTTGAGGTACCTCCACTACTGCAGTAGTGAGGATTGCAATCCATACCTGTGCAGGGTCTTCTCTTAGTCAATGGTTGCCCGCACGAGGTTACTTGGTCTGTAGCGACACCGGTTATCACATTAGAATTGAATAACAAACGCAGAGTGCTCGTCTCACAGAATGCGAGTTTTCCTTTGCATACTTGAAGGAGTAAACAAGAAGAACATAAACACTAACCAATCACATGCTGACCTTGCTTATTAGATGTTTTACTTTGTTATTTTGGAATCGTAACATGTGCTTCCTTCCTGGTGTTTTTCCTTGCTATACGTACTGTGGATGCTTTGCCTTGGCTATTCTTGTAGTTCTAGCACTTGTAGTACATCTAACATAGATGCTCACATGCACTCATGCTTTAAATACATGTTCTGATCAAGTTAATTGTAGTTGCTATTTACTTTTGATTTATGTCATAGCTACTATCATGTTGCATGCTTTCTTGAAATATATATATTGTGAATGGTTTATCTCACCACCTCACAAGAGGTCTGACCCCATTTTATGGGGATACAGGTGACGACTGCTAGATGTGTGATGATGACTGGCATACTGCAGAGACTTGGGACCCACACTTGGACAAACACGGTCTTGGTTTTGGTTTTGGGGAAAACCCCCAGTTTTTGTGAGACATTTTGTATGAAAATTTGATGTATATGTCTTTTCGGTCTCAAATTTTGTAAACCAATAGCATACTTTATATTAAGTGATTTGGTTCCTAAGTTTGAACTATTTCTGTAATTCACCCAGGGTTTCAACTAAGTTTTCTATTCCCTTTCCGCTAGCGCAATGTTTTAAAAAAAAGGTTTTCTCTAAAAATCTTAGGATTTCCAAGGTTGGGGTTTTGGGGCGTTACAGATCTGGTATCAAAGCTATGTTCAAGTGTGGTCCAAGACTCATCATATGTCATCTCTCTAATTGTAAGTATACTTCACTTAGTAGTTTTGAGTATTTTCTGCTTCGTTATTACTTAATTTAAAGTCTTTATGCATGATTAGATAATTGGTTTGTTAGATGTCGTCAGAAACGAGACATACGATAATTCTAAGAGCCTTGCAAGACTTGGTTCAAGGCGTGGAGGCCCTGGACCAAGCAGTTAAGAAAATAGTACGAAGTGCCCAAGTGATTGCGAATCAACCACCTCCATGTGCCAGATGTCTGATGGAACACGTAGGACAAATTTGTCTACGTGAGCTGAACGATTGCCCTTACTGTGGTCTCAGAGGGCACATCAAGGATGAGTGTCAGACCAAGGTACGCGATGAAATCTGGAAGGGTAACACTAAAATGGTAGAAGACTTGACATCAGAGACTAGTCCTGTACCGCTGGAAGTTGACAACCAAGATAGAGATTTGCACATTTTACCAAACTCTCCCCAGTACTCACCAACTTCTTATTCTCATTCTGTTTCTCCTTAGTACGTGCCGACTTCACCTCCCTTATCCCAACTTCTGAGTTTTAAGTACACACCAGCAACTCCCCCTCGCTTTAAGTAGAGACGATGTGGGAACCAAAATGATTACCGAGACCGTTACACCAGTAGGGAGTGAAGATGGTTGTTGGATGATGAACATTTTGTGGAAACATTGAGTCGGTGTTCATTTTTGTTTCCAACATAGTTGGATATGTTTTGTAACCCTATTATAGTAAAAAGGGTATTTTGGGCTTGAAAGGTCAAGTGAGACCTTGCAAAAGAGTTTCCTTCCTTCCTTCTTTCTTTTTTTTCTTTTTCTCCTTCAAAAAGGGAAAAAGGCTGAAAGGAAAAGAAGAAAAAGACATTTTTTTCAATGATCACAGGATATTGGGAAACCATTACCTTAGAACCGGAGAATTATTTCTATGCCAAGTACTTCGAGCTTTGGCTTGAGTATATCGGCGTATCTTGATTGGATTCAGATGATCTAAACCTCAGAGTTAGGATTAAGGTCCTACAAGCCTTTTCAAATATTGCATTTAGAGTTAGCTTTTAAGGAGTATTGTTTGCGCATCCTTGTTTGTGTAGCTTTGATTCTGTAATGCTCACTTATTCCTTATACTTCCTTGTATTTTCCAGACTAAGTTTTTCCTAAAAACCTGGGTATTTCTTTCAAAATTTCCTCTCTATTTTCAAAACCCAGGTGTATATTTTCTTCTTTCTTCATTCTCTTCAGATCAATTTTTCAAAACCCTGGAAATCCTTTTCTAAAATTCCCTTGATTTTCAAAATTCCATGCATATATCTCTTCTCCTTTCTAGATTTTGATTTCTTCAAATTCTATCTTCTATTTCATAAAGTCCTGCATTTTATCTGATCCTCTTCATTTTTTTTCCGCCTCAGTATTATTCAATGGCGTCTAATTCACTTGATACTATCTTCCCCAAGGACCATATCTCACATGAGATAAGCAGGGATTCCCAGATCATCGAGCCATTCGCACTCTTCCCTTCTTCCCTCGGTGGTATTATTCTTGGTTTGCTACCTTTTTGCATATGTTCCTGGACCACTTGGATGACTGTGGATTGGAACTGTCGTCAAGAGTGGGCAAGCAAACCATCAACGAAAATCTGATTCAAGCTATGGTAGAATGATGGAATCCACGTACCTACACATTTTGGTTCTCGTGGGGAGAGATGACTCTGCTAATGGATGAGTTCAACAACATCATGGGATCATCGGAGTCAGCTCGTTAGCCAGATGATCCCATCGAGCATCAGTTCTTGATCAATGTCAAAGGGGTGGATGTTCGAGATGCCTTAACCAGAGCATCCAAGAGTAGATCTTGGCCACTCACTGAAATTGATGGAAGTCAGTTCATTGATCTATTCGGGTTCTACCGCATACGAGGAAGTTAACACTCTATCCTGAGCAGCCAATACAGAATTCAACATGCCATGATTCTATGCACAGTGGGATTAGCTTTCTTTCAAGACAGACATAACCTTATTGATATCCGAGTTGTCCAACTCCTGCGAAGGCGAGGAAGTTGACAGACCCGTCGTCTCTCAATTTCTATGGCCGCCTTAGCTTTCCTCTACCAAGGTTTGACTCGCTTTGCTCTCGGAGAGACTATCTTGGTAGAAGGATGCATCTATTCCATACAGTCGTGGTTCTTGTGACATGTGCTATCAAAGGCCAGTTCATTCAGATTCAACGGCGAGAAGCCACAGTCCACTCTTCAGTATCGAGCCTTAATCGAAAGTTTGCATCAAGAGGAGATCATTTGGGACTACTTCAACCGGCAGGAATCAGTTCCTCGCTACACCTATGCGTGTGGCAAGCACTATCGATTACTTGGTGCATTCTTTTGCGTTGATTATCAGCCAAAAAGGTGTCTAAGGCAGTTTTCACAGTGGCAGATTCATGTCAACACTCATTTTTCGATGGGTATTATGCCAGAATTTGATCTACAGTCAGACCAGTGGTCCAGAGCATACCATGCAACTAAATACACTTGGGATTCTTTCATTCCTCTCTCCATATTTTCAGGACCCAATGTATCTTTTGAATATCAAGAGTGGTGGCAAACTGTCTGCCCGCCCTCTCTTTGTCTTTGATCTATCATCAATGAAATTACCTTTCTCGCATTTTGATACTATCTCAATGTCTTTTCTAAACAAGTAAAATTCATTTCAGTTGCAGTGGTCACGCCCTGATGACAATCTCATCCCTTGTAATGGGGTATCCTTTCTGAATAACAATTTCATTTTCATGCATCTCCATCCTGGTTGATGACCTCGCCTAGGTAACAAGGCACATTCTAGTTGTTATGAAAATAAATAACGCAATGGTCACTATTCGTGTGGCGACCCAATCCCTGGTAATGAGTTAATCTTCCTCAATTATCAACCAAATCTCTAATTCTTTATTTACCCAATGTTATCATCGCAAAAATTTTCCCTCTCTACGAGAGAGAAACGATTCTGTGAGTCAAACTCGACCAAAGTTCTGAAAATATTTTTTTGAAAATTACTCACCTCCGTTTTTGAAATTTGCATGAAAATTCCATAGAATGGGACTCGCCTGTCGGTACGAGGTTCAATTGTTCCTGATGCCTTTATCAGGGGTAATTGAACCAAGGATCAACGTGTGCTTAGCTAGGCTTAAATATCTAAATTATGCTCTATTTCCTAAATACACAGAGAATCAGGCATGTGTTATGAAGTTTTTGAAAAATGCACATTTTAAAAAGATGATGTTTGCTTGTGATATTTTAGAAAATACTTGGAAAAGGAATTCATTGAAAATCATGGATCACATTGAAGATTACTTTTTGAATGGAAAATTGATTCTCAGGATAGTTGAAACTTTGAGAAAATCAATTTCTGAAATAATTTGATCATTCTTTTGAGAAAATCAATTTCTTATTGGAATAAATCAATGAAAGAGGATTTGGCCCTTTGAAATGCTTTCATGATGCGAATTAGCTAATGTGAGTGAATGAATACAACTTCAAATGATATTTTTTGAGGAATTTGAGAAAACCATTTGAGAAATGCAGTGGATTTCAAAATAGCCTAAGAGTATAGGCTGAATGTGGCTTATACAAAGATGGCAAATCTGGGTCTCATTCGTATTTTGACTATGGCCATAAATACGAATTTCACTGAGTTTCTCAACTCTCTAAAATCTCGTACACGTGCCATTTGTGTCAACCATAGTGGATTTCTAAAAAATGCATGAATTGTCATTCATCAGATATCAAAATTTACGAAAGCAAACTATATGCAATGCATCCTATTCTATGCAGAAATGTAACTCTTATTCCAATATTACATCTGATATTACATCAAATAAGAAAAAAAAGAAATAAATAGATAAAGTCTTCCACTTGAATATCCCTACAAAACTAGAAAATGGGTTAGTACAAACATGTAGGTTTTTTTGAGTTTATCCGATAATATCAAGAAATTATCGAATTTCATCTAGATATAAACCCAGTTCATACCTCCCTGATATAAATATGTGAAATAAATGATACTTATGCATGAAAATATGAAAATAAGGTTTAGAAATTCGAAATTAAGGTGAAAATGACCAAAATGCCCCTGATAACAAGACTATGGCCTTGAAATCAGGGTTTTTAGAAAGAATTTTTGTGAAAATGAAAATTTTGAAATTCAAATAAATACAAATGAGAATAAGATTAAACACAAGATGATATGATATGATTATATACATGCTAAAACCATAAAAATGCAAAAATATGACCAAAATATTGAATTTCGCTTGAATTTCGTGCGAATTAAACATTTCTTTTGATAGTTTGGCTAACACACATAGTAATTGAACTCAAATTCACACCAAATTTGGCATGGACAACTATATTGACCCTAAAAATGGAATAGAATAATACAATCAAAATTTTTGGCATTATTTTAATATGAAAATTAATAAAAAACCCTAAAAATGCAAGATTTTGTCTATAAGCCTATACCTACTCTAATGATAGCATGATTTTGGGTACTAACATACCATAGAAATTCACCAAATTTTATAGGGTGATAGTAGACAGTTAGATAATGATTTTTTCCTTTTATAGGTCCATGATTTTACCTATGGTTGGAGAATTACAACTCCAGCAATACTGATCGGATTCTGGCGAATCAAAAAACTAGTGAGAAACAACAGGCTTTTGTCTAAAATTATGGGAAAAATAATAAACAGTAACCAAAATTCCTACAATTTTAAGGGGATATTGCAGACAAACAGAGGATCACATCCTCTTTTTATAGATTTGCCATTGAATCTATGGTTACAGAGGACACACTGGATTAACAGAGATCTAAATCTAATAAAATTGTAATAACTGGGAATCGACAGATCTACTTTAAAAAAATAAAAAAAATAAAAAAAATAAAAATATGAATCCTAAAATCCTGAAATTCTGAGAAATGACAAAGGACATCATGACGGTCAATTCCTCTTTTGACAGACCAAACATCCAACTTACAGGCTGTGAGCCATGATCAACCTAAGTCGATCAAAGGCTCTAACAAGCCTATAACAGGTGTTGCAGAAGGGTATGGAGAGAACGATTTATTCAAGATAACAGATAGTATCAAAAAATTCTCATAAAATCCCGGATTTTTCTGTGGATACACTGTATTTTTTGGATTATTAATCAGATCTCCTATGAAGGAGATCTCGATTTAATGGATATGCATTTGAAACCCACAATGTATTCACAGTACCAAAAATAGGCTTTGGTACATCAATTGTTAAAATGGGATTGTGAATCTCAAAAAAGACTTAGATTTTTTTTGCAGAAATTCAGTAACAAATACGCCTATTCAGCTTAAAATTTTTAGGAGTTATTAAAAAAAATTTTACATGAAATAATAACTGCAATACATACATGAATTAAGTACTACAAACTAACAGGTGATCATTAATGAAGATAAATAAACTATCTATAAAGCAATAACATAAAGTAAATGAAATGCTTAGAACATGTTATATGCATGAAAGCAGTGATGAAACAAAGGAAGAGAAAAAAAAGAAGAAAAAAAAAGAACATAGGAGGATATGAAGTTTTTTTTTTTATTGATGTTGGCTATTGGTGAGAGGGATCCAGCAACTTTATTGAAAGATAGAATTAATCAAAATGACAATGATGAAAATGAAATGGGATATCATCCCGACAAAAGAATAGAAAAGGAAAGACAAAGGAATTCTTCTAATGCGCTCCCTTAATGAAAACAGTCCCTTTCTGAGATCTTCGGCCGATCCATCCTTTGAATGAATCCCTTCTTTCACATGGACAAACATACATCTCATAAAACCATTTTAACGTACATAAACCCAGTTTGGGTTTCCTACAACAATCATACAACATGGATTCATGATAAACTCATAAGAGAAAAGACCGAAAGAGGCTTTACCTTGGGAAGGAAAACTTTGCTAGATCCGGTTGAAGGAGGGGTTGTGGAAGCTGTGGAGGCTGTAGCACCGGCTGTGGTGATGGCTGCTAAGGGATGACTGAAGCACCTTGGGAGGGACTAAAACAAAGGGTGTACCGGCTGAAGGAAGGGCTGCAACAGTGAGGAGGAGCACTCGGCTAAGGGGGTGGCACCAGCTGGAGGTCTTGGAGGTTGTTGGGAGGCTGCTACCAAGTGGAGAAGATGCTATGGTGATGAGGGCTGGGTGGTTGCTGTAAGAGAAAAGAGAGGGGAGGCTGAAGCAAGGTTGCTATGTGTGTGAGAGAGAGAGAGAGAGAGAGAGAGAGAGAGAATGCGTGAATGAGAGGGGAGGCTCCAGCCGTGGCCTTCTTAGGGAATTAGAAAGAGAGGAGGAAGAAAAGAAGGGAAGGAAGGAAGGGAAATGGAGAAGGAAGAAAGGAAGGAAAGGAAGGAAGAAAAGGGAAATAAGGAGGAGAGGAAGAAAGGAAAGAAAAGAAGAGAAGAAGGAAAGGAAAAAGAGAAAGAAAAGAAAAGAAAGGAAAGAAAGAAGAGAGGGAGAAGAAAGTAAAGAAAGGAGAGAGAGAGAGAGGGGGTCGACCCCTTGTGGGGTCCACTCCCTTTTGCTAGCCTAAAATAAAAAATAAAAAAAAGTAAATAAACAAAAACAATAAAGAAAGGAAAAGACTTTATATATATATATATATATAATTTTTTTTTTTGAAAACTTTGAGTGTGGCGCCACCTTGGAAGTGGGCCCACACATGATTTCGAAATTCATTTTGAAAACCAAAAGGGGTAGAATGATTTCTCAGAAAGATTTTGGATTAAGTGAAAGATTTTGGCAATTTTGAAATAAAACTCAAAGTTTGAGCTACCTCGTGGCCTCCTTGCTGTCCCGTCATGGCAGCAAGATGGCGAGTTTAGCAGCGAGCAGTGTGCTTCCTAGCACACTCTCTTTTTGGCTTTCATTTTGGATTTTAGCAGCTTTCGCCAAAAACACTGGATTCGCATAATTGGCTTCCGCGAGTGTGACAACTTACCATAGAAATGCCAATGTAATTCCCATACTCATGGGAATAGTTTAAATTTCATACCTCAACATGGGTGTGTGTTGTCGTCGCAAGTCCCTTATGCGAAGGGACGCAATACACAAAATTTGACTATGTATAATGTTTGGAATGCGATTACTTAGAAATTGTAATTGTGGCTCGTATTCAAAGTATGCAATGAAATTGACTTTTTGACGTTTATGCAATCATGATTGAATTATGCATATTTGAATATTGTATCGCATGTGGATGCCAAATGATACACTCACTTGCATATTTTCACATATTGAGAATGTGTTTCGTAAATATGCGTAAGTGCCAATGTTTCAGTTGCGACACTTGTTCGAAAAATTCAAATTGTGTGTCATATACCTTCGTATGTACACTTTGGCATATCTTGGCACTAGTACTATCGTTTACGTACCTCGAATGTTGCACTTTAGTCTTGTGATTGATATATCGAAAATGCACTAAGTGTGTGCTACACACTCGATGTGACATGTGATTGAGACTTGAACACCATAAGGGTATAGCACAAAACACCTGTTGAGGTTTGCAACTCTATTGGAGTCTTTGGGCGATGGTCCCATGTTCGTGAGAGAGCTCACGTATTGTGATACCCTAGAAATGAAATTGGAAATGGTGTCAGATCGTCTTCATCGGTGATGTGCTCTTTCTTTGGTTGTGTGAGGCCGAGCACGTGAATGAAATGGCTAAGACCTTGTTTGCGTACCCCACGGGGACCACAAGGTGTATGTGTCTAAATACCAATGCGAGGTTTAAATTTGTGCAAAGAGGCACGTGTTTGATACGCTTAAATCATCATAATTACACATATTGACACAAACGTTCTATGGATTGTATGCAACATCGGTGTACATATATATGCGGTAATTCACCTCTTGGCATTAAGCTAATGCGTGTCGCACACTACGTATCTGGCATGTCCAGACAAAGGTTTGGGATCAAACACCACATTAGGGTATTGGCACATTTTCCAATCGATATTGTTGAACTCCATACGAGTTGCGTTGGGTGATTGTCCCACGTTTGTGAGTGAGCTCACAAGCCTTAATACCCTTAAGACGTAAATGTTGTTATATCGCCTTTAACGGTGAAAGACTCCTCTTGTCAATCATTCTTTTCAAGCATGTGATTGGGTGGGCTAGATCCTTGTGTGTTGTTCGTGTTGCCCTGCAGGGAATACAAGGCCAGATGGGCCTAAGTACCTCAGAAGAAGGGAATGTTGCTAGATAAGCATGATTATGGTATATGCCCGGTCACCCATTTCACGAAATGGTTTACTTTAAAAAATGTAAAATGAGTATGAGTTTCCTTCGCATACCCGAAGGAGCAATCAAAAGAACATAATTACTAACCAATCACAACTAACTTAGTGTGTTAGTTACTTTACTGCTTGTGTTAGTACTGTTCTTGTACTTGTCTTGCTCGGGGTTCCTTAGTTACTTGCCGTTCATCAGTTGTTTGGCTCAGTTTCTTGTTTTGCTTAGTTCCCTCGTTTCGTTGTTCAGTAGTTACTTGGCTTGTTTTCCTTGTTCTGTTCGTAGTAGCTGGTTGTACTTGTTACTTTCCTTGTTGCTTAGACTTGTAGCCTGTGCACTTACCTGCCACATGCACATGTACTGTGATTAAATGTTTCTAAATGTGCCATCATGTTAGCTATAGCTTGTTACTCGTAGTTTTTGAGTTATGTCATATCTGTATCATGCTTTATACTGTATGCTTTTCCTTTGAAATGATATTGTATGGATGTTTTATCTCACCAGCTCGCAAGAGTATTGACCCTATTTTATGGGGATACAGGTGGTTGACTTCTCGTGGTGCGATGGAGCTCAATGCGCAGTGGAGGACTGAACCCACACTCTAGAACATGAGATCTTGGTAGTGTCTTTTGTAAAGGGAAAGTGATGTATCATTTTGTAAACTATGAGAAGGGAAATTATGTATATTCCTCATGTATCATTTTGTAATTGTAATAAATAAAATATTTTTACTTGTTGTTCACCCTGTAACCCACACAGGATTTCCAACCAATTTACCTTATGGGTTTTCTGCCTTCCACAATGCTTTAAAAAAAAATTTACTTTGAAAATTCAAGGATTTTTCAAGTTGGGATTTTGGGGCATTACAAAACTTGGTATCAGAGCAGTGTTTTAAGAGTGTGGTTCAAGTCTCTGCATGCATCGACCATCGCACTGTAAGTATGCCTAATTTAGTATAATTGTGTTTTTGTTGCTTAATTGCTTGTTCTGTATGCTTAGGTCCATGTGTGTTATTTTGGTTGTCGTCGAATGTGAGACACAACTTTATGCTTAGAGCCTTACATGATTGGGCTCAAGACATCAAGAGCCTGAACCAAGCGATTCAGACTGTTATGCGAAGCATGCAAGAGTTTGTGTTATGCTTGTGGATATGGTTTCCCAAGTTAGTTCGTGCCAACTCTTGTGAGGGTTGAAGTTCTTGATCTAAACCCAGAGACTACTTGCATATTTCACTTTCTCGTTCCACATTACTTGAGTGGAGACGATTGATGAAATGTAACGATTATCGAAAACTATTACACCAATCGTATTAAAGACGATGTGGAGTCGTCAAATGAGGCTCTAAGTTAGTGCTTCCTTATGTTTTCCAACTACGTTGGATATGTTCATAACCCTATTATTTATGAAAGGTATATCTCTAAATGTGATCTTTTAGACAGAAGGCTAGAGCCCTGTCTGTGTCGATTGAATCTTTGAGTTCCTCGTTGGAGGATGTTGTTGATCCCCAGTTGTTCTTGGTGATGAGAACATGTGCGCTTAGCAGTGGCTTTTGTGTTGCCGGTAATGGTAATCGACTCCTGAGAGGGTCGTTGTTGGGGACAACATAACACCAGACTTCAGGCTGTTGTTGCTCTTAAGAGAGCGTTGTGGGAATTCTTGTTTCCCAGCCACAGTCTGAGGGACTCGTGGTGTCATGAGTTGGCTCAGGTGGTGATTCCTGGTAGTGCCAATTATTCCATGAAGGTGGTGATTCCGTAGTGATGTTGTTGAAGTGATGATTCTTCAGTAATGCCGTTAGAATGGTGACTCTCTGACGATGCCGTTAGGGTGGTGATTCTCTGACGATGCCATTAGAGTGGTGATTCTCTAGTGATGCTACTGAAGTGGTGATTCTTCAGTAATGCCGTTAGGGTGGTGATTATCTAACGATGCCATTAGAGTGGTGATTCTCTAGTGATGCTATTGAAGTGGTGATTCTTCAGTAATGCCGTTAGAGTGGTGTTTCTGATGATGCCGTTAGGGTGGTGATTCTCTAATGATGCCATTAAAGTGGTGATTCTCTAGTGATGCTGCTGAAGTGGTGATTCTTCAGTAATGCCATTAGAGTGGTGATTCTCTGATGATGCCGCTAGGGTGGTGATTCCCTAACGATACCATTAGGGTGGTGATTCCCTAATGATGCTGTTGGAGTGGTGATTCTCCAGCAATGCCGCTAGGGTGGTGATTCTCTAACGATGCCATCAGGGTGGTGATTCTCTGATGATGCCATTAGGGTGGTGATTCTCTAGTGATGTTGTTGAAGTGGCAAATCTTCAACAATGCCGTTGGAGTGGTGAGACTCTGACGATGTCGTTAGAGTGGTGATTCTCTAACGATGTCATTTGAGTAATGATTCTCTTGTGATGATGTCAGAGTGGTGATTCTCCGGATAGCATGTTAGAGTGGTGATTCTCTAACAACGGTCGTCTTGAATGGTGATTTTTCTGACAATAAGAGCCCTATGTGGTGTTGCTTGAGGTTGTTCGAAGAACATGTATATAGATTATGATGTGGCACTGTTTGAATTATGCATCATGTACTCGAGACATTTGAAAGATTGTTATGGTTATTACTTCGCGAGCATGATTGTGAAACTTATTGATTAATAATTACTATATCTTTTGTCCCGATAGATGGCATGGGAGGCCAGATACAATGATATCATAGGCACTATGAACAACCTTGCGGAGGTTGTGCAACAGCAAGTGGTTGTGCAACAACAAGTGGTTGTGATGCAACAGATGGGTGCGAACCTTCAACAGGTAGCCCATGATAGGCAGAACATAGGTATAATCACCTACAAGAGCTTTATGGAAATGGATCCTCCTGCTTTTAAGGGTAAGACAGACCCTGAAGCTGCTGAGTCATGGATACGCGAGATAGAACATATTTTCTGTGTTTTGAATGTCCCAAAGGAGCAGAAAGTGAACTTTGGTACCTATAGTTTAAAGGACCACACTGAGAAGTGGTGGGACACGATCTCTACAATTAAATTCCAAAATAGGAATGTCACGTGGGATGAATTTGCAGAGGTTTTTAACTCTGCATACTTTCCTAAGCATGAACGAAGTAAGAAGATGTAAGAATTTCTAGACCTACAAGAGGGGACGACAACCCTGTCTGATTATATCACTAAGTTTCGTTGTCTGAAGCGATATTGTCTGAACGTATACATCCTGGAAAATGATCGAGCAATGAAGTTTGCTCGTGGGTTGAAGCTTACTCTGAGAACCAACGTATTCACTAGCGGGCCAAAGTCACTTGATGAGGCCATCGAGGTAGCAACACTGTTGGAAGAAGACTGGATTGAGAAGCAGAAGAACCAGTGGAATGAAACCAAATCACAGACCAGGAAGATTACCAGAACCGCCAGCAAGGAAGTCAATCGCAACAACCAAATGTCCAACGAAAGTGTCGATGATGCAACAAAGATCATGCTTTTGGAGTTTGCCCTCTCTATTATGGCAAGTGTTTCAAGTGTGAGCAGCCAGAGAATATTGTCAAGTTTTGTCCGAAAAGGTCTATTGAAGACCTTGCTTATGCTGATTAAGCTCCATCAAAAGAGAAGACGTGGCAACGAACGAGGAAACATATCAAGATCGTGGATCATCGAGATCAAAGTTTTGGGTACCGAGACCATTCGGTTGGTTAAAGTGTGTTGGCGACACCACGGCATCGAAGAATGCTCATGAGAGCCTGAAGTGTGTATAAGGGAAAACTATCCCTACTTTTGTGTTTGGGATTTCGCAGATGAAATCCTTTTTAAATAGGGTAGGATGTAAGATCCATGAAATTTCTGAGAAAAATATTCGAATTGTAGTGAAAATTTCAAATTTTATGTATGAGCCTTTGTGTTTATATATGTATATGAATGCGAACGTAAATATATGGGTATACATATGTGTAAACCTAGAGCATATATATATATATATAATCAATTAATATCAAACCCTTGAGATTTTATAAGGATCGATTGTATTAAAAGAATTTTCTTTTTTAAAATATTTTAAATAATAAGAGAAACTTAAGGAAACAATTTCAAAACTTAGGTTTTATTTCATGAAATATAAGTTAGATATGAGACATTTAAAGATTTGAAACCTAATTTCAAAATGAAAAGCAATTAGGGTTTTTAAAATAGTCAAATTGAAATTTTACAAAAGCAAAGAGAGTTTTTTCAAAAATTTCAAAAAGGAGGTTTGTTTTGGGGATTTAAAGGAAGTGGTTAGCATGGAGCCCATGTGAGCATGAGCTCAGCCCCTGCTACTTCAAAAAAAAAAATCGAATTTAAAAAAAAAAGAGAGTTTGAAAAGTAAAAAAAGCTATGGGACAAGCACCCTTGAATCAAGGGGATTGGGTGAGGTTAGGTGAGAGTGGTTGGACCCTTGAAAGGGGTCTTTCAAGGGGATCAAACCACTATAGGACCTAGAGGACCCTATAGGGGGGGGGGGGGGGGGGAGGGGGAGATGGGAGAACCACCCATCTCCCTCTCCCAAATCTCAGCCCTCCATCTCTTATGCATCCTATATAAGAGCGTGAAAGGGGAAGGAGAGAGAAAAGTCTTTCCCTCTTCCACTCTTTCTCTTCATTTTCTTCTTCCACCGATTTTCTCAAGTGGAGAGTGAGTGTGTGAGGCTAAGTGAAGGTGAGTAAGTGTGTGCAAGGAATGTGGTGAATCCCCAGCCCAAGCAAGCTTCCTCCTTCTTGTGATCATTGCAAAATTTTTCCTCTTTTCCTTTTTCTCTTCCTTCTCTTTCTTTTCTAGCCTCCTTTCCCTTTTTGAGGGGGATAAAAGATAGAAAGAAGAGAGAAAAGAAAGAAAGAAAGAAGAGATGAACTCTTTTGTAAGGTCTCACTTGATCTTTATTTGAAAAGATTTTGAAATTACTCGCCTCCGTTTTTGAAAATTTATGGGAAAAATGGAGAGACAGGATTCGCTAGTCGGTATAAGGTTCAACCGTTCCTGGCGCCTTTACCAGGGGTAGTTGATAGAATAAATGCCTTTTGCTTTGCCTAAATATTGCCTAAGAAATTATTCTAAGTCTAAAATGCACATTGAATCATGCTTGTGCAATGCAAATGCAAATATGTATGCTTTTGGGAAGAATGATTCAGAAATTTTGGGATTTTCCAAGAGATTTTGAAATAAGTTTGAAAACATTTCGAAGAAATGGTTTTTACAAAGTTGAAATTGATTTGGAAAAGTTAAGCTTTGAATCTAAGCTTAAGACTTGAAATAGTTTTGTGGGAAGAGACTTTGAAGTTCTAAGTCTTGAAATAATCAGAGATTGGAAAATAGGTTAGGATTTGAATTGAAGGAGAAAGACTGGGTTTAGTGTCTTGAGAGAAAATATTGATTTTGAAATTTCAGACTTGGAGTCTGAATGAAATCTGATTTTGGAGTTAAAAAAAATTGATTTTTGATTATGAAATAGAGATTAGATTTTTAAATTTGATATTTAAACTCAGACTTTGGATTTTGGAAATTGAATTGGAAATTCAATTTAAAACCTTGGATCGATTTCAAAATTGAATTTTGATTTAGAAATGGATTTGGAGTTGAAAATCAAGATGGGTTATAGAAATGGAATTGAATTTGGAAATAAAATTTGAAATTGGAATTGAATTTAAAGAATCATGATGGATTTTAAAAATGGAATCGGATTTGAGAAATCAAGATGAAATTTAAAGATGGAATTGGATTTGAAAATGGATTTTTGGTTTTGAGATCAAAATTCAGAATCTGGAATTTGTAATTGAATTTGAAATGAATTTTGAATTTGATATTGAATTTGTGATCGAAAATTGAGATTGAATTTGAAATAGAGAAAGGATTGAAATTTTTAGGGAAATGAATCTTGGAAATAGCATTTGGATTTGAATTTGGAATTTCAAAGTTGAATTGAACTTTGAAATTTGGAACATTGGATTTGATTTCGAACTTGAATTTGGAAACGAATTTGGAAACGAATTTGGAATTTCAAAATTGAATTGAACTTTGAATTTGGAATATTTGAATTGATTTTGAAACTGAATTTTGAGCTTGGAGATGAATCTTGAAATTCCAAAGTTGAATTGAACTTTGAAATTTGATTTGGTTTGGAAATTGAATTTTGAAATGAATTTGAAATTCTAAAGTTGAATCGAACTTTGAAATTGGAATATTGAAGTTTGAATTTTGAAATAAGATAGAATTGAGAATAAAAAAGATGAATTTGAATTTATATATAAGAATTGAAGATTGATTTGAGAAATGAGAAAAAACATTTGAAAATTTGTCTCAAAATCACTTGGATTTTTTAAGATAACTTGAAATAATTTTGAAAAAGAAATGCAATTCTATCCTAAATGATGCATAATTTGAAAAGAATTTGAAAATTGGATTTGAAAAGCATATTTCATCCTTTAAGAGAATTGAAATAAGATTAATATTATAATACATTCATGACTATGGTCACAGATGTATTATGATATAATTTGTATTTGAATTCAGATAAAGAATAAAATACATTTTTGGTGCCTTTATAGGATTTGAAATGAAATTAACCCTCAATATATCCTGACTATGGCCATGAATATATTTTAAGTTAATTTACAAGTCAAATTCTAATAAAGGAAAGAAAATTTCAGAAAATATGATAATTTTTAAAAGAGACCCAAGTGTGGATGAAATGTTATTCCATAAAAGATAAAAATCCTAAGTATTGTTCACATTTTGACTATGGTCATAAATGCAAATCATTTATTTTGAATTAATTACCTTTTATTAGAATGGTGCACGTGCCATTCATGTTTCCATTCATGAATTTTTGAAATAAAAGATAAAATAAGATGAAACAGGTAATTCTAGAAAAAATGCATGCTCATACATTCTATTCTAAGCTGGAAATATAAAATTTTCATTAATATCTAGCTATTACAACCTTGAATGGAATTGAAATTCAAATTCCTAAACTAAGAAGGAAAATAACCCTTTCTACCTAATTCCTGCAAAATTCGAGTTAGCACAAGATAAAAGATGAATGTAGAAAGAAATATCATATTTGAAGTTTAAGATGAAAATGATGGAATGCCCATGCCTATGCTTTAAGCTAATGAAATTTCAATGCATTATGGATGA
Source organism: Nuphar pumila (assembly GCF_984573655.1). Lineage (NCBI taxonomy): Eukaryota > Viridiplantae > Streptophyta > Magnoliopsida > Nymphaeales > Nymphaeaceae > Nuphar > Nuphar pumila. The sequence continues at coordinate 123,092,254 of NC_143249.1, forward strand.
GAAAACATATACATTGGAATGTATTAAATGAGGGAATGAATGTCTAAAATGCATAAGTGATATGCTATGGGAAATGCAAATGTAAAGATAATATATGTATGATATGCAGGGTATGCTGTGAATGGGCAGCTTAATATTGCTTTGAGGCTGGCTAATAGAAGATGATGTTGCAAAAGTATGAGATGAAGATAACGGCACTCCAGGGCCTCCAAAAATGGCATGATGAGTACTCATAGCCTGAGGAGTTTGCTGAGGCAGAGACAATCCAGCTGCAACAGGCATACTGTGTGAAGCATAGGGCCCTAGAACTCTATGTAAAGAAGGTGCAACTTAACCTGGTTGGCCCGGCCTGAGAAGGAAATGCTGCTTTGATGGTGCATACTGGTTTTACTGATATTGAAAGGCTGTGAAAACACATAGGGGTATGGTATAAAACACCCAGTGAGGTGCTGTGGGTGGAGATTTTATAAATGCAAAGTATAGCTATTGTGAATGACACTGTAGCAATGGAAGGAGGTCTGGGTAATGCAGTGTGTTGGAGGCTGGAAGGTGCACCTACAACAAGGTGGTGGTAAAAGGGGGGGGGGGGGGTCATGTTGTAAAGGGGACAATAACAATGGGTGTAACATGATTGAGAGGCCACAGATGTGGGTTTTATGAAGAATGCAAATGCTGGGCTGAGGACCATAGATGCAACAAGGATGTAATTAGTGTATGAGTGCATATGTAGGAGTTTGTAATAGGTATGGTTAAAAGGTGGGTGTTGAAACATGATGCTGGGCATAACAGGGAAAATAAACATACATAGTGTGGTGGGAGTGAGTGTAACTGCTGAAATGTGGGGCAGTGGTATGTGAATAGTATATTTAACAGGTGGGGTGCAAGTGATGTGTTGGTGCATTGTTGTGCATTTGTAAAGGTGCAGGAGCGTGAGTAGCTAGAATGGGATGAAGAGTGGATATACAGGGGGGGGGGGGGGGGGGGTAAGTAGGTCGCAACAATGTGTGGTACTGCTATAAGTATATGTGGAAAATTACAGCAAAAGTGCTGTTGTGTGGTGTTGTTGGTGAGAATGTTGTAATGCATACTTGAACAAACACAAGAATCGTGATAAATGTAGGTGGAATATGGTGAAGGGAGTAGGGAAAATGTAGTAATGAATGTATGCTGGAGCATGATAGCATACAAGTATGCTATAGCACAAAGGACTGTGGGTGGAAGACGGATAACCTGAATGCTGGAGGCAATCAGATGGAGTGGTTTAATATGTTGGGGGAATGTGTAAAAATGCAGGGAAATCAGGAAACATGAAATGCAGAAGGGGATGGGTGATAGATGGTGATGAAGATATTAATGGGGATACCCCACAGGTGGTAAGGATGTGCTGGGGATAAATGCAAGTATTAGTGCAAAAGAGGGTAATGGTGGCTAACATGTGATACTGTGTGTGGGGTATGAAAGTCATGGAATGGATGCAGATGCAGATACACCTACCGAAGGCAATTCCATGAAAGTGATGATGAAATAGATGATGTAATATTTAATACAACACACAGATGGCGAAAACGCAGATATGAAAATGCATATATGGTTTAAGTGAATGTAGAAACACACATACAAAACAAACAAACAACGAGGTAATAATAGAAGAATGTAGCAGGTTGGTTGCCCACATTGAATCAATTTACTGAGCACCTGAGCTTGCAGATTATCCTCAACAACTTCAATAGATAAACGATACTACAATAGAGAGTTCTTGGGAAAGTCCAACAGGAATTCTGATTTGGATCTTACAATACATGCTGGGCTTAAACCTATGCTTACCTCCATCACCCGAGATACTCGGGTAGATCACCATTTGATGGTGGGGGATGATTATAATGTGATATTCTAAGGTACTAGAGCATCAGCTAAAAACATCTGAGGGTACGTCTCGGTGCTTGGCTAAGATGTTGTACTGATAGATGCTATTATGTGCCAATGATGCAAATACACAGGGATTAATAGTATGTTGCACAATGGCATGGCCAAACAAGGTGATGTAATAATGTTGAATGGGGTGTTCATGCTACATGATATGCAGGATGACTGAACATAGATTGATAATCTGATTTCCAAGATATGTGAATTGTGCCCTTTTCTCTCATTATACATACCAAGAAAATAGCCTTGAAATGTTGAACTAACAAGCAAAACAACCAAAAGGGGGCGAAGCAAGAGCCAGTATTGCTGCTAAGCCAGTCAATGAAACAAGAAGGGTTGAAATCGATTTTGGAAGAGAATTTATCTATGGAAGTCCTTTAGGAGAAGCCAAGGTTATGGCTCTCTTTACCTCTTTACAAGATATACAATCCAACAAAACCTGCATAACCAGCCTTTTGTATTCAAACAGTGAATACAAACTATCTAAAAATAATCTCTAGCTTCGCCTCGCAACCAAACTCAAGTTATAGAGTGAAACAGTCAACTCTTCCATAAGTGCTTCCATATTGGAGAAATCAACATGATATAACCTCAATGACGAGGTAGAACCTGATGCCTCCATAACCCATCAACACATTTGAGCACAAAGAGAACTACCTTTACCTCCTTTTATAATGAAATAACAAAACTGGATTTCTTCAAAAATCCTTACAGAGAGAATAGTTGGGAACACAAGAATCGGCTATGTAAAATGAGGGACGATAACCAGAGATCAAGAATATAAATAGAAAATTAAGATAAAGAAGGCAACGAAAAGCAGGAAAATGAAAAGAAAAGGAAACATATAAGATTACAAATAGAAAATTGACTATAACTATGGGGATAACCACAGGCGTAGAGTATATTGCATTGAGAGGACTCAAAGCACAAAATAAGCAAGCAAGGTGATTATAATCACAGAAAAGAAAATTAACAAGATCAATTAAAGACTTCTGCAGAATGGACCCGATCTGATACACGAATCAGATCAAATGTCATTGTGGAAGCCAATCCCCAAATATAAAATGAAGCAATTGAAGTGGGCGGCAAATGAAAATCCATGAAACAATAAAGAGGGCTGCTAAACTAGATGCAGCATTTTGTTTAAAATTGTAGAGAAACACACATAATTGTAAGAAATAAAATATAAATAAAAAGAACAGATGCTAAACATCAGACAATAGAGAATGAAATGCATTTACAAAAAAAAAAATGATGGAAGACTACTGGATCTAGCATGAAAAGGGATAAAAGAATACTCAAAACGGGAAAAACCCAGGGATCAATTGTAAAAAAAAGGAGAGGAAGATGTTGGAATTGGTTTTAACGCAGATCTAAAACTAGCGAGTTTGTAGATCTATTGTCTGATCCAACAATAACAGCGGATATAGAGGAAGAAAGAAAAAAAATGATATGATAAACTACAAATGGAGTAATGAACTCGAAATAGCATAAACAGGTATTTACCCTTATAGAAACTAAGGAAATTAAACAAAACAAATCGTAACGCAAAAAATGAATGTTGGACTTGGAGAATTCCGTTATTGTTACAATGGGTGGATCGATCCTGCTATATGCAGGTCGATCATGCCCTTGATGCCTTATGGTGAAGAAAACAAAAACAAAAAAAAAAGAACAAAACTAAAAGGAAGGGATGCGGTAAAACAAAAATCCTTACAGAGAATAAAAAATAAAAGGGGAAGACGATAGTTACTTACCGTAGTGTAGCTTCTGAGGTTGGAGATGAATCCGACTCCTTCAGTCGATCAAAAGAGAAAAGCAAGAGGGAAACAGGGGGAAGAGGAAGAAGAAGGTAAAGGGGAAGGAGAGCAATCCGGGAGGGAGAAAGAGACTCGAGAATGTGTAAATGGAGAGGTGAAGAAGCGATCCTTTTCGAGGCTCCCCTGCGGTCTCTTTTATAACGAGAGACCGTCAGGGAGTTTCGCAATATGAGTCCCTTAATTTTTGAAATTTTTCAAAATGGTGTTTTTTCAAAAGGATTTTTCTAAAAGGAGGTTTTTAACTACGAGAATATTTTCAAAAAGAGGGTTTTAAGCTATTTTTCTGAATTTCTTTTTCTTTTTCTATTTTTTTGTTCTTTTCTTTGTGTTTTCCATATTTTTTTGTGTTTTTGAAAGAAGATTTTCTAAAACTATGGGAAAAATAAAGGGTTTTTGAAATATTTTTATAAAACTTGAATTTTTTACAAAAGAGGTGTTTTTTGAGAATAGAGGGTTAGTCTTTAGGAATTTCTTCAGAAAATGGGTATGGGTCTAGAGTTTTTAGAAAATATTCAAGTTTTGAATCTCGAATCGAGGAATACAGAATAATAGATCCAAATGGATACCCTATGAACTATCTGAGCCATTCAAAAAACTATTTTTGTATTTTTATATTTTTGATTTAAAAATTGGATAATAAGGCTCAGAATTGGATTTAAATATCATATCCGAATCTGAAATTGGGTCAGATGTGAGATTTGATTCAGATTTCAGATCTTCCATCAGTGAATCTGAGAAATGACTAGAATTTGACAAAAAATCGACCCAAATTATTCAGAAGTTAGGGGCTAGGGGCAAAAGGGGAATTTTTTATAATTTTTGAAAAATTTGGAGTGTTCACAGATGCCCATCTTTGCTGCTAAGCTGGTTGAAAACCGAGCTTAGTGGCAAATAAAACACTTTAAATTTTGAAAAATGCCCTAATCAGAAAAACCTTATCCTGAATGGCTTTGGGGAGATGGAATCCTCAAAAATGATATAACTGGATAACAGAAAATGAGAAAATTATGATGGGACTTTCGGATGAAGATCCCGAAATGGTGAAAATAGGAATTTTGACTAGGTCTCATGGTTGAGACACAATAAGCCTTTTGGAATGATTCAGGTTTAGCCCTTAACATGGATGGGATGAAGATATCTCAAGACGAATTGTCAGGTTTTACCCTTACCAGAATGGGGAAGGAATACATGAGGATTCTGATGGGACATTTTGAGAAAAATGCCTCGTGAGATAAAGCTCAAGTATAATCCTTTCCTGGATGGATATGAAGGGCATGGATTCCACGATGAGGAAAACCATGATGGAACTGAGAGAAATACCTCGTTAAAATGAGGAGCCTCATCGAAACGTGGCTCAGGTTTAACCCTAACCTGAACGGATGATACCTCATGGAAGAATGAGGTTTAGGCTTAACCCTTAACCTGAAAAGGGATGATACCTCATGGAGCGGGGTTCGGGCTTAACCCTTAACCTGAAAGGGATGACCATACAGAATCCTCGAATAAAGAAACCATGATAGGACCTTCGGATTTTGCATAACAAATCCGAGAGGGGTTTGCAAAAAGGTAGGAAAGTGAGATAGTAAGAGGAAGATGAATAAGGCAATTCTTTTGAAGAAGAATAAGGTAAAATTTTATTCATGTGAACAAATGAATAAGGCAACATGAGTCAATTCTTTCGACAATGTGAAAGATGAAATAGGGAAATATGAGGCAATTCTTTAGACAATGTGAAAGATGAATGAGGCAACAAGAGGCAATTCTTTCGACAACGCGAAAGATGAATAAGGTAATCCTTTCGACAGGAGCAAGGCAATTCTTTCGACAATGTGAAAGATGAGTAAGGTGATCCTTTCGACAGGAGCAAAACAATTCTTTTGACAAAGTGAAAGATGAGTAAGGCAATCCTTTCGACAGAAGCAAGGCAATTCTTTCAACAACGGGAAAGATGAGTAAGGCGATCCTTTCAACAGGAGCAAGACAATTCTTTTAACAACGCGAAAGATGAGTAGGGCGATGCTTTCGACAGGAGCAAGGCAATTCTTTCGACAACGCGAAAGATGAGTAAGGCAATCCTTTCGACAAGAGAGAGGCAAATCTTTCGATCAAAGCGAAAGATGAATAAGGCAATCCTTTTTGATAGGAGAAAGGCAAATCTTTCGGCGATGCGAAAGATGAATAAGGCAATCCTTTTTGATAGGAGAAAGGCAAATCTTTCGGCGATGCAAAAGATGAATAAGGCAATCCTTTTTTAAAGGAGAAGGGCAAATCTTTCGACGATGCAAAAGATGAGTAAGGCAACTCTATGAAAGAGGGAAAGGCAACTCCTTCGGCTATGCGAAAGAAGAAAAAAGCAACACCAGGATACATCAAAATGGACATCAAGTTTTTATTTCATATCAAGAAAGTCAGGAAACTTTTGCCAATAATGTAACTGATTCAAATGTTGAAAATGCACACGCGTGTGAAAAAAATATTCTCTTTTTTTACCTAGAGTATTCCTTCCAATGAGGTTAACTCCATTGATTCAAGAGTCAAATTCAAATTTTGTTGCTATTGGGCTCCTTTAAGGACGTCATCCATTTCCTTGATATGAAAAGAAAAGAGTTTATTCTCAGTTTCATAAAAGCCAATGATGAAAGGACATTGATAAAAGGATTTCGCATAAGAAAGGATAATTTCTGGCAACTTCGGCAGTTTGATATCCAGGATTTTCCCATGATGATCTTTTTGCACTCTTTTTGAGACATTGAGCTTTCTTGGGCTTTGGGTTTTGGTGAGAAGTTTATTACATCATCCTTCATTTTGGAGATGTCCTGACTGTTCTTTTTTTTTTTTTTTTGGGGGGGGGGGAGGGTACGTCACAAACTCCTTCAACTTGGAGATGTTTCGATCCTTCTTTGTTTCAAGATTTATATTGACGGTATTGTCTCTTAGGTTGAAAATCTCTTGATGATAGCATAAATCAAATATCTTTCAGGGTTTGTCGGGATGTTCATCGCATCCATCTTCAACTTAACGGTGATCTGAACTTTCCCTGGAAGGGCCCGTCACATGCTCCTTCATCTTGGAGATGATCCAAATCTTCTTTGGCCCTAAGGGTCTAACTCAGCCACCAGTCTTCAACTTGACGATGATTGAGAGACCCCTTTTGCAGATAGTTAATTACAGCTTAAATGACTAAGGAGATATGAATTGGATGAATCTTTTGTATCGCTCTGGATATTTTTACTACCTGATTGCCAGAAAATCATCTTTAAACATGCGCCATGGCTATGATCAACATCAATTCATTTTTGGCTTTTTAAAATCATTGAATGCTCTTTTGTGGTCATATCAGGGATTTTTTCTTTATTCTTTCGGTTGACCAACAAGAAAAGAATTGAATTTTGCTCTTTTTTGCAGAGAGCTTCACCCCTTTTGAAAGGAATAATAGAGGTAAATTGAGGTGAACTTTCGTGCAATGAAATTTTGAGATCAACAAATAGCTTTGGTGGCAATTTGGCAAAATATCCTGGAATTCTTGGTGAAAGAATTTACTTGATATCTAAATTGATGGAATCCTTAGCGGTGATTTTAAAGGAAGCCCAACATAAAGCTGGAATTGAAAGGAAAATCCATCACAAAGCTGAATTTGAAAGGAAAGTCTAACATAAAACTAGATTTTAAAGGAAATTCCAGCATAGGGCCGAATTTGAAAGGAGAGTCCAGCACAAAGCTGGAGTAGGAAGGAAATTCCAGCACAAAGTTGGATTTGGAAGGAAACTCCAGCACAAAGCTGGATTTGGAAGGAGACTCCAACACAAAGCTCGATTCGGAAGGAAAATTCCAGCACAAAGTTGGGTTTGGAAGGAGAGTCCAGCACAAAGCTGGAATAGGAAGGAGATTCCAACACAAAGTCTAATTTTGAAGGAAAGTCCAAGACAAAGTTGGATTTTGCAGGAAATTCCAGCATAAAGCTAGAGAGTCCAACTCAAAAGTTGGTTTTGAAAGAATATCTGAATCAGAACTCGGATTCTGCAAGGAAAGCTGGAAAATTTGAGTCAAAACTCGAGCCTTCAAAGGAAAACTAGGAAGTTTGGTTTTTAAGGAGAGAAAATTCAGGTTGAAACCCAAATCTTTAAAAGAAAACTAGACCAACTCGAATTTTGAAGGAAAGAAAATTTGAGTCTAAACTCAAATCTTTAAAGGAAAGCTGGAAGGTTCGAGTCGGGGCTCGAATCTCAAAGGAAAACTGGAAAGTTCAAATTTTGAAGGAAAGAAAACTCAAGTTAAAACTCAAATCTTCAAAGGAAAGCTGAAAAGTTTGAGTCAGTGCTTGAATCTCAAAGGAAAATTGGAAAGTTTGAGTCAAAACTTGAATCTCAAAGGAAAAATTGGAACTTCGAGTCGAAACTCGAATCTCAAAGGAGAATCAAAAGTTCAAGTCAGAACTCGAATCTCAAATGAGAGTTAGAAGTTCGATTCGAAACTCGAATCTTAAAGGAGAATTAGAAGTTTGAGTCAGAACTCGAATCTCAAAGGAAAATTGGAAGTTCGAGTCGAGCTTGAATCTCAAAGGAGAGTTGGAAGTTCGAATCGAAACCCGAATCTCAAAGGAAAATCTTTAATCAGAAGATTGAATTTTGAAAATCGTCAGTGCGAGGACTGGGATCGAAAGTTTTGAGAATAACCAGTTTGAGGACTGAATTTTTGACTTGCAATGAAGAAGACCATCATAGTTAATTGTATGTGGTCTGATTTCAGAATTATCCCCTTATCCTGAACGGGGACGAATAAACTTGAGGAGAATTGATGAAAAGGGATAGAAATTGATGAAAGATTGATGGAAAAGGAGAAAAAATCGAGGAAAGATTGATGAAAGTTCTGAATTTCGATAGGCCATCATAGTTAACTGTATGTGGCCTGGTTTCAGGATTAACCCCTTATCCTGAACAGGGAAAGAATAAGAATTGATAAATTTTGAGGAGATCATGAAAAATGATTCAGGTTTATCCCTTAACTTGAGCGGGAAATAAAATAAAAAAATTGACAAAAACTGCTAAAACGTTGATGAAGAATTAATAAAAATATAAAAATATAAAAATTGATAAAGAATCAATAAAAATTGCTGAAGAATAAAAATTGATAAAGAATCAATAAAAAATGATAAAGAATAAAAATTGATAAAAATTGATAAAGAATTAATAAAAATTGATGAAGAATAAAAATTGAAAAAAATTGATAAAGAATCAATAAAAATTGATGAAGAATAAAAATTGATAAAAACTGATAAAGATTGACGAAAGTCTGGTGAAAATTGATAAAATTGGCAAAAAAAATTGATGACGGTTGAAAGATGATGAAAGATTTCAGGATTATCCCTTATCCTGAATGGGAGGCTCAGGTTTATCCCTTAACTTGAATGAAAAGAAGGAAAGAAATACCTCGTTAGAAGGAGGCATTAGGTTTATCCCTTAACCTGAAAGGGAAATGAAAAACCGAGGAAAATTTTTGAGGAAATCATGGAAAATGATCTAGGTTTATCCCTTAACCTGAGCAGGAAGAAGGAGATACCTTGAAGGCCAAGGTTCAGGTTTATCCCTTAACCTGAAGGGGAAATGAATAAATATTAACAAAATTGATACAATTGACGGAAAATCAAAAAATTGATAAAGATGGATAAATTTTGATAAAACTGATAAAGATTGACAAAAGATTAATGAAAATTGATAAAAATTGAGGAAAAAGAGTTTGTTTGATCCTGCCTGCAAACCGGTTTTCTGAAAAAAAATGAATTTTCATAAAATAATAAAAGAAAATGCCCCAGTATAACTAGGAAGGAAGAATAATATTTAAAGAGGGCTATTTGAGGAAAATAGGAGAACTCGAAAATGGGACATTTAGAAATAAGAATTTTGGAAGAAATTTTGACAAAAGAAGGAATCAGGTTGACAAAAAATGATATCCCATTACTAGGGATTGGGTCGTCACAGAAATTGCGACAATCACATTGTTTCTTTGTAAGAAGGAATAAACAATTAGAATATGAACAAATGCCATTTTGAAAAGGACATCTCTTGACAAGAGATTTTACTGTGAAAAGGCAAAGAATAGAATCAGAAGATATACTGAAAGATAGGATAAAAGGTTGAAAATAGATGGCAAGATTTGAAATTTGAAAACTTGCAGGAAGGATCAAAAGAATTGAAGAAATCAGAAGAAGAAAAGAAAAATACACCTGGACTTTTGAAAGATAGAAGAAGATTTCAAAACAATTATCTTGGGTTTCAGAAAATAATTCTGAAAAAATATGGAAAGAGAAATATATACCTAAATTTTGGGAAATACAGGGAAATCTTGACAAGAATATCTAGGGTTTAAAAATTATTCTGAAGAAATAAAGGAATATATACCTAGATTTTGAAAAATATAGAGAAATCTTAAAAAAAAAATGTCCAGGGTTTAAGAAAATTATGAAGAAATAAAGAAAGAGAAATATACAACCTGGATTTTGAAAAATAGAAGAATTTGAGAATAGAATATCCAGGGTTTTAAAAAAAAATGTGAAGTAAATGAGGATTTACAAGATAATATCTACAAAGAAACAAATCTATACAGGCAATCATGTACAGAACAACACTCCCTAGAAGTTGACTCTAGATGCAATATTTGATGGTGGAGGATGATTATAATGTGATATTCTAAGGTACTGGAGCATCAGCTAAACACATCTGAGGGTACGTCTCGGTGCTTGGCTAAGATGTTGTACTGATAGATGCTATTATGTGCCAATGATGCAAATACACAGGGATTAATAGTATGTTGCACAATGGCATGGCCAAACAAGGTGATGTAATAATGTTGAATGGGGTGTTCATGCTACATGATATGCAGGATGACTGAACATAGATTGATAATCTGATTTCCAAGATATGTGAATTGTGCCCTTTTCTCTCATTATACATACCAAGAAAATAGCCTTGAAATGCTGAACTAACAGGCAAAATAACCAAAAGGGTGCGAAGCAAGAGCCAGTATTGCTGCTAAGCCAGTCAATGAAACAAGAAGGGTTGAAATCAATTTTGGAAGAGAATTTATCTATGGAAGTCCTTTAGGAGAAGCCAAGGTTATGGCTCTCTTTACCTCTTTACAAGATATACAATCCAACAAAACCTGCATAATCAGCCTTTTGTATTCAAGCAGTGAATACAGACTATCTAAAAATAACCTCTAGCTTCGCCTCGCAACCAAACTCAAGTTATAGAGTGAAACAGTCAACTCTTCCATAAGTGCTTCCATATTGCAGAAATCAACATGATATAACCTCAATGGCGAGGTAGAACCTGATGCCTCCATAACCCATCAACATATTTGAGCACAAAGAGAACTACCTTTACCTCCTTTTATAATGAAATAACAAAACTGGATTTCTTCAAAAATCCTTACAGAGAGAACAATTGGGAACACAAGAATCGACTATGTAAAATGAGGGACGATAACCAGAGATCAAGAATATAAATAGAAAATTAAGATAAAGAAGGCAACAAAAAGCAGGAAAATGAAAAGAAAAGGAAACATATAAGATTACAAATAGAAAATTGACTATGACTATGGGGATAACCACAGGCGCAGAGTATATTGCATTGAGAGGACTCAAAGCACAAAATAAGCAAGCAAGGTGATTATAATCACAGAAAAAAAAATTAACGAGATCAATTAAAGACTTCTGCAGAATGGACCCGATCTGATACACGGATCAGATCAAATGTCATTGTGGAAGCCAATCCCCAAATATAAAATGAAGCAATTGAAGTGGGCGGCAAATGAAAATCCATGAAACAGTAAAGAGGGCTGCTAAACGAGATGCAGCATTTTGTTTAAAATTGTAGAGAAACACACATAATTGTAAGAAAAGAAATATAAATAAAAAGAATAGATGCTAAACATCAGATAGTAGAGAATGAAATGCATTTACAAAAAAAAAATGATGGAAGACTACTAGATCTAGCATGAAAAGGGATAAACAAAATCTCAAAACAAGAAAAACCCAGGGATCAATTGTAAAGAAAAGGAGAGGAAGATGTTGGAATTGGTTTTAACGCAGATCTAAAACTAGAGAGTTTGTAGATCTACTATCTGATCCAACAATAACAGCGGATACAGAGGAAGAAAGTAAAATAAAATAATAAATAAATAAAATAAAAAAATGATATGATAAACTGCAGGAGTAATGAACTCGAAGTAGCATAAACAAGTATTTACCCTTACAAAAACTAAGGAAATTCAACAAAACAAATCGTAAAGCAAAAAACGAATGTTGGAATTGGAGAATTCCGTTATTGTTGCAATGGGTGGATCGATCCTGCTATATACAGGTCGATCATGCGCTTGATGCCTTATGGTGAAGAAAACAAAAACAAAAAAAAAAGAACAAAACTAAAAGGAAGGGATGCGGTAAAACAAAAATCCTTACAGAGAATAAAAAATAAAAGGGGAAGATGATAGTTACTTACCATAGTGTTGCTTCTAAGGTTGGAGATGAATCTGACTCCTTCAGTCGATCAAAAGAGAAAAGCAAGAGGGAAACAAGGGGGAAGAGGAAGAAGAAGGTAAAGGGTAAGGAGAGCAATCCGGGAGGGAGAAAGAGACTCGAGAATGTGTAAATGGAGAGGTGAAGAAGCGATCCTTTTCGAGGCTCCCCTTCTGTCGCTTTTATAACGAGAGACCGTTAGAGAGTTTCGCAAATTGAGTCCCTTAATTTCTGAAATTTTTCAAAATGGTGGTTTTTCAAAAGGATTTTTCTAAAAGGAGGTTTTTAACTACAAGAATGTTTTCAAAAAGAGGGTTTTAAGCTATTTTTCTGAATTTCCTTTTCTTTTTCTATTATTTTGTTCTTTTCTTTGTGTTTTCCATATTTTTTTTTGTGTTTTTGAAAGAAGATTTTCTAAAACCATGGGAAAAATAAAGGGTTTTTGAAATATTTTTGTAAAACTTGAAATTTTTACAAAAGAGGAGTTTTTTGAGAATATAGGGTTAATCTTCAGGAATTTTTTCAGAAAATGGGTATGGATCTAGAGTTTTGAGAAAATATTTGAGTTTTGGATCTTGAATCGAGGAACACAAAATAATGGATCCAAATGGATACCGGTTGAACTATTTGAGCCATTCAGAAAACTATTTTTGTATTTTTATAATTTTGATTTGAAAATTGGATAATAAGGCTCAGAATTGGATTTGGATAGCATATCTGGATCCGAAATTGGGTCTGATGTGAGATTTGATTTGGATTTCAGATCTTCCGCCAGTGAATCAGAGAAATGATTGGAATTTGATCAGAAATCGACCTAAATTATTCAGAAGTTGGGGGCCAGGGGCAAATTGGGAATTTTTTATAATTTTTTATAATTTTAGGGTGTTACATTTCTCCTTCTCAGATACGAAACACCAATATGAGATTTTTTTTTCTTTATGTATCGTTTTGAGGGCATGGCATTTGATTCATGTTATGAAGCACAAAACCGACTTGCATTTGATGTATGCAAGAGATTTTGTGGTGGTTTAGAAACCACAAACATGCTTTATTTCCAATTCAAAATGCTTCTTGTAATTTCTTTCTTTTTGATTGTTTCCCTTTGATGGTCTGCATTTTCGGATTTTTCAGGTTATGGCTTCATTTCCAGTTGAATGGTTGCACGGTCGGGTTGGGCTCCGTTGCAGCCAGCCTAGGCCTCCTCTCTATCATCGTGTGGGGTCATTTTGACCCTACTGTAGTTGCTGCAACCACTGCATCAAGGTCCTGGACCAACCAAGGGGTGGTCAGTCCGGGCCCCCTCTCGGTTTTCCCCTTGTGCGCCCTGGAATGCACCACCGCAGCACAACCACACAGGGTTCGGACCTGCCAGGGTGTCCCTAACCAAGCAGCAGTTCGGTTGGGGAACACCCCCTTGGTCACCTCTTCAAAACAGCCATTGGGTGCAAGCTGCACCCAAATTTTTGGAGCTAGGCACACCCTTCTCTTAAGCGCAGGCCATGGCCTGCACCCCTGGTCTGAACCCCAGGGTTCTGTAATACCCATAAAAATTTGATGGGTAGTTTTATCCATATTGGACCCAGGATCCGTTACCCGAATCCAAAAAGAGAATATATATATATATGAGTATTACAATATATATATGTGTAATAGCAATATTTAATAAATAAATAAAAGTACTTTTAAGAGAATAAAATTAGTATATATAAAAAAAAAGATAAATAATTATTTGGGGTTGGATCCATGGTTGGACCTAAATGGATCCAACATATGGATCCAGAATCCGTTACGGATCCACATTCATTGTGGATCTAGCACTAAAGGGGCTAACCCGGATCCACGCTAAAGGTGGATCTGGCATAGCGGGTCGCGGGGCTCGGACCCAGACCCGACACTTTTTTTTTTCTCGTTTAAAGGGGACTCGATTTCAGGAATCATGCCTAGGGCACGATTCTCGCAGGAACTCAAGAAGGGAAGGGGAGGAAGTTACAGAGGAGAGAGGAGGGGTTCGCCTCTCGATAAAAGGTGGGGGAAAGACAAATCTCTCCCCTCTCAGCTCTCTTCCTCTCGAATTTGATCTCCCTCTCCTCTGCCCCTCATCACCCTCTCGACCGGCATCGCGGCTGTGAAAACAGCAGGCCGACCATCGACAACAGCTTCCCGATCGCACCCTTCACACCGGCAGGAGCTCTGTCGTCGGCAAGCCTCCCGGCCACCTATTGCCGCCATCGCCTGCCACCAGAATCGCCGACGACCTTCTTCTTGCAGCAGTGTCAACCACCTCCTCCTCCAATCGCCAGGAACAGGTAGGATTTTGTGCCTCCTTTTGTAGGTATCGACTGACGTCGGTGTGTGATTGGGTTTGTCAAGGGCATTTAACCTGATCTTTCTCATTTTTTGAGTGCTCCGATGAGATTCTTGGCTACCAGAAAATGCAGGCCTGTGAGTTGGGATTTTCGGTAGTCGTGATTTCCGATTTGGGGGTTTTCTTGCTTAACCTTAACTTGGAAAATCCCAAATCAAATCGATTTGGGATTTCGGTTGAAGCTTTGGTTAGCCCAGCCGTGGGGTTTCAATTTCTTGGATTTGATAACCCCAGATTTGGGGGGTTTCCTGCAATCTGAACGCTACGGTCATGATTATTGTTTCTTTTAATTATATTCTTGATTTTTATGTGTAGAATTTGGGGGTTTTTATTTTTTGTTCTGATTTCTATTAAGAAATTGGGGGGATTTCGGTGGACATTAAAGAAATACCCAAAATCAACATAAATTGGGGTTTCTTGTCCTAGAAACCGATGATGGTTCTTGCAATGGAATGTGGTTAAGAGAGTGGGGGTGGTTTGTGTGTTTTATAATCTGAATCTTGAAAAAAAAAAGAAGTGTTGCTCGAAGTTTTCCCGTACGATGTTTTTTTTCTCTAGAGGTGTTGATCATGAATATGGACCCGCATAAGTTCTGAAACTGGTTCAGAATGTAAGTTGTAAATGTGGATCTTGGACTGATATAGATAATTACAACATTTCCTTGATTTCCTTGTATGTTCTTGAAATACAAAGCATATATCCTATCAGATCCGAAGAAATCAGTGTTATTAAATGTGATTTGAAGCCTTCATTATCAGAAGTCATGGGTAAACTTAGACACGGGAAGATGGTTATTGTTTTGTTGGTGATCTTGTGGGTTTGACACTATTTGTTCAATAGGGTAATGAGCATTTTCATTGTGTATTTGGAGCAACAAAGATGATAGGAATTTCTTATGAATCATGTTCTGTATACGAAATTCTACTTCTTATATTGTGTCATTAGTATTACGCTTTAGCGCTGTTCCAATGTGATATTTTCTTCTTTGATATTGCCTGTGTAATGGTAGATGCTTTTATGAGCAAAATGAAAGAACAGAATCAATGTTATCATTTGTTTATACAATGGCTCATCACTTTTACACACCATTAATGCTATTGCCCATTACATTGAATACAGTGCAATTTTACACAGGTTGTATAGTCATTTCTATTAGGAAATGAAGTGACAGATCTGGTCCAGATTTGTCCAGAATTATCAGGTTATGACCAGCTAACAGTCAGCAGTCAGAAACCCTGTTATGCAATCTGGTTTCTTAGTCGGCTGGACTGAATTTAGTCGGGTGGACTAAATTTAGTCAGATGGACTGAATTTAGTCGGCTGGTCTGAATTGACTATTTTTTTTAGCTAGAAAGATGGGGATTCAGGATTGGTAAGCTCGACCACCTTCCTTAGCCTATGCAAAAAACTTACACTTCTGCCCGGCGAATACATGAAATGCTATCTTAGCATTTCATTGTACTGGTTGTGCATTTATGAATAAAATCATGGCTCGGTTAGTGATATTTTTGATGTGCGTGTGTAATTTATGTGCACACTCACACACTCAAAGGAGATATGTATTTGTTAATACACATATGTGATGTAGGTAACACACATAGTGAGGATGCATATGATTGGGAAATGGCATGCTTATGATTGGGTTTGTATTTGCGTGGGTGCACATGTATTTGGCACATGTCAGCATTGCTTTATAGTTTGCAACTTGTGAGGTATTTGGTGCCTGTTAACATATTATTGCAAAGTTGGCTTTGGAAAGTGCATACATGAAATCAATGTGTGTTTAGCATGTAAAATCATGCATAAATGTTCTCATGTACTTATGAATTATGGATGAATGCATGTGTGTCAAGTGATCACATGAAAGCACTTGCACATGGATGGTGAACACATGCGTATGACTGTGGTAACTCATGCACATTGTTAAATTGGTTCAAATGAATGTGCATTTGGAGGCATGTTGACCTCATTGCATAAATTGCAAGTTATGATTTTTGCATACGATGCATCGATGGTCTAAATGAATCATTGCAGGCCTGAAGAGCCTTGAGCCTTGGTTCGCTCTTTCTTTAATCGTTCAAATGCATCGCAAAAATCATATTTTATATTATTGTTCTATATTGCACTGTTCAATGCGTTTCCACGGGCTGGAGTCTGGTGATGGTTCTCGCAGGGGTAGATGCGAGCTTTTGCCTTGTTTTTGCATGTGGAACTCAAAACTCAATAATTGGCTCTTAATAAAAAGATAATGAATAAGAACAATGTAATATACGTTCTGGGATATCTCATCTGGAGTATGAGAATCTTAGAGATCCGGTCTTGGGGAGACTGTGAGGATACAAAAACTCCGTGTGCTGTAATTTTGTCCCCTGAACCCAATATTGAGGTTCTTTCTCCTGGCCACGGTTTTAGGGAGAGTCCGCAACTTTACCCGGGAGTGGTGTGTTTGACACAACTGTTGTTTATGGTACCAAGAAAGTGGCACTTGTGAGCATGGGGTGTCCCTTGTGTCCCGACATTAGATATGGAGGTCTAATGTTCCGAAGGTGATTCGGTCGAGGGCTAAGTTGGAACCCAGTAATAAAATACAAATTGTGTGCTAAGCTACCCTGGGAACCTACTTGACCTCGAGGTTTGTGTAAGACCCATGAATTTTTCTGAGGAATTTACTGCTTAAATAATGTTGATATGTATGCTTGTGTGTATTTATGAGGTATAACACGTGATTTTGATGAGAATTGATTGTGCTTTGTACTTTGGCTTTGTACGCGCGACCCGAAAATCGCGTAAATATACTGTGTAAGTAAGAAGTGTCTAATTCTGGACGAACTAGCTTCTAAAATTTTAAGGGTTAATCTATAATATGTTTTTATAGTTTGTCGCTGAATTCAGAACCTATACGACGTAAAAACCTTGTCAGTGCATGTGAATTACGAGTTTTGACGCAAGCTTGAACCCGAATCGTGATACGCTTAATTCTCGCAATCAGATGAGAATTTTCTTGACAGGCTTCATGCATTTCGTATTAATTGAGGTTTAGTAGAGCACTAAACAATTTATTAGAATTTATTTAATGTTTTAATGCATTAATTAAGTGTTGTTTTGAAATGTATTAAATTGGCGATTTTGGATTTGGATCCAGGTCAACTAGAGGACCCAAACCTTAAGTGCGCCCCTCTAGGGGGACGATTTTGTCTATGGTTGACCAACTGGTCAAGGTTTGACCAGCTGGGTGGTAATTTTGAAAAGAATTTCATGGATTTTGAAACTTGGGCCACGATTGCCCATTTCCTCTTTTCTAAACTCATGATGAGCCTTGAAGCTCATCATGAAAGGCATTTTCCAATAAAGGGGACCATGGGGTTGGCGCCCCATGGTGTTTTTGTAATTGTTTCAAAGTGATTCAAATAACAAAAGCTGATTGGGTGAGTGGGGATGGCTCTTTTGTAAAACTTTCAAACATTAAAGGCCTTCTTAGATGGCGTTTTTGAAAGAAAAGTTGGAGATTTTAAAAGATGGACATGCATTGGGCATGGATTCCTAGGGGAGGGGCCTTGAGCACTCCAGCCCTCTATCTAGGCTGGATTAATCTCAGTCGTCCGTCCCTCCTAACCCTACATACTTAAGGGAAGTAAGAGAGAGAAAGGGGTGATTTTATTGGAGCCTCCTCTCTCTCCTCTCTTGCTCTTCTTCCCCTAGGCGTGTGAGTGTGGTGTGGAGCACCACCTAGTTCCAGCCGTGGTACCTTCTCCATTTCCTCCCTTTTTCAAAGCCGCGAAGGTGAGACACTCCTTCACATGTCCAAACCATGGATTTCTATTGGTACAAATGCATCCTTGTGCATGCATTTTCGAGAGCTGCTAATATATGCTTATACTTAGGATTTGTGGATTCTAATGGGTAGGATTGGACGCATTATGAATGTTTGGTTAAGTACGTTTTTAAGCTTTTTTCTTATGAAATATTGGCATTATAGCTTAAGGCAATACGGTTCTTCGTGTTTGCACGACCATTGATACTCTTTTAACCTCGTTTTAGTGTTGGTAAAATGTGTTTACAAGAAAACGTTTTGGCCTCACATCTCCCCCAAAAAGTTTCAAGTTTGTTATTGCATGGTTTGGGTTGTAGCAGCAAGGCTTTTCTAATGCCTTGTTTCGGGTGGCACGGAGGCCACGATTGGCACATGGCCAGCAAACCCAGCTCATGCGGGTTAGCCCATTTGAGGGTGCTGCTGGCTTTGGCCAAACAGGTCGAGCCACGACTCGATGCGCATCAAGCTTTTCCATTTTCAATTATTTTTATTTCTGTTACTCGCTGGGTCATTATTTTACTTCTTGGCTGGACGGTCCAGACATGCTGGACATGCCCAACAGGGGTTTAGCCCAGACCGACCGCAGCTGGGTCAGTCCGGGGCACTTCCTTCTTCTTGTTTTTGTCCAACCTTGAGCAAAACCCCCCCTTGCCAGCGTCTTGCTTGGATGGCTGGGGGTCCTGTTTGGGCCTGACATGGTCTGGACCAAAACTTGTCCAGACCTGTCAAGGGCCTTGGCCGAACCCAGTTCGGCAGGGCGTTTGCCCCTTTCCTTCCCTTTTTCCTTTTTGCACCCTCTTGCCAGCGCCCACGCAGGTGGGCTGGACTTACTAGATGGCCTAACATGGTCGGGACTGGGTTCACTCCAGACCTGTTAGAGGCCTGTGAACACCCCAAATTTTTCAAAATATTGTAAATATTCCCTTTTTGCCCCTGATTCCGTTTTTTGAGTAATTAAGTCAGTTTTAAATTTAAATTCATTTTATTTCTCAAATTTTATTGAAATTAAATTTATTTTACATATCTGACTCAATTTCGGATCTGGATCCAATATTAGAATCCAAATCTGAGCTTCGTTGTCCAGTTTTTAAATCGAACTCTCAAAATTACCAACATAACCTTTCAAAAGGCTCAGATACTTCGTCCGGTAGCCGTTTGGATTCATCATGTTATATTCCTCGATTCGAGGTTTAAAACTCAAATATTTTCTCAAAACTTGGGTCCAAACTCATTTTTTTGAAGAAATTTTCCCAAAATATCCCTGACCTTTTAGGAAAACCCTTCTTTTGTAAATATTTTGAAATTTTGTAAAATTGCTTAAATTCCTTAGTTTTTAGAGTTTTATTTTAAAAAAAATACAAAAAAATCATAGAAAATGAAGAAAAAGAACAAAAATATATATATAATAAAAAAATATAGAAACAAAAATCGTTTTTTTTTTTTGAAAAACCTCCTTTTGAAAACACCTCCTAAAACCATCTTTTTGAAAATACTTTTTAAAAGGACCATTTTTCTGAAAAGAGTTTTTAACAATTTTTTTTTAGGGTTTTATACGCTCTCTCTCTCGATCACCCTCTCTCGCCCGAAACCCTCTTCACGAAGCTTCCACCGCCCCTTTCACCCCTTTGGCAGAGCCACCCTCCGATCCTCCAAACCGCTGATCGCTAACCTCCTCTGCCCACATCTCTCTCCTCCGTCCATCCGCAACGGAAGCATTGTTCTGGATTCTTCTCCACCTTCTTTAAAGTCGACAAAGGGAAGACCCTTTCCCCCATCGCGTTTCACCTCCCCATTTCCTCCTTCTTTCTTCTCCATTCAGTTTCATCCCACCGTGGCCTCTCATCCCCATCATCTTCCTCCTTTCCTCTTCTTCTTCTTCACTAGTAGATAACTCCAGCAGTGGAACAAACGAGAGTCCACTTTCCCCATCCAAGCAAACTAAGGTAAGTGTTCTTTCTCGTCTGGTTTTCTGATTTCTTTTTGTTTTTGTTTACTTGCTTCCAGCCCCCTTTACGCACAACCAGTGGTGTTGAGTTGTTTATACAACATCAACCCCTCTCTTGTGCAATAGCAAGAGGAATGCCTCTGTTCTGACATTTTTTTTTATGTTTTCCTTTATACTTTGTGGTTTCATTTACAGTTTACATCGTGTACCCTGCAAATCCCCCTTTTCCTCTTGATTTCCTGTTTATGTTCAGTCCTCGATTCTACTCTGATAGCGCGTTTTTTTTATTTTCTTTACTTATTTTTGGGATTAACATATCCAGATATTTCCATCGTATGTGATTTCTCATCGGTATCACCAGTTGCTTATGGTTGATTTTAATTCCGGATTTATCTTGATTTCTGGTTTACATTTGTCGTCCCAGACAGTGTTTGGTTCATCCTATTTGCTGGTCTGTATTCATCTTATTATATTTCCTGTTTCTTGTACATTCACGGTGTATTTTCTTATGTTCAACTATGCTTTGATTGTCCATATGTTACATATAACTGTCTATTGCAGTTTTTTTTTTCTTAGAACAACTTCCTGTCTTCTCATTGGAATCTTGGTGGTTGCTTGATCCCCTGTACATCGATCCCATCCATGTTGGCATTTCTCTTTGTAGCAATTTTTAGAATCACATTGTTTCAGTAGCATGGTTACCTCCATTCTGCTAGCTTTTACCTCATCGTGTACTTTTTTTTTTATTATCTCTTTGTTTCCTCAATGAACTGTTGTTAAATTTCATTTGGCTGTTCACATATTCTTTATGGTTTTGCTATTTCAGTTCACCCTCAGCATTCCTGTTATTTGATTAAATTTCCATTAAATCCGTGTGAGAGATTCCATTTTATGTCAACACTTTCCAACATATATGATTTTGGTTTGGCATTGAATCATCGTTCTGTTATTTTCACTGTATTCTACCACACCATTTTTGCTCCACTGAAAATCCTCATCTGCATTTTCCGGAAGATCTGCATCATCAGATTATCAGCAATTTCTCTTCTCATAATTAGTCAGTTTATCATTTTCGCATAGCATCATATCTTCATTGCATCAGTCGATAGGTTCTTTGATCTCTGGTATGAGTCAAGCTCATGTGAAAATCAATTCACGATGAGATAATTGGTTTTTTTTTTTGGTTTGAGTGGTTTTACATTATTTGAAATATCGAGTGATTTGCAAGATTGGATTTCTGAGGTTTGCCTATAAAAAAATCCAGAACGATGCCTCCTGTCCTCAAATCCAAACTAAGTTGTATCTCATGTTAATACTGCTAATGAATGTAATAGCGTCCTGGATATTGTTAAGAAAAGGAAATGTCGCCCCAAGGGATACCAGAGGTTTTGGTGGATGGATAAGTTGCAAAGGGATAGCAAGCAAGACTGTGGTACTTCTTCCAGAACTATGGAGGCAAGCAGGGACCTATTGAGAAGCAATGGCTACCTACAGATATACTTTGTTTAGTCATTGGAATCTACATGATGAAGGCCATGCTCAATTCAGAAGGAATTTTGTTGCCTTTTCTTTTGGGTGGCGTTGAAGCTGGAGTTCCTAATTCAGAGTCAAATGGGATCTTGATGTGATGGAGCATGTCATAGGATTACGAATTCTTTGGGAGATCAAAGAAATTTGAAGATCATACAAATATGGTGGAATCAGGATATCAAAACCTTATTCTCTATTAAGAAGATTTACTGATGATATCGAACATAGATGGATAGAGGCATCACCCGATAACTCAGCTGCCACCTCCACGGTGAGTTTTTCAATCATAGCAGAAGCAACTTCAGGTGCAGGCACAACAGCCACTGCAGAGGCAACTTTAGTAGCCGGCATTTTTCTCTACAGGAAGACAGCGACTGCAGCCACATATGCTCCTAAAGCTTCATCATCACCATCTTGTATCTCTTATCGGATACTGTGAAGAGTTCTCTAAAATGATCTTGGGTTATGAGTTCATGGCTGAGGGTCCATACATGAAACATTTATATGGCCAGACTCTCCCACCACCTTCTTGAAAGCAAAGGCTTGAGATTTGTACGTCTCTGCAAAAAGCAGAAGCAATTGCTGCTGAACCTTCACGATATATCAGGTTATTGGAGCCTCCAGCATGTTTACGGCATGGCAGCCCTAAGGCTACGGTGGATGCTCATGCATTAATAGACTTGCCGCTGATGTTTGGCATTCATCTCAACCCCCAACAGTCCTGCTTGCCTAGCCTTTCAGCTGTAACATGATTAGGCTTGCACGTGATTATCTGGTTTCAAGTTGTCTCGGGCCCAGTTTCAAATTTTAAGTCTGACAGCCGCCAGTCTGAAGATTGATGAATTCTTGAACTGGTCTCCTTTCAAAGCTTTGAAAGCATTAATTTGATCTTAAGATGGAACGCATTTTGCTTGAAGGTTGTATGCTCAGAATTCATTGCTTACCTGAATGGCTGTCAAAATGATTAGAGATTGGGAAATTGCAGAGATGGTAAAATCTACAAAACTGAATTCCTGCACAATGGAAATACATTATTGGACTTTGAAGTCATCTTTTGCTTGATGTGCGATACTTAATCACCTGATTCACTAAAGCTTCAAATCAAATTTTGGGGTTTTGCTAAAAATACTTTTGAAGTGATTTTGATATGCCATGAGATATGCTTCATTCTCTGTGTGTTTGTTATACATTTGCACATCAGCCTCCAATTAATAGCAGGTGAACTGGGAAATGATATAAAGAAGGAATAAGGTCCCGGTGATGTCATACATGATCAACTCGAGAACTTTGATATGATGTTTGCCCTTTTACCATTCAAGATTTAACTTTCCAT
The DNA here is from genome assembly GCF_984573655.1 of Nuphar pumila. NCBI lineage: Eukaryota > Viridiplantae > Streptophyta > Magnoliopsida > Nymphaeales > Nymphaeaceae > Nuphar > Nuphar pumila. The sequence goes on from NC_143249.1 coordinate 123,115,493, forward strand.
TCTCATTTTGTAAGTTATCTGATGTGTATCCAAGCTGCAGGGGTCCAATTTGTGTAATATAGCCGTAATGATAGAGGTCTTGAAGAGAATATCGGTAGCCGCCTGTTATGCATCACCATTCCCACTTGCACACATTCATAATCCACTATTGTACACTCTCATCCTGTGGTATCATAGGCTGACCACGACGGGGAAGTTTTGAATTTGAAATAACACCGGGATTTGATACTCATGTGGTGGACATGGCATTGGTAGGTATACCACTAAAATTCAAGTTAATTCTTTATTTGAAACAAAATTTTTGGAGGTTTTTGCAGAATTGCTTCGTTACTTATGTTCTATTAAAAACCTTCACCCCACCTGTGTTTATCATGATTCATTTATACTATGTTGATTTATTGTGCTGATTAGAGTCTGACCTTGCCTTATAACTATAACTTTGATACTTTTTGGGAGGCTCATCGGTTTCATTCTCTGAAAAAGTGTTGATTGTTAGAGATAATACTCCCTACCTGGGTTTGGAATATCATTACTTGATTACATTCTATCATGTTTTCTAGATTGTATGGCTACTCAGAAGGTTTTAAAATGGGTGATATGAGGTGGGCGACAGATAAGTGTAAGGTTTAGCATATGAGTAAAGGTTGGTGTTCATTGATCCAATGAGCCTTCAAATGCCATGAGGCTGATGACATGCCTGTGTAAGGTGCGGTTCATAAATATTGCTAACTCGATTCCTTCTCATTGTGCCTTCTGAGGTGGTATGAGGCTGGTGATATACATGTGTAAGATATAACTCATGGACAAACAAGAAGTGGGGCCAGCGACAGATCTATGTGATAAGCGGCTGGAAATAGACCTGTGAGGGATTTGGATTGTGGACAGAAGATGGCGTCACCAAGATTCATCAAGGCAATGAAGCTTCACGTGATATCGCCCTGCTGAGTTAATGATGAAACTGGTATATTCATGATCGAGGTTTTAAAGGTAAGTACACCATCCCCTGATAAGAGATATGACTCTGTTGGCAACCCTTGTTTAAAGCTATATCAAGATGATCCTCATAGCCATGATGTGATGTGCCATGTCTGTTAGATGGCATTTGCTTCGTCAGTATCCTATACAGATTATGTAAAACCCATGGTTCTTCGTTTCTGTATTAAATTATCTGTCATGTGGGTTGTAGTTTTCTCTATACTTTTGGTTCTTTTATTTAGCACTGTAAATTTTCATATCTTTCATTTTATTATCCACTATGAAATCATCCTCGTGGATGTCTGGGCCATTTCACTACTACTACAATTAGTAGTCTCCAAAAAATATGAAATTAGCAGCTGCAGCTATTTGGTCTAACTCTAGAAATTTGAAGATGAAACAACAAAAAGGCCAAATAACACAAGTAGAAAATCAATATGGTTTGTTGAAGTTTATGGAAAAGGTTTAGCTGAAAAGAAGTAGAATGAAATAATGCCTGACTCTATCAAGAAAATTATATCATCTCTTAAAAAAATAGTTGCAACACTTTCAGAACAACCTGGATGTGTAAAAAGCAGGGTAAATCATGATTGCCTAAGTGGTGCTTTAAATGACGGTGATCCCTCATTCAGAGCTTAATTTTGGATTGTTGTCAAGTGATAACAAATCAGATCCAAGACTGTTACAAGGTTAAATAAATATAGGTCCAAAGAATTACCTGAAAAGAGGTATGAAAGCTCATGCTGATGATGCTTCCTTATTGAAGATCCGTGATGAGAAATGTTCAAGTTAGGTGCTGTTTCCTATAAATTGGCGAATCAATCAAAACTCACCCAAGACGTTTCTAAGATCATAAGTGTTTTGCTTGGAACATACTTTCAAAGTGGAGCAGATGTTGAAGGAGGAGGGCAGCGCTAATGTTATCATCATTTGCCATTCAGATTACATGTTATTGTTAAGTTGTTGAGCTCTATTGCAAGGTTGGTGTGCCCTTTGTGATAGGTACTGCTGGAGGAGACAGGGAAAGTTGTTCTCTTCAGGGTTAACAATCCTCTTACCGGATGGGTTGAGAGGCGGGTTGTGATATGCATAAATTCAGAGAAAAGCATCAACTACATTATATAAAGTCGTTGTTCCTATAATGGTTGATGACCACATTGGCAAGATGGGTTGTGGCAGAAGTTACGATTGTTGCAGGCCTTCAGTTAGTTCTTATTACATTCAATACAATGCTTTGAAAAATTCATTCTATCTATCTTTTGGTTCTAACTTGATTTATTTTGCAGGAATACATGGAAATAGGTAGATTATAATGAAAATTTATATTTCTTGCACTCAATTAGAATTTATGAGCAGGTATATATTTCAGAATTTGTTCATTTTTTTAACTTCCCCTTTTATTGCAACCCTTCACAAATGGGAACACGAATGGCATGTGCACCATTTTTATAAAAGGTGATTGAATCCTAAGTTGATGATTTACATCAATGGCCATAGTCAGGATGTAAACAAAACTTAGGATCTTTATCTTTTATAAAATAACACAGGATCCACACTGGATCATTTTCAAAATTCATCATATTTTCTTTAAATATTTTTCTCTTTTATCAGAGTTTAAATTAAAATTAATTCAATATATATACTAATGGCCATAGTCAAGATATATTGAGAATTAATTTCATTTTACACTCTATAAAAGCACCAAAATATATTTTATTCTTCACTTGAATGTAAATATGATTATTATATAACACATTCAATGACCATAGTCAAGGAGGTATTATATTTTCAATCTTCTTTTAATTAATTTAAAGAATGAGATATGCTTTTTCAAAATCCAATTTTAAATTCTTTAAATTCATTCGTCATTTAGGATAGAATTGCATCATACTTTCAAAATTTCTTTTCAAAAACTCCAAGTGATTTTGAGTATCTTTCTTCATTTCTCAAATCAATTCTATTCTATAGATTCAAATTCAATTCTATCTCATTTTCAAGATTAAAAATTTGATTTCAAAGTCCAATTTGACTTTGAAATTTCAAATTCATTTCAAAACTTCAAAATTTCCAAATCGAACTTCAAAAGTTCAAATCAAATTGAAATTCCAAATTCAAGCTTCAAATTCAAAGTCCAATTTGACTTTGGAATTCATTTGTATACTCAAAATTCAATTCTCAAATCAAATAACAAATTCATTGTCAAGATTCAAAATTCAAATTCAATTTAATATCTCAAAATTCCATTTTTCAAAGTTCAATTTAACTTTGAAACCTCTGATTCAGCTTCTGATTTCAAATTCAAAATCAAGTTTTCTCATCTTCAAAATCCAAGTTTTGAGATTGATTCTGAATTCAAGTCTTTTTCTAAGTTTTAAATTTAATCTGGGTTTTCAAAACCCAGATCCATCTTCAAAAGTCCCATTTGGACTTTCAGAATCCAAATCCAAAGTTAGATCCTAATCTCAACTTGGATCCAGATTTCCAAGTATAAAATCCACTTTTGGATCTCAGACCTTCAGATCCAAAATCCATTTTAGGATCTAGAATCCAATTCCATATTGGATCTTAGACTTCAGATCCAAATTCCATTTTAGGATCCAGAATCCAATTCCATATTGGATCTCAGACTTCAGGTTCAATTCCATTTTAGGATCCAAAATCCAATTCCATCTTGGATCTTAGACTTCAGATCCAAGTTCCCTTTAGGATCTAGAATTCAATTCCATCTTGGATCTCAAATTTCAAATCCAAATTCCATTCCAAATTTTGGGTCCAATTCCATCTTGGATCTCAGATTTCAGATTCAAATTTCATTTTAGGATTCAGATTGTGGATTTAAATTCTATCCTGATCTCCAGATCCAATTCCACTCCCATCTAGACCTCTTAAATCTATTTCTAATTTTAAATTCCATTTGGATTACTCAAGTTCAAATTCCATCCTGATTTCCAACCTTAAATCTAGAATTCAATTCCACTTCAAATATTCATTTCTTCTCCTAAATCCAAGTTTAAAATTCAAATTCAAAGTCCATTTCTGACTTTGAAGTTTCATTTTCTTTTTATCTCAGCTTCAAATCATTCTTTTCAAATTCAAAACTTATTTTCCCAACTCTGATCATTTCAAGTACTTCAAAATATTCTTCCTAATCTATCTCAAGTTCTAAGTTAGATTCAACCATTTCTTCAAGTTCATCTTAGAAACACTTGGAAATTTTCAAATCATTTTCTTAAAAGAGCATACATCTTCACATTGCACAAGCATGATTCTCTGTGCATCTTGGATTTAGAATAAATTCTTAGATAATATTTAGGCAAAGCAAAAAGGCATAAATTCGATCCTTGGTTCGATTACCCCTCGTAAAGGCGCCAGAAACGGTCGAACCTCGTATCGATGAGCGAATCCCGTCTCTCCAATTTTCCCGCAATATTTTTAAAATGGAGGTGAGTAATTTTCTAAATATTTTTCAAATCAAGGTCAAGTGAGACCTCGCAAAAAAGTTCCTCTCTCTTTTTTTTCTTTCTTTTCTCTTCTCTCTTCTTTTTCTGTCTTTTATTTTTCCCTTCAAAAAGGGAAAATAGAGGTTAGAAAAGGAAAAGAGAAGTAAGAGAGAGAAACACAAAGAGAGAAAAAATTTTGTGATGATCACAAGGCCCCTAACCGAACCCAGTTTCGGTTAAGGGCTCTTTGTTTTGTGCCCAGCTAAGGGTCGGCATGGTTTTGGCTTGCTGCAGCCTGGTAGCGGCAAGTGGGCGCAGCTGGGTGGAGACCATGGGCCTGTACCTCTTTGTTTGGTGGGAGCCGTGCCACCGGTTGGGTCTGAACATTCGGTCCAGACCCAGCTCCGTTGGAGCAGCGGTTTATGGGTCAGGACCAGTCGGTCCGGACCAAGACCGTCCTATGGTGGGCCAGCTGCAACTAAGTTGCAGCAGGTGGTTCGGCCGCCTGGTGCACGCTTCAGGCCCGCACTCATAGGTTTGTTTGGACTATGGTAGCCGAACCACACGTAGGGTCTGTACCAGGCGGTTTAGAGCTGGGGTTCTCCGGTTGGCTGCAACCAGTCCTGCATGTATTCGTTTGGTGCCCCATGGCACTATTGCGGCTGGTTCGAGCACCAGCTTAGCCCGGACAATGGCAGCACAGCCATGGTTCCCTTCTGTTTCGCCTCGTTCTTTGTCTCATTAGCACTAGGACTGCAGTCCATGCGGCTGCATGAGGGCTTAGATAGCATGGGGTCCAATGCCCCAATGAATTCCTTGGTGTTGACTCGTTGTGACTTAGATAGGTGCGTGGTTGCCAAAGTAAGCAGCAATAATACATATAGTTATGTGTGCGCAAATAATTGATAATGTCATCAATATGACTGTTTGGACTTAGCCTTGCACGTGAGTCCGCTTTCGCTAAGGAACACAAAAATGTTTTGTAGTAACACCCTATGGAAATGAATTTAAAGAACATAAGGCTTTGGCATAATTGAGAAACCTATGGTGTAGATCAAAGGGATTGAATGATCATGGCTCCTCCCTTGCCTCATAAAGTAGTCGAAACTACATGTATGTTTACTTAAGAGTTTTAAACACTTGCTTGTGGCATGGTTTGATGGTAGTGGAATGGCATGAGTACGGCCATACACGCTTTAGTAGGAAAGCGATTGCTCAATGAATGTAATTACTTGTTTTGCTCGCACTACTTGGATGCATTAGTCACTATGGCAAACAAATGGTTTTCCCTAAGCATTAAGGGATTCTATGGATATTGCAGTCGTGCGAGACTTACGCGACCTTGGAACTCCTTAGCGAGTTGTTAGCGAGATTGAGATCGCTCATGATCGAGATGTATGGATTATGAACCTTGGCACTGCTTGTGAGTCACGCTTTACGTGACAAATGCTTCTAACTGTCTCATCTTAATGTGTAAGGTTTGTTATTAGCGTTTAGCTAGTTCTCGTACTTATGACATGATGCACATACCTGTCCACTTGTACTTATGCACGGTTCACGATGTCACATTTACTTGCATATCGCAGTCTAGTGTTAGTACTTTATGTTCTGTGATGCATGCCTTGTCCCAATGTTATGTATCGTGTTAGCAACTTATGTTCCTTTATGCATATCGAACTGCTTGATGTGGATCGTTCATGTTTTGCCTATTGCACTGATTCATGCTAGTTACCGTCTTTCGTAGATCCATGTATAGTCTATACTTGTTCATGCTGTGTTCGATCAAGTAATATAAGATTATCCTGCTGTGTATGCTTTGTATAGCTTGCTTTCGAATTCCACACTTTGGTACTGTGGTTTGGTTTGTCTCACCAGATCGAAAGAGTACTGACTCCGTTTTATGGGGATACAGGTTTTTCTTAGGCATGCGATGGAGCTCGGTGTGCTGCAGCGGACTCTGAACCCACACTTCAGAACCTCGCCTGTTGGATACTGGCAGTTTGGTTTTGTATAAGGGAATGATTTGTAAAATTGTAAAGTGATTAATAAAAGTTGTTTCATATACTATTGTTTCACTTCTGTAGCGGCCGCCCAAAGTTTTCTGCTTGTTTCTTTCCCTTTCGGTTTCTTCCGCGCTTGCAGTTTGGTTTTAAAAAAAATAAAGGGTTTACTAAAAAATCCAAAGGATTTTCAAGTTGGGAAATTTGGGGGGGATACAGTTTTGGTATCAGAGCCAAGTTGTTAAAAGAATTATGAAGTGTGGTTCAAGTCTCTGCACGCATCAACCATCGCATTGTAAGTATTTCTAGTTCAGTTTCTGTTGTTTAATGACATGTTCTGCTTGACTTGATGATTTTGTGTGCTTTCCGGGTGTCGTCCGAGGTGAGACCCCATTTCATGTTTAAGCTTCGTATAATTGGGCTTAAGACATCGATTATCGGAACCTAAGGGTTCGTTCGCGCTTGTGGATCTAGTTCCCGAGCTGTTTTGAGCCGACTCCGGTGAAGATTGGAGATCCTCTGACTGAGACTTAGGGGACTACTTGCGTAGTTCGCCCTTCTCGTTCCACATTGTGTGGTGGAGACGATTGATATATCGTAGCGATTATCAAGCTTTAGCCTTATCGTGTTGCAGACGAGATGGCTTCGATGAGAATCGTTGAGGTTCAGAATGGATGTTTTCCCTCTTTTTCAACCTTGTTGGAATTGTTCATAGCCCTATCTTTGACGAAGGGTATTTAGCTTGATGCTATCCTTTTCGGACAGAAAGGTGGAAGCCTTGTCTGTGACAGTGAGCCTTTGCATATCCCATAGGCGGATACTTGACACTGTCGATTTCCCCAGTCGTTCTTGTCGATGAGAACGTATATGTTGTTTCGCGTGTAGCCTGTTGCGCACGTGTTGCCGGTGATGGCATTCGACTCTTGCGAGGGTCGTTTCCTGGGGTTGGTTACACCGATCATTTGGGTGTTGTTGCTAGTGAGAGAGTGTTGCGGGAATTTTGTTTTCCCCATCACTGTCTGAAAGATGGTGGTACGTTGGCTCAGAAGGTGATTCCGGATAGTGCCAACTGTGCCGCTGGATGGAGTAGCTCTCCAGCGATGCCGTTAGCATGGTGATTCGCCAACGATGCCCTCAGGGTGGTGATTCTCTGATGATGCCATTAGGATGGTGATTTCCTAATGACGCTACTGAAGTGGTGATTCTTCAGCAATGCCGCCAAGGCGGTGATTCTCTAGCGATGCCATTAGAGTGGTGATTCTCTAATGAAGGTCATTGGAGTGATGACTCTCTGGTGATACCATTGGAGTGGTGACACTTCAGCGATGCTGTTAACATAGTGACTCGCTAACGATGCCATTAGAGTGGTGATTCTCTAATGAAGGTCATTGGAGTGGTGATTATCCGGTGATACTGTTGGAATGGTGACACTTCAGCGATGACGTTAGCTTGGTGATTCGCAAACGATGCTATCAAGGTGGTGATTCCCTAATGATGCCATTAGGATGGTGATTTCTTAATGACGCTATTAAAGTGGTGATTCTTCAGTAATGTTGCTGGGGTGGTGATTCTCTAGCGATGCCATTAGGATCGTGACTTCCTAATGAGGTTGCGGGAATGGTGATTTCCTCAGCAAGGCCGTCAGCATGGCAATTCTCTGACGATGCCGTTAGCGTGGTGATTCGCTAACGATGTCATTAGGATGGTGATTTTCCTAATGATGCCGCTAGGGTGGTGATTCCCTAACGATGTGTGATTAACGAGGTTACGATAGATGATATCAGGTGACGATGTTATGATGGACAATGTCCTGCGAGTGGAGATGACTCTCGTGTTTTGTCGTGTCATGTGAAGATGACTCTCCTTGTTTCGTTAGAATGGTGTTTCTCTAACGTTTGTAATCTAGAATAGTGATTTTCTTGTGATAGCGACCTTGTTTGGTGTCGCTTGAGTTCGTTCGTAGAGCGTGCTTTCGTCATGTTGTGTTGCACGATTGAGCTGTGATGTGGCTTTTGTCTGGATTATGTGTGTTTTGTGCTCATGATTGTTGTTTGATTGCTGCGAGTATTGTTTCGCGAGCTAGGTTTTTCAGACCTACCTTTTTACTTACTTTGCCTTTTCTATCATGATAGATGACTTGGAAGACTAGATGCAATGTTTTTATGGGCACGGTGAACAACCTTGCAGAGGTTGTGCATCAACAAGCGACTGCAATGCATCAGATGGGAGAGAATCTTCAGCACATAGCCCAGAGTGTGCAGAACAGTAGTGCGATTACATATAACTGATTCATGGAGTTGGATCCTCCTGCTTTCGAGGGTAAGACACACCCTAAAGCTGCTGAGTCATGGTTACGCGAGATAGAACGTATTTTTCGTGTTCTGCATGTCCCAGAGGAGAAGAAAGTGGATTTTGGCACTTATCGTTTGAAAGACCATGCTGAGAAGTGGTGGGGCACTGTTTCTTCGGTCAGATTTAAGGACGCGACTGTTACGTGGGAAAAATTTGTGGAAGTTTTTAACTCTGCTTACTTTCCGAAGCACGAGCATAGTAGGAAGATGCAAGAATTTCTGGACTTGCAGCAAGGAAAGATGACCTTGTCTGAGTATGTCACGAGATTTCGTTGTTTGGAACGATATTGTCCGAACGTTTACGTTGCGGAGAGTGATCGAGCAATGAAGTTCGCTCGTGGTTTGAGGCCTACTTTGAGAACTAATGTTTTCACAAGCAGGCCGAAATCGCTCGAAGAAGCTATTGAGGTAGCTACTCTATTGGATGAAGACCAACCTGAGCATCAGGCTCAAGTTTTTGTAATTGTAGCTGAGAAGAAACTTAGTGGGGTGGAGTCCTCGCCACCTGCTAGGGGGCGGAAGCATCAGAAAGTGCAGCAGAATGTCCAGCGGAAATGACCTCAGCGATCAAATCGCCAGCGAAATCAACCTCAATGACCGAAAGTTCAGCGGAAGTGTTGGCAATGCGACGTAGATCACTCTTTTGGAGTTTGTCCTCGTTTCGATGGCAAGTGTTTCAAGTGTGGACAACCTGGGCATATTGCCAAGTTCTGTCTAGAGAAGTCTTCGACAGACTTAGTTGTTGCCGAATAGGCGCTGTCAGACGAGATCTGACCATTTTTGTTGTTGCTTGTTGTTTTGTGATTTCGTGGACGAAATCCTTTTTAAGGAGGGTAGAATGTAAGACCCGCAAATTTTTCTAAGGAATTTACTACTTAATTAATGTTTATATGTATTCTTGTGTGTATTTATGAGGTATAGCACGTGATTTTGATGAGAATTTATTATGCTTTGTACTTTGGCTTTGTTCGCGCGACCCAAAAATCGCGTAAATATATTGTGTAAGTAAGAAGTGAATAATTCTAGACGAATTAGCTTCTGAAATTTTAAGGGTTAATCTATAACATGTTTTTATAGTTTGTCCTCCAATTCGGGACCTATACGACATAAAAACCTCGTCAGTGCATGTGAATTACGAGTTTTAACCCAAGCTTGGACCCGAATCGTGATGCGCTTAATTCTCGCAATCGGATGAGAATTTTCTTGAGGGGCTTCATGAATTTCGTATTAATTGAGGTTTAGTAGAGCACTAAACAATTTATTGGAATTTATTTAATCTTTTAATGCATTAATTAAGTGTTGTTTTAAAATATATTGAATTGGCGATTTTGGATTTGGATCCGGGTCAACTAGAGGACCCAAACCTTAGGTGCGTGCCTCTAGGGGGACGGTTTTGTCTATGGTTGACCATCTGGTCAAGGTTTGACCAGCTGGGTGGTACTTTTGAAAAGAATTTCATAGATTTTGAAACATGGGCCACGATTGGCCATTTCCTCTTTTCTTAACTCATGATGAGCCTTGAAGCTCATCATGAAAGGCATTTTCCAATAAAGGGGACCATTGGGTTAGCGCCCCATGGTGTATTTGTAATTGTTTCAAAGTGATTCAAATAACAAAAGCTGATTGGGTGAGTGGGGATGGCTCTTTTATAAAACTTTCAAACATTAAAGGCCTTCTTAGATGGCGTTTTTGAAAGAAAAGTTGGAGATTTTAAAAGATGGACGTGCATTGGGCATGGATTCCTAGGGGAGGGGCATGGAGCACTCCAGCCCTCCATCTAGGCTGGATTAATCCCAACCGTCCGTCCCTCATAACCCTACATACTTAAGGGACGTAAGAGAGAGAAAGGGGCGATTTTATTGGAGCCTCCTCTCTCTCTCCTCTCTTGCTCTCCTCTCTTGCTCTTCTCTCTCCTCTCTTGCTCTTCTTCCCCTAGGCGTGTGAGTGTGGTTTGGAGCACCACCTAGTTTCAGCCATGGTACCTTCTCCATTTCCTCCCTTTTTCAAAGCCGTGAAGGTGAGACACTCCTTCACATGTCCAAACCGTGGATTTCTATTGGTATGCATCCTTGTGCATGCATTTTCGAGAGCTGCTAATACATGCTTATACTTCGGATTTGTGGATTCTAATGGGTAGGATTGCACGCATTATGAATGTTCGGTTAAGTTCGTTTTTAAGCTTTTTCCTTATGTAATATTGGCATTATAGCTTAAGGCAATACGGTTCTTCGTGTTTGCACGACCATTGATACTCTTTTAACCTCGTTTTAGTGTTGGTAAAATGTGTTTACAAGAAAACGTTTTGGCCTCACATCTCCCCCAAAAAGTTTCAAGTTTGTTATTGCATGGTTTGGGTTGTAGCAGCAAGGCTTTTCTAATGCCTTGTTTCGGGTGGCATGGAGGCCACGATTGGCACATGGCCAGCAAACCCAGCTCATGCGGGTTAGCCCCTTTGAGGGTGCTGCTGGCTTTGGCCAAACAGGTCGAGCCGCGACTCGATGCGCATCAAGCTTTTCCATTTTTAGTTATTTTTATTTCTGTTACTCGCTGGGTCATTATTTTACTTCTTGGCTGGACGGTCCAGACATGCTGGACATGCCCAGCAGGGGTTTAGCCAAGACCGACCGCATCTGGGTCAGTCCGGGGCACTTCCTTTTTCTTGTTTTCGTCCAACCTTGAGCAAAACCCCCCCTTGTCAGTGTCCTGCTTGGATGGCTGGGGGTCCTGTTTGGGCCTGACATGGTCTGGACCGAAACTGGTCCAGACCTGTCAAGGGCCTTGGCCGAACCCAGTTCGGTTGGGCGTTTGCCCCTTTCCTTCCCTTTTTCCTTTTTGCACCCTCTTGCCAGCGCCCATGCAGGTGGGCTTGACTTACTAGATGGCCTAACATGGTCGGGACTGGGTTCATTCCAGACCTGTTAGAGGCCCCTAACCGAACCCTGTTAAGGTTAAGGGCTCTTCGTTTTGTGCCCAGCTAAGGGCCAGCGTGGTTTGGGCTTGCTACAGCCTGGCTGCAGCAAGTGGGCGCAGCTGGATGCAGGCCATGGGCCTGTACCTCTTTATTTGGTGGCAGTCGTGCCACCGGTTGGGTCTGAACATTCGGTCCAGACCCAGCTCCGTTGGAGCGGCGGTTTGTGGGTCGGGACCAGTCGGTTCAGACCTGGACCATCCAATGGTGGGCCTGCTGCAACTAACTTGCAGTAGGTGGTTCGGCCGCCTGGTGCACGCTGGTGGCCCGCACTCATAGGACTGTTTGGACTATGGTGGCTGAACCACACGTGGGGTCTGTACCAGGCGGTTCAGACCTGGGGTTCTTTGGTTGGCTGCAATCGGGCCTACATGTATTCGTTTGGTGCCCCATGGCACTATTGCGGCTGGTTCGAGCACCAGCTTAGCCCAGACAACGGCATCCCAGCCATGGATCCCTTCCGTTTCGGCTCGTTCCTTGTCTCATTAGCACTAGGACGGCAGTCCATGCGGCTGCATGAGGGCTTAGATAGCACGGGGTCCAATGCCCCAATGAATTCCTTGGTATTGACTCATTGTGACTTAGATAGGTGCGCGGTTGCCAAAGTAAGCAGCAATAATACATATAGTTATGTGTGCGTAAATAATTGATAATGTCATCAATATGACTGTTTGGACTTAGCCTTGCACGTGAGTCCGCTTTCGCTAAGGAACACAAAAATGTTTTGTAATAACACCCTATGGAAATGAATTTAAAGAACATAAGGCTTTGGCATAATTGAGAAACCTATGGTGTAGATCAAAGGGATTGAATGATCATGGCTCCTCCCTTGCCTCATAAAGCAGTCGAAACTACATGTATGTTTACTTAAGAGTTTTAAACACTTGCTTGTGGCATGGTTTGATGGTAGTAGAATGGCATGAGCACGGCCATACACGCTTTAGTAGGAAAGCGATTGCTCAATGAATGTAATTACTTGTTTTGCTCGCACTACTTGGATGCATTAGTCACTATGGCAAATGAATGGTTTTCCCTAAGCATTAAGGGATTCTATGGATATTGCAGTCGTGCGAGACTTACGCGACCTTGGAACTCTTTAGCGAGTTGTTAGCGAGATTGAGATCGTTCATGATCGAGATGTATGGATTATGAACCTTGGCACTGCTTGTGAGTCACGCTTTACGTGACAAATGCTTCTAATTGTCTCATCTTAATGTGTAAGGTTTGTTATCAGCGTTTAGCTAGTTCTCGCACTTATGACACGATACACATACCTGTCCACTTGTACTTGTGCATGGTTCACGATGTCACATTTACTTGCATATTGCAGTCTAGTGTTAGTACTTTATGTTCTGTGATGTATGCCTTGTTCCAATGTTATGTATCGTGTTAGCAACTTATGTTCCTTGATGCATATCGAACTGCTTGATGTGGATCGTTCATGTTTTGCCTATTGCACTGATTCATGCTAGTTACAGTCTTTCGTAGATCTATGTATAGTCTATACTTGTTCATGCTGTATTCGATCAAGTAATGTAAGATTAGCCTGCTATGTATGCTTTGTATAGCTTGCTTTCGAATTCCACACTTTGGTACTGTGGTTTGGTTTGTCTCACCAGCTCGAAAGAGTACTGACTCCGTTTTATGGGGATACAGGTTTTTCTTAGGCATGCGATGGAGCTCGGTGTGCTGCAGCGGACTCTAAACCCACACTTCAGAACCTCGCCTGTTGGATACTGGCAGTTTGGTTTTGTATAAGGGAATGATTTGTAAAATTGTAAAGTGATTAATAAAAGTTGTTTCATATACTATTGTTTCACTTCCGTAGCGGCCGCCCAAAGTTTTCCGCTTGTTTCTTTCCCTTTCGGTTTCTTCCGCTCTTGCGTTTTGGTTTTAAAAAAAAAATAAAAAAAAATAAAGGGTTTACTAAAAAATCCTAAGGATTTTCAAGTAGGGAAATTTGGGGGCGTGTTATCATCGCAAAATTTTTAACTTTTGCAAATCAAACTGACCTTTGAAATAGTTTTTGAAAATAACTCGCCTCCGTTTTTAAAATGCGGGAAAATTCCGTAGAATGTGACTCGCCTGTCGGTACGAGGTTCAACCGTTCCTGCCACCTTTAACAGGGGTAATTGAACCAAGGATCAATCTTATGCTCTACTCTATTCAACTTGTCTAAATCATATTCTAATTTCTAAATGCACATAGAATCAGGCATGTGCTATGAATTTTCAGAAAAATGCACATTTGAAAACATGATGTTTGCTTTGAATGATTGAAATATAAAATATAAATCTTGGAAAATCGTGAATTGGGATTTCAAATATACTTCTGAAAGAAATAAAAATCGATTTTGAGGAATCCTTGACATTTGGTGAAAATCGATTCTGAGAGACTTGGTTTCCTTGAATTCAAACTTGGAAATTGAAATTCTAACTTAGAAAATTTGAATTTGGAACTTGGGAAATACTTGAAATATCCTTTGAAATTCAATGTCTTTGGGAAAATCGATTTTGCTATAAGACTTAGGAGATTTTGAGAAAATGAACTTCTTTGAATTGAGATTGGAATTGGCAAATGCATGAAATGAATGAATATGGATTTGAGGAATTGAGAAATACTTTTTGTATTTTTGAGAAATGCAGTGCATTTTGAAGTTAGCCTAAGAGTGTAGGCTGAATGTGGCTAATGTGAAGATCATAAATCTAAGTATCATTCATATTCTGACTATGTCCATAAATACAAATTCCACCAAGTTTATAAACTTCATAGAAGCTAGTGCATGTGCCATTCGTGTAGACCATGGTGAATTTGCAAAAATATGCATGAATCATCATCCATCACATATTAAAATTATAAAAATAAGCTATATGCAATGCAACCTAAGCTAAGCAGGAAATGTAAATTCTTATTCCAAAGTTTAATTACAAATTACATCACTATTGAAATTTAAATACATGGAAAATAAAGTCTTCAATGTACCTGCAAAACTAGAAAACTTGGTTAATGAAAATATGTTGGCTTTTCTAGATTTATCCAACAATATCAGGAAATTGTTGGATTTTGCTAGATATAAGCCTTTTCCATGATTCCCTTAAATCAAAATGATAAAATATGAAGAAATAATAAAGGTAAAATATGAAATTTTGAAATTGGGGTCAAAATGACCAAAGTACCCCTAATAACAAGACTATGGCCTTGAAATTAGGGTTTTTAGAAAGATATTTTGATAAAATGCAAGTTTTGAAATTTGAATGTAATAAACTAAGCTAAATATGATGTGAAATGCTTAAAAATATGAAAATTAGGGTTAAGGATTTCGAAATTTAGGTCAAATGACCAAATTGCCCCCGATAGCAAGACTATGGCCTTGAAATCAAGGTTTTTAGAAAGAGATTTTGATAAAAATTTAGGTTTTATGCACTAAATGAAATCAAATGAGCACAAAATTAAACCTAAAGCATCCTAATATGATTATGAACATGATTAAACCCTAAAAATATATGCCTATGCACGAAAATCCAACAATATCACAAAAACTGTGATTTTAGCAGTGTTTTTGGATCTTTCAGGAACCCGGTTTTGCAATTTGCTCAATTCAGCCATCAAATGGATTCCAAAATCCATACAAATTGGTACCTGCACTTGTTATAACCTTAATATCGAATTGGAATTATAAAAATATTTTTTTGACATTAAATTAATCCGAAAATTGCATTAAACCCTAAAAATATGCTATTTTTGACCTAATTCACCAACCAGTCTCAGTCCAAGACCTGAACCAGGGGTCAAATCTCCATGGAAATTTATGAAATTTTACAGAGACTAACTAGAAAGAAAAATAGATATTTCCCAATTTACATATCGGAAAAATCATCTCCGGTTAGGGAGAAACCCTTCCGGAAATCTGAGCTAAAATATATCACTCTTAACAGGGATTAAAACAGCTATTCCAGATTGAAAATACAGACATAAATAGCAATTCTAAACAAAAATCTCTGAAATTTTAGTGGTGAATAGTAGACAAAAAAATAACAATACTCACTTTTTACAGATCTAAAATCGGATCTGTGGTTTGGGATTTATGACTAACACAAGTCTGATTAGGGTTTTGGTAAACCCTAACGAGTTTTAAATTTAAAAACAGATTCTCTAAAAAGGGAAAAATACTAAAACAGTGATCAAAAAATCCGAAAATTATACAGCAGATAGATCTACTCAATGTGAATCCATAGCACTTTACAGATCTAAAATCGGATATAAGATGAGAGAAATATCATAACAGCAAGTTACCTTCTTGATTTTAACCACGATTTTAAAGCTTTAAAAACCCGATTTGATGTCTGATTTTTTTGACAGGGTTTCCGAGATCCAAAACCTCTGATTTCTACAGTAACTCAATAACTCATGCATGCATCACATATAAAAAAATCAAAAATAAACAATGAGTGATTCAATCCGAAATAACATCATCTTTACTGTTCTAAACCTAGAACACACAGAAATTTAAGAAACTTGAAAAACCATGCATTAACTAATGTAAATAAATAAAATAAACCATAAACAGTAAATAAAAATTATTTCTATGCTGTAGAACGTAAAACAAACATGAATAAACCATGAAAATAAATTAAAAACTGGGAATCAATGGCTGGAATTTGATATCACCTTTAAAACATAGATTTAACCCATTAAAAAGGGTAAATCATATATTTTATTGGTTAATAATGCAAAGAATCATGTTAAAATCAATTCTAATGGATTAAAATCTCTGTAAATTATCCAAAACAGGGTTAGATCACCTTCTTGGATTGTTCTTGCTGGTTCTTGATGGTTCTTGAGGTGAAACCATGGTTGATCTTCCATAAGGAGGGGTGACCAAGCCTAAATCTAGGTTTAAAGCATTAAAAAGCATTAAATAAAATAAGAAAAGTGAAGAAGTTCATACCTTGGAGTTGCAGCAATGGAGGAAGGGCTGGAGAGGAGAGAGAAGCTCCAAGAATCCAATAAGAGAGAGATGGGAAAATCGACCCCCCTTATGCCTCTATTTATAATAAAAAAATTAGGTTTAAAAATTGACAATTTTGAAAATTTTGGACTCTAAAGGGGGGGGGGGGCGATTTTGGGGTGGAGTTACCTAACTACCCCTAGTCTAAATTATCCTAAATAGTTCCTAATTAACCCCTAGCTAAACCTAAGAATCCCCCAAATGTGGTGCCACTTGGCATTCTCTCACATTGGGTTTTTAAAACACTTTTAAAAACCTTTAAAAAACTAGTTTTAAAAACTAACTTTCAAAAATGAGTTTTTCAAAATGGTTTTGACTCTTCTAAACCTCTAACACTAACCAAGACATCAACTAACCCTAGTCTAGCCCTGACTTACTCGAATATGGCGCCACCCCGAGTGGGCCCTACTTGAGTTTTTCAAAAAGCGATTTTAAAACTTGAAATTGAAGGAGTTTTCAAAAGATTTTCAAAAGTAAACTTAAAATTAGGATTTTTGAAATGGCATAAGGTCCTAACTGAGTTAGAATTCCTCTGGATATGGTG